>NC_141699.1:625591238-626791238 GCF_964263255.1 Lissotriton vulgaris
AAAGAGGCAGAAGCATCCACGGGCCCCTGGGGGCCCCTGGCGGGTGGGCCCCGGGACGCCTTACCCCTCTCAGCATGGCCAGACCTCACAGAGGTATGCCTGATCAAACTCAGAGACAAACGACCATCGGCAAGGGGCTGAGAGGCAGGAGCGTCCCCGGGCCCCTGGGGGACCCTGGCAGGCCCCGGGATGCCTCCCCCCTCTCAGCATGGCCGGACCTCCTGGAAGTCTGCCTGATCAAACTCGGCGAAAAACAACCATCTAACTCAGAGAAAAACGACCATCGGCAAGGGGCCAAGAGGCAGAAGTGTCCCGGGGCCCCTGGGGGCCCCTGGCGGGCTGGCCCGGGACACCTTCCCCCTCTCAGCATGGCCAGACCTCACGGAGGTCTGTGCCTTATCAAACTCGGAGAAAAAGGACCATTGGCAAGGGGCTGACAGGCAGGAGCGTCCCCGGGCCCCTGGGGGCCCCTGGTGGGCGGGCCCCGGGATGCCTTCCCCCTCTCAGCATGGCCTGACCTCATGGAAGTCTGCCTGATCAAACTCGGAGAAAAACGACCATCGAACCTTGATAAAAACGACCATCAACAATGGGCAGGAGCGTCCCCGGGCCCCTGGGGGCCACTGGCGGGCGGGCCCCGGGACGCCTTTCCCCTCTCAGCATGGCCAGACCTCACGGAGGTATGCCTGATCAAACTCGGAGAAAAACAACTATCGAACTCAGAGAAAAACGACCATCGGCAAGGGGCTGAGAGGCTGAAGCGTCCCCGGGCCCCTGGGGGCCCCTGGCAGGCGGGCCCCGGGATGCCTCCCCCCTCCCAGCATTGCCAGACCTCATGGAAGTCTGCCTGATCAAACTCAGAGAAAAACGACCATCGAACTCGGAGAAAAACGACCATTGGCAAGGGGCTGAGAGGCAGAAGCGTCCCCGGGCCCCTGGGGGCCCCTGGGGGCTCCTGGCAGGCGGGCCCGGGATGCCTTCCCCCTCTCAGCATGGCCGGACCTCACGGAGGTCTGTGCCTGATCAAACTCGGAGAAAAAGGACCATCGGCAAGGGGCTGAGAGGCAGGAGCGTCCCCGGGCCCCTGGGGGCCCCTGGCAGGTGGGCCCCGGGACACCTTCCCCCTCAAACTTGGTGAAAAAGGACCATCGGCAAGGGGCTGAGAGGCAAGAGTGTCTGGTGGGCAGGCCCCAGGGCTGCCTACCCCTGATTCAGAATCTCCGGAGGTCTGACTGACCCTCTCCCTAGTAATCCGGAGGAACATTACCCCCCTTTCTTGTAATCTGTGCACTCGAAGTCACACAGGGGACCCAAGGCACGAACGAGCCCGACCTCCTGGAGCCCTGGCTGGGATCCGGGAGGCGAATGGCACCTCATCGGGACTTCCAGGGAAGTTCGGTCATCTGGTCACCCCATTGGAAAGCATTGCGGGCGACCAGATGGCCGAGGCGAGAGGGGCGACCAGTTGGCCGGGACCGAAATGACGCCAATCTGCCTGCCCCGGGCCTGCAGGGCTCTGGGGCTGCAGGGCTCATGGGCTCCGGGGCTGCAGGGCTCAGGGGCTCCAGGGCTGCAGGCATCCGGGGCTGCAGGGCTCCGGGGCTGCAGGGCTCCGGGGCTCCAGGGCTCTAGGACTCCAGGGCTCCAGGTCTCCAGGGCTGCAGGGCTGCAGGGCTCCGGGGCTGCTGGGCTCCAGGGCTCGGGGGCTCCAGGGTAGCAGGGCTCCAGGGGTCGGGACCCATGGAGCCCGTCCCGGGTACTTTGCCACTCTGCGGCCCAGAGGAGGGAGCCCCGGATGCCTGGGAGGTGTTGCCCGGGCATCGCCCATCTGGTCCCCAGCAGGGAACCACCAGCCCCGGGAGGGTGTTTGGGCAAACCCTTGCACCTACTAATCCGGAGGAAAATTACCCCCCTTTCTTGTAATCCGTGCACTCGAGGTGACAGAGGGGACCCAGGGCGCAAACGTGCCCGACCTCCTGGAGCCCTGGCTGGGATCCGGGAGGCGAATGGCACCTCATAGGGACTTCCAGGGAAGTCCGGCCATCTAGTCGCCCCATAGGAAAGCATTGCGGGCAACCAGATGGCCGAGGCGAAAGGGGCGACCAGATGGCCGGGACCAAAATGACGCCAATCGGCCTGCCCCGGGCCTGCAGGGCTCTGGGGCTGCAGGGCTCCGGGGGCTGCAGAGCTACAGGGCTCCGGGGCTGCAGGGCTCCAGGGCTTCAGTCCTCCCCGGGCCCTGATGGACCCTCTGTCCCGGGCGCCCCAGACCCCCCTGGCCGGCTCACAGGACGGAGGGGTATTCCCGCACCACCGGGCCATGCCGGATGGGGCTGAAGCCCCGGGCCCGGTCCCAGGCCCGGCTCCCGGACCCTAGGCCAGGCCTGGGAGAGCCTCCCCTGGGCTGCAGGGCTCCAGGGCTCCAGGGCTCAGGGGCTGCAGAGCTCTGTGGGCTGCAGGGCTTTGGGGCTGCCGGGCTCGGGGGCTCCAGGGCTGCAGGGCTCGGGGGCTCCGGGGCTGCAGGGCTCAGGGGCTCCGTGGCTGCAGGCATCCAGGGCTGCAGGGCTCGGGGCTGCAGGGCTCCTCGGGGGCTCCAGGGCTCCCGGGCTCCGGGGCTGCAGGGCTCCGGGGCTCCAGGGCTCTAGGGCTCCAGGGATCCAGGGCTGCTGGGCTCCAGGGCTCGCAGGCTCCAGGGCAGCAGGGCTCCAGGGCTTGGAACCCATGGAGCCCGTCCCCGGTACTTTGCCACTCTGCGGCCCGGAGGAGGGAGCCCCGGATGCATGGAAGGTGTTGCCCGGGCATCGCCCATCTGGTCCACAGCAGGGAACCACTAGCCCCGGGAGGGTGTTTGGGCATACCCTTGCACCTACTAATCCGGAGGAAAATTACCCCCCTTTCTTGTAATCTGTGCACTCGAGGTGACAGAGGGGACCCAGGGCGCAAACGTGCCCGACCACCTGGAGCCCTGGCTGGGATCCGGGAGGCGAATGGCACCTCATAGGGACTTCCAGGGAAGTCCGCCATCTAGTTGCCCCATAGGAAAGCATTGCCGGCGACCAGATGGCCGAGGCGAGAGGGGCGACCAGATGGCCGGGACCGAAATGACGCCAATCTGCCTGCCCCGGGCCTGCAGGGCTCTGGGGCTGCAGGGCTCCGGGGGCTGCAGAGCTACAGGGCTCCGGGGCTGCAGGGTTCCGGGGCTTCAGTCCTCCCCGGGCCCTGATGGACCCTCTGTCCCGGGCGCCCGGACCCCCCTGGCCGGCTCACAGGACGGAGGGGTATTTCCGCACCACCGGGCCATGCCGGATGGGGCTCAAGCCCCGTGCCCGGTCCCAGGCCTGGCTCCCGGACCCTAGGCCAGGCCCGGGAGAGCCTCCTCTGGGCTGCAGGGCTCCAGGGCTACAGGGCTCGGGGGCTGCGAGCTCTGTAGGCTGCAGGGCTTCGGGGCTGCCGGGCTCGCGGGCTCCAGGGCTCCAGGGCTCCAGGGCTCGGGGGCTCCGGGGCTGCAGGGCTCAGGGGCTCCGTGGCTGCAGGCATCCGGGGCTGCAGGGCTCGGGGGCTGCAGGGCTCCTCGGGGGCTCCAGGGCTCCCGGGCTCCGGGGCTGCAGGGCTCCGGGGCTCCAGGGCTCTAGGGCTCCAGGGATCCAGGGCTGCTGGGCTCCAGGGCTCGGGGGCTCCAGGGCAGCAGGGCTCCAGGGCTTGGGACCCATGGAGCCCGTCCCGGGTACTTTGCCACTCTGCGGACCGGAGGAGGGAGCCCCTAATGCCTGGGAGGTGTTGCCCGGGCATCGCTCATCTGGTCCCCAGCAGGGAACCACCAGCCCCGGGAGGGTGTTTGGGCATACCCTTGCACCTACTAATCCGGAGGAAAATTACCCCCCTTTCTTGTAATCCATGCACTCGAGGTGACAGAGGGGACCCAGGGCACAAACGTGCCCGACCTCCTGGAGCCCTGGCTGGAATCCGGGAGGCGAATGGCACCTCATAGGGACTTCCAGGGAAGTCCGGCCATCTAGTCGCCCTTATAGGAAAGCATTGCGGGCGACCAGATGGCCGAGGCGAGAGGGGCGACCCGATTGCCGGGACCGAAATGACACCAATCTGCCTGCCCCGGGCCTGTAGGGCTCAGGAGCTGCAGGGCTCCGGGGCTCTGGGGCTCCGGGGCTCTGGGGCTCCGGGGCTGCAGGGCAAGGGGACTGCAGGGCTCCACAGCTTGGGGGGCTGCAGGGCTCCGGGGCTGCAGGGCTCGGGTTCTCCAGGGCTCCAGGGCTCCAGGGCTCCAGGGCTGCAGGGCTCCGGGGCTGCTGGGCTCCAGGGCTCCGGGGCGGCTGGGCTCCGGGGCTCCAGGGCCTGGGACCCATGGAACCCGTTCCGGGTACTTTGCCACACTGCGGCCCGGAGGAGGGAGCCCCGGATGCCTGGGAGGTGTTGCCTGGGCATCGCCCATCTGTTCCCCAGCAGGAAACCACCAGCTCCGGGAGGGTGTTTGGGCATACCCTTGCACCTACTAATCCGGAGGAAAATTACCCCCCTTTCTTGTAATCCGTGCACTCGAGGTGACAGAGGGGACCCAGGGCGCAAAAGTGCCCGACCTCCTGGAGCCCTGGCTGGGATCCGGGAGGCAAATGGCACCTCATAGGGACTTCCAGGGACGTCCGGCCATCTAGTCACCCCATAGGAAAGCATTGCGGGCGACCAGATGGCCGAGGCGAGAGGGGCGACCAGATGGCCGGGACCGAAATAACACCAATCTGCCTGCCCCAGGCCTGCAGGGCTCTGGGGCTGCAGGGCTCCGGGGGCTGCAGAGCTACAGGGCTCCAGGGCTGCAGGGCTCCGGGGCTTCAGGCCTCCCCGGGCCCTGATGGACCCTCTGTCCCGGGCGCCCTTGACCCCCCCCGGCCGGCTCGCAGGATGGAGGGTTATTCCCGCACCACCGGGCCCTGCTGGACTGGGCTCAAGCCCCGGGCCCGGTCCCTGGCCCGGCTCCCGGACCCTAGGCCAGGCCCGGGAGAGCCTCCCCTAGGCTGCAGGGCTACAGGGCTACAGGGCTCGGGGGCTGCAGGGCTCCATGGACTGCAGGACTTCGGGGCTGCCGGGCATGGGGGCTCCAGGGCTGCAGGGCTCGGGGGCTCCGGGGCTGCAGGGCTCAGGGGCTCCCGGGCTGCAGGCATCCGGGGCTGCAGGGCTCGGGGGCTGCAGGGCTCCTCGGGGGCTCCACAGCTCCCGGGCTCCGGGGCTGCAGGGCTCCAGGGCTGCAGGGCTCCGGGGGGGCTCCAGGGGCTGTAGGGCTCCAGGGGCTCCAGGGCTGCAGGGCTCCAGGGCTCCAGGGCTGCAGGGCTGCAGGGCTCCATGGGGACTACAGGGCTCCAGGGGCTGTAGGGCTCCGGGGGCTCCAGGACGGAGGGGTATTCCCGCACCTCCGGGCCCTGCCGGATGGGGCTCAAGCCGCGGGCCCGCTCCCGGTCTCTGCTTCTGAAACCCTAGCCAGGCTGGGGAAAGAGCCGCCCTTGCCTCTGATGAATGCCTGGAACCTCGGCCGGCCTGCAGGACGGGGAAGCTCCAGCAAACCCATGGCTGGCCGGACGGAGCTCAAGCCCCGGGCCCGCTCCCGGTCCCTGCTTCCGAAACCCTAGCCCGGCCGGGGAGAGCCTCCCTTGGCCCTGATGAACGCCCGGAACCTCAGCCGGCTTGCGGGACGGGGAGGCTCCAGCAACCCCATGGCCTACCGGACGGAGCTCAAGCCCCGGGCCCGGTCCCTGCTTCCAAAACCCTAGCCAGCCCGGGGAGAGCCTCCCTTGGCCCGATAAACGCCCGGAACCTCGGCCGGCTTGCAGGACGGAGCTCAGGCCCCAGGCCTCAGGCCCAGCCTACCAACCCTAGCCGGGCCCGGGGAGAGCCTCCCGGTAGATCCCCCTGTCCCCAGCACCTGGACCCTGGGCCGGAACCAAGGAGGGTTAAGCCCAGGACACGTCCTCTCCCCGACGGCCTGCCCGGGGAGCCCATTTTTGTCGACTATTAAGCCCCCACGAAGTGGGGGCTTACAGACCTTTGGGAAAGGACAAAAGTTGGAGTTAGCCCGTCCGCCAGCCTGCAGGGCCATCTGGTCACCCAGCCCGCAGGGCCATCTGGTCACGCAGCCAGGCGACCAGATGACCCGGGACGACCCAGCGCCCGGATGGCCTGGGAGGGTGCCGTACCCAGTCGCCCTTGCAGTCCAGCGAGGGTGGCCAGGCGCTGCTGCTTGCCTCCTTGCTCGACTTGCCCATTCAGCAGTGGGAAGGGGAGGCCCGGCCGGCGGCGGCCCAGGCTATCTGGTCACCCTGCCGACCCGCAAGGGAAGGTGTGGCCCCCATCCCCGCACCCCGGTGGGGCAGGGAGGGGAGGGAGAGGCCCCCGTGCCGGAGGGCATGTGGTGGAGGCAGCCTCCCGCAGGCCCGTGTTACCCCCTCCACATCCATCCCGCCGGCCAGGCGGCAGAGGGACCCACCCCTGGGTGTGGTGGAGGGAGGCTTCTGCGGGCGCCCACGCATGGAAAGAGACAAAAACTTGGCTCAGAGGATGACTTTCAATAGATCGCAGCGAGGTAGCTGCTCTGCTACTTACGAAACCCTGACCCAGAATCAGGTTGTCTACGAATGATTTAGCACTGGGTGCCCCACGAACATGGGCCTGATCAAACTCAGAGGAAAAGGACCATCGGCAAGGGGCTGAGAGACAGGAGCGTCCCCGGGCCCCTGAGGGGCCCTGGCGGGCAGGCCCCGGGATGCCTTCCCCCTCTCAGCATGGCCAGACCTCATGGAAGTCTGCCTGATCAAACTCGGAGAAAAATGACCATCGAACCCTGATAAAAACAACCATCGACAATGGGCCGAGAGGCAGAAGCATCCACCGGCCCCTGGGGGCCCCTAGCGGGTGGGTCCTGGGACGCCTTCCCCCTCTCAGCATGGCCAGACCTCACGGAGGTATGCCTGATCAAACTCTGAGAAAAACGACCATCGGCAAGGGGCTGAGAGGCAGGAGCGTCCCCGGGCCCCTGGGGGCCCCTGGCAGGCAGGCTCCAGGACGCCTCCCTCCCTCTCAGCATGGCCAGACCTCATGAAAGTCTGCCTGATCAAACTCGGAGAAAAACAACCATCGAACTTGGAGAAAAACGACCATCGGCAAGGGGCCAAGAGGCAGAAGCGTCCCCGGGCCCCTGGGGGCCCCTGGCGGGTGGGCCCCAGGAAACCTTTCCCCCTCAGCATGGCCAGACCTCACGGAGGTCTGTACCTGATCAAACTCGGAGAAAAAGGACAATCGGCAAGGGGCTGAGAGGCAGGAGCGTCCCCGGGCCCCTGGGGGCCCCTGGCGGGCAGGCCCCGGGATGCCTTCCCTCTCTCAGCATGACCAGACCTCATGGAAGTCTGCCTGATGAAACTCGGAGAAAAACGACCATCGAACCCTGATAAAAACGACCATCGACAAGGGGCCGAGAGGCAGAAGCATCCACGGGCCCCTGGGGGCCCCTGGCGGGCGGGCCCCGGGATGCATTCCCCCTCTCAGCATGGCCAGACCTCACTGAGGTATGCCTGATCAAACTCGGAGACAAACAACCATCGGCAAGGGGCTGAGAGGCAGGAGCGTCCCAGGGCCCCTGGGGGACCCTGGCAGGCCCTGGGATGCCTCCCCCCTCTCAGCATGGCTGGACCTCCTGGAAGTCTACCTGATCAAACTCGGCGAAAAACAACCATCTAACTCGGAGAAAAACGACCATCGGCAAGGGGCCAGGAGGCAGAAGTGTCCCCGGGTCCCTGGGGGCCCCTGGCGGGCAGGCCCGGGACACCTTCCCCCTCTCTGCATGGCCAGACCTCACGGAGGTCTGTGCCTTATCAAACTCGGAGAAAAAGGACCATCGGCAAGGGGCTGACAGGCAGGAGCGTCCCCGGGCCCCTGGGGGCCCCTGGCGGGAGGGCCCCGGGATGCCTCCCCCCTCTCAGCATGGCCAGACCTCATGGAAGTCTGCCTGATCAAACTCGGAGAAAAACGACCATCGGCAAGGGGCTGAGAGGCAGAAGCGTCCCCGGGCCCCTGGGGGCCCCTGGCAGGCGGGCCCGGGATGCCTTCCCCCTCTCAGCATGGCCGGACCTCACGGAGGTCTGTGCCTGATCAAACTCGGAGAAAAACGACCATCGGCAAGGGGCTGAGAGGCAGGAGGTCCCCGGGCCCCTGGGGGCCCCTGGCGGGAGGGCCCCGGGATGCCTTCCCCCTCTCAGCATGGCCAGACCTCATGGAAGTCTGCCTGATCAAACTCGGAGAAAAACAACCATCGAACTTGGAGAAAAACGACCATCGGCAAGGGGCCAAGAGGCAGAAGCGTCCCCGGGCCCCTGGGGGCCCCTGGCGGGTGGGCCCCAGGAAACCTTTCCCCCTTAGCATGGCCAGACCTCATGGAAGTCTTCCTGATGAAACTCGGAGAAAAACAACCATCGAACCCTGACATAAACGACCATCGACAAGGGGCCGAGAGGCAGAAGCATCCATGGGCCCCTGGGGGCCCCTGGCGGGTGGGCCCCGGGACGCCTTACCCCTCTCAGCATGGCCAGACCTCACAGAGGTATGCCTGATCAAACTCGGAGACAAACGACCATCGGCAAGGGGCTGAGAGGCAGGAGCGTCCCCGGGCCCCTGGGGGACCCTGGCAGGCCCCGGGATGCCTCCCCCCCTCTCAGCATGGCCGGACCTCCTGGAAGTCTGCCTGATCAAACTCGGCGAAAAACAACCATCTAACTCCGAGAAAAACGACCATCGGCAAGGGGCGAAGAGGCAGAAGTGTCCCGGGGCCCCTGGGGGCCCCTGGCGGGCCGGCCCGGGACACCTTCCCCCTCTCAGCATGGCCAGACCTCACGGAGGTCTGTGCCTTATCAAACTCGGAGAAAAAGGACCATCGGCAAGGGGCTGACAGGCAGGAGCGTCCCCGGGCCCCTGGGGGCCCCTGGCGGGCGGGCCCCGGGATGCCTTCCCCCTCTCAGCATGGCCAGACCTCATGGAAGTCTGCCTGATCAAACTCGGAGAAAAACGACCATCGAACCTTGATAAAAACGACCATCAACAATGGGCAGGAGCGTCCCCGGGCCCCTGGGGGCCACTGGCGGGCGGGCCCCGGGACGCCTTTCCCCTCTCAGCATGGCCAGACCTCACGGAGGTATGCCTGATCAAACTCGGAGAAAAACAACTATCGAACTCAGAGAAAAACGACCATCGGCAAGGGGCTGAGAGGCTGAAGCGTCCCCGGGCCCCTGGGGGCCCCTGGCAGGCGGGCCCCGGGATGCCTCCCCCCTCCCAGCATGGCCAGACCTCATGGAAGTCTGCCTGATCAAACTCTGAGAAAAACGACCATCGAACTCGGAGAAAAACGACCATCGGCAAGGGGCTGAGAGGCAGAAGCGCCCCCGGGCCCCTGGGGGCCCCTGGGGGCCCCTGGCAGGCGGGCCCGGGATGCCTTCCCCCTCTCAGCATGGCCGGACCTCACGGAGGTCTGTGCCTGATCAAACTCGGAGAAAAAGGACCATCGGCAAGGGGCTGAGAGGCAGGAGCGTCCCCGGGCCCCTGGGGGCCCCTGGCAGGTGGGCCCCGGGACACCTTCCCCCTCAAACTTGGTGATAAAGGACCATCGGCAAGGGGCTGAGAGGCAAGAGTGTCCCCAGGACACTGGGGGGCCCGGTGGGCAGGCCCCAGGGCTGCCTACCCCTGATTCAGAATCTCCGGAGGTCTGACTGACCCTCTCCCTAGTAATCCGGAGGAACATTACCCCCCTTTCTTGTAATCTGTGCACTCGAAGTCACACAGGGGACCCAAGGCACGAACGAGCCCGACCTCCTGGAGCCCTGGCTGGGATCCGGGAGGCGAATGGCACCTCATCGGGACTTCCAGGGAAGTTCGGTCATCTGGTCGCCCCATTGGAAAGCATTGCGGGCGACCAGATGGTCGAGGCGAGAGGGGCGACCAGATGGCCGGGACCGAAATGACGCCAATCTGCCTGCCCCGGGCCTGCAAGGCTCTGGGGCTGCAGGGCTCATGGGCTCCGGGGCTGCAGGGCTCAGGGGCTCCAGGGCTGCAGGCATCCGGGGCTGCAGGGCTCCGGGGCTGCAGGGCTCCGGGGCTCCAGGGCTCTAGGACTCCAGGGCTCCAGGTCTCCAGGGCTGCAGGGCTCCGGGGCTGCTGGGCTCCAGGGCTCGGGGGCTCCAGGGTAGCAGGGCTCCAGGGGTCGGGACCCATGGAGCCCGTCCCGGGTACTTTGCCGCTCTGCGGCCCAGAGGAGGGAGCCCCGGATGCCTGGGAGGTGTTGCCCGGGCATCGCCCATCTGGTCCCCAGCAGGGAACCACCAGCCCCGGGAGGGTGTTTGGGAAAACCCTTGCACCTACTAATCCGGAGGAAAATTACCCCCCTTTCTTGTAATCCGTGCACTCGAGGTGACAGAGGGGACCCAGGGCGCAAACGTGCCCGACCTCCTGGAGCCCTGGCTGGGATCCGGGAGGCGAATGGCACCTCATAGGGACTTCCAGGGAAGTCCGGCCATCTAGTCGCCCCATAGGAAAGCATTGCGGGCAACCAGATGGCTGAGGCGAAAGGGGCGACCAGATGGCCGGGACCAAAATGACGCCAATCGGCCTGCCCCAGGCCTGTAGGGCTCAGGAGCTGCAGGGCTCCGGGGCTCCGGGGCTCCGGGGCTGCAGTGCTCGGGGACTGCAGGGCTCCACGGCTAGGGGGGCTGCAGCGCTCCGGGGCTCCAGGGCTCCGGGGCTCCGGGGCTCCGGGGCTGCTGGGCTCCGGGGCTGCTGGGCTCCAGGGCTTGGGGGCTCCAGGGCAGGAGGGCTCCAGGGCTCCAAGGCTCCGGGGCTCCAGGGCCCGGGACCCATGGAGCCCGTCCCGGGTACTTTGCCACTCTGCGGCCCGGAGGAGGGAGCCCCGGATGCATGGAAGGTGTTGCCCGGGCATCGCCCATCTGGTCCACAGCAGGGAACCACCAGCCCCGGGAGGGTGTTTGGGCATACCCTTGCACCTACTAATCCGGAGGAAAATTACCCCCCTTTCTTGTAATCTGTGCACTCGAGGTGACAGAGGGGACCCAGGGCGCAAACGTGCCCGACCTCCTGGAGCCCTGGCTGGGATCCGGGAGGCGAATGGCACCTCATAGGGACTTCCAGGGAAGTCCGGCCATCTAGTCGCCCCATAGGAAAGCATTGCGGGCGACCAGATGGCCGAGGCGAGAGGGGCGACCAGATGGCCGGGACCGAAATGACGCCAATCTGCCTGCCCCAGCCTGCAGGGCTCTGGGGCTGCAGGGCTCCGGGGGCTGCAGAGCTACAGGGCTCCGGGGCTGCAGGGCTCCGGGGCTTCAGTCCTCCCAGGGCCCTGATGGACCCTCTGTCCCGGGCGCCCCAGACCCCCCTGGCCGGCTCACAGGACGGAGGGGTATTCCCGCTCCACCGGGCCATGCCGGATGGGGCTGAAGCCCCGGGCCCCGGTCCCAGGCCCGGCTCCCGGACGCTAGGCCAGGCCTGGGAGAGCCTCCCCTGGGCTGCAGGGCTCCAGGGCTCAGGGGCTGCAGAGCTCTGTGGGCTGCAGGGCTTTGGGGCTGCCGGGCTCGGGGCTCCAGGGCTGCAGGGCTCGGGGGCTCCGGGGCTGCAGGGCTCAGGGGCTCCGTGGCTGCAGGCATTCAGGGCTGCAGGGCTCGGGGGCTGCAGGGCTCCTCGGGGGCTCCAGGGCTCCGGGGCTGCAGGGCTCCGGGGCTCCAGGGCTCTAGGGCTCCAGGGATCCAGGGCCGCTGGGCTCCAGGGCTCGCAGGCTCCAGGGCAGCAGGGCTCCAGGGCTTGGAACCCATGGAGCCCGTCCCCGGTATTTTGCCACTCTGCCGCCCGGAGGAGGGAGCCCCGGATGCATGGAAGGTGTTGCCCGGGCATCGCCCATCTGGTCCACAGCAGGGAACCACCAGCCCCGGGATGGTGTTTGGGCATACCCTTGCACCTACTAATCCGGAGGAAAATTACCCCCCTTTCTTGTAATCCGTGCACTCGAGGTGACAGAGGGGACCCAGGGCGCAAACGTGCCCGACCTCCTGGAGCCCTGGCTGGGATCCGGGAGGCGAATGGCACCTCATAGGGACTTCCAGGGAAGTCCGGCCATCTAGTCGCCCCATAGGAAAGCATTGCGGGCAACCAGATGGCCGAGGCGAAAGGGGCGACCAGATGGCCGGGACCAAAATGACGCCAATCGGCCTGCCCCGGGCCTGCAGGGCTCTGGGGCTGCAGGGCTCATGGGCTCCGGGGCTGCAGGGCTCAGGGGCTCCAGGGCTGCAGGGCTGCAGGCATCCGGGGCTGCAGGGCTCCGGGGCTGCAGGGCTCCGGGGCTCCAGGGCTCTAGGACTCCAGGGCTCCAGGTCTCCAGGGCTGCAGGGCTCCGGGGCTGCTGGGCTCCAGGGCTCGGGGGCTCCAGGGTAGCAGGGCTCCAGGGGTCGGGACCCATGGAGCCCGTCCCGGGTACTTTGCCACTCTGCGGCCCAGAGGAGGGAGCCCCGGATGCCTGGGAGGTGTTGCCCGGGCATCGCCCATCTGGTCCCCAGCAGGGAACCACCAGCCCCGGGAGGGTGTTTGGGCAAACCCTTGCACCTACTAATCCGGAGGAAAATTACCCCCCTTTCTTGTAATCCGTGCACTCGAGGTGACAGAGGGGACCCAGGGCGCAAACGTGCCCGACCTCCTGGAGCCCTGGCTGGGATCCGGGAGGCGAATGGCACCTCATAGGGACTTCCAGGGAAGTCCGGCCATCTAGTCGCCCCATAGGAAAGCATTGCGGGCAACCAGATGGCCGAGGCGAAAGGGGCGACCAGATGGCCGGGACCAAAATGACGCCAATCGGCCTGCCCCGGGCCTGCAGGGCTCTGGGGCTGCAGGGCTCCGGGGGCTGCACAGCTACAGGGCTCCGGGGCTGCAGGGCTCCAGGGCTTCAGTCCTCCCCGGGCCCTGATGGACCCTCTGTCCCGGGCGCCCCAGACCCCCCTGGCCGGCTCACAGGACGGAGGGGTATTCCCGCACCACCGGGCCATGCCGGATGGGGCTGAAGCCCCGGGCCCGGTCCCAGGCCCGGCTCCCGGACCCTAGGCCAGGCCTGGGAGAGCCTCCCCTGGGCTGCAGGGCTCCAGGGCTCCAGGGCTCAGGGGCTGCAGAGCTCTGTGGGCTGCAGGGCTTTGGGGCTGCCAGGCTCGGGGGCTCCAGGGCTGCAGGGCTCGGGGGCTCCGGGGCTGCAGGGCTCAGGGGCTCCGTGGCTGCAGGCATCCAGGGCTGCAGGGCTCGGGGGCTGCAGGGCTCCTCGGGGGCTCCAGGGCTCCCGGGCTCCGGGGCTGCAGGGCTCCGGGGCTCCAGGGCTCTAGGGCTCCAGGGATCCAGGGCTGCTGGGCTCCAGGGCTCGCAGGCTCCAGGGCAGCAGGGCTCCAGGGCTTGGAACCCATGGAGCCCGTCCCCGGTACTTTGCCACTCTGCGGCCCGGAGGAGGGAGCCCCGGATGCATGGAAGGTGTTGCCCGGGCATCGCCCATCTGGTCCCCAGCAGGGAACCACCAGCCCCGGGAGGGTGTTTGGGCAAACCCTTGCACCTACTAATCCGGAGGAAAATTACCCCCCTTTCTTGTAATCCGTGCACTCGAGGTGACAGAGGGGACCCAGGGCGCAAACGTGCCCGACCTCCTGGAGCCCTGGCTGGGATCCGGGAGGCGAATGGCACCTCATAGGGACTTCCAGGGAAGTCCGGCCATCTAGTCGCCCCATAGGAAAGCATTGCGGGCAACCAGATGGCCGAGGCGAAAGGGGCGACCAGATGGCCGGGACCAAAATGACGCCAATCGGCCTGCCCCGGGCCTGCAGGGCTCTGGGGCTGCAGGGCTCCGGGGGCTGCAGAGCTACAGGGCTCCGGGGCTGCAGGGCTCCAGGGCTTCAGTCCTCCCCGGGCCCTGATGGACCCTCTGTCCCGGGCGCCCCAGACCCCCCTGGCCGGCTCACAGGACGGAGGGGTATTCCCGCACCACCGGGCCATGCCGGATGGGGCTGAAGCCCCGGGCCCGGTCCCAGGCCCGGCTCCCGGACCCTAGGCCAGGCCTGGGAGAGCCTCCCCTGGGCTGCAGGGCTCCAGGGCTCCAGGGCTCAGGGGCTGCAGAGCTCTGTGGGCTGCAGGGCTTTGGGGCTGCCGGGCTCGGGGGCTCCAGGGCTGCAGGGCTCGGGGGCTCCGGGGCTGCAGGGCTCAGGGGCTCCGTGGCTGCAGGCATCCAGGGCTGCAGGGCTCGGGGGCTGCAGGGCTCCTCGGGGGCTCCAGGGCTCCCGGGCTCCGGGGCTGCAGGGCTCCGGGGCTCCAGGGCTCTAGGGCTCCAGGGATCCAGGGCTGCTGGGCTCCAGGGCTCGCAGGCTCCAGGGCAGCAGGGCTCCAGGGCTTGGAACCCATGGAGCCCGTCCCCGGTACTTTGCCACTCTGCGGCCCGGAGGAGGGAGCCCCGGATGCATGGAAGGTGTTGCCCGGGCATCGCCCATCTGGTCCACAGCAGGGAACCACTAGCCCCGGGAGGGTGTTTGGGAATACCCTTGCACCTACTAATCCGGAGGAAAATTACCCCCCTTTCTTGTAATCTGTGCACTCGAGGTGACAGAGGGGACCCAGGGCGCAAACGTGCCCGACCACCTGGAGCCCTGGCTGGGATCCGGGAGGCGAATGGCACCTCATAGGGACTTCCAGGGAAGTCCGGCCATCTAGTTGCCCCATAGGAAAGCATTGCGGGCGACCAGATGGCCGAGGCGAGAGGGGCGACCAGATGGCCGGGACCGAAATGACGCCAATCTGCCTGCCCCGGGCCTGCAGGGCTCTGGGGCTGCAGGGCTCCGGGGGCTGCAGAGC
Source organism: Lissotriton vulgaris (assembly GCF_964263255.1). Classification (NCBI taxonomy): domain Eukaryota; kingdom Metazoa; phylum Chordata; class Amphibia; order Caudata; family Salamandridae; genus Lissotriton; species Lissotriton vulgaris. Next base: position 625,606,152 of record NC_141699.1, read on the forward strand.
TACAGGGCTCCGGGGCTGCAGGGCTCCGGGGCTTCAGTCCTCCCCGGGCCCTGATGGACCCTCTGTGCCGGGCGCCCGGACCCCCCTGGCCGGCTCACAGGACGGAGGGGTATTCCCGCACCACCGGGCCATGCCGGATGGGGCTCAAGCCCCGTGCCCGGTCCCAGGCCCGGCTCCCGGACCCTAGGCCAGGCCCGGGAGAGCCTCCTCTGGGCTGCAGGGCTCCAGGGCTACAGGGCTCGGGGGCTGCGAGCTCTGTAGGCTGCAGGGCTTCGGGGCTGCCGGGCTCGCGGGCTCCAGGGCTCCAGGGCTCGGGGGCTCCGGGGCTGCAGGGCTCAGGGGCTCCGTGGCTGCAGGCATCCGGGGCTGCAGGGCTCGGGGGCTGCAGGGCTCCTCGGGGGCTCCAGGGCTCCCGGGCTCCGGGGCTGCAGGGCTCCGGGGCTCCAGGGCTCTAGGGATCCAGGGCTGCTGGGCTCCAGGGCTCGGGGGCTCCAGGGCAGCAGGGCTCCAGGGCTTGGGACCCATGGAGCCCGTCCCGGGTACTTTGCCACTCTGCGGACCGGAGGAGGGAGCCCCTAATGCCTGGGAGTTGTTGCCCGGCCATCGCTCATCTGGTCCCCAGCAGGGAACCACCAGCCCCGGGAGGGTGTTTGGGCATAACCTTGCACCTACTAATCCGGAGGAAAATTACCCCCCTTTCTTGTAATCCATGCACTCGAGGTGACAGAGGGGACCCAGGGCACAAACGTGCCCGACCTCCTGGAGCCCTGGCTGGAATCCGGGAGGCGAATGGCACCTCATAGGGACTTCCAGGGAAGTCCGGCCATCTAGTCGCCCCATAGGAAAGCATTGCGGGCGACCAGATGGCCGAGGCGAGAGGGGCGATCCGATTGCCGGGACCGAAATGACACCAATCTGCCTGCCCCGGGCCTGTAGGGCTCAGGAGCTGCAGGGCTCCGGGGCTCTGGGGCTCCGGGGCTCTGGGGCTCCGGGGCTGCAGGGCAAGGGGACTGCAGGGCTCCACAGATTGGGGGGCTGCAGGGCTCCGGGGCTGCAGGGCTCGGGTTCTCCAGGGCTCCAGGGCTCCAGGGCTCCAGGGCTCCAGGGCTCCAGGGCTGCAGGGCTCCGGGGCTGCTGGGCTCCAGGGCTCCGGGGCGGCTGGGCTCCGGGGCTCCAGGGCCTGGGACCCATGGAACCCGTTCCGGGTACTTTGCCACACTGCGGCCCAGGGGAGGGAGCCCCGGATGCCTGGGAGGTGTTTCCCGGGCATCGCCCATCTGTTCCCCAGCAGGAAACCACTAGCTCCGGGAGGGTGTTTGGGCATACCCTTGCACCTACTAATCCGGAGGAAAATTACCCCCCTTTCTTGTAATCCGTGCACTCGAGGTGACAGAGGGGACCCAGGGCGCAAAAGTGCCCGACCTCCTGGAGCCCTGGCTGGGATCCGGGAGGCAAATGGCACCTCATAGGGACTTCCAGGGACGTCCGGCCATCTAGTCACCCCATAGGAAAGCATTGCGGGCGACCAGATGGCCGAGGCGAGAGGGGCGACCAGATGGCCGGGACCGAAATAACACCAATCTGCCTGCCCCAGGCCTGCAGGGCTCTAGGGCTGCAGGGCTCCGGGGGCTGCAGAGCTACAGGGCTCCAGGGCTGCAGGGCTCCGAGGCTTCAGGCCTCCCCGGGCCCTGATGGACCCTCTGTCCTGGGCGCCCTTGACCCCCCCGGCCGGCTCGCAGGATGGAGGGTTATTCCCGCACCACCGGTCCCTGGCCCGGCTCCCGGACCCTAGGCCAGGCCCGGGAGAGCCTCCCCTAGGCTGCAGGGTAACAGGGCTGCCGGGCATGGGGGCTCCAGGGCTGCAGGGCTCGGGGGCTCCGGGGCTGCAGGGCTCAGGGGCTCCCGGGCTGCAGGCATCTGGGGCTGCAGGGCTCGGGGGCTGCAGGGCTCCTCGGGGGCTCCACAGCTCCCGGGCTCCGGGGCTGCAGGGCTCCAGGGCTGCAGGGCTCCGGGGGGGCTCCAGGGGCTGTAGGGCTCCAGGGGCTCCAGGGCTGCAGGGCTCCAGGGCTGCAGGGCTCCAGGGCTCCAGGGCTGCAGGGCTGCAGGGCTCCATGGGGACTACAGGGCTCCAGGGGCTGTAGGGCTCCGGGGGCTCCAGGACGGAGGGGTATTCCCGCACCTCCGGGCCCTGCCGGATGGGGCTCAAGCCGCGGGCCCGCTCCCGGTCTCTGCTTCTGAAACCCTAGCCAGGCTGGGGAAAGAGCCGCCCTTGCCTCTGATGAACGCCTGGAACATCGGCCGGCTTGCAGGACGGGGAAGCTCCAGCAAACCCATGGCTGGCCGGACGGAGCTCAAGCCCCGGGCCCGCTCCCGGTCCCTGCTTCCGAAACCCTAGCCCGGCCGGGGAGAGCCTCCCTTGGCCCTGATGAACGCCCGGAACCTCAGCCAGCTTGCGGGACGGGGAGGCTCCAGCAACCCCATGGCCTACCGGACGGAGCTCAAGCCCCGGGCCCGGTCCCTGCTTCCAAAACCCTAGCCAGCCCGGGGAGAGCCTCCCTTGGCCCGATAAATGCCCGGAACCTCGGCCGGCTTGCAGGACGGAGCTCAGGCCCCAGGCCTCAGGCCCAGCCTACCAACCCTAGCCGGGCCCGGGGAGAGCCTCCCGGTAGATCCCCCTGTTCCAGCACCTGGACCCTGGGCCGGAACCAAGGAGGGTTAAGCCCAGGACACGTCCTCTCCCCGACGGCCTGCCCGGGGAGCCCATTTTTGTCGACTATTAAGCCCCCACGTAGTGGGGGCTTACAGAACTTTGGGAAAGGACAAAAGTTGGAGTTAGCCCATCCGCCAGCCTGCAGGGCCATCTGGTCACCCAGCCCGCAGGGCCATCTGGTCACGCAGCCAGGCGACCAGATGACCCGGGACGACCCAGCGCCCGGATGGCCTGGGAGGGTGCCGTACCCAGTCGCCCTTGCAGTCCAGCGAGGGTGGCCAGGCGCTGCTGCTTGCCTCCCTGCTCGACTTGCCCATTCAGCAGTGGGAAGGGGAGGCCCGGCCGGCGGCGGCCCAGGCTATCTGGTCACCCTGCCGACCCGCAAGGGAAGGTGTGGCCCCCATCCCCGCACCCCGGTGGGGCAGGGAGGGGAGGGAGAGGCCCCCGTGCCGGAGGGAATGTGGTGGAGGCAGCCTCCCGCAGGCCCGTGTTACCCCCTCCACATCCATCCCGCCGGTCAGGCGGCAGAGGGACCCACCCCTGGGTGTGGTGGAGGGAGGCTTCTGCGGGCGCCCACGCACGGAAAGAGACAAAAACTTGGCTCAGAGGATGACTTTCAATAGATCGCAGCGAGGTAGCTGCTCTGCTACTTACGAAACCCTGACCCAGAATCAGGTTGTCTACGAATGATTTAGCACTGGGTGCCCCACGAACATGGGCCTGATCAAACTCAGAGGAAAAGGACCATCGGCAAGGGGCTGAGAGACAGGAGCGTCCCCAGGCCCCTGAGGGGCCCTGGCGGGCAGGCCCCGGGATGCCTTCCCCCTCTCAGCATGGCCAGACCTCATGGAAGTCTGCCTGATCAAACTCGGAGAAAAATGACCATCGAACCCTGATAAAAACAACCATCGACAATGGGCCGAGAGGCAGAAGCATCCACGGGCCCCTGGGGGCCCCTAGCGGGTGGGTCCTGGGACGCCTTCCCCCTCTCAGCATGGCCAGACCTCACGGAGGTATGCCTGATCAAACTCTGAGAAAAACGACCATCGGCAAGGGGCTGAGAGGCAGGAGCGTCCCCGGGCCCCTGGGGGCCCCTGGCAGGCAGGCTCCAGGATGCCTCCCTCCCTCTCAGCATGGCCAGACCTCATGAAAGTCTGCCTGATCAAACTCGGAGAAAAACAACCATCGAACTTGGAGAAAAACGACCATCGGCAAGGGGCCAAGAGGCAGAAGCGTCCCCGGGCCCCTGGGGGCCCCTGGCGGGTGGGCCCCAGGAAACCTTTCCCCCTCAGCATGGCCAGACCTCACGGAGGTCTGTACCTGATCAAACTCGGAGAAAAAGGACAATCGGCAAGGGGCTGAGAGGCAGGAGCGTCCCCGGGCCCCTGGGGGCCCCTGGCGGGCAGGCCCCGGGATGCCTTCCCTCTCTCAGCATGACCAGACCTCATGGAAGTCTGCCTGATGAAACTCGGAGAAAAACGACCATCGAACCCTGATAAAAACGACCATCGACAAGGGGCCGAGAGGCAGAAGCATCCACGGGCCCCTGGGGGCCCCTGGCGGGCGGGCCCCGGGATGCATTCCCCCTCTCAGCATGGCCAGACCTCACTGAGGTATGCCTGATCAAACTCGGAGACAAACAACCATCGGCAAGGGGCTGAGAGGCAGGAGCGTCCCAGGGCCCCTGGGGGACCCTGGCAGGCCCTGGGATGCCTCCCCCCTCTCAGCATGGCTGGACCTCCTGGAAGTCTACCTGATCAAACTCGGCGAAAAACAACCATCTAACTCGGAGAAAAACGACCATCGGCAAGGGGCCAGGAGGCAGAAGTGTCCCCGGGTCCCTGGGGGCCCCTGGCGGGCAGGCCCGGGACACCTTCCCCCTCTCTGCATGGCCAGACCTCACGGAGGTCTGTGCCTTATCAAACTCGGAGAAAAAGGACCATCGGCAAGGGGCTGACAGGCAGGAGCGTCCCCGGGCCCCTGGGGGCCCCTGGCGGGAGGGCCCCGGGATGCCTCCCCCCTCTCAGCATGGCCAGACCTCATGGAAGTCTGCCTGATCAAACTCGGAGAAAAACGACCATCGGCAAGGGGCTGAGAGGCAGAAGCGTCCCCGGGCCCCTGGGGGCCCCTGGCAGGCGGGCCCGGGATGCCTTCCCCCTCTCAGCATGGCCGGACCTCACGGAGGTCTGTGCCTGATCAAACTCGGAGAAAAACGACCATCGGCAAGGGGCTGAGAGGCAGGAGGTCCCCGGGCCCCTGGGGGCCCCTGGCGGGAGGGCCCCGGGATGCCTTCCCCCTCTCAGCATGGCCAGACCTCATGGAAGTCTGCCTGATCAAACTCGGAGAAAAACAACCATCGAACTTGGAGAAAAACGACCATCGGCAAGGGGCCAAGAGGCAGAAGCGTCCCCGGGCCCCTGGGGGCCCCTGGCGGGTGGGCCCCAGGAAACCTTTCCCCCTTAGCATGGCCAGACCTCATGGAAGTCTGCCTGATGAAACTCGGAGAAAAACAACCATCGAACCCTGACATAAACGACCATCGACAAGGGGCCGAGAGGCAGAAGCATCCATGGGCCCCTGGGGGCCCCTGGCGGGTGGGCCCCGGGACGCCTTACCCCTCTCAGCATGGCCAGACCTCACAGAGGTATGCCTGATCAAACTCGGAGACAAACGACCATCGGCAAGGGGCTGAGAGGCAGGAGCGTCCCCGGGCCCCTGGGGGACCCTGGCAGGCCCCGGGATGCCTCCCCCCCTCTCAGCATGGCCGGACCTCCTGGAAGTCTGCCTGATCAAACTCGGCGAAAAACAACCATCTAACTCCGAGAAAAACGACCATCGGCAAGGGGCGAAGAGGCAGAAGTGTCCCGGTGCCCCTGGGGGCCCCTGGCGGGCCGGCCCGGGACACCTTCCCCCTCTCAGCATGGCCAGACCTCACGGAGGTCTGTGCCTTATCAAACTCGGAGAAAAAGGACCATCGGCAAGGGGCTGACAGGCAGGAGCGTCCCCGGGCCCCTGGGGGCCCCTGGCGGGCGGGCCCCGGGATGCCTTCCCCCTCTCAGCATGGCCAGACCTCATGGAAGTCTGCCTGATCAAACTCGGAGAAAAACGACCATCGAACCTTGATAAAAACGACCATCAACAATGGGCAGGAGCGTCCCCGGGCCCCTGGGGGCCACTGGCGGGCGGGCCCCGGGACGCCTTTCCCCTCTCAGCATGGCCAGACCTCACGGAGGTATGCCTGATCAAACTCGGAGAAAAACAACTATCGAACTCCGAGAAAAACGACCATCGGCAAGGGGCTGAGAGGCTGAAGCGTCCCCGGGCCCCTGGGGGCCCCTGGCAGGCGGGCCCCGGGATGCCTCCCCCCTCCCAGCATGGCCAGACCTCATGGAAGTCTGCCTGATCAAACTCTGAGAAAAACGACCATCGAACTCGGAGAAAAACGACCATCGGCAAGGGGCTGAGAGGCAGAAGCGTCCCCGAGCCCCTGGGGGCCCCTGGGGGCCCCTGGCAGGCGGGCCCGGGATGCCTTCCCCCTCTCAGCATGGCCAGACCTCATGGAAGTCTGCCTGATCAAACTCGGCGAAAAACAACCATCTAACTCGGAGAAAAACGACCATCGGCAAGGGGCCAGGAGGCAGAAGTGTCCCCGGGTCCCTGGGGGCCCCTGGCGGGCAGGCCCGGGACACCTTCCCCCTCTCTGCATGGCCAGACCTCACGGAGGTCTGTGCCTTATCAAACTCGGAGAAAAAGGACCATCGGCAAGGGGCTGACAGGCAGGAGCGTCCCCGGGCCCCTGGGGGCCCCTGGCGGGAGGGCCCCGGGATGCCTCCCCCCTCTCAGCATGGCCAGACCTCATGGAAGTCTGCCTGATCAAACTCGGAGAAAAACGACCATCGGCAAGGGGCTGAGAGGCAGAAGCGTCCCCGGGCCCCTGGGGGCCCCTGGCAGGCGGGCCCGGGATGCCTTCCCCCTCTCAGCATGGCCGGACCTCACGGAGGTCTGTGCCTGATCAAACTCGGAGAAAAACGACCATCGGCAAGGGGCTGAGAGGCAGGAGGTCCCCGGGCCCCTGGGGGCCCCTGGCGGGAGGGCCCCGGGATGCCTTCCCCCTCTCAGCATGGCCAGACCTCATGGAAGTCTGCCTGATCAAACTCGGAGAAAAACAACCATCGAACTTGGAGAAAAACGACCATCGGCAAGGGGCCAAGAGGCAGAAGCGTCCCCGGGCCCCTGGGGGCCCCTGGCGGGTGGGCCCCAGGAAACCTTTCCCCCTTAGCATGGCCAGACCTCATGGAAGTCTGCCTGATGAAACTCGGAGAAAAACAACCATCGAACCCTGACATAAACGACCATCGACAAGGGGCCGAGAGGCAGAAGCATCCATGGGCCCCTGGGGGCCCCTGGCGGGTGGGCCCCGGGACGCCTTACCCCTCTCAGCATGGCCAGACCTCACAGAGGTATGCCTGATCAAACTCGGAGACAAACGACCATCGGCAAGGGGCTGAGAGGCAGGAGCGTCCCCGGGCCCCTGGGGGACCCTGGCAGGCCCCGGGATGCCTCCCCCCCTCTCAGCATGGCCGGACCTCCTGGAAGTCTGCCTGATCAAACTCGGCGAAAAACAACCATCTAACTCCGAGAAAAACGACCATCGGCAAGGGGCGAAGAGGCAGAAGTGTCCCGGTGCCCCTGGGGGCCCCTGGCGGGCCGGCCCGGGACACCTTCCCCCTCTCAGCATGGCCAGACCTCACGGAGGTCTGTGCCTTATCAAACTCGGAGAAAAAGGACCATCGGCAAGGGGCTGACAGGCAGGAGCGTCCCCGGGCCCCTGGGGGCCCCTGGCGGGCGGGCCCCGGGATGCCTTCCCCCTCTCAGCATGGCCAGACCTCATGGAAGTCTGCCTGATCAAACTCGGAGAAAAACGACCATCGAACCTTGATAAAAACGACCATCAACAATGGGCAGGAGCGTCCCCGGGCCCCTGGGGGCCACTGGCGGGCGGGCCCCGGGACGCCTTTCCCCTCTCAGCATGGCCAGACCTCACGGAGGTATGCCTGATCAAACTCGGAGAAAAACAACTATCGAACTCAGAGAAAAACGACCATCGGCAAGGGGCTGAGAGGCTGAAGCGTCCCCGGGCCCCTGGGGGCCCCTGGCAGGCGGGCCCCGGGATGCCTCCCCCCTCCCAGCATGGCCAGACCTCATGGAAGTCTGCCTGATCAAACTCTGAGAAAAACGACCATCGAACTCGGAGAAAAACGACCATCGGCAAGGGGCTGAGAGGCAGAAGCGTCCCCGAGCCCCTGGGGGCCCCTGGGGGCCCCTGGCAGGCGGGCCCGGGATGCCTTCCCCCTCTCAGCATGGCCAGACCTCATGGAAGTCTGCCTGATCAAACTCAGAGAAAAACGACCATCGAACCCTGATAAAAACGACCATCGACAAGGGGCCGAGAGGCAGAAGCATCCACGGGCCCCTGGGGGCCCCTGGCGGGCGGGCCCCGGGATGCATTCCCCCTCTCAGCATGGCCAGACCTCACTGAGGTATGCCTGATCAAACTCGGAGACAAACAACCATCGGCAAGGGGCTGAGAGGCAGGAGCGTCCCAGGGCCCCTGGGGGACCCTGGCAGGCCCTGGGATGCCTCCCCCCCTCTCAGCATGGCTGGACCTCCTGGAAGTCTACCTGATCAAACTCGGCGAAAAACAACCATCTAACTCAGAGAAAAACGACCATCGGCAAGGGGCCAGGAGGCAGAAGTGTCCCCGGGCCCCTGGGGGCCCCTGGCGGGCAGGCCCGGGACACCTTCCCCCTCTCTGCATGGCCAGACCTCACGGAGGTCTGTGCCTTATCAAACTCGGAGAAAAAGGACCATCGGCAAGGGGCTGACAGGCAGGAGCGTCCCCGGGCCCCTGGGAGCCCCTGGCAGGCGGGCCCTGGGATGCCTTCCCCCTCTCAGCATGGCCAGACCTCATGGAAGTCTGCCTAAACAAACTCGGAGAAAAAACGACCATCGAACCCTGATAAAAACGACCATCAACAATGGGCAGGAGTGTCCCTGGGCCCCTGGGGGCTCCTGGCGGGCGGGCCCCGGGACGCCTTCCCCCTCTCAGCATGGCCAGACCTCACGGAGGTATGCCTGATCAAACTCGGAGAAAAACAAATATCGAACTCGGAGAAAAACTACCATCGGCAAGGGGCTGAGAGGCTGAAGTGTCCCCGGGCCCCTGGGGGCCCATGGCGGGAGGGCCCCGGGATGCCTCCCCCCTCTCAGCATGGCCAGACATCATGGAAGTCTGCCTGATCAAACTCGGAGAAAAACGACCATCGGCAAGGGGCTGAGAGGCAGAAGCGTCCCCGGGCCCCTGGGGGCCCCTGGCAGGCGGGCCCGGGATGCCTTCCCCCTCTCAGCATGGCCGGACCTCACGGAGGTCTGTGCCTGATCAAACTCGGAGAAAAACGACCATCGGCAAGGGGCTGAGAGGCAGGAGCGTCCCCGGGCCCCTGGGGGCCCCTGGCGGGAGGGCCCCGGGATGCCTCTCCCCTCTCAGCATGGCCGGACCTCATGGAAGTCTGCCTGATCAAACTCGGAGAAAAACAACCATCGAACTTGGAGAAAAACGACCATCGGCAAGGGGCCAAGAGGCAGAAGCGTCCCGGGCCCCTGGGGGCCCCTGGTGGGTGGGCCCCAGGAAACCTTTCCCCCTTAGCATGGCCAGACCTCATGGAAGTCTGCCTGATCAAACTCGGAGAAAAACAACTATCGAACTCAGAGAAAAACGACCATCGGCAAGGGGCTGAGAGGCTGAAGCGTCCCCGGGCCCCTGGGGGCCCCTGGCAGGCGGGCCCCGGGATGCCTCCCCCCTCCCAGCATGGCCAGACCTCATGGAAGTCTGCCTGATCAAACTCTGAGAAAAACGACCATCGAACTCGGAGAAAAACGACCATCGGCAAGGGGCTGAGAGGCAGAAGCGCCGCCGGGCCCCTGGGGGCCCCTGGGGGCCCCTGGCAGGCGGGCCCGGGATGCCTTCCCCCTCTCAGCATGGCCGGACCTCACGGAGGTCTGTGCCTGATCAAACTCGGAGAAAAAGGACCATCGGCAAGGGGCTGAGAGGCAGGAGCGTCCCCAGGCCCCTGGGGGCCCCTGGCAGGTGGGCCCCGGGACACCTTCCCCCTCAAACTTGGTGATAAAGGACCATCGGCAAGGGGCTGAGAGGCAAGAGTGTCCCCAGGACACTGGGGGGCCCGGTGGGCAGGCCCCAGGGCTGCCTACCCCTGATTCAGAATCTCCGGAGGTCTGACTGACCCTCTCCCTAGTAATCCGGAGGAACATTACCCCCCTTTCTTGTAATCTGTGCACTCGAAGTCACACAGGGGACCCAAGGCACGAACGAGCCCGACCTCCTGGAGCCCTGGCTGGGATCCGGGAGGCGAATGGCACCTCATCGGGACTTCCAGGGAAGTTCGGTCATCTGGTCGCCCCATTGGAAAGCATTGCGGGCGACCAGATGGCCGAGGCGAGAGGGGCGACCAGATGGCCGGGACCGAAATGATGCCAATCTGCCTGCCCCGGGCCTGCAGGGCTCTGGGGCTGCAGGGCTCATGGGCTCCGGGGCTGCAGGGCTCAGGGGCTCCAGGGCTGCAGGCATCCGGGGCTGCAGGGCTCCGGGGCTGCAGGGCTCCGGGGTCCAGGGCTCTAGGACTCCAGGGCTCCAGGTCTCCAGGGCTGCAGGGCTCCGGGGCTGCTGGGCTGCTGGGCTCCAGGGCTCGGGGGCTCCAGGGCAGCAGGGCTCCAGGGGTCGGGACCCATGGAGCCCGTCCCGGGTACTTTGCCACTCTGCGGCCCAGAGGAGGGAGCCTCGGATGCCTGGGAGGTGTTGCCCGGGCATCGCCCATCTGGTCCCCAGCAGGGAACCACCAGCCCCGGGAGGGTGTTTGGGCAAACCCTTGCACCTACTAATCCGGAGGAAAATTACCCCCCTTTCTTGTAATCCGTGCACTCGAGGTGACAGAGGGGACCCAGGGCGCAAACGTGCCCGACCTCCTGGAGCCCTGGCTGGGATCCGGGAGGCGAATGGCACCTCATAGGGACTTCCAGGGAAGTCCGGCCATCTAGTCGCCCCATAGGAAAGCATTGCGGGCGACCAGATGGCCGAGGCGAGAGGGGCGACCCGATTGCCGGGACCGAAATGACACCAATCTGCCTGCCCCGGGCCTGTAGGGCTCAGGAGCTGCAGGGCTCCGGGGCTCTGGGGCTCCGGGGCTCTGGGGCTGCAGGGCTGCAGGGCAAGGGGACTGCAGGGCTCCACAGCTTGGGGGGCTGCAGGGCTCCGGGGCTGCAGGGCTCGGGTTCTCCAGGGCTCCAGGGCTCCAGGGCTCCAGGGCTCCAGGGCTGCAGGGCTCCGGGGCTGCTGGGCTCCAGGGCTCCGGGGCGGCTGGGCTCTGGGGCTCCAGGGCCTGGGACCCATGGAACCCGTTCCGGGTACTTTGCCACACTGCGGCCCGGAGGAGGGAGCCCCGGATGCCTGGGAGGTGTTGCCCGGGCATCGCCCATCTGGTCCCCAGCAGGAAACCACCAGCCCCGGGAGGGTGTTTGGGCATACCCTTGCACCTACTAATCCGGAGGAAAATTACCCCCCTTTCTTGTAATCCGTGCACTCGAGGTGACAGAGGGGACCCAGGGCACAAAAGTGCCCGACCTCCTGGAGCCCTGGCTGGGATCCGGGAGGCAAATGGCACCTCATAGGGACTTCCAGGGACGTCCGGCCATCTAGTCACCCCATAGGAAAGCATTGCGGGCGACCAAATGGCCGAGGCGAGAGGGGCGACCAGATGGCCGGGACCGAAATAACACCAATCTGCCTGCCCCAGGCCTGCAGGGCTCTGGGGCTGCAGGGCTCCGGGGGCTGCAGAGCTACAGGGCTCCAGGGCTGCAGGGCTCCGGGGCTTCAGGCCTCCCCGGGCCCTGATGGACCCTCTGTCCCGGGCGCCCTTGACCCCCCCCGGCCGGCTCGCAGGATGGAGGGTTATTCCCGCACCACCGGGCCCTGCTGGACTGGGCTCAAGCCCCGGGCCCGGTCCCTGGCCCGGCTCCCGGACCCTAGGCCAGGCCCGGGAGAGCCTCCCCTAGGCTGCAGGGCTACAGGGCTACAGGGCTCGGGGGCTGCAGGGCTCCATGGACTGCAGGACTTCGGGGCTGCCGGGCATGGGGGCTCCAGGGCTGCAGGGCTCGGGGGATCCGGGGCTGCAGGGCTCAGGGGCTCCGGGGCTGCAGGCATCCGGGGCTGCAGGGCTCGGGGGCTGCAGGGCTCCTCGGGGGCTCCACAGCTCCCGGGCTCCGGGGCTGCAGGGCTCCAGGGCTGCAGGGCTCCGGGGGGGCTCCAGGGGCTGTAGGGCTCCAGGGGCTCCAGGGCTGCAGGGCTCCAGGGCTGCAGGGCTCCAGGGCTCCAGGGCTGCAGGGCTGCAGGGCTCCAGGGCTCGCAGGCTCCAGGGCAGCAGGGCTCCAGGGCTTGGAACCCATGGAGCCCGTCCCCGGTACTTTGCCACTCTGCGGCCCGGAGGAGGGAGCCCCGGATGCATGGAAGGTGTTGCCCGGGCATCGCCCATCTGGTCCACAGCAGGGAACCACCAGCCCCGGGAGGGTGTTTGGGCATACCCTTCCACCTACTAATCCGGAGGAAAATTACCCCCCTTTCTTGTAATCTGTGCACTCGAGGTGACAGAGGGGACCCAGGGCGCAAACGTGCCCGACCTCCTGGAGCCCTGGCTGGGATCCGGGAGGCGAATGGCACCTCATAGGGACTTCCAGGGAAGTCCGGCCATCTAGTCGCCCCATAGGAAAGCATTGCGGGCAACCAGATGGCTGAGGCGAAAGGGGCGACCAGATGGCCGGGACCAAAATGACGCCAATCGGCCTGCCCCGGGCCTGTAGGGCTCAGGAGCTGCAGGGCTCGGGGACTGCAGGGCTCCACGGCTCGGGGGGCTGCAGCGCTCCGGGGCTCCAGGGCTCCGGGGCTCCGGGGCTCCGGGGCTGCTGGGCTCCGGGGCTGCTGGGCTCCAGGGCTCGGGGGCTCCAGGGCAGAAGGGCTCCAGGGCTCCAAGGCTCCGGGGCTCCAGGGCCCGGGACCCATGGAGCCCGTCCCGGGTACTTTGCAACTCTGCGGCCCGGAGGAGGGAGCCCCGGATGCATGGAAGGTCTTGCCCGGGCATCGCCCATCTGGTCCACAGCAGGGAACCACCAGCCCCGGGAGGGTGTTTGGGCATACCCTTGCACCTACTAATCCGGAGGAAAATTAACCCCTTTTCTTGTAATCTGTGCACTCGAGGTGACAGAGGGGACCCAGGGCGCAAACGTGCCCGACCTCCTGGAGCCCTGGCTGGGATCCGGGAGGCGAATGGCACCTCATAGGGACTTCCAGGGAAGTCCGGCCATCTAGTCGCCCCATAGGAAAGCATTGCGGGCGACCAGATGGCCGAGGCGAGAGGGGCGACCAGATGGCCGGGACCGAAATGACGCCAATCTGCCTGCCCCGGGCCTGCAGGGCTCTGGGGCTGCAGGGCTCCGGGGGCTGCAGAGCTACAGGGCTCCGGGGCTGCAGGGCTCCGGGGCTTCAGTCCTCCCCGGGCCCTGATGGACCCTTTGTCCCGGGCGCCCGGACCCCCCTGGCCGGCTCACAGGACGGAGGGGTATTCCCGCACCACCGGGCCATGCCGGATGGGGCTCAAGCCCCGTGCCCGGTCCCAGGCCCGGCTCCCGGACCCTAGGCCAGGCCCGGGAGAGCCTCCTCTGGGCTGCAGGGCTCCAGGGCTACAGGGCTCGGGGGCTGCGAGCTCTGTAGGCTGCAGGGCTTCGGGGCTGCCGGGCTCGCGGGCTCCAGGGCTCCAGGGCTCGGGGGCTCCGGGGCTGCAGGGCTCAGGGGCTCCGTGGCTGCAGGCATCCGGGGCTGCAGGGCTCGGGGGCTGCAGGGCTCCTCGGGGGCTCCAGGGCTCCCGGGCTCCGGGGCTGCAGGGCTCCAGGGCTCCAGGGCTCTAGGGCTACAGGGATCCAGGGCTGCTGGGCTCCAGGGCTCGGGGGCTCCAGGGCAGCAGGGCTCCAGGGCTTGGGACCCATGGAGCCCGTCCCGGGTACTTTGCCACTCTGCAGACCGGAGGAGGGAGCCCCTAATGCCTGGGAGGTGTTGCCCGGGCATCGCTCATCTGGTCCCCAGCAGGGAACCACCAGCCCCGGGAGGGTGTTTGGGCATACCCTTGCACCTACTAATCCGGAGGAAAATTACCCCCCTTTCTTGTAATCCATGCACTCGAGGTGACAGAGGGGACCCAGGGCACAAACGTGCCCGACCTCCTGGAGCCCTGGCTGGAATCCGGGAGGCGAATGGCACCTCATAGGGACTTCCAGGGAAGTCCGGCCATCTAGTCGCCCCATAGGAAAGCATTGCGGGCGACCAGATGGCCGAGGCGAGAGGGGCGACCCGATTGCCGGGACCGAAATGACACCAATCTGCCTGCCCCGGGCCTGTAGGGCTCAGGAGCTGCAGGGCTCCGGGGCTCTGGGGCTCCGGGGCTCTGGGGCTGCAGGGCTGCAGGGCAAGGGGACTGCAGGGCTCCACAGCTTGGGGGGCTGCAGGGCTCCGGGGCTGCAGGGCTCGGGTTCTCCAGGGCTCCAGGGCTCCAGGGCTCCAGGGCTGCAGGGCTCCGGGGCTGCTGGGCTCCAGGGCTCCGGGGCGGCTGGGCTCTGGGGCTCCAGTGCCTGGGACCCATGGAACCCGTTCCGGGTACTTTGCCACACTGCGGCCCGGAGGAGGGAGCCCCGGATGCCTGGGAGGTGTTGCCCGGGCATCGCCCATCTGGTCCCCAGCAGGAAACCACCAGCCCCGGGAGGGTGTTTGGGCATACCCTTGCACCTACTAATCCGGAGGAAAATTACCCCCCTTTCTTGTAATCCGTGCACTCGAGGTGACAGAGGGGACCCAGGGCGCAAAAGTTCCCGACCTCCTGGAGCCCTGGCTGGGATCCGGGAGGCAAATGGCACCTCATAGGGACTTCCAGGGACGTCCGGCCATCTAGTCACCCCATAGGAAAGCATTGCGGGCGACCAGATGGCCGAGGCGAGAGGGGCGACCAGATGGCCGGGACCGAAATAACACCAATCTGCCTGCCCCAGGCCTGCAGGGCTCTGGGGCTGCAGGGCTCCGGGGGCTGCAGAGCTACAGGGCTCCAGGGCTGCAGGGCTCCGGGGCTTCAGGCCTCCCCGGGCCCTGATGGACCCTCTGTCCCGGGCGCCCTTGACCCCCCCCCGGCCGGCTCGCAGGATGGAGGGTTATTCCCGCACCACCGGGCCCTGCTGGACTGGGCTCAAGCCCCGGGCCCGGTCCCTGGCCCGGCTCCCGGACCCTAGGCCAGGCCCGGGAGAGCCTCCCCTAGGCTGCAGGGCTACAGGGCTACAGGGCTCGGGGGCTGCAGGGCTCCATGGACTGAAGGACTTCGGGGCTGCCGGGCATGGGGGCTCCAGGGCTGCAGGGCTCGGGGGCTCCGGGGCTGCAGGGCTCAGGGGCTCCCGGGCTGCAGGCATCCGGGGCTGCAGGGTTTGGGGGCTGCAGGGCTCCTCGGGGGCTCCACAGCTCCCGGGCTCCGGGGTTGCAGGGCTCCAGGGCTGCAGGGCTCCGGGGGGGCTCCAGGGGCTGTAGGGCTCCAGGGGCTCCAGGGCTGCAGGGCTCCAGGGCTGCAGCGCTCCAGGGCTCCAGGGCTGCAGGGCTGCAGGGCTCCATGGGGACTACAGGGCTCCAGGGGCTGTAGGGCTCCGGGGGCTCCAGGACGGAGGGGTATTCCCGCACCTCCGGGCCCTGCCGGATGGGGCTCAAGCCGCGGGCCCGCTCCCGGTCTCTGCTTCTGAAACCCTAGCCAGGCTGGGGAAAGAGCCGCCCTTGCCTCTGATGAACGCCTGGAACCTCGGCCGGCTTGCAGGACGGGGAAGCTCCAGCAAACCCATGGCTGGCCGGACGGAGCTCAAGCCCCGGGCCCGCTCCCGGTCCCTGCTTCCGAAACCCTAGCCCGGCCGGGGAGAGCCTCCCTTGGCCCTGATGAACGCCCGGAACCTCAGCCGGCTTGCGGGACGGGGAGGCTCCAGCAACCCCATGGCCTACCGGACGGAGCTCAAGCCCCGGGCCCGGTCCCTGCTTCCAAAACCCTAGCCAGCCCGGGGAGAGCCTCCCATGGCCCGATAAACGCCCGGAACCTCGGCCGGCTTGCAGGACGGAGCTCAGGCCCCAGGCCTCAGGCCCAGCCTACCAACCCTAGCCGGGCCCGGGGAGAGCCTCCCGGTAGATCCCCCTGTCCCCAGCACCTGGACCCTGGGCCGGAACCAAGGAGGGTTAAGCCCAGGACACGTCCTCTCCCCGACGGCCTGCCCGGGGAGCCCATTTTTGTCGACTATTAAGCCCCCACATAGTGGGGGCTTACAGAACTTTGGGAAAGGACAAAAGTTGGAGTTAGCCCGTCCGCCAGCCTGCAGGGCCATCTGGTCACCCAGCCCGCAGGGCCATCTGGTCACGCAGCCAGGCGACCAGATGACCCGGGACGACCCAGCGCCCGGATGGCCTGGGAGGGTGCCGTACCCAGTCACCCTTGCAGTCCAGCGAGGGTGGCCAGGCGCTGCTGCTTGCCTCCCTGCTCGACTTGCCCATTCAGCAGTGGGAAGGGGAGGCCCGGCCGGCGGCGGCCCAGGCCATCTGGTCACCCTGCCGACCCGCAAGGGAAGGTGTGGCCCCCATCCCCGCACCCCGGTGGGGCAGGGAAGGGAGGGAGAGGCCCCCGTGCCGGAGGGCATGTGGTGGAGGCAGCCTCCCGCAGGCCCGTGTTACCCCCTCTACATCCATCCCGCCGGCCAGGCGGCAGAGGGACCCACCCCTGGGTGTGGTGGAGGGAGGCTTCTGCGGGCGCCCACGCACGGAAAGAGACAAAAGCTTGGCTCAGAGGATGACTTTCAATAGATCGCAGCGAGGTAGCTGCTCTGCTACTTACGAAACCCTGACCCAGAATCAGGTTGTCTACGAATGATTTAGCACTGGGTGCCCCACGAACATGGGCCTGATCAAACTCAGAGGAAAAGGACCATCGGCAAGGGGCTGAGAGGCAGGAGCGTCCCGGGCCCCTGAGGGGCCCTGGCGGGCAGGCCCCGGGATGCCTTCCCCCTCTCAGCATGGCCAGACCTCATGGAAGTCTGCCTGATCAAACTCGGAGAAAAATGACCATCGAACCCTGATAAAAACAACCATCGACAATGGGCCGAGAGGCAGAAGCATCCACGGGCCCCTGGGGGCCCCTAGCGGGTGGGTCCTGGGACGCCTTCCCCCTCTCAGCATGGCCAGACCTCACGGAGGTATGCCTGATCAAACTCTGAGAAAAACGACCATCGGCAAGGGGCTGAGAGGCAGGAGCGTCCCCGGGCCCATGGGGGCCCCTGGCAGGCAGGCTCCAGGACGCCTCCCTCCCTCTCAGCATGGCCAGACCTCATGAAAGTCTGCCTGATCAAACTCGGAGAAAAACAACCATCGAACTTGGAGAAAAACGACCATCGGCAAGGGGCCAAGAGGCAGAAGCGTCCCCGGGCCCCTGGGGGCCCCTGGTGGGTGGGCCCCAGGAAACCTTTCCCCCTCAGCATGGCCAGACCTCACGGAGGTCTGTACCTGATCAAACTCGGAGAAAAAGGACAATCGGCAAGGGGCTGAAAGGCAGGAGCGTCCCCGGGCCCCTGGGGGACCCTGGCAGGCCCCGGGATGCCTCCCCTCTCTCAGCATGACCAGACCTCATGGAAGTCTGCCTGATGAAACTCGGAGAAAAACGACCATCGAACCCTGATAAAAACGACCATCGACAAGGGGCCGAGAGGCAGAAGCATCCACGGGCCCCTGGGGGCCCCTGGCGGGCGGGCCCCGGGATGCATTCCCCCTCTCAGCATGGCCAGACCTCACTGAGGTATGCCTGATCAAACTCGGAGACAAACAACCATCGGCAAGGGGCTGAGAGGCAGGAGCGTCCCAGGGCCCCTGGGGGACCCTGGCAGGCCCTGGGATGCCTCCCCCCCTCTCAGCATGGCTGGACCTCCTGGAAGTCTACCTGATCAAACTCGGCGAAAAACAACCATCTAACTCAGAGAAAAACGACCATCGGCAAGGGGCCAGGAGGCAGAAGTGTCCCCGGGCCCCTGGGGGCCCCTGGCGGGCAGGCCCGGGACACCTTCCCCCTCTCTGCATGGCCAGACCTCACGGAGGTCTGTGCCTTATCAAACTCGGAGAAAAAGGACCATCGGCAAGGGGCTGACAGGCAGGAGCGTCCCCGGGCCCCTGGGGGCCCCTGGCAGGCGGGCCCTGGGATGCCTTCCCCCTCTCAGCATGGCCAGACCTCATGGAAGTCTGCCTGATCAAACTCGGAGAAAAACGACCATCGAACCCTGATAAAAACGACCATCAACAATGGGCAGTAGTGTCCCTGGGCCCCTGGGGGCTCCTGGCGGGCGGGCCCCGGGACGCCTTCCCCCTCTCAGCATGGCCAGACCTCACGGAGGTATGCCTGATCAAACTCGGAGAAAAACAAATATCGAACTCGGAGAAAAACTACCATCGGCAAGGGGCTGAGAGGCTGAAGTGTCCCCGGGCCCCTGGGGGCCCCTGGCGGGAGGGCCCCGGGATGCCTCCCCCCTCTCAGCATGGCCAGACCTCATGGAAGTCTGCCTGATCAAACTCGGAGAAAAACGACCATCGGCAAGGGGCTGAGAGGCAGAATCGTCCCCGGGCCCCTGGGGGCCCCTGGCAGGCGGGCCCAGGATGCCTTCCCCCTCTCAGCATGGCCGGACCTCACGGAGGTCTGTGCCTGATCAAACTCGGAGAAAAACGACCATCGGCAAGGGGCTGACAGGCAGGAGCGTCCCTGGGCCCCTGGGGGCCCCTGGCGGGAGGGCCCCAGGATGCCTCTCCCCTCTCAGCATGGCCGGACCTCATGGAAGTCTGCCTGATCAAACTCAGAGAAAAACAACCATCGAACTTGGAGAAAAACGACCATCGGCAAGGGGCCAAGAGGCAGAAGCGTCCCGGGCCCCTGGGGGCCCCTGGCGGGTGGGCCCCAGGAAACCTTTCCCCCTTAGCATGGCCAGACCTCATGGAAGTCTGCCTGATGAAACTCGGAGAAAAACAACCATCGAACCCTGACAAAAACGACCATCGACAAGGGGCCGAGAGGCAGAAGCATCCACGGGCCCCTGGGGGCCCCTGGCGGGTGGGCCCCGGGACGCCTTACCCCTCTCAGCATGGCCAGACCTCACAGAGGTATGCCTGATCAAACTCCGAGACAAACGACCATCGGCAAGGGGCTGAGAGGCAGGAGCGTCCCCGGGCCCCTGGGGGACCCTGGCAGGCCCCGGGATGCCTCACCCCCCTCTCAGCATGGCCGGACCTCCTGGAAGTCTGCCTGATCAAACTCGGCGAAAAACAACCATCTAACTCAGAGAAAAACGACCATCGGCAAGGGGCCAAGAGGCAGAAGTGTCCCGGGGCCCCTGGGGGCCCCTGGGGGCCCCTGGCGGGCCGGCCCGGGACACCTTCCCCCTCTCAGCATGGCCAGACCTCACGGAGGTCTGTGCCTTATCAAACTCGGAGAAAAAGGACCATCGGCAAGGGGCTGACAGGCAGGAGCGTCCCCGGGCCCCTGGGGGCCCCTGGCGGGCGGGCCCCGGGATGCCTTCCCCCTCTCAGCATGGCCAGACCTCATGGAAGTCTGCCTGATCAAACTCGGAGAAAAACGACCATCGAACCCTGATAAAAACGACCATCAACAATGGGCAGGAGCGTACCCGGGCCCCTGGGGGCCACTGGCGGGTGGGCCCCGGGACGCCTTTCCCCTCTCAGCATGGCCAGACCTCACGGAGGTATGCCTGATCAAACTCGGAGAAAAACAAATATCAAACTCGGAGAAAAACGACCATCGGCAAGGGGCTGAGAGGCTGAAGCGTCCCCGGGCCCCTGGGGGCCCCTGGCAGGCGGGCCCTGGATGCTTTCCCCCTCTCAGCATGGCCGGACCTCACGGAGGTCTGTGCCTGATCAAACTCGGAGAAAAAGGACCATCGGCAAGGGGCTGAGAGGCAGGAGCGTCCCCAGGCCCCTGGGGGCCCCTGGCAGGTGGGCCCCGGGACACCTTCCCCCTCAAACTTGGTGATAAAGGACCATCGGCAAGGGGCTGAGAGGCAAGAGTGTCCCCAGGACACTGGGGGGCCCGGTGGGCAGGCCCCAGGGCTGCCTACCCCTGATTCAGAATCTCCGGAGGTCTGACTGACCCTCTCCCTAGTAATCCGGAGGAACATTACCCCCCTTTCTTGTAATCTGTGCACTCGAAGTCACACAGGGGACCCAAGGCACGAACGAGCCCGACCTCCTGGAGCCCTGGCTGGGATCCGGGAGGCGAATGGCACCTCATCGGGACTTCCAGGGAAGTTCGGTCATCTGGTCGCCCCATTGGAAAGCATTGCGGGCGACGAGATGGCCGAGGCGAGAGGGGCGACCAGATGGCCGGGACCGAAATGACGCCAATCTGCCTGCCCCGGGCCTGCAGGGCTCTGGGGCTGCAGGGCTCATGGGCTCCGGGGCTGCAGGGCTCAGGGGCTCCAGGGCTGCAGGCATCCGGGGCTGCAGGGCTCCGGGGCTGCAGGGCTCCGGGGCTCCAGGGCTCTAGGACTCCAGGGCTCCAGGTCTCCAGGGCTGCAGGGCTCCGGGGCTGCTGGGCTCCAGGGCTCGGGGGCTCCAGGGTAGCAGGGCTCCAGGGGTCGGGACCCATGGAGCCCGTCCCGGGTACTTTGCCACTCTGCGGCCCAGAGGAGGGAGCCCCGGATGCCTGGGAGGTGTTGCCCGGGCATCGCCCATCTGGTCCCCAGCAGGGAACCACCAGCCCCGGGAGGGTGTTTGGTCAAACCCTTGCACCTACTAATCCGGAGGAAAATTACCCCCCTTTCTTGTAATCCGTGCACTCGAGGTGACAGAGGGGACCCAGGGCGCAAACGTGCCCGACCTCCTGGAGCCCTGGCTGGGATCCGGGAGGCGAATGGCACCTCATAGGGACTTCCAGGGAAGTCCGGCCATCTAGTCGCCCCATAGGAAAGCATTGCGGGCAACCAGATGGCTGAGGCGAAAGGGGCGACCAGATGGCCGGGACCAAAATGACGCCAATCGGCCTGCCCCGGGCCTGTAGGGCTCAGGAGCTGCAGGGCTCCGGGGCTCTGGGGCTCCGGGGCTCTGGGGCTGCAGGGCTGCCGGGCAAGGGGACTGCAGGGCTCCACAGCTTGGGGGGCTGCAGGGCTCCGGGGCTGCAGGGCTCGGGTTCTCCAGGGCTCCAGGGCTCCAGGGCTCCAGGGCTCCAGGGCTGCAGGGCTCCGGGGCTGCTGGGCTCCAGGGCTCCGGGGCGGCTGGGCTCCGGGGCTCCAGGGCCTGGGACCCATGGAACCCGTTCCGGGTACTTTGCCACACTGCGGCCCGGAGGAGGGAGCCCCGGATGCCTGGGAGGTGTTGCCCGGGCATCGCCCATCTGGTCCCCAGCAGGAAACCACCAGCCCCGGGAGGGTGTTTGGGCATACCCTTGCACCTACTAATCCGGAGGAAAATTACCCCCCTTTCTTGTAATCCGTGCACTCGAGGTGACAGAGGGGACCCAGGGCACAAAAGTGCCCGACCTCCTGGAGCCCTGGCTGGGATCCGGGAGGCAAATGGCACCTCATAGGGACTTCCAGGGACGTCCGGCCATCTAGTCACCCCATAGGAAAGCATTGCGGGCGACCAAATGGCCGAGGCGAGAGGGGCGACCAGATGGCCGGGACCGAAATAACACCAATCTGCCTGCCCCAGGCCTGCAGGGCTCTGGGGCTGCAGGGCTCCGGGGGCTGCAGAGCTACAGGGCTCCAGGGCTGCAGGGCTCCGGGGCTTCAGGCCTCCCCGGGCCCTGATGGACCCTCTGTCCCGGGCGCCCTTGACCCCCCCCGGCCGGCTCGCAGGATGGAGGGTTATTCCAGCACCACCGGGCCCTGCTGGACTGGGCTCAAGCCCCGGGCCCGGTCCCTGGCCCGGCTCCCGGACCCTAGGCCAGGCCCGGGAGAGCCTCCCCTAGGCTGCAGGGCTACAGGGCTACAGGGCTCGGGGGCTGCAGGGCTCCATGGACTGCAGGACTTCGGGGCTGCCGGGCATGGGGGCTCCAGGGCTGCAGGGCTCGGGGGCTCCGGGGCTGCAGGGCTCAGGGGCTCCGGGGCTGCAGGCATCCGGGGCTGCAGGGCTCGGGGGCTGCAGGGCTCCTCGGGGGCTCCACAGCTCCCGGGCTCCGGGGCTGCAGGGCTCCAGGGCTGCAGGGCTCCGGGGGGGCTCCAGGGGCTGTAGGGCTCCAGGGGCTCCAGGGCTGCAGGGCTCCAGGGCTGCAGGGCTCCAGGGCTCCAGGGCTCCAGGGCTGCAGGGCTGCAGGGCTCCAGGGCTCGCAGGCTCCAGGGCAGCAGGGCTCCAGGGCTTGGAACCCATGGAGCCCGTCCCCGGTACTTTGCCACTCTGCGGCCCGGAGGAGGGAGCCCCGGATGCATGGAAGGTGTTGCCCGGGCATCGCCCATCTGGTCCACAGCAGGGAACCACCAGCCCCGGGAGGGTGTTTGGGCATACCCTTGCACCTACTAATCCGGAGGAAAATTACCCCCCTTTCTTGTAATCTGTGCACTCGAGGTGACAGAGGGGACCCAGGGCGCAAACATGCCCGACCTCCTGGAGCCCTGGCTGGGATCCGGGAGGCGAATGGCACCTCATAGGGACTTCCAGGGAAGTCCGGCCATCTAGTCGCCCCATAGGAAAGCATTGCGGGCAACCAGATGGCTGAGGCGAAAGGGGCGACCAGATGGCCGGGACCAAAATGACGCCAATCGGCCTGCCCCGGGCCTGTAGGGCTCAGGAGCTGCAGGGCTCCGGGGCTGCAGGGCTCGGGGACTGCAGGGCTCCACGGCTCGGGGGGCTGCAGCGCTCCGGGGCTCCAGGGCTCCGGGGCTCCGGGGCTCCGGGGCTGCTGGGCTCCGGGGCTGCTGGGCTCCAGGGCTCGGGGGCTCCAGGGCAGAAGGGCTCCAGGGCTCCAAGGCTCCGGGGCTCCAGGGCCCGGGACCCATGGAGCCCGTCCCGGGTACTTTGCCACTCTGCGGCCCGGAGGAGGGAGCCCCGGATGCATGGAAGGTCTTGCCCGGGCATCGCCCATCTGGTCCACAACAGGGAACCACCAGCCCCGGGAGGGTGTTTGGGCATACCCTTGCACCTACTAATCCGGAGGAAAATTAACCCCTTTTCTTGTAATCTGTGCACTCGAGGTGACAGAGGGGACCCAGGGCGCAAACGTGCCCGACCTCCTGGAGCCCTGGCTGGGATCCGGGAGGCGAATGGCACCTCATAGGGACTTCCAGGGAAGTCCGGCCATCTAGTCGCCCCATAGGAAAGCATTGCGGGCGACCAGATGGCCGAGGCGAGAGGGGCGACCAGATGGCCGGGACCGAAATGACGCCAATCTGCCTGCCCCGGGCCTGCAGGGCTCTGGGGCTGCAGGGCTCTGGGGGCTGCAGAGCTACAGGGCTCCGGGGCTGCAGGGCTCCGGGGCTTCAGTCCTCCCCGGGCCCTGATGGACCCTCTGTCCCGGGCGCCCGGACCCCCCTGGCCGGCTCACAGGACGGAGGGGTATTCCCGCACCACCGGGCCATGCCGGATGGGGCTCAAGCCCCGTGCCCGGTCCCAGGCCCGGCTCCCGGACCCTAGGCCAGGCCCGGGAGAGCCTCCTCTGGGCTGCAGGGCTCCAGGGCTACAGGGCACGGGGGCTGCGAGCTCTGTAGGCTGCAGGGCTTCGGGGCTGCCGGGCTCGCGGGCTCCAGGGCTCCAGGGCTCGGGGGCTCCGGGGCTGCAGGGCTCAGGGGCTCCGTGGCTGCAGGCATCCGGGGCTGCAGGGCTCGGGGGCTGCAGGGCTCCTCGGGGGCTCCAGGGCTCCCGGGCTCCGGGGCTGCAGGGCTCCGGGGCTCCAGGGCTCCAGGGCTACAGGGATCCAGGGCTGCTGGGCTCCAGGGCTCGGGGGCTCCAGGGCAGCAGGGCTCCAGGGCTTGGGACCCATGGAGCCCGTCCCGGGTACTTTGCCACTCTGCAGACCGGAGGAGGGAGCCCCTAATGCCTGGGAGGTGTTGCCCGGGCATCGCTCATCTGGTCCCCAGCAGGGAACCACCAGCCCCGGGAGGGTGTTTGGGCATACCCTTGCACCTACTAATCCGGAGGAAAATTACCCCCCTTTCTTGTAATCCATGCACTCGAGGTGACCCAGGGCACAAACGTGCCCGACCTCCTGGAGCCCTGGCTGGAATCCGGGAGGCAAATGGCACCTCATAGGGACTTCCAGGGAAGTCCGGCCATCTAGTCGCCCCATAGGAAAGCATTGCGGGCGACCAGATGGCCGAGGCGAGAGGGGCGACCCGATTGCCGGGACCGAAATGACACCAATCTGCCTGCCCCGGGCCTGTAGGGCTCAGGAGCTGCAGGGCTCCGGGGCTCTGGGGCTCCGGGGCTCTGGGGCTGCAGGGCTGCAGGGCAAGGGGACTGCAGGGCTCCACAGCTTGGGGGGCTGCAGGGCTCCGGGGCTGCAGGGCTCGGGTTCTCCAGGGCTCCAGGGCTCCAGGGCTGCAGGGCTCCGGGGCTGCTGGGCTCCAGGGCTCCGGGGCGGCTGGGCTCTGGGGCTCCAGGGCCTGGGACCCATGGTACCCGTTCCGGGTACTTTGCCACACTACGGCCCGGAGGAGGGAGCCCCGGATGCCTGGGAGGTGTTGCCCGGGCATCGCCCATCTGGTCCCCAGCAGGAAACCACCAGCCCCGGGAGGGTGTTTGGGCAAACCCTTGCACCTACTAATCCGGAGGAAAATTACCCCCCTTTCTTGTAATCCGTGCACTCGAGGTGACAGAGGGGACCCAGGGCGCAAACGTGCCCAACCTCCTGGAGCCCTGGCTGGGATCCGGGAGGCGAATGGCACCTCATAGGGACTTCCAGGGAAGTCCGCCATCTAGTTGCCCCATAGGAAAGCATTGCGGGCGACCAGATGGCCGAGGCGAGAGGGGCGACCAGATGGCCGGGACCGAAATGACGCCAATCTGCCTGCCCCGGGCCTGCAGGGCTCTGGGGCTGCAGGGCTCCGGGGGCTGCAGAGCTACAGGGCTCCGGGGCTGCAGGGTTCCGGGGCTTCAGTCCTCCCCGGGCCCTGATGGACCCTCTGTCCCGGGCGCCCGGACCCCCCTGGCCGGCTCACAGGACGGAGGGGTATTCCCGCACCACCGGGCCATGCCGGATGGGGCTCAAGCCCCGTGCCCGGTCCCAGGCCCGGCTCCCGGACCCTAGGCCAGGCCCGGGAGAGCCTCCTCTGGGCTGCAGGGCTCCAGGGCTACAGGGCTCGGGGGCTGTGAGCTCTGTAGGCTGCAGGGCTTCGGGGCTGCCGGGCTCGCGGGCTCCAGGGCTCCAGGGCTCGGGGGCTCCGGGGCTGCAGGGCTCAGGGGCTCCCAGGCTGCAGGCATCCGGGGCTGCAGGGCTCGGGGGCTGCAGGGCTCCTCGGGGGCTCCACAGCTCCCGGGCTCCGGGGCTGCAGGGCTCCAGGGCTGCAGGGCTCCGGGGGGGCTCCAGGGGCTGTAGGGCTCCAGGGGCTCCAGGGCTGCAGGGCTCCAGGGCTGCAGGGCTCCAGGGCTCCAGGGCTGCAGGGCTGCAGGGCTCCATGGGGACTACAGGGCTCCAGGGGCTGTAGGGCTCTGGGGGCTCCAGGACGGAGGGGTATTCCCGCACCTCCAGGCCCTGCCGGATGGGGCTCAAGCCGCGGGCCCGCTCCCGGTCTCTGCTTCTGAAACCCTAGCCAGGCTGGGGAAAGAGCCGCCCTTGCCTCTGATGAACGCCTGGAACCTCGGCCGGCTTGCAGGACGGGGAAGCTCCAGCAAACCCATGGCTGGCCGGACGGAGCTCAAGCCCCGGGCCCGCTCCCGGTCCCTGCTTCCGAAACCCTAGCCCGGCCGGGGAGAGCCTCCCTTGGCCCTGATGAATGCCCGGAACCTCAGCCGGCTTGCGGGACGGGGAGGCTCCAGCAACCCCATGGCCTACCGGACGGAGCTCAAGCCCCGGGCCCAGTCCCTGCTTCCAAAACCCTAGCCAGCCCGGGGAGAGCCTCCCTTGGCCCGATAAACGCCCGGAACCTCGGCCGGCTTGCAGGACGGAGCTCAGGCCCCAGGCCTCAGGCCCAGCCTACCAACCCTAGCCGGGCCCGGGGAGAGCCTCCCGGTAGATCCCCCTGTCCCCAGCACCTGGACCCTGGGCCGGAACCAAGGAGGGTTAAGCCCAGGACACGTCCTCTCCCCGACGGCCTGCCCGGGGAGCCCATTTTTGTCGACTATTAAGCCCCCACGTAGTGGGGGCTTACAGAACTTTGGGAAAGGACAAAAGTTGTAGTTAGCCCATCCGCCAGCCTGCAGGGCCATCTGGTCACCCAGCCCGCAGGGCCATCTGGTCACGCAGCCAGGCGACCAGATGACCCGGGACGACCCAGCGCCCGGATGGCCTGGGAGGGTGCCGTACCCAGTCGCCCTTGCAGTCCAGCGAGGGTGGCCAGGCGCTGCTGCTTGCCTCCCTGCTCGACTTGCCCATTCAGCAGGGGGAAGGGGAGGCCCGGCCGGCGGCGGCCCAGGCCATCTGGTCACCCTGCCGACCCGCAAGGGAAGGTGTGGCCCCCATCCCCGCACCCCGGTGGGGCAGGGAGGGAGAGGCCCCCGTGTCGGAGGGCATGTGGTGGAGGCAGCCTCCCGCAGGCCCGTGTTACCCCCTCCACATCCATCCCGCCGGCCAGGCGGCAGAGGGACCCACCCCTGGGTGTGGTGGAGGGAGGCTTCTGCGGGCGCCCACGCACGGAAAGAGACAATAGCTTGGCTCAGAGGATGACTTTCAATAGATCGCAGCGAGGTAGCTGCTCTGCTACTTACGAAACCCTGACCCAGAATCAGGTTGTCTACGAATGATTTAGCACTGGGTGCCCCACGAACATGGGCCTGATCAAACTCAGAGGAAAAGGACCATCGGCAAGGGGCTGAGAGGCAGGAGCGTCCCCGGGCCCCTGAGGGGCCCTGGCGGGCAGGCCCCGGGATGCCTTCCCCCTCCCAGCATGGCCAGACCTCATGGAAGTCTGCCTGATCAAACTCGGAGAAAAATGACCATCGAACCCTGATAAAAACAACCATCGACAATGGGCCGAGAGGCAGAAGCATCCACGGGCCCCTGGGGGCCCCTAGCGGGTGGGTCCTGGGACGCCTTCCCCCTCTCAGCATGGCCAGACCTCACGGAGGTATGCCTGATCAAACTCTGAGAAAAACGACCATCGGCAAGGGGCTGAGAGGCAGGAGCGTCCCCGGGCCCCTGGGGGCCCCTGGCAGGCAGGCTCCAGGACGCCTCCCTCCCTCTCAGCATGGCCAGACCTCATGAAAGTCTGCCTGATCAAACTCGGAGAAAAACAACCATCGAACTTGGAGAAAAACGACCATCGGCAAGGGGCCAAGAGGCAAAAGCGTCCCCGGGCCCCTGGGGGCCCCTGGCAGGTGGGCCCCAGGAAACCTTTCCCCCTCAGCATGGCCAGACCTCACGGAGGTCTGTACCTGATCAAACTCGGAGAAAAAGGACAATCGGCAAGGGGCTGAGAGGCAGGAGTGTCCCCGGGCCCCTGGGGGCCCCTGGCGGGCAGGCCCCGGGATGCCTTCCCTCTCTCAGCATGACCAGACCTCATGGAAGTCTGCCTGATGAAACTCAGAGAAAAACGACCATCGAACCCTGATAAAAACGACCATCGACAAGGGGCCGAGAGGCAGAAGCATCCACGGGCCCCTGGGGGCCCCTGGCGGGCGGGCCCCGGGATGCATTCCCCCTCTCAGCATGGCCAGACCTCACTGAGGTATGCCTGATCAAACTCGGAGACAAACAACCATCGGCAAGGGGCTGAGAGGCAGGAGCGTCCCAGGGCCCCTGGGGGACCCTGGCAGGCCCTGGGATGCCTCCCCCCCTCTCAGCATGGCTGGACCTCCTGGAAGTCTACCTGATCAAACTCGGTGAAAAACAACCATCTAACTCGGAGAAAAACGACCATCGGCAAGGGGCCAGGAGGCAGAAGTGTCCCCGGGCCCCTGGGGGCCCCCGGCGGGCAGGCCTGGGACACCTTCCCCCTCTCTGCATGGCCAGACCTCACGGAGGTCTGTGCCTTATCAAACTCGGAGAAAAAGGACCATCGGCAAGGGGCTGACAGGCAGGAGCGTCCCCGGGCCCCTGGGGGCCCCTGGCAGGTGGGCCCTGGGATGCCTTCCCCCTCTCAGCATGGCCAGACCTCATGGAAGTCTGCCTGATCAAACTCAGAGAAAAACGACCATCGAACCCTGATAAAAACGACCATCAACAATGGGCAGGAGTGTCCCTGGGCCCCTGGGGGCCCCTGGCGGGCGGGCCCCGGGACGTCTTCCCCCTGTCAGCATGGCCAGACCTCACGGAGGTATGCCTGATCAAACTCGGAGAAAAACAAATATCGAACTCGGAGAAAAACGACCATCGGCAAGGGGCTGAGAGGCTGAAGCGTCCCCGGGCCCCTGGGGGCCCCTGGCGGGAGGGCCCCGGGATGCCTCCCCCCTCTCAGCATGGCCAGACCTCATGGAAGTCTGCCTGATCAAACTCGGAGAAAAACGACCATCGGCAAGGGGCTGAGAGGCAGAAGCGTCCCCGGGCCCCTGGGGGCCCCTGGCAGGCGGGCCCGGGATGCCTTCCCCCTCTCAGCATGGCCGGACCTCACGGAGGTCTGTGCCTGATCAAACTCGGAGAAAAACGACCATCGGCAAGGGGCTGAGAGGCAGGAGCGTCCCGGGCCCCTGGGGGCCCCTGGCGGGAGGGCCCCGGGATGCCTCTCCCCTCTCAGCATGGCCGGACCTCATGGAAGTCTGCCTGATCAAACTCGGAGAAAAACAACCATCGAACTTGGAGAAAAACGACCATCGGCAAGGGGCCAAGAGGCAGAAGCGTCCCCGGGCCCCTGGGGGCCCCTGGCGGGTGGGCCCCAGGAAACCTTTCCCCCTTAGCATGGCCAGACCTCATGGAAGTCTGCCTGATGAAACTCAGAGAAAAACAACCATCGAACCCTGATAAAAACGACCATCGACAAGGGGCAAAGAGGCAGAAGCATCCACGGGCCCCTGGGGGCCCCTGGCGGGTGGGCCCCGGGACGCCTTACCCCTCTCAGCATGGCCAGACCTCACAGAGGTATGCCTGATCAAACTCAGAGACAAACGACCATCGGCAAGGGGCTGAGAGGCAGGAGCGTCCCCGGGCCCCTGGGGGACCCTGGCAGGCCCCGGGATGCCTCCCCCCTCTCAGCATGGCCGGACCTCCTGGAAGTCTGCCTGATCAAACTCGGCGAAAAACAACCATCTAACTCAGAGAAAAACGACCATCGGCAAGGGGCCAAGAGGCAGAAGTGTCCCGGGGCCCCTGGGGGCCCCTGGCGGGCTGGCCCGGGACACCTTCCCCCTCTCAGCATGGCCAGACCTCACGGAGGTCTGTGCCTTATCAAACTCGGAGAAAAAGGACCATTGGCAAGGGGCTGACAGGCAGGAGCGTCCCCGGGCCCCTGGGGGCCCCTGGTGGGCGGGCCCCGGGATGCCTTCCCCCTCTCAGCATGGCCAGACCTCATGGAAGTCTGCCTGATCAAACTCGGAGAAAAACGACCATCGAACCTTGATAAAAACGACCATCAACAATGGGCAGGAGCGTCCCCGGGCCCCTGGGGGCCACTGGCGGGCGGGCCCCGGGACGCCTTTCCCCTCTCAGCATGGCCAGACCTCACGGAGGTATGCCTGATCAAACTCGGAGAAAAACAACTATCGAACTCAGAGAAAAACGACCATCGGCAAGGGGCTGAGAGGCTGAAGCGTCCCCGGGCCCCTGGGGGCCCCTGGCAGGCGGGCCCCGGGATGCCTCCCCCCTCCCAGCATTGCCAGACCTCATGGAAGTCTGCCTGATCAAACTCAGAGAAAAACGACCATCGAACTCGGAGAAAAACGACCATTGGCAAGGGGCTGAGAGGCAGAAGCGTCCCCGGGCCCCTGGGGGCCCCTGGGGGCTCCTGGCAGGCGGGCCCGGGATGCCTTCCCCCTCTCAGCATGGCCGGACCTCACGGAGGTCTGTGCCTGATCAAACTCGGAGAAAAAGGACCATCGGCAAGGGGCTGAGAGGCAGGAGCGTCCCCGGGCCCCTGGGGGCCCCTGGCAGGTGGGCCCCGGGACACCTTCCCCCTCAAACTTGGTGAAAAAGGACCATCGGCAAGGGGCTGAGAGGCAAGAGTGTCTGGTGGGCAGGCCCCAGGGCTGCCTACCCCTGATTCAGAATCTCCGGAGGTCTGACTGACCCTCTCCCTAGTAATCCGGAGGAACATTACCCCCCTTTCTTGTAATCTGTGCACTCGAAGTCACACAGGGGACCCAAGGCACGAACGAGCCCGACCTCCTGGAGCCCTGGCTGGGATCCGGGAGGCGAATGGCACCTCATCGGGACTTCCAGGGAAGTTCGGTCATCTGGTCACCCCATTGGAAAGCATTGCGGGCGACCAGATGGCCGAGGCGAGAGGGGCGACCAGATGGCCGGGACCGAAATGACGCCAATCTGCCTGCCCCGGGCCTGCAGGGCTCTGGGGCTGCAGGGCTCATGGGCTCCGGGGCTGCAGGGCTCAGGGGCTCCAGGGCTGCAGGCATCCGGGGCTGCAGGGCTCCGGGGCTGCAGGGCTCCGGGGCTCCAGGGCTCTAGGACTCCAGGGCTCCAGGTCTCCAGGGCTGCAGGGCTGCAGGGCTCCGGGGCTGCTGGGCTCCAGGGCTCGGGGGCTCCAGGGTAGCAGGGCTCCAGGGGTCGGGACCCATGGAGCCCGTCCCGGGTACTTTGCCACTCTGCGGCCCAGAGGAGGGAGCCCCGGATGCATGGGAGGTGTTGCCCGGGCATCGCCCATCTGGTCCCCAGCAGGGAACCACCAGCCCCGGGAGGGTGTTTGGGCAAACCCTTGCACCTACTAATCCGGAGGAAAATTACCCCCCTTTCTTGTAATCCGTGCACTCGAGGTGACAGAGGGGACCCAGGGCGCAAACGTGCCCGACCTCCTGGAGCCCTGGCTGGGATCCGGGAGGCGAATGGCACCTCATAGGGACTTCCAGGGAAGTCCGGCCATCTAGTCGCCCCATAGGAAAGCATTGCGGGCAACCAGATGGCCGAGGCGAAAGGGGCGACCAGATGGCCGGGACCAAAATGACGCCAATCGGCCTGCCCCGGGCCTGCAGGGCTCTGGGGCTGCAGGGCTCTGGGGGCTGCAGAGCTACAGGGCTCCGGGGCTGCAGGGCTCCAGGGCTTCAGTCCTCCCCGGGCCCTGATGGACCCTCTGTCCCGGGCGCCCCAGACCCCCCTGGCCGGCTCACAGGACGGAGGGGTATTCCCGCACCACCGGGCCATGCCGGATGGGGCTGAAGCCCCGGGCCCGGTCCCAGGCCCGGCTCCCGGACCCTAGGCCAGGCCTGGGAGAGCCTCCCCTGGGCTGCAGGGCTCCAGGGCTCCAGGGCTCAGGGGCTGCAGAGCTCTGTGGGCTGCAGGGCTTTGGGGCTGCCGGGCTCGGGGGCTCCAGGGCTGCAGGGCTCGGGGGCTCCGGGGCTGCAGGGCTCAGGGGCTCCGTGGCTGCAGGCATCCAGGGCTGCAGGGCTCGGGGGCTGCAGGGCTCCTCGGGGGCTCCAGGGCTCCCGGGCTCCGGGGCTGCAGGGCTCCGGGGCTCCAGGGCTCTAGGGCTCCAGGGATCCAGGGCTCGCAGGCTCCAGGGCTCGCAGGCTCCAGGGCAGCAGGGCTCCAGGGCTTGGAACCCATGGAGCCCGTCCCCGGTACTTTGCCACTCTGCGGCCCGGAGGAGGGAGCCCCGGATGCATGGAAGGTGTTGCCCGGGCATCGCCCATCTGGTCCACAGCAGGGAACCACTAGCCCCGGGAGGGTGTTTGGGCATACCCTTGCACCTACTAATCCGGAGGAAAATTACCCCCCTTTCTTGTAATCTGTGCACTCGAGGTGACAGAGGGGACCCAGGGCGCAAACGTGCCCGACCACCTGGAGCCCTGGCTGGGATCTGGGAGGCGAATGGCACCTCATAGGGACTTCCAGGGAAGTCCGCCATCTAGTTGCCCCATAGGAAAGCATTGCCGGCGACCAGATGGCCGAGGCGAGAGGGGCGACCAGATGGCCGGGACCGAAATGACGCCAATCTGCCTGCCCCGGGCCTGCAGGGCTCTGGGGCTGCAGGGCTCCGGGGGCTGCAGAGCTACAGGGCTCCGGGGCTGCAGGGTTCCGGGGCTTCAGTCCTCCCCGGGCCCTGATGGACCCTCTGTCCCGGGCGCCCGGACCCCCCTGGCCGGCTCACAGGACGGAGGGGTATTTCCGCACCACCGGGCCATGCCGGATGGGGCTCAAGCCCCGTGCCCGGTCCCAGGCCCGGCTCCCGGACCCTAGGCCAGGCCCGGGAGAGCCTCCTCTGGGCTGCAGGGCTCCAGGGCTACAGGGCTCGGGGGCTGCGAGCTCTGTAGGCTGCAGGGCTTCGGGGCTGCCGGGCTCGCGGGCTCCAGGGCTCCAGGGCTCGGGGGCTCCGGGGCTGCAGGGCTCAGGGGCTCCGTGGCTGCAGGCATCCGGGGCTGCAGGGCTCGGGGGCTGCAGGGCTCCTTGGGGGCTCCAGGGCTCCCGGGCTCCGGGGCTGCAGGGCTCCGGGGCTCCAGGGCTCTAGGGCTCCAGGGATCCAGGGCTGCTGGGCTCCAGGGCTCGGGGGCTCCAGGGCAGCAGGGCTCCAGGGCTTGGGACCCATGGAGCCCGTCCCGGGTACTTTGCCACTCTGCGGACCGGAGGAGGGAGCCCCTAATGCCTGGGAGGTGTTGCCCGGGCATCGCTCATCTGGTCCCCAGCAGGGAACCACCAGCCCCGGGAGGGTGTTTGGGCATACCCTTGCACCTACTAATCCGGAGGAAAATTACCCCCCTTTCTTGTAATCCATGCACTCGAGGTGACAGAGGGGACCCAGGGCACAAACGTGCCCGACCTCCTGGAGCCCTGGCTGGAATCCGGGAGGCGAATGGCACCTCATAGGGACTTCCAGGGAAGTCCGGCCATCTAGTCGCCCTTATAGGAAAGCATTGTGGGCGACCAGATGGCCGAGGCGAGAGGGGCGACCCGATTGCCGGGACCGAAATGACACCAATCTGCCTGCCCCGGGCCTGTAGGGCTCAGGAGCTGCAGGGCTCCGGGGCTCTGGGGCTCCGGGGCTCTGGGGCTCCGGGGCTGCAGGGCAAGGGGACTGCAGGGCTCCACAGCTTGGGGGGCTGCAGGGCTCCGGGGCTGCAGGGCTCGGGTTCTCCAGGGCTCCAGGGCTCCAGGGCTCCAGGGCTGCAGGGCTCCGGGGCTGCTGGGCTCCAGGGCTCCGGGGCGGCTGGGCTCCGGGGCTCCAGGGCCTGGGACCCATGGAACCCGTTCCGGGTACTTTGCCACACTGCGGCCCGGAGGAGGGAGCCCCGGATGCCTGGGAGGTGTTGCCTGGGCATCGCCCATCTGTTCCCCAGCAGGAAACCACCAGCTCCGGGAGGGTGTTTGGGCATACCCTTGCACCTACTAATCCGGAGGAAAATTACCCCCCTTTCTTGTAATCCGTGCACTCGAGGTGACAGAGGGGACCCAGGGCGCAAAAGTGCCCGACCTCCTGGAGCCCTGGCTGGGATCCGGGAGGCAAATGGCACCTCATAGGGACTTCCAGGGACGTCCGGCCATCTAGTCACCCCATAGGAAAGCATTGCGGGCGACCAGATGGCCGAGGCGAGAGGGGCGACCAGATGGCCGGGACCGAAATAACACCAATCTGCCTGCCCCAGGCCTGCAGGGCTCTAGGGCTGCAGGGCTCCGGGGGCTGCAGAGCTACAGGGCTCCAGGGCTGCAGGGCTCCGAGGCTTCAGGCCTCCCCGGGCCCTGATGGACCCTCTGTCCCGGGCGCCCTTGACCCCCCCCGGCCGGCTCGCAGGATGGAGGGTTATTCCCGCACCACCGGGCCCTGCTGGACGGGGCTCAAGCCCCGGGCCCGGTCCCTGGCCCGGCTCCCGGACCCTAGGCCAGGCCCGGGAGAGCCTCCCCTAGGCTGCAGGGCTACAGGGCTACAGGGCTCGGGGGCTGCAGGGCTCCATGGACTGCAGGACTTCGGGGCTGCCGGGCATGGGGGCTCCAGGGCTGCAGGGCTCGGGGGCTCCGGGGCTGCAGGGCTCAGGGGCTCCCGGGCTGCAGGCATCCGGGGCTGCAGGGCTCCTCGGGGGCTCCACAGCTCCCGGGCTCCGGGGCTGCAGGGCTCCAGGGCTGCAGGGCTCCGGGGGGGCTCCAGGGGCTGTAGGGCTCCAGGGGCTCCAGGGCTGCAGGGCTCCAGGGCTGCAGGGCTCCAGGGCTCCAGGGCTGCAGGGCTGCAGGGCTCCATGGGGACTACAGGGCTCCAGGGGCTGTAGGGCTCCGGGGGCTCCAGGACGGAGGGGTATTCCCGCACCTCCGGGCCCTGCCGGATGGGGCTCAAGCCGCGGGCCCGCTCCCGGTCTCTGCTTCTGAAACCCTAGCCAGGCTGGGGAAAGAGCCGCCCTTGCCTCTGATGAACGCCTGGAACCTCGGCCGGCTTGCAGGACGGGGAAGCTCCAGCAAACCCATGGCTGGCCGGACGGAGCTCAAGCCCCGGGCCCGCTCCCGGTCCCTGCTTCCGAAACCCTAGCCCGGCCGGGGAGAGCCTCCCTTGGCCCTGATGAACGCCCGGAACCTCAGCCGGCTTGCGGGACGGGGAGGCTCCAGCAACCCCATGGCCTACCGGACGGAGCTCAAGCCCCGGGCCCGGTCCCTGCTTCCAAAACCCTAGCCAGCCCGGGGAGAGCCTCCCTTGGCCCGATAAACGCCCGGAACCTCGGCCGGCTTGCAGGACGGAGCTCAGGCCCCAGGCCTCAGGCCCAGCCTACCAACCCTAGCCGGGCCCGGGGAGAGCCTCCCGGTAGATCCCCCTGTCCCCAGCACCTGGACCCTGGGCCGGAACCAAGGAGGGTTAAGCCCAGGACACGTCCTCTCCCCGACGGCCTGCCCGGGGAGCCCATTTTTGTTGACTATTAAGCCCCCACGTAGTGGGGGCTTACAGAACTTTGGGAAAGGACAAAAGTTGGAGTTAGCCCATCCGCCAGCCTGCAGGGCCATCTGGTCACCCAGCCCGCAGGGCCATCTAGTCACGCAGCCAGGCGACCAGATGACCCGGGACGACCCAGCGCCCGGATGGCCTGGGAGGGTGCCGTACCCAGTCGCCCTTGCAGTCCAGCGAGGGTGGCCAGGCGCTGCTGCTTGCCTCCCTGCTCGACTTGCCCATTCAGCAGTGGGAAGGGGAGGCCCGGCCGGCGGCGGCCCAGGCTATCTGGTCACCCTGCCGACCCGCAAGGGAAGGTGTGGCCCCCATCCCCGCACCCCGGTGGGGCAGGGAGGGGAGGGAGAGGCCCCCGTGCCGGAGGGCATGTGGTAGAGGCAGCCTCCCGCAGGCCCGTGTTACCCCCTCCACATCCATCCTGCCGGCCAGGCGGCAGAGGGACCCACCCCTGGGTGTGGTGGAGGGAGGCTTCTGCGGGCGCCCACGCACGGAAAGAGACAAAAGCTTGGCTCAGAGGATGACTTTCAATAGATCGCAGCGAGGTAGCTGCTCTGTTACTTATGAAACCCTGACCCAGAATCAGGTTGTCTACGAATGATTTAGCACTGGGTGCCCCACGAACATGGGCCTGATCAAACTCAGAGGAAAAGGACCATCGGCAAGGGGCTGAGAGACAGGAGCGTCCCCGGGCCCCTGAGGGGCCCTGGCGGGCAGGCCCCGGGATGCCTTCCCCCTCTCAGCATGGCCAGACCTCATGGAAGTCTGCCTGATCAAACTCGGAGAAAAATGACCATCGAACCCTGATAAAAACAACCATCGACAATGGGCCGAGAGGCAGAAGCATCCACGGGCCCCTGGGGGCCCCTAGCAGGTGGGTCCTGGGACGCCTTCCCCCTCTCAGCATGGCCAGACCTCACGGAGGTATGCCTGATCAAACTCTGAGAAAAACGACCATCGGCAAGGGGCTGAGAGGCAGGAGCGTCCCCGGGCCCCTGGGGGCCCCTGGCAGGCAGGCTCCAGGACGCCTCCCTCCCTCTCAGCATGGCCAGACCTCATGAAAGTCTGCCTGATCAAACTCGGAGAAAAACAACCATCGAACTTGGCCTCCCCCTCTCAGCATGGCCAGACCTCACTGAGGTATGCCTGATCAAACTCGGAGACAAACAACCATCGGCAAGGGGCTGAGAGGCAGGAGCGTCCCAGGGCCCCTGGGGGACCCTGGCAGGCCCTGGGATGCCTCCCCCCTCTCAGCATGGCTGGACCTCCTGGAAGTCTACCTGATCAAACTCGGCGAAAAACAACCATCTAACTCGGAGAAAAATGACAATCGGCAAGGGGCCAGGAGGCAGAAGTGTCCCCGGGTCCCTGGGGGCCCCTGGCGGGCAGGCCCGGGACACCTTCCCCCTCTCTGCATGGCCAGACCTCACGGAGGTCTGTGCCTTATCAAACTCGGAGAAAAAGGACCATCGGCAAGGGGCTGACAGGCAGGAGCGTCCCCGGGCCCCTGGGGGCCCCTGGCAGGCGGGCCCTGGGATGCCTTCCCCCTCTCAGCATGGCCAGACCTCATGGAAGTCTGCCTGATCAAACTCGGAGAAAAACGACCATCGAACCCTGATAAAAACGACCATCAACAATGGGCAGGAGTGTCCCTGGGCCCCTGGGGGCTCCTGGCGGGCGGGCCCCGGGACGGCTTCCCCCTCTCAGCATGGCCAGACCTCACGGAGGTATGCCTGATCAAACTCGGAGAAAAACAAATATCGAACTCGGAGAAAAACGACCATCGGCAAGGGGCTGAGAGGCTGAAGCGTCCCCGGGCCCCTGGGGGCCCCTGGCGGGAGGGCCCCGGGATGCCTCCCCCCTCTCAGCATGGCCAGACCTCACGGAGGTCTGTGCCTGATCAAACTCGGAGAAAAACGACCATCGGCAAGGGGCTGAGAGGCAGGAGCGTCCCCGGGCCCCTGGGGGCCCCTGGCGGGAGGGCCCCGGGATGCCTTCCCCCTCTCAGCATGGCCAGACCTCATGGAAGTCTGCCTGATCAAACTCGGAGAAAAACAACCATCGAACTTGGAGAAAAACGACCATCGGCAAGGGGCCAAGAGGCAGAAGCGTCCCCGGGCCCCTGGGGGCCCCTGGCGGGTGGGCCCCAGGAAACCTTTCCCACTCAGCATGGCCAGACCTCACGGAGGTCTGTACCTGATCAAACTCGGAGAAAAAGGACAATCGGCAAGGGGCTGAGAGGCAGGAGCGTCCCCGGGCCCCTGTGGGCCCCTGGCGGGCAGGCCCCGGGATGCCTTCCCTCTCTCAGCATGACCAGACCTCATGGAAGTCTGCCTGATGAAACTCGGAGAAAAACGACCATCGAACCCTGATAAAAACGACCATCGACAAGGGGCCGAGAGGCAGAAGCATCCACGGGCCCCTGGGGGCCCCTGGCGGGCGGGCCCCGGGATGCATTCCCCCTCTCAGCATGGCCAGACCTCACTGAGGTATGCCTGATCAAACTCGGAGACAAACAACCATCGGCAAGGGGCTGAGAGGCAGGAGCGTCCCAGGGCCCCTGGGGGACCCTGGCAGGCCCTGGGATGCCTCCCCCCCTCTCAGCATGGCTGGACCTCCTGGAAGTCTACCTGATCAAACTCGGCGAAAAACAACCATCTAACTCAGAGAAAAACGACCATCGGCAAGGGGCCAGGAGGCAGAAGTGTCCCCGGGCCCCTGGGGGCCCCTGGCGGGCAGGCCCGGGACACCTTCCCCCTCTCTGCATGGCCAGACCTCACGGAGGTCTGTGCCTTATCAAACTCGGAGAAAAAGGACCATCGGCAAGGGGCTGACAGGCAGGAGCGTCCCCGGGCCCCTGGGGGCCCCTGGCAGGCGGGCCCTGGGATGCCTTCCCCCTCTCAGCATGGCCAGACCTCATGGAAGTCTGCCTGATCAAACTCGGAGAAAAACGACCATCGAACCCTGATA
This sequence comes from Lissotriton vulgaris, assembly GCF_964263255.1. Taxonomy (NCBI): domain Eukaryota; kingdom Metazoa; phylum Chordata; class Amphibia; order Caudata; family Salamandridae; genus Lissotriton; species Lissotriton vulgaris. Next base: position 625,644,097 of record NC_141699.1, read on the forward strand.
AAAACGACCATCAACAATGGGCAGTAGTGTCCCTGGGCCCCTGGGGGCTCCTGGCGGGCGGGCCCCGGGACGCCTTCCCCCTCTCAGCATGGCCAGACCTCACGGAGGTATGCCTGATCAAACTCGGAGAAAAACAAATATCGAACTCGGAGAAAAACTACCATCGGCAAGGGGCTGAGAGGCTGAAGTGTCCCCGGGCCCCTGGGGGCCCCTGGCGGGAGGGCCCCGGGATGCCTCCCCCCTCTCAGCATGGCCAGACCTCATGGAAGTCTGCGAGATCAAACTCGGAGAAAAACGACCATCGGCAAGGGGCTGAGAGGCAGAAGCGTCCCCGGGCCCCTGGGGGCCCCTGGCAGGCGGGCCCGGGATGCCTTCCCCCTCTCAGCATGGCCGGACCTCACGGAGGTCTGTGCCTGATCAAACTCGGAGAAAAACGACCATCGGCAAGGGGCTGAGAGGCAGGAGCGTCCCCGGGCCCCTGGGGGCCCCTGGCGGGAGGGCCCCAGGATGCCTCTCCCCTCTCAGCATGGCCGGACCTCATGGAAGTCTGCCTGATCAAACTCAGAGAAAAACAACCATCGAACTTGGAGAAAAACGACCATCGGCAAGGGGCCAAGAGGCAGAAGCGTCCCGGGCCCCTGGGGGCCCCTGGCGGGTGGGCCCCAGGAAACCTTTCCCCCTTAGCATGGCCAGACCTCATGGAAGTCTGCCTGATGAAACTCGGAGAAAAACAACCATCGAACCCTGACAAAAACGACCATCGACAAGGGGCCGAGAGGCAGAAGCATCCACGGGCCCCTGGGGGCCCCTGGCGGGTGGGCCCCGGGACGCCTTACCCCTCTCAGCATGGCCAGACCTCACAGAGGTATGCCTGATCAAACTCCGAGACAAACGACCATCGGCAAGGGGCTGAGAGGCAGGAGCGTCCCCGGGCCCCTGGGGGACCCTGGCAGGCCCCGGGATGCCTCCCCCCCCTCTCAGCATGGCCGGACCTCCTGGAAGTCTGCCTGATCAAACTCGGCGAAAAACAACCATCTAACTCAGAGAAAAACGACCATCGGCAAGGGGCCAAGAGGCAGAAGTGTCCCGGGGCCCCTGGGGGCCCCTGGCGGGCCGGCCCGGGACACCTTCCCCCTCTCAGCATGGCCAGACCTCACGGAGGTCTGTGCCTTATCAAACTCGGAGAAAAAGGACCATCGGCAAGGGGCTGACAGGCAGGAGCGTCCCCGGGCCCCTGGGGGCCCCTGGCGGGCGGGCCCCGGGATGCCTTCCCCCTCTCAGCATGGCCAGACCTCATGGAAGTCTGCCTGATCAAACTCGGAGAAAAACGACCATCGAACCCTGATAAAAACGACCATCAACAATGGGCAGGAGCTTACCCGGGCCCCTGGGGGCCACTGGCGGGTGGGCCCCGGGACGCCTTTCCCCTCTCAGCATGGCCAGACCTCACGGAGGTATGCCTGATCAAACTCGGAGAAAAACAAATATCGAACTCGGAGAAAAACGACCATCGGCAAGGGGCTGAGAGGCTGAAGCGTCCCCGGGCCCCTGGGGGCCCCTGGCAGGCGGGCCCTGGATGCTTTCCCCCTCTCAGCATGGCCGGACCTCACGGAGGTCTGTGCCTGATCAAACTCGGAGAAAAAGGACCATCGGCAAGGGGCTGAGAGGCAGGAGCGTCCCCAGGCCCCTGGGGGCCCCTGGCAGGTGGGCCCCGGGACACCTTCCCCCTCAAACTTGGTGATAAAGGACCATCGGCAAGGGGCTGAGAGGCAAGAGTGTCCCCAGGACACTGGGGGGCCCGGTGGGCAGGCCCCAGGGCTGCCTACCCCTGATTCAGAATCTCCGGAGGTCTGACTGACCCTCTCCCTAGTAATCCGGAGGAACATTACCCCCCTTTCTTGTAATCTGTGCACTCGAAGTCACACAGGGGACCCAAGGCACGAACGAGCCCGACCTCCTGGAGCCCTGGCTGGGATCCGGGAGGCGAATGGCACCTCATCGGGACTTCCAGGGAAGTTCGGTCATCTGGTCGCCCCATTGGAAAGCATTGCGGGCGACCAGATGGCCGAGGCGAGAGGGGCGACCAGATGGCCGGGACCGAAATGACGCCAATCTGCCTGCCCCGGGCCTGCAGGGCTCTGGGGCTGCAGGGCTCATGGGCTCCGGGGCTGCAGGGCTCAGGGGCTCCAGGGCTGCAGGCATCCGGGGCTGCAGGGCTCCGGGGCTGCAGGGCTCCGGGGCTCCAGGGCTCTAGGACTCCAGGGCTCCAGGTCTCCAGGGCTGCAGGGCTCCGGGGCTGCTGGGCTCCAGGGCTCGGGGGCTCCAGGGTAGCAGGGCTCCAGGGGTCGGGACCCATGGAGCCCGTCCCGGGTACTTTGCCACTCTGCGGCCCAGAGGAGGGAGCCCCGGATGCCTGGGAGGTGTTGCCCGGGCATCGCCCATCTGGTCCCCAGCAGGGAACCACCAGCCCCGGGAGGGTGTTTGGTCAAACCCTTGCACCTACTAATCCGGAGGAAAATTACCCCCCTTTCTTGTAATCCGTGCACTCGAGGTGACAGAGGGGACCCAGGGCGCAAACGTGCCCGACCTCCTGGAGCCCTGGCTGGGATCCGGGAGGCGAATGGCACCTCATAGGGACTTCCAGGGAAGTCCGGCCATCTAGTCGCCCCATAGGAAAGCATTGCGGGCAACCAGATGGCTGAGGCGAAAGGGGCGACCAGATGGCCGGGACCAAAATGACGCCAATCGGCCTGCCCCGGGCCTGTAGGGCTCAGGAGCTGCAGGGCTCCGGGGCTCTGGGGCTCCGGGGCTCTGGGGCTGCAGGGCTGCAGGGCAAGGGGACTGCAGGGCTCCACAGCTTGGGGGGCTGCAGGGCTCCGGGGCTGCAGGGCTCGGGTTCTCCAGGGCTCCAGGGCTCCAGGGCTCCAGGGCTCCAGGGCTGCAGGGCTCCGGGGCTGCTGGGCTCCAGGGCTCCGGGGCGGCTGGGCTCCGGGGCTCCAGGGCCTGGGACCCATGGAACCCGTTCCGGGTACTTTGCCACACTGCGGCCCGGAGGAGGGAGCCCCGGATGCCTGGGAGGTGTTGCCCGGGCATCGCCCATCTGGTCCCCAGCAGGAAACCACCAGCCCCGGGAGGGTGTTTGGGCATACCCTTGCACCTACTAATCCGGAGGAAAATTACCCCCCTTTCTTGTAATCCGTGCACTCGAGGTGACAGAGGGGACCCAGGGCACAAAAGTGCCCGACCTCCTGGAGCCCTGGCTGGGATCCGGGAGGCAAATGGCACCTCATAGGGACTTCCAGGGACGTCCGGCCATCTAGTCACCCCATAGGAAAGCATTGCGGGCGACCAAATGGCCGAGGCGAGAGGGGCGACCAGATGGCCGGGACCGAAATAACACCAATCTGCCTGCCCCAGGCCTGCAGGGCTCTGGGGCTGCAGGGCTCCGGGGGCTGCAGAGCTACAGGGCTCCAGGGCTGCAGGGCTCCGGGGCTTCAGGCCTCCCCGGGCCCTGATGGACCCTCTGTCCCGGGCGCCCTTGACCCCCCCCGGCCGGCTCGCAGGATGGAGGGTTATTCCCGCACCACCGGGCCCTGCTGGACTGGGCTCAAGCCCCGGGCCCGGTCCCTGGCCCGGCTCCCGGACCCTAGGCCAGGCCCGGGAGAGCCTCCCCTAGGCTGCAGGGCTACAGGGCTACAGGGCTCGGGGGCTGCAGGGCTCCATGGACTGCAGGACTTCGGGGCTGCCGGGCATGGGGGCTCCAGGGCTGCAGGGCTCGGGGGCTCCGGGGCTGCAGGGCTCAGGGGCTCCGGGGCTGCAGGCATCCGGGGCTGCAGGGCTCGGGGGCTGCAGGGCTCCTCGGGGGCTCCACAGCTCCCGGGCTCCGGGGCTGCAGGGCTCCAGGGCTGCAGGGCTCCGGGGGGGCTCCAGGGGCTGTAGGGCTCCAGGGGCTCCAGGGCTGCAGGGCTCCAGGGCTGCAGGGCTCCAGGGCTCCAGGGCTGCAGGGCTGCAGGGCTCCAGGGCTCGCAGGCTCCAGGGCAGCAGGGCTCCAGGGCTTGGAACCCATGGAGCCCGTCCCCGGTACTTTGCCACTCTGCGGCCCGGAGGAGGGAGCCCCGGATGCATGGAAGGTGTTGCCCGGGCATCGCCCATCTGGTCCACAGCAGGGAACCACCAGCTCCGGGAGGGTGTTTGGGCATACCCTTGCACCTACTAATCCGGAGGAAAATTACCCCCCTTTCTTGTAATCTGTGCACTCGAGGTGACAGAGGGGACCCAGGGCGCAAACATGCCCGACCTCCTGGAGCCCTGGCTGGGATCCGGGAGGCGAATGGCACCTCATAGGGACTTCCAGGGAAGTCCGGCCATCTAGTCGCCCCATAGGAAAGCATTGCGGGCAACCAGATGGCTGAGGCGAAAGGGGCGACCAGATGGCCGGGACCAAAATGACGCCAATCGGCCTGCCCCGGGCCTGTAGGGCTCAGGAGCTGCAGGGCTCCGGGGCTGCAGGGCTCGGGGACTGCAGGGCTCCACGGCTCGGGGGGCTGCAGCGCTCCGGGGCTCCAGGGCTCCGGGGCTCCGGGGCTCCGGGGCTGCTGGGCTCCGGGGCTGCTGGGCTCCAGGGCTCGGGGGCTCCAGGGCAGAAGGGCTCCAGGGCTCCAAGGCTCCGGGGCTCCAGGGCCCGGGACCCATGGAGCCCGTCCCGGGTACTTTGCCACTCTGCGGCCCGGAGGAGGGAGCCCCGGATGCATGGAAGGTCTTGCCCGGGCATCGCCCATCTGGTCCACAACAGGGAACCACCAGCCCCGGGAGGGTGTTTGGGCATACCCTTGCACCTACTAATCTGGAGGAAAATTAACCCCTTTTCTTGTAATCTGTGCACTCGAGGTGACAGAGGGGACCCAGGGCGCAAACGTGCCCGACCTCCTGGAGCCCTGGCTGGGATCCGGGAGGCGAATGGCACCTCATAGGGACTTCCAGGGAAGTCCGGCCATCTAGTCGCCCCATAGGAAAGCATTGCGGGCGACCAGATGGCCGAGGCGAGAGGGGCGACCAGATGGCCGGGACCGAAATGACGCCAATCTGCCTGCCCCGGGCCTGCAGGGCTCTGGGGCTGCAGGGCTCTGGGGGCTGCAGAGCTACAGGGCTCCGGGGCTGCAGGGCTCCGGGGCTTCAGTCCTCCCCGGGCCCTGATGGACCCTCTGTCCCGGGCGCCCGGACCCCCCTGGCCGGCTCACAGGACGGAGGGGTATTCCCGCACCACCGGGCCATGCCGGATGGGGCTCAAGCCCCGTGCCCGGTCCCAGGCCCGGCTCCTGGACCCTAGGCCAGGCCCGGGAGAGCCTCCTCTGGGCTGCAGGGCTCCAGGGCTACAGGGCACGGGGGCTGCGAGCTCTGTAGGCTGCAGGGCTTCGGGGCTGCCGGGCTCGCGGGCTCCAGGGCTCCAGGGCTCGGGGGCTCCGGGGCTGCAGGGCTCAGGGGCTCCGTGGCTGCAGGCATCCGGGGCTGCAGGGCTCGGGGGCTGCAGGGCTCCTCGGGGGCTCCAGGGCTCCCGGGCTCCGGGGCTGCACGGCTCCGGGGCTCCAGGGCTCCAGGGCTACAGGGATCCAGGGCTGCTGGGCTCCAGGGCTCGGGGGCTCCAGGGCAGCAGGGCTCCAGGGCTTGGGACCCATGGAGCCCGTCCCGGGTACTTTGCCACTCTGCAGACCGGAGGAGGGAGCCCCTAATGCCTGGGAGGTGTTGCCCGGGCATCGCTCATCTGGTCCCCAGCAGGGAACCACCAGCCCCGGGAGGGTGTTTGGGCATACCCTTGCACCTACTAATCCGGAGGAAAATTACCCCCCTTTCTTGTAATCCATGCACTCGAGGTGACCCAGGGCACAAACGTGCCCGACCTCCTGGAGCCCTGGCTGGAATCCGGGAGGCAAATGGCACCTCATAGGGACTTCCAGGGAAGTCCGGCCATCTAGTCGCCCCATAGGAAAGCATTGCGGGCGACCAGATGGCCGAGGCGAGAGGGGCGACCCGATTGCCGGGACCGAAATGACACCAATCTGCCTGCCCCGGGCCTGTAGGGCTCAGGAGCTGCAGGGCTCCGGGGCTCTGGGGCTCCGGGGCTCTGGGGCTCTGGGGCTGCAGGGCTGCAGGGCAAGGGGACTGCAGGGCTCCACAGCTTGGGGGGCTGCAGGGCTCCGGGGCTGCAGGGCTCGGGTTCTCCAGGGCTCCAGGGCTCCAGGGCTGCAGGGCTCCGGGGCTGCTGGGCTCCAGGGCTCCGGGGCGGCTGGGCTCTGGGGCTCCAGGGCCTGGGACCCATGGTACCCGTTCCGGGTACTTTGCCACACTACGGCCCGGAGGAGGGAGCCCCGGATGCCTGGGAGGTGTTGCCCGGGCATCGCCCATCTGGTCCCCAGCAGGAAACCACCAGCCCCGGGAGGGTGTTTGGGCAAACCCTTGCACCTACTAATCCGGAGGAAAATTACCCCCCTTTCTTGTAATCCGTGCACTCGAGGTGACAGAGGGGACCCAGGGCGCAAACGTGCCCAACCTCCTGGAGCCCTGGCTGGGATCCGGGAGGCGAATGGCACCTCATAGGGACTTCCAGGGAAGTCCGCCATCTAGTTGCCCCATAGGAAAGCATTGCGGGCGACCAGATGGCCGAGGCGAGAGGGGCGACCAGATGGCCGGGACCGAAATGACGCCAATCTGCCTGCCCCGGGCCTGCAGGGCTCTGGGGCTGCAGGGCTCCGGGGGCTGCAGAGCTACAGGGCTCCGGGGCTGCAGGGTTCCGGGGCTTCAGTCCTCCCCGGGCCCTGATGGACCCTCTGTCCCGGGCGCCCGGACCCCCCTGGCCGGCTCACAGGACGGAGGGGTATTCCCGCACCACCGGGCCATGCCGGATGGGGCTCAAGCCCCGTGCCCGGTCCCAGGCCCGGCTCCCGGACCCTAGGCCAGGCCCGGGAGAGCCTCCTCTGGGCTGCAGGGCTCCAGGGCTACAGGGCTCGGGGGCTGCGAGCTCTGTAGGCTGCAGGGCTTCGGGGCTGCCGGGCTCGCGGGCTCCAGGGCTCCAGGGCTCGGGGGCTCCGGGGCTGCAGGGCTCAGGGGCTCCCAGGCTGCAGGCATCCGGGGCTGCAGGGCTCAGGGGCTGCAGGGCTCCTCGGGGGCTCCACAGCTCCCGGGCTCCGGGGCTGCAGGGCTCCAGGGCTGCAGGGCTCCGGGGGGGCTCCAGGGGCTGTAGGGCTCCAGGGGCTCCAGGGCTGCAGGGCTCCAGGGCTGCAGGGCTCCAGGGCTCCAGGGCTGCAGGGCTGCAGGGCTCCATGGGGACTACAGGGCTCCAGGGGCTGTAGGGCTCCGGGGGCTCCAGGACGGAGGGGTATTCCCGCACCTCCAGGCCCTGCCGGATGGGGCTCAAGCCGCGGGCCCGCTCCCGGTCTCTGCTTCTGAAACCCTAGCCAGGCTGGGGAAAGAGCCGCCCTTGCCTCTGATGAACGCCTGGAACCTCGGCCGGCTTGCAGGACGGGGAAGCTCCAGCAAACCCATGGCTGGCCGGACGGAGCTCAAGCCCCGGGCCCGCTCCCGGTCCCTGCTTCCGAAACCCTAGCCCGGCCGGGGAGAGCCTCCCTTGGCCCTGATGAATGCCCGGAACCTCAGCCGGCTTGCGGGACGGGGAGGCTCCAGCAACCCCATGGCCTACCGGACGGAGCTCAAGCCCCGGGCCCAGTCCCTGCTTCCAAAACCCTAGCCAGCCCGGGGAGAGCCTCCCTTGGCCCGATAAACGCCCGGAACCTCGGCCGGCTTGCAGGACGGAGCTCAGGCCCCAGGCCTCAGGCCCAGCCTACCAACCCTAGCCGGGCCCGGGGAGAGCCTCCCGGTAGATCCCCCTGTCCCCAGCACCTGGACCCTGGGCCGGAACCAAGGAGGGTTAAGCCCAGGACACGTCCTCTCCCCGACGGCCTGCCCGGGGAGCCCATTTTTGTCGACTATTAAGCCCCCACGTAGTGGGGGCTTACAGAACTTTGGGAAAGGACAAAAGTTGGAGTTAGCCCATCCGCCAGCCTGCAGGGCCATCTGGTCACCCAGCCCGCAGGGCCATCTGGTCACGCAGCCAGGCGACCAGATGACCCGGGACGACCCAGCGCCCGGATGGCCTGGGAGGGTGCCGTACCCAGTCGCCCTTGCAGTCCAGCGAGGGTGGCCAGGCGCTGCTGCTTGCCTCCCTGCTCGACTTGCCCATTCAGCAGGGGGAAGGGGAGGCCCGGCCGGCGGCGGCCCAGGCCATCTGGTCACCCTGCCGACCCGCAAGGGAAGGTGTGGCCCCCATCCCCGCACCCCGGTGGGGCGGGGAGGGAGAGGCCCCCGTGTCGGAGGGCATGTGGTGGAGGCAGCCTCCCGCAGGCCCGTGTTACCCCCTCCACATCCATCCCGCCGGCCAGGCGGCAGAGGGACCCACCCCTGGGTGTGGTGGAGGGAGGCTTCTGCGGGCGCCCACGCACGGAAAGAGACAATAGCTTGGCTCAGAGGATGACTTTCAATAGATCGCAGCGAGGTAGCTGCTCTGCTACTTACGAAACCCTGACCCAGAATCAGGTTGTCTACGAATGATTTAGCACTGGGTGCCCCACGAACATGGGCCTGATCAAACTCAGAGGAAAAGGACCATCGGCAAGGGGCTGAGAGGCAGGAGCGTCCCCGGGCCCCTGAGGGGCCCTGGCGGGCAGGCCCCGGGATGCCTTCCCCCTCCCAGCATGGCCAGACCTCATGGAAGTCTGCCTGATCAAACTCGGAGAAAAATGACCATCGAACCCTGATAAAAACAACCATCGACAATGGGCCGAGAGGCAGAAGCATCCACGGGCCCCTGGGGGCCCCTAGCGGGTGGGTCCTGGGACGCCTTCCCCCTCTCAGCATGGCCAGACCTCACGGAGGTATGCCTGATCAAACTCTGAGAAAAACGACCATCGGCAAGGGGCTGAGAGGCAGGAGCGTCCCCGGGCCCCTGGGGGCCCCTGGCAGGCAGGCTCCAGGACGCCTCCCTCCCTCTCAGCATGGCCAGACCTCATGAAAGTCTGCCTGATCAAACTCGGAGAAAAACAACCATCGAACTTGGAGAAAAACGACCATCGGCAAGGGGCCAAGAGGCAAAAGCGTCCCCGGGCCCCTGGGGGCCCCTGGCAGGTGGGCCCCAGGAAACCTTTCCCCCTCAGCATGGCCAGACCTCACGGAGGTCTGTACCTGATCAAACTCGGAGAAAAAGGACAATCGGCAAGGGGCTGAGAGGCAGGAGTGTCCCCGGGCCCCTGGGGGCCCCTGGCGGGCAGGCCCCGGGATGCCTTCCCTCTCTCAGCATGACCAGACCTCATGGAAGTCTGCCTGATGAAACTCAGAGAAAAACGACCATCGAACCCTGATAAAAACGACCATCGACAAGGGGCCGAGAGGCAGAAGCATCCACGGGCCCCTGGGGGCCCCTGGCGGGCGGGCCCCGGGATGCATTCCCCCTCTCAGCATGGCCAGACCTCACTGAGGTATGCCTGATCAAACTCGGAGACAAACAACCATCGGCAAGGGGCTGAGAGGCAGGAGCGTCCCAGGGCCCCTGGGGGACCCTGGCAGGCCCTGGGATGCCTCCCCCCCTCTCAGCATGGCTGGACCTCCTGGAAGTCTACCTGATCAAACTCGGTGAAAAACAACCATCTAACTCGGAGAAAAACGACCATCGGCAAGGGGCCAGGAGGCAGAAGTGTCCCCGGGCCCCTGGGGGCCCCCGGCGGGCAGGCCCGGGACACCTTCCCCCTCTCTGCATGGCCAGACCTCACGGAGGTCTGTGCCTTATCAAACTCGGAGAAAAAGGACCATCGGCAAGGGGCTGACAGGCAGGAGCGTCCCCGGGCCCCTGGGGGCCCCTGGCAGGTGGGCCCTGGGATGCCTTCCCCCTCTCAGCATGGCCAGACCTCATGGAAGTCTGCCTGATTAAACTCAGAGAAAAACGACCATCGAACCCTGATAAAAACGACCATCAACAATGGGCAGGAGTGTCCCTGGGCCCCTGGGGGCCCCTGGCGGGCGGGCCCCGGGACGTCTTCCCCCTGTCAGCATGGCCAGACCTCACGGAGGTATGCCTGATCAAACTCGGAGAAAAACAAATATCGAACTCGGAGAAAAACGACCATCGGCAAGGGGCTGAGAGGCTGAAGCGTCCCCGGGCCCCTGGGGGCCCCTGGCGGGAGGGCCCCGGGATGCCTCCCCCCTCTCAGCATGGCCAGACCTCATGGAAGTCTGCCTGATCAAACTCGGAGAAAAACGACCATCGGCAAGCGGCTGAGAGGCAGAAGCGTCCCCGGGCCCCTGGGGGCCCCTGGCAGGCGGGCCCGGGATGCCTTCCCCCTCTCAGCATGGCCGGACCTCACGGAGGTCTGTGCCTGATCAAACTCGGAGAAAAACGACCATCGGCAAGGGGCTGAGAGGCAGGAGCGTCCCGGGCCCCTGGGGGCCCCTGGCGGGAGGGCCCCGGGATGCCTCTCCCCTCTCAGCATGGCCGGACCTCATGGAAGTCTGCCTGATCAAACTCGGAGAAAAACAACCATCGAACTTGGAGAAAAACGACCATCGGCAAGGGGCCAAGAGGCAGAAGTGTCCCCGGGCCCCTGGGGGCCCCTGGCGGGTGGGCCCCAGGAAACCTTTCCCCCTTAGCATGGCCAGACCTCATGGAAGTCTGCCTGATGAAACTCAGAGAAAAACAACCATCGAACCCTGATAAAAACGACCATCGACAAGGGGCAAAGAGGCAGAAGCATCCACGGGCCCCTGGGGGCCCCTGGCGGGTGGGCCCCGGGACGCCTTACCCCTCTCAGCATGGCCAGACCTCACAGAGGTATGCCTGATCAAACTCAGAGACAAACGACCATCGGCAAGGGGCTGAGAGGCAGGAGCGTCCCCGGGCCCCTGGGGGACCCTGGCAGGCCCCGGGATGCCTCCCCCCTCTCAGCATGGCCGGACCTCCTGGAAGTCTGCCTGATCAAACTCGGCGAAAAACAACCATCTAACTCAGAGAAAAACGACCATCGGCAAGGGGCCAAGAGGCAGAAGTGTCCCGGGGCCCCTGGGGGCCCCTGGCGGGCTGGCCCGGGACACCTTCCCCCTCTCAGCATGGCCAGACCTCACGGAGGTCTGTGCCTTATCAAACTCGGAGAAAAAGGACCATTGGCAAGGGGCTGACAGGCAGGAGCGTCCCCGGGCCCCTGGGGGCCCCTGGTGGGCGGGCCCCGGGATGCCTTCCCCCTCTCAGCATGGCCTGACCTCATGGAAGTCTGCCTGATCAAACTCGGAGAAAAACGACCATCGAACCTTGATAAAAACGACCATCAACAATGGGCAGGAGCGTCCCCGGGCCCCTGGGGGCCACTGGCGGGCGGGCCCCGGGACGCCTTTCCCCTCTCAGCATGGCCAGACCTCACGGAGGTATGCCTGATCAAACTCGGAGAAAAACAACTATCGAACTCAGAGAAAAACGACCATCGGCAAGGGGCTGAGAGGCTGAAGCGTCCCCGGGCCCCTGGGGGCCCCTGGCAGGCGGGCCCCGGGATGCCTCCCCCCTCCCAGCATTGCCAGACCTCATGGAAGTCTGCCTGATCAAACTCAGAGAAAAACGACCATCGAACTCGGAGAAAAACGACCATTGGCAAGGGGCTGAGAGGCAGAAGCGTCCCCGGGCCCCTGGGGGCCCCTGGGGGCTCCTGGCAGGCGGGCCCGGGATGCCTTCCCCCTCTCAGCATGGCCGGACCTCACGGAGGTCTGTGCCTGATCAAACTCGGAGAAAAAGGACCATCGGCAAGGGGCTGAGAGGCAGGAGCGTCCCCGGGCCCCTGGGGGCCCCTGGCAGGTGGGCCCCGGGACACCTTCCCCCTCAAACTTGGTGAAAAAGGACCATCGGCAAGGGGCTGAGAGGCAAGAGTGTCTGGTGGGCAGGCCCCAGGGCTGCCTACCCCTGATTCAGAATCTCCGGAGGTCTGACTGACCCTCTCCCTAGTAATCCGGAGGAACATTACCCCCCTTTCTTGTAATCTGTGCACTCGAAGTCACACAGGGGACCCAAGGCACGAACGAGCCCGACCTCCTGGAGCCCTGGCTGGGATCCGGGAGGCGAATGGCACCTCATCGGGACTTCCAGGGAAGTTCGGTCATCTGGTCACCCCATTGGAAAGCATTGCGGGCGACCAGATGGCCGAGGCGAGAGGGGCGACCAGTTGGCCGGGACCGAAATGACGCCAATCTGCCTGCCCCGGGCCTGCAGGGCTCTGGGGCTGCAGGGCTCATGGGCTCCGGGGCTGCAGGGCTCAGGGGCTCCAGGGCTGCAGGCATCCGGGGCTGCAGGGCTCCGGGGCTGCAGGGCTCCGGGGCTCCAGGGCTCTAGGACTCCAGGGCTCCAGGTCTCCAGGGCTGCAGGGCTGCAGGGCTCCGGGGCTGCTGGGCTCCAGGGCTCGGGGGCTCCAGGGTAGCAGGGCTCCAGGGGTCGGGACCCATGGAGCCCGTCCCGGGTACTTTGCCACTCTGCGGCCCAGAGGAGGGAGCCCCGGATGCCTGGGAGGTGTTGCCCGGGCATCGCCCATCTGGTCCCCAGCAGGGAACCACCAGCCCCGGGAGGGTGTTTGGGCAAACCCTTGCACCTACTAATCCGGAGGAAAATTACCCCCCTTTCTTGTAATCCGTGCACTCGAGGTGACAGAGGGGACCCAGGGCGCAAACGTGCCCGACCTCCTGGAGCCCTGGCTGGGATCCGGGAGGCGAATGGCACCTCATAGGGACTTCCAGGGAAGTCCGGCCATCTAGTCGCCCCATAGGAAAGCATTGCGGGCAACCAGATGGCCGAGGCGAAAGGGGCGACCAGATGGCCGGGACCAAAATGACGCCAATCGGCCTGCCCCGGGCCTGCAGGGCTCTGGGGCTGCAGGGCTCCGGGGGCTGCAGAGCTACAGGGCTCCGGGGCTGCAGGGCTCCAGGGCTTCAGTCCTCCCCGGGCCCTGATGGACCCTCTGTCCCGGGCGCCCCAGACCCCCCTGGCCGGCTCACAGGACGGAGGGGTATTCCCGCACCACCGGGCCATGCCGGATGGGGCTGAAGCCCCGGGCCCGGTCCCAGGCCCGGCTCCCGGACCCTAGGCCAGGCCTGGGAGAGCCTCCCCTGGGCTGCAGGGCTCCAGGGCTCCAGGGCTCAGGGGCTGCAGAGCTCTGTGGGCTGCAGGGCTTTGGGGCTGCCGGGCTCGGGGGCTCCAGGGCTGCAGGGCTCGGGGGCTCCGGGGCTGCAGGGCTCAGGGGCTCCGTGGCTGCAGGCATCCAGGGCTGCAGGGCTCGGGGCTGCAGGGCTCCTCGGGGGCTCCAGGGCTCCCGGGCTCCGGGGCTGCAGGGCTCCGGGGCTCCAGGGCTCTAGGGCTCCAGGGATCCAGGGCTGCTGGGCTCCAGGGCTCGCAGGCTCCAGGGCAGCAGGGCTCCAGGGCTTGGAACCCATGGAGCCCGTCCCCGGTACTTTGCCACTCTGCGGCCCGGAGGAGGGAGCCCCGGATGCATGGAAGGTGTTGCCCGGGCATCGCCCATCTGGTCCACAGCAGGGAACCACTAGCCCCGGGAGGGTGTTTGGGCATACCCTTGCACCTACTAATCCGGAGGAAAATTACCCCCCTTTCTTGTAATCTGTGCACTCGAGGTGACAGAGGGGACCCAGGGCGCAAACGTGCCCGACCACCTGGAGCCCTGGCTGGGATCCGGGAGGCGAATGGCACCTCATAGGGACTTCCAGGGAAGTCCGCCATCTAGTTGCCCCATAGGAAAGCATTGCCGGCGACCAGATGGCCGAGGCGAGAGGGGCGACCAGATGGCCGGGACCGAAATGACGCCAATCTGCCTGCCCCGGGCCTGCAGGGCTCTGGGGCTGCAGGGCTCCGGGGGCTGCAGAGCTACAGGGCTCCGGGGCTGCAGGGTTCCGGGGCTTCAGTCCTCCCCGGGCCCTGATGGACCCTCTGTCCCGGGCGCCCGGACCCCCCTGGCCGGCTCACAGGACGGAGGGGTATTTCCGCACCACCGGGCCATGCCGGATGGGGCTCAAGCCCCGTGCCCGGTCCCAGGCCTGGCTCCCGGACCCTAGGCCAGGCCCGGGAGAGCCTCCTCTGGGCTGCAGGGCTCCAGGGCTACAGGGCTCGGGGGCTGCGAGCTCTGTAGGCTGCAGGGCTTCGGGGCTGCCGGGCTCGCGGGCTCCAGGGCTCCAGGGCTCCAGGGCTCGGGGGCTCCGGGGCTGCAGGGCTCAGGGGCTCCGTGGCTGCAGGCATCCGGGGCTGCAGGGCTCGGGGGCTGCAGGGCTCCTCGGGGGCTCCAGGGCTCCCGGGCTCCGGGGCTGCAGGGCTCCGGGGCTCCAGGGCTCTAGGGCTCCAGGGATCCAGGGCTGCTGGGCTCCAGGGCTCGGGGGCTCCAGGGCAGCAGGGCTCCAGGGCTTGGGACCCATGGAGCCCGTCCCGGGTACTTTGCCACTCTGCGGACCGGAGGAGGGAGCCCCTAATGCCTGGGAGGTGTTGCCCGGGCATCGCTCATCTGGTCCCCAGCAGGGAACCACCAGCCCCGGGAGGGTGTTTGGGCATACCCTTGCACCTACTAATCCGGAGGAAAATTACCCCCCTTTCTTGTAATCCATGCACTCGAGGTGACAGAGGGGACCCAGGGCACAAACGTGCCCGACCTCCTGGAGCCCTGGCTGGAATCCGGGAGGCGAATGGCACCTCATAGGGACTTCCAGGGAAGTCCGGCCATCTAGTCGCCCTTATAGGAAAGCATTGCGGGCGACCAGATGGCCGAGGCGAGAGGGGCGACCCGATTGCCGGGACCGAAATGACACCAATCTGCCTGCCCCGGGCCTGTAGGGCTCAGGAGCTGCAGGGCTCCGGGGCTCTGGGGCTCCGGGGCTCTGGGGCTCCGGGGCTGCAGGGCAAGGGGACTGCAGGGCTCCACAGCTTGGGGGGCTGCAGGGCTCCGGGGCTGCAGGGCTCGGGTTCTCCAGGGCTCCAGGGCTCCAGGGCTCCAGGGCTGCAGGGCTCCGGGGCTGCTGGGCTCCAGGGCTCCGGGGCGGCTGGGCTCCGGGGCTCCAGGGCCTGGGACCCATGGAACCCGTTCCGGGTACTTTGCCACACTGCGGCCCGGAGGAGGGAGCCCCGGATGCCTGGGAGGTGTTGCCTGGGCATCGCCCATCTGTTCCCCAGCAGGAAACCACCAGCTCCGGGAGGGTGTTTGGGCATACCCTTGCACCTACTAATCCGGAGGAAAATTACCCCCCTTTCTTGTAATCCGTGCACTCGAGGTGACAGAGGGGACCCAGGGCGCAAAAGTGCCCGACCTCCTGGAGCCCTGGCTGGGATCCGGGAGGCAAATGGCACCTCATAGGGACTTCCAGGGACGTCCGGCCATCTAGTCACCCCATAGGAAAGCATTGCGGGCGACCAGATGGCCGAGGCGAGAGGGGCGACCAGATGGCCGGGACCGAAATAACACCAATCTGCCTGCCCCAGGCCTGCAGGGCTCTGGGGCTGCAGGGCTCCGGGGGCTGCAGAGCTACAGGGCTCCAGGGCTGCAGGGCTCCGGGGCTTCAGGCCTCCCCGGGCCCTGATGGACCCTCTGTCCCGGGCGCCCTTGACCCCCCCCGGCCGGCTCGCAGGATGGAGGGTTATTCCCGCACCACCGGGCCCTGCTGGACTGGGCTCAAGCCCCGGGCCCGGTCCCTGGCCCGGCTCCCGGACCCTAGGCCAGGCCCGGGAGAGCCTCCCCTAGGCTGCAGGGCTACAGGGCTACAGGGCTCGGGGGCTGCAGGGCTCCATGGACTGCAGGACTTCGGGGCTGCCGGGCATGGGGGCTCCAGGGCTGCAGGGCTCGGGGGCTCCGGGGCTGCAGGGCTCAGGGGCTCCCGGGCTGCAGGCATCCGGGGCTGCAGGGCTCGGGGGCTGCAGGGCTCCTCGGGGGCTCCACAGCTCCCGGGCTCCGGGGCTGCAGGGCTCCAGGGCTGCAGGGCTCCGGGGGGGCTCCAGGGGCTGTAGGGCTCCAGGGGCTCCAGGGCTGCAGGGCTCCAGGGCTCCAGGGCTGCAGGGCTGCAGGGCTCCATGGGGACTACAGGGCTCCAGGGGCTGTAGGGCTCCGGGGGCTCCAGGACGGAGGGGTATTCCCGCACCTCCGGGCCCTGCCGGATGGGGCTCAAGCCGCGGGCCCGCTCCCGGTCTCTGCTTCTGAAACCCTAGCCAGGCTGGGGAAAGAGCCGCCCTTGCCTCTGATGAATGCCTGGAACCTCGGCCGGCCTGCAGGACGGGGAAGCTCCAGCAAACCCATGGCTGGCCGGACGGAGCTCAAGCCCCGGGCCCGCTCCCGGTCCCTGCTTCCGAAACCCTAGCCCGGCCGGGGAGAGCCTCCCTTGGCCCTGATGAACGCCCGGAACCTCAGCCGGCTTGCGGGACGGGGAGGCTCCAGCAACCCCATGGCCTACCGGACGGAGCTCAAGCCCCGGGCCCGGTCCCTGCTTCCAAAACCCTAGCCAGCCCGGGGAGAGCCTCCCTTGGCCCGATAAACGCCCGGAACCTCGGCCGGCTTGCAGGACGGAGCTCAGGCCCCAGGCCTCAGGCCCAGCCTACCAACCCTAGCCGGGCCCGGGGAGAGCCTCCCGGTAGATCCCCCTGTCCCCAGCACCTGGACCCTGGGCCGGAACCAAGGAGGGTTAAGCCCAGGACACGTCCTCTCCCCGACGGCCTGCCCGGGGAGCCCATTTTTGTCGACTATTAAGCCCCCACGAAGTGGGGGCTTACAGACCTTTGGGAAAGGACAAAAGTTGGAGTTAGCCCGTCCGCCAGCCTGCAGGGCCATCTGGTCACCCAGCCCGCAGGGCCATCTGGTCACGCAGCCAGGCGACCAGATGACCCGGGACGACCCAGCGCCCGGATGGCCTGGGAGGGTGCCGTACCCAGTCGCCCTTGCAGTCCAGCGAGGGTGGCCAGGCGCTGCTGCTTGCCTCCTTGCTCGACTTGCCCATTCAGCAGTGGGAAGGGGAGGCCCGGCCGGCGGCGGCCCAGGCTATCTGGTCACCCTGCCGACCCGCAAGGGAAGGTGTGGCCCCCATCCCCGCACCCCGGTGGGGCAGGGAGGGGAGGGAGAGGCCCCCGTGCCGGAGGGCATGTGGTGGAGGCAGCCTCCCGCAGGCCCGTGTTACCCCCTCCACATCCATCCCGCCGGCCAGGCGGCAGAGGGACCCACCCCTGGGTGTGGTGGAGGGAGGCTTCTGCGGGCGCCCACGCATGGAAAGAGACAAAAACTTGGCTCAGAGGATGACTTTCAATAGATCGCAGCGAGGTAGCTGCTCTGCTACTTACGAAACCCTGACCCAGAATCAGGTTGTCTACGAATGATTTAGCACTGGGTGCCCCACGAACATGGGCCTGATCAAACTCAGAGGAAAAGGACCATCGGCAAGGGGCTGAGAGACAGGAGCGTCCCCGGGCCCCTGAGGGGCCCTGGCGGGCAGGCCCCGGGATGCCTTCCCCCTCTCAGCATGGCCAGACCTCATGGAAGTCTGCCTGATCAAACTCGGAGAAAAATGACCATCGAACCCTGATAAAAACAACCATCGACAATGGGCCGAGAGGCAGAAGCATCCACCGGCCCCTGGGGGCCCCTAGCGGGTGGGTCCTGGGACGCCTTCCCCCTCTCAGCATGGCCAGACCTCACGGAGGTATGCCTGATCAAACTCTGAGAAAAACGACCATCGGCAAGGGGCTGAGAGGCAGGAGCGTCCCCGGGCCCCTGGGGGCCCCTGGCAGGCAGGCTCCAGGACGCCTCCCTCCCTCTCAGCATGGCCAGACCTCATGAAAGTCTGCCTGATCAAACTCGGAGAAAAACAACCATCGAACTTGGAGAAAAACGACCATCGGCAAGGGGCCAAGAGGCAGAAGCGTCCCCGGGCCCCTGGGGGCCCCTGGCGGGTGGGCCCCAGGAAACCTTTCCCCCTCAGCATGGCCAGACCTCACGGAGGTCTGTACCTGATCAAACTCGGAGAAAAAGGACAATCGGCAAGGGGCTGAGAGGCAGGAGCGTCCCCGGGCCCCTGGGGGCCCCTGGCGGGCAGGCCCCGGGATGCCTTCCCTCTCTCAGCATGACCAGACCTCATGGAAGTCTGCCTGATGAAACTCGGAGAAAAACGACCATCGAACCCTGATAAAAACGACCATCGACAAGGGGCCGAGAGGCAGAAGCATCCACGGGCCCCTGGGGGCCCCTGGCGGGCGGGCCCCGGGATGCATTCCCCCTCTCAGCATGGCCAGACCTCACTGAGGTATGCCTGATCAAACTCGGAGACAAACAACCATCGGCAAGGGGCTGAGAGGCAGGAGCGTCCCAGGGCCCCTGGGGGACCCTGGCAGGCCCTGGGATGCCTCCCCCCTCTCAGCATGGCTGGACCTCCTGGAAGTCTACCTGATCAAACTCGGCGAAAAACAACCATCTAACTCGGAGAAAAACGACCATCGGCAAGGGGCCAGGAGGCAGAAGTGTCCCCGGGTCCCTGGGGGCCCCTGGCGGGCAGGCCCGGGACACCTTCCCCCTCTCTGCATGGCCAGACCTCACGGAGGTCTGTGCCTTATCAAACTCGGAGAAAAAGGACCATCGGCAAGGGGCTGACAGGCAGGAGCGTCCCCGGGCCCCTGGGGGCCCCTGGCGGGAGGGCCCCGGGATGCCTCCCCCCTCTCAGCATGGCCAGACCTCATGGAAGTCTGCCTGATCAAACTCGGAGAAAAACGACCATCGGCAAGGGGCTGAGAGGCAGAAGCGTCCCCGGGCCCCTGGGGGCCCCTGGCAGGCGGGCCCGGGATGCCTTCCCCCTCTCAGCATGGCCGGACCTCACGGAGGTCTGTGCCTGATCAAACTCGGAGAAAAACGACCATCGGCAAGGGGCTGAGAGGCAGGAGGTCCCCGGGCCCCTGGGGGCCCCTGGCGGGAGGGCCCCGGGATGCCTTCCCCCTCTCAGCATGGCCAGACCTCATGGAAGTCTGCCTGATCAAACTCGGAGAAAAACAACCATCGAACTTGGAGAAAAACGACCATCGGCAAGGGGCCAAGAGGCAGAAGCGTCCCCGGGCCCCTGGGGGCCCCTGGCGGGTGGGCCCCAGGAAACCTTTCCCCCTTAGCATGGCCAGACCTCATGGAAGTCTTCCTGATGAAACTCGGAGAAAAACAACCATCGAACCCTGACATAAACGACCATCGACAAGGGGCCGAGAGGCAGAAGCATCCATGGGCCCCTGGGGGCCCCTGGCGGGTGGGCCCCGGGACGCCTTACCCCTCTCAGCATGGCCAGACCTCACAGAGGTATGCCTGATCAAACTCGGAGACAAACGACCATCGGCAAGGGGCTGAGAGGCAGGAGCGTCCCCGGGCCCCTGGGGGACCCTGGCAGGCCCCGGGATGCCTCCCCCCCTCTCAGCATGGCCGGACCTCCTGGAAGTCTGCCTGATCAAACTCGGCGAAAAACAACCATCTAACTCCGAGAAAAACGACCATCGGCAAGGGGCGAAGAGGCAGAAGTGTCCCGGGGCCCCTGGGGGCCCCTGGCGGGCCGGCCCGGGACACCTTCCCCCTCTCAGCATGGCCAGACCTCACGGAGGTCTGTGCCTTATCAAACTCGGAGAAAAAGGACCATCGGCAAGGGGCTGACAGGCAGGAGCGTCCCCGGGCCCCTGGGGGCCCCTGGCGGGCGGGCCCCGGGATGCCTTCCCCCTCTCAGCATGGCCAGACCTCATGGAAGTCTGCCTGATCAAACTCGGAGAAAAACGACCATCGAACCTTGATAAAAACGACCATCAACAATGGGCAGGAGCGTCCCCGGGCCCCTGGGGGCCACTGGCGGGCGGGCCCCGGGACGCCTTTCCCCTCTCAGCATGGCCAGACCTCACGGAGGTATGCCTGATCAAACTCGGAGAAAAACAACTATCGAACTCAGAGAAAAACGACCATCGGCAAGGGGCTGAGAGGCTGAAGCGTCCCCGGGCCCCTGGGGGCCCCTGGCAGGCGGGCCCCGGGATGCCTCCCCCCTCCCAGCATGGCCAGACCTCATGGAAGTCTGCCTGATCAAACTCTGAGAAAAACGACCATCGAACTCGGAGAAAAACGACCATCGGCAAGGGGCTGAGAGGCAGAAGCGCCCCCGGGCCCCTGGGGGCCCCTGGGGGCCCCTGGCAGGCGGGCCCGGGATGCCTTCCCCCTCTCAGCATGGCCGGACCTCACGGAGGTCTGTGCCTGATCAAACTCGGAGAAAAAGGACCATCGGCAAGGGGCTGAGAGGCAGGAGCGTCCCCGGGCCCCTGGGGGCCCCTGGCAGGTGGGCCCCGGGACACCTTCCCCCTCAAACTTGGTGATAAAGGACCATCGGCAAGGGGCTGAGAGGCAAGAGTGTCCCCAGGACACTGGGGGGCCCGGTGGGCAGGCCCCAGGGCTGCCTACCCCTGATTCAGAATCTCCGGAGGTCTGACTGACCCTCTCCCTAGTAATCCGGAGGAACATTACCCCCCTTTCTTGTAATCTGTGCACTCGAAGTCACACAGGGGACCCAAGGCACGAACGAGCCCGACCTCCTGGAGCCCTGGCTGGGATCCGGGAGGCGAATGGCACCTCATCGGGACTTCCAGGGAAGTTCGGTCATCTGGTCGCCCCATTGGAAAGCATTGCGGGCGACCAGATGGTCGAGGCGAGAGGGGCGACCAGATGGCCGGGACCGAAATGACGCCAATCTGCCTGCCCCGGGCCTGCAAGGCTCTGGGGCTGCAGGGCTCATGGGCTCCGGGGCTGCAGGGCTCAGGGGCTCCAGGGCTGCAGGCATCCGGGGCTGCAGGGCTCCGGGGCTGCAGGGCTCCGGGGCTCCAGGGCTCTAGGACTCCAGGGCTCCAGGTCTCCAGGGCTGCAGGGCTCCGGGGCTGCTGGGCTCCAGGGCTCGGGGGCTCCAGGGTAGCAGGGCTCCAGGGGTCGGGACCCATGGAGCCCGTCCCGGGTACTTTGCCGCTCTGCGGCCCAGAGGAGGGAGCCCCGGATGCCTGGGAGGTGTTGCCCGGGCATCGCCCATCTGGTCCCCAGCAGGGAACCACCAGCCCCGGGAGGGTGTTTGGGAAAACCCTTGCACCTACTAATCCGGAGGAAAATTACCCCCCTTTCTTGTAATCCGTGCACTCGAGGTGACAGAGGGGACCCAGGGCGCAAACGTGCCCGACCTCCTGGAGCCCTGGCTGGGATCCGGGAGGCGAATGGCACCTCATAGGGACTTCCAGGGAAGTCCGGCCATCTAGTCGCCCCATAGGAAAGCATTGCGGGCAACCAGATGGCTGAGGCGAAAGGGGCGACCAGATGGCCGGGACCAAAATGACGCCAATCGGCCTGCCCCAGGCCTGTAGGGCTCAGGAGCTGCAGGGCTCCGGGGCTCCGGGGCTCCGGGGCTGCAGTGCTCGGGGACTGCAGGGCTCCACGGCTAGGGGGGCTGCAGCGCTCCGGGGCTCCAGGGCTCCGGGGCTCCGGGGCTCCGGGGCTGCTGGGCTCCGGGGCTGCTGGGCTCCAGGGCTTGGGGGCTCCAGGGCAGGAGGGCTCCAGGGCTCCAAGGCTCCGGGGCTCCAGGGCCCGGGACCCATGGAGCCCGTCCCGGGTACTTTGCCACTCTGCGGCCCGGAGGAGGGAGCCCCGGATGCATGGAAGGTGTTGCCCGGGCATCGCCCATCTGGTCCACAGCAGGGAACCACCAGCCCCGGGAGGGTGTTTGGGCATACCCTTGCACCTACTAATCCGGAGGAAAATTACCCCCCTTTCTTGTAATCTGTGCACTCGAGGTGACAGAGGGGACCCAGGGCGCAAACGTGCCCGACCTCCTGGAGCCCTGGCTGGGATCCGGGAGGCGAATGGCACCTCATAGGGACTTCCAGGGAAGTCCGGCCATCTAGTCGCCCCATAGGAAAGCATTGCGGGCGACCAGATGGCCGAGGCGAGAGGGGCGACCAGATGGCCGGGACCGAAATGACGCCAATCTGCCTGCCCCAGCCTGCAGGGCTCTGGGGCTGCAGGGCTCCGGGGGCTGCAGAGCTACAGGGCTCCGGGGCTGCAGGGCTCCGGGGCTTCAGTCCTCCCAGGGCCCTGATGGACCCTCTGTCCCGGGCGCCCCAGACCCCCCTGGCCGGCTCACAGGACGGAGGGGTATTCCCGCTCCACCGGGCCATGCCGGATGGGGCTGAAGCCCCGGGCCCCGGTCCCAGGCCCGGCTCCCGGACGCTAGGCCAGGCCTGGGAGAGCCTCCCCTGGGCTGCAGGGCTCCAGGGCTCAGGGGCTGCAGAGCTCTGTGGGCTGCAGGGCTTTGGGGCTGCCGGGCTCGGGGCTCCAGGGCTGCAGGGCTCGGGGGCTCCGGGGCTGCAGGGCTCAGGGGCTCCGTGGCTGCAGGCATTCAGGGCTGCAGGGCTCGGGGGCTGCAGGGCTCCTCGGGGGCTCCAGGGCTCCGGGGCTGCAGGGCTCCGGGGCTCCAGGGCTCTAGGGCTCCAGGGATCCAGGGCCGCTGGGCTCCAGGGCTCGCAGGCTCCAGGGCAGCAGGGCTCCAGGGCTTGGAACCCATGGAGCCCGTCCCCGGTATTTTGCCACTCTGCCGCCCGGAGGAGGGAGCCCCGGATGCATGGAAGGTGTTGCCCGGGCATCGCCCATCTGGTCCACAGCAGGGAACCACCAGCCCCGGGATGGTGTTTGGGCATACCCTTGCACCTACTAATCCGGAGGAAAATTACCCCCCTTTCTTGTAATCCGTGCACTCGAGGTGACAGAGGGGACCCAGGGCGCAAACGTGCCCGACCTCCTGGAGCCCTGGCTGGGATCCGGGAGGCGAATGGCACCTCATAGGGACTTCCAGGGAAGTCCGGCCATCTAGTCGCCCCATAGGAAAGCATTGCGGGCAACCAGATGGCCGAGGCGAAAGGGGCGACCAGATGGCCGGGACCAAAATGACGCCAATCGGCCTGCCCCGGGCCTGCAGGGCTCTGGGGCTGCAGGGCTCATGGGCTCCGGGGCTGCAGGGCTCAGGGGCTCCAGGGCTGCAGGGCTGCAGGCATCCGGGGCTGCAGGGCTCCGGGGCTGCAGGGCTCCGGGGCTCCAGGGCTCTAGGACTCCAGGGCTCCAGGTCTCCAGGGCTGCAGGGCTCCGGGGCTGCTGGGCTCCAGGGCTCGGGGGCTCCAGGGTAGCAGGGCTCCAGGGGTCGGGACCCATGGAGCCCGTCCCGGGTACTTTGCCACTCTGCGGCCCAGAGGAGGGAGCCCCGGATGCCTGGGAGGTGTTGCCCGGGCATCGCCCATCTGGTCCCCAGCAGGGAACCACCAGCCCCGGGAGGGTGTTTGGGCAAACCCTTGCACCTACTAATCCGGAGGAAAATTACCCCCCTTTCTTGTAATCCGTGCACTCGAGGTGACAGAGGGGACCCAGGGCGCAAACGTGCCCGACCTCCTGGAGCCCTGGCTGGGATCCGGGAGGCGAATGGCACCTCATAGGGACTTCCAGGGAAGTCCGGCCATCTAGTCGCCCCATAGGAAAGCATTGCGGGCAACCAGATGGCCGAGGCGAAAGGGGCGACCAGATGGCCGGGACCAAAATGACGCCAATCGGCCTGCCCCGGGCCTGCAGGGCTCTGGGGCTGCAGGGCTCCGGGGGCTGCACAGCTACAGGGCTCCGGGGCTGCAGGGCTCCAGGGCTTCAGTCCTCCCCGGGCCCTGATGGACCCTCTGTCCCGGGCGCCCCAGACCCCCCTGGCCGGCTCACAGGACGGAGGGGTATTCCCGCACCACCGGGCCATGCCGGATGGGGCTGAAGCCCCGGGCCCGGTCCCAGGCCCGGCTCCCGGACCCTAGGCCAGGCCTGGGAGAGCCTCCCCTGGGCTGCAGGGCTCCAGGGCTCCAGGGCTCAGGGGCTGCAGAGCTCTGTGGGCTGCAGGGCTTTGGGGCTGCCAGGCTCGGGGGCTCCAGGGCTGCAGGGCTCGGGGGCTCCGGGGCTGCAGGGCTCAGGGGCTCCGTGGCTGCAGGCATCCAGGGCTGCAGGGCTCGGGGGCTGCAGGGCTCCTCGGGGGCTCCAGGGCTCCCGGGCTCCGGGGCTGCAGGGCTCCGGGGCTCCAGGGCTCTAGGGCTCCAGGGATCCAGGGCTGCTGGGCTCCAGGGCTCGCAGGCTCCAGGGCAGCAGGGCTCCAGGGCTTGGAACCCATGGAGCCCGTCCCCGGTACTTTGCCACTCTGCGGCCCGGAGGAGGGAGCCCCGGATGCATGGAAGGTGTTGCCCGGGCATCGCCCATCTGGTCCCCAGCAGGGAACCACCAGCCCCGGGAGGGTGTTTGGGCAAACCCTTGCACCTACTAATCCGGAGGAAAATTACCCCCCTTTCTTGTAATCCGTGCACTCGAGGTGACAGAGGGGACCCAGGGCGCAAACGTGCCCGACCTCCTGGAGCCCTGGCTGGGATCCGGGAGGCGAATGGCACCTCATAGGGACTTCCAGGGAAGTCCGGCCATCTAGTCGCCCCATAGGAAAGCATTGCGGGCAACCAGATGGCCGAGGCGAAAGGGGCGACCAGATGGCCGGGACCAAAATGACGCCAATCGGCCTGCCCCGGGCCTGCAGGGCTCTGGGGCTGCAGGGCTCCGGGGGCTGCACAGCTACAGGGCTCCGGGGCTGCAGGGCTACAGGGCTTCAGTCCTCCCCGGGCCCTGATGGACCCTCTGTCCCGGGCGCCCCAGACCCCCCTGGCCGGCTCACAGGACGGAGGGGTATTCCCGCACCACCGGGCCATGCCGGATGGGGCTGAAGCCCCGGGCCCGGTCCCAGGCCCGGCTCCCGGACCCTAGGCCAGGCCTGGGAGAGCCTCCCCTGGGCTGCAGGGCTCCAGGGCTCCAGGGCTCAGGGGCTGCAGAGCTCTGTGGGCTGCAGGGCTTTGGGGCTGCCGGGCTCGGGGGCTCCAGGGCTGCAGGGCTCGGGGGCTCCGGGGCTGCAGGGCTCAGGGGCTCCGTGGCTGCAGGCATCCAGGGCTGCAGGGCTCGGGGGCTGCAGGGCTCCTCGGGGGCTCCAGGGCTCCCGGGCTCCGGGGCTGCAGGGCTCCGGGGCTCCAGGGCTCTAGGGCTCCAGGGATCCAGGGCTGCTGGGCTCCAGGGCTCGCAGGCTCCAGGGCAGCAGGGCTCCAGGGCTTGGAACCCATGGAGCCCGTCCCCGGTACTTTGCCACTCTGCGGCCCGGAGGAGGGAGCCCCGGATGCATGGAAGGTGTTGCCCGGGCATCGCCCATCTGGTCCACAGCAGGGAACCACTAGCCCCGGGAGGGTGTTTGGGAATACCCTTGCACCTACTAATCCGGAGGAAAATTACCCCCTTTCTTGTAATCTGTGCACTCGAGGTGACAGAGGGGACCCAGGGCGCAAACGTGCCCGACCACCTGGAGCCCTGGCTGGGATCCGGGAGGCGAATGGCACCTCATAGGGACTTCCAGGGAAGTCCGGCCATCTAGTTGCCCCATAGGAAAGCATTGCGGGCGACCAGATGGCCGAGGCGAGAGGGGCGACCAGATGGCCGGGACCGAAATGACGCCAATCTGCCTGCCCCGGGCCTGCAGGGCTCTGGGGCTGCAGGGCTCCGGGGGCTGCAGAGCTACAGGGCTCCGGGGCTGCAGGGCTCCGGGGCTCCGGGGCTTCAGTCCTCCCCGGGCCCTGATGGACCCTCTGTGCCGGGCGCCCGGACCCCCCTGGCCGGCTCACAGGACGGAGGGGTATTCCCGCACCACCGGGCCATGCCGGATGGGGCTCAAGCCCCGTGCCCGGTCCCAGGCCCGGCTCCCGGACCCTAGGCCAGGCCCGGGAGAGCCTCCTCTGGGCTGCAGGGCTCCAGGGCTACAGGGCTCGGGGGCTGCGAGCTCTGTAGGCTGCAGGGCTTCGGGGCTGCCGGGCTCGCGGGCTCCAGGGCTCCAGGGCTCGGGGGCTCCGGGGCTGCAGGGCTCAGGGGCTCCGTGGCTGCAGGCATCCGGGGCTGCAGGGCTCGGGGGCTGCAGGGCTCCTCGGGGGCTCCAGGGCTCCCGGGCTCCGGGGCTGCAGGGCTCCGGGGCTCCAGGGCTCTAGGGATCCAGGGCTGCTGGGCTCCAGGGCTCGGGGGCTCCAGGGCAGCAGGGCTCCAGGGCTTGGGACCCATGGAGCCCGTCCCGGGTACTTTGCCACTCTGCGGACCGGAGGAGGGAGCCCCTAATGCCTGGGAGTTGTTGCCCGGCCATCGCTCATCTGGTCCCCAGCAGGGAACCACCAGCCCCGGGAGGGTGTTTGGGCATAACCTTGCACCTACTAATCCGGAGGAAAATTACCCCCCTTTCTTGTAATCCATGCACTCGAGGTGACAGAGGGGACCCAGGGCACAAACGTGCCCGACCTCCTGGAGCCCTGGCTGGAATCCGGGAGGCGAATGGCACCTCATAGGGACTTCCAGGGAAGTCCGGCCATCTAGTCGCCCCATAGGAAAGCATTGCGGGCGACCAGATGGCCGAGGCGAGAGGGGCGATCCGATTGCCGGGACCGAAATGACACCAATCTGCCTGCCCCGGGCCTGTAGGGCTCAGGAGCTGCAGGGCTCCGGGGCTCTGGGGCTCCGGGGCTCTGGGGCTCCGGGGCTGCAGGGCAAGGGGACTGCAGGGCTCCACAGATTGGGGGGCTGCAGGGCTCCGGGGCTGCAGGGCTCGGGTTCTCCAGGGCTCCAGGGCTCCAGGGCTCCAGGGCTCCAGGGCTCCAGGGCTGCAGGGCTCCGGGGCTGCTGGGCTCCAGGGCTCCGGGGCGGCTGGGCTCCGGGGCTCCAGGGCCTGGGACCCATGGAACCCGTTCCGGGTACTTTGCCACACTGCGGCCCAGGGGAGGGAGCCCCGGATGCCTGGGAGGTGTTTCCCGGGCATCGCCCATCTGTTCCCCAGCAGGAAACCACTAGCTCCGGGAGGGTGTTTGGGCATACCCTTGCACCTACTAATCCGGAGGAAAATTACCCCCCTTTCTTGTAATCCGTGCACTCGAGGTGACAGAGGGGACCCAGGGCGCAAAAGTGCCCGACCTCCTGGAGCCCTGGCTGGGATCCGGGAGGCAAATGGCACCTCATAGGGACTTCCAGGGACGTCCGGCCATCTAGTCACCCCATAGGAAAGCATTGCGGGCGACCAGATGGCCGAGGCGAGAGGGGCGACCAGATGGCCGGGACCGAAATAACACCAATCTGCCTGCCCCAGGCCTGCAGGGCTCTAGGGCTGCAGGGCTCCGGGGGCTGCAGAGCTACAGGGCTCCAGGGCTGCAGGGCTCCGAGGCTTCAGGCCTCCCCGGGCCCTGATGGACCCTCTGTCCTGGGCGCCCTTGACCCCCCCGGCCGGCTCGCAGGATGGAGGGTTATTCCCGCACCACCGGTCCCTGGCCCGGCTCCCGGACCCTAGGCCAGGCCCGGGAGAGCCTCCCCTAGGCTGCAGGGTAACAGGGCTGCCGGGCATGGGGGCTCCAGGGCTGCAGGGCTCGGGGGCTCCGGGGCTGCAGGGCTCAGGGGCTCCCGGGCTGCAGGCATCTGGGGCTGCAGGGCTCGGGGGCTGCAGGGCTCCTCGGGGGCTCCACAGCTCCCGGGCTCCGGGGCTGCAGGGCTCCAGGGCTGCAGGGCTCCGGGGGGGCTCCAGGGGCTGTAGGGCTCCAGGGGCTCCAGGGCTGCAGGGCTCCAGGGCTGCAGGGCTCCAGGGCTCCAGGGCTGCAGGGCTGCAGGGCTCCATGGGGACTACAGGGCTCCAGGGGCTGTAGGGCTCCGGGGGCTCCAGGACGGAGGGGTATTCCCGCACCTCCGGGCCCTGCCGGATGGGGCTCAAGCCGCGGGCCCGCTCCCGGTCTCTGCTTCTGAAACCCTAGCCAGGCTGGGGAAAGAGCCGCCCTTGCCTCTGATGAACGCCTGGAACATCGGCCGGCTTGCAGGACGGGGAAGCTCCAGCAAACCCATGGCTGGCCGGACGGAGCTCAAGCCCCGGGCCCGCTCCCGGTCCCTGCTTCCGAAACCCTAGCCCGGCCGGGGAGAGCCTCCCTTGGCCCTGATGAACGCCCGGAACCTCAGCCAGCTTGCGGGACGGGGAGGCTCCAGCAACCCCATGGCCTACCGGACGGAGCTCAAGCCCCGGGCCCGGTCCCTGCTTCCAAAACCCTAGCCAGCCCGGGGAGAGCCTCCCTTGGCCCGATAAATGCCCGGAACCTCGGCCGGCTTGCAGGACGGAGCTCAGGCCCCAGGCCTCAGGCCCAGCCTACCAACCCTAGCCGGGCCCGGGGAGAGCCTCCCGGTAGATCCCCCTGTTCCAGCACCTGGACCCTGGGCCGGAACCAAGGAGGGTTAAGCCCAGGACACGTCCTCTCCCCGACGGCCTGCCCGGGGAGCCCATTTTTGTCGACTATTAAGCCCCCACGTAGTGGGGGCTTACAGAACTTTGGGAAAGGACAAAAGTTGGAGTTAGCCCATCCGCCAGCCTGCAGGGCCATCTGGTCACCCAGCCCGCAGGGCCATCTGGTCACGCAGCCAGGCGACCAGATGACCCGGGACGACCCAGCGCCCGGATGGCCTGGGAGGGTGCCGTACCCAGTCGCCCTTGCAGTCCAGCGAGGGTGGCCAGGCGCTGCTGCTTGCCTCCCTGCTCGACTTGCCCATTCAGCAGTGGGAAGGGGAGGCCCGGCCGGCGGCGGCCCAGGCTATCTGGTCACCCTGCCGACCCGCAAGGGAAGGTGTGGCCCCCATCCCCGCACCCCGGTGGGGCAGGGAGGGGAGGGAGAGGCCCCCGTGCCGGAGGGAATGTGGTGGAGGCAGCCTCCCGCAGGCCCGTGTTACCCCCTCCACATCCATCCCGCCGGTCAGGCGGCAGAGGGACCCACCCCTGGGTGTGGTGGAGGGAGGCTTCTGCGGGCGCCCACGCACGGAAAGAGACAAAAACTTGGCTCAGAGGATGACTTTCAATAGATCGCAGCGAGGTAGCTGCTCTGCTACTTACGAAACCCTGACCCAGAATCAGGTTGTCTACGAATGATTTAGCACTGGGTGCCCCACGAACATGGGCCTGATCAAACTCAGAGGAAAAGGACCATCGGCAAGGGGCTGAGAGACAGGAGCGTCCCCAGGCCCCTGAGGGGCCCTGGCGGGCAGGCCCCGGGATGCCTTCCCCCTCTCAGCATGGCCAGACCTCATGGAAGTCTGCCTGATCAAACTCGGAGAAAAATGACCATCGAACCCTGATAAAAACAACCATCGACAATGGGCCGAGAGGCAGAAGCATCCACGGGCCCCTGGGGGCCCCTAGCGGGTGGGTCCTGGGACGCCTTCCCCCTCTCAGCATGGCCAGACCTCACGGAGGTATGCCTGATCAAACTCTGAGAAAAACGACCATCGGCAAGGGGCTGAGAGGCAGGAGCGTCCCCGGGCCCCTGGGGGCCCCTGGCAGGCAGGCTCCAGGATGCCTCCCTCCCTCTCAGCATGGCCAGACCTCATGAAAGTCTGCCTGATCAAACTCGGAGAAAAACAACCATCGAACTTGGAGAAAAACGACCATCGGCAAGGGGCCAAGAGGCAGAAGCGTCCCCGGGCCCCTGGGGGCCCCTGGCGGGTGGGCCCCAGGAAACCTTTCCCCCTCAGCATGGCCAGACCTCACGGAGGTCTGTACCTGATCAAACTCGGAGAAAAAGGACAATCGGCAAGGGGCTGAGAGGCAGGAGCGTCCCCGGGCCCCTGGGGGCCCCTGGCGGGCAGGCCCCGGGATGCCTTCCCTCTCTCAGCATGACCAGACCTCATGGAAGTCTGCCTGATGAAACTCGGAGAAAAACGACCATCGAACCCTGATAAAAACGACCATCGACAAGGGGCCGAGAGGCAGAAGCATCCACGGGCCCCTGGGGGCCCCTGGCGGGCGGGCCCCGGGATGCATTCCCCCTCTCAGCATGGCCAGACCTCACTGAGGTATGCCTGATCAAACTCGGAGACAAACAACCATCGGCAAGGGGCTGAGAGGCAGGAGCGTCCCAGGGCCCCTGGGGGACCCTGG
Source organism: Lissotriton vulgaris (assembly GCF_964263255.1). NCBI lineage: Eukaryota > Metazoa > Chordata > Amphibia > Caudata > Salamandridae > Lissotriton > Lissotriton vulgaris. Next base: position 625,674,199 of record NC_141699.1, read on the forward strand.
CAGGCCCTGGGATGCCTCCCCCCTCTCAGCATGGCTGGACCTCCTGGAAGTCTACCTGATCAAACTCGGCGAAAAACAACCATCTAACTCGGAGAAAAACGACCATCGGCAAGGGGCCAGGAGGCAGAAGTGTCCCCGGGTCCCTGGGGGCCCCTGGCGGGCAGGCCCGGGACACCTTCCCCCTCTCTGCATGGCCAGACCTCACGGAGGTCTGTGCCTTATCAAACTCGGAGAAAAAGGACCATCGGCAAGGGGCTGACAGGCAGGAGCGTCCCCGGGCCCCTGGGGGCCCCTGGCGGGAGGGCCCCGGGATGCCTCCCCCCTCTCAGCATGGCCAGACCTCATGGAAGTCTGCCTGATCAAACTCGGAGAAAAACGACCATCGGCAAGGGGCTGAGAGGCAGAAGCGTCCCCGGGCCCCTGGGGGCCCCTGGCAGGCGGGCCCGGGATGCCTTCCCCCTCTCAGCATGGCCGGACCTCACGGAGGTCTGTGCCTGATCAAACTCGGAGAAAAACGACCATCGGCAAGGGGCTGAGAGGCAGGAGGTCCCCGGGCCCCTGGGGGCCCCTGGCGGGAGGGCCCCGGGATGCCTTCCCCCTCTCAGCATGGCCAGACCTCATGGAAGTCTGCCTGATCAAACTCGGAGAAAAACAACCATCGAACTTGGAGAAAAACGACCATCGGCAAGGGGCCAAGAGGCAGAAGCGTCCCCGGGCCCCTGGGGGCCCCTGGCGGGTGGGCCCCAGGAAACCTTTCCCCCTTAGCATGGCCAGACCTCATGGAAGTCTGCCTGATGAAACTCGGAGAAAAACAACCATCGAACCCTGACATAAACGACCATCGACAAGGGGCCGAGAGGCAGAAGCATCCATGGGCCCCTGGGGGCCCCTGGCGGGTGGGCCCCGGGACGCCTTACCCCTCTCAGCATGGCCAGACCTCACAGAGGTATGCCTGATCAAACTCGGAGACAAACGACCATCGGCAAGGGGCTGAGAGGCAGGAGCGTCCCCGGGCCCCTGGGGGACCCTGGCAGGCCCCGGGATGCCTCCCCCCCTCTCAGCATGGCCGGACCTCCTGGAAGTCTGCCTGATCAAACTCGGCGAAAAACAACCATCTAACTCCGAGAAAAACGACCATCGGCAAGGGGCGAAGAGGCAGAAGTGTCCCGGTGCCCCTGGGGGCCCCTGGCGGGCCGGCCCGGGACACCTTCCCCCTCTCAGCATGGCCAGACCTCACGGAGGTCTGTGCCTTATCAAACTCGGAGAAAAAGGACCATCGGCAAGGGGCTGACAGGCAGGAGCGTCCCCGGGCCCCTGGGGGCCCCTGGCGGGCGGGCCCCGGGATGCCTTCCCCCTCTCAGCATGGCCAGACCTCATGGAAGTCTGCCTGATCAAACTCGGAGAAAAACGACCATCGAACCTTGATAAAAACGACCATCAACAATGGGCAGGAGCGTCCCCGGGCCCCTGGGGGCCACTGGCGGGCGGGCCCCGGGACGCCTTTCCCCTCTCAGCATGGCCAGACCTCACGGAGGTATGCCTGATCAAACTCGGAGAAAAACAACTATCGAACTCAGAGAAAAACGACCATCGGCAAGGGGCTGAGAGGCTGAAGCGTCCCCGGGCCCCTGGGGGCCCCTGGCAGGCGGGCCCCGGGATGCCTCCCCCCTCCCAGCATGGCCAGACCTCATGGAAGTCTGCCTGATCAAACTCTGAGAAAAACGACCATCGAACTCGGAGAAAAACGACCATCGGCAAGGGGCTGAGAGGCAGAAGCGTCCCCGAGCCCCTGGGGGCCCCTGGGGGCCCCTGGCAGGCGGGCCCGGGATGCCTTCCCCCTCTCAGCATGGCCAGACCTCATGGAAGTCTGCCTGATCAAACTCGGCGAAAAACAACCATCTAACTCGGAGAAAAACGACCATCGGCAAGGGGCCAGGAGGCAGAAGTGTCCCCGGGTCCCTGGGGGCCCCTGGCGGGCAGGCCCGGGACACCTTCCCCCTCTCTGCATGGCCAGACCTCACGGAGGTCTGTGCCTTATCAAACTCGGAGAAAAAGGACCATCGGCAAGGGGCTGACAGGCAGGAGCGTCCCCGGGCCCCTGGGGGCCCCTGGCGGGAGGGCCCCGGGATGCCTCCCCCCTCTCAGCATGGCCAGACCTCATGGAAGTCTGCCTGATCAAACTCGGAGAAAAACGACCATCGGCAAGGGGCTGAGAGGCAGAAGCGTCCCCGGGCCCCTGGGGGCCCCTGGCAGGCGGGCCCGGGATGCCTTCCCCCTCTCAGCATGGCCGGACCTCACGGAGGTCTGTGCCTGATCAAACTCGGAGAAAAACGACCATCGGCAAGGGGCTGAGAGGCAGGAGGTCCCCGGGCCCCTGGGGGCCCCTGGCGGGAGGGCCCCGGGATGCCTTCCCCCTCTCAGCATGGCCAGACCTCATGGAAGTCTGCCTGATCAAACTCGGAGAAAAACAACCATCGAACTTGGAGAAAAACGACCATCGGCAAGGGGCCAAGAGGCAGAAGCGTCCCCGGGCCCCTGGGGGCCCCTGGCGGGTGGGCCCCAGGAAACCTTTCCCCCTTAGCATGGCCAGACCTCATGGAAGTCTGCCTGATGAAACTCGGAGAAAAACAACCATCGAACCCTGACATAAACGACCATCGACAAGGGGCCGAGAGGCAGAAGCATCCATGGGCCCCTGGGGGCCCCTGGCGGGTGGGCCCCGGGACGCCTTACCCCTCTCAGCATGGCCAGACCTCACAGAGGTATGCCTGATCAAACTCGGAGACAAACGACCATCGGCAAGGGGCTGAGAGGCAGGAGCGTCCCCGGGCCCCTGGGGGACCCTGGCAGGCCCCGGGATGCCTCCCCCCCTCTCAGCATGGCCGGACCTCCTGGAAGTCTGCCTGATCAAACTCGGCGAAAAACAACCATCTAACTCCGAGAAAAACGACCATCGGCAAGGGGCGAAGAGGCAGAAGTGTCCCGGTGCCCCTGGGGGCCCCTGGCGGGCCGGCCCGGGACACCTTCCCCCTCTCAGCATGGCCAGACCTCACGGAGGTCTGTGCCTTATCAAACTCGGAGAAAAAGGACCATCGGCAAGGGGCTGACAGGCAGGAGCGTCCCCGGGCCCCTGGGGGCCCCTGGCGGGCGGGCCCCGGGATGCCTTCCCCCTCTCAGCATGGCCAGACCTCATGGAAGTCTGCCTGATCAAACTCGGAGAAAAACGACCATCGAACCTTGATAAAAACGACCATCAACAATGGGCAGGAGCGTCCCCGGGCCCCTGGGGGCCACTGGCGGGCGGGCCCCGGGACGCCTTTCCCCTCTCAGCATGGCCAGACCTCACGGAGGTATGCCTGATCAAACTCGGAGAAAAACAACTATCGAACTCAGAGAAAAACGACCATCGGCAAGGGGCTGAGAGGCTGAAGCGTCCCCGGGCCCCTGGGGGCCCCTGGCAGGCGGGCCCCGGGATGCCTCCCCCCTCCCAGCATGGCCAGACCTCATGGAAGTCTGCCTGATCAAACTCTGAGAAAAACGACCATCGAACTCGGAGAAAAACGACCATCGGCAAGGGGCTGAGAGGCAGAAGCGTCCCCGAGCCCCTGGGGGCCCCTGGGGGCCCCTGGCAGGCGGGCCCGGGATGCCTTCCCCCTCTCAGCATGGCCAGACCTCATGGAAGTCTGCCTGATCAAACTCAGAGAAAAACGACCATCGAACCCTGATAAAAACGACCATCGACAAGGGGCCGAGAGGCAGAAGCATCCACGGGCCCCTGGGGGCCCCTGGCGGGCGGGCCCCGGGATGCATTCCCCCTCTCAGCATGGCCAGACCTCACTGAGGTATGCCTGATCAAACTCGGAGACAAACAACCATCGGCAAGGGGCTGAGAGGCAGGAGCGTCCCAGGGCCCCTGGGGGACCCTGGCAGGCCCTGGGATGCCTCCCCCCCTCTCAGCATGGCTGGACCTCCTGGAAGTCTACCTGATCAAACTCGGCGAAAAACAACCATCTAACTCAGAGAAAAACGACCATCGGCAAGGGGCCAGGAGGCAGAAGTGTCCCCGGGCCCCTGGGGGCCCCTGGCGGGCAGGCCCGGGACACCTTCCCCCTCTCTGCATGGCCAGACCTCACGGAGGTCTGTGCCTTATCAAACTCGGAGAAAAAGGACCATCGGCAAGGGGCTGACAGGCAGGAGCGTCCCCGGGCCCCTGGGAGCCCCTGGCAGGCGGGCCCTGGGATGCCTTCCCCCTCTCAGCATGGCCAGACCTCATGGAAGTCTGCCTAAACAAACTCGGAGAAAAAACGACCATCGAACCCTGATAAAAACGACCATCAACAATGGGCAGGAGTGTCCCTGGGCCCCTGGGGGCTCCTGGCGGGCGGGCCCCGGGACGCCTTCCCCCTCTCAGCATGGCCAGACCTCACGGAGGTATGCCTGATCAAACTCGGAGAAAAACAAATATCGAACTCGGAGAAAAACTACCATCGGCAAGGGGCTGAGAGGCTGAAGTGTCCCCGGGCCCCTGGGGGCCCATGGCGGGAGGGCCCCGGGATGCCTCCCCCCTCTCAGCATGGCCAGACATCATGGAAGTCTGCCTGATCAAACTCGGAGAAAAACGACCATCGGCAAGGGGCTGAGAGGCAGAAGCGTCCCCGGGCCCCTGGGGGCCCCTGGCAGGCGGGCCCGGGATGCCTTCCCCCTCTCAGCATGGCCGGACCTCACGGAGGTCTGTGCCTGATCAAACTCGGAGAAAAACGACCATCGGCAAGGGGCTGAGAGGCAGGAGCGTCCCCGGGCCCCTGGGGGCCCCTGGCGGGAGGGCCCCGGGATGCCTCTCCCCTCTCAGCATGGCCGGACCTCATGGAAGTCTGCCTGATCAAACTCGGAGAAAAACAACCATCGAACTTGGAGAAAAACGACCATCGGCAAGGGGCCAAGAGGCAGAAGCGTCCCGGGCCCCTGGGGGCCCCTGGTGGGTGGGCCCCAGGAAACCTTTCCCCCTTAGCATGGCCAGACCTCATGGAAGTCTGCCTGATCAAACTCGGAGAAAAACAACTATCGAACTCAGAGAAAAACGACCATCGGCAAGGGGCTGAGAGGCTGAAGCGTCCCCGGGCCCCTGGGGGCCCCTGGCAGGCGGGCCCCGGGATGCCTCCCCCCTCCCAGCATGGCCAGACCTCATGGAAGTCTGCCTGATCAAACTCTGAGAAAAACGACCATCGAACTCGGAGAAAAACGACCATCGGCAAGGGGCTGAGAGGCAGAAGCGCCGCCGGGCCCCTGGGGGCCCCTGGGGGCCCCTGGCAGGCGGGCCCGGGATGCCTTCCCCCTCTCAGCATGGCCGGACCTCACGGAGGTCTGTGCCTGATCAAACTCGGAGAAAAAGGACCATCGGCAAGGGGCTGAGAGGCAGGAGCGTCCCCAGGCCCCTGGGGGCCCCTGGCAGGTGGGCCCCGGGACACCTTCCCCCTCAAACTTGGTGATAAAGGACCATCGGCAAGGGGCTGAGAGGCAAGAGTGTCCCCAGGACACTGGGGGGCCCGGTGGGCAGGCCCCAGGGCTGCCTACCCCTGATTCAGAATCTCCGGAGGTCTGACTGACCCTCTCCCTAGTAATCCGGAGGAACATTACCCCCCTTTCTTGTAATCTGTGCACTCGAAGTCACACAGGGGACCCAAGGCACGAACGAGCCCGACCTCCTGGAGCCCTGGCTGGGATCCGGGAGGCGAATGGCACCTCATCGGGACTTCCAGGGAAGTTCGGTCATCTGGTCGCCCCATTGGAAAGCATTGCGGGCGACCAGATGGCCGAGGCGAGAGGGGCGACCAGATGGCCGGGACCGAAATGATGCCAATCTGCCTGCCCCGGGCCTGCAGGGCTCTGGGGCTGCAGGGCTCATGGGCTCCGGGGCTGCAGGGCTCAGGGGCTCCAGGGCTGCAGGCATCCGGGGCTGCAGGGCTCCGGGGCTGCAGGGCTCCGGGGTCCAGGGCTCTAGGACTCCAGGGCTCCAGGTCTCCAGGGCTGCAGGGCTCCGGGGCTGCTGGGCTGCTGGGCTCCAGGGCTCGGGGGCTCCAGGGCAGCAGGGCTCCAGGGGTCGGGACCCATGGAGCCCGTCCCGGGTACTTTGCCACTCTGCGGCCCAGAGGAGGGAGCCTCGGATGCCTGGGAGGTGTTGCCCGGGCATCGCCCATCTGGTCCCCAGCAGGGAACCACCAGCCCCGGGAGGGTGTTTGGGCAAACCCTTGCACCTACTAATCCGGAGGAAAATTACCCCCCTTTCTTGTAATCCGTGCACTCGAGGTGACAGAGGGGACCCAGGGCGCAAACGTGCCCGACCTCCTGGAGCCCTGGCTGGGATCCGGGAGGCGAATGGCACCTCATAGGGACTTCCAGGGAAGTCCGGCCATCTAGTCGCCCCATAGGAAAGCATTGCGGGCGACCAGATGGCCGAGGCGAGAGGGGCGACCAGATGGCCGGGACCGAAATGACGCCAATCTGCCTGCCCCGGGCCTGCAGGGCTCCGGGGGCTGCAGAGCTACAGGGCTCCGGGGCTGCAGGGCTCCGGGGCTTCAGTCCTCCCCGGGCCCTGATGGACCCTATGTCCCGGGCGCCCGGACCCCCCTGGCCGGCTCACAGGACGGAGGGGTATTCCCGCACCACCGGGCCATGCCGGATGGGGCTCAAGCCCCGTGCCCGGTCCCAGGCCCGGCTCCCGGACCCTAGGCCAGGCCCGGGAGAGCCTCCTCTGGGCTGCAGGGCTCCAGGGCTTCAGGGCTCGGGGGCTGCAAGCTCTGTAGGCTGCAGGGCTTCGGGGCTGCCGGGCTCGCGGGCTCCAGGGCTCCAGGGCTCGGGGGCTCCGGGGCTGCAGGGGCTCCGTGGCTGCAGGCATCCGGGGCTGCAGGGCTCGGGGGCTGCAGGGCTCCTCGGGGGCTCCAGGGCTCCGGTGCTCCGGGGCTGCAGGGCTCCGGGGCTCCAGGGCTCTAGGGCTACAGGGATCCAGGGCTGCTGGGCTCCAGGGCTCGGGGGCTCCAGGGCAGCAGGGCTCCAGGGCTTGGGACCCATGGAGCCCGTCCCGGGTACTTTGCCACTCTGCGGACCGGAGGAGGGAGCCCCTAATGCCTGGGAGGTGTTGCCCGGGCATCGCTCATCTGGTCCCCAGCAGGGAACCACCAGCCCCGGGAGGGTGTTTGGGCATACCCTTGCACCTACTAATCCGGAGGAAAATTACCCCCCTTTCTTGTAATCCATGCACTCGAGGTGACAGAGGGGACCCAGGGCACAAACGTGCCCGACCTCCTGGAGCCCTGGCTGGAATCCGGGAGGCGAATGGCACCTCATAGGGACTTCCAGGGAAGTCCGGCCATCTAGTCGCCCCATAGGAAAGCATTGCGGGCGACCAGATGGCCGAGGCGAGAGGGGCGACCCGATTGCCGGGACCGAAATGACACCAATCTGCCTGCCCCGGGCCTGTAGGGCTCAGGAGCTGCAGGGCTCCGGGGCTCTGGGGCTCCGGGGCTCTGGGGCTGCAGGGCTGCAGGGCAAGGGGACTGCAGGGCTCCACAGCTTGGGGGGCTGCAGGGCTCCGGGGCTGCAGGGCTCGGGTTCTCCAGGGCTCCAGGGCTCCAGGGCTCCAGGGCTCCAGGGCTGCAGGGCTCCGGGGCTGCTGGGCTCCAGGGCTCCGGGGCGGCTGGGCTCTGGGGCTCCAGGGCCTGGGACCCATGGAACCCGTTCCGGGTACTTTGCCACACTGCGGCCCGGAGGAGGGAGCCCCGGATGCCTGGGAGGTGTTGCCCGGGCATCGCCCATCTGGTCCCCAGCAGGAAACCACCAGCCCCGGGAGGGTGTTTGGGCATACCCTTGCACCTACTAATCCGGAGGAAAATTACCCCCCTTTCTTGTAATCCGTGCACTCGAGGTGACAGAGGGGACCCAGGGCACAAAAGTGCCCGACCTCCTGGAGCCCTGGCTGGGATCCGGGAGGCAAATGGCACCTCATAGGGACTTCCAGGGACGTCCGGCCATCTAGTCACCCCATAGGAAAGCATTGCGGGCGACCAAATGGCCGAGGCGAGAGGGGCGACCAGATGGCCGGGACCGAAATAACACCAATCTGCCTGCCCCAGGCCTGCAGGGCTCTGGGGCTGCAGGGCTCCGGGGGCTGCAGAGCTACAGGGCTCCAGGGCTGCAGGGCTCCGGGGCTTCAGGCCTCCCCGGGCCCTGATGGACCCTCTGTCCCGGGCGCCCTTGACCCCCCCCGGCCGGCTCGCAGGATGGAGGGTTATTCCCGCACCACCGGGCCCTGCTGGACTGGGCTCAAGCCCCGGGCCCGGTCCCTGGCCCGGCTCCCGGACCCTAGGCCAGGCCCGGGAGAGCCTCCCCTAGGCTGCAGGGCTACAGGGCTACAGGGCTCGGGGGCTGCAGGGCTCCATGGACTGCAGGACTTCGGGGCTGCCGGGCATGGGGGCTCCAGGGCTGCAGGGCTCGGGGGATCCGGGGCTGCAGGGCTCAGGGGCTCCGGGGCTGCAGGCATCCGGGGCTGCAGGGCTCGGGGGCTGCAGGGCTCCTCGGGGGCTCCACAGCTCCCGGGCTCCGGGGCTGCAGGGCTCCAGGGCTGCAGGGCTCCGGGGGGGCTCCAGGGGCTGTAGGGCTCCAGGGGCTCCAGGGCTGCAGGGCTCCAGGGCTGCAGGGCTCCAGGGCTCCAGGGCTGCAGGGCTGCAGGGCTCCAGGGCTCGCAGGCTCCAGGGCAGCAGGGCTCCAGGGCTTGGAACCCATGGAGCCCGTCCCCGGTACTTTGCCACTCTGCGGCCCGGAGGAGGGAGCCCCGGATGCATGGAAGGTGTTGCCCGGGCATCGCCCTTCTGGTCCACAGCAGGGAACCACCAGCCCCGGGAGGGTGTTTGGGCATACCCTTCCACCTACTAATCCGGAGGAAAATTACCCCCCTTTCTTGTAATCTGTGCACTCGAGGTGACAGAGGGGACCCAGGGCGCAAACGTGCCCGACCTCCTGGAGCCCTGGCTGGGATCCGGGAGGCGAATGGCACCTCATAGGGACTTCCAGGGAAGTCCGGCCATCTAGTCGCCCCATAGGAAAGCATTGCGGGCAACCAGATGGCTGAGGCGAAAGGGGCGACCAGATGGCCGGGACCAAAATGACGCCAATCGGCCTGCCCCGGGCCTGTAGGGCTCAGGAGCTGCAGGGCTCGGGGACTGCAGGGCTCCACGGCTCGGGGGGCTGCAGCGCTCCGGGGCTCCAGGGCTCCGGGGCTCCGGGGCTCCGGGGCTGCTGGGCTCCGGGGCTGCTGGGCTCCAGGGCTCGGGGGCTCCAGGGCAGAAGGGCTCCAGGGCTCCAAGGCTCCGGGGCTCCAGGGCCCGGGACCCATGGAGCCCGTCCCGGGTACTTTGCAACTCTGCGGCCCGGAGGAGGGAGCCCCGGATGCATGGAAGGTCTTGCCCGGGCATCGCCCATCTGGTCCACAGCAGGGAACCACCAGCCCCGGGAGGGTGTTTGGGCATACCCTTGCACCTACTAATCCGGAGGAAAATTAACCCCTTTTCTTGTAATCTGTGCACTCGAGGTGACAGAGGGGACCCAGGGCGCAAACGTGCCCGACCTCCTGGAGCCCTGGCTGGGATCCGGGAGGCGAATGGCACCTCATAGGGACTTCCAGGGAAGTCCGGCCATCTAGTCGCCCCATAGGAAAGCATTGCGGGCGACCAGATGGCCGAGGCGAGAGGGGCGACCAGATGGCCGGGACCGAAATGACGCCAATCTGCCTGCCCCGGGCCTGCAGGGCTCTGGGGCTGCAGGGCTCCGGGGGCTGCAGAGCTACAGGGCTCCGGGGCTGCAGGGCTCCGGGGCTTCAGTCCTCCCCGGGCCCTGATGGACCCTTTGTCCCGGGCGCCCGGACCCCCCTGGCCGGCTCACAGGACGGAGGGGTATTCCCGCACCACCGGGCCATGCCGGATGGGGCTCAAGCCCCGTGCCCGGTCCCAGGCCCGGCTCCCGGACCCTAGGCCAGGCCCGGGAGAGCCTCCTCTGGGCTGCAGGGCTCCAGGGCTACAGGGCTCGGGGGCTGCGAGCTCTGTAGGCTGCAGGGCTTCGGGGCTGCCGGGCTCGCGGGCTCCAGGGCTCCAGGGCTCGGGGGCTCCGGGGCTGCAGGGCTCAGGGGCTCCGTGGCTGCAGGCATCCGGGGCTGCAGGGCTCGGGGGCTGCAGGGCTCCTCGGGGGCTCCAGGGCTCCCGGGCTCCGGGGCTGCAGGGCTCCAGGGCTCCAGGGCTCTAGGGCTACAGGGATCCAGGGCTGCTGGGCTCCAGGGCTCGGGGGCTCCAGGGCAGCAGGGCTCCAGGGCTTGGGACCCATGGAGCCCGTCCCGGGTACTTTGCCACTCTGCAGACCGGAGGAGGGAGCCCCTAATGCCTGGGAGGTGTTGCCCGGGCATCGCTCATCTGGTCCCCAGCAGGGAACCACCAGCCCCGGGAGGGTGTTTGGGCATACCCTTGCACCTACTAATCCGGAGGAAAATTACCCCCCTTTCTTGTAATCCATGCACTCGAGGTGACAGAGGGGACCCAGGGCACAAACGTGCCCGACCTCCTGGAGCCCTGGCTGGAATCCGGGAGGCGAATGGCACCTCATAGGGACTTCCAGGGAAGTCCGGCCATCTAGTCGCCCCATAGGAAAGCATTGCGGGCGACCAGATGGCCGAGGCGAGAGGGGCGACCCGATTGCCGGGACCGAAATGACACCAATCTGCCTGCCCCGGGCCTGTAGGGCTCAGGAGCTGCAGGGCTCCGGGGCTCTGGGGCTCCGGGGCTCTGGGGCTGCAGGGCTGCAGGGCAAGGGGACTGCAGGGCTCCACAGCTTGGGGGGCTGCAGGGCTCCGGGGCTGCAGGGCTCGGGTTCTCCAGGGCTCCAGGGCTCCAGGGCTCCAGGGCTGCAGGGCTCCGGGGCTGCTGGGCTCCAGGGCTCCGGGGCGGCTGGGCTCTGGGGCTCCAGTGCCTGGGACCCATGGAACCCGTTCCGGGTACTTTGCCACACTGCGGCCCGGAGGAGGGAGCCCCGGATGCCTGGGAGGTGTTGCCCGGGCATCGCCCATCTGGTCCCCAGCAGGAAACCACCAGCCCCGGGAGGGTGTTTGGGCATACCCTTGCACCTACTAATCCGGAGGAAAATTACCCCCCTTTCTTGTAATCCGTGCACTCGAGGTGACAGAGGGGACCCAGGGCGCAAAAGTTCCCGACCTCCTGGAGCCCTGGCTGGGATCCGGGAGGCAAATGGCACCTCATAGGGACTTCCAGGGACGTCCGGCCATCTAGTCACCCCATAGGAAAGCATTGCGGGCGACCAGATGGCCGAGGCGAGAGGGGCGACCAGATGGCCGGGACCGAAATAACACCAATCTGCCTGCCCCAGGCCTGCAGGGCTCTGGGGCTGCAGGGCTCCGGGGGCTGCAGAGCTACAGGGCTCCAGGGCTGCAGGGCTCCGGGGCTTCAGGCCTCCCCGGGCCCTGATGGACCCTCTGTCCCGGGCGCCCTTGACCCCCCCCCGGCCGGCTCGCAGGATGGAGGGTTATTCCCGCACCACCGGGCCCTGCTGGACTGGGCTCAAGCCCCGGGCCCGGTCCCTGGCCCGGCTCCCGGACCCTAGGCCAGGCCCGGGAGAGCCTCCCCTAGGCTGCAGGGCTACAGGGCTACAGGGCTCGGGGGCTGCAGGGCTCCATGGACTGAAGGACTTCGGGGCTGCCGGGCATGGGGGCTCCAGGGCTGCAGGGCTCGGGGGCTCCGGGGCTGCAGGGCTCAGGGGCTCCCGGGCTGCAGGCATCCGGGGCTGCAGGGTTTGGGGGCTGCAGGGCTCCTCGGGGGCTCCACAGCTCCCGGGCTCCGGGGTTGCAGGGCTCCAGGGCTGCAGGGCTCCGGGGGGGCTCCAGGGGCTGTAGGGCTCCAGGGGCTCCAGGGCTGCAGGGCTCCAGGGCTGCAGCGCTCCAGGGCTCCAGGGCTGCAGGGCTGCAGGGCTCCATGGGGACTACAGGGCTCCAGGGGCTGTAGGGCTCCGGGGGCTCCAGGACGGAGGGGTATTCCCGCACCTCCGGGCCCTGCCGGATGGGGCTCAAGCCGCGGGCCCGCTCCCGGTCTCTGCTTCTGAAACCCTAGCCAGGCTGGGGAAAGAGCCGCCCTTGCCTCTGATGAACGCCTGGAACCTCGGCCGGCTTGCAGGACGGGGAAGCTCCAGCAAACCCATGGCTGGCCGGACGGAGCTCAAGCCCCGGGCCCGCTCCCGGTCCCTGCTTCCGAAACCCTAGCCCGGCCGGGGAGAGCCTCCCTTGGCCCTGATGAACGCCCGGAACCTCAGCCGGCTTGCGGGACGGGGAGGCTCCAGCAACCCCATGGCCTACCGGACGGAGCTCAAGCCCCGGGCCCGGTCCCTGCTTCCAAAACCCTAGCCAGCCCGGGGAGAGCCTCCCATGGCCCGATAAACGCCCGGAACCTCGGCCGGCTTGCAGGACGGAGCTCAGGCCCCAGGCCTCAGGCCCAGCCTACCAACCCTAGCCGGGCCCGGGGAGAGCCTCCCGGTAGATCCCCCTGTCCCCAGCACCTGGACCCTGGGCCGGAACCAAGGAGGGTTAAGCCCAGGACACGTCCTCTCCCCGACGGCCTGCCCGGGGAGCCCATTTTTGTCGACTATTAAGCCCCCACATAGTGGGGGCTTACAGAACTTTGGGAAAGGACAAAAGTTGGAGTTAGCCCGTCCGCCAGCCTGCAGGGCCATCTGGTCACCCAGCCCGCAGGGCCATCTGGTCACGCAGCCAGGCGACCAGATGACCCGGGACGACCCAGCGCCCGGATGGCCTGGGAGGGTGCCGTACCCAGTCACCCTTGCAGTCCAGCGAGGGTGGCCAGGCGCTGCTGCTTGCCTCCCTGCTCGACTTGCCCATTCAGCAGTGGGAAGGGGAGGCCCGGCCGGCGGCGGCCCAGGCCATCTGGTCACCCTGCCGACCCGCAAGGGAAGGTGTGGCCCCCATCCCCGCACCCCGGTGGGGCAGGGAAGGGAGGGAGAGGCCCCCGTGCCGGAGGGCATGTGGTGGAGGCAGCCTCCCGCAGGCCCGTGTTACCCCCTCTACATCCATCCCGCCGGCCAGGCGGCAGAGGGACCCACCCCTGGGTGTGGTGGAGGGAGGCTTCTGCGGGCGCCCACGCACGGAAAGAGACAAAAGCTTGGCTCAGAGGATGACTTTCAATAGATCGCAGCGAGGTAGCTGCTCTGCTACTTACGAAACCCTGACCCAGAATCAGGTTGTCTACGAATGATTTAGCACTGGGTGCCCCACGAACATGGGCCTGATCAAACTCAGAGGAAAAGGACCATCGGCAAGGGGCTGAGAGGCAGGAGCGTCCCGGGCCCCTGAGGGGCCCTGGCGGGCAGGCCCCGGGATGCCTTCCCCCTCTCAGCATGGCCAGACCTCATGGAAGTCTGCCTGATCAAACTCGGAGAAAAATGACCATCGAACCCTGATAAAAACAACCATCGACAATGGGCCGAGAGGCAGAAGCATCCACGGGCCCCTGGGGGCCCCTAGCGGGTGGGTCCTGGGACGCCTTCCCCCTCTCAGCATGGCCAGACCTCACGGAGGTATGCCTGATCAAACTCTGAGAAAAACGACCATCGGCAAGGGGCTGAGAGGCAGGAGCGTCCCCGGGCCCATGGGGGCCCCTGGCAGGCAGGCTCCAGGACGCCTCCCTCCCTCTCAGCATGGCCAGACCTCATGAAAGTCTGCCTGATCAAACTCGGAGAAAAACAACCATCGAACTTGGAGAAAAACGACCATCGGCAAGGGGCCAAGAGGCAGAAGCGTCCCCGGGCCCCTGGGGGCCCCTGGTGGGTGGGCCCCAGGAAACCTTTCCCCCTCAGCATGGCCAGACCTCACGGAGGTCTGTACCTGATCAAACTCGGAGAAAAAGGACAATCGGCAAGGGGCTGAAAGGCAGGAGCGTCCCCGGGCCCCTGGGGGACCCTGGCAGGCCCCGGGATGCCTCCCCTCTCTCAGCATGACCAGACCTCATGGAAGTCTGCCTGATGAAACTCGGAGAAAAACGACCATCGAACCCTGATAAAAACGACCATCGACAAGGGGCCGAGAGGCAGAAGCATCCACGGGCCCCTGGGGGCCCCTGGCGGGCGGGCCCCGGGATGCATTCCCCCTCTCAGCATGGCCAGACCTCACTGAGGTATGCCTGATCAAACTCGGAGACAAACAACCATCGGCAAGGGGCTGAGAGGCAGGAGCGTCCCAGGGCCCCTGGGGGACCCTGGCAGGCCCTGGGATGCCTCCCCCCCTCTCAGCATGGCTGGACCTCCTGGAAGTCTACCTGATCAAACTCGGCGAAAAACAACCATCTAACTCAGAGAAAAACGACCATCGGCAAGGGGCCAGGAGGCAGAAGTGTCCCCGGGCCCCTGGGGGCCCCTGGCGGGCAGGCCCGGGACACCTTCCCCCTCTCTGCATGGCCAGACCTCACGGAGGTCTGTGCCTTATCAAACTCGGAGAAAAAGGACCATCGGCAAGGGGCTGACAGGCAGGAGCGTCCCCGGGCCCCTGGGAGCCCCTGGCAGGCGGGCCCTGGGATGCCTTTCCCCTCTCAGCATGGCCAGACCTCATGGAAGTCTGCCTAAACAAACTCGGAGAAAAACGACCATCGAACCCTGATAAAAACGACCATCAACAATGGGCAGGAGTGTCCATGGGCCCCTGGGGGCTCCTGGCGGGCGGGCCCCGGGACGCCTTCCCCCTCTCAGCATGGCCAGACCTCACGGAGGTATGCCTGATCAAACTCGGAGAAAAACAAATATCGAACTCGGAGAAAAACTACCATCGGCAAGGGGCTGAGAGGCTGAAGTGTCCCCGGGCCCCTGGGGGCCCATGGCGGGAGGGCCCCGGGATGCCTCCCCCCTCTCAGCATGGCCAGACATCATGGAAGTCTGCCTGATCAAACTCGGAGAAAAACGACCATCGGCAAGGGGCTGAGAGGCAGAAGCGTCCCCGGGCCCCTGGGGGCCCCTGGCAGGCGGGCCCGGGATGCCTTCCCCCTCTCAGCATGGCCGGACCTCACGGAGGTCTGTGCCTGATCAAACTCGGAGAAAAACGACCATCGGCAAGGGGCTGAGAGGCAGGAGCGTCCCGGGCCCCTGGGGGCCCCTGGCGGGAGGGCCCCGGGATGCCTCTCCCCTCTCAGCATGGCCGGACCTCATGGAAGTCTGCCTGATCAAACTCGGAGAAAAACAACCATCGAACTTGGAGAAAAACGACCATCGGCAAGGGGCCAAGAGGCAGAAGCGTCCCGGGCCCCTGGGGGCCCCTGGCGGGTGGGCCCCAGGAAACCTTTCCCCCTTAGCATGGCCAGACCTCATGGAAGTCTGCCTGATGAAACTCGGAGAAAAACAACCATCGAACCCTGAC
This sequence comes from Lissotriton vulgaris, assembly GCF_964263255.1. Lineage (NCBI taxonomy): Eukaryota > Metazoa > Chordata > Amphibia > Caudata > Salamandridae > Lissotriton > Lissotriton vulgaris. The sequence continues at coordinate 625,689,656 of NC_141699.1, forward strand.
AAAAACGACCATCGACAAGGGGCCGAGAGGCAGAAGCATCCACGGGCCCCTGGGGGCCCCTGGCGGGTGGGCCCCGGGACGCCTTACCCCTCTCAGCATGGCCAGACCTCACAGAGGTATGCCTGATCAAACTCCGAGACAAACGACCATCGGCAAGGGGCTGAGAGGCAGGAGCGTCCCCGGGCCCCTGGGGGACCCTGGCAGGCCCCGGGATGCCTCCCCCCCTCTCAGCATGGCCGGACCTCCTGGAAGTCTGCCTGATCAAACTCGGCGAAAAACAACCATCTAACTCCGAGAAAAACGACCATCGGCAAGGGGCCAAGAGGCAGAAGTGTCCCGGGGCCCCTGGGGGCCCCTGGCGGGCCGGCCCGGGACACCTTCCCCCTCTCAGCATGGCCAGACCTCACGGAGGTCTCTGCCTTATCAAACTCGGAGAAAAAGGACCATCGGCAAGGGGCTGACAGGCAGGAGCGTCCCCGGGCCCCTGGGGGCCCCTGGCGGGCGGGCCCCGGGATGCCTTCCCCCTCTCAGCATGGCCAGACCTCATGGAAGTCTGCCTGATCAAACTCGGAGAAAAACGACCATCGAACCCTGATAAAAACGACCATCAACAATGGGCAGGAGCGTCCCCGGGCCCCTGGGGGCCACTGGCGGGTGGGCCCCGGGACGCCTTTCCCCTCTCAGCATGGCCAGACCTCACGGAGGTATGCCTGATCGAACTCGGAGAAAAACGACCATCGGCAAGGGGCTGAGAGGCTGAAGCGTCCCGGGCCCCTGGGGGCCCCTGGCAGGCGGGCCAGGGAAGCCTTCCCCCTCTCAGCATGGCCGGACCTCACGGAGGTCTGTGCGTGATCAAACTCGGAGAAAAAGGACCACCGGCAAGGGGCTGAGAGGCAGGAGCGTCCCCGGGCCCCTGGGGGCCCCTGGCAGGTGGGCCCCGGGACACCTTCCCCCTCAAACTTGGTGATAAAGGACCATCGGCAAGGGGCTGAGAGGCAAGAGTGTCCCCAGGACACTGGGGGGCCCGGTCGGCAGGCCCCAGGGCTGCCTACCCCTGATTCAGAATCTCCGGAGGTCTGACTGACCCTCTCCCTAGTAATCCGGAGGAACATTACCCCCCTTTCTTGTAATCTGTGCACTCGAAGTCACACAGGGGACCCAAGGCACGAACGAGCCCGACCTCCTGGAGCCCTGGCTGGGATCCGGGAGGCGAATGGCACCTCATCGGGACTTCCAGGGAAGTTCGGTCATCTGGTCGCCCCATTGGAAAGCATTGCGGGCGACCAGATGGCCGAGGCGAGAGGGGCGACCAGATGGCCGGGACCGAAATGACGCCAATCTGCCTGCCCCGGGCCTGCAGGGCTCTGGGGCTGCCGGGCTCATGGGCTCCGGGGCTGCAGGGCTCAGGGGCTCCAGGGCTGCAGGCATCCGGGGCTGCAGGGCTCCGGGGCTGCAGGGCTCCGGGGTCCAGGGCTCTAGGACTCCAGGGCTCCAGGTCTCCAGGGCTGCAGGGCTCCGGGGCTGCTGGGCTCCAGGGCTCGGGGGCTCCAGGGTAGCAGGGCTCCAGGGGTCGGGACCCATGGAGCCCGTCCCGGGTACTTTGCCACTCTGCGGCCCAGAGGAGGGAGCCCCGGATGCCTGGGAGGTGTTGCCCGGGCATCGCCCATCTGGTCCCCAGCAGGGAACCACCAGCCCCGGGAGGGTGTTTGGGCAAACCCTTGCACCTACTAATCCGGAGGAAAATTACCCCCCTTTCTTGTAATCCGTGCACTCGAGGTGACAGAGGGGACCCAGGGCGCAAACGTGCCCGACCTCCTGGAGCCCTGGCTGGGATCCGGGAGGCGAATGGCACCTCATAGGGACTTCCAGGGAAGTCCGGCCATCTAGTCGCCCCATAGGAAAGCATTGCGGGCGACCAGATGGCCGAGGCGAGAGGGGCGACCAGATGGCCGGGACCGAAATGACGCCAATCTGCCTGCCCCGGGCCTGCAGGGCTCTGGGGCTGCAGGGCTCCGGGGGCTGCAGAGCTACAGGGCTCCGGGGCTGCAGGGCTCCGGGGCTTCAGTCCTCCCCGGGCCCTGATGGACCCTCTGTCCCGGGCGCCCGGACCCCCCTGGCCGGCTCACAGGACGGAGGGGTATTCCCGCACCACCGGGCCATGCCGGATGGGGCTCAAGCCCCGTGCCCGGTCCCAGGCCCGGCTCCCGGACCCTAGGCCAGGCCCGGGAGAGCCTCCTCTGGGCTGCAGGGCTCCAGGGCTTCAGGGCTCGGGGGCTGCAAGCTCTGTAGGCTGCAGGGCTTCGGGGCTGCCGGGCTCGCGGGCTCCAGGGCTCCAGGGCTCGGGGGCTCCGGGGCTGCAGGGGCTCCGTGGCTGCAGGCATCCGGGGCTGCAGGGCTCGGGGGCTGCAGGGCTCCTCGGGGGCTCCAGGGCTCCGGTGCTCCGGGGCTGCAGGGCTCCGGGGCTCCAGGGCTCTAGGGCTACAGGGATCCAGGGCTGCTGGGCTCCAGGGCTCGGGGGCTCCAGGGCAGCAGGGCTCCAGGGCTTGGGACCCATGGAGCCCGTCCCGGGTACTTTGCCACTCTGCGGACCGGAGGAGGGAGCCCCTAATGCCTGGGAGGTGTTGCCCGGGCATCGCTCATCTGGTCCCCAGCAGGGAACCACCAGCCCCGGGAGGGTGTTTGGGCATACCCTTGCACCTACTAATCCGGAGGAAAATTACCCCCCTTTCTTGTAATCCATGCACTCGAGGTGACAGAGGGGACCCAGGGCACAAACGTGCCCGACCTCCTGGAGCCCTGGCTGGAATCCGGGAGGCGAATGGCACCTCATAGGGACTTCCAGGGAAGTCCGGCCATCTAGTCGCCCCATAGGAAAGCATTGCGGGCGACCAGATGGCCGAGGCGAGAGGGGCGACCCGATTGCCGGGACCGAAATGACACCAATCTGCCTGCCCCGGGCCTGTAGGGCTCAGGAGCTGCAGGGCTCCGGGGCTCTGGGGCTCCGGGGCTCTGGGGCTGCAGGGCTGCAGGGCAAGGGGACTGCAGGGCTCCACAGCTTGGGGGGCTGCAGGGCTCCGGGGCTGCAGGGCTCGGGTTCTCCAGGGCTCCAGGGCTCCAGGGCTCCAGGGCTCCAGGGCTGCAGGGCTCCGGGGCTGCTGGGCTCCAGGGCTCCGGGGCGGCTGGGCTCCGGGGCTCCAGGGCCTGGGACCCATGGAACCCGTTCCGGGTACTTTGCCACACTGCGGCCCGGAGGAGGGAGCCCCGGATGCCTGGGAGGTGTTGCCCGGGCATCGCCCATCTGGTCCCCAGCAGGAAACCACCAGCCCCGGGAGGGTGTTTGGGCATACCCTTGCACCTACTAATCCGGAGGAAAATTACCCCCCTTTCTTGTAATCCGTGCACTCGAGGTGACAGAGGGGACCCAGGGCACAAAAGTGCCCGACCTCCTGGAGCCCTGGCTGGGATCCGGGAGGCAAATGGCACCTCATAGGGACTTCCAGGGACGTCCGGCCATCTAGTCACCCCATAGGAAAGCATTGCGGGCGACCAAATGGCCGAGGCGAGAGGGGCGACCAGATGGCCGGGACCGAAATAACACCAATCTGCCTGCCCCAGGCCTGCAGGGCTCTGGGGCTGCAGGGCTCCGGGGGCTGCAGAGCTACAGGGCTCCAGGGCTGCAGGGCTCCGGGGCTTCAGGCCTCCCCGGGCCCTGATGGACCCTCTGTCCCGGGCGCCCTTGACCCCCCCCGGCCGGCTCGCAGGATGGAGGGTTATTCCCGCACCACCGGGCCCTGCTGGACTGGGCTCAAGCCCCGGGCCCGGTCCCTGGCCCGGCTCCCGGACCCTAGGCCAGGCCCGGGAGAGCCTCCCCTAGGCTGCAGGGCTACAGGGCTACAGGGCTCGGGGGCTCCAGGGCTGCAGGGCTCGGGGGCTCCGGGGCTGCAGGGCTCAGGGGCTCCCGGGCTGCAGGCATCCGGGGCTGCAGGGCTCGGGGGCTGCAGGGCTCCTCGGGGGCTCCACAGCTCCCGGGCTCCGGGGCTGCAGGGCTCCAGGGCTGCAGGGCTCCGGGGGGGCTCCAGGGGCTGTAGGGCTCCAGGGGCTCCAGGGCTGCAGGGCTCCAGGGCTCCAGGGCTGCAGGGCTGCAGGGCTCCATGGGGACTACAGGGCTCCAGGGGCTGTAGGGCTCCGGGGGCTCCAGGACGGAGGGGTATTCCCGCACCTCCGGGCCCTGCCGGATGGGGCTCAAGCCGCAGGCCCGCTCCCGGTCTCTGCTTCTGAAACCCTAGCCAGGCTGGGGAAAGAGCCGCCCTTGCCTCTGATGAACGCCTGGAACCTCGGCCGGCTTGCAGGACGGGGAAGCTCCAGCAAACCCATGGCTGGCCGGACGGAGCTCAAGCCCCGGGCCCGCTCCCGGTCCCTGCTTCCGAAACCCTAGCCCGGCCGGGGAGAGCCTCCCTTGGCCCTGATGAACGCCCGGAACCTCAGCCGGCTTGCGGGACGGGGAGGCTCCAGCAACCCCATGGCCTACCGGACGGAGCTCAAGCCCCGGGCCCTGCTTCCAAAACCCTAGCCAGCCCGGGGAGAGCCTCCCTTGGCCCGATAAACGCCCGGAACCTCGGCCGGCTTGCAGGACGGAGCTCAGGCCCCAGGCCTCAGGCCCAGCCTACCAACCCTAGCCGGGCCCGGGGAGAGCCTCCCGGTAGATCCCCCTGTCCCCAGCAACTGGACCCTGGGCCGGAACCAAGGAGGGTTAAGCCCAGGACACGTCCTCTCCCCGACGGCCTGCCCGGGGAGCCCATTTTTGTCGACTATTAAGCCCCCACGTAGTGGGGGCTTACAGAACTTTGGGAAAGGACAAAAGTTGGAGTTAGCCCATCCGCCAGCCTGCAGGGCCATCTGGTCACCCAGCCCGCAGGGCCATCTGGTCACGCAGCCAGGCGACCAGATGACCCGGGACGACCCAGCGCCCGGATGGCCTGGGAGGGTGCCGTACCCAGTCGCCCTTGCAGTCCAGCGAGGGTGGCCAGGCGCTGCTGCTTGCCTCCCTGCTCGACTTGCCCATTCAGCAGTGGGAAGGGGAGGCCCGGCCGGCGGCGGCCCAGGCTATCTGGTCACCCTGCCGACCCGCAAGGGAAGGTGTGGCCCCCATCCCCGCACCCCGGTGGGGCAGGGAGGGGAGGGAGAGGCCCCCGTGCCGGAGGGCATGTGGTGGAGGCAGCCTCCCGCAGGCCCGTGTTACCCCCTCCACATCCATCCCGCCGGCCAGGCGGCAGAGGGACCCACCCCTGGGTGTGGTGGAGGGAGGCTTCTGCGGGCACCCACGCACGGAAAGAGACAAAAACTTGGCTCAGAGGATGACTTTCAATAGATCGCAGCGAGGTAGCTGCTCTGCTACTTACGAAACCCTGACCCAGAATCAGGTTGTCTACGAATGATTTAGCACTGGGTGCCCCACGAACATGGGCCTGATCAAACTCAGAGGAAAAGGACCATCGGCAAGGGGCTGAGAGACAGGAGCGTCCCCGGGCCCCTGAGGGGCCCTGGCGGGCAGGCCCCGGGATGCCTTCCCCCTCTCAGCATGGCCAGACCTCATGGAAGTCTGCCTGATCAAACTCGGAGAAAAATGACCATCGAACCCTGATAAAAACAACCATCGACAATGGGCCGAGAGGCAGAAGCATCCACGGGCCCCTGGGGGCCCCTAGCGGGTGGGTCCTGGGACGCCTTCCCCCTCTCAGCATGGCCAGACCTCACGGAGGTATGCCTGATCAAACTCTGAGAAAAACGACCATCGGCAAGGGGCTGAGAGGCAGGAGCGTCCCCGGGCCCCTGGGGGCCCCTGGCAGGCAGGCTCCAGGACGCCTCCCTCCCTCTCAGCATGGCCAGACCTCATGAAAGTCTGCCTGATCAAACTCGGAGAAAAACAACCATCGAACTTGGAGAAAAACGACCATCGGCAAGGGGCCAAGAGGCAGAAGCGTCCCCGGGCCCCTGGGGGCCCCTGGCGGGTGGGCCCCAGGAAACCTTTCCCCCTCAGCATGGCCAGACCTCACGGAGGTCTGTACCTGATCAAACTCGGAGAAAAAGGACAATCGGCAAGGGGCTGAGAGGCAGGAGCGTCCCCGGGCCCCTGGGGGCCCCTGGCGGGCAGGCCCCGGGATGCCTTCCCTCTCTCAGCATGACCAGACCTCATGGAAGTCTGCCTGATGAAACTCGGAGAAAAACGACCATCGAACCCTGATAAAAACGACCATCGACAAGGGGCCGAGAGGCAGAAGCATCCACGGGCCCCTGGGGGCCCCTGGCGGGCGGGCCCCGGGATGCATTCCCCCTCTCAGCATGGCCAGACCTCACTGAGGTATGCCTGATCAAACTCTGAGACAAACAACCATCGGCAAGGGGCTGAGAGGCAGGAGCGTCCCAGGGCCCCTGGGGGACCCTGGCAGGCCCTGGGATGCCTCCCCCCTCTCAGCATGGCTGGACCTCCTGGAAGTCTACCTGATCAAACTCGGCGAAAAACAACCATCTAACTCGGAGAAAAACGACCATCGGCAAGGGGCCAGGAGGCAGAAGTGTCCCCGGGTCCCTGGGGGCCCCTGGCGGGCAGGCCCGGGACACCTTCCCCCTCTCTGCATGGCCAGACCTCACGGAGGTCTGTGCCTTATCAAACTCGGAGAAAAAGGACCATCGGCAAGGGGCTGACAGGCAGGAGCATCCCCGGGCCCCTGGGGGCCCCTGGCGGGAGGGCCCCGGGATGCCTCCCCCCTCTCAGCATGGCCAGACCTCATGGAAGTCTGCCTGATCAAACTCGGAGAAAAACGACCATCGGCAAGGGGCTGAGAGGCAGAAGCGTCCCCGGGCCCCTGGGGGCCCCTGGCAGGCGGGCCCGGGATGCCTTCCCCCTCTCAGCATGGCCGGACCTCACGGAGGTCTGTGCCTGATCAAACTCGGAGAAAAACGACCATCGGCAAGGGGCTGAGAGGCAGGAGGTCCCCGGGCCCCTGGGGGCCCCTGGCGGGAGGGCCCCGGGATGCCTTCCCCCTCTCAGCATGGCCAGACCTCATGGAAGTCTGCCTGATCAAACTCGGAGAAAAACAACCATCAAACTTGGAGAAAAACGACCATCGGCAAGGGGCCAAGAGGCAGAAGCGTCCCCGGGCCCCTGGGGGCCCCTGGCGGGTGGGCCCCAGGAAACCTTTCCCCCTTAGCATGGCCAGACCTCATGGAAGTCTGCCTGATGAAACTCGGAGAAAAACAACCATCGAACCCTGACATAAACGACCATCGACAAGGGGCCGAGAGGCAGAAGCATCCATGGGCCCCTGGGGGCCCCTGGCGGGTGGGCCCCGGGACGCCTTACCCCTCTCAGCATGGCCAGACCTCACAGAGGTATGCCTGATCAAACTCGGAGACAAACGACCATCGGCAAGGGGCTGAGAGGCAGGAGCGTCCCCGGGCCCCTGGGGGACCCTGGCAGGCCCCGGGATGCCTCCCCCCCTCTCAGCATGGCCGGACCTCCTGGAAGTCTGCCTGATCAAACTCGGCGAAAAACAACCATCTAACTCCGAGAAAAACGACCATCGGCAAGGGGCGAAGAGGCAGAAGTGTCCCGGGGACCCTGAGGGCCCCTGGCGGGCCGGCCCGGGACACCTTCCCCCTCTCAGCATGGCCAGACCTCACGGAGGTCTGTGCCTTATCAAACTCGGAGAAAAAGGACCATCAGCAAGGGGCTGACAGGCAGGAGCGTCCCCGGGCCCCTGGGGGCCCCTGGCGGGCGGGCCCCGGGATGCCTTCCCCCTCTCAACATGGCCAGACCTCATGGAAGTCTGCCTGATCAAACTCGGAGAAAAACGACCATCGAACCTTGATAAAAACGACCATCAACAATGGGCAGGAGCGTCCCCGGGACCCTGGGGGCCACTGGCGGGCGGGCCCCGGGACGCCTTTCCCCTCTCAGCATGGCCAGACCTCACGGAGGTATGCCTGATCAAACTCGGAGAAAAACAACTATCGAACTCAGAGAAAAACGACCATCGGCAAGGGGCTGAGAGGCTGAAGCATCCCCGGGCCCCTGGGGGCCCCTGGCAGGCGGGCCCCGGGATGCCTCCCCCCTCCCAGCATGGCCAGACCTCATGGAAGTCTGCCTGATCAAACTCTGAGAAAAACGACCATCGAACTCGGAGAAAAACGACCATCGGCAAGGGGCTGAGAGGCAGAAGCGTCCCGGGCCCCTGGGGGCCCCTGGGGGCCCCTGGCAGGCGGGCCCGGGATGCCTTCCCCCTCTCAGCATGGCCGGACCTCACGGAGGTCTGTGCCTGATCAAACTCGGAGAAAAAGGAGCATCGGCAAGGGGCTGAGAGGCAGGAGCGTCCCCGGGCCCCTGGGGGCCCCTGGCAGGTGGGCCCCGGGACACCTTCCCCCTCAAACTTGGTGATAAAGGACCATCGGCAAGGGGCTGAGAGGCAAGAGTGTCCCCAGGACACTGGGGGGCCCGGTGGGCAGGCCCCAGGGCTGCCTACCCCTGATTCAGAATCTCCGGAGGTCTGACTGACCCTCTCCCTAGTAATCCGGAGGAACATTACCCCCCTTTCTTGTAATCTGTGCACTCGAAGTCACACAGGGGACCCAAGGCACGAACGAGCCCGACCTCCTGGAGCCCTGGCTGGGATCCGGGAGGCGAATGGCACCTCATCGGGACTTCCAGGGAAGTTTGGTCATCTGGTCGCCCCATTGGAAAGCATTGCGGGCGACCAGATGGCCGATGCGAGAGGGGCGACCAGATGGCCGGGACCGAAATGACGCCAATCTGCCTGCCCCGGGCCTGCAGGGCTCTGGGGCTGCAGGGCTCATGGGCTCCGGGGCTGCAGGGCTCAGGGGCTCCAGGGCTGCAGGCATCCGGGGCTGCAGGGCTCCGGGGCTGCAGGGCTCCGGGGCTCCAGGGCTCTAGGACTCCAGGGCTCCAGGTCTCCAGGGCTGCAGGGCTCCGGGGCTGCTGGGCTCCAGGGCTCGGGGGCTCCAGGGTAGGGCTCCAGGGGTCGGGACCCATGGAGCCCGTCCCGGGTACTTTGCCGCTCTGCGGCCCAGAGGAGGGAGCCCCGGATGCCTGGGAGGTGTTGCCCGGGCATCGCCCATCTGGTCCCCAGCAGGGAACCTCCAGCCCCGGGAGGGTGTTTGGGCAAACCCTTGCACCTACTAATCCGGAGGAAAATTACCCCCCTTTCTTGTAATCCGTGCACTCGAGGTGACAGAGGGGACCCAGGGCGCAAACGTGCCTGACCTCCTGGAGCCCTGGCTGGGATCCGGGAGGCGAATGGCACCTCATAGGGACTTCCAGGGAAGTCCGGCCATCTAGTCGCCCCATAGGAAAGCATTGCGGGCAACCAGATGGCTGAGGCGAAAGGGGCGACCAGATGGCCGGGACCAAAATGACGCCAATCGGCCTGCCCCGGGCCTGTAGGGCTCAGGAGCTGCAGGGCTCCGGGGCTCCGGGGCTGCAGGGCTCGGGGACTGCAGGGCTCCACGGCTCGGGGGGCTGCAGCGCTCCGGGGCTCCAGGGCTCCGGGGCTCCGGGGCTCCGGGGCTGCTGGGCTCCGGGGCTGCTGGGCTCCAGGGCTCGGGGGCTCCAGGGCAGGAGGGCTCCAGGCCTCCAAGGCTCCGGGGCTCCAGGGCCCGGGACCCATGGAGCCCGTCCCGGGTACTTTGCCACTCTGCGGCCCGGAGGAGGGAGCCCCGGATGCATGGAAGGTCTTGCCCGGGCATCGCCCATCTGGTCCACAGCAGGGAACCACCAGCCCCGGGAGGGTGTTTGGGCATACCCTTGCACCTACTAATCCGGAGGAAAATTACCCCCCTTTCTTGTAATCTGTGCACTCGAGGTGACAGAGGGGACCCAGGGCGCAAACGTGCCCGACCTCCTGGAGCCCTGGCTGGGATCCGGGAGGCGAATGGCACCTCATAGGGACTTCCAGGGAAGTCCGGCCATCTAGTCGCCCCATAGGAAAGCATTGCGGGCGACCAGATGGCCGAGGCGAGAGGGGCGACCAGATGGCCGGGACCGAAATGACGCCAATCTGCCTGCCCCAGCCTGCAGGGCTCTGGGGCTGCAGGGCTCCGGGGGCTGCAGAGCTACAGGGCTCTGGGGCTGCAGGGCTCCGGGGCTTCAGTCCTCCCCGGGCCCTGATGGACCCTCTGTCCCGGGCGCCCCAGACCCCCCTGGCCGGCTCACAGGACGGAGGGGTATTCCCGCTCCACCGGGCCATGCCGGATGGGGCTGAAGCCCCGGGCCCCGGTCCGAGGCCCGGCTCCCGGACCCTAGGCCAGGCCTGGGAGAGCCTCCCCTGGGCTGCAGGGCTCCAGGGCTCAGGGGCTGCAGAGCTCTGTGGGCTGCAGGGCTTTGGGGCTGCCGGGCTCGGGGCTCCAGGGCTGCAGGGCTCGGGGGCTCCGGGGCTCCAGGGCTCAGGGGCTCCGTGGCTGCAGGCATCCAGGGCTGCAGGGCTCGGGGGCTGCAGGGCTCCTCGGGGGCTCCAGGGCTCCCGGGCTCCGGGGCTGCAGGGCTCCGGGGCTCCAGGGCTCTAGGGCTCCAGGGATCCAGGGCCGCTGGGCTCCAGGGCTCGCAGGCTCCAGGGCAGCAGGGCTCCAGGGCTTGGAACCCATGGAGCCCGTCCCCGGTACTTTGCCACTCTGCGGCCCGGAGGAGGGAGCCCCGGATGCATGGAAGGTGTTGCCCGGGCATCGCCCATCTGGTCCACAGCAGGGAACCACCAGCCCCGGGAGGGTGTTTGGGCATACCCTTGCACCTACTAATCCGGAGGAAAATTACCCCCCTTTCTTGTAATCCGTGCACTCGAGGTGACAGAGGGGACCCAGGGCGCAAACCTGCCCGACCTCCTGGAGCCCTGGCTGGGATCCGGGAGGCGAATGGCACCTCATAGGGACTTCCAGGGAAGTCCGGCCATCTAGTCGCCCCATAGGAAAGCATTGCGGGCAACCAGATGGCCGAGGCGAAAGGGGCGACCAGATGGCCGGGACCAAAATGACGCCAATCGGCCTGCCCCGGGCCTGCAGGGCTCTGGGGCTGCAGGGCTCATGGGCTCCGGGGCTGCAGGGCTCAGGGGCTCCAGGGCTGCAGGGCTGCAGGCATCCGGGGCTGCAGGGCTCCGGGGCTGCAGGGCTCCGGGGCTCCAGGGCTCTAGGACTCCAGGGCTCCAGGTCTCCAGGGACGCAGGGCTCCGGGGCTGCTGGGCTCCAGGGCTCGGGGGCTCCAGGGTAGCAGGGCTCCAGGGGTCGGGACCCATAGAGCCCGTCCCGGGTACTTTGCCACTCTGCGGCCCAGAGGAGGGAGCCCCGGATGCCTGGGAGGTGTTGCCCGGGCATCGCCCATCTGGTCCCCAGCAGGGAACCACCAGCCCCGGGAGGGTGTTTGGGCAAACCCTTGCACCTACTAATCCGGAGGAAAATTACCCCCCTTTCTTGTAATCCGTGCACTCGAGGTGACAGAGGGGACCCAGGGCGCAAACGTGCCCGACCTCCTGGAGCCCTGGCTGGGATCCGGGAGGCGAATGGCACCTCATAGGGACTTCCAGGGAAGTCCGGCCATCTAGTCGCCCCATAGGAAAGCATTGCGGGCAACCAGATGGCCGAGGCGAAAGGGGCGACCAGATGGCCGGGACCAAAATGACGCCAATCGGCCTGCCCCGGGCCTGCAGGGCTCTGGGGCTGCAGGGCTCCGGGGGCTGCACAGCTACAGGGCTCCGGGGCTGCAGGGCTCCAGGGCTTCAGTCCTCCCCGGGCCCTGATGGACCCTCTGTCCCGGGCGCCCCAGACCCCCCTGGCCGGCTCACAGGACGGAGGGGTATTCCCGCACCACCGGGCCATGCCGGATGGGGCTGAAGCCCCGGGCCCGGTCCCAGGCCCGGCTCCCGGACCCTAGGCCAGGCCTGGGAGAGCCTCCCCTGGGCTGCAGGGCTCCAGGGCTCCAGGGCTCAGGGGCTGCAGAGCTCTGTGGGCTGAAGGGCTTTGGGGCTGCCGGGCTCGGGGGCTCCAGGGCTGCAGGGCTCGGGGGCTCCGGGGCTGCAGGGCTCAGGGGCTCCGTGGCTGCAGGCATCCAGGGCTGCAGGGCTCGGGGGCTGCAGGGCTCCTCGGGGGCTCCAGGGCTCCCGGGCTCCCGGGCTCCGGGGCTGCAGGGCTCCGGGGCTCCAGGGCTCTAGGGCTCCAGGGATCCAGGGCTGCTGGGCTCCAGGGCTCGCAGGCTCCAGGGCAGCAGGGCTCCAGGGCTTGGAACCCATGGAGCCCGTCCCCGGTACTTTGCCACTCTGCGGCCCGGAGGAGGGAGCCCCGGATGCATGGAAGGTGTTGCCCGGGCATCGCCCATCTGGTCCACAGCAGGGAACCACTAGCCCCGGGAGGGTGTTTGGGCATACCCTTGCACCTACTAATCCGGAGGAAAATTACCCCCCTTTCTTGTAATCTGTGCACTCGAGGTGACAGAGGGGACCCAGGGCGCAAACGTGCCCGACCACCTGGAGCCCTGGCTGGGATCCGGGAGGCGAATGGCACCTCATAGGGACTTCCAGGGAAGTCCGGCCATCTAGTTGCCCCATAGGAAAGCATTGCGGGCGACCAGATGGCCGAGGCGAGAGGGGCGACCAGATGGCCGGGACCGAAATGACGCCAATCTGCCTGCCCCGGGCCTGCAGGGCTCTGGGGCTGCAGGGCTCCGGGGGCTGCAGAGCTACAGGGCTCCGGGGCTGCAGGGCTCCGGGGCTTCAGTCCTCCCCGGGCCCTGATGGACCCTCTGTGCCGGGCGCCCGGACCCCCCTGGCCGGCTCACAGGACGGAGGGGTATTCCCGCACCACCGGGCCATGCCGGATGGGGCTCAAGCCCCGTGCCCGGTCCCAGGCCCGGCTCCCGGACCCTAGGCCAGGCCCGGGAGAGCCTCCTCTGGGCTGCAGGGCTCCAGGGCTACAGGGCTCGGGGGCTGCGAGCTCTGTAGGCTGCAGTGCTTCGGGGCTGCCGGGCTCGCGGGCTCCAGGGCTCCAGGGCTCGGGGGCTCCGGGGCTGCAGGGCTCAGGGGCTCCGTGGCTGCAGGCATCCAGGGCTGCAGGGCTCGGGGGCTGCAGGGCTCCTCGGGGGCTCCAGGGCTCCCGGGCTCCGGGGCTGCAGGGCTCCGGGGCTCCAGGGCTCTAGGGCTCCAGGGATCCAGGGCTGCTGGGCTCCAGGGCTCGGGGGCTCCAGGGCAGCAGGGCTCCAGGGCTTGGGACCCATGGAGCCCGTCCCGGGTACTTTGCCACTCTGCGGACCGGAGGAGGGAGCCCCTAATGCCTGGGAGTTGTTGCCCGGCCATCGCTCATCTGGTCCCCAGCAGGGAACCACCAGCCGCGGGAGGGTGTTTGGGCATAACCTTGCACCTACTAATCCGGAGGAAAATTACCCCCCTTTCTTGTAATCCATGCACTCGAGGTGACAGAGGGGACCCAGGGCACAAACGTGCCCGACCTCCTGGACCCCTGGCTGGAATCCGGGAGGCGAATGGCACCTCATAGGGACTTCCAGGGAAGTCCGGCCATCTAGTCGCCCCATAGGAAAGCATTGCGGGCGACCAGATGGCCGAGGCGAGAGGGGCGATCCGATTGCCGGGACCGAAATGACACCAATCTGCCTGCCCCGGGCCTGTAGGGCTCAGGAGCTGCAGGGCTCCGGGGCTCTGGGGCTCCGGGGCTCTGGGGCTCCGGGGCTGCAGGGCAAGGGGACTGCAGGGCTCCACAGCTTGGGGGGCTGCAGGGCTCCGGGGCTGCAGGGCTCGGGTTCTCCAGGGCTCCAGGGCTCCAGGGCTCCAGGGCTCCAGGGCTGCAGGGCTCCGGGGCTGCTGGGCTCCAGGGCTCCGGGGCGGCTGGGCTCCGGGGCTCCAGGGCCTGGGACCCATGGAACCCGTTCCGGGTACTTTGCCACACTGCGGCCCGGAGGAGGGAGCCCCGGATGCCTGGGAGGTGTTGCCCGGGCATCGCCCATCTGTTCCCCAGCAGGAAACCACCAGCTCCGGGAGGGTGTTTGGGCATACCCTTGCACCTACTAATCCGGAGGAAAATTACCCCCCTTTCTTGTAATCCGTGCACTCGAGGTGACAGAGGGGACCCAGGGCGCAAAAGTGCCCGACCTCCTGGAGCCCTGGCTGGGATCCGGGAGGCAAATGGCACCTCATAGGGACTTCCAGGGACGTCCGGCCATCTAGTCACCCCATAGGAAAGCATTGCGGGCGACCAGATGGCCGAGGCGAGAGGGGCGACCAGATGGCCGGGACCGAAATAACACCAATCTGCCTGCCCCAGGCCTGCAGGGCTCTAGGGCTGCAGGGCTCCGGGGGCTGCAGAGCTACAGGGCTCCAGGGCTGCAGGGCTCCGAGGCTTCAGGCCTCCCCGGGCCCTGATGGACCCTCTGTCCCGGGCGCCCTTGACCCCCCCCGGCCGGCTCGCAGGATGGAGGGTTATTCCCGCACCACCGGGCCCTGCTGGACGGGGCTCAAGCCCTGGGCCCGGTCCCAGGCCCGGCTCCCGGACCCTAGGCCAGGCCCGGGAGAGCCTCCCCTAGGCTGCAGGGCTACAGGGCTGCCGGGCATGGGGGCTCCAGGGCTGCAGGGCTCGGGGGCTCCGGGGCTGCAGGGCTCAGGGGCTCCCGGGCTGCAGGCATCCGGGGCTGCAGGGCTCGGGGGCTGCAGGGCTCCTCGGGGGCTCCACAGCTCCCGGGCTCCGGGGCTGCAGGGCTCCAGGGCTGCAGGGCTCCGGGGGGGCTCCAGGGGCTGTAGGGCTCCAGGGGCTCCAGGGCTGCAGGGCTCCAGGGCTGCAGGGCTCCAGGGCTCCAGGGCTGCAGGGCTGCAGGGCTCCATGGGGACTACAGGGCTCCAGGGGCTGTAGGGCTCCGGGGGCTCCAGGACGGAGGGGTATTCCCGCACCTCCGGGCCCTGCCGGATGGGGCTCAAGCCGCGGGCCCGCTCCCGGTCTCTGCTTCTGAAACCCTAGCCAGGCTGGGGAAAGAGTCCGCCCTTGCCTCTGATGAACGCCTGGAACCTCGGCCGGCTTGCAGGACGGGGAAGCTCCAGCAAACCCATGGCTGGCCGGACGGAGCTCAAGCCCCGGGCCCGCTCCCGGTCCCTGCTTCCGAAACCCTAGCCCGGCCGGGGAGAGCCTCCCTTGGCCCTGATGAACGCCCGGAACCTCAGCCGGCTTGCGGGACGGGGAGGCTCCAGCAACCCCATGGCCTACCGGACGGAGCTCAAGCCCCGGGCCCGGTCCCTGCTTCCAAAACCCTAGCCAGCCCGGGGAGAGCCTCCCTTGGCCCGATAAACGCCCGGAACCTCGGCCGGCTTGCAGGACGGAGCTCAGGCCCCAGGCCTCAGGCCCAGCCTACCAACCCTAGCCGGGCCCGGGGAGAGCCTCCCGGTAGATCCCCCTGTCCCCAGCACCTGGACCCTGGGCCGGAACCAAGGAGGGTTAAGCCCAGGACACGTCCTCTCCCCGACGGCCTGCCCGGGGAGCCCATTTTTGTCGACTATTAAGCCCCCACGTAGTGGGGGCTTACAGAACTTTGGGAAAGGACAAAAGTTGGAGTTAGCCCATCCGCCAGCCTGCAGGGCCATCTGGTCACCCAGCCCGCAGGGCCATCTGGTCACGCAGCCAGGCGACCAGATGACCCGGGACGACCCAGCGCCCGGATGGCCTGGGAGGGTGCCGTACCCAGTCGCCCTTGCAGTCCAGCGAGGGTGGCCAGGCGCTGCTGCTTGCCTCCCTGCTCGACTTGCCCATTCAGCAGTGGGAAGGGGAGGCCCGGCCGGCGGCGGCCCAGGCTATCTGGTCACCCTGCCGACCCGCAAGGGAAGGTGTGGCCCCCATCCCCGCACCCCGGTGGGGCAGGGAGGGGAGGGAGAGGCCCCCGTGCCGGAGGGCATGTGGTGGAGGCAGCCTCCCGCAGGCCCGTGTTACCCCCTCCACATCCATCCCGCCGGCCAGGCGGCAGAGGGACCCACCCCTGGGTGTGGTAGAGGGAGGGTTCTGCGGGCGCCCACGCACGGAAAGAGACAAAAACTTGGCTCAGAGGATGACTTTCAATAGATCGCAGCGAGGTAGCTGCTCTGCTACTTACGAAACCCTGACCCAGAATCAGGTTGTCTACGAATGATTTAGCACTGGGTGCCCCACGAACATGGGCCTGATCAAACTCAGAGGAAAAGGACCATCGGCAAGGGGCTGAGAGACAGGAGCGTCCCCGGGCCCCTGAGGGGCCCTGGCGGGCAGGCCCCGGGATGCCTTCCCCCTCTCAGCATGGCCAGACCTCATGGAAGTCTGCCTGATCAAACTCGGAGAAAAATGACCATCGAACCCTGATAAAAACAACCATCGACAATGGGCCGAGAGGCAGAAGCATCCACGGGCCCCTGGGGGCCCCTAGCGGGTGGGTCCTGGGACGCCTTCCCCCTCTCAGCATGGCCAGACCTAACGGAGGTATGCCTGATCAAACTCTGAGAAAAACGACCATCGGCAAGGGGCTGAGAGGCAGGAGCGTCCCCGGGCCCCTGGGGGCCCCTGGCAGGCAGGCTCCAGGACGCCTCCCTCCCTCTCAGCATGGCCAGACCTCATGAAAGTCTGCCTGATCAAACTCGGAGAAAAACAACCATCGAACTTGGAGAAAAACGACCATCGGCAAGGGGCCAAGAGGCAGAAGCGTCCCCGGGCCCCTGGGGGCCCCTGGCGGGTGGGCCCCAGGAAACCTTTCCCCCTCAGCATGGCCAGACCTCACGGAGGTCTGTACCTGATCAAACTCGGAGAAAAAGGACAATCGGCAAGGGGCTGAGAGGCAGGAGCGTCCCCGGGCCCCTGGGGGCCCCTGGCGGGCAGGCCCCGGGATGCCTTCCCTCTCTCAGCATGACCAGACCTCATGGAAGTCTGCCTGATGAAACTCGGAGAAAAACGACCATCGAACCCTGATAAAAACGACCATCGACAAGGGGCCGAGATGCAGAAGCATCCACGGGCCCCTGGGGGCCCCTGGCGGGCGGGCCCCGGGATGCATTCCCCCTCTCAGCATGGCCAGACCTCACTGAGGTATGCCTGATCAAACTCGGAGACAAACAACCATCGGCAAGGGGCTGAGAGGCAGGAGCGTCCCAGGGCCCCTGGGGGACCCTGGCAGGCCCTGGGTGCCTCCCCCCTCTCAGCATGGCTGGACCTCCTGGAAGTCTACCTGATCAAACTCGGCGAAAAACAACCATCTAACTCGGAGAAAAACGACCATCGGCAAGGGGCCAGGAGGCAGAAGTGTCCCCGGGTCCCTGGGGGCCCCTGGTGGGCAGGCCCGGGACACCTTCCCCCTCTCTGCATGGCCAGACCTCACGGAGGTCTGTGCCTTATCAAAATCGGAGAAAAAGGACCATCGGCAAGGGGCTGACAGGCAGGAGCGTCCCCGGGCCCCTGGGGGCCCCTGGCGGGAGGGCCCCGGGATGCCTCCCCCCTCTCAGCATGGCCAGACCTCATGGAAGTCTGCCTGATCAAACTCGGAGAAAAACGACCATCGGCAAGGGGCTGAGAGGCAGAAGCGTCCCCGGGCCCCTGGGGGCCCCTGGCAGGCGGGCCCGGGATGCCTTCCCCCTCTCAGCATGGCCGGACCTCACGGAGGTCTGTGCCTGATCAAACTCGGAGAAAAACGACCATCGGCAAGGGGCTGAGAGGCAGGAGGTCCCCGGGCCCCTGGGGGCCCCTGGCGGGAGGGCCCCGGGATGCCTTCCCCCTCTCAGCATGGCCAGACCTCATGGAAGTCTGCCTGATCAAACTCGGAGAAAAACAACCATCGAACTTGGAGAAAAACGACCATCGGCAAGGGGCCAAGAGGCAGAAGCGTCCCCGGGCCCCTGGGGGCCCCTGGCGGGTGGGCCCCAGGAAACCTTTCCCCCTTAGCATGGCCAGACCTCATGGAAGTCTGCCTGATGAAACTCGGAGAAAAACAACCATCGAACCCTGACATAAACGACCATCGACAAGGGGCCGAGAGGCAGAAGCATCCATGGGCCCCTGGGGGCCCCTGGCGGGTGGGCCCCGGGACGTCTTACCCCTCTCAGCATGGCCAGACCTCACAGAGGTATGCCTGATCAAACTCGGAGACAAACGACCATCGGCAAGGGGCTGAGAGGCAGGAGCGTCCCCGGGCCCCTGGGGGACCCTGGCAGGCCCCGGGATGCCTCCCCCCCTCTCAGCATGGCCGGACCTCCTGGAAGTCTGCCTGATCAAACTCGGCGAAAAACAACCATCTAACTCCGAGAAAAACGACCATCGGCAAGGGGCGAAGAGGCAGAAGTGTCCCGGGGCCCCTGGGGGCCCCTGGCGGGCCGGCCCGGGACACCTTCCCCCTCTCAGCATGGCCAGACCTCACGGAGGTCTGTGCCTTATCAAACTCGGAGAAAAAGGACCATCGGCAAGGGGCTGACAGGCAGGAGCGTCCTCGGGCCCCTGGGGGCCCCTGGCGGGAGGGCCCCGGGACGCCTTTCCCCTCTCAGCATGGCCAGACCTCACGGAGGTATGCCTGATCAAACTCGGAGAAAAACAACTATCGAACTCAGAGAAAAACGACCATCGGCAAGGGGCTGAGAGGCTGAAGCGTCCCCGGGCCCCTGGGGGCCCCTGGCAGGCGGGCCCCGGGATGCCTCCCCCCTCCCAGCATGGCCAGACCTCATGGAAGTCTGCCTGATCAAACTCTGAGAAAAACGACCATCGAACTCGGAGAAAAACGACCATCGGCAAGGGGCTGAGAGGCAGAAGCGTCCCCGGGCCCCTGGGGGCCCCTGGGGGCCCCTGGCAGGCGGGCCCGGGATGCCTTCCCCCTCTCAGCATGGCCGGACCTCACGGAGGTCTGTGCCTGATCAAACTCGGAGAAAAAGGACCATCGGCAAGGGGCTGAGAGGCAGGAGCATCCCCAGGCCCCTGGGGGCCCCTGGCAGGTGGGCCCCGGGACACCTTCCCCCTCAAACTTGGTGATAAAGGACCATCGGCAAGGGGCTGAGAGGCAAGAGTGTCCCCAGGACACTGGGGGGCCCGGTGGGCAGGCCCCAGGGCTGCCTACCCCTGATTCAGAATCTCCGGAGGTCTGACTGACCCTCTCCCTAGTAATCCGGAGGAACATTACCCCCCTTTCTTGTAATCTGTGCACTCGAAGTCACACAGGGGACCCAAGGCATGAACGAGCCCGACCTCCTGGAGCCCTGGCTGGGATCCGGGAGGCGAATGGCACCTCATCGGGACTTCCAGGGAAGTTCGGTCATCTGGTCGCCCCATTGGAAAGCATTGCGGGCGACCAGATGGCCGAGGCGAGAGGGGCGACCAGATGGCCGGGACCGAAATGACGCCAATCTGCCTGCCCCGGGCCTGCAGGGCTCTGGGGCTGCAGGGCTCATGGGCTCCGGGGCTGCAGGGCTCAGGGGCTCCAGGGCTGCAGGGCTCCGGGGCTGCAGGGCTCAGGGGCTCCGGGGCTGCAGGGCTCCGGGGCTCCAGGGCTCTAGGACTCCAGGGCTCCAGGTCTCCAGGGCTGCAGGGCTCCGGGGCTGCTGGGCTCCAGGGCTCGGGGGCTCCAGGGTAGCAGGGCTCCAGGGGTCGGGACCCATGGAGCCCGTCCCGGGTACTTTGCCGCTCTGCGGCCCAGAGGAGGGAGCCCCGGATGCCTGGGAGGTGTTGCCCGGGCATCGCCCATCTGGTCCCCAGCAGGGAACCACCAGCACCGGGAGGGTGTTTGGGCAAACCCTTGCACCTACTAATCCGGAGGAAAATTACCCCCCTTTCTTGTAATCCATGCACTCGAGGTGACAGAGGGGACCCAGGGCGCAAACGTGCCCGACCTCCTGGAGCCCTGGCTGGGATCCGGGAGGCGAATGGCACCTCATAGGGACTTCCAGGGAAGTCCGGCCATCTAGTCGCCCCATAGGAAAGCATTGCGGGCAACCAGATGGCTGAGGCGAAAGGGGCGACCAGATGGCCGGGACCAAAATGACGCCAATCGGCCTGCCCCGGGCCTGTAGGGCTCAGGAGCTGCAGGGCTCCGGGGCTCCGGGGCTGCAGGGCTCGGGGACTGCAGGGCTCCACGGCTCGGGGGGCTGCAGCGCTCCGGGGCTCCAGGGCTCCGAGGCTCCGGGGCTGCTGGGCTCCGGGGCTGCTGGGCTCCAGGGCTTGGGGGCTCCAGGGCAGGAGGGCTCCAGGGCTCCAAGGCTCCGGGGCTCCAGGGCCCGGGACCCATGGAGCCCGTCCCGGGTACTTTGCCACTCTGCGGCCCGGAGGAGGGAGCCCCGGATGCATGGAAGGTGTTGCCCGGGCATCGCCCATCTGGTCCACAGCAGGGAACCACCAGCCCCGGGAGGGTGTTTGGGCATACCCTTGCACCTACTAATCCGGAGGAAAATTACCCCCCTTTCTTGTAATCTGTGCACTCGAGGTGACAGAGGGGACCCAGGGCGCAAACGTGCCCGACCTCCTGGAGCCCTGGCTGGGATCCGGGAGGCGAATGGCACCTCATAGGGACTTCCAGGGAAGTCCGGCCATCTAGTCGCCCCATAGGAAAGCATTGCGGGCGACCAGATGGCCGAGGCGAGAGGGGCGACCAGATGGCCGGGACCGAAATGACGCCAATCTGCCTGCCCCAGCCTGCAGGGCTCTGGGGCTGCTTGGCTCCGGGGGCTGCAGAGCTACAGGGCTCCGGGGCTGCAGGGCTCCGGGGCTTCAGTCCTCCCCGGGCCTGATGGACCCTCTGTCCCGGGCGCCCCAGACCCCCCTGGCCGGCTCACAGGACGGAGGGGTATTCCCGCTCCACCGGGCCATGCCGGATGGGGCTGAAGCCCCGGGCCCCGGTCCCAGGCCCGGCTCCCGGACCCTAGGCCAGGCCTGGGAGAGCCTCCCCTGGGCTGCAGGGCTCCAGGGCTCAGGGGCTGCAGAGCTCTGTGGGCTGCAGGGCTTTGGGGCTGCCGGGCTCGGGGCTCCAGGGCTGCAGGGCTCGGGGGCTCCGGGGCTGCAGGGCTCAGGGGCTCCGTGGCTGCAGGCATCCAGGGCTGCAGGGCTCGGGGGCTGCAGGGCTCCTCGGGGGCTCCAGGGCTCCCGGGCTCCGGGGCTGCAGGGCTCCGGGGCTCCAGGGCTCTAGGGCTCCAGGGATCCAGGGCCGCTGGGCTCCAGGGCTCGCAGGCTCCAGGGCAGCAGGGCTCCAGGGCTTGGAACCCATGGAGCCCGTCCCGGGTACTTTGCCACTCTGCGGCCCAGAGGAGGGAGCCCCGGATGCCTGGGAGGTGTTGCCCGGGCATCGCCCATCTGGTCCCCAGCAGGGAACCACCAGCCCCGGGAGGGTGTTTGGGCAA
Source organism: Lissotriton vulgaris (assembly GCF_964263255.1). NCBI lineage: Eukaryota > Metazoa > Chordata > Amphibia > Caudata > Salamandridae > Lissotriton > Lissotriton vulgaris. The sequence goes on from NC_141699.1 coordinate 625,711,024, forward strand.
ACCCTTGCACCTACTAATCCGGAGGAAAATTACCCCCCTTTCTTGTAATCCGTGCACTCGAGGTGACAGAGGGGACCCAGGGCGCAAACGTGCCCGACCTCCTGGAGCCCTGGCTGGGATCCGGGAGGCGAATGGCACCTCATAGGGACTTCCAGGGAAGTCCGGCCATCTAGTCGCTCCATAGGAAAGCATTGCGGGCAACCAGATGGCCGAGGCGAAAGGGGCGACCAGATGGCCGGGACCAAAATGACGCCAATCGGCCTGCCCCGGGCCTGCAGGGCTCTGGGGCTGCAGGGCTCCGGGGGCTGCACAGCTACAGGGCTCCGGGGCTGCAGGGCTCCAGGGCTTCAGTCCTCCCCGGGCCCTGATGGACCCTCTGTCCCGGGCGCCCCAGACCCCCCTGGCCGGCTCACAGGACGGAGGGGTATTCCCGCACCACCGGGCCATGCCGGATGGGGCTGAAGCCCCGGGCCCGGTCCCAGGCCCGGCTCCCGGACCCTAGGCCAGGCCTGGGAGAGCCTCCCCTGGGCTGCAGGGCTCCAGGGCTCCAGGGCTCAGGGGCTGCAGAGCTCTGTGGGCTGCAGGGCTTTGGGGCTGCCGGGCTCGGGGGCTCCAGGGCTGCAGGGCTCGGGGGCTGCAGGGCTCAGGGGCTCCGTGGCTGCAGGCATCCAGGGCTGCAGGGCTCCTCGGGGGCTCCAGGGCTCCCGGGCTCCGGGGCTGCAGGGCTCCGGGGCTCCAGGGCTCTAGGGCTCCAGGGATCCAGGGCTGCAGGGCTCCAGGGCTCGCAGGCTCCAGGGCAGCAGGGCTCCAGGGCTTGGAACCCATGGAGCCCGTCCCCGGTACTTTGCCACTCTGCGGCCCGGAGGAGGGAGCCCCGGATGCATGGAAGGTGTTGCCCGGGCATCGCCCATCTGGTCCACAGCAGGGAACCACCAGCCCCGGGAGGGTGTTTGGGCATACCCTTGCACCTACTAATCCGGAGGAAAATTAACCCCTTTTCTTGTAATCTGTGCACTCGAGGTGACAGAGGGGACCCAGGGCGCAAACGTGCCCGACCTCCTGTAGCCCTGGCTGGGATCCGGGAGGCGAATGGCACCTCTTAGGGACTTCCAGGGAAGTCCGGCCATCTAGTCGCCCCATAGGAAAGTATTGCGGGCGACCAGATGGCCGAGGCGAGAGGGGCGACCAGATGGCCGGGACCGAAATGACGCCAATCTGCCTGCCCCGGGCCTGCAGGGCTCTGGGGCTGCAGGGCTCCGGGGGCTGCAGAGCTACAGGGCTCCGGGGCTGCAGGGCTCCGGGGCTTCAGTCCTCCCCGGGCCCTGATGGACCCTCTGTCCCGGGCGCCCGGACCCCCCTGGCCGGCTCACAGGACGGAGGGGTATTCCCGCACCACCGGGCCATGCCGGATGGGGCTCAAGCCCCGTGCCCGGTCCCAGGCCCGGCTCCCGGACCCTAGGCCAGGCCCGGGAGAGCCTCCTCTGGGCTGCAGGGCTCCAGGGCTACAGGGCTCGGGGGCTGCGAGCTCTGTAGGCTGCAGGGCTTCGGGGCTGCCGGGCTCGCGGGCTCCAGGGCTCCAGGGCTCGGGGGCTCCGGGGCTGCAGGGCTCAGGGGCTCCGTGGCTGCAGGCATCCGGGGCTGCAGGGCTCGGGGGCTGCAGGGCTCCTCGGGGGCTCCAGGGCTCCCGGGCTCCGGGGCTGCAGGGCTCCAGGGCTCCAGGGCTCTAGGGCTACAGGGATCCAGGGCTGCTGGGCTCCAGGGCTCGGGGGCTCCAGGGCAGCAGGGCTCCAGGGCTTGGGACCCATGGAGCCCGTCCCGGGTACTTTGCCACTCTGCAGACCGGAGGAGGGAGCCCCTAATGCCTGGGAGGTGTTGCCCGGGCATCGCTCATCTGGTCCCCAGCAGGGAACCACCAGCCCCGGGAGGGTGTTTGGGCATACCCTTGCACCTACTAATCCGGAGGAAAATTACCCCCCTTTCTTGTAATCCATGCACTCGAGGTGACAGAGGGGACCCAGGGCACAAACGTGCCTGACCTCCTGGAGCCCTGGCTGGAATCCGGGAGGCGAATGGCACCTCATAGGGACTTCCAGGGAAGTCCGGCCATCTAGTCGCCCCATAGGAAAGCATTGCGGGCGACCAGATGGCCGAGGCGAGAGGGGCGACCCGATTGCCGGGACCGAAATGACACCAATCTGCCTGCCCCGGGCCTGTAGGGCTCAGGAGCTGCAGGGCTCCGGGGCTCTGGGGCTCCGGGGCTCTGGGGCTGCAGGGCTGCAGGGCAAGGGGACTGCAGGGCTCCACAGCTTGGGGGGCTGCAGGGCTCCGGGGCTGCAGGGCTCGGGTTCTCCAGGGCTCCAGGGCTCCAGGGCTCCAGGGCTGCAGGGCTCCGGGGCTGCTGGGCTCCAGGGCTCCGGGGCGGCTGGGCTCTGGGGCTCCAGGGCCTGGGACCCATGGAACCCGTTCCGGGTACTTTGCCACACTGCGGCCCGGAGGAGGGAGCCCCGGATGCCTGGGAGGTGTTGCCCGGGCATCGCCCATCTGGTCCCCAGCAGGAAACCACCAGCCCCGGGAGGGTGTTTGGGCATACCCTTGCACCTACTAATCCGGAGGAAAATTACCCCCCTTTCTTGTAATCCGTGCACTCGAGGTGACAGAGGGGACCCAGGGCGCAAAAGTGCCCGACCTCCTGGAGCCCTGGCTGGGATCCGGGAGGCAAATGGCACCTCATAGGGACTTCCAGGGACGTCCGGCCATCTAGTCACCCCATAGGAAAGCATTGCGGGCGACCAGATGGCCGAGGCGAGAGGGGCGACCAGATGGCCGGGACCGAAATAACACCAATCTGCCTGCCCCAGGCCTGCAGGGCTCTGGGGCTGCAGGGCTCCGGGGGCTGCAGAGCTACAGGGCTCCAGGGCTGCAGGGCTCCGGGGCTTCAGGCCATCTCCGGGCCCTGATGGACCCTCTGTCCCGGGCGCCCTTGACCCCCCCCCGGCCGGCTCGCAGGATGGAGGGTTATTCCCGCACCACCGGGCCCTGCTGGACTGGGCTCAAGCCCCGGGCCCGGTCCCTGGCCCGGCTCCCGGACCCTAGGCCAGGCCCGGGAGAGCCTCCCCTAGGCTGCAGGGCTACAGGGCTACAGGGCTCGGGGGCTGCAGGGCTCCATGGACTGAAGGACTTCGGGGCTGCCGGGCATGGGGGCTCCAGGGCTGCAGGGCTCGGGGGCTCCGGGGCTGCAGGGCTCAGGGGCTCCCGGGCTGCAGGCATCCGGGGCTGCAGGGCTCGGGGGCTGCAGGGCTCCTCGGGGGCTCCACAGCTCCCGGGCTCCGGGGCTGCAGGGCTCCAGGGCTGCAGGGCTCCGGGGGGGCTCCAGGGGCTGTAGGGCTCCAGGGGCTCCAGGGCTGCAGGGCTCCAGGGCTGCAGCGCTCCAGGGCTCCAGGGCTGCAGGGCTGCAGGGCTCCATGGGGACTACAGGGCTCCAGGGGCTGTAGGGCTCCGGGGGCTCCAGGACGGAGGGGTATTCCCGCACCTCCGGGCCCTGCCGGATGGGGCTCAAGCCCCGTGCCCGGTCCCAGGCCCGGCTCCCGGACCCTAGGCCAGGCCCGGGAGAGCCTCCTCTGGGCTGCAGGGCTCCAGGGCTACAGGGCTCGGGGGCTGCGAGCTCTGTAGGCTGCAGGGCTTCGGGGCTGCCGGGCTCGCGGGCTCCAGGGCTCCAGGGCTCGGGGGCTCCGGGGCTGCAGGGCTCAGGGGCTCCGTGGCTGCAGGCATCCAGGGCTGCAGGGCTCGGGGGCTGCAGGGCTCCTCGGGGGCTCCAGGGCTCCCGGGCTCCGGGGCTGCAGGGCTCCGGGGCTCCAGGGCTCTAGGGCTCCAGGGATCCAGGGCTGCTGGGCTCCAGGGCTCGGGGGCTCCAGGGCAGCAGGGCTCCAGGGCTTGGGACCCATGGAGCCCGTCCCGGGTACTTTGCCACTCTGCGGACCGGAGGAGGGAGCCCCTAATGCCTGGGAGTTGTTGCCCGGCCATCGCTCATCTGGTCCCCAGCAGGGAACCACCAGCCCCGGGAGGGTGTTTGGGCATAACCTTGCACCTACTAATCCGGAGGAAAATTACCCCCCTTTCTTGTAATCCATGCACTCGAGGTGACAGAGGGGACCCAGGGCACAAACGTGCCCGACCTCCTGGACCCCTGGCTGGAATCCGGGAGGCGAATGGCACCTCATAGGGACTTCCAGGGAAGTCCGGCCATCTAGTCGCCCCATAGGAAAGCATTGCGGGCGACCAGATGGCCGAGGCGAGAGGGGCGATCCGATTGCCGGGACCGAAATGACACCAATCTGCCTGCCCCGGGCCTGTAGGGCTCAGGAGCTGCAGGGCTCCGGGGCTCTGGGGCTCCGGGGCTCTGGGGCTCCGGGGCTGCAGGGCAAGGGGACTGCAGGGCTCCACAGCTTGGGGGGCTGCAGGGCTCCGGGGCTGCAGGGCTCGGGTTCTCCAGGGCTCCAGGGCTCCAGGGCTCCAGGGCTGCAGGGCTCCGGGGCTGCTGGGCTCCAGGGCTCCGGGGCGGCTGGGCTCCGGGGCTCCAGGGCCTGGGACCCATGGAACCCGTTCCGGGTACTTTGCCACACTGCGGCCCGGAGGAGGGAGCCCCGGATGCCTGGGAGGTGTTGCCCGGGCATCGCCCATCTGTTCCCCAGCAGGAAACCACCAGCTCCGGGAGGGTGTTTGGGCATACCCTTGCACCTACTAATCCGGAGGAAAATTACCCCCCTTTCTTGTAATCCGTGCACTCGAGGTGACAGAGGGGACCCAGGGCGCAAAAGTGCCCGACCTCCTGGAGCCCTGGCTGGGATCCGGGAGGCAAATGGCACCTCATAGGGACTTCCAGGGACGTCCGGCCATCTAGTCACCCCATAGGAAAGCATTGCGGGCGACCAGATGGCCGAGGCGAGAGGGGCGACCAGATGGCCGGGACCGAAATAACACCAATCTGCCTGCCCCAGGCCTGCAGGGCTCTAGGGCTGCAGGGCTCCGGGGGCTGCAGAGCTACAGGGCTCCAGGGCTGCAGGGCTCCGAGGCTTCAGGCCTCCCCGGGCCCTGATGGACCCTCTGTCCCGGGCGCCCTTGACCCCCCCCGGCCGGCTCGCAGGATGGAGGGTTATTCCCGCACCACCGGGCCCTGCTGGACGGGGCTCAAGCCCCGGGCCCGGTCCCAGGCCCGGCTCCCGGACCCTAGGCCAGGCCCGGGAGAGCCTCCCCTAGGCTGCAGGGCTACAGGGCTGCCGGGCATGGGGGCTCCAGGGCTGCAGGGCTCGGGGGCTCCGGGGCTGCAGGGCTCAGGGGCTCCCGGGCTGCAGGCATCCGGGGCTGCAGGGCTCGGGGGCTGCAGGGCTCCTCGGGGGCTCCACAGCTCCCGGGCTCCGGGGCTGCAGGGCTCCAGGGCTGCAGGGCTCCGGGGGGGCTCCAGGGGCTGTAGGGCTCCAGGGGCTCCAGGGCTGCAGGGCTCCAGGGCTGCAGGGCTCCAGGGCTCCAGGGCTGCAGGGCTGCAGGGCTCCATGGGGACTACAGGGCTCCAGGGGCTGTAGGGCTCCGGGGGCTCCAGGACGGAGGGGTATTCCCGCACCTCCGGGCCCTGCCGGATGGGGCTCAAGCCGCGGGCCCGCTCCCGGTCTCTGCTTCTGAAACCCTAGCCAGGCTGGGGAAAGAGCCGCCCTTGCCTCTGATGAACGCCTGGAACCTCGGCCGGCTTGCAGGACGGGGAAGCTCCAGCAAACCCATGGCTGGCCGGACGGAGCTCAAGCCCCGGGCCCGCTCCCGGTCCCTGCTTCCGAAACCCTAGCCCGGCCGGGGAGAGCCTCCCTTGGCCCTGATGAACGCCCGGAACCTCAGCCGGCTTGCGGGACGGGGAGGCTCCAGCAACCCCATGGCCTACCGGACGGAGCTCAAGCCCCGGGCCCGGTCCCTGCTTCCAAAACCCTAGCCAGCCCGGGGAGAGCCTCCCTTGGCCCGATAAACGCCCGGAACCTCGGCCGGCTTGCAGGACGGAGCTCAGGCCCCAGGCCTCAGGCCCAGCCTACCAACCCTAGCCGGGCCCGGGGAGAGCCTCCCGGTAGATCCCCCTGTCCCCAGCACCTGGACCCTGGGCCGGAACCAAGGAGGGTTAAGCCCAGGACACGTCCTCTCCCCGACGGCCTGCCCGGGGAGCCCATTTTTGTCGACTATTAAGCCCCCACGTAGTGGGGGCTTACAGAACTTTGGGAAAGGACAAAAGTTGGAGTTAGCCCATCCGCCAGCCTGCAGGGCCATCTGGTCACCCAGCCCGCAGGGCCATCTGGTCACGCAGCCAGGCGACCAGATGACCCGGGACGACCCAGCGCCCGGATGGCCTGGGAGGGTGCCGTACCCAGTCGCCCTTGCAGTCCAGCGAGGGTGGCCAGGCGCTGCTGCTTGCCTCCCTGCTCGACTTGCCCATTCAGCAGTGGGAAGGGGAGGCCCGGCCGGCGGCGGCCCAGGCTATCTGGTCACCCTGCCGACCCGCAAGGGAAGGTGTGGCCCCCATCCCCGCACCCCGGTGGGGCAGGGAGGGGAGGGAGAGGCCCCCGTGCCGGAGGGCATGTGGTGGAGGCAGCCTCCCGCAGGCCCGTGTTACCCCCTCCACATCCATCCCGCCGGCCAGGCGGCAGAGGGACCCACCCCTGGGTGTGGTAGAGGGAGGGTTCTGCGGGCGCCCACGCACGGAAAGAGACAAAAACTTGGCTCAGAGGATGACTTTCAATAGATCGCAGCGAGGTAGCTGCTCTGCTACTTACGAAACCCTGACCCAGAATCAGGTTGTCTACGAATGATTTAGCACTGGGTGCCCCAGGAACATGGGCCTGATCAAACTCAGAGGAAAAGGACCATCGGCAAGGGGCTGAGAGACAGGAGCGTCCCCGGGCCCCTGAGGGGCCCTGGCGGGCAGGCCCCGGGATGCCTTCCCCCTCTCAGCATGGCCAGACCTCATGGAAGTCTGCCTGATCAAACTCGGAGAAAAATGACCATCGAACCCTGATAAAAACAACCATCGACAATGGGCCGAGAGGCAGAAGCATCCACGGGCCCCTGGGGGCCCCTAGCGGGTGGGTCCTGGGACGCCTTCCCCCTCTCAGCATGGCCAGACCTAACGGAGGTATGCCTGATCAAACTCTGAGAAAAACGACCATCGGCAAGGGGCTGAGAGGCAGGAGCGTCCCCGGGCCCCTGGGGGCCCCTGGCAGGCAGGCTCCAGGACGCCTCCCTCCCTCTCAGCATGGCCAGACCTCATGAAAGTCTGCCTGATCAAACTCGGAGAAAAACAACCATCGAACTTGGAGAAAAACGACCATCGGCAAGGGGCCAAGAGGCAGAAGCGTCCCCGGGCCCCTGGGGGCCCCTGGCGGGTGGGCCCCAGGAAACCTTTCCCCCTCAGCATGGCCAGACCTCACGGAGGTCTGTACCTGATCAAACTCGGAGAAAAAGGACAATCGGCAAGGGGCTGAGAGGCAGGAGCGTCCCCGGGCCCCTGGGGGCCCCTGGCGGGCAGGCCCCGGGATGCCTTCCCTCTCTCAGCATGACCAGACCTCATGGAAGTCTGCCTGATGAAACTCGGAGAAAAACGACCATCGAACCCTGATAAAAACGACCATCGACAAGGGGCCGAGATGCAGAAGCATCCACGGGCCCCTGGGGGCCCCTGGCGGGCGGGCCCCGGGATGCATTCCCCCTCTCAGCATGGCCAGACCTCACTGAGGTATGCCTGATCAAACTCGGAGACAAACAACCATCGGCAAGGGGCTGAGAGGCAGGAGCGTCCCAGGGCCCCTGGGGGACCCTGGCAGGCCCTGGGTGCCTCCCCCCTCTCAGCATGGCTGGACCTCCTGGAAGTCTACCTGATCAAACTCGGCGAAAAACAACCATCTAACTCGGAGAAAAACGACCATCGGCAAGGGGCCAGGAGGCAGAAGTGTCCCCGGGTCCCTGGGGGCCCCTGGTGGGCAGGCCCGGGACACCTTCCCCCTCTCTGCATGGCCAGACCTCACGGAGGTCTGTGCCTTATCAAAATCGGAGAAAAAGGACCATCGGCAAGGGGCTCACAGGCAGGAGCGTCCCCGGGCCCCTGGGGGCCCCTGGCGGGAGGGCCCCGGGATGCCTCCCCCCTCTCAGCATGGCCAGACCTCATGGAAGTCTGCCTGATCAAACTCGGAGAAAAACGACCATCGGCAAGGGGCTGAGAGGCAGAAGCGTCCCCGGGCCCCTGGGGGCCCCTGGCAGGCAGGCCCGGGATGCCTTCCCCCTCTCAGCATGGCCGGACCTCACGGAGGTCTGTGCCTGATCAAACTCGGAGAAAAACGACCATCGGCAAGGGGCTGAGAGGCAGGAGGTCCCCGGGCCCCTGGGGGCCCCTGGCGGGAGGGCCCCGGGATGCCTTCCCCCTCTCAGCATGGCCAGACCTCATGGAAGTCTGCCTGATCAAACTCGGAGAAAAACAACCATCGAACTTGGAGAAAAACGACCATCGGCAAGGGGCCAAGAGGCAGAAGCGTCCCCGGGCCCCTGGGGGCCCCTGGCGGGTGGGCCCCAGGAAACCTTTCCCCCTTAGCATGGCCAGACCTCATGGAAGTCTGCCTGATGAAACTCGGAGAAAAACAACCATCGAACCCTGACATAAACGACCATCGACAAGGGGCCGAGAGGCAGAAGCATCCATGGGCCCCTGGGGGCCCCTGGCGGGTGGGCCCCGGGACGTCTTACCCCTCTCAGCATGGCCAGACCTCACAGAGGTATGCCTGATCAAACTCGGAGACAAACGACCATCGGCAAGGGGCTGAGAGGCAGGAGCGTCCCCGGGCCCCTGGGGGACCCTGGCAGGCCCCGGGATGCCTCCCCCCCTCTCAGCATGGCCGGACCTCCTGGAAGTCTGCCTGATCAAACTCGGCGAAAAACAACCATCTAACTCCGAGAAAAACGACCATCGGCAAGGGGCGAAGAGGCAGAAGTGTCCCGGGGCCCCTGGGGGCCCCTGGCGGGCCGGCCCGGGACACCTTCCCCCTCTCAGCATGGCCAGACCTCACGGAGGTCTGTGCCTTATCAAACTCGGAGAAAAAGGACCATCGGCAAGGGGCTGACAGGCAGGAGCGTCCCCGGGCCCCTGGGGGCCCCTGGCGGGAGGGCCCCGGGACGCCTTTCCCCTCTCAGCATGGCCAGACCTCACGGAGGTATGCCTGATCAAACTCGGAGAAAAACAACTATCGAACTCAGAGAAAAACGACCATCGGCAAGGGGCTGAGAGGCTGAAGCGTCCCCGGGCCCCTGGGGGCCCCTGGCAGGCGGGCCCCGGGATGCCTCCCCCCTCCCAGCATGGCCAGACCTCATGGAAGTCTGCCTGATCAAACTCTGAGAAAAACGACCATCGAACTCGGAGAAAAACGACCATCGGCAAGGGGCTGAGAGGCAGAAGCGTCCCCGGGCCCCTGGGGGCCCCTGGGGGCCCCTGGCAGGCGGGCCCGGGATGCCTTCCCCCTCTCAGCATGGCCGGACCTCACGGAGGTCTGTGCCTGATCAAACTCGGAGAAAAAGGACCATCGGCAAGGGGCTGAGAGGCAGGAGCGTCCCCGGGCCCCTGGGGGCCCCTGGCAGGTGGGCCCCGGGACACCTTCCCCCTCAAACTTGGTGATAAAGGACCATCGGCAAGGGGCTGAGAGGCAAGAGTGTCCCCAGGACACTGGGGGGCCCGGTGGGCAGGCCCCAGGGCTGCCTACCCCTGATTCAGAATCTCCGGAGGTCTGACTGACCCTCTCCCTAGTAATCCGGAGGAACATTACCCCCCTTTCTTGTAATCTGTGCACTCGAAGTCACACAGGGGACCCAAGGCATGAACGAGCCCGACCTCCTGGAGCCCTGGCTGGGATCCGGGAGGCGAATGGCACCTCATCGGGACTTCCAGGGAAGTTCGGTCATCTGGTCGCCCCATTGGAAAGCATTGCGGGCGACCAGATGGCCGAGGCGAGAGGGGCGACCAGATGGCCGGGACCGAAATGACGCCAATCTGCCTGCCCCGGGCCTGCAGGGCTCTGGGGCTGCAGGGCTCATGGGCTCCGGGGCTGCAGGGCTCAGGGGCTCCAGGGCTGCAGGGCTCCGGGGCTGCAGGGCTCAGGGGCTCCGGGGCTGCAGGGCTCCGGGGCTCCAGGGCTCTAGGACTCCAGGGCTCCAGGTCTCCAGGGCTGCAGGGCTCCGGGGCTGCTGGGCTCCAGGGCTCGGGGGCTCCAGGGTAGCAGGGCTCCAGGGGTCGGGACCCATGGAGCCCGTCCCGGGTACTTTGCCGCTCTGCGGCCCAGAGGAGGGAGCCCCGGATGCCTGGGAGGTGTTGCCCGGGCATCGCCCATCTGGTCCCCAGCAGGGAACCACCAGCCCCGGGAGGGTGTTTGGGCAAACCCTTGCACCTACTAATCCGGAGGAAAATTACCCCCTTTCTTGTAATCCATGCACTCGAGGTGACAGAGGGGACCCAGGGCGCAAACGTGCCCGACCTCCTGGAGCCCTGGCTGGGATCCGGGAGGCGAATGGCACCTCATAGGGACTTCCAGGGAAGTCCGGCCATCTAGTCGCCCCATAGGAAAGCATTGCGGGCAACCAGATGGCTGAGGCGAAAGGGGCGACCAGATGGCCGGGACCAAAATGACGCCAATCGGCCTGCCCCGGGCCTGTAGGGCTCAGGAGCTGCAGGGCTCCGGGGCTCCGGGGCTGCAGGGCTCGGGGACTGCAGGGCTCCACGGCTCGGGGGGCTGCAGCGCTCCGGGGCTCCAGGGCTCCGAGGCTCCGGGGCTGCTGGGCTCCGGGGCTGCTGGGCTCCAGGGCTCGGGGGCTCCAGGGCAGGAGGGCTCCAGGGCTCCAAGGCTCCGGGGCTCCAGGGCCCGGGACCCATGGAGCCCGTCCCGGGTACTTTGCCACTCTGCGGCCCGGAGGAGGGAGCCCCGGATGCATGGAAGGTGTTGCCCGGGCATCGCCCATCTGGTCCACAGCAGGGAACCACCAGCCCCGGGAGGGTGTTTGGGCATACCCTTGCACCTACTAATCCGGAGGAAAATTACCCCCCTTTCTTGTAATCTGTGCACTCGAGGTGACAGAGGGGACCCAGGGCGCAAACGTGCCCGACCTCCTGGAGCCCTGGCTGGGATCCGGGAGGCGAATGGCACCTCATAGGGACTTCCAGGGAAGTCCGGCCATCTAGTCGCCCCATAGGAAAGCATTGCGGGCGACCAGATGGCCGAGGCGAGAGGGGCGACCAGATGGCCGGGACCGAAATGACGCCAATCTGCCTGCCCCAGCCTGCAGGGCTCTGGGGCTGCTTGGCTCCGGGGGCTGCAGAGCTACAGGGCTCCGGGGCTGCAGGGCTCCGGGGCTTCAGTCCTCCCCGGGCCTGATGGACCCTCTGTCCCGGGCGCCCCAGACCCCCCTGGCCGGCTCACAGGACGGAGGGGTATTCCCGCTCCACCGGGCCATGCCGGATGGGGCTGAAGCCCCGGGCCCCGGTCCCAGGCCCGGCTCCCGGACCCTAGGCCAGGCCTGGGAGAGCCTCCCCTGGGCTGCAGGGCTCCAGGGCTCAGGGGCTGCAGAGCTCTGTGGGCTGCAGGGCTTTGGGGCTGCCGGGCTCGGGGCTCCAGGGCTGCAGGGCTCGGGGGCTCCGGGGCTGCAGGGCTCAGGGGCTCCGTGGCTGCAGGCATCCAGGGCTGCAGGGCTCGGGGGCTGCAGGGCTCCTCGGGGGCTCCAGGGCTCCCGGGCTCCGGGGCTGCAGGGCTCCGGGGCTCCAGGGCTCTAGGGCTCCAGGGATCCAGGGCCGCTGGGCTCCAGGGCTCGCAGGCTCCAGGGCAGCAGGGCTCCAGGGCTTGGAACCCATGGAGCCCGTCCCCGGTACTTTGCCACTCTGCGGCCCGGAGGAGGGAGCCCCGGATGCATGGAAGGTGTTGCCCGGGCATCGCCCATCTGGTCCACAGCAGGGAACCACCAGCCCCGGGAGGGTGTTTGGGCATACCCTTGCACCTACTAATCCGGAGGAAAATTACCCCCCTTTCTTGTAATCCGTGCACTCGAGGTGACAGAGGGGACCCAGGGCGCAAACGTGCCCGACCTCCTGGAGCCCTGGCTGGGATCCGGGAGGCGAATGGCACCTCATAGGGACTTCCAGGGAAGTCCGGCCATCTAGTCGCCCCATAGGAAAGCATTGCGGGCAACCAGATGGCCGAGGCGAAAGGGGCGACCAGATGGCCGGGACCAAAATGACGCCAATCGGCCTGCCCCGGGCCTGCAGGGCTCTGGGGCTACAGGGCTCATGGGCTCCGGGGCTGCAGGGCTCAGGGGCTCCAGGGCGGCAGGGCTGCAGGCATCCGGGGCTGCAGGGCTCCGGGGCTGCAGGGCTCCGGGGCTCCAGGGCTCTAGGACTCCAGGGCTCCAGGTCTCCAGGGCTGCAGGGCTCCGGGGCTGCTGGGCTCCAGGGCTCGGGGGCTCCAGGGTAGCAGGGCTCCAGGGGTCGGGACCCATGGAGCCCGTCCCGGGTACTTTGCCACTCTGCGGCCCAGAGGAGGGAGCCCCGGATGCCTGGGAGGTGTTGCCCGGGCATCGCCCATCTGGTCCCCAGCAGGGAACCACCAGCCCCGGGAGGGTGTTTGGGCAAACCCTTGCACCTACTAATCCGGAGGAAAATTACCCCCCTTTCTTGTAATCCGTGCACTCGAGGTGACAGAGGGGACCCAGGGCGCAAACGTGCCCGACCTCCTGGAGCCCTGGCTGGGATCCGGGAGGCGAATGGCACCTCATAGGGACTTCCAGGGAAGTCCGGCCATCTAGTCGCTCCATAGGAAAGCATTGCGGGCAACCAGATGGCCGAGGCGAAAGGGGCGACCAGATGGCCGGGACCAAAATGACGCCAATCGGCCTGCCCCGGGCCTGCAGGGCTCTGGGGCTGCAGGGCTCCGGGGGCTGCACAGCTACAGGGCTCCGGGGCTGCAGGGCTCCAGGGCTTCAGTCCTCCCCGGGCCCTGATGGACCCTCTGTCCCGGGCGCCCCAGACCCCCCTGGCCGGCTCACAGGACGGAGGGGTATTCCCGCACCACCGGGCCATGCCGGATGGGGCTGAAGCCCCGGGCCCGGTCCCAGGCCCGGCTCCCGGACCCTAGGCCAGGCCTGGGAGAGCCTCCCCTGGGCTGCAGGGCTCCAGGGCTCCAGGGCTCAGGGGCTGCAGAGCTCTGTGGGCTGCAGGGCTTTGGGGCTGCCGGGCTCGGGGGCTCCAGGGCTGCAGGGCTCGGGGGCTGCAGGGCTCAGGGGCTCCGTGGCTGCAGGCATCCAGGGCTGCAGGGCTCCTCGGGGGCTCCAGGGCTCCCGGGCTCCGGGGCTGCAGGGCTCCGGGGCTCCAGGGCTCTAGGGCTCCAGGGATCCAGGGCTGCAGGGCTCCAGGGCTCGCAGGCTCCAGGGCAGCAGGGCTCCAGGGCTTGGAACCCATGGAGCCCGTCCCCGGTACTTTGCCACTCTGCGGCCCGGAGGAGGGAGCCCCGGATGCATGGAAGGTGTTGCCCGGGCATCGCCCATCTGGTCCACAGCAGGGAACCACCAGCCCCGGGAGGGTGTTTGGGCATACCCTTGCACCTACTAATCCGGAGGAAAATTAACCCCTTTTCTTGTAATCTGTGCACTCGAGGTGACAGAGGGGACCCAGGGCGCAAACGTGCCCGACCTCCTGTAGCCCTGGCTGGGATCCGGGAGGCGAATGGCACCTCTTAGGGACTTCCAGGGAAGTCCGGCCATCTAGTCGCCCCATAGGAAAGTATTGCGGGCGACCAGATGGCCGAGGCGAGAGGGGCGACCAGATGGCCGGGACCGAAATGACGCCAATCTGCCTGCCCCGGGCCTGCAGGGCTCTGGGGCTGCAGGGCTCCGGGGGCTGCAGAGCTACAGGGCTCCGGGGCTGCAGGGCTCCGGGGCTTCAGTCCTCCCCGGGCCCTGATGGACCCTCTGTCCCGGGCGCCCGGACCCCCCTGGCCGGCTCACAGGACGGAGGGGTATTCCCGCACCACCGGGCCATGCCGGATGGGGCTCAAGCCCCGTGCCCGGTCCCAGGCCCGGCTCCCGGACCCTAGGCCAGGCCCGGGAGAGCCTCCTCTGGGCTGCAGGGCTCCAGGGCTACAGGGCTCGGGGGCTGCGAGCTCTGTAGGCTGCAGGGCTTCGGGGCTGCCGGGCTCGCGGGCTCCAGGGCTCCAGGGCTCGGGGGCTCCGGGGCTGCAGGGCTCAGGGGCTCCGTGGCTGCAGGCATCCGGGGCTGCAGGGCTCGGGGGCTGCAGGGCTCCTCGGGGGCTCCAGGGCTCCCGGGCTCCGGGGCTGCAGGGCTCCAGGGCTCCAGGGCTCTAGGGCTACAGGGATCCAGGGCTGCTGGGCTCCAGGGCTCGGGGGCTCCAGGGCAGCAGGGCTCCAGGGCTTGGGACCCATGGAGCCCGTCCCGGGTACTTTGCCACTCTGCAGACCGGAGGAGGGAGCCCCTAATGCCTGGGAGGTGTTGCCCGGGCATCGCTCATCTGGTCCCCAGCAGGGAACCACCAGCCCCGGGAGGGTGTTTGGGCATACCCTTGCACCTACTAATCCGGAGGAAAATTACCCCCCTTTCTTGTAATCCATGCACTCGAGGTGACAGAGGGGACCCAGGGCACAAACGTGCCTGACCTCCTGGAGCCCTGGCTGGAATCCGGGAGGCGAATGGCACCTCATAGGGACTTCCAGGGAAGTCCGGCCATCTAGTCGCCCCATAGGAAAGCATTGCGGGCGACCAGATGGCCGAGGCGAGAGGGGCGACCCGATTGCCGGGACCGAAATGACACCAATCTGCCTGCCCCGGGCCTGTAGGGCTCAGGAGCTGCAGGGCTCCGGGGCTCTGGGGCTCCGGGGCTCTGGGGCTGCAGGGCTGCAGGGCAAGGGGACTGCAGGGCTCCACAGCTTGGGGGGCTGCAGGGCTCCGGGGCTGCAGGGCTCGGGTTCTCCAGGGCTCCAGGGCTCCAGGGCTCCAGGGCTGCAGGGCTCCGGGGCTGCTGGGCTCCAGGGCTCCGGGGCGGCTGGGCTCTGGGGCTCCAGGGCCTGGGACCCATGGAACCCGTTCCGGGTACTTTGCCACACTGCGGCCCGGAGGAGGGAGCCCCGGATGCCTGGGAGGTGTTGCCCGGGCATCGCCCATCTGGTCCCCAGCAGGAAACCACCAGCCCCCGGAGGGTGTTTGGGCATACCCTTGCACCTACTAATCCGGAGGAAAATTACCCCCCTTTCTTGTAATCCGTGCACTCGAGGTGACAGAGGGGACCCAGGGCGCAAAAGTGCCCGACCTCCTGGAGCCCTGGCTGGGATCCGGGAGGCAAATGGCACCTCATAGGGACTTCCAGGGACGTCCGGCCATCTAGTCACCCCATAGGAAAGCATTGCGGGCGACCAGATGGCCGAGGCGAGAGGGGCGACCAGATGGCCGGGACCGAAATAACACCAATCTGCCTGCCCCAGGCCTGCAGGGCTCTGGGGCTGCAGGGCTCCGGGGGCTGCAGAGCTACAGGGCTCCAGGGCTGCAGGGCTCCGGGGCTTCAGGCCATCTCCGGGCCCTGATGGACCCTCTGTCCCGGGCGCCCTTGACCCCCCCCCGGCCGGCTCGCAGGATGGAGGGTTATTCCCGCACCACCGGGCCCTGCTGGACTGGGCTCAAGCCCCGGGCCCGGTCCCTGGCCCGGCTCCCGGACCCTAGGCCAGGCCCGGGAGAGCCTCCCCTAGGCTGCAGGGCTACAGGGCTACAGGGCTCGGGGGCTGCAGGGCTCCATGGACTGAAGGACTTCGGGGCTGCCGGGCATGGGGGCTCCAGGGCTGCAGGGCTCGGGGGCTCCGGGGCTGCAGGGCTCAGGGGCTCCCGGGCTGCAGGCATCCGGGGCTGCAGGGCTCGGGGGCTGCAGGGCTCCTCGGGGGCTCCACAGCTCCCGGGCTCCGGGGCTGCAGGGCTCCAGGGCTGCAGGGCTCCGGGGGGGCTCCAGGGGCTGTAGGGCTCCAGGGGCTCCAGGGCTGCAGGGCTCCAGGGCTGCAGCGCTCCAGGGCTCCAGGGCTGCAGGGCTGCAGGGCTCCATGGGGACTACAGGGCTCCAGGGGCTGTAGGGCTCCGGGGGCTCCAGGACGGAGGGGTATTCCCGCACCTCCGGGCCCTGCCGGATGGGGCTCAAGCCGCGGGCCCGCTCCCGGTCTCTGCTTCTGAAACCCTAGCCAGGCTGGGGAAAGAGCCGCCCTTGCCTCTGATGAACGCCTGGAACCTCGGCCGGCTTGCAGGACGGGGAAGCTCCAGCAAACCCATGGCTGGCCGGACGGAGCTCAAGCCCCGGGCCCGCTCCCGGTCCCTGCTTCCGAAACCCTAGCCCGGCCGGGGAGAGCCTCCCTTGGCCCTGATGAACGCCCGGAACCTCAGCCGGCTTGCGGGACGGGGAGGCTCCAGCAACCCCATGGCCTACCGGACGGAGCTCAAGCCCCGGGCCCGGTCCCTGCTTCCAAAACCCTAGCCAGCCCGGGGAGAGCCTCCCATGGCCCGATAAACGCCCGGAACCTCGGCCGGCTTGCAGGACGGAGCTCAGGCCCCAGGCCTCAGGCCCAGCCTACCAACCCTAGCCGGGCCCGGGGAGAGCCTCCCGGTAGATCCCCCTGTCCCCAGCACCTGGACCCTGGGCCGGAACCAAGGAGGGTTAAGCCCAGGACACGTCCTCTCCCCGACGGCCTGCCCGGGGAGCCCATTTTTGTCGACTATTAAGCCCCCACATAGTGGGGGCTTACAGAACTTTGGGAAAGGACAAAAGTTGGAGTTAGCCCGTCCGCCAGCCTGCAGGGCCATCTGGTCACCCAGCCCGCAGGGCCATCTGGTCACGCAGCCAGGCGACCAGATGACCCGGGACGACCCAGCGCCCGGATGGCCTGGGAGGGTGCCGTACCCAGTCGCCCTTGCAGTCCAGCGAGGGTGGCCAGGCGCTGCTGCTTGCCTCCCTGCTCGACTTGCCCATTCAGCAGTGGGAAGGGGAGGCCCGGCCGGCGGCGGCCCAGGCCATCTGGTCACCCTGCCGACCCGCAAGGGAAGGTGTGGCCCCCATCCCCGCACCCCGGTGGGGCAGGGAGGGGAGGGAGAGGCCCCCGTGCCGGAGGGCATGTGGTGGAGGCAGCCTCCCGCAGGCCCGTGTTACCCCCTCTACATCCATCCCGCCGGCCAGGCGGCAGAGGGACCCACCCCTGGGTGTGGTGGAGGGAGGCTTCTGCGGGCGCCCACGCACGGAAAGAGACAAAAGCTTGGCTCAGAGGATGACTTTCAATAGATCGCAGCGAGGTAGCTGCTCTGCTACTTACGAAACCCTGACCCAGAATCAGGTTGTCTACGAATGATTTAGCACTGGGTGCCCCACGAACATGGGCCTGATCAAACTCAGAGGAAAAGGACCATCGGCAAGGGGCTGAGAGGCAGGAGCGTCCCGGGCCCCTGAGGGGCCCTGGCGGGCAGGCCCCGGGATGCCTTCCCCCTCTCAGCATGGCCAGACCTCATGGAAGTCTGCCTGATCAAACTCGGAGAAAAATGACCATCGAACCCTGATAAAAACAACCATCGACAATGGGCCGAGAGGCAGAAGCATCAACGGGCCCCTGGGGGCCCCTAGCGGGTGGGTCCTGGGACGCCTTTCCCCTCTCAGCATGGCCAGACCTCACGGAGGTATGCCTGATCAAACTCTGAGAAAAACGACCATCGGCAAGGGGCTGAGAGGCAGGAGCGTCCCCGGGCCCCTGGGGGCCCCTGGCAGGCAGGCTCCAGGACGCCTCCCTCCCTCTCAGCATGGCCAGACCTCATGAAAGTCTGCCTGATCAAACTCGGAGAAAAACAACCATCGAACTTGGAGAAAAACGACCATCGGCAAGGGGCCAAGAGGCAGAAGCGTCCCCGGGCCCCTGGGGGCCCCTGGTGGGTGGGCCCCAGGAAACCTTTCCCCCTCAGCATGGCCAGACCTCATGGAGGTCTGTACCTGATCAAACTCGGAGAAAAAGGACAATCGGCAAGGGGCTGAAAGGCAGGAGCGTCCCCGGGCCCCTGGGGGCCCCTGGCGGGCAGGCCCCGGGATGCCTTCCCTCTCTCAGCATGACCAGACCTCATGGAAGTCTGCCTGATGAAACTCGGAGAAAAACGACCATCGAACCCTGATAAAAACGACCATCGACAAGGGGCCGAGAGGCAGAAGCATCCACGGGCCCCTGGGGGCCCCTGGCGGGCGGGCCCCGGGATGCATTCCCCCTCTCAGCATGGCCAGACCTCACTGAGGTATGCCTGATCAAACTCGGAGACAAACAACCATCGGCAAGGGGCTGAGAGGCAGGAGCGTCCCAGGGCCCCTGGGGGACCCTGGCAGGCCCTGGGATGCCTCCCCCCCTCTCAGCATGGCTGGACCTCCTGGAAGTCTACCTGATCAAACTCGGCGAAAAACAACCATCTAACTCAGAGAAAAACGACCATCGGCAAGGGGCCAGGAGGCAGAAGTGTCCCCGGGCCCCTGGGGGCCCCTGGCGGGCAGGCCCGGGACACCTTCCCCCTCTCTGCATGGCCAGACCTCACGGAGGTCTGTGCCTTATCAAACTCGGAGAAAAAGGACCATCGGCAAGGGGCTGACAGGCAGGAGCGTCCCCGGGCCCCTGGGAGCCCCTGGCAGGCGGGCCCTGCGATGCCTTCCCCCTCTCAGCATGGCCAGACCTCATGGAAGTCTGCCTAAACAAACTCGGAGAAAAAACGACCATCGAACCCTGATAAAAACGACCATCAACAATGGGCAGGAGTGTCCCTGGGCCCCTGGGGGCTCCTGGCGGGCGGGCCCCAGGACGCCTTCCCCCTCTCAGCATGGCCAGACCTCACGGAGGTATGCCTGATCAAACTCGGAGAAAAACAAATATCGAACTCGGAGAAAAACTACCATCGGCAAGGGGCTGAGAGGCTGAAGTGTCCCCGGGCCCCTGGGGGCCCATGGCGGGAGGGCCCCGGGATGCCTCCCCCCTCTCAGCATGGCCAGACATCATGGAAGTCTGCCTGATCAAACTCGGAGAAAAACGACCATCGGCAAGGGGCTGAGAGGCAGAAGCGTCCCCGGGCCCCTGGGGGCCCCTGGCAGGCAGGCCCCGGGATGCCTCTCCCCTCTCAGCATGGCCGGACCTCATGGAAGTCTGCCTGATCAAACTCGGAGAAAAACAACCATCGAACTTGGAGAAAAACGACCATCGGCAAGGGGCCAAGAGGCAGAAGCGTCCCGGGCCCCTGGGGGCCCCTGGCGGGTGGGCCCCAGGAAACCTTTCCCCCTTAGCATGGCCAGACCTCATGGAAGTCTGCCTGATGAAACTCGGAGAAAAACAACCATCGAACCCTGACAAAAACGACCATCGACAAGGGGCCGAGAGGCAGAAGCATCCACGGGCCCCTGGGGGCCCCTGGCGGGTGGGCCCCGGGACGCCTTACCCCTCTCAGCATGGCCAGACCTCACAGAGGTATGCCTGATCAAACTCCGAGACAAACGACCATCGGCAAGGGGCTGAGAGGCAGGAGCGTCCCCGGGCCCCTGGGGGACCCTGGCAGGCCCCGGGATGCCTCCCCCCCTCTCAGCATGGCCGGACCTCCTGGAAGTCTGCCTGATCAAACTCGGCGAAAAACAACCATCTAACTCTGAGAAAAACGACCATCGGCAAGGGGCCAAGAGGCAGAACTGGCGGGCCGGCCCGGGACACCTTCCCCCTCTCAGCATGGCCAGACCTCACGGAGGTCTCTGCCTTATCAAACTCGGAGAAAAAGGACCATCGGCAAGGGGCTGACAGGCAGGAGCGTCCCCGGGCCCCTGGGGGCCCCTGGCGGGCGGGCCCCGGGATGCCTTCCCCCTCTCAGCATGGCCAGACCTCATGGAAGTCTGCCTGATCAAACTCGGAGAAAAACGACCATCGAACCCTGATAAAAACGACCATCAACAATGGGCAGGAGCGTCCCCGGGCCCCTGGGGGCCACTGGCGGGTGGGCCCCGGGACGCCTTTCCCCTCTCAGCATGGCCAGACCTCACGGAGGTATGCCTGATCAAACTCGGAGAAAAACAAATATCGAACTCGGAGAAAAACGACCATCGGCAAGGGGCTGAGAGGCTGAAGCGTCCCCGGGCCCCTGGGGGCCCCTGGCAGGCGGGCCAGGGAAGCCTTCCCCCTCTCAGCATGGCCGGACCTCACGGAGGTCTGTGCGTGATCAAACTCGGAGAAAAAGGACCACCGGCAAGGGGCTGAGAGGCAGGAGCGTCCCCGGGCCCCTGGGGGCCCCTGGCAGGTGGGCCCCGGGACACCTTCCCCCTCAAACTTGGTGATAAAGGACCATCGGCAAGGGGCTGAGAGGCAAGAGTGTCCCCAGGACACTGGGGGGCCCGGTGGGCAGGCCCCAGGGCTGCCTACCCCTGATTCAGAATCTCCGGAGGTCTGACTGACCCTCTCCCTAGTAATCCGGAGGAACATTACCCCCCTTTCTTGTAATCTGTGCACTCGAAGTCACACAGGGGACCCAAGGCACGAACGAGCCCGACCTCCTGGAGCCCTGGCTGGGATCCGGGAGGCGAATGGCACCTCATCGGGACTTCCAGGGAAGTTCGGTCATCTGGTCGCCCCATTGGAAAGCATTGCGGGCGACCAGATGGCCGAGGCGAGAGGGGCGACCAGATGGCCGGGACCGAAATGACGCCAATCTGCCTGCCCCGGGCCTGCAGGGCTCTGGGGCTGCAGGGCTCATGGGCTCCGGGGCTGCAGGGCTCAGGGGCTCCAGGGCTGCAGGCATCCGGGGCTGCAGGGCTCCGGGGCTGCAGGGCTCCAGGGTCCAGGGCTCTAGGACTCCAGGGCTCCAGGTCTCCAGGGCTGCAGGGCTCCGGGGCTGCTGGGCTGCTGGGCTCCAGGGCTCGGGGGCTCCAGGGTAGCAGGGCTCCAGGGGTCGGGACCCATGGAGCCCGTCCCGGGTACTTTGCCACTCTGCGGCCCAGAGGAGGGAGCCCCGGATGCCTGGGAGGTGTTGCCCGGGCATCGCCCATCTGGTCCCCAGCAGGGAACCACCAGCCCCGGGAGGGTGTTTGGGCAAACCCTTGCACCTACTAATCCGGAGGAAAATTACCCCCCTTTCTTGTAATCCGTGCACTCGAGGTGACAGAGGGGACCCAGGGCGCAAACGTGCCCGACCTCCTGGAGCCCTGGCTGGGATCCGGGAGGCGAATGGCACCTCATAGGGACTTCCAGGGAAGTCCGGCCATCTAGTCGCCCCATAGGAAAGCATTGCGGGCGACCAGATGGCCGAGGCGAGAGGGGCGACCAGATGGCCGGGACCGAAATGACGCCAATCTGCCTGCCCCGGGCCTGCAGGGCTCTGGGGCTGCAGGGCTCCGGGGGCTGCAGAGCTACAGGGCTCCGGGGCTGCAGGGCTCCGGGGCTTCAGTCCTCCCCGGGCCCTGATGGACCCTCTGTCCCGGGCGCCCGGACCCCCCTGGCCGGCTCACAGGACGGAGGGGTATTCCCGCACCACCGGGCCATGCCGGATGGGGCTCAAGCCCCGTGCCCGGTCCCAGGCCCGGCTCCCGGACCCTAGGCCAGGCCCGGGAGAGCCTCCTCTGGGCTGCAGGGCTCCAGGGCTTCAGGGCTCGGGGGCTGCAAGCTCTGTAGGCTGCAGGGCTTCGGGGCTGCCGGGCTCGCGGGCTCCAGGGCTCCAGGGCTCGGGGGCTCCGGGGCTGCAGGGGCTCCGTGGCTGCAGGCATCCGGGGCTGCAGGGCTCGGGGGCTGCAGGGCTCCTCGGGGGCTCCAGGGCTCCGGTGCTCCGGGGCTGCAGGGCTCCGGGGCTCCAGGGCTCTAGGGCTACAGGGATCCAGGGCTGCTGGGCTCCAGGGCTCGGGGGCTCCAGGGCAGCAGGGCTCCAGGGCTTGGGACCCATGGAGCCCGTCCCGGGTACTTTGCCACTCTGCGGACCGGAGGAGGGAGCCCCTAATGCCTGGGAGGTGTTGCCCGGGCATCGCTCATCTGGTCCCCAGCAGGGAACCACCAGCCCCGGGAGGGTGTTTGGGCATACCCTTGCACCTACTAATCCGGAGGAAAATTACCCCCCTTTCTTGTAATCCATGCACTCGAGGTGACAGAGGGGACCCAGGGCACAAACGTGCCCGACCTCCTGGAGCCCTGGCTGGAATCCGGGAGGCGAATGGCACCTCATAGGGACTTCCAGGGAAGTCCGGCCATCTAGTCGCCCCATAGGAAAGCATTGCGGGCGACCAGATGGCCGAGGCGAGAGGGGCGACCCGATTGCCGGGACCGAAATGACACCAATCTGCCTGCCCCGGGCCTGTAGGGCTCAGGAGCTGCAGGGCTCCGGGGCTCTGGGGCTCCGGGGCTCTGGGGCTGCAGGGCTGCAGGGCAAGGGGACTGCAGGGCTCCACAGCTTGGGGGGCTGCAGGGCTCCGGGGCTGCAGGGCTCGGGTTCTCCAGGGCTCCAGGGCTCCAGGGCTCCAGGGCTGCAGGGCTCCGGGGCTGCTGGGCTCCAGGGCTCCGGGGCGGCTGGGCTCCGGGGCTCCAGGGCCTGGGACCCATGGAACCCGTTCCGGGTACTTTGCCACACTGCGGCCCGGAGGAGGGAGCCCCGGATGCCTGGGAGGTGTTGCCCGGGCATCGCCCATCTGGTCCCCAGCAGGAAACCACCAGCCCCGGGAGGGTGTTTGGGCATACCCTTGCACCTACTAATCCGGAGGAAAATTACCCCCCTTTCTTGTAATCCGTGCACTCGAGGTGACAGAGGGGACCCAGGGCACAAAAGTGCCCGACCTCCTGGAGCCCTGGCTGGGATCCGGGAGGCAAATGGCACCTCATAGGGACTTCCAGGGACGTCCGGCCATCTAGTCACCCCATAGGAAAGCATTGCGGGCGACCAAATGGCCGAGGCGAGAGGGGCGACCAGATGGCCGGGACCGAAATAACACCAATCTGCCTGCCCCAGGCCTGCAGGGCTCTGGGGCTGCAGGGCTCCGGGGGCTGCAGAGCTACAGGGCTCCAGGGCTGCAGGGCTCCGGGGCTTCAGGCCTCCCCGGGCCCTGATGGACCCTCTGTCCCGGGCGCCCTTGACCCCCCCCGGCCGGCTCGCAGGATGGAGGGTTATTCCCGCACCACCGGGCCCTGCTGGACTGGGCTCAAGCCCCGGGCCCGGTCCCTGGCCCGGCTCCCGGACCCTAGGCCAGGCCCGGGAGAGCCTCCCCTAGGCTGCAGGGCTACAGGGCTACAGGGCTCGGGGGCTGCAGGGCTCCATGGACTGCAGGACTTCGGGGCTGCCGGGCATGGGGGCTCCAGGGCTGCAGGGCTCGGGGGATCCGGGGCTGCAGGGCTCAGGGGCTCCGGGGCTGCAGGCATCCGGGGCTGCAGGGCTCGGGGGCTGCAGGGCTCCTCGGGGGCTCCACAGCTCCCGGGCTCCGGGGCTGCAGGGCTCCAGGGCTGCAGGGCTCCGGGGGGGCTCCAGGGGCTGTAGGGCTCCAGGGGCTCCAGGGCTGCAGGGCTCCAGGGCTGCAGGGCTCCAGGGCTGCAGGGCTGCAGGGCTCCAGGGCTCGCAGGCTCCAGGGCAGCAGGGCTCCAGGGCTTGGAACCCATGGAGCCCGTCCCCGGTACTTTGCCACTCTGCGGCCCGGAGGAGGGAGCCCCGGATGCATGGAAGGTGTTGCCCGGGCATCGCCCATCTGGTCCACAGCAGGGAACCACCAGCCCCGGGAGGGTGTTTGGGCATACCCTTGCACCTACTAATCCGGAGGAAAATTACCCCCCTTTCTTGTAATCTGTGCACTCGAGGTGACAGAGGGGACCCAGGGCGCAAACGTGCCCGACCTCCTGGAGCCCTGGCTGGGATCCGGGAGGCGAATGGCACCTCATAGGGACTTCCAGGGAAGTCCGGCCATCTAGTCGCCCCATAGGAAAGCATTGCGGGCAACCAGATGGCTGAGGCGAAAGGGGCGACCAGATGGCCGGGACCAAAATGACGCCAATCGGCCTGCCCCGGGCCTGTAGGGCTCAGGAGCTGCAGGGCTCCGGGGCTCCGGGGCTGCAGGGCTCGGGGACTGCAGGGCTCCACGGCTCGGGGGGCTGCAGCGCTCCGGGGCTCCAGGGCTCCGGGGCTCCGGGGCTCCGGGGCTCCGGGGCTGCTGGGCTCCGGGGCTGCTGGGCTCCAGGGCTCGGGGGCTCCAGGGCAGAAGGGCTCCAGGGCTCCAAGGCTCCGGGGCTCCAGGGCCCGGGACCCATGGAGCCCGTCCCGGGTACTTTGCCACTCTGCGGCCCGGAGGAGGGAGCCCCGGATGCATGGAAGGTCTTGCCCGGGCATCGCCCATCTGGTCCACAGCAGGGAACCACCAGCCCCGGGAGGGTGTTTGGGCATACCCTTGCACCTACTAATCCGGAGGAAAATTAACCCCTTTTCTTGTAATCTGTGCACTCGAGGTGACAGAGGGGACCCAGGGCGCAAACGTGCCCGACCTCCTGGAGCCCTGGCTGTGATCCGGGAGGCGAATGGCACCTCATAGGGACTTCCAGGGAAGTCCGGCCATCTAGTCGCCCCATAGGAAAGCATTGCGGGCGACCAGATGGCCGAGGCGAGAGGGGCGACCAGATGGCCGGGACCGAAATGACGCCAATCTGCCTGCCCCGGGCCTGCAGGGCTCTGGGGCTGCAGGGCTCCGGGGGCTGCAGAGCTACAGGGCTCCGGGGCTGCAGGGCTCCGGGGCTTCAGTCCTCCCCGGGCCCTGATGGACCCTCTGTCCCGGGCGCCCGGACCCCCCTGGCCGGCTCACAGGACGGAGGGGTATTCCCGCACCACCGGGCCATGCCGGATGGGGCTCAAGCCCCGTGCCCGGTCCCAGGCCCGGCTCCCGGACCCTAGGCCAGGCCCGGGAGAGCCTCCTTTGGGCTGCAGGGCTCCAGGGCTACAGGGCACGGGGGCTGCGAGCTCTGTAGGCTGCAGGGCTTCGGGGCTGCCGGGCTCGCGGGCTCCGGGGCTCCAGGGCTCGGGGGCTCCGGGGCTGCAGGGCTCAGGGGCTCCGTGGCTGCAGGCATCCGGGGCTGCAGGGCTCGGGGGCTGCAGGGCTCCTCGGGGGCTCCAGGGCTCCCGGGCTCCGGGGCTGCAGGGCTCCGGGGCTCCAGGGCTCCAGGGCTACAGGGATCCAGGGCTGCTGGGCTCCAGGGCTCGGGGGCTCCAGGGCAGCAGGGCTCCAGGGCTTGGGACCCATGGAGCCCGTCCCGGGTACTTTGCCACTCTGCGGACCGGAGGAGGGAGCCCCTAATGCCTGGGAGGTGTTGCCCGGGCATCGCTCATCTGGTCCCCAGCAGGGAACCACCAGCCCCGGGAGGGTGTTTGGGCATACCCTTGCACCTACTAATCCGGAGGAAAATTACCCCCCTTTCTTGTAATCCATGCACTCGAGGTGACAGAGGGGACCCAGGGCACAAACGTGCCCGACCTACTGGAGCCCTGGCTGGAATCCGGGAGGCAAATGGCACCTCATAGGGACTTCCAGGGACGTCCGGCCATCTAGTCACCCCATAGGAAAGCATTGCGGGCGACCAAATGGCCGAGGCGAGAGGGGCGACCAGATGGCCGGGACCGAAATAACACCAATCTGCCTGCCCCAGGCCTGCAGGGCTCTGGGGCTGCAGGGCTCCGGGGGCTGCAGAGCTACAGGGCTCCAGGGCTGCAGGGCTCCGGGGCTTCAGGCCTCCCCGGGCCCTGATGGACCCTCTGTCCCGGGCGCCCTTGACCCCCCCCGGCCGGCTCGCAGGATGGAGGGTTATTCCCGCACCACCGGGCCCTGCTGGACTGGGCTCAAGCCCCGGGCCCGGTCCCTGGCCCGGCTCCCGGACCCTAGGCCAGGCCCGGGAGAGCCTCCCCTAGGCTGCAGGGCTACAGGGCTACAGGGCTCGGGGGCTGCAGGGCTCCATGGACTGCAGGACTTCGGGGCTGCCGGGCATGGGGGCTCCAGGGCTGCAGGGCTCGGGGGATCCGGGGCTGCAGGGCTCAGGGGCTCCGGGGCTGCAGGCATCCGGGGCTGCAGGGCTCGGGGGCTGCAGGGCTCCTCGGGGGCTCCACAGCTCCCGGGCTCCGGGGCTGCAGGGCTCCAGGGCTGCAGGGCTCCGGGGGGGCTCCAGGGGCTGTAGGGCTCCAGGGGCTCCAGGGCTGCAGGGCTCCAGGGCTGCAGGGCTCCAGGGCTCCAGGGCTGCAGGGCTGCAGGGCTCCAGGGCTCGCAGGCTCCAGGGCAGCAGGGCTCCAGGGCTTGGAACCCATGGAGCCCGTCCCCGGTACTTTGCCACTCTGCGGCCCGGAGGAGGGAGCCCCGGATGCATGGAAGGTGTTGCCCGGGCATCGCCCATCTGGTCCACAGCAGGGAACCACCAGCCCCGGGAGGGTGTTTGGGCATACCCTTGCACCTACTAATCCGGAGGAAAATTACCCCCCTTTCTTGTAATCTGTGCACTCGAGGTGACAGAGGGGACCCAGGGCGCAAACGTGCCCGACCTCCTGGAGCCCTGGCTGGGATCCGGGAGGCGAATGGCACCTCATAGGGACTTCCAGGGAAGTCCGGCCATCTAGTCGCCCCATAGGAAAGCATTGCGGGCAACCAGATGGCTGAGGCGAAAGGGGCGACCAGATGGCCGGGACCAAAATGACGCCAATCGGCCTGCCCCGGGCCTGTAGGGCTCAGGAGCTGCAGGGCTCCGGGGCTCCGGGGCTGCAGGGCTCGGGGACTGCAGGGCTCCACGGCTCGGGGGGCTGCAGAGCTCCGGGGCTCCAGGGCTCCGGGGCTCCGGGGCTCCGGGGCTGCTGGGCTCCGGGGCTGCTGGGCTCCAGGGCTCGGGGGCTCCAGGGCAGAAGGGCTCCAGGGCTCCAAGGCTCCGGGGCTCCAGGGCCCGGGACCCATGGAGCCCGTCCCGGGTACTTTGCCACTCTGCGGCCCGGAGGAGGGAGCCCCGGATGCATGGAAGGTCTTGCCCGGGCATCGCCCATCTGGTCCACAGCAGGGAACCACCAGCCCCGGGAGGGTGTTTGGGCATACCCTTGCACCTACTAATCCGGAGGAAAATTAACCCCTTTTCTTGTAATCTGTGCACTCGAGGTGACAGAGGGGACCCAGGGCGCAAACGTGCCCGACCTCCTGGAGCCCTGGCTGTGATCCGGGAGGCGAATGGCACCTCATAGGGACTTCCAGGGAAGTCCGGCCATCTAGTCGCCCCATAGGAAAGCATTGCGGGCGACCAGATGGCCGAGGCGAGAGGGGCGACCAGATGGCCGGGACCGAAATGACGCCAATCTGCCTGCCCCGGGCCTGCAGGGCTCTGGGGCTGCAGGGCTCCGGGGGCTGCAGAGCTACAGGGCTCCGGGGCTGCAGGGCTCCGGGGCTTCAGTCCTCCCCGGGCCCTGATGGACCCTCTGTCCCGGGCGCCCGGACCCCCCTGGCCGGCTCACAGGATGGAGGGGTATTCCCGCACCACCGGGCCATGCCGGATGGGGCTCAAGCCCCGTGCCCGGTCCCAGGCCTGGCTCCCGGACCCTAGGCCAGGCCCGGGAGAGCCTCCTCTGGGCTGCAGGGCTCCAGGGCTACAGGGCACGGGGGCTGCGAGCTCTGTAGGCTGCAGGGCTTCGGGGCTGCCGGGCTCGCGGGCTCCGGGGCTCCAGGGCTCGGGGGCTCCGGGGCTGCAGGGCTCAGGGGCTCCGTGGCTGCAGGCATCCGGGGCTGCAGGGCTCGGGGGCTGCAGGGCTCCTCGGGGGCTCCAGGGCTCCCGGGCTCCGGGGCTGCAGGGCTCCGGGGCTCCAGGGCTCCAGGGCTACAGGGATCCAGGGCTGCTGGGCTCCAGGGCTCGGGGGCTCCAGGGCAGCAGGGCTCCAGGGCTTGGGACCCATGGAGCCCGTCCCGGGTACTTTGCCACTCTGCAGACCGGAGGAGGGAGCCCCTAATGCCTGGGAGGTGTTGCCCAGGCATCGCTCATCTGGTCCCCAGCAGGGAACCACCAGCCCCGGGAGGGTGTTTGGGCATACCCTTGCACCTACTAATCCGGAGGAAAATTACCCCCCTTTCTTGTAATCCATGCACTCGAGGTGACAGAGGGGACCCAGGGCACAAACGTGCCCGACCTACTGGAGCCCTGGCTGGAATCCGGGAGGCAAATGGCACCTCATAGGGACTTCCAGGGAAGTCCGGCCATCTAGTCGCCCCATAGGAAAGCATTGCGGGCGACCAGATGGCCGAGGCGAGAGGGGCGACCCGATTGCCGGGACCGAAATGACACCAATCTGCCTGCCCCGGGCCTGTAGGGCTCAGGAGCTGCAGGGCTCCGGGGCTCTGGGGCTCCGGGGCTCTGGGGCTGCAGGGCTGCAGGGCAAGGGGACTGCAGGGCTCCACAGCTTGGGGGGCTGCAGGGCTCCGGGGCTGCAGGGCTCGGGTTCTCCAGGGCTCCAGGGCTCCAGGGCTGCAGGGCTCCGGGGCTGCGGGGCTCCAGGGCTCCGGGGCGGCTGGGCTCTGGGGCTCCAGGGCCTGGGACCCATGGTACCCGTTCCGGGTACTTTGCCACACTACGGCCCGGAGGAGGGAGCCCCGGATGCCTGGGAGGTGTTGCCCGGGCATCGCCCATCTGGTCCCCAGCAGGAAACCACCAGCCCCGGGAGGGTGTTTGGGCATACCCTTGCACCTACTAATCCGGAGGAAAATTACCCCCCTTTCTTGTAATCCGTGCACTCGAGGTGACAGAGGGGACCCAGGGCGCAAAAGTGCCCGACCTCCTGGAGCCCTGGCTGGGATCCGGGAGGCAAATGGCACCTCATAGGGACTTCCAGGGACGTCCGGCCATCTAGTCACCCCATAGGAAAGCATTGCGGGCGACCAGATGGCCGAGGCGAGAGGGGCGACCAGATGGCCGGGACCGAAATAACACCAATCTGCCTGCCCCAGGCCTGCAGGGCTCTGGGGCTGCAGGGCTCCGGGGGCTGCAGAGCTACAGGGCTCCAGGGCTGCAGGGCTCCGGGGCTTCAGGCCATCTCCGGGCCCTGATGGACCCTCTGTCCCGGGCGCCCTTGACCCCCCCCCGGCCGGCTCGCAGGATGGAGGGTTATTCCCGCACCACCGGGCCCTGCTGGACTGGGCTCAAGCCCCGGGCCCGGTCCCTGGCCCGGCTCCCGGACCCTAGGCCAGGCCCGGGAGAGCCTCCCCTAGGCTGCAGGGCTACAGGGCTACAGGGCTCGGGGGCTGCAGGGCTCCATGGACTGAAGGACTTCGGGGCTGCCGGGCATGGGGGCTCCAGGGCTGCAGGGCTCGGGGGCTCCGGGGCTGCAGGGCTCAGGGGCTCCCGGGCTGCAGGCATCCGGGGCTGCAGGGCTCGGGGGCTGCAGGGCTCCTCGGGGGCTCCACAGCTCCCGGGCTCCGGGGCTGCAGGGCTCCAGGGCTGCAGGGCTCCGGGGGGGCTCCAGGGGCTGTAGGGCTCCAGGGGCTCCAGGGCTGCAGGGCTCCAGGGCTGCAGCGCTCCAGGGCTCCAGGGCTGCAGGGCTGCAGGGCTCCATGGGGACTACAGGGCTCCAGGGGCTGTAGGGCTCCGGGGGCTCCAGGACGGAGGGGTATTCCCGCACCTCCGGGCCCTGCCGGATGGGGCTCAAGCCCCGTGCCCGGTCCCAGGCCCGGCTCCCGGACCCTAGGCCAGGCCCGGGAGAGCCTCCTCTGGGCTGCAGGGCTCCAGGGCTACAGGGCTCGGGGGCTGCGAGCTCTGTAGGCTGCAGGGCTTCGGGGCTGCCGGGCTCGCGGGCTCCAGGGCTCCAGGGCTCGGGGGCTCCGGGGCTGCAGGGCTCAGGGGCTCCGTGGCTGCAGGCATCCAGGGCTGCAGGGCTCGGGGGCTGCAGGGCTCCTCGGGGGCTCCAGGGCTCCCGGGCTCCGGGGCTGCAGGGCTCCGGGGCTCCAGGGCTCTAGGGCTCCAGGGATCCAGGGCTGCTGGGCTCCAGGGCTCGGGGGCTCCAGGGCAGCAGGGCTCCAGGGCTTGGGACCCATGGAGCCCGTCCCGGGTACTTTGCCACTCTGCGGACCGGAGGAGGGAGCCCCTAATGCCTGGGAGTTGTTGCCCGGCCATCGCTCATCTGGTCCCCAGCAGGGAACCACCAGCCCCGGGAGGGTGTTTGGGCATAACCTTGCACCTACTAATCCGGAGGAAAATTACCCCCCTTTCTTGTAATCCATGCACTCGAGGTGACAGAGGGGACCCAGGGCACAAACGTGCCCGACCTCCTGGACCCCTGGCTGGAATCCGGGAGGCGAATGGCACCTCATAGGGACTTCCAGGGAAGTCCGGCCATCTAGTCGCCCCATAGGAAAGCATTGCGGGCGACCAGATGGCCGAGGCGAGAGGGGCGATCCGATTGCCGGGACCGAAATGACACCAATCTGCCTGCCCCGGGCCTGTAGGGCTCAGGAGCTGCAGGGCTCCGGGGCTCTGGGGCTCCGGGGCTCTGGGGCTCCGGGGCTGCAGGGCAAGGGGACTGCAGGGCTCCACAGCTTGGGGGGCTGCAGGGCTCCGGGGCTGCAGGGCTCGGGTTCTCCAGGGCTCCAGGGCTCCAGGGCTCCAGGGCTGCAGGGCTCCGGGGCTGCTGGGCTCCAGGGCTCCGGGGCGGCTGGGCTCCGGGGCTCCAGGGCCTGGGACCCATGGAACCCGTTCCGGGTACTTTGCCACACTGCGGCCCGGAGGAGGGAGCCCCGGATGCCTGGGAGGTGTTGCCCGGGCATCGCCCATCTGTTCCCCAGCAGGAAACCACCAGCTCCGGGAGGGTGTTTGGGCATACCCTTGCACCTACTAATCCGGAGGAAAATTACCCCCCTTTCTTGTAATCCGTGCACTCGAGGTGACAGAGGGGACCCAGGGCGCAAAAGTGCCCGACCTCCTGGAGCCCTGGCTGGGATCCGGGAGGCAAATGGCACCTCATAGGGACTTCCAGGGACGTCCGGCCATCTAGTCACCCCATAGGAAAGCATTGCGGGCGACCAGATGGCCGAGGCGAGAGGGGCGACCAGATGGCCGGGACCGAAATAACACCAATCTGCCTGCCCCAGGCCTGCAGGGCTCTAGGGCTGCAGGGCTCCGGGGGCTGCAGAGCTACAGGGCTCCAGGGCTGCAGGGCTCCGAGGCTTCAGGCCTCCCCGGGCCCTGATGGACCCTCTGTCCCGGGCGCCCTTGACCCCCCCCGGCCGGCTCGCAGGATGGAGGGTTATTCCCGCACCACCGGGCCCTGCTGGACGGGGCTCAAGCCCCGGGCCCGGTCCCAGGCCCGGCTCCCGGACCCTAGGCCAGGCCCGGGAGAGCCTCCCCTAGGCTGCAGGGCTACAGGGCTGCCGGGCATGGGGGCTCCAGGGCTGCAGGGCTCGGGGGCTCCGGGGCTGCAGGGCTCAGGGGCTCCCGGGCTGCAGGCATCCGGGGCTGCAGGGCTCGGGGGCTGCAGGGCTCCTCGGGGGCTCCACAGCTCCCGGGCTCCGGGGCTGCAGGGCTCCAGGGCTGCAGGGCTCCGGGGGGGCTCCAGGGGCTGTAGGGCTCCAGGGGCTCCAGGGCTGCAGGGCTCCAGGGCTGCAGGGCTCCAGGGCTCCAGGGCTGCAGGGCTGCAGGGCTCCATGGGGACTACAGGGCTCCAGGGGCTGTAGGGCTCCGGGGGCTCCAGGACGGAGGGGTATTCCCGCACCTCCGGGCCCTGCCGGATGGGGCTCAAGCCGCGGGCCCGCTCCCGGTCTCTGCTTCTGAAACCCTAGCCAGGCTGGGGAAAGAGCCGCCCTTGCCTCTGATGAACGCCTGGAACCTCGGCCGGCTTGCAGGACGGGGAAGCTCCAGCAAACCCATGGCTGGCCGGACGGAGCTCAAGCCCCGGGCCCGCTCCCGGTCCCTGCTTCCGAAACCCTAGCCCGGCCGGGGAGAGCCTCCCTTGGCCCTGATGAACGCCCGGAACCTCAGCCGGCTTGCGGGACGGGGAGGCTCCAGCAACCCCATGGCCTACCGGACGGAGCTCAAGCCCCGGGCCCGGTCCCTGCTTCCAAAACCCTAGCCAGCCCGGGGAGAGCCTCCCTTGGCCCGATAAACGCCCGGAACCTCGGCCGGCTTGCAGGACGGAGCTCAGGCCCCAGGCCTCAGGCCCAGCCTACCAACCCTAGCCGGGCCCGGGGAGAGCCTCCCGGTAGATCCCCCTGTCCCCAGCACCTGGACCCTGGGCCGGAACCAAGGAGGGTTAAGCCCAGGACACGTCCTCTCCCCGACGGCCTGCCCGGGGAGCCCATTTTTGTCGACTATTAAGCCCCCACGTAGTGGGGGCTTACAGAACTTTGGGAAAGGACAAAAGTTGGAGTTAGCCCATCCGCCAGCCTGCAGGGCCATCTGGTCACCCAGCCCGCAGGGCCATCTGGTCACGCAGCCAGGCGACCAGATGACCCGGGACGACCCAGCGCCCGGATGGCCTGGGAGGGTGCCGTACCCAGTCGCCCTTGCAGTCCAGCGAGGGTGGCCAGGCGCTGCTGCTTGCCTCCCTGCTCGACTTGCCCATTCAGCAGTGGGAAGGGGAGGCCCGGCCGGCGGCGGCCCAGGCTATCTGGTCACCCTGCCGACCCGCAAGGGAAGGTGTGGCCCCCATCCCCGCACCCCGGTGGGGCAGGGAGGGGAGGGAGAGGCCCCCGTGCCGGAGGGCATGTGGTGGAGGCAGCCTCCCGCAGGCCCGTGTTACCCCCTCCACATCCATCCCGCCGGCCAGGCGGCAGAGGGACCCACCCCTGGGTGTGGTAGAGGGAGGGTTCTGCGGGCGCCCACGCACGGAAAGAGACAAAAACTTGGCTCAGAGGATGACTTTCAATAGATCGCAGCGAGGTAGCTGCTCTGCTACTTACGAAACCCTGACCCAGAATCAGGTTGTCTACGAATGATTTAGCACTGGGTGCCCCAGGAACATGGGCCTGATCAAACTCAGAGGAAAAGGACCATCGGCAAGGGGCTGAGAGACAGGAGCGTCCCCGGGCCCCTGAGGGGCCCTGGCGGGCAGGCCCCGGGATGCCTTCCCCCTCTCAGCATGGCCAGACCTCATGGAAGTCTGCCTGATCAAACTCGGAGAAAAATGACCATCGAACCCTGATAAAAACAACCATCGACAATGGGCCGAGAGGCAGAAGCATCCACGGGCCCCTGGGGGCCCCTAGCGGGTGGGTCCTGGGACGCCTTCCCCCTCTCAGCATGGCCAGACCTAACGGAGGTATGCCTGATCAAACTCTGAGAAAAACGACCATCGGCAAGGGGCTGAGAGGCAGGAGCGTCCCCGGGCCCCTGGGGGCCCCTGGCAGGCAGGCTCCAGGACGCCTCCCTCCCTCTCAGCATGGCCAGACCTCATGAAAGTCTGCCTGATCAAACTCGGAGAAAAACAACCATCGAACTTGGAGAAAAACGACCATCGGCAAGGGGCCAAGAGGCAGAAGCGTCCCCGGGCCCCTGGGGGCCCCTGGCGGGTGGGCCCCAGGAAACCTTTCCCCCTCAGCATGGCCAGACCTCACGGAGGTCTGTACCTGATCAAACTCGGAGAAAAAGGACAATCGGCAAGGGGCTGAGAGGCAGGAGCGTCCCCGGGCCCCTGGGGGCCCCTGGCGGGCAGGCCCCGGGATGCCTTCCCTCTCTCAGCATGACCAGACCTCATGGAAGTCTGCCTGATGAAACTCGGAGAAAAACGACCATCGAACCCTGATAAAAACGACCATCGACAAGGGGCCGAGATGCAGAAGCATCCACGGGCCCCTGGGGGCCCCTGGCGGGCGGGCCCCGGGATGCATTCCCCCTCTCAGCATGGCCAGACCTCACTGAGGTATGCCTGATCAAACTCGGAGACAAACAACCATCGGCAAGGGGCTGAGAGGCAGGAGCGTCCCAGGGCCCCTGGGGGACCCTGGCAGGCCCTGGGTGCCTCCCCCCTCTCAGCATGGCTGGACCTCCTGGAAGTCTACCTGATCAAACTCGGCGAAAAACAACCATCTAACTCGGAGAAAAACGACCATCGGCAAGGGGCCAGGAGGCAGAAGTGTCCCCGGGTCCCTGGGGGCCCCTGGTGGGCAGGCCCGGGACACCTTCCCCCTCTCTGCATGGCCAGACCTCACGGAGGTCTGTGCCTTATCAAAATCGGAGAAAAAGGACCATCGGCAAGGGGCTCACAGGCAGGAGCGTCCCCGGGCCCCTGGGGGCCCCTGGCGGGAGGGCCCCGGGATGCCTCCCCCCTCTCAGCATGGCCAGACCTCATGGAAGTCTGCCTGATCAAACTCGGAGAAAAACGACCATCGGCAAGGGGCTGAGAGGCAGAAGCGTCCCCGGGCCCCTGGGGGCCCCTGGCAGGCAGGCCCGGGATGCCTTCCCCCTCTCAGCATGGCCGGACCTCACGGAGGTCTGTGCCTGATCAAACTCGGAGAAAAACGACCATCGGCAAGGGGCTGAGAGGCAGGAGGTCCCCGGGCCCCTGGGGGCCCCTGGCGGGAGGGCCCCGGGATGCCTTCCCCCTCTCAGCATGGCCAGACCTCATGGAAGTCTGCCTGATCAAACTCGGAGAAAAACAACCATCGAACTTGGAGAAAAACGACCATCGGCAAGGGGCCAAGAGGCAGAAGCGTCCCCGGGCCCCTGGGGGCCCCTGGCGGGTGGGCCCCAGGAAACCTTTCCCCCTTAGCATGGCCAGACCTCATGGAAGTCTGCCTGATGAAACTCGGAGAAAAACAACCATCGAACCCTGACATAAACGACCATCGACAAGGGGCCGAGAGGCAGAAGCATCCATGGGCCCCTGGGGGCCCCTGGCGGGTGGGCCCCGGGACGTCTTACCCCTCTCAGCATGGCCAGACCTCACAGAGGTATGCCTGATCAAACTCGGAGACAAACGACCATCGGCAAGGGGCTGAGAGGCAGGAGCGTCCCCGGGCCCCTGGGGGACCCTGGCAGGCCCCGGGATGCCTCCCCCCCTCTCAGCATGGCCGGACCTCCTGGAAGTCTGCCTGATCAAACTCGGCGAAAAACAACCATCTAACTCCGAGAAAAACGACCATCGGCAAGGGGCGAAGAGGCAGAAGTGTCCCGGGGCCCCTGGGGGCCCCTGGCGGGCCGGCCCGGGACACCTTCCCCCTCTCAGCATGGCCAGACCTCACGGAGGTCTGTGCCTTATCAAACTCGGAGAAAAAGGACCATCGGCAAGGGGCTGACAGGCAGGAGCGTCCCCGGGCCCCTGGGGGCCCCTGGCGGGAGGGCCCCGGGACGCCTTTCCCCTCTCAGCATGGCCAGACCTCACGGAGGTATGCCTGATCAAACTCGGAGAAAAACAACTATCGAACTCAGAGAAAAACGACCATCGGCAAGGGGCTGAGAGGCTGAAGCGTCCCCGGGCCCCTGGGGGCCCCTGGCAGGCGGGCCCCGGGATGCCTCCCCCCTCCCAGCATGGCCAGACCTCATGGAAGTCTGCCTGATCAAACTCTGAGAAAAACGACCATCGAACTCGGAGAAAAACGACCATCGGCAAGGGGCTGAGAGGCAGAAGCGTCCCCGGGCCCCTGGGGGCCCCTGGGGGCCCCTGGCAGGCGGGCCCGGGATGCCTTCCCCCTCTCAGCATGGCCGGACCTCACGGAGGTCTGTGCCTGATCAAACTCGGAGAAAAAGGACCATCGGCAAGGGGCTGAGAGGCAGGAGCGTCCCCGGGCCCCTGGGGGCCCCTGGCAGGTGGGCCCCGGGACACCTTCCCCCTCAAACTTGGTGATAAAGGACCATCGGCAAGGGGCTGAGAGGCAAGAGTGTCCCCAGGACACTGGGGGGCCCGGTGGGCAGGCCCCAGGGCTGCCTACCCCTGATTCAGAATCTCCGGAGGTCTGACTGACCCTCTCCCTAGTAATCCGGAGGAACATTACCCCCCTTTCTTGTAATCTGTGCACTCGAAGTCACACAGGGGACCCAAGGCATGAACGAGCCCGACCTCCTGGAGCCCTGGCTGGGATCCGGGAGGCGAATGGCACCTCATCGGGACTTCCAGGGAAGTTCGGTCATCTGGTCGCCCCATTGGAAAGCATTGCGGGCGACCAGATGGCCGAGGCGAGAGGGGCGACCAGATGGCCGGGACCGAAATGACGCCAATCTGCCTGCCCCGGGCCTGCAGGGCTCTGGGGCTGCAGGGCTCATGGGCTCCGGGGCTGCAGGGCTCAGGGGCTCCAGGGCTGCAGGGCTCCGGGGCTGCAGGGCTCAGGGGCTCCGGGGCTGCAGGGCTCCGGGGCTCCAGGGCTCTAGGACTCCAGGGCTCCAGGTCTCCAGGGCTGCAGGGCTCCGGGGCTGCTGGGCTCCAGGGCTCGGGGGCTCCAGGGTAGCAGGGCTCCAGGGGTCGGGACCCATGGAGCCCGTCCCGGGTACTTTGCCGCTCTGCGGCCCAGAGGAGGGAGCCCCGGATGCCTGGGAGGTGTTGCCCGGGCATCGCCCATCTGGTCCCCAGCAGGGAACCACCAGCCCCGGGAGGGTGTTTGGGCAAACCCTTGCACCTACTAATCCGGAGGAAAATTACCCCCTTTCTTGTAATCCATGCACTCGAGGTGACAGAGGGGACCCAGGGCGCAAACGTGCCCGACCTCCTGGAGCCCTGGCTGGGATCCGGGAGGCGAATGGCACCTCATAGGGACTTCCAGGGAAGTCCGGCCATCTAGTCGCCCCATAGGAAAGCATTGCGGGCAACCAGATGGCTGAGGCGAAAGGGGCGACCAGATGGCCGGGACCAAAATGACGCCAATCGGCCTGCCCCGGGCCTGTAGGGCTCAGGAGCTGCAGGGCTCCGGGGCTCCGGGGCTGCAGGGCTCGGGGACTGCAGGGCTCCACGGCTCGGGGGGCTGCAGCGCTCCGGGGCTCCAGGGCTCCGAGGCTCCGGGGCTGCTGGGCTCCGGGGCTGCTGGGCTCCAGGGCTCGGGGGCTCCAGGGCAGGAGGGCTCCAGGGCTCCAAGGCTCCGGGGCTCCAGGGCCCGGGACCCATGGAGCCCGTCCCGGGTACTTTGCCACTCTGCGGCCCGGAGGAGGGAGCCCCGGATGCATGGAAGGTGTTGCCCGGGCATCGCCCATCTGGTCCACAGCAGGGAACCACCAGCCCCGGGAGGGTGTTTGGGCATACCCTTGCACCTACTAATCCGGAGGAAAATTACCCCCCTTTCTTGTAATCTGTGCACTCGAGGTGACAGAGGGGACCCAGGGCGCAAACGTGCCCGACCTCCTGGAGCCCTGGCTGGGATCCGGGAGGCGAATGGCACCTCATAGGGACTTCCAGGGAAGTCCGGCCATCTAGTCGCCCCATAGGAAAGCATTGCGGGCGACCAGATGGCCGAGGCGAGAGGGGCGACCAGATGGCCGGGACCGAAATGACGCCAATCTGCCTGCCCCAGCCTGCAGGGCTCTGGGGCTGCTTGGCTCCGGGGGCTGCAGAGCTACAGGGCTCCGGGGCTGCAGGGCTCCGGGGCTTCAGTCCTCCCCGGGCCTGATGGACCCTCTGTCCCGGGCGCCCCAGACCCCCCTGGCCGGCTCACAGGACGGAGGGGTATTCCCGCTCCACCGGGCCATGCCGGATGGGGCTGAAGCCCCGGGCCCCGGTCCCAGGCCCGGCTCCCGGACCCTAGGCCAGGCCTGGGAGAGCCTCCCCTGGGCTGCAGGGCTCCAGGGCTCAGGGGCTGCAGAGCTCTGTGGGCTGCAGGGCTTTGGGGCTGCCGGGCTCGGGGCTCCAGGGCTGCAGGGCTCGGGGGCTCCGGGGCTGCAGGGCTCAGGGGCTCCGTGGCTGCAGGCATCCAGGGCTGCAGGGCTCGGGGGCTGCAGGGCT
The DNA here is from genome assembly GCF_964263255.1 of Lissotriton vulgaris. NCBI lineage: Eukaryota > Metazoa > Chordata > Amphibia > Caudata > Salamandridae > Lissotriton > Lissotriton vulgaris. The sequence continues at coordinate 625,748,957 of NC_141699.1, forward strand.
CCTCGGGGGCTCCAGGGCTCCCGGGCTCCGGGGCTGCAGGGCTCCGGGGCTCCAGGGCTCTAGGGCTCCAGGGATCCAGGGCCGCTGGGCTCCAGGGCTCGCAGGCTCCAGGGCAGCAGGGCTCCAGGGCTTGGAACCCATGGAGCCCGTCCCCGGTACTTTGCCACTCTGCGGCCCGGAGGAGGGAGCCCCGGATGCATGGAAGGTGTTGCCCGGGCATCGCCCATCTGGTCCACAGCAGGGAACCACCAGCCCCGGGAGGGTGTTTGGGCATACCCTTGCACCTACTAATCCGGAGGAAAATTACCCCCCTTTCTTGTAATCCGTGCACTCGAGGTGACAGAGGGGACCCAGGGCGCAAACGTGCCCGACCTCCTGGAGCCCTGGCTGGGATCCGGGAGGCGAATGGCACCTCATAGGGACTTCCAGGGAAGTCCGGCCATCTAGTCGCCCCATAGGAAAGCATTGCGGGCAACCAGATGGCCGAGGCGAAAGGGGCGACCAGATGGCCGGGACCAAAATGACGCCAATCGGCCTGCCCCGGGCCTGCAGGGCTCTGGGGCTACAGGGCTCATGGGCTCCGGGGCTGCAGGGCTCAGGGGCTCCAGGGCGGCAGGGCTGCAGGCATCCGGGGCTGCAGGGCTCCGGGGCTGCAGGGCTCCGGGGCTCCAGGGCTCTAGGACTCCAGGGCTCCAGGTCTCCAGGGCTGCAGGGCTCCGGGGCTGCTGGGCTCCAGGGCTCGGGGGCTCCAGGGTAGCAGGGCTCCAGGGGTCGGGACCCATGGAGCCCGTCCCGGGTACTTTGCCACTCTGCGGCCCAGAGGAGGGAGCCCCGGATGCCTGGGAGGTGTTGCCCGGGCATCGCCCATCTGGTCCCCAGCAGGGAACCACCAGCCCCGGGAGGGTGTTTGGGCAAACCCTTGCACCTACTAATCCGGAGGAAAATTACCCCCCTTTCTTGTAATCCGTGCACTCGAGGTGACAGAGGGGACCCAGGGCGCAAACGTGCCCGACCTCCTGGAGCCCTGGCTGGGATCCGGGAGGCGAATGGCACCTCATAGGGACTTCCAGGGAAGTCCGGCCATCTAGTCGCTCCATAGGAAAGCATTGCGGGCAACCAGATGGCCGAGGCGAAAGGGGCGACCAGATGGCCGGGACCAAAATGACGCCAATCGGCCTGCCCCGGGCCTGCAGGGCTCTGGGGCTGCAGGGCTCCGGGGGCTGCACAGCTACAGGGCTCCGGGGCTGCAGGGCTCCAGGGCTTCAGTCCTCCCCGGGCCCTGATGGACCCTCTGTCCCGGGCGCCCCAGACCCCCCTGGCCGGCTCACAGGACGGAGGGGTATTCCCGCACCACCGGGCCATGCCGGATGGGGCTGAAGCCCCGGGCCCGGTCCCAGGCCCGGCTCCCGGACCCTAGGCCAGGCCTGGGAGAGCCTCCCCTGGGCTGCAGGGCTCCAGGGCTCCAGGGCTCAGGGGCTGCAGAGCTCTGTGGGCTGCAGGGCTTTGGGGCTGCCGGGCTCGGGGGCTCCAGGGCTGCAGGGCTCGGGGGCTGCAGGGCTCAGGGGCTCCGTGGCTGCAGGCATCCAGGGCTGCAGGGCTCCTCGGGGGCTCCAGGGCTCCCGGGCTCCGGGGCTGCAGGGCTCCGGGGCTCCAGGGCTCTAGGGCTCCAGGGATCCAGGGCTGCAGGGCTCCAGGGCTCGCAGGCTCCAGGGCAGCAGGGCTCCAGGGCTTGGAACCCATGGAGCCCGTCCCCGGTACTTTGCCACTCTGCGGCCCGGAGGAGGGAGCCCCGGATGCATGGAAGGTGTTGCCCGGGCATCGCCCATCTGGTCCACAGCAGGGAACCACCAGCCCCGGGAGGGTGTTTGGGCATACCCTTGCACCTACTAATCCGGAGGAAAATTAACCCCTTTTCTTGTAATCTGTGCACTCGAGGTGACAGAGGGGACCCAGGGCGCAAACGTGCCCGACCTCCTGTAGCCCTGGCTGGGATCCGGGAGGCGAATGGCACCTCTTAGGGACTTCCAGGGAAGTCCGGCCATCTAGTCGCCCCATAGGAAAGTATTGCGGGCGACCAGATGGCCGAGGCGAGAGGGGCGACCAGATGGCCGGGACCGAAATGACGCCAATCTGCCTGCCCCGGGCCTGCAGGGCTCTGGGGCTGCAGGGCTCCGGGGGCTGCAGAGCTACAGGGCTCCGGGGCTGCAGGGCTCCGGGGCTTCAGTCCTCCCCGGGCCCTGATGGACCCTCTGTCCCGGGCGCCCGGACCCCCCTGGCCGGCTCACAGGACGGAGGGGTATTCCCGCACCACCGGGCCATGCCGGATGGGGCTCAAGCCCCGTGCCCGGTCCCAGGCCCGGCTCCCGGACCCTAGGCCAGGCCCGGGAGAGCCTCCTCTGGGCTGCAGGGCTCCAGGGCTACAGGGCTCGGGGGCTGCGAGCTCTGTAGGCTGCAGGGCTTCGGGGCTGCCGGGCTCGCGGGCTCCAGGGCTCCAGGGCTCGGGGGCTCCGGGGCTGCAGGGCTCAGGGGCTCCGTGGCTGCAGGCATCCGGGGCTGCAGGGCTCGGGGGCTGCAGGGCTCCTCGGGGGCTCCAGGGCTCCCGGGCTCCGGGGCTGCAGGGCTCCAGGGCTCCAGGGCTCTAGGGCTACAGGGATCCAGGGCTGCTGGGCTCCAGGGCTCGGGGGCTCCAGGGCAGCAGGGCTCCAGGGCTTGGGACCCATGGAGCCCGTCCCGGGTACTTTGCCACTCTGCAGACCGGAGGAGGGAGCCCCTAATGCCTGGGAGGTGTTGCCCGGGCATCGCTCATCTGGTCCCCAGCAGGGAACCACCAGCCCCGGGAGGGTGTTTGGGCATACCCTTGCACCTACTAATCCGGAGGAAAATTACCCCCCTTTCTTGTAATCCATGCACTCGAGGTGACAGAGGGGACCCAGGGCACAAACGTGCCTGACCTCCTGGAGCCCTGGCTGGAATCCGGGAGGCGAATGGCACCTCATAGGGACTTCCAGGGAAGTCCGGCCATCTAGTCGCCCCATAGGAAAGCATTGCGGGCGACCAGATGGCCGAGGCGAGAGGGGCGACCCGATTGCCGGGACCGAAATGACACCAATCTGCCTGCCCCGGGCCTGTAGGGCTCAGGAGCTGCAGGGCTCCGGGGCTCTGGGGCTCCGGGGCTCTGGGGCTGCAGGGCTGCAGGGCAAGGGGACTGCAGGGCTCCACAGCTTGGGGGGCTGCAGGGCTCCGGGGCTGCAGGGCTCGGGTTCTCCAGGGCTCCAGGGCTCCAGGGCTCCAGGGCTGCAGGGCTCCGGGGCTGCTGGGCTCCAGGGCTCCGGGGCGGCTGGGCTCTGGGGCTCCAGGGCCTGGGACCCATGGAACCCGTTCCGGGTACTTTGCCACACTGCGGCCCGGAGGAGGGAGCCCCGGATGCCTGGGAGGTGTTGCCCGGGCATCGCCCATCTGGTCCCCAGCAGGAAACCACCAGCCCCCGGAGGGTGTTTGGGCATACCCTTGCACCTACTAATCCGGAGGAAAATTACCCCCCTTTCTTGTAATCCGTGCACTCGAGGTGACAGAGGGGACCCAGGGCGCAAAAGTGCCCGACCTCCTGGAGCCCTGGCTGGGATCCGGGAGGCAAATGGCACCTCATAGGGACTTCCAGGGACGTCCGGCCATCTAGTCACCCCATAGGAAAGCATTGCGGGCGACCAGATGGCCGAGGCGAGAGGGGCGACCAGATGGCCGGGACCGAAATAACACCAATCTGCCTGCCCCAGGCCTGCAGGGCTCTGGGGCTGCAGGGCTCCGGGGGCTGCAGAGCTACAGGGCTCCAGGGCTGCAGGGCTCCGGGGCTTCAGGCCATCTCCGGGCCCTGATGGACCCTCTGTCCCGGGCGCCCTTGACCCCCCCCCGGCCGGCTCGCAGGATGGAGGGTTATTCCCGCACCACCGGGCCCTGCTGGACTGGGCTCAAGCCCCGGGCCCGGTCCCTGGCCCGGCTCCCGGACCCTAGGCCAGGCCCGGGAGAGCCTCCCCTAGGCTGCAGGGCTACAGGGCTACAGGGCTCGGGGGCTGCAGGGCTCCATGGACTGAAGGACTTCGGGGCTGCCGGGCATGGGGGCTCCAGGGCTGCAGGGCTCGGGGGCTCCGGGGCTGCAGGGCTCAGGGGCTCCCGGGCTGCAGGCATCCGGGGCTGCAGGGCTCGGGGGCTGCAGGGCTCCTCGGGGGCTCCACAGCTCCCGGGCTCCGGGGCTGCAGGGCTCCAGGGCTGCAGGGCTCCGGGGGGGCTCCAGGGGCTGTAGGGCTCCAGGGGCTCCAGGGCTGCAGGGCTCCAGGGCTGCAGCGCTCCAGGGCTCCAGGGCTGCAGGGCTGCAGGGCTCCATGGGGACTACAGGGCTCCAGGGGCTGTAGGGCTCCGGGGGCTCCAGGACGGAGGGGTATTCCCGCACCTCCGGGCCCTGCCGGATGGGGCTCAAGCCGCGGGCCCGCTCCCGGTCTCTGCTTCTGAAACCCTAGCCAGGCTGGGGAAAGAGCCGCCCTTGCCTCTGATGAACGCCTGGAACCTCGGCCGGCTTGCAGGACGGGGAAGCTCCAGCAAACCCATGGCTGGCCGGACGGAGCTCAAGCCCCGGGCCCGCTCCCGGTCCCTGCTTCCGAAACCCTAGCCCGGCCGGGGAGAGCCTCCCTTGGCCCTGATGAACGCCCGGAACCTCAGCCGGCTTGCGGGACGGGGAGGCTCCAGCAACCCCATGGCCTACCGGACGGAGCTCAAGCCCCGGGCCCGGTCCCTGCTTCCAAAACCCTAGCCAGCCCGGGGAGAGCCTCCCATGGCCCGATAAACGCCCGGAACCTCGGCCGGCTTGCAGGACGGAGCTCAGGCCCCAGGCCTCAGGCCCAGCCTACCAACCCTAGCCGGGCCCGGGGAGAGCCTCCCGGTAGATCCCCCTGTCCCCAGCACCTGGACCCTGGGCCGGAACCAAGGAGGGTTAAGCCCAGGACACGTCCTCTCCCCGACGGCCTGCCCGGGGAGCCCATTTTTGTCGACTATTAAGCCCCCACATAGTGGGGGCTTACAGAACTTTGGGAAAGGACAAAAGTTGGAGTTAGCCCGTCCGCCAGCCTGCAGGGCCATCTGGTCACCCAGCCCGCAGGGCCATCTGGTCACGCAGCCAGGCGACCAGATGACCCGGGACGACCCAGCGCCCGGATGGCCTGGGAGGGTGCCGTACCCAGTCGCCCTTGCAGTCCAGCGAGGGTGGCCAGGCGCTGCTGCTTGCCTCCCTGCTCGACTTGCCCATTCAGCAGTGGGAAGGGGAGGCCCGGCCGGCGGCGGCCCAGGCCATCTGGTCACCCTGCCGACCCGCAAGGGAAGGTGTGGCCCCCATCCCCGCACCCCGGTGGGGCAGGGAGGGGAGGGAGAGGCCCCCGTGCCGGAGGGCATGTGGTGGAGGCAGCCTCCCGCAGGCCCGTGTTACCCCCTCTACATCCATCCCGCCGGCCAGGCGGCAGAGGGACCCACCCCTGGGTGTGGTGGAGGGAGGCTTCTGCGGGCGCCCACGCACGGAAAGAGACAAAAGCTTGGCTCAGAGGATGACTTTCAATAGATCGCAGCGAGGTAGCTGCTCTGCTACTTACGAAACCCTGACCCAGAATCAGGTTGTCTACGAATGATTTAGCACTGGGTGCCCCACGAACATGGGCCTGATCAAACTCAGAGGAAAAGGACCATCGGCAAGGGGCTGAGAGGCAGGAGCGTCCCGGGCCCCTGAGGGGCCCTGGCGGGCAGGCCCCGGGATGCCTTCCCCCTCTCAGCATGGCCAGACCTCATGGAAGTCTGCCTGATCAAACTCGGAGAAAAATGACCATCGAACCCTGATAAAAACAACCATCGACAATGGGCCGAGAGGCAGAAGCATCAACGGGCCCCTGGGGGCCCCTAGCGGGTGGGTCCTGGGACGCCTTTCCCCTCTCAGCATGGCCAGACCTCACGGAGGTATGCCTGATCAAACTCTGAGAAAAACGACCATCGGCAAGGGGCTGAGAGGCAGGAGCGTCCCCGGGCCCCTGGGGGCCCCTGGCAGGCAGGCTCCAGGACGCCTCCCTCCCTCTCAGCATGGCCAGACCTCATGAAAGTCTGCCTGATCAAACTCGGAGAAAAACAACCATCGAACTTGGAGAAAAACGACCATCGGCAAGGGGCCAAGAGGCAGAAGCGTCCCCGGGCCCCTGGGGGCCCCTGGTGGGTGGGCCCCAGGAAACCTTTCCCCCTCAGCATGGCCAGACCTCATGGAGGTCTGTACCTGATCAAACTCGGAGAAAAAGGACAATCGGCAAGGGGCTGAAAGGCAGGAGCGTCCCCGGGCCCCTGGGGGCCCCTGGCGGGCAGGCCCCGGGATGCCTTCCCTCTCTCAGCATGACCAGACCTCATGGAAGTCTGCCTGATGAAACTCGGAGAAAAACGACCATCGAACCCTGATAAAAACGACCATCGACAAGGGGCCGAGAGGCAGAAGCATCCACGGGCCCCTGGGGGCCCCTGGCGGGCGGGCCCCGGGATGCATTCCCCCTCTCAGCATGGCCAGACCTCACTGAGGTATGCCTGATCAAACTCGGAGACAAACAACCATCGGCAAGGGGCTGAGAGGCAGGAGCGTCCCAGGGCCCCTGGGGGACCCTGGCAGGCCCTGGGATGCCTCCCCCCCTCTCAGCATGGCTGGACCTCCTGGAAGTCTACCTGATCAAACTCGGCGAAAAACAACCATCTAACTCAGAGAAAAACGACCATCGGCAAGGGGCCAGGAGGCAGAAGTGTCCCCGGGCCCCTGGGGGCCCCTGGCGGGCAGGCCCGGGACACCTTCCCCCTCTCTGCATGGCCAGACCTCACGGAGGTCTGTGCCTTATCAAACTCGGAGAAAAAGGACCATCGGCAAGGGGCTGACAGGCAGGAGCGTCCCCGGGCCCCTGGGAGCCCCTGGCAGGCGGGCCCTGCGATGCCTTCCCCCTCTCAGCATGGCCAGACCTCATGGAAGTCTGCCTAAACAAACTCGGAGAAAAAACGACCATCGAACCCTGATAAAAACGACCATCAACAATGGGCAGGAGTGTCCCTGGGCCCCTGGGGGCTCCTGGCGGGCGGGCCCCAGGACGCCTTCCCCCTCTCAGCATGGCCAGACCTCACGGAGGTATGCCTGATCAAACTCGGAGAAAAACAAATATCGAACTCGGAGAAAAACTACCATCGGCAAGGGGCTGAGAGGCTGAAGTGTCCCCGGGCCCCTGGGGGCCCATGGCGGGAGGGCCCCGGGATGCCTCCCCCCTCTCAGCATGGCCAGACATCATGGAAGTCTGCCTGATCAAACTCGGAGAAAAACGACCATCGGCAAGGGGCTGAGAGGCAGAAGCGTCCCCGGGCCCCTGGGGGCCCCTGGCAGGCAGGCCCCGGGATGCCTCTCCCCTCTCAGCATGGCCGGACCTCATGGAAGTCTGCCTGATCAAACTCGGAGAAAAACAACCATCGAACTTGGAGAAAAACGACCATCGGCAAGGGGCCAAGAGGCAGAAGCGTCCCGGGCCCCTGGGGGCCCCTGGCGGGTGGGCCCCAGGAAACCTTTCCCCCTTAGCATGGCCAGACCTCATGGAAGTCTGCCTGATGAAACTCGGAGAAAAACAACCATCGAACCCTGACAAAAACGACCATCGACAAGGGGCCGAGAGGCAGAAGCATCCACGGGCCCCTGGGGGCCCCTGGCGGGTGGGCCCCGGGACGCCTTACCCCTCTCAGCATGGCCAGACCTCACAGAGGTATGCCTGATCAAACTCCGAGACAAACGACCATCGGCAAGGGGCTGAGAGGCAGGAGCGTCCCCGGGCCCCTGGGGGACCCTGGCAGGCCCCGGGATGCCTCCCCCCCTCTCAGCATGGCCGGACCTCCTGGAAGTCTGCCTGATCAAACTCGGCGAAAAACAACCATCTAACTCTGAGAAAAACGACCATCGGCAAGGGGCCAAGAGGCAGAACTGGCGGGCCGGCCCGGGACACCTTCCCCCTCTCAGCATGGCCAGACCTCACGGAGGTCTCTGCCTTATCAAACTCGGAGAAAAAGGACCATCGGCAAGGGGCTGACAGGCAGGAGCGTCCCCGGGCCCCTGGGGGCCCCTGGCGGGCGGGCCCCGGGATGCCTTCCCCCTCTCAGCATGGCCAGACCTCATGGAAGTCTGCCTGATCAAACTCGGAGAAAAACGACCATCGAACCCTGATAAAAACGACCATCAACAATGGGCAGGAGCGTCCCCGGGCCCCTGGGGGCCACTGGCGGGTGGGCCCCGGGACGCCTTTCCCCTCTCAGCATGGCCAGACCTCACGGAGGTATGCCTGATCAAACTCGGAGAAAAACAAATATCGAACTCGGAGAAAAACGACCATCGGCAAGGGGCTGAGAGGCTGAAGCGTCCCCGGGCCCCTGGGGGCCCCTGGCAGGCGGGCCAGGGAAGCCTTCCCCCTCTCAGCATGGCCGGACCTCACGGAGGTCTGTGCGTGATCAAACTCGGAGAAAAAGGACCACCGGCAAGGGGCTGAGAGGCAGGAGCGTCCCCGGGCCCCTGGGGGCCCCTGGCAGGTGGGCCCCGGGACACCTTCCCCCTCAAACTTGGTGATAAAGGACCATCGGCAAGGGGCTGAGAGGCAAGAGTGTCCCCAGGACACTGGGGGGCCCGGTGGGCAGGCCCCAGGGCTGCCTACCCCTGATTCAGAATCTCCGGAGGTCTGACTGACCCTCTCCCTAGTAATCCGGAGGAACATTACCCCCCTTTCTTGTAATCTGTGCACTCGAAGTCACACAGGGGACCCAAGGCACGAACGAGCCCGACCTCCTGGAGCCCTGGCTGGGATCCGGGAGGCGAATGGCACCTCATCGGGACTTCCAGGGAAGTTCGGTCATCTGGTCGCCCCATTGGAAAGCATTGCGGGCGACCAGATGGCCGAGGCGAGAGGGGCGACCAGATGGCCGGGACCGAAATGACGCCAATCTGCCTGCCCCGGGCCTGCAGGGCTCTGGGGCTGCAGGGCTCATGGGCTCCGGGGCTGCAGGGCTCAGGGGCTCCAGGGCTGCAGGCATCCGGGGCTGCAGGGCTCCGGGGCTGCAGGGCTCCAGGGTCCAGGGCTCTAGGACTCCAGGGCTCCAGGTCTCCAGGGCTGCAGGGCTCCGGGGCTGCTGGGCTGCTGGGCTCCAGGGCTCGGGGGCTCCAGGGTAGCAGGGCTCCAGGGGTCGGGACCCATGGAGCCCGTCCCGGGTACTTTGCCACTCTGCGGCCCAGAGGAGGGAGCCCCGGATGCCTGGGAGGTGTTGCCCGGGCATCGCCCATCTGGTCCCCAGCAGGGAACCACCAGCCCCGGGAGGGTGTTTGGGCAAACCCTTGCACCTACTAATCCGGAGGAAAATTACCCCCCTTTCTTGTAATCCGTGCACTCGAGGTGACAGAGGGGACCCAGGGCGCAAACGTGCCCGACCTCCTGGAGCCCTGGCTGGGATCCGGGAGGCGAATGGCACCTCATAGGGACTTCCAGGGAAGTCCGGCCATCTAGTCGCCCCATAGGAAAGCATTGCGGGCGACCAGATGGCCGAGGCGAGAGGGGCGACCAGATGGCCGGGACCGAAATGACGCCAATCTGCCTGCCCCGGGCCTGCAGGGCTCTGGGGCTGCAGGGCTCCGGGGGCTGCAGAGCTACAGGGCTCCGGGGCTGCAGGGCTCCGGGGCTTCAGTCCTCCCCGGGCCCTGATGGACCCTCTGTCCCGGGCGCCCGGACCCCCCTGGCCGGCTCACAGGACGGAGGGGTATTCCCGCACCACCGGGCCATGCCGGATGGGGCTCAAGCCCCGTGCCCGGTCCCAGGCCCGGCTCCCGGACCCTAGGCCAGGCCCGGGAGAGCCTCCTCTGGGCTGCAGGGCTCCAGGGCTTCAGGGCTCGGGGGCTGCAAGCTCTGTAGGCTGCAGGGCTTCGGGGCTGCCGGGCTCGCGGGCTCCAGGGCTCCAGGGCTCGGGGGCTCCGGGGCTGCAGGGGCTCCGTGGCTGCAGGCATCCGGGGCTGCAGGGCTCGGGGGCTGCAGGGCTCCTCGGGGGCTCCAGGGCTCCGGTGCTCCGGGGCTGCAGGGCTCCGGGGCTCCAGGGCTCTAGGGCTACAGGGATCCAGGGCTGCTGGGCTCCAGGGCTCGGGGGCTCCAGGGCAGCAGGGCTCCAGGGCTTGGGACCCATGGAGCCCGTCCCGGGTACTTTGCCACTCTGCGGACCGGAGGAGGGAGCCCCTAATGCCTGGGAGGTGTTGCCCGGGCATCGCTCATCTGGTCCCCAGCAGGGAACCACCAGCCCCGGGAGGGTGTTTGGGCATACCCTTGCACCTACTAATCCGGAGGAAAATTACCCCCCTTTCTTGTAATCCATGCACTCGAGGTGACAGAGGGGACCCAGGGCACAAACGTGCCCGACCTCCTGGAGCCCTGGCTGGAATCCGGGAGGCGAATGGCACCTCATAGGGACTTCCAGGGAAGTCCGGCCATCTAGTCGCCCCATAGGAAAGCATTGCGGGCGACCAGATGGCCGAGGCGAGAGGGGCGACCCGATTGCCGGGACCGAAATGACACCAATCTGCCTGCCCCGGGCCTGTAGGGCTCAGGAGCTGCAGGGCTCCGGGGCTCTGGGGCTCCGGGGCTCTGGGGCTGCAGGGCTGCAGGGCAAGGGGACTGCAGGGCTCCACAGCTTGGGGGGCTGCAGGGCTCCGGGGCTGCAGGGCTCGGGTTCTCCAGGGCTCCAGGGCTCCAGGGCTCCAGGGCTGCAGGGCTCCGGGGCTGCTGGGCTCCAGGGCTCCGGGGCGGCTGGGCTCCGGGGCTCCAGGGCCTGGGACCCATGGAACCCGTTCCGGGTACTTTGCCACACTGCGGCCCGGAGGAGGGAGCCCCGGATGCCTGGGAGGTGTTGCCCGGGCATCGCCCATCTGGTCCCCAGCAGGAAACCACCAGCCCCGGGAGGGTGTTTGGGCATACCCTTGCACCTACTAATCCGGAGGAAAATTACCCCCCTTTCTTGTAATCCGTGCACTCGAGGTGACAGAGGGGACCCAGGGCACAAAAGTGCCCGACCTCCTGGAGCCCTGGCTGGGATCCGGGAGGCAAATGGCACCTCATAGGGACTTCCAGGGACGTCCGGCCATCTAGTCACCCCATAGGAAAGCATTGCGGGCGACCAAATGGCCGAGGCGAGAGGGGCGACCAGATGGCCGGGACCGAAATAACACCAATCTGCCTGCCCCAGGCCTGCAGGGCTCTGGGGCTGCAGGGCTCCGGGGGCTGCAGAGCTACAGGGCTCCAGGGCTGCAGGGCTCCGGGGCTTCAGGCCTCCCCGGGCCCTGATGGACCCTCTGTCCCGGGCGCCCTTGACCCCCCCCGGCCGGCTCGCAGGATGGAGGGTTATTCCCGCACCACCGGGCCCTGCTGGACTGGGCTCAAGCCCCGGGCCCGGTCCCTGGCCCGGCTCCCGGACCCTAGGCCAGGCCCGGGAGAGCCTCCCCTAGGCTGCAGGGCTACAGGGCTACAGGGCTCGGGGGCTGCAGGGCTCCATGGACTGCAGGACTTCGGGGCTGCCGGGCATGGGGGCTCCAGGGCTGCAGGGCTCGGGGGATCCGGGGCTGCAGGGCTCAGGGGCTCCGGGGCTGCAGGCATCCGGGGCTGCAGGGCTCGGGGGCTGCAGGGCTCCTCGGGGGCTCCACAGCTCCCGGGCTCCGGGGCTGCAGGGCTCCAGGGCTGCAGGGCTCCGGGGGGGCTCCAGGGGCTGTAGGGCTCCAGGGGCTCCAGGGCTGCAGGGCTCCAGGGCTGCAGGGCTCCAGGGCTGCAGGGCTGCAGGGCTCCAGGGCTCGCAGGCTCCAGGGCAGCAGGGCTCCAGGGCTTGGAACCCATGGAGCCCGTCCCCGGTACTTTGCCACTCTGCGGCCCGGAGGAGGGAGCCCCGGATGCATGGAAGGTGTTGCCCGGGCATCGCCCATCTGGTCCACAGCAGGGAACCACCAGCCCCGGGAGGGTGTTTGGGCATACCCTTGCACCTACTAATCCGGAGGAAAATTACCCCCCTTTCTTGTAATCTGTGCACTCGAGGTGACAGAGGGGACCCAGGGCGCAAACGTGCCCGACCTCCTGGAGCCCTGGCTGGGATCCGGGAGGCGAATGGCACCTCATAGGGACTTCCAGGGAAGTCCGGCCATCTAGTCGCCCCATAGGAAAGCATTGCGGGCAACCAGATGGCTGAGGCGAAAGGGGCGACCAGATGGCCGGGACCAAAATGACGCCAATCGGCCTGCCCCGGGCCTGTAGGGCTCAGGAGCTGCAGGGCTCCGGGGCTCCGGGGCTGCAGGGCTCGGGGACTGCAGGGCTCCACGGCTCGGGGGGCTGCAGCGCTCCGGGGCTCCAGGGCTCCGGGGCTCCGGGGCTCCGGGGCTCCGGGGCTGCTGGGCTCCGGGGCTGCTGGGCTCCAGGGCTCGGGGGCTCCAGGGCAGAAGGGCTCCAGGGCTCCAAGGCTCCGGGGCTCCAGGGCCCGGGACCCATGGAGCCCGTCCCGGGTACTTTGCCACTCTGCGGCCCGGAGGAGGGAGCCCCGGATGCATGGAAGGTCTTGCCCGGGCATCGCCCATCTGGTCCACAGCAGGGAACCACCAGCCCCGGGAGGGTGTTTGGGCATACCCTTGCACCTACTAATCCGGAGGAAAATTAACCCCTTTTCTTGTAATCTGTGCACTCGAGGTGACAGAGGGGACCCAGGGCGCAAACGTGCCCGACCTCCTGGAGCCCTGGCTGTGATCCGGGAGGCGAATGGCACCTCATAGGGACTTCCAGGGAAGTCCGGCCATCTAGTCGCCCCATAGGAAAGCATTGCGGGCGACCAGATGGCCGAGGCGAGAGGGGCGACCAGATGGCCGGGACCGAAATGACGCCAATCTGCCTGCCCCGGGCCTGCAGGGCTCTGGGGCTGCAGGGCTCCGGGGGCTGCAGAGCTACAGGGCTCCGGGGCTGCAGGGCTCCGGGGCTTCAGTCCTCCCCGGGCCCTGATGGACCCTCTGTCCCGGGCGCCCGGACCCCCCTGGCCGGCTCACAGGACGGAGGGGTATTCCCGCACCACCGGGCCATGCCGGATGGGGCTCAAGCCCCGTGCCCGGTCCCAGGCCCGGCTCCCGGACCCTAGGCCAGGCCCGGGAGAGCCTCCTTTGGGCTGCAGGGCTCCAGGGCTACAGGGCACGGGGGCTGCGAGCTCTGTAGGCTGCAGGGCTTCGGGGCTGCCGGGCTCGCGGGCTCCGGGGCTCCAGGGCTCGGGGGCTCCGGGGCTGCAGGGCTCAGGGGCTCCGTGGCTGCAGGCATCCGGGGCTGCAGGGCTCGGGGGCTGCAGGGCTCCTCGGGGGCTCCAGGGCTCCCGGGCTCCGGGGCTGCAGGGCTCCGGGGCTCCAGGGCTCCAGGGCTACAGGGATCCAGGGCTGCTGGGCTCCAGGGCTCGGGGGCTCCAGGGCAGCAGGGCTCCAGGGCTTGGGACCCATGGAGCCCGTCCCGGGTACTTTGCCACTCTGCGGACCGGAGGAGGGAGCCCCTAATGCCTGGGAGGTGTTGCCCGGGCATCGCTCATCTGGTCCCCAGCAGGGAACCACCAGCCCCGGGAGGGTGTTTGGGCATACCCTTGCACCTACTAATCCGGAGGAAAATTACCCCCCTTTCTTGTAATCCATGCACTCGAGGTGACAGAGGGGACCCAGGGCACAAACGTGCCCGACCTACTGGAGCCCTGGCTGGAATCCGGGAGGCAAATGGCACCTCATAGGGACTTCCAGGGACGTCCGGCCATCTAGTCACCCCATAGGAAAGCATTGCGGGCGACCAAATGGCCGAGGCGAGAGGGGCGACCAGATGGCCGGGACCGAAATAACACCAATCTGCCTGCCCCAGGCCTGCAGGGCTCTGGGGCTGCAGGGCTCCGGGGGCTGCAGAGCTACAGGGCTCCAGGGCTGCAGGGCTCCGGGGCTTCAGGCCTCCCCGGGCCCTGATGGACCCTCTGTCCCGGGCGCCCTTGACCCCCCCCGGCCGGCTCGCAGGATGGAGGGTTATTCCCGCACCACCGGGCCCTGCTGGACTGGGCTCAAGCCCCGGGCCCGGTCCCTGGCCCGGCTCCCGGACCCTAGGCCAGGCCCGGGAGAGCCTCCCCTAGGCTGCAGGGCTACAGGGCTACAGGGCTCGGGGGCTGCAGGGCTCCATGGACTGCAGGACTTCGGGGCTGCCGGGCATGGGGGCTCCAGGGCTGCAGGGCTCGGGGGATCCGGGGCTGCAGGGCTCAGGGGCTCCGGGGCTGCAGGCATCCGGGGCTGCAGGGCTCGGGGGCTGCAGGGCTCCTCGGGGGCTCCACAGCTCCCGGGCTCCGGGGCTGCAGGGCTCCAGGGCTGCAGGGCTCCGGGGGGGCTCCAGGGGCTGTAGGGCTCCAGGGGCTCCAGGGCTGCAGGGCTCCAGGGCTGCAGGGCTCCAGGGCTCCAGGGCTGCAGGGCTGCAGGGCTCCAGGGCTCGCAGGCTCCAGGGCAGCAGGGCTCCAGGGCTTGGAACCCATGGAGCCCGTCCCCGGTACTTTGCCACTCTGCGGCCCGGAGGAGGGAGCCCCGGATGCATGGAAGGTGTTGCCCGGGCATCGCCCATCTGGTCCACAGCAGGGAACCACCAGCCCCGGGAGGGTGTTTGGGCATACCCTTGCACCTACTAATCCGGAGGAAAATTACCCCCCTTTCTTGTAATCTGTGCACTCGAGGTGACAGAGGGGACCCAGGGCGCAAACGTGCCCGACCTCCTGGAGCCCTGGCTGGGATCCGGGAGGCGAATGGCACCTCATAGGGACTTCCAGGGAAGTCCGGCCATCTAGTCGCCCCATAGGAAAGCATTGCGGGCAACCAGATGGCTGAGGCGAAAGGGGCGACCAGATGGCCGGGACCAAAATGACGCCAATCGGCCTGCCCCGGGCCTGTAGGGCTCAGGAGCTGCAGGGCTCCGGGGCTCCGGGGCTGCAGGGCTCGGGGACTGCAGGGCTCCACGGCTCGGGGGGCTGCAGAGCTCCGGGGCTCCAGGGCTCCGGGGCTCCGGGGCTCCGGGGCTGCTGGGCTCCGGGGCTGCTGGGCTCCAGGGCTCGGGGGCTCCAGGGCAGAAGGGCTCCAGGGCTCCAAGGCTCCGGGGCTCCAGGGCCCGGGACCCATGGAGCCCGTCCCGGGTACTTTGCCACTCTGCGGCCCGGAGGAGGGAGCCCCGGATGCATGGAAGGTCTTGCCCGGGCATCGCCCATCTGGTCCACAGCAGGGAACCACCAGCCCCGGGAGGGTGTTTGGGCATACCCTTGCACCTACTAATCCGGAGGAAAATTAACCCCTTTTCTTGTAATCTGTGCACTCGAGGTGACAGAGGGGACCCAGGGCGCAAACGTGCCCGACCTCCTGGAGCCCTGGCTGTGATCCGGGAGGCGAATGGCACCTCATAGGGACTTCCAGGGAAGTCCGGCCATCTAGTCGCCCCATAGGAAAGCATTGCGGGCGACCAGATGGCCGAGGCGAGAGGGGCGACCAGATGGCCGGGACCGAAATGACGCCAATCTGCCTGCCCCGGGCCTGCAGGGCTCTGGGGCTGCAGGGCTCCGGGGGCTGCAGAGCTACAGGGCTCCGGGGCTGCAGGGCTCCGGGGCTTCAGTCCTCCCCGGGCCCTGATGGACCCTCTGTCCCGGGCGCCCGGACCCCCCTGGCCGGCTCACAGGATGGAGGGGTATTCCCGCACCACCGGGCCATGCCGGATGGGGCTCAAGCCCCGTGCCCGGTCCCAGGCCTGGCTCCCGGACCCTAGGCCAGGCCCGGGAGAGCCTCCTCTGGGCTGCAGGGCTCCAGGGCTACAGGGCACGGGGGCTGCGAGCTCTGTAGGCTGCAGGGCTTCGGGGCTGCCGGGCTCGCGGGCTCCGGGGCTCCAGGGCTCGGGGGCTCCGGGGCTGCAGGGCTCAGGGGCTCCGTGGCTGCAGGCATCCGGGGCTGCAGGGCTCGGGGGCTGCAGGGCTCCTCGGGGGCTCCAGGGCTCCCGGGCTCCGGGGCTGCAGGGCTCCGGGGCTCCAGGGCTCCAGGGCTACAGGGATCCAGGGCTGCTGGGCTCCAGGGCTCGGGGGCTCCAGGGCAGCAGGGCTCCAGGGCTTGGGACCCATGGAGCCCGTCCCGGGTACTTTGCCACTCTGCAGACCGGAGGAGGGAGCCCCTAATGCCTGGGAGGTGTTGCCCAGGCATCGCTCATCTGGTCCCCAGCAGGGAACCACCAGCCCCGGGAGGGTGTTTGGGCATACCCTTGCACCTACTAATCCGGAGGAAAATTACCCCCCTTTCTTGTAATCCATGCACTCGAGGTGACAGAGGGGACCCAGGGCACAAACGTGCCCGACCTACTGGAGCCCTGGCTGGAATCCGGGAGGCAAATGGCACCTCATAGGGACTTCCAGGGAAGTCCGGCCATCTAGTCGCCCCATAGGAAAGCATTGCGGGCGACCAGATGGCCGAGGCGAGAGGGGCGACCCGATTGCCGGGACCGAAATGACACCAATCTGCCTGCCCCGGGCCTGTAGGGCTCAGGAGCTGCAGGGCTCCGGGGCTCTGGGGCTCCGGGGCTCTGGGGCTGCAGGGCTGCAGGGCAAGGGGACTGCAGGGCTCCACAGCTTGGGGGGCTGCAGGGCTCCGGGGCTGCAGGGCTCGGGTTCTCCAGGGCTCCAGGGCTCCAGGGCTGCAGGGCTCCGGGGCTGCGGGGCTCCAGGGCTCCGGGGCGGCTGGGCTCTGGGGCTCCAGGGCCTGGGACCCATGGTACCCGTTCCGGGTACTTTGCCACACTACGGCCCGGAGGAGGGAGCCCCGGATGCCTGGGAGGTGTTGCCCGGGCATCGCCCATCTGGTCCCCAGCAGGAAACCACCAGCCCCGGGAGGGTGTTTGGGCATACCCTTGCACCTACTAATCCGGAGGAAAATTACCCCCCTTTCTTGTAATCCGTGCACTCGAGGTGACAGAGGGGACCCAGGGCGCAAAAGTGCCCGACCTCCTGGAGCCCTGGCTGGGATCCGGGAGGCAAATGGCACCTCATAGGGACTTCCAGGGACGTCCGGCCATCTAGTCACCCCATAGGAAAGCATTGCGGGCGACCAGATGGCCGAGGCGAGAGGGGCGACCAGATGGCCGGGACCGAAATAACACCAATCTGCCTGCCCCAGGCCTGCAGGGCTCTGGGGCTGCAGGGCTCCGGGGTCTGCAGAGCTACAGGGCTCCAGGGCTGCAGGGCTCCGGGGCTTCAGGCCTCCCCGGGCCCTGATGGACCCTCTGTCCCGGGCGCCCTTGACCCCCCCCGGCCGGCTCGCAGGATGGAGGGTTATTCCCGCACCACCGGGCCCTGCTGGACTTGGCTCAAGCCCCGGGCCCGGTCCCTGGCCCGGCAGAGCCTCCCCTAGGCTGCAGGGCTACAGGGCTACAGGGCTCGGGGGCTGCAGGGCTCCATGGACTGCAGGACTTCGGGGCTGCCGGGCATGGGGGCTCCAGGGCTGCAGGGCTCGGGGGATCCGGGGCTGCAGGGCTCAGGGGCTCCGGGGCTGCAGGGCTCGGGGGCTGCAGGGCTCCTCGGGGGCTCCACAGCTCCCGGGCTCCGGGGCTGCAGGGCTCCAGGGCTGCAGGGCTCCGGGGGGCTCCAGGGGCTGTAGGGCTCCAGGGGCTCCAGGGCTGCAGGGCTCCAGGGCTGCAGGGCTCCAGGGCTCCAGGGCTGCAGGGCTGCAGGGCTCCAGGGCTCGCAGGCTCCAGGGCAGCAGGGCTCCAGGGCTTGGAACCCATGGAGCCCGTCCCCGGTACTTTGCCACTCTGCGGCCCGGAGGAGGGAGCCCCGGATGCATGGAAGGTGTTGCCCGGGCATCGCCCATCTGGTCCACAGCAGGGAACCACCAGCCCCGGGAGGGTGTTTGGGCATACCCTTGCACCTACTAATCCGGAGGAAAATTACCCCCCTTTCTTGTAATCTGTGCACTCGAGGTGACAGAGGGGACCCAGGGCGCAAACGTGCCCGACCTCCTGGAGCCCTGGCTGGGATCCGGGAGGCGAATGGCACCTCATAGGGACTTCCAGGGAAGTCCGGCCATCTAGTCGCCCCATAGGAAAGCATTGCGGGCAACCAGATGGCTGAGGCGAAAGGGGCGACCAGATGGCCGGGACCAAAATGACGCCAATCGGCCTGCCCCGGGCCTGTAGGGCTCAGGAGCTGCAGGGCTCCGGGGCTCCGGGGCTGCAGGGCTCGGGGACTGCAGGGCTCCACGGCTCGGGGGGCTGCAGCGCTCCGGGGCTCCAGGGCTCAGGGGCTCCGGGGCTCCGGGGCTGCTGGGCTCCGGGGCTGCTGGGCTCCAGGGCTCGGGGGCTCCAGGGCAGAAGGGCTCCAGGGCTCCAAGGCTCCGGGGCTCCAGGGCCCGGGACCCATGGAGCCCGTCCCGGGTACTTTGCCACTCTGCGGCCCGGAGGAGGGAGCCCCGGATGCATGGAAGGTCTTGCCCGGGCATCGCCCATCTGGTCCACAGCAGGGAACCACCAGCCCCGGGAGGGTGTTTGGGCATACCCTTGCACCTACTAATCCGGAGGAAAATTAACCCCTTTTCTTGTAATCTGTGCACTCGAGGTGACAGAGGGGACCCAGGGCGCAAACGTGCCCGACCTCCTGGAGCCCTGGCTGGGATCCGGGAGGCGAATGGCACCTCATAGGGACTTCCAGGGAAGTCCGGCCATCTAGTCGCCCCATAGGAAAGCATTGCGGGCGACCAGATGGCCGAGGCGAGAGGGGCGACCAGATGGCCGGGACCGAAATGACGCCAATCTGCCTGCCCCGGGCCTGCAGGGCTCTGGGGCTGCAGGGCTCCGGGGGCTGCAGAGCTACAGGGCTCCGGGGCTGCAGGGCTCCGGGGCTTCAGTCCTCCCCGGGCCCTGATGGACCCTCTGTCCCGGGCGCCCGGACCCCCCTGGCCGGCTCACAGGACGGAGGGGTATTCCCGCACCACCGGGCCATGCCGGATGGGGCTCAAGCCCCGTGCCCGGTCCCAGGCCCGGCTCCCGGACCCTAGGCCAGGCCCGGGAGAGCCTCCTCTGGGCTGCAGGGCTCCAGGGCTACAGGGCTCGGGGGCTGCGAGCTCTGTAGGCTGCAGGGCTTCGGGGCTGCCGGGCTCGCGGGCTCCAGGGCTCCAGGGCTCGGGGGCTCCGGGGCTGCAGGGCTCAGGGGCTCCGTGGCTGCAGGCATCCGGGGCTGCAGGGCTCGGGGGCTGCAGGGCTCCTCGGGGGCTCCAGGGCTCCCGGGCTCCGGGGCTGCAGGGCTCCAGGGCTCCAGGGCTCTAGGGCTACAGGGATCCAGGGCTGCTGGGCTCCAGGGCTCGGGGGCTCCAGGGCAGCAGGGCTCCAGGGCTTGGGACCCATGGAGCCCGTCCCGGGTACTTTGCCACTCTGCAGACCGGAGGAGGGAGCCCCTAATGCCTGGGAGGTGTTGCCCGGGCATCGCTCATCTGGTCCCCAGCAGGGAACCACCAGCCCCGGGAGGGTGTTTGGGCATACCCTTGCACCTACTAATCCGGAGGAAAATTACCCTCCTTTCTTGTAATCCATGCACTCGAGGTGACAGAGGGGACCCAGGGCACAAACGTGCCCGACCTCCTGGAGCCCTGGCTGGAATCCGGGAGGCGAATGGCACCTCATAGGGACTTCCAGGGAAGTCCGGCCATCTAGTCGCCCCATAGGAAAGCATTGCGGGCGACCAGATGGCCGAGGCGAGAGGGGCGACCCGATTGCCGGGACCGAAATGACACCAATCTGCCTGCCCCGGGCCTGTAGGGCTCAGGAGCTGCAGGGCTCCGGGGCTCTGGGGCTCCGGGGCTCTGGGGCTGCAGGGCTGCAGGGCAAGGGGACTGCAGGGCTCCACAGCTTGGGGGGCTGCAGGGCTCCGGGGCTGCAGGGCTCGGGTTCTCCAGGGCTCCAGGGCTCCAGGGCTCCAGGGCTCCAGGGCTGCAGGGCTCCGGGGCTGCTGGGCTCCAGGGCTCCGGGGCGGCTGGGCTCTGGGGCTCCAGGGCCTGGGACCCATGGAACCCGTTCCGGGTACTTTGCCACACTGCGGCCCGGAGGAGGGAGCCCCGGATGCCTGGGAGGTGTTGCCCGGGCATCGCCCATCTGGTCCCCAGCAGGAAACCACCAGCCCCGGGAGGGTGTTTGGGCATACCCTTGCACCTACTAATCCGGAGGAAAATTACCCCCCTTTCTTGTAATCCGTGCACTCGAGGTGACAGAGGGGACCCAGGGCGCAAAAGTGCCCGACCTCCTGGAGCCCTGGCTGGGATCCGGGAGGCAAATGGCACCTCATAGGGACTTCCAGGGACGTCTGGCCTTCTAGTCACCCCATAGGAAAGCATTGCGGGCGACCAGATGGCCGAGGCGAGAGGGGCGACCAGATGGCCGGGACCGAAATAACACCAATCTGCCTGCCCCAGGCCTGCAGGGCTCTGGGGCTGCAGGGCTCCGGGGGCTGCAGAGCTACAGGGCTCCAGGGCTGCAGGGCTCCGGGGCTTCAGGCCTCCCCGGGCCCTGATGGACCCTCTGTCCCGGGCGCCCTTGACCCCCCCCCGGCCGGCTCGCAGGATGGAGGGTTATTCCCGCACCACCGGGCCCTGCTGGACTGGGCTCAAGCCCCGGGCCCGGTCCCTGGCCCGGCTCCCGGACCCTAGGCCAGGCCCGGGAGAGCCTCCCCTAGGCTGCAGGGCTACAGGGCTACAGGGCTCGGGGGCTGCAGGGCTCCATGGACTGAAGGACTTCGGGGCTGCCGGGCATGGGGGCTCCAGGGCTGCAGGGCTCGGGGGCTCCGGGGCTGCAGGGCTCAGGGGCTCCCGGGCTGCAGGCATCCGGGGCTGCAGGGCTCGGGGGCTGCAGGGCTCCTCGGGGGCTCCACAGCTCCCGGGCTCCGGGGCTGCAGGGCTCCAGGGCTGCAGGGCTCCGGGGGGGCTCCAGGGGCTGTAGGGCTCCAGGGGCTCCAGGGCTGCAGGGCTCCAGGGCTGCAGGGCTCCAGGGCTCCAGGGCTGCAGGGCTGCAGGGCTCCATGGGGACTACAGGGCTCCAGGGGCTGTAGGGCTCCGGGGGCTCCAGGACGGAGGGGTATTCCCGCACCTCCGGGCCCTGCCGGATGGGGCTCAAGCCGCGGGCCCGCTCCCGGTCTCTGCTTCTGAAACCCTAGCCAGGCTGGGGAAAGAGTCCGCCCTTGCCTCTGATGAACGCCTGGAACCTCGGCCGGCTTGCAGGACGGGGAAGCTCCAGCAAACCCATGGCTGGCCGGACGGAGCTCAAGCCCCGGGCCCGCTCCCGGTCCCTGCTTCCGAAACCCTAGCCCGGCCGGGGAGAGCCTCCCTTGGCCCTGATGAACGCCCGGAACCTCAGCCGGCTTGCGGGACGGGGAGGCTCCAGCAACCCCATGGCCTACCGGACGGAGCTCAAGCCCCGGGCCCGGTCCCTGCTTCCAAAACCCTAGCCAGCCCGGGGAGAGCCTCCCTTGGCCCGATAAACGCCCGGAACCTCGGCCGGCTTGCAGGACGGAGCTCAGGCCCCAGGCCTCAGGCCCAGCCTACCAACCCTAGCCGGGCCCGGGGAGAGCCTCCCGGTAGATCCCCCTGTCCCCAGCACCTGGACCCTGGGCCGGAACCAAGGAGGGTTAAGCCCAGGACACGTCCTCTCCCCGACGGCCTGCCCGGGGAGCCCATTTTTGTCGACTATTAAGCCCCCACGTAGTGGGGGCTTACAGAACTTTGGGAAAGGACAAAAGTTGGAGTTAGCCCATCCGCCAGCCTGCAGGGCCATCTGGTCACCCAGCCCGCAGGGCCATCTGGTCACGCAGCCAGGCGACCAGATGACCCGGGACGACCCAGCGCCCGGATGGCCTGGGAGGGTGCCGTACCCAGTCGCCCTTGCAGTCCAGCGAGGGTGGCCAGGCGCTGCTGCTTGCCTCCCTGCTCGACTTGCCCATTCAGCAGTGGGAAGGGGAGGCCCGGCCGGCGGCGGCCCAGGCTATCTGGTCACCCTGCCAACCCGCAAGGGAAGGTGTGGCCCCCATCCCCGCACCCCGGTGGGGCAGGGAGGGGAGGGAGAGGCCCCCGTGCCGGAGGGCATGTGGTGGAGGCAGCCTCCCGCAGGCCCGTGTTACCCCCTCCACATCCATCCCGCCGGCCAGGCGGCAGAGGGACCCACCCCTGGGTGTGGTAGAGGGAGGGTTCTGCGGGCGCCCACGCACGGAAAGAGACAAAAACTTGGCTCAGAGGATGACTTTCAATAGATCGCAGCGAGGTAGCTGCTCTGCTACTTACGAAACCCTGACCCAGAATCAGGTTGTCTACGAATGATTTAGCACTGGGTGCCCCACGAACATGGGCCTGATCAAACTCAGAGGAAAAGGACCATCGGCAAGGGGCTGAGAGACAGGAGCGTCCCCGGGCCCCTGAGGGGCCCTGGCGGGCAGGCCCCGGGATGCCTTCCCCCTCTCAGCATGGCCAGACCTCATGGAAGTCTGCCTGATCAAACTCGGAGAAAAATGACCATCGAACCCTGATAAAAACAACCATCGACAATGGGCCGAGAGGCAGAAGCATCCACGGGCCCCTGGGGGCCCCTAGCGGGTGGGTCCTGGGACGCCTTCCCCCTCTCAGCATGGCCAGACCTAACGGAGGTATGCCTGATCAAACTCTGAGAAAAACGACCATCGGCAAGGGGCTGAGAGGCAGGAGCGTCCCCGGGCCCCTGGGGGCCCCTGGCAGGCAGGCTCCAGGACGCCTCCCTCCCTCTCAGCATGGCCAGACCTCATGAAAGTCTGCCTGATCAAACTCGGAGAAAAACAACCATCGAACTTGGAGAAAAACGACCATCGGCAAGGGGCCAAGAGGCAGAAGCGTCCCCGGGCCCCTGGGGGCCCCTGGCGGGTGGGCCCCAGGAAACCTTTCCCCCTCAGCATGGCCAGACCTCACGGAGGTCTGTACCTGATCAAACTCGGAGAAAAAGGACAATCGGCAAGGGGCTGAGAGGCAGGAGCGTCCCCGGGCCCCTGGGGGCCCCTGGCGGGCAGGCCCCGGGATGCCTTCCCTCTCTCAGCATGACCAGACCTCATGGAAGTCTGCCTGATGAAACTCGGAGAAAAACGACCATCGAACCCTGATAAAAACGACCATCGACAAGGGGCCGAGATGCAGAAGCATCCACGGGCCCCTGGGGGCCCCTGGCGGGCGGGCCCCGGGATGCATTCCCCCTCTCAGCATGGCCAGACCTCACTGAGGTATGCCTGATCAAACTCGGAGACAAACAACCATCGGCAAGGGGCTGAGAGGCAGGAGCGTCCCAGGGCCCCTGGGGGACCCTGGCAGGCCCTGGGTGCCTCCCCCCTCTCAGCATGGCTGGACCTCCTGGAAGTCTACCTGATCAAACTCGGCGAAAAACAACCATCTAACTCGGAGAAAAACGACCATCGGCAAGGGGCCAGGAGGCAGAAGTGTCCCCGGGTCCCTGGGGGCCCCTGGTGGGCAGGCCCGGGACACCTTCCCCCTCTCTGCATGGCCAGACCTCACGGAGGTCTGTGCCTTATCAAAATCGGAGAAAAAGGACCATCGGCAAGGGGCTGACAGGCAGGAGCGTCCCCGGGCCCCTGGGGGCCCCTGGCGGGAGGGCCCCGGGATGCCTCCCCCCTCTCAGCATGGCCAGACCTCATGGAAGTCTGCCTGATCAAACTCGGAGAAAAACGACCATCGGCAAGGGGCTGAGAGGCAGAAGCGTCCCCGGGCCCCTGGGGGCCCCTGGCAGGCGGGCCCGGGATGCCTTCCCCCTCTCAGCATGGCCGGACCTCACGGAGGTCTGTGCCTGATCAAACTCGGAGAAAAACGACCATCGGCAAGGGGCTGAGAGGCAGGAGGTCCCCGGGCCCCTGGGGGCCCCTGGCGGGAGGGCCCCGGGATGCCTTCCCCCTCTCAGCATGGCCAGACCTCATGGAAGTCTGCCTGATCAAACTCGGAGAAAAACAACCATCGAACTTGGAGAAAAACGACCATCGGCAAGGGGCCAAGAGGCAGAAGCGTCCCCGGGCCCCTGGGGGCCCCTGGCGGGTGGGCCCCAGGAAACCTTTCCCCCTTAGCATGGCCAGACCTCATGGAAGTCTGCCTGATGAAACTCGGAGAAAAACAACCATCGAACCCTGACATAAACGACCATCGACAAGGGGCCGAGAGGCAGAAGCATCCATGGGCCCCTGGGGGCCCCTGGCGGGTGGGCCCCGGGACGTCTTACCCCTCTCAGCATGGCCAGACCTCACAGAGGTATGCCTGATCAAACTCGGAGACAAACGACCATCGGCAAGGGGCTGAGAGGCAGGAGCGTCCCCGGGCCCCTGGGGGACCCTGGCAGGCCCCGGGATGCCTCCCCCCCTCTCAGCATGGCCGGACCTCCTGGAAGTCTGCCTGATCAAACTCGGCGAAAAACAACCATCTAACTCCGAGAAAAACGACCATCGGCAAGGGGCGAAGAGGCAGAAGTGTCCCGGGGCCCCTGGGGGCCCCTGGCGGGCCGGCCCGGGACACCTTCCCCCTCTCAGCATGGCCAGACCTCACGGAGGTCTGTGCCTTATCAAACTCGGAGAAAAAGGACCATCGGCAAGGGGCTGACAGGCAGGAGCGTCCTCGGGCCCCTGGGGGCCCCTGGCGGGAGGGCCCCGGGACGCCTTTCCCCTCTCAGCATGGCCAGACCTCACGGAGGTATGCCTGATCAAACTCGGAGAAAAACAACTATCGAACTCAGAGAAAAACGACCATCGGCAAGGGGCTGAGAGGCTGAAGCGTCCCCGGGCCCCTGGGGGCCCCTGGCAGGCGGGCCCCGGGATGCCTCCCCCCTCCCAGCATGGCCAGACCTCATGGAAGTCTGCCTGATCAAACTCTGAGAAAAACGACCATCGAACTCGGAGAAAAACGACCATCGGCAAGGGGCTGAGAGGCAGAAGCGTCCCCGGGCCCCTGGGGGCCCCTGGGGGCCCCTGGCAGGCGGGCCCGGGATGCCTTCCCCCTCTCAGCATGGCCGGACCTCACGGAGGTCTGTGCCTGATCAAACTCGGAGAAAAAGGACCATCGGCAAGGGGCTGAGAGGCAGGAGCATCCCCAGGCCCCTGGGGGCCCCTGGCAGGTGGGCCCCGGGACACCTTCCCCCTCAAACTTGGTGATAAAGGACCATCGGCAAGGGGCTGAGAGGCAAGAGTGTCCCCAGGACACTGGGGGGCCCGGTGGGCAGGCCCCAGGGCTGCCTACCCCTGATTCAGAATCTCCGGAGGTCTGACTGACCCTCTCCCTAGTAATCCGGAGGAACATTACCCCCCTTTCTTGTAATCTGTGCACTCGAAGTCACACAGGGGACCCAAGGCATGAACGAGCCCGACCTCCTGGAGCCCTGGCTGGGATCCGGGAGGCGAATGGCACCTCATCGGGACTTCCAGGGAAGTTCGGTCATCTGGTCGCCCCATTGGAAAGCATTGCGGGCGACCAGATGGCCGAGGCGAGAGGGGCGACCAGATGGCCGGGACCGAAATGACGCCAATCTGCCTGCCCCGGGCCTGCAGGGCTCTGGGGCTGCAGGGCTCATGGGCTCCGGGGCTGCAGGGCTCAGGGGCTCCAGGGCTGCAGGGCTCCGGGGCTGCAGGGCTCAGGGGCTCCGGGGCTGCAGGGCTCCGGGGCTCCAGGGCTCTAGGACTCCAGGGCTCCAGGTCTCCAGGGCTGCAGGGCTCCGGGGCTGCTGGGCTCCAGGGCTCGGGGGCTCCAGGGTAGCAGGGCTCCAGGGGTCGGGACCCATGGAGCCCGTCCCGGGTACTTTGCCGCTCTGCGGCCCAGAGGAGGGAGCCCCGGATGCCTGGGAGGTGTTGCCCGGGCATCGCCCATCTGGTCCCCAGCAGGGAACCACCAGCACCGGGAGGGTGTTTGGGCAAACCCTTGCACCTACTAATCCGGAGGAAA
This sequence comes from Lissotriton vulgaris, assembly GCF_964263255.1. Classification (NCBI taxonomy): domain Eukaryota; kingdom Metazoa; phylum Chordata; class Amphibia; order Caudata; family Salamandridae; genus Lissotriton; species Lissotriton vulgaris. The sequence goes on from NC_141699.1 coordinate 625,775,031, forward strand.
ATTACCCCCCTTTCTTGTAATCCATGCACTCGAGGTGACAGAGGGGACCCAGGGCGCAAACGTGCCCGACCTCCTGGAGCCCTGGCTGGGATCCGGGAGGCGAATGGCACCTCATAGGGACTTCCAGGGAAGTCCGGCCATCTAGTCGCCCCATAGGAAAGCATTGCGGGCAACCAGATGGCTGAGGCGAAAGGGGCGACCAGATGGCCGGGACCAAAATGACGCCAATCGGCCTGCCCCGGGCCTGTAGGGCTCAGGAGCTGCAGGGCTCCGGGGCTCCGGGGCTGCAGGGCTCGGGGACTGCAGGGCTCCACGGCTCGGGGGGCTGCAGCGCTCCGGGGCTCCAGGGCTCCGAGGCTCCGGGGCTGCTGGGCTCCGGGGCTGCTGGGCTCCAGGGCTCGGGGGCTCCAGGGCAGGAGGGCTCCAGGGCTCCAAGGCTCCGGGGCTCCAGGGCCCGGGACCCATGGAGCCCGTCCCGGGTACTTTGCCACTCTGCGGCCCGGAGGAGGGAGCCCCGGATGCATGGAAGGTGTTGCCCGGGCATCGCCCATCTGGTCCACAGCAGGGAACCACCAGCCCCGGGAGGGTGTTTGGGCATACCCTTGCACCTACTAATCCGGAGGAAAATTACCCCCCTTTCTTGTAATCTGTGCACTCGAGGTGACAGAGGGGACCCAGGGCGCAAACGTGCCCGACCTCCTGGAGCCCTGGCTGGGATCCGGGAGGCGAATGGCACCTCATAGGGACTTCCAGGGAAGTCCGGCCATCTAGTCGCCCCATAGGAAAGCATTGCGGGCGACCAGATGGCCGAGGCGAGAGGGGCGACCAGATGGCCGGGACCGAAATGACGCCAATCTGCCTGCCCCAGCCTGCAGGGCTCTGGGGCTGCTTGGCTCCGGGGGCTGCAGAGCTACAGGGCTCCGGGGCTGCAGGGCTCCGGGGCTTCAGTCCTCCCCGGGCCTGATGGACCCTCTGTCCCGGGCGCCCCAGACCCCCCTGGCCGGCTCACAGGACGGAGGGGTATTCCCGCTCCACCGGGCCATGCCGGATGGGGCTGAAGCCCCGGGCCCCGGTCCCAGGCCCGGCTCCCGGACCCTAGGCCAGGCCTGGGAGAGCCTCCCCTGGGCTGCAGGGCTCCAGGGCTCAGGGGCTGCAGAGCTCTGTGGGCTGCAGGGCTTTGGGGCTGCCGGGCTCGGGGCTCCAGGGCTGCAGGGCTCGGGGGCTCCGGGGCTGCAGGGCTCAGGGGCTCCGTGGCTGCAGGCATCCAGGGCTGCAGGGCTCGGGGGCTGCAGGGCTCCTCGGGGGCTCCAGGGCTCCCGGGCTCCGGGGCTGCAGGGCTCCGGGGCTCCAGGGCTCTAGGGCTCCAGGGATCCAGGGCCGCTGGGCTCCAGGGCTCGCAGGCTCCAGGGCAGCAGGGCTCCAGGGCTTGGAACCCATGGAGCCCGTCCCCGGTACTTTGCCACTCTGCGGCCCGGAGGAGGGAGCCCCGGATGCATGGAAGGTGTTGCCCGGGCATCGCCCATCTGGTCCACAGCAGGGAACCACCAGCCCCGGGAGGGTGTTTGGGCATACCCTTGCACCTACTAATCCGGAGGAAAATTACCCCCCTTTCTTGTAATCCGTGCACTCGAGGTGACAGAGGGGACCCAGGGCGCAAACGTGCCCGACCTCCTGGAGCCCTGGCTGGGATCCGGGAGGCGAATGGCACCTCATAGGGACTTCCAGGGAAGTCCGGCCATCTAGTCGCCCCATAGGAAAGCATTGCGGGCAACCAGATGGCCGAGGCGAAAGGGGCGACCAGATGGCCGGGACCAAAATGACGCCAATCGGCCTGCCCCGGGCCTGCAGGGCTCTGGGGCTACAGGGCTCATGGGCTCCGGGGCTGCAGGGCTCAGGGGCTCCAGGGCGGCAGGGCTGCAGGCATCCGGGGCTGCAGGGCTCCGGGGCTGCAGGGCTCCGGGGCTCCAGGGCTCTAGGACTCCAGGGCTCCAGGTCTCCAGGGCTGCAGGGCTCCGGGGCTGCTGGGCTCCAGGGCTCGGGGGCTCCAGGGTAGCAGGGCTCCAGGGGTCGGGACCCATGGAGCCCGTCCCGGGTACTTTGCCACTCTGCGGCCCAGAGGAGGGAGCCCCGGATGCCTGGGAGGTGTTGCCCGGGCATCGCCCATCTGGTCCCCAGCAGGGAACCACCAGCCCCGGGAGGGTGTTTGGGCAAACCCTTGCACCTACTAATCCGGAGGAAAATTACCCCCCTTTCTTGTAATCCGTGCACTCGAGGTGACAGAGGGGACCCAGGGCGCAAACGTGCCCGACCTCCTGGAGCCCTGGCTGGGATCCGGGAGGCGAATGGCACCTCATAGGGACTTCCAGGGAAGTCCGGCCATCTAGTCGCTCCATAGGAAAGCATTGCGGGCAACCAGATGGCCGAGGCGAAAGGGGCGACCAGATGGCCGGGACCAAAATGACGCCAATCGGCCTGCCCCGGGCCTGCAGGGCTCTGGGGCTGCAGGGCTCCGGGGGCTGCACAGCTACAGGGCTCCGGGGCTGCAGGGCTCCAGGGCTTCAGTCCTCCCCGGGCCCTGATGGACCCTCTGTCCCGGGCGCCCCAGACCCCCCTGGCCGGCTCACAGGACGGAGGGGTATTCCCGCACCACCGGGCCATGCCGGATGGGGCTGAAGCCCCGGGCCCGGTCCCAGGCCCGGCTCCCGGACCCTAGGCCAGGCCTGGGAGAGCCTCCCCTGGGCTGCAGGGCTCCAGGGCTCCAGGGCTCAGGGGCTGCAGAGCTCTGTGGGCTGCAGGGCTTTGGGGCTGCCGGGCTCGGGGGCTCCAGGGCTGCAGGGCTCGGGGGCTGCAGGGCTCAGGGGCTCCGTGGCTGCAGGCATCCAGGGCTGCAGGGCTCCTCGGGGGCTCCAGGGCTCCCGGGCTCCGGGGCTGCAGGGCTCCGGGGCTCCAGGGCTCTAGGGCTCCAGGGATCCAGGGCTGCAGGGCTCCAGGGCTCGCAGGCTCCAGGGCAGCAGGGCTCCAGGGCTTGGAACCCATGGAGCCCGTCCCCGGTACTTTGCCACTCTGCGGCCCGGAGGAGGGAGCCCCGGATGCATGGAAGGTGTTGCCCGGGCATCGCCCATCTGGTCCACAGCAGGGAACCACCAGCCCCGGGAGGGTGTTTGGGCATACCCTTGCACCTACTAATCCGGAGGAAAATTAACCCCTTTTCTTGTAATCTGTGCACTCGAGGTGACAGAGGGGACCCAGGGCGCAAACGTGCCCGACCTCCTGTAGCCCTGGCTGGGATCCGGGAGGCGAATGGCACCTCTTAGGGACTTCCAGGGAAGTCCGGCCATCTAGTCGCCCCATAGGAAAGTATTGCGGGCGACCAGATGGCCGAGGCGAGAGGGGCGACCAGATGGCCGGGACCGAAATGACGCCAATCTGCCTGCCCCGGGCCTGCAGGGCTCTGGGGCTGCAGGGCTCCGGGGGCTGCAGAGCTACAGGGCTCCGGGGCTGCAGGGCTCCGGGGCTTCAGTCCTCCCCGGGCCCTGATGGACCCTCTGTCCCGGGCGCCTGGACCCCCCTGGCCGGCTCACAGGACGGAGGGGTATTCCCGCACCACCGGGCCATGCCGGATGGGGCTCAAGCCCCGTGCCCGGTCCCAGGCCCGGCTCCCGGACCCTAGGCCAGGCCCGGGAGAGCCTCCTCTGGGCTGCAGGGCTCCAGGGCTACAGGGCTCGGGGGCTGCGAGCTCTGTAGGCTGCAGGGCTTCGGGGCTGCCGGGCTCGCGGGCTCCAGGGCTCCAGGGCTCGGGGGCTCCGGGGCTGCAGGGCTCAGGGGCTCCGTGGCTGCAGGCATCCGGGGCTGCAGGGCTCGGGGGCTGCAGGGCTCCTCGGGGGCTCCAGGGCTCCCGGGCTCCGGGGCTGCAGGGCTCCAGGGCTCCAGGGCTCTAGGGCTACAGGGATCCAGGGCTGCTGGGCTCCAGGGCTCGGGGGCTCCAGGGCAGCAGGGCTCCAGGGCTTGGGACCCATGGAGCCCGTCCCGGGTACTTTGCCACTCTGCAGACCGGAGGAGGGAGCCCCTAATGCCTGGGAGGTGTTGCCCGGGCATCGCTCATCTGGTCCCCAGCAGGGAACCACCAGCCCCGGGAGGGTGTTTGGGCATACCCTTGCACCTACTAATCCGGAGGAAAATTACCCCCCTTTCTTGTAATCCATGCACTCGAGGTGACAGAGGGGACCCAGGGCACAAACGTGCCTGACCTCCTGGAGCCCTGGCTGGAATCCGGGAGGCGAATGGCACCTCATAGGGACTTCCAGGGAAGTCCGGCCATCTAGTCGCCCCATAGGAAAGCATTGCGGGCGACCAGATGGCCGAGGCGAGAGGGGCGACCCGATTGCCGGGACCGAAATGACACCAATCTGCCTGCCCCGGGCCTGTAGGGCTCAGGAGCTGCAGGGCTCCGGGGCTCTGGGGCTCCGGGGCTCTGGGGCTGCAGGGCTGCAGGGCAAGGGGACTGCAGGGCTCCACAGCTTGGGGGGCTGCAGGGCTCCGGGGCTGCAGGGCTCGGGTTCTCCAGGGCTCCAGGGCTCCAGGGCTCCAGGGCTGCAGGGCTCCGGGGCTGCTGGGCTCCAGGGCTCCGGGGCGGCTGGGCTCTGGGGCTCCAGGGCCTGGGACCCATGGAACCCGTTCCGGGTACTTTGCCACACTGCGGCCCGGAGGAGGGAGCCCCGGATGCCTGGGAGGTGTTGCCCGGGCATCGCCCATCTGGTCCCCAGCAGGAAACCACCAGCCCCGGGAGGGTGTTTGGGCATACCCTTGCACCTACTAATCCGGAGGAAAATTACCCCCCTTTCTTGTAATCCGTGCACTCGAGGTGACAGAGGGGACCCAGGGCGCAAAAGTGCCCGACCTCCTGGAGCCCTGGCTGGGATCCGGGAGGCAAATGGCACCTCATAGGGACTTCCAGGGACGTCCGGCCATCTAGTCACCCCATAGGAAAGCATTGCGGGCGACCAGATGGCCGAGGCGAGAGGGGCGACCAGATGGCCGGGACCGAAATAACACCAATCTGCCTGCCCCAGGCCTGCAGGGCTCTGGGGCTGCAGGGCTCCGGGGGCTGCAGAGCTACAGGGCTCCAGGGCTGCAGGGCTCCGGGGCTTCAGGCCATCTCCGGGCCCTGATGGACCCTCTGTCCCGGGCGCCCTTGACCCCCCCCCGGCCGGCTCGCAGGATGGAGGGTTATTCCCGCACCACCGGGCCCTGCTGGACTGGGCTCAAGCCCCGGGCCCGGTCCCTGGCCCGGCTCCCGGACCCTAGGCCAGGCCCGGGAGAGCCTCCCCTAGGCTGCAGGGCTACAGGGCTACAGGGCTCGGGGGCTGCAGGGCTCCATGGACTGAAGGACTTCGGGGCTGCCGGGCATGGGGGCTCCAGGGCTGCAGGGCTCGGGGGCTCCGGGGCTGCAGGGCTCAGGGGCTCCCGGGCTGCAGGCATCCGGGGCTGCAGGGCTCGGGGGCTGCAGGGCTCCTCGGGGGCTCCACAGCTCCCGGGCTCCGGGGCTGCAGGGCTCCAGGGCTGCAGGGCTCCGGGGGGGCTCCAGGGGCTGTAGGGCTCCAGGGGCTCCAGGGCTGCAGGGCTCCAGGGCTGCAGCGCTCCAGGGCTCCAGGGCTGCAGGGCTGCAGGGCTCCATGGGGACTACAGGGCTCCAGGGGCTGTAGGGCTCCGGGGGCTCCAGGACGGAGGGGTATTCCCGCACCTCCGGGCCCTGCCGGATGGGGCTCAAGCCCCGTGCCCGGTCCCAGGCCCGGCTCCCGGACCCTAGGCCAGGCCCGGGAGAGCCTCCTCTGGGCTGCAGGGCTCCAGGGCTACAGGGCTCGGGGGCTGCGAGCTCTGTAGGCTGCAGGGCTTCGGGGCTGCCGGGCTCGCGGGCTCCAGGGCTCCAGGGCTCGGGGGCTCCGGGGCTGCAGGGCTCAGGGGCTCCGTGGCTGCAGGCATCCAGGGCTGCAGGGCTCGGGGGCTGCAGGGCTCCTCGGGGGCTCCAGGGCTCCCGGGCTCCGGGGCTGCAGGGCTCCGGGGCTCCAGGGCTCTAGGGCTCCAGGGATCCAGGGCTGCTGGGCTCCAGGGCTCGGGGGCTCCAGGGCAGCAGGGCTCCAGGGCTTGGGACCCATGGAGCCCGTCCCGGGTACTTTGCCACTCTGCGGACCGGAGGAGGGAGCCCCTAATGCCTGGGAGTTGTTGCCCGGCCATCGCTCATCTGGTCCCCAGCAGGGAACCACCAGCCCCGGGAGGGTGTTTGGGCATAACCTTGCACCTACTAATCCGGAGGAAAATTACCCCCCTTTCTTGTAATCCATGCACTCGAGGTGACAGAGGGGACCCAGGGCACAAACGTGCCCGACCTCCTGGACCCCTGGCTGGAATCCGGGAGGCGAATGGCACCTCATAGGGACTTCCAGGGAAGTCCGGCCATCTAGTCGCCCCATAGGAAAGCATTGCGGGCGACCAGATGGCCGAGGCGAGAGGGGCGATCCGATTGCCGGGACCGAAATGACACCAATCTGCCTGCCCCGGGCCTGTAGGGCTCAGGAGCTGCAGGGCTCCGGGGCTCTGGGGCTCCGGGGCTCTGGGGCTCCGGGGCTGCAGGGCAAGGGGACTGCAGGGCTCCACAGCTTGGGGGGCTGCAGGGCTCCGGGGCTGCAGGGCTCGGGTTCTCCAGGGCTCCAGGGCTCCAGGGCTCCAGGGCTCCAGGGCTGCAGGGCTCCGGGGCTGCTGGGCTCCAGGGCTCCGGGGCGGCTGGGCTCCGGGGCTCCAGGGCCTGGGACCCATGGAACCCGTTCCGGGTACTTTGCCACACTGCGGCCCGGAGGAGGGAGCCCCGGATGCCTGGGAGGTGTTGCCCGGGCATCGCCCATCTGTTCCCCAGCAGGAAACCACCAGCTCCGGGAGGGTGTTTGGGCATACCCTTGCACCTACTAATCCGGAGGAAAATTACCCCCCTTTCTTGTAATCCGTGCACTCGAGGTGACAGAGGGGACCCAGGGCGCAAAAGTGCCCGACCTCCTGGAGCCCTGGCTGGGATCCGGGAGGCAAATGGCACCTCATAGGGACTTCCAGGGACGTCCGGCCATCTAGTCACCCCATAGGAAAGCATTGCGGGCGACCAGATGGCCGAGGCGAGAGGGGCGACCAGATGGCCGGGACCGAAATAACACCAATCTGCCTGCCCCAGGCCTGCAGGGCTCTAGGGCTGCAGGGCTCCGGGGGCTGCAGAGCTACAGGGCTCCAGGGCTGCAGGGCTCCGAGGCTTCAGGCCTCCCCGGGCCCTGATGGACCCTCTGTCCCGGGCGCCCTTGACCCCCCCCGGCCGGCTCGCAGGATGGAGGGTTATTCCCGCACCACCGGGCCCTGCTGGACGGGGCTCAAGCCCCGGGCCCGGTCCCAGGCCCGGCTCCCGGACCCTAGGCCAGGCCCGGGAGAGCCTCCCCTAGGCTGCAGGGCTACAGGGCTGCCGGGCATGGGGGCTCCAGGGCTGCAGGGCTCGGGGGCTCCGGGGCTGCAGGGCTCAGGGGCTCCCGGGCTGCAGGCATCCGGGGCTGCAGGGCTCGGGGGCTGCAGGGCTCCTCGGGGGCTCCACAGCTCCCGGGCTCCGGGGCTGCAGGGCTCCAGGGCTGCAGGGCTCCGGGGGGGCTCCAGGGGCTGTAGGGCTCCAGGGGCTCCAGGGCTGCAGGGCTCCAGGGCTGCAGGGCTCCAGGGCTCCAGGGCTGCAGGGCTGCAGGGCTCCATGGGGACTACAGGGCTCCAGGGGCTGTAGGGCTCCGGGGGCTCCAGGACGGAGGGGTATTCCCGCACCTCCGGGCCCTGCCGGATGGGGCTCAAGCCGCGGGCCCGCTCCCGGTCTCTGCTTCTGAAACCCTAGCCAGGCTGGGGAAAGAGCCGCCCTTGCCTCTGATGAACGCCTGGAACCTCGGCCGGCTTGCAGGACGGGGAAGCTCCAGCAAACCCATGGCTGGCCGGACGGAGCTCAAGCCCCGGGCCCGCTCCCGGTCCCTGCTTCCGAAACCCTAGCCCGGCCGGGGAGAGCCTCCCTTGGCCCTGATGAACGCCCGGAACCTCAGCCGGCTTGCGGGACGGGGAGGCTCCAGCAACCCCATGGCCTACCGGACGGAGCTCAAGCCCCGGGCCCGGTCCCTGCTTCCAAAACCCTAGCCAGCCCGGGGAGAGCCTCCCTTGGCCCGATAAACGCCCGGAACCTCGGCCGGCTTGCAGGACGGAGCTCAGGCCCCAGGCCTCAGGCCCAGCCTACCAACCCTAGCCGGGCCCGGGGAGAGCCTCCCGGTAGATCCCCCTGTCCCCAGCACCTGGACCCTGGGCCGGAACCAAGGAGGGTTAAGCCCAGGACACGTCCTCTCCCCGACGGCCTGCCCGGGGAGCCCATTTTTGTCGACTATTAAGCCCCCACGTAGTGGGGGCTTACAGAACTTTGGGAAAGGACAAAAGTTGGAGTTAGCCCATCCGCCAGCCTGCAGGGCCATCTGGTCACCCAGCCCGCAGGGCCATCTGGTCACGCAGCCAGGCGACCAGATGACCCGGGACGACCCAGCGCCCGGATGGCCTGGGAGGGTGCCGTACCCAGTCGCCCTTGCAGTCCAGCGAGGGTGGCCAGGCGCTGCTGCTTGCCTCCCTGCTCGACTTGCCCATTCAGCAGTGGGAAGGGGAGGCCCGGCCGGCGGCGGCCCAGGCTATCTGGTCACCCTGCCGACCCGCAAGGGAAGGTGTGGCCCCCATCCCCGCACCCCGGTGGGGCAGGGAGGGGAGGGAGAGGCCCCCGTGCCGGAGGGCATGTGGTGGAGGCAGCCTCCCGCAGGCCCGTGTTACCCCCTCCACATCCATCCCGCCGGCCAGGCGGCAGAGGGACCCACCCCTGGGTGTGGTAGAGGGAGGGTTCTGCGGGCGCCCACGCACGGAAAGAGACAAAAACTTGGCTCAGAGGATGACTTTCAATAGATCGCAGCGAGGTAGCTGCTCTGCTACTTACGAAACCCTGACCCAGAATCAGGTTGTCTACGAATGATTTAGCACTGGGTGCCCCACGAACATGGGCCTGATCAAACTCAGAGGAAAAGGACCATCGGCAAGGGGCTGAGAGACAGGAGCGTCCCCGGGCCCCTGAGGGGCCCTGGCGGGCAGGCCCCGGGATGCCTTCCCCCTCTCAGCATGGCCAGACCTCATGGAAGTCTGCCTGATCAAACTCGGAGAAAAATGACCATCGAACCCTGATAAAAACAACCATCGACAATGGGCCGAGAGGCAGAAGCATCCACGGGCCCCTGGGGGCCCCTAGCGGGTGGGTCCTGGGACGCCTTCCCCCTCTCAGCATGGCCAGACCTAACGGAGGTATGCCTGATCAAACTCTGAGAAAAACGACCATCGGCAAGGGGCTGAGAGGCAGGAGCGTCCCCGGGCCCCTGGGGGCCCCTGGCAGGCAGGCTCCAGGACGCCTCCCTCCCTCTCAGCATGGCCAGACCTCATGAAAGTCTGCCTGATCAAACTCGGAGAAAAACAACCATCGAACTTGGAGAAAAACGACCATCGGCAAGGGGCCAAGAGGCAGAAGCGTCCCCGGGCCCCTGGGGGCCCCTGGCGGGTGGGCCCCAGGAAACCTTTCCCCCTCAGCATGGCCAGACCTCACGGAGGTCTGTACCTGATCAAACTCGGAGAAAAAGGACAATCGGCAAGGGGCTGAGAGGCAGGAGCGTCCCCGGGCCCCTGGGGGCCCCTGGCGGGCAGGCCCCGGGATGCCTTCCCTCTCTCAGCATGACCAGACCTCATGGAAGTCTGCCTGATGAAACTCGGAGAAAAACGACCATCGAACCCTGATAAAAACGACCATCGACAAGGGGCCGAGATGCAGAAGCATCCACGGGCCCCTGGGGGCCCCTGGCGGGCGGGCCCCGGGATGCATTCCCCCTCTCAGCATGGCCAGACCTCACTGAGGTATGCCTGATCAAACTCGGAGACAAACAACCATCGGCAAGGGGCTGAGAGGCAGGAGCGTCCCAGGGCCCCTGGGGGACCCTGGCAGGCCCTGGGTGCCTCCCCCCTCTCAGCATGGCTGGACCTCCTGGAAGTCTACCTGATCAAACTCGGCGAAAAACAACCATCTAACTCGGAGAAAAACGACCATCGGCAAGGGGCCAGGAGGCAGAAGTGTCCCCGGGTCCCTGGGGGCCCCTGGTGGGCAGGCCCGGGACACCTTCCCCCTCTCTGCATGGCCAGACCTCACGGAGGTCTGTGCCTTATCAAAATCGGAGAAAAAGGACCATCGGCAAGGGGCTGACAGGCAGGAGCGTCCCCGGGCCCCTGGGGGCCCCTGGCGGGAGGGCCCCGGGATGCCTCCCCCCTCTCAGCATGGCCAGACCTCATGGAAGTCTGCCTGATCAAACTCGGAGAAAAACGACCATCGGCAAGGGGCTGAGAGGCAGAAGCGTCCCCGGGCCCCTGGGGGCCCCTGGCAGGCAGGCCCGGGATGCCTTCCCCCTCTCAGCATGGCCGGACCTCACGGAGGTCTGTGCCTGATCAAACTCGGAGAAAAACGACCATCGGCAAGGGGCTGAGAGGCAGGAGGTCCCCGGGCCCCTGGGGGCCCCTGGCGGGAGGGCCCCGGGATGCCTTCCCCCTCTCAGCATGGCCAGACCTCATGGAAGTCTGCCTGATCAAACTCGGAGAAAAACAACCATCGAACTTGGAGAAAAACGACCATCGGCAAGGGGCCAAGAGGCAGAAGCGTCCCCGGGCCCCTGGGGGCCCCTGGCGGGTGGGCCCCAGGAAACCTTTCCCCCTTAGCATGGCCAGACCTCATGGAAGTCTGCCTGATGAAACTCGGAGAAAAACAACCATCGAACCCTGACATAAACGACCATCGACAAGGGGCCGAGAGGCAGAAGCATCCATGGGCCCCTGGGGGCCCCTGGCGGGTGGGCCCCGGGACGTCTTACCCCTCTCAGCATGGCCAGACCTCACAGAGGTATGCCTGATCAAACTCGGAGACAAACGACCATCGGCAAGGGGCTGAGAGGCAGGAGCGTCCCCGGGCCCCTGGGGGACCCTGGCAGGCCCCGGGATGCCTCCCCCCCTCTCAGCATGGCCGGACCTCCTGGAAGTCTGCCTGATCAAACTCGGCGAAAAACAACCATCTAACTCCGAGAAAAACGACCATCGGCAAGGGGCGAAGAGGCAGAAGTGTCCCGGGGCCCCTGGGGGCCCCTGGCGGGCCGGCCCGGGACACCTTCCCCCTCTCAGCATGGCCAGACCTCACGGAGGTCTGTGCCTTATCAAACTCGGAGAAAAAGGACCATCGGCAAGGGGCTGACAGGCAGGAGCGTCCCCGGGCCCCTGGGGGCCCCTGGCGGGAGGGCCCCGGGACGCCTTTCCCCTCTCAGCATGGCCAGACCTCACGGAGGTATGCCTGATCAAACTCGGAGAAAAACAACTATCGAACTCAGAGAAAAACGACCATCGGCAAGGGGCTGAGAGGCTGAAGCGTCCCCGGGCCCCTGGGGGCCCCTGGCAGGCGGGCCCCGGGATGCCTCCCCCCTCCCAGCATGGCCAGACCTCATGGAAGTCTGCCTGATCAAACTCTGAGAAAAACGACCATCGAACTCGGAGAAAAACGACCATCGGCAAGGGGCTGAGAGGCAGAAGCGTCCCCGGGCCCCTGGGGGCCCCTGGGGGCCCCTGGCAGGCGGGCCCGGGATGCCTTCCCCCTCTCAGCATGGCCGGACCTCACGGAGGTCTGTGCCTGATCAAACTCGGAGAAAAAGGACCATCGGCAAGGGGCTGAGAGGCAGGAGCGTCCCCGGGCCCCTGGGGGCCCCTGGCAGGTGGGCCCCGGGACACCTTCCCCCTCAAACTTGGTGATAAAGGACCATCGGCAAGGGGCTGAGAGGCAAGAGTGTCCCCAGGACACTGGGGGGCCCGGTGGGCAGGCCCCAGGGCTGCCTACCCCTGATTCAGAATCTCCGGAGGTCTGACTGACCCTCTCCCTAGTAATCCGGAGGAACATTACCCCCCTTTCTTGTAATCTGTGCACTCGAAGTCACACAGGGGACCCAAGGCATGAACGAGCCCGACCTCCTGGAGCCCTGGCTGGGATCCGGGAGGCGAATGGCACCTCATCGGGACTTCCAGGGAAGTTCGGTCATCTGGTCGCCCCATTGGAAAGCATTGCGGGCGACCAGATGGCCGAGGCGAGAGGGGCGACCAGATGGCCGGGACCGAAATGACGCCAATCTGCCTGCCCCGGGCCTGCAGGGCTCTGGGGCTGCAGGGCTCATGGGCTCCGGGGCTGCAGGGCTCAGGGGCTCCAGGGCTGCAGGGCTCCGGGGCTGCAGGGCTCAGGGGCTCCGGGGCTGCAGGGCTCCGGGGCTCCAGGGCTCTAGGACTCCAGGGCTCCAGGTCTCCAGGGCTGCAGGGCTCCGGGGCTGCTGGGCTCCAGGGCTCGGGGGCTCCAGGGTAGCAGGGCTCCAGGGGTCGGGACCCATGGAGCCCGTCCCGGGTACTTTGCCGCTCTGCGGCCCAGAGGAGGGAGCCCCGGATGCCTGGGAGGTGTTGCCCGGGCATCGCCCATCTGGTCCCCAGCAGGGAACCACCAGCCCCGGGAGGGTGTTTGGGCAAACCCTTGCACCTACTAATCCGGAGGAAAATTACCCCCTTTCTTGTAATCCATGCACTCGAGGTGACAGAGGGGACCCAGGGCGCAAACGTGCCCGACCTCCTGGAGCCCTGGCTGGGATCCGGGAGGCGAATGGCACCTCATAGGGACTTCCAGGGAAGTCCGGCCATCTAGTCGCCCCATAGGAAAGCATTGCGGGCAACCAGATGGCTGAGGCGAAAGGGGCGACCAGATGGCCGGGACCAAAATGACGCCAATCGGCCTGCCCCGGGCCTGTAGGGCTCAGGAGCTGCAGGGCTCCGGGGCTCCGGGGCTGCAGGGCTCGGGGACTGCAGGGCTCCACGGCTCGGGGGGCTGCAGCGCTCCGGGGCTCCAGGGCTCCGAGGCTCCGGGGCTGCTGGGCTCCGGGGCTGCTGGGCTCCAGGGCTCGGGGGCTCCAGGGCAGGAGGGCTCCAGGGCTCCAAGGCTCCGGGGCTCCAGGGCCCGGGACCCATGGAGCCCGTCCCGGGTACTTTGCCACTCTGCGGCCCGGAGGAGGGAGCCCCGGATGCATGGAAGGTGTTGCCCGGGCATCGCCCATCTGGTCCACAGCAGGGAACCACCAGCCCCGGGAGGGTGTTTGGGCATACCCTTGCACCTACTAATCCGGAGGAAAATTACCCCCCTTTCTTGTAATCTGTGCACTCGAGGTGACAGAGGGGACCCAGGGCGCAAACGTGCCCGACCTCCTGGAGCCCTGGCTGGGATCCGGGAGGCGAATGGCACCTCATAGGGACTTCCAGGGAAGTCCGGCCATCTAGTCGCCCCATAGGAAAGCATTGCGGGCGACCAGATGGCCGAGGCGAGAGGGGCGACCAGATGGCCGGGACCGAAATGACGCCAATCTGCCTGCCCCAGCCTGCAGGGCTCTGGGGCTGCTTGGCTCCGGGGGCTGCAGAGCTACAGGGCTCCGGGGCTGCAGGGCTCCGGGGCTTCAGTCCTCCCCGGGCCTGATGGACCCTCTGTCCCGGGCGCCCCAGACCCCCCTGGCCGGCTCACAGGACGGAGGGGTATTCCCGCTCCACCGGGCCATGCCGGATGGGGCTGAAGCCCCGGGCCCCGGTCCCAGGCCCGGCTCCCGGACCCTAGGCCAGGCCTGGGAGAGCCTCCCCTGGGCTGCAGGGCTCCAGGGCTCAGGGGCTGCAGAGCTCTGTGGGCTGCAGGGCTTTGGGGCTGCCGGGCTCGGGGCTCCAGGGCTGCAGGGCTCGGGGGCTCCGGGGCTGCAGGGCTCAGGGGCTCCGTGGCTGCAGGCATCCAGGGCTGCAGGGCTCGGGGGCTGCAGGGCTCCTCGGGGGCTCCAGGGCTCCCGGGCTCCGGGGCTGCAGGGCTCCGGGGCTCCAGGGCTCTAGGGCTCCAGGGATCCAGGGCCGCTGGGCTCCAGGGCTCGCAGGCTCCAGGGCAGCAGGGCTCCAGGGCTTGGAACCCATGGAGCCCGTCCCCGGTACTTTGCCACTCTGCGGCCCGGAGGAGGGAGCCCCGGATGCATGGAAGGTGTTGCCCGGGCATCGCCCATCTGGTCCACAGCAGGGAACCACCAGCCCCGGGAGGGTGTTTGGGCATACCCTTGCACCTACTAATCCGGAGGAAAATTACCCCCCTTTCTTGTAATCCGTGCACTCGAGGTGACAGAGGGGACCCAGGGCGCAAACGTGCCCGACCTCCTGGAGCCCTGGCTGGGATCCGGGAGGCGAATGGCACCTCATAGGGACTTCCAGGGAAGTCCGGCCATCTAGTCGCCCCATAGGAAAGCATTGCGGGCAACCAGATGGCCGAGGCGAAAGGGGCGACCAGATGGCCGGGACCAAAATGACGCCAATCGGCCTGCCCCGGGCCTGCAGGGCTCTGGGGCTACAGGGCTCATGGGCTCCGGGGCTGCAGGGCTCAGGGGCTCCAGGGCGGCAGGGCTGCAGGCATCCGGGGCTGCAGGGCTCCGGGGCTGCAGGGCTCCGGGGCTCCAGGGCTCTAGGACTCCAGGGCTCCAGGTCTCCAGGGCTGCAGGGCTCCGGGGCTGCTGGGCTCCAGGGCTCGGGGGCTCCAGGGTAGCAGGGCTCCAGGGGTCGGGACCCATGGAGCCCGTCCCGGGTACTTTGCCACTCTGCGGCCCAGAGGAGGGAGCCCCGGATGCCTGGGAGGTGTTGCCCGGGCATCGCCCATCTGGTCCCCAGCAGGGAACCACCAGCCCCGGGAGGGTGTTTGGGCAAACCCTTGCACCTACTAATCCGGAGGAAAATTACCCCCCTTTCTTGTAATCCGTGCACTCGAGGTGACAGAGGGGACCCAGGGCGCAAACGTGCCCGACCTCCTGGAGCCCTGGCTGGGATCCGGGAGGCGAATGGCACCTCATAGGGACTTCCAGGGAAGTCCGGCCATCTAGTCGCTCCATAGGAAAGCATTGCGGGCAACCAGATGGCCGAGGCGAAAGGGGCGACCAGATGGCCGGGACCAAAATGACGCCAATCGGCCTGCCCCGGGCCTGCAGGGCTCTGGGGCTGCAGGGCTCCGGGGGCTGCACAGCTACAGGGCTCCGGGGCTGCAGGGCTCCAGGGCTTCAGTCCTCCCCGGGCCCTGATGGACCCTCTGTCCCGGGCGCCCCAGACCCCCCTGGCCGGCTCACAGGACGGAGGGGTATTCCCGCACCACCGGGCCATGCCGGATGGGGCTGAAGCCCCGGGCCCGGTCCCAGGCCCGGCTCCCGGACCCTAGGCCAGGCCTGGGAGAGCCTCCCCTGGGCTGCAGGGCTCCAGGGCTCCAGGGCTCAGGGGCTGCAGAGCTCTGTGGGCTGCAGGGCTTTGGGGCTGCCGGGCTCGGGGGCTCCAGGGCTGCAGGGCTCGGGGGCTGCAGGGCTCAGGGGCTCCGTGGCTGCAGGCATCCAGGGCTGCAGGGCTCCTCGGGGGCTCCAGGGCTCCCGGGCTCCGGGGCTGCAGGGCTCCGGGGCTCCAGGGCTCTAGGGCTCCAGGGATCCAGGGCTGCAGGGCTCCAGGGCTCGCAGGCTCCAGGGCAGCAGGGCTCCAGGGCTTGGAACCCATGGAGCCCGTCCCCGGTACTTTGCCACTCTGCGGCCCGGAGGAGGGAGCCCCGGATGCATGGAAGGTGTTGCCCGGGCATCGCCCATCTGGTCCACAGCAGGGAACCACCAGCCCCGGGAGGGTGTTTGGGCATACCCTTGCACCTACTAATCCGGAGGAAAATTAACCCCTTTTCTTGTAATCTGTGCACTCGAGGTGACAGAGGGGACCCAGGGCGCAAACGTGCCCGACCTCCTGTAGCCCTGGCTGGGATCCGGGAGGCGAATGGCACCTCTTAGGGACTTCCAGGGAAGTCCGGCCATCTAGTCGCCCCATAGGAAAGTATTGCGGGCGACCAGATGGCCGAGGCGAGAGGGGCGACCAGATGGCCGGGACCGAAATGACGCCAATCTGCCTGCCCCGGGCCTGCAGGGCTCTGGGGCTGCAGGGCTCCGGGGGCTGCAGAGCTACAGGGCTCCGGGGCTGCAGGGCTCCGGGGCTTCAGTCCTCCCCGGGCCCTGATGGACCCTCTGTCCCGGGCGCCCGGACCCCCCTGGCCGGCTCACAGGACGGAGGGGTATTCCCGCACCACCGGGCCATGCCGGATGGGGCTCAAGCCCCGTGCCCGGTCCCAGGCCCGGCTCCCGGACCCTAGGCCAGGCCCGGGAGAGCCTCCTCTGGGCTGCAGGGCTCCAGGGCTACAGGGCTCGGGGGCTGCGAGCTCTGTAGGCTGCAGGGCTTCGGGGCTGCCGGGCTCGCGGGCTCCAGGGCTCCAGGGCTCGGGGGCTCCGGGGCTGCAGGGCTCAGGGGCTCCGTGGCTGCAGGCATCCGGGGCTGCAGGGCTCGGGGGCTGCAGGGCTCCTCGGGGGCTCCAGGGCTCCCGGGCTCCGGGGCTGCAGGGCTCCAGGGCTCCAGGGCTCTAGGGCTACAGGGATCCAGGGCTGCTGGGCTCCAGGGCTCGGGGGCTCCAGGGCAGCAGGGCTCCAGGGCTTGGGACCCATGGAGCCCGTCCCGGGTACTTTGCCACTCTGCAGACCGGAGGAGGGAGCCCCTAATGCCTGGGAGGTGTTGCCCGGGCATCGCTCATCTGGTCCCCAGCAGGGAACCACCAGCCCCGGGAGGGTGTTTGGGCATACCCTTGCACCTACTAATCCGGAGGAAAATTACCCCCCTTTCTTGTAATCCATGCACTCGAGGTGACAGAGGGGACCCAGGGCACAAACGTGCCTGACCTCCTGGAGCCCTGGCTGGAATCCGGGAGGCGAATGGCACCTCATAGGGACTTCCAGGGAAGTCCGGCCATCTAGTCGCCCCATAGGAAAGCATTGCGGGCGACCAGATGGCCGAGGCGAGAGGGGCGACCCGATTGCCGGGACCGAAATGACACCAATCTGCCTGCCCCGGGCCTGTAGGGCTCAGGAGCTGCAGGGCTCCGGGGCTCTGGGGCTCCGGGGCTCTGGGGCTGCAGGGCTGCAGGGCAAGGGGACTGCAGGGCTCCACAGCTTGGGGGGCTGCAGGGCTCCGGGGCTGCAGGGCTCGGGTTCTCCAGGGCTCCAGGGCTCCAGGGCTCCAGGGCTGCAGGGCTCCGGGGCTGCTGGGCTCCAGGGCTCCGGGGCGGCTGGGCTCTGGGGCTCCAGGGCCTGGGACCCATGGAACCCGTTCCGGGTACTTTGCCACACTGCGGCCCGGAGGAGGGAGCCCCGGATGCCTGGGAGGTGTTGCCCGGGCATCGCCCATCTGGTCCCCAGCAGGAAACCACCAGCCCCCGGAGGGTGTTTGGGCATACCCTTGCACCTACTAATCCGGAGGAAAATTACCCCCCTTTCTTGTAATCCGTGCACTCGAGGTGACAGAGGGGACCCAGGGCGCAAAAGTGCCCGACCTCCTGGAGCCCTGGCTGGGATCCGGGAGGCAAATGGCACCTCATAGGGACTTCCAGGGACGTCCGGCCATCTAGTCACCCCATAGGAAAGCATTGCGGGCGACCAGATGGCCGAGGCGAGAGGGGCGACCAGATGGCCGGGACCGAAATAACACCAATCTGCCTGCCCCAGGCCTGCAGGGCTCTGGGGCTGCAGGGCTCCGGGGGCTGCAGAGCTACAGGGCTCCAGGGCTGCAGGGCTCCGGGGCTTCAGGCCATCTCCGGGCCCTGATGGACCCTCTGTCCCGGGCGCCCTTGACCCCCCCCCGGCCGGCTCGCAGGATGGAGGGTTATTCCCGCACCACCGGGCCCTGCTGGACTGGGCTCAAGCCCCGGGCCCGGTCCCTGGCCCGGCTCCCGGACCCTAGGCCAGGCCCGGGAGAGCCTCCCCTAGGCTGCAGGGCTACAGGGCTACAGGGCTCGGGGGCTGCAGGGCTCCATGGACTGAAGGACTTCGGGGCTGCCGGGCATGGGGGCTCCAGGGCTGCAGGGCTCGGGGGCTCCGGGGCTGCAGGGCTCAGGGGCTCCCGGGCTGCAGGCATCCGGGGCTGCAGGGCTCGGGGGCTGCAGGGCTCCTCGGGGGCTCCACAGCTCCCGGGCTCCGGGGCTGCAGGGCTCCAGGGCTGCAGGGCTCCGGGGGGGCTCCAGGGGCTGTAGGGCTCCAGGGGCTCCAGGGCTGCAGGGCTCCAGGGCTGCAGCGCTCCAGGGCTCCAGGGCTGCAGGGCTGCAGGGCTCCATGGGGACTACAGGGCTCCAGGGGCTGTAGGGCTCCGGGGGCTCCAGGACGGAGGGGTATTCCCGCACCTCCGGGCCCTGCCGGATGGGGCTCAAGCCGCGGGCCCGCTCCCGGTCTCTGCTTCTGAAACCCTAGCCAGGCTGGGGAAAGAGCCGCCCTTGCCTCTGATGAACGCCTGGAACCTCGGCCGGCTTGCAGGACGGGGAAGCTCCAGCAAACCCATGGCTGGCCGGACGGAGCTCAAGCCCCGGGCCCGCTCCCGGTCCCTGCTTCCGAAACCCTAGCCCGGCCGGGGAGAGCCTCCCTTGGCCCTGATGAACGCCCGGAACCTCAGCCGGCTTGCGGGACGGGGAGGCTCCAGCAACCCCATGGCCTACCGGACGGAGCTCAAGCCCCGGGCCCGGTCCCTGCTTCCAAAACCCTAGCCAGCCCGGGGAGAGCCTCCCATGGCCCGATAAACGCCCGGAACCTCGGCCGGCTTGCAGGACGGAGCTCAGGCCCCAGGCCTCAGGCCCAGCCTACCAACCCTAGCCGGGCCCGGGGAGAGCCTCCCGGTAGATCCCCCTGTCCCCAGCACCTGGACCCTGGGCCGGAACCAAGGAGGGTTAAGCCCAGGACACGTCCTCTCCCCGACGGCCTGCCCGGGGAGCCCATTTTTGTCGACTATTAAGCCCCCACATAGTGGGGGCTTACAGAACTTTGGGAAAGGACAAAAGTTGGAGTTAGCCCGTCCGCCAGCCTGCAGGGCCATCTGGTCACCCAGCCCGCAGGGCCATCTGGTCACGCAGCCAGGCGACCAGATGACCCGGGACGACCCAGCGCCCGGATGGCCTGGGAGGGTGCCGTACCCAGTCGCCCTTGCAGTCCAGCGAGGGTGGCCAGGCGCTGCTGCTTGCCTCCCTGCTCGACTTGCCCATTCAGCAGTGGGAAGGGGAGGCCCGGCCGGCGGCGGCCCAGGCCATCTGGTCACCCTGCCGACCCGCAAGGGAAGGTGTGGCCCCCATCCCCGCACCCCGGTGGGGCAGGGAGGGGAGGGAGAGGCCCCCGTGCCGGAGGGCATGTGGTGGAGGCAGCCTCCCGCAGGCCCGTGTTACCCCCTCTACATCCATCCCGCCGGCCAGGCGGCAGAGGGACCCACCCCTGGGTGTGGTGGAGGGAGGCTTCTGCGGGCGCCCACGCACGGAAAGAGACAAAAGCTTGGCTCAGAGGATGACTTTCAATAGATCGCAGCGAGGTAGCTGCTCTGCTACTTACGAAACCCTGACCCAGAATCAGGTTGTCTACGAATGATTTAGCACTGGGTGCCCCACGAACATGGGCCTGATCAAACTCAGAGGAAAAGGACCATCGGCAAGGGGCTGAGAGGCAGGAGCGTCCCGGGCCCCTGAGGGGCCCTGGCGGGCAGGCCCCGGGATGCCTTCCCCCTCTCAGCATGGCCAGACCTCATGGAAGTCTGCCTGATCAAACTCGGAGAAAAATGACCATCGAACCCTGATAAAAACAACCATCGACAATGGGCCGAGAGGCAGAAGCATCAACGGGCCCCTGGGGGCCCCTAGCGGGTGGGTCCTGGGACGCCTTTCCCCTCTCAGCATGGCCAGACCTCACGGAGGTATGCCTGATCAAACTCTGAGAAAAACGACCATCGGCAAGGGGCTGAGAGGCAGGAGCGTCCCCGGGCCCCTGGGGGCCCCTGGCAGGCAGGCTCCAGGACGCCTCCCTCCCTCTCAGCATGGCCAGACCTCATGAAAGTCTGCCTGATCAAACTCGGAGAAAAACAACCATCGAACTTGGAGAAAAACGACCATCGGCAAGGGGCCAAGAGGCAGAAGCGTCCCCGGGCCCCTGGGGGCCCCTGGTGGGTGGGCCCCAGGAAACCTTTCCCCCTCAGCATGGCCAGACCTCATGGAGGTCTGTACCTGATCAAACTCGGAGAAAAAGGACAATCGGCAAGGGGCTGAAAGGCAGGAGCGTCCCCGGGCCCCTGGGGGCCCCTGGCGGGCAGGCCCCGGGATGCCTTCCCTCTCTCAGCATGACCAGACCTCATGGAAGTCTGCCTGATGAAACTCGGAGAAAAACGACCATCGAACCCTGATAAAAACGACCATCGACAAGGGGCCGAGAGGCAGAAGCATCCACGGGCCCCTGGGGGCCCCTGGCGGGCGGGCCCCGGGATGCATTCCCCCTCTCAGCATGGCCAGACCTCACTGAGGTATGCCTGATCAAACTCGGAGACAAACAACCATCGGCAAGGGGCTGAGAGGCAGGAGCGTCCCAGGGCCCCTGGGGGACCCTGGCAGGCCCTGGGATGCCTCCCCCCCTCTCAGCATGGCTGGACCTCCTGGAAGTCTACCTGATCAAACTCGGCGAAAAACAACCATCTAACTCAGAGAAAAACGACCATCGGCAAGGGGCCAGGAGGCAGAAGTGTCCCCGGGCCCCTGGGGGCCCCTGGCGGGCAGGCCCGGGACACCTTCCCCCTCTCTGCATGGCCAGACCTCATGGAGGTCTGTGCCTTATCAAACTCGGAGAAAAAGGACCATCGGCAAGGGGCTGACAGGCAGGAGCGTCCCCGGGCCCCTGGGAGCCCCTGGCAGGCGGGCCCTGCGATGCCTTCCCCCTCTCAGCATGGCCAGACCTCATGGAAGTCTGCCTAAACAAACTCGGAGAAAAAACGACCATCGAACCCTGATAAAAACGACCATCAACAATGGGCAGGAGTGTCCCTGGGCCCCTGGGGGCTCCTGGCGGGCGGGCCCCAGGACGCCTTCCCCCTCTCAGCATGGCCAGACCTCACGGAGGTATGCCTGATCAAACTCGGAGAAAAACAAATATCAAACTCGGAGAAAAACTACCATCGGCAAGGGGCTGAGAGGCTGAAGTGTCCCCGGGCCCCTGGGGGCCCATGGCGGGAGGGCCCCGGGATGCCTCCCCCCTCTCAGCATGGCCAGACATCATGGAAGTCTGCCTGATCAAACTCGGAGAAAAACGACCATCGGCAAGGGGCTGAGAGGCAGAAGCGTCCCCGGGCCCCTGGGGGCCCCTGGCAGGCAGGCCCCGGGATGCCTCTCCCCTCTCAGCATGGCCGGACCTCATGGAAGTCTGCCTGATCAAACTCGGAGAAAAACAACCATCGAACTTGGAGAAAAACGACCATCGGCAAGGGGCCAAGAGGCAGAAGCGTCCCGGGCCCCTGGGGGCCCCTGGCGGGTGGGCCCCAGGAAACCTTTCCCCCTTAGCATGGCCAGACCTCATGGAAGTCTGCCTGATGAAACTCGGAGAAAAACAACCATCGAACCCTGACAAAAACGACCATCGACAAGGGGCCGAGAGGCAGAAGCATCCACGGGCCCCTGGGGGCCCCTGGCGGGTGGGCCCCGGGACGCCTTACCCCTCTCAGCATGGCCAGACCTCACAGAGGTATGCCTGATCAAACTCCGAGACAAACGACCATCGGCAAGGGGCTGAGAGGCAGGAGCGTCCCCGGGCCCCTGGGGGACCCTGGCAGGCCCCGGGATGCCTCCCCCCCTCTCAGCATGGCCGGACCTCCTGGAAGTCTGCCTGATCAAACTCGGCGAAAAACAACCATCTAACTCTGAGAAAAACGACCATCGGCAAGGGGCCAAGAGGCAGAACTGGCGGGCCGGCCCGGGACACCTTCCCCCTCTCAGCATGGCCAGACCTCACGGAGGTCTCTGCCTTATCAAACTCGGAGAAAAAGGACCATCGGCAAGGGGCTGACAGGCAGGAGCGTCCCCGGGCCCCTGGGGGCCCCTGGCGGGCGGGCCCCGGGATGCCTTCCCCCTCTCAGCATGGCCAGACCTCATGGAAGTCTGCCTGATCAAACTCGGAGAAAAACGACCATCGAACCCTGATAAAAACGACCATCAACAATGGGCAGGAGCGTCCCCGGGCCCCTGGGGGCCACTGGCGGGTGGGCCCCGGGACGCCTTTCCCCTCTCAGCATGGCCAGACCTCACGGAGGTATGCCTGATCAAACTCGGAGAAAAACAAATATCGAACTCGGAGAAAAACGACCATCGGCAAGGGGCTGAGAGGCTGAAGCGTCCCCGGGCCCCTGGGGGCCCCTGGCAGGCGGGCCAGGGAAGCCTTCCCCCTCTCAGCATGGCCGGACCTCACGGAGGTCTGTGCGTGATCAAACTCGGAGAAAAAGGACCACCGGCAAGGGGCTGAGAGGCAGGAGCGTCCCCGGGCCCCTGGGGGCCCCTGGCAGGTGGGCCCCGGGACACCTTCCCCCTCAAACTTGGTGATAAAGGACCATCGGCAAGGGGCTGAGAGGCAAGAGTGTCCCCAGGACACTGGGGGGCCCGGTGGGCAGGCCCCAGGGCTGCCTACCCCTGATTCAGAATCTCCGGAGGTCTGACTGACCCTCTCCCTAGTAATCCGGAGGAACATTACCCCCCTTTCTTGTAATCTGTGCACTCGAAGTCACACAGGGGACCCAAGGCACGAACGAGCCCGACCTCCTGGAGCCCTGGCTGGGATCCGGGAGGCGAATGGCACCTCATCGGGACTTCCAGGGAAGTTCGGTCATCTGGTCGCCCCATTGGAAAGCATTGCGGGCGACCAGATGGCCGAGGCGAGAGGGGCGACCAGATGGCCGGGACCGAAATGACGCCAATCTGCCTGCCCCGGGCCTGCAGGGCTCTGGGGCTGCAGGGCTCATGGGCTCCGGGGCTGCAGGGCTCAGGGGCTCCAGGGCTGCAGGCATCCGGGGCTGCAGGGCTCCGGGGCTGCAGGGCTCCAGGGTCCAGGGCTCTAGGACTCCAGGGCTCCAGGTCTCCAGGGCTGCAGGGCTCCGGGGCTGCTGGGCTGCTGGGCTCCAGGGCTCGGGGGCTCCAGGGTAGCAGGGCTCCAGGGGTCGGGACCCATGGAGCCCGTCCCGGGTACTTTGCCACTCTGCGGCCCAGAGGAGGGAGCCCCGGATGCCTGGGAGGTGTTGCCCGGGCATCGCCCATCTGGTCCCCAGCAGGGAACCACCAGCCCCGGGAGGGTGTTTGGGCAAACCCTTGCACCTACTAATCCGGAGGAAAATTACCCCCCTTTCTTGTAATCCGTGCACTCGAGGTGACAGAGGGGACCCAGGGCGCAAACGTGCCCGACCTCCTGGAGCCCTGGCTGGGATCCGGGAGGCGAATGGCACCTCATAGGGACTTCCAGGGAAGTCCGGCCATCTAGTCGCCCCATAGGAAAGCATTGCGGGCGACCAGATGGCCGAGGCGAGAGGGGCGACCAGATGGCCGGGACCGAAATGACGCCAATCTGCCTGCCCCGGGCCTGCAGGGCTCTGGGGCTGCAGGGCTCCGGGGGCTGCAGAGCTACAGGGCTCCGGGGCTGCAGGGCTCCGGGGCTTCAGTCCTCCCCGGGCCCTGATGGACCCTCTGTCCCGGGCGCCCGGACCCCCCTGGCCGGCTCACAGGACGGAGGGGTATTCCCGCACCACCGGGCCATGCCGGATGGGGCTCAAGCCCCGTGCCCGGTCCCAGGCCCGGCTCCCGGACCCTAGGCCAGGCCCGGGAGAGCCTCCTCTGGGCTGCAGGGCTCCAGGGCTTCAGGGCTCGGGGGCTGCAAGCTCTGTAGGCTGCAGGGCTTCGGGGCTGCCGGGCTCGCGGGCTCCAGGGCTCCAGGGCTCGGGGGCTCCGGGGCTGCAGGGGCTCCGTGGCTGCAGGCATCCGGGGCTGCAGGGCTCGGGGGCTGCAGGGCTCCTCGGGGGCTCCAGGGCTCCGGTGCTCCGGGGCTGCAGGGCTCCGGGGCTCCAGGGCTCTAGGGCTACAGGGATCCAGGGCTGCTGGGCTCCAGGGCTCGGGGGCTCCAGGGCAGCAGGGCTCCAGGGCTTGGGACCCATGGAGCCCGTCCCGGGTACTTTGCCACTCTGCGGACCGGAGGAGGGAGCCCCTAATGCCTGGGAGGTGTTGCCCGGGCATCGCTCATCTGGTCCCCAGCAGGGAACCACCAGCCCCGGGAGGGTGTTTGGGCATACCCTTGCACCTACTAATCCGGAGGAAAATTACCCCCCTTTCTTGTAATCCATGCACTCGAGGTGACAGAGGGGACCCAGGGCACAAACGTGCCCGACCTCCTGGAGCCCTGGCTGGAATCCGGGAGGCGAATGGCACCTCATAGGGACTTCCAGGGAAGTCCGGCCATCTAGTCGCCCCATAGGAAAGCATTGCGGGCGACCAGATGGCCGAGGCGAGAGGGGCGACCCGATTGCCGGGACCGAAATGACACCAATCTGCCTGCCCCGGGCCTGTAGGGCTCAGGAGCTGCAGGGCTCCGGGGCTCTGGGGCTCCGGGGCTCTGGGGCTGCAGGGCTGCAGGGCAAGGGGACTGCAGGGCTCCACAGCTTGGGGGGCTGCAGGGCTCCGGGGCTGCAGGGCTCGGGTTCTCCAGGGCTCCAGGGCTCCAGGGCTCCAGGGCTCCAGGGCTGCAGGGCTCCGGGGCTGCTGGGCTCCAGGGCTCCGGGGCGGCTGGGCTCCGGGGCTCCAGGGCCTGGGACCCATGGAACCCGTTCCGGGTACTTTGCCACACTGCGGCCCGGAGGAGGGAGCCCCGGATGCCTGGGAGGTGTTGCCCGGGCATCGCCCATCTGGTCCCCAGCAGGAAACCACCAGCCCCGGGAGGGTGTTTGGGCATACCCTTGCACCTACTAATCCGGAGGAAAATTACCCCCCTTTCTTGTAATCCGTGCACTCGAGGTGACAGAGGGGACCCAGGGCACAAAAGTGCCCGACCTCCTGGAGCCCTGGCTGGGATCCGGGAGGCAAATGGCACCTCATAGGGACTTCCAGGGACGTCCGGCCATCTAGTCACCCCATAGGAAAGCATTGCGGGCGACCAAATGGCCGAGGCGAGAGGGGCGACCAGATGGCCGGGACCGAAATAACACCAATCTGCCTGCCCCAGGCCTGCAGGGCTCTGGGGCTGCAGGGCTCCGGGGGCTGCAGAGCTACAGGGCTCCAGGGCTGCAGGGCTCCGGGGCTTCAGGCCTCCCCGGGCCCTGATGGACCCTCTGTCCCGGGCGCCCTTGACCCCCCCCGGCTGGCTCGCAGGATGGAGGGTTATTCCCGCACCACCGGGCCCTGCTGGACTGGGCTCAAGCCCCGGGCCCGGTCCCTGGCCCGGCTCCCGGACCCTAGGCCAGGCCCGGGAGAGCCTCCCCTAGGCTGCAGGGCTACAGGGCTACAGGGCTCGGGGGCTGCAGGGCTCCATGGACTGCAGGACTTCGGGGCTGCCGGGCATGGGGGCTCCAGGGCTGCAGGGCTCGGGGGATCCGGGGCTGCAGGGCTCAGGGGCTCCGGGGCTGCAGGCATCCGGGGCTGCAGGGCTCGGGGGCTGCAGGGCTCCTCGGGGGCTCCACAGCTCCCGGGCTCCGGGGCTGCAGGGCTCCAGGGCTGCAGGGCTCCGGGGGGGCTCCAGGGGCTGTAGGGCTCCAGGGGCTCCAGGGCTGCAGGGCTCCAGGGCTGCAGGGCTCCAGGGCTCCAGGGCTGCAGGGCTGCAGGGCTCCAGGGCTCGCAGGCTCCAGGGCAGCAGGGCTCCAGGGCTTGGAACCCATGGAGCCCGTCCCCGGTACTTTGCCACTCTGCGGCCCGGAGGAGGGAGCCCCGGATGCATGGAAGGTGTTGCCCGGGCATCGCCCATCTGGTCCACAGCAGGGAACCACCAGCCCCGGGAGGGTGTTTGGGCATACCCTTGCACCTACTAATCCGGAGGAAAATTACCCCCCTTTCTTGTAATCTGTGCACTCGAGGTGACAGAGGGGACCCAGGGCGCAAACGTGCCCGACCTCCTGGAGCCCTGGCTGGGATCCGGGAGGCGAATGGCACCTCATAGGGACTTCCAGGGAAGTCCGGCCATCTAGTCGCCCCATAGGAAAGCATTGCGGGCAACCAGATGGCTGAGGCGAAAGGGGCGACCAGATGGCCGGGACCAAAATGACGCCAATCGGCCTGCCCCGGGCCTGTAGGGCTCAGGAGCTGCAGGGCTCCGGGGCTCCGGGGCTGCAGGGCTCGGGGACTGCAGGGCTCCACGGCTCGGGGGGCTGCAGCGCTCCGGGGCTCCAGGGCTCCGGGGCTCCGGGGCTCCGGGGCTCCGGGGCTGCTGGGCTCCGGGGCTGCTGGGCTCCAGGGCTCGGGGGCTCCAGGGCAGAAGGGCTCCAGGGCTCCAAGGCTCCGGGGCTCCAGGGCCCGGGACCCATGGAGCCCGTCCCGGGTACTTTGCCACTCTGCGGCCCGGAGGAGGGAGCCCCGGATGCATGGAAGGTCTTGCCCGGGCATCGCCCATCTGGTCCACAGCAGGGAACCACCAGCCCCGGGAGGGTGTTTGGGCATACCCTTGCACCTACTAATCCGGAGGAAAATTAACCCCTTTTCTTGTAATCTGTGCACTCGAGGTGACAGAGGGGACCCAGGGCGCAAACGTGCCCGACCTCCTGGAGCCCTGGCTGTGATCCGGGAGGCGAATGGCACCTCATAGGGACTTCCAGGGAAGTCCGGCCATCTAGTCGCCCCATAGGAAAGCATTGCGGGCGACCAGATGGCCGAGGCGAGAGGGGCGACCAGATGGCCGGGACCGAAATGACGCCAATCTGCCTGCCCCGGGCCTGCAGGGCTCTGGGGCTGCAGGGCTCCGGGGGCTGCAGAGCTACAGGGCTCCGGGGCTGCAGGGCTCCGGGGCTTCAGTCCTCCCCGGGCCCTGATGGACCCTCTGTCCCGGGCGCCCGGACCCCCCTGGCCGGCTCACAGGACGGAGGGGTATTCCCGCACCACCGGGCCATGCCGGATGGGGCTCAAGCCCCGTGCCCGGTCCCAGGCCCGGCTCCCGGACCCTAGGCCAGGCCCGGGAGAGCCTCCTTTGGGCTGCAGGGCTCCAGGGCTACAGGGCACGGGGGCTGCGAGCTCTGTAGGCTGCAGGGCTTCGGGGCTGCCGGGCTCGCGGGCTCCGGGGCTCCAGGGCTCGGGGGCTCCGGGGCTGCAGGGCTCAGGGGCTCCGTGGCTGCAGGCATCCGGGGCTGCAGGGCTCGGGGGCTGCAGGGCTCCTCGGGGGCTCCAGGGCTCCCGGGCTCCGGGGCTGCAGGGCTCCGGGGCTCCAGGGCTCCAGGGCTACAGGGATCCAGGGCTGCTGGGCTCCAGGGCTCGGGGGCTCCAGGGCAGCAGGGCTCCAGGGCTTGGGACCCATGGAGCCCGTCCCGGGTACTTTGCCACTCTGCGGACCGGAGGAGGGAGCCCCTAATGCCTGGGAGGTGTTGCCCGGGCATCGCTCATCTGGTCCCCAGCAGGGAACCACCAGCCCCGGGAGGGTGTTTGGGCATACCCTTGCACCTACTAATCCGGAGGAAAATTACCCCCCTTTCTTGTAATCCATGCACTCGAGGTGACAGAGGGGACCCAGGGCACAAACGTGCCCGACCTACTGGAGCCCTGGCTGGAATCCGGGAGGCAAATGGCACCTCATAGGGACTTCCAGGGACGTCCGGCCATCTAGTCACCCCATAGGAAAGCATTGCGGGCGACCAAATGGCCGAGGCGAGAGGGGCGACCAGATGGCCGGGACCGAAATAACACCAATCTGCCTGCCCCAGGCCTGCAGGGCTCTGGGGCTGCAGGGCTCCGGGGGCTGCAGAGCTACAGGGCTCCAGGGCTGCAGGGCTCCGGGGCTTCAGGCCTCCCCGGGCCCTGATGGACCCTCTGTCCCGGGCGCCCTTGACCCCCCCCGGCCGGCTCGCAGGATGGAGGGTTATTCCCGCACCACCGGGCCCTGCTGGACTGGGCTCAAGCCCCGGGCCCGGTCCCTGGCCCGGCTCCCGGACCCTAGGCCAGGCCCGGGAGAGCCTCCCCTAGGCTGCAGGGCTACAGGGCTACAGGGCTCGGGGGCTGCAGGGCTCCATGGACTGCAGGACTTCGGGGCTGCCGGGCATGGGGGCTCCAGGGCTGCAGGGCTCGGGGGATCCGGGGCTGCAGGGCTCAGGGGCTCCGGGGCTGCAGGCATCCGGGGCTGCAGGGCTCGGGGGCTGCAGGGCTCCTCGGGGGCTCCACAGCTCCCGGGCTCCGGGGCTGCAGGGCTCCAGGGCTGCAGGGCTCCGGGGGGGCTCCAGGGGCTGTAGGGCTCCAGGGGCTCCAGGGCTGCAGGGCTCCAGGGCTGCAGGGCTCCAGGGCTCCAGGGCTGCAGGGCTGCAGGGCTCCAGGGCTCGCAGGCTCCAGGGCAGCAGGGCTCCAGGGCTTGGAACCCATGGAGCCCGTCCCCGGTACTTTGCCACTCTGCGGCCCGGAGGAGGGAGCCCCGGATGCATGGAAGGTGTTGCCCGGGCATCGCCCATCTGGTCCACAGCAGGGAACCACCAGCCCCGGGAGGGTGTTTGGGCATACCCTTGCACCTACTAATCCGGAGGAAAATTACCCCCCTTTCTTGTAATCTGTGCACTCGAGGTGACAGAGGGGACCCAGGGCGCAAACGTGCCCGACCTCCTGGAGCCCTGGCTGGGATCCGGGAGGCGAATGGCACCTCATAGGGACTTCCAGGGAAGTCCGGCCATCTAGTCGCCCCATAGGAAAGCATTGCGGGCAACCAGATGGCTGAGGCGAAAGTGGCGACCAGATGGCCGGGACCAAAATGACGCCAATCGGCCTGCCCCGGGCCTGTAGGGCTCAGGAGCTGCAGGGCTCCGGGGCTCCGGGGCTGCAGGGCTCGGGGACTGCAGGGCTCCACGGCTCGGGGGGCTGCAGCGCTCCGGGGCTCCAGGGCTCCGGGGCTCCGGGGCTCCGGGGCTGCTGGGCTCCGGGGCTGCTGGGCTCCAGGGCTCGGGGGCTCCAGGGCAGAAGGGCTCCAGGGCTCCAAGGCTCCGGGGCTCCAGGGCCCGGGACCCATGGAGCCCGTCCCGGGTACTTTGCCACTCTGCGGCCCGGTGGAGGGAGCCCCGGATGCATGGAAGGTCTTGCCCGGGCATCGCCCATCTGGTCCACAGCAGGGAACCACCAGCCCCGGGAGGGTGTTTGGGCATACCCTTGCACCTACTAATCCGGAGGAAAATTAACCCCTTTTCTTGTAATCTGTGCACTCGAGGTGACAGAGGGGACCCAGGGCGCAAACGTGCCCGACCTCCTGGAGCCCTGGCTGTGATCCGGGAGGCGAATGGCACCTCATAGGGACTTCCAGGGAAGTCCGGCCATCTAGTCGCCCCATAGGAAAGCATTGCGGGCGACCAGATGGCCGAGGCGAGAGGGGCGACCAGATGGCCGGGACCGAAATGACGCCAATCTGCCTGCCCCGGGCCTGCAGGGCTCTGGGGCTGCAGGGCTCCGGGGGCTGCAGAGCTACAGGGCTCCGGGGCTGCAGGGCTCCGGGGCTTCAGTCCTCCCCGGGCCCTGATGGACCCTCTGTCCCGGGCGCCCGGACCCCCCTGGCCGGCTCACAGGATGGAGGGGTATTCCCGCACCACCGGGCCATGCCGGATGGGGCTCAAGCCCCGTGCCCGGTCCCAGGCCTGGCTCCCGGACCCTAGGCCAGGCCCGGGAGAGCCTCCTCTGGGCTGCAGGGCTCCAGGGCTACAGGGCACGGGGGCTGCGAGCTCTGTAGGCTGCAGGGCTTCGGGGCTGCCGGGCTCGCGGGCTCCGGGGCTCCAGGGCTCGGGGGCTCCGGGGCTGCAGGGCTCAGGGGCTCCGTGGCTGCAGGCATCCGGGGCTGCAGGGCTCGGGGGCTGCAGGGCTCCTCGGGGGCTCCAGGGCTCCCGGGCTCCGGGGCTGCAGGGCTCCGGGGCTCCAGGGCTCCAGGGCTACAGGGATCCAGGGCTGCTGGGCTCCAGGGCTCGGGGGCTCCAGGGCAGCAGGGCTCCAGGGCTTGGGACCCATGGAGCCCGTCCCGGGTACTTTGCCACTCTGCAGACCGGAGGAGGGAGCCCCTAATGCCTGGGAGGTGTTGCCCAGGCATCGCTCATCTGGTCCCCAGCAGGGAACCACCAGCCCCGGGAGGGTGTTTGGGCATACCCTTGCACCTACTAATCCGGAGGAAAATTACCCCCCTTTCTTGTAATCCATGCACTCGAGGTGACAGAGGGGACCCAGGGCACAAACGTGCCCGACCTACTGGAGCCCTGGCTGGAATCCGGGAGGCAAATGGCACCTCATAGGGACTTCCAGGGAAGTCCGGCCATCTAGTCGCCCCATAGGAAAGCATTGCGGGCGACCAGATGGCCGAGGCGAGAGGGGCGACCCGATTGCCGGGACCGAAATGACACCAATCTGCCTGCCCCGGGCCTGTAGGGCTCAGGAGCTGCAGGGCTCCGGGGCTCTGGGGCTCCGGGGCTCTGGGGCTGCAGGGCTGCAGGGCAAGGGGACTGCAGGGCTCCACAGCTTGGGGGGCTGCAGGGCTCCGGGGCTGCAGGGCTCGGGTTCTCCAGGGCTCCAGGGCTCCAGGGCTGCAGGGCTCCGGGGCTGCGGGGCTCCAGGGCTCCGGGGCGGCTGGGCTCTGGGGCTCCAGGGCCTGGGACCCATGGTACCCGTTCCGGGTACTTTGCCACACTACGGCCCGGAGGAGGGAGCCCCGGATGCCTGGGAGGTGTTGCCCGGGCATCGCCCATCTGGTCCCCAGCAGGAAACCACCAGCCCCGGGAGGGTGTTTGGGCATACCCTTGCACCTACTAATCCGGAGGAAAATTACCCCCCTTTCTTGTAATCCGTGCACTCGAGGTGACAGAGGGGACCCAGGGCGCAAAAGTGCCCGACCTCCTGGAGCCCTGGCTGGGATCCGGGAGGCAAATGGCACCTCATAGGGACTTCCAGGGACGTCCGGCCATCTAGTCACCCCATAGGAAAGCATTGCGGGCGACCAGATGGCCGAGGCGAGAGGGGCGACCAGATGGCCGGGACCGAAATAACACCAATCTGCCTGCCCCAGGCCTGCAGGGCTCTGGGGCTGCAGGGCTCCGGGGTCTGCAGAGCTACAGGGCTCCAGGGCTGCAGGGCTCCGGGGCTTCAGGCCTCCCCGGGCCCTGATGGACCCTCTGTCCCGGGCGCCCTTGACCCCCCCCGGCCGGCTCGCAGGATGGAGGGTTATTCCCGCACCACCGGGCCCTGCTGGACTGGGCTCAAGCCCCGGGCCCGGTCCCTGGCCCGGCAGAGCCTCCCCTAGGCTGCAGGGCTACAGGGCTACAGGGCTCGGGGGCTGCAGGGCTCCATGGACTGCAGGACTTCGGGGCTGCCGGGCATGGGGGCTCCAGGGCTGCAGGGCTCGGGGGATCCGGGGCTGCAGGGCTCAGGGGCTCCGGGGCTGCAGGCATCCGGGGCTGCAGGGCTCGGGGGCTGCAGGGCTCCTCGGGGGCTCCACAGCTCCCGGGCTCCGGGGCTGCAGGGCTCCAGGGCTGCAGGGCTCCGGGGGGGCTCCAGGGGCTGTAGGGCTCCAGGGGCTCCAGGGCTGCAGGGCTCCAGGGCTGCAGGGCTCCAGGGCTCCAGGGCTGCAGGGCTGCAGGGCTCCAGGGCTCGCAGGCTCCAGGGCAGCAGGGCTCCAGGGCTTGGAACCCATGGAGCCCGTCCCCGGTACTTTGCCACTCTGCGGCCCGGAGGAGGGAGCCCCGGATGCATGGAAGGTGTTGCCCGGGCATCGCCCATCTGGTCCACAGCAGGGAACCACCAGCCCCGGGAGGGTGTTTGGGCATACCCTTGCACCTACTAATCCGGAGGAAAATTACCCCCCTTTCTTGTAATCTGTGCACTCGAGGTGACAGAGGGGACCCAGGGCGCAAACGTGCCCGACCTCCTGGAGCCCTGGCTGGGATCCGGGAGGCGAATGGCACCTCATAGGGACTTCCAGGGAAGTCCGGCCATCTAGTCGCCCCATAGGAAAGCATTGCGGGCAACCAGATGGCTGAGGCGAAAGGGGCGACCAGATGGCCGGGACCAAAATGACGCCAATCGGCCTGCCCCGGGCCTGTAGGGCTCAGGAGCTGCAGGGCTCCGGGGCTCCGGGGCTGCAGGGCTCGGGGACTGCAGGGCTCCACGGCTCGGGGGGCTGCAGCGCTCCGGGGCTCCAGGGCTCAGGGGCTCCGGGGCTCCGGGGCTGCTGGGCTCCGGGGCTGCTGGGCTCCAGGGCTCGGGGGCTCCAGGGCAGAAGGGCTCCAGGGCTCCAAGGCTCCGGGGCTCCAGGGCCCGGGACCCATGGAGCCCGTCCCGGGTACTTTGCCACTCTGCGGCCCGGAGGAGGGAGCCCCGGATGCATGGAAGGTCTTGCCCGGGCATCGCCCATCTGGTCCACAGCAGGGAACCACCAGCCCCGGGAGGGTGTTTGGGCATACCCTTGCACCTACTAATCCGGAGGAAAATTAACCCCTTTTCTTGTAATCTGTGCACTCGAGGTGACAGAGGGGACCCAGGGCGCAAACGTGCCCGACCTCCTGGAGCCCTGGCTGGGATCCGGGAGGCGAATGGCACCTCATAGGGACTTCCAGGGAAGTCCGGCCATCTAGTCGCCCCATAGGAAAGCATTGCGGGCGACCAGATGGCCGAGGCGAGAGGGGCGACCAGATGGCCGGGACCGAAATGACGCCAATCTGCCTGCCCCGGGCCTGCAGGGCTCTGGGGCTGCAGGGCTCCGGGGGCTGCAGAGCTACAGGGCTCCGGGGCTGCAGGGCTCCGGGGCTTCAGTCCTCCCCGGGCCCTGATGGACCCTCTGTCCCGGGCGCCCGGACCCCCCTGGCCGGCTCACAGGACGGAGGGGTATTCCCGCACCACCGGGCCATGCCGGATGGGGCTCAAGCCCCGTGCCCGGTCCCAGGCCCGGCTCCCGGACCCTAGGCCAGGCCCGGGAGAGCCTCCTCTGGGCTGCAGGGCTCCAGGGCTACAGGGCTCGGGGGCTGCGAGCTCTGTAGGCTGCAGGGCTTCGGGGCTGCCGGGCTCGCGGGCTCCAGGGCTCCAGGGCTCGGGGGCTCCGGGGCTGCAGGGCTCAGGGGCTCCGTGGCTGCAGGCATCCGGGGCTGCAGGGCTCGGGGGCTGCAGGGCTCCTCGGGGGCTCCAGGGCTCCCGGGCTCCGGGGCTGCAGGGCTCCAGGGCTCCAGGGCTCTAGGGCTACAGGGATCCAGGGCTGCTGGGCTCCAGGGCTCGGGGGCTCCAGGGCAGCAGGGCTCCAGGGCTTGGGACCCATGGAGCCCGTCCCGGGTACTTTGCCACTCTGCAGACCGGAGGAGGGAGCCCCTAATGCCTGGGAGGTGTTGCCCGGGCATCGCTCATCTGGTCCCCAGCAGGGAACCACCAGCCCCGGGAGGGTGTTTGGGCATACCCTTGCACCTACTAATCCGGAGGAAAATTACCCTCCTTTCTTGTAATCCATGCACTCGAGGTGACAGAGGGGACCCAGGGCACAAACGTGCCCGACCTCCTGGAGCCCTGGCTGGAATCCGGGAGGCGAATGGCACCTCATAGGGACTTCCAGGGAAGTCCGGCCATCTAGTCGCCCCATAGGAAAGCATTGCGGGCGACCAGATGGCCGAGGCGAGAGGGGCGACCCGATTGCCGGGACCGAAATGACACCAATCTGCCTGCCCCGGGCCTGTAGGGCTCAGGAGCTGCAGGGCTCCGGGGCTCTGGGGCTCCGGGGCTCTGGGGCTGCAGGGCTGCAGGGCAAGGGGACTGCAGGGCTCCACAGCTTGGGGGGCTGCAGGGCTCCGGGGCTGCAGGGCTCGGGTTCTCCAGGGCTCCAGGGCTCCAGGGCTCCAGGGCTCCAGGGCTGCAGGGCTCCGGGGCTGCTGGGCTCCAGGGCTCCGGGGCGGCTGGGCTCTGGGGCTCCAGGGCCTGGGACCCATGGAACCCGTTCCGGGTACTTTGCCACACTGCGGCCCGGAGGAGGGAGCCCCGGATGCCTGGGAGGTGTTGCCCGGGCATCGCCCATCTGGTCCCCAGCAGGAAACCACCAGCCCCGGGAGGGTGTTTGGGCATACCCTTGCACCTACTAATCCGGAGGAAAATTACCCCCCTTTCTTGTAATCCGTGCACTCGAGGTGACAGAGGGGACCCAGGGCGCAAAAGTGCCCGACCTCCTGGAGCCCTGGCTGGGATCCGGGAGGCAAATGGCACCTCATAGGGACTTCCAGGGACGTCTGGCCTTCTAGTCACCCCATAGGAAAGCATTGCGGGCGACCAGATGGCCGAGGCGAGAGGGGCGACCAGATGGCCGGGACCGAAATAACACCAATCTGCCTGCCCCAGGCCTGCAGGGCTCTGGGGCTGCAGGGCTCCGGGGGCTGCAGAGCTACAGGGCTCCAGGGCTGCAGGGCTCCGGGGCTTCAGGCCTCCCCGGGCCCTGATGGACCCTCTGTCCCGGGCGCCCTTGACCCCCCCCCGGCCGGCTCGCAGGATGGAGGGTTATTCCCGCACCACCGGGCCCTGCTGGACTGGGCTCAAGCCCCGGGCCCGGTCCCTGGCCCGGCTCCCGGACCCTAGGCCAGGCCCGGGAGAGCCTCCCCTAGGCTGCAGGGCTACAGGGCTACAGGGCTCGGGGGCTGCAGGGCTCCATGGACTGAAGGACTTCGGGGCTGCCGGGCATGGGGGCTCCAGGGCTGCAGGGCTCGGGGGCTCCGGGGCTGCAGGGCTCAGGGGCTCCCGGGCTGCAGGCATCCGGGGCTGCAGGGCTCGGGGGCTGCAGGGCTCCTCGGGGGCTCCACAGCTCCCGGGCTCCGGGGCTGCAGGGCTCCAGGGCTGCAGGGCTCCGGGGGGGCTCCAGGGGCTGTAGGGCTCCAGGGGCTCCAGGGCTGCAGGGCTCCAGGGCTGCAGCGCTCCAGGGCTCCAGGGCTGCAGGGCTGCAGGGCTCCATGGGGACTACAGGGCTCCAGGGGCTGTAGGGCTCCGGGGGCTCCAGGACGGAGGGGTATTCCCGCACCTCCGGGCCCTGCCGGATGGGGCTCAAGCCGCGGGCCCGCTCCCGGTCTCTGCTTCTGAAACCCTAGCCAGGCTGGGGAAAGAGCCGCCCTTGCCTCTGATGAACGCCTGGAACCTCGGCCGGCTTGCAGGACGGGGAACCTCCAGCAAACCCATGGCTGGCCGGACAGAGCTCAAGCCCCGGGCCCGCTCCCAGTCCCTGCTTCCGAAACCCTAGCCCGGCCGGGGAGAGCCTCCCTTGGCCCTGATGAACGCCCGGAACCTCAGCCGGCTTGCGGGACGGGGAGGCTCCAGCAACCCCATGGCCTACCGGACGGAGCTCAAGCCCCGGGCCCGGTCCCTGCTTCCAAAACCCTAGCCAGCCCGGGGAGAGCCTCCCATGGCCCGATAAACGCCCGGAACCTCGGCCGGCTTGCAGAACGGAGCTCAGGCCCCAGGCCTCAGGCCCAGCCTACCAACCCTAGCCGGGCCCGGGGAGAGCCTCCCGGTAGATCCCCCTGTCCCCAGCACCTGGACCCTGGGCCGGAACCAAGGAGGGTTAAGCCCAGGACACGTCCTCTCCCCGACGGCCTGCCCGGGGAGCCCATTTTTGTCGACTATTAAGCCCCCACATAGTGGGGGCTTACAGAACTTTGGGAAAGGACAAAGGTTGGAGTTAGCCCGTCCGCCAGCCTGCAGGGCCATCTGGTCACCCAGCCCGCAGGGCCATCTGGTCACGCAGCCAGGCGACCAGATGACCCGGGACGACCCAGCGCCCGGATGGCCTGGGAGGGTGCTGTACCCAGTCGCCCTTGCAGTCCAGCGAGGGTGGCCAGGCGCTGCTGCTTGCCTCCCTGCTCGACTTGCCCATTCAGCAGTGGGAAGGGGAGGCCCGGCCGGCGGCGGCCCAGGCCATCTGGTCACCCTGCCGACCCGCAAGGGAAGGTGTGGCCCCCATCCCCGCACCCCGGTGGGGCAGGGAGGGGAGGGAGAGGCCCCCGTGCCGGAGGGCATGTGGTGGAGGCAGCCTCCCGCAGGCCCGTGTTACCCCCTCTACATCCATCCCGCCGGCCAGGCGGCAGAGGGACCCACCCCTGGGTGTGGTGGAGGGAGGCTTCTGCGGGCGCCCACGCACGGAAAGAGACAAAAGCTTGGCTCAGAGGATGACTTTCAATAGATCGCAGCGAGGTAGCTGCTCTGCTACTTACGAAACCCTGACCCAGAATCAGGTTGTCTACGAATGATTTAGCACTGGGTGCCCCACGAACATGGGCCTGATCAAACTCAGAGGAAAAGGACCATCGGCAAGGGGCTGAGAGGCAGGAGCGTCCCGGGCCCCTGAGGGGCCCTGGCGGGCAGGCCCCGGGATGCCTTCCCCCTCTCAGCATGGCCAGACCTCATGGAAGTCTGCCTGATCAAACTCGGAGAAAAATGACCATCGAACCCTGATAAAAACAACCATCGACAATGGGCCGAGAGGCAGAAGCATCCACGGGCCCCTGGGGGCCCCTAGCGGGTGGGTCCTGGGACGCCTTCCCCCTCTCAGCATGGCCAGACCTCACGGAGGTATGCCTGATCAAACTCTGAGAAAAACGACCATCGGCAAGGGGCTGAGAGGCAGGAGCGTCCCCGGGCCCCTGGGGGCCCCTGGCAGGCAGGCTCCAGGACGCCTCCCTCCCTCTCAGCATGGCCAGACCTCATGAAAGTCTGCCTGATCAAACTCGGAGAAAAACAACCATCGAACTTGGAGAAAACGACCATCGGCAAGGGGCCAAGAGGCAGAAGCGTCCCCGGGCCCCTGGGGGCCCCTGGTGGGTGGGCCCCAGGAAACCTTTCCCCCTCAGCATGGCCAGACCTCACGGAGGTCTGTACCTGATCAAACTCGGAGAAAAAGGACAATCGGCAAGGGGCTGAAAGGCAGGAGCGTCCCCGGGCCCCTGGGGGCCCCTGGCGGGCAGGCCCCGGGATGCCTTCCCTCTCTCAGCATGACCAGACCTCATGGAAGTCTGCCTGATGAAACTCGGAGAAAAACGACCATCGAACCCTGATAAAAACGACCATCGACAAGGGGCCGAGAGGCAGAAGCATCCACGGGCCCCTGGGGGCCCCTGGCGGGCGGGCCCCGGGATGCATTCCCCCTCTCAGCATGGCCAGACCTCACTGAGGTATGCCTGATCAAACTCGGAGACAAACAACCATCGGCAAGGGGCTGAGAGGCAGGAGCGTCCCAGGGCCCCTGGGGGACCCTGGCAGGCCCTGGGATGCCTCCCCCCCTCTCAGCATGGCTGGACCTCCTGGAAGTCTACCTGATCAAACTCGGCGAAAAACAACCATCTAACTCAGAGAAAAACGACCATCGGCAAGGGGCCAGGAGGCAGAAGTGTCCCCGGGCCCCTGGGGGCCCCTGGCGGGCAGGCCCGGGACACCTTCCCCCTCTCTGCATGGCCAGACCTCACGGAGGTCTGTGCCTTATCAAACTCGGAGAAAAAGGACCATCGGCAAGGGGCTGACAGGCAGGAGCGTCCCCGGGCCCCTGGGAGCCCCTGGCAGGCGGGCCCTGGGATGCCTTCCCCCTCTCAGCATGGCCAGACCTCATGGAAGTCTGCCTAAACAAACTCGGAGAAAAACGACCATCGAACCCTGATAAAAACGACCATCAACAATGGGCAGGAGTGTCCCTGGGCCCCTGGGGGCTCCTGGCGGGCGGGCCCCGGGACGCCTTCCCCCTCTCAGCATGGCCAGACCTCACGGAGGTATGCCTGATCAAACTCGGAGAAAAACAAATATCGAACTCGGAGAAAAACTACCATCGGCAAGGGGCTGAGAGGCTGAAGTGTCCCCGGGCCCCTGGGGGCCCATGGCGGGAGGGCCCCGGGATGCCTCCCCCCTCTCAGCATGGCCAGACATCATGGAAGTCTGCCTGATCAAACTCGGAGAAAAACGACCATCGGCAAGGGGCTGAGAGGCAGAAGCGTCCCCGGGCCCCTGGGGGCCCCTGGCAGGCGGGCCCGGGATGCCTTCCCCCTCTCAGCATGGCCGGACCTCACGGAGGTCTGTGCCTGATCAAACTCGGAGAAAAACGACCATCGGCAAGGGGCTGAGAGGCAGGAGCGTCCCGGGCCCCTGGGGGCCCCTGGCGGGAGGGCCCCGGGATGCCTCTCCCCTCTCAGCATGGCCGGACCTCATGGAAGTCTGCCTGATCAAACTCGGAGAAAAACAACCATCGAACTTGGAGAAAAACGACCATCGGCAAGGGGCCAAGAGGCAGAAGCGTCCTGGGCCCCTGGGGGCCCCTGGCGGGTGGGCCCCAGGAAACCTTTCCCCCTTAGCATGGCCAGACCTCATGGAAGTCTGCCTGATGAAACTCGGAGAAAAACAACCATCGAACCCTGACAAAAACGACCATCGACAAGGGGCCGAGAGGCAGAAGCATCCACGGGCCCCTGGGGGCCCCTGGCGGGTGGGCCCCGGGACGCCTTACACCTCTCAGCATGGCCAGACCTCACAGAGGTATGCCTGATCAAACTCCGAGACAAACGACCATCGGCAAGGGGCTGAGAGGCAGGAGCGTCCCCGGGCCCCTGGGGGACCCTGGCAGGCCCCGGGATGCCTCCCCCCCTCTCAGCATGGCCGGACCTCCTGGAAGTCTGCCTGATCAAACTCGGCGAAAAACAACCATCTAACTCCGAGAAAAACGACCATCGGCAAGGGGCCAAGAGGCAGAAGTGTCCCGGGGCCCCTGGGGGCCCCTGGCGGGCCGGCCCGGGACACCTTCCCCCTCTCAGCATGGCCAGACCTCACGGAGGTCTCTGCCTTATCAAACTCGGAGAAAAAGGACCATCGGCAAGGGGCTGACAGGCAGGAGCGTCCCCGGGCCCCTGGGGGCCCCTGGCGGGCGGGCCCCGGGATGCCTTCCCCCTCTCAGCATGGCCAGACCTCATGGAAGTCTGCCTGATCAAACTCGGAGAAAAACGACCATCGAACCCTGATAAAAACGACCATCAACAATGGGCAGGAGCGTCCCCGGGCCCCTGGGGGCCACTGGCGGGTGGGCCCCGGGACGCCTTTCCCCTCTCAGCATAGCCAGACCTCACGGAGGTATGCCTGATCAAACTCGGAGAAAAACAAATATCGAACTCGGAGAAAAACGACCATCGGCAAGGGGCTGAGAGGCTGAAGCGTCCCCGGGCCCCTGGGGGCCCCTGGCAGGCGGGCCAGGGAAGCCTTCCCCCTCTCAGCATGGCCGGACCTCACGGAGGTCTGTGCGTGATCAAACTCGGAGAAAAAGGACCACCGGCAAGGGGCTGAGAGGCAGGAGCGTCCCCGTGCCCCTGGGGGCCCCTGACAGGTGGGCCCCGGGACACCTTCCCCCTCAAACTTGGTGATAAAGGACCATCGGCAAGGGGCTGAGAGGCAAGAGTGTCCCCAGGACACTGGGGGGCCCGGTGGGCAGGCCCCAGGGCTGCCTACCCCTGATTCAGAATCTCCGGAGGTCTGACTGACCCTCTCCCTAGTAATCCGGAGGAACATTACCCCCCTTTCTTGTACTCTGTGCACTCGAAGTCACACAGGGGACCCAAGGCACGAACGAGCCCGACCTCCTGGAGCCCTGGCTGGGATCCGGGAGGCGAATGGCACCTCATCGGGACTTCCAGGGAAGTTCGGTCATCTGGTCGCCCCATTGGAAAGCATTGCGGGCGACCAGATGGCCGAGGCGAGAGGGGCGACCAGATGGCCGGGACCGAAATGATGCCAATCTGCCTGCCCCGGGCCTGCAGGGCTCTGGGGCTGCAGGGCTCATGGGCTCCGGGGCTGCAGGGCTCAGGGGCTCCAGGGCTGCAGGCATCCGGGGCTGCAGGGCTCCGGGGCTGCAGGGCTCCGGGGTCCAGGGCTCTAGGACTCCAGGGCTCCAGGTCTCCAGGGCTGCAGGGCTCCGGGGCTGCAGGGCTCCAGGGCTCGGGGGCTCCAGGGTAGCAGGGCTCCAGGGGTCGGGACCCATGGAGCCCGTCCCGGGTACTTTGCCACTCTGCGGCCCAGAGGAGGGAGCCCCGGATGCCTGGGAGGTGTTGCCCGGGCATCGCCCATCTGGTCCCCAGCAGGGAACCACCAGCCCCGGGAGGGTGTTTGGGCAAACCCTTGCACCTACTAATCCGGAGGAAAATTACCCCCCTTTCTTGTAATCCGTGCACTCGAGGTGACAGAGGGGACCCAGGGCGCAAACGTGCCCGACCTCCTGGAGCCCTGGCTGGGATCCGGGAGGCGAATGGCACCTCATAGGGACTTCCAGGGAAGTCCGGCCATCTAGTCGCCCCATAGGAAAGCATTGCGGGCGACCAGATGGCCGAGGCGAGAGGGGCGACCAGATGGCCGGGACCGAAATGACGCCAATCTGCCTGCCCCGGGCCTGCAGGGCTCTGGGGCTGCAGGGCTCCGGGGGCTGCAGAGCTACAGGGCTCCGGGGCTGCAGGGCTCCGGGGCTTCAGTCCTCCCCGGGCCCTGATGGACCCTCTGTCCCGGGCGCCCGGACCCCCCTGGCCGGCTCACAGGACGGAGGGGTATTCCCGCACCACCGGGCCATGCCGGATGGGGCTCAAGCCCCGTGCCCGGTCCCAGGCCCGGCTCCCAGACCCTAGGCCAGGCCCGGGAGAGCCTCCTCTGGGCTGCAGGGCTCCAGGGCTTCAGGGCTCGGGGGCTGCAAGCTCTGTAGGCTGCAGGGCTTCGGGGCTGCCGGGCTCGCGGGCTCCAGGGCTCCAGGGCTCGGGGGCTCCGGGGCTGCAGGGGCTCCGTGGCTGCAGGCATCCGGGGCTGCAGGGCTCGGGGGCTGCAGGGCTCCTCGGGGGCTCCAGGGCTCCGGTGCTCCGGGGCTGCAGGGCTCCGGGGCTCCAGGGCTCTAGGGCTACAGGGATCCAGGGCTGCTGGGCTCCAGGGCTCGGGGGCTCCAGGGCAGCAGGGCTCCAGGGCTTGGGACCCATGGAGCCCGTCCCGGGTACTTTGCCACTCTGCGGACCGGAGGAGGGAGCCCCTAATGCCTGGGAGGTGTTGCCCGGGCATCGCTCATCTGGTCCCCAGCAGGGAACCACCAGCCCCGGGAGGGTGTTTGGGCATACCCTTGCACCTACTAATCCGGAGGAAAATTACCCCCCTTTCTTGTAATCCATGCACTCGAGGTGACAGAGGGGACCCAGGGCACAAACGTGCCCGACCTCCTGGAGCCCTGGCTGGAATCCGGGAGGCGAATGGCACCTCATAGGGACTTTCAGGGAAGTCCGGCCATCTAGTCGCCCCATAGGAAAGCATTGCGGGCGACCAGATGGCCGAGGCGAGAGGGGCGACCCGATTGCCGGGACCGAAATGACACCAATCTGCCTGCCCCGGGCCTGTAGGGCTCAGGAGCTGCAGGGCTCCGGGGCTCTGGGGCTCCGGGGCTCTGGGGCTGCAGGGCTGCAGGGCAAGGGGACTGCAGGGCTCCACAGCTTGGGGGGCTGCAGGGCTCCGGGGCTGCAGGGCTCGGGTTCTCCAGGGCTCCAGGGCTCCAGGGCTCCAGGGCTCCAGGGCTGCAGGGCTCCGGGGCTGCTGGGCTCCAGGGCTCCGGGGCGGCTGGGCTCCGGGGCTCCAGGGCCTGGGACCCATGGAACCCGTTCCGGGTACTTTGCCACACTGCGGCCCGGAGGAGGGAGCCCCGGATGCCTGGGAGGTGTTGCCCGGGCATCGCCCATCTGGTCCCCAGCAGGAAACCACCAGCCCCGGGAGGGTGTTTGGGCATACCCTTGCACCTACTAATCCGGAGGAAAATTACCCCCCTTTCTTGTAATCCGTGCACTCGAGGTGACAGAGGGGACCCAGGGCACAAAAGTGCCCGACCTCCTGGAGCCCTGGCTGGGATCCGGGAGGCAAATGGCACCTCATAGGGACTTCCAGGGACGTCCGGCCATCTAGTCACCCCATAGGAAAGCATTGCGGGCGACCAAATGGCCGAGGCGAGAGGGGCGACCAGATGGCCGGGACCGAAATAACACCAATCTGCCTGCCCCAGGCCTGCAGGGCTCTGGGGCTGCAGGGCTCCGGGGGCTGCAGAGCTACAGGGCTCCAGGGCTGCAGGGCTCCGGGGCTTCAGGCCTCCCCGGGCCCTGATGGACCCTCTGTCCCGGGCGCCCTTGACCCCCCCCGGCCGGCTCGCAGGATGGAGGGTTATTCCCGCACCACCGGGCCCTGCTGGACTGGGCTCAAGCCCCGGGCCCGGTCCCTGGCCCGGCTCCCGGACCCTAGGCCAGGCCCGGGAGAGCCTCCCCTAGGCTGCAGGGCTACAGGGCTACAGGGCTCGGGGGCTGCAGGGCTCCATGGACTGCAGGACTTCGGGGCTGCCGGGCATGGGGGCTCCAGGGCTGCAGGGCTCGGGGGATCCGGGGCTGCAGGGCTCAGGGGCTCCGGGGCTGCAGGCATCCGGGGCTGCAGGGCTCGGGGGCTGCAGGGCTCCTCGGGGGCTCCACAGCTCCCGGGCTCCGGGGCTGCAGGGCTCCAGGGCTGCAGGGCTCCGGGGGGGCTCCAGGGGCTGTAGGGCTCCAGGGGCTCCAGGGCTGCAGGGCTCCAGGGCTGCAGGGCTCCAGGGCTCCAGGGCTGCAGGGCTGCAGGGCTCCAGGGCTCGCAGGCTCCAGGGCAGCAGGGCTCCAGGGCTTGGAACCCATGGAGCCCGTCCCCGGTACTTTGCCACTCTGCGGCCCGGAGGAGGGAGCCCCGGATGCATGGAAGGTGTTGCCCGGGCATCGCCCATCTGGTCCACAGCAGGGAACCACCAGCCCCGGGAGGGTGTTTGGGCATACCCTTGCACCTACTAATCCGGAGGAAAATTACCCCCCTTTCTTGTAATCTGTGCACTCGAGGTGACAGAGGGGACCCAGGGCGCAAACGTGCCCGACCTCCTGGAGCCCTGGCTGGGATCCGGGAGGCGAATGGCACCTCATAGGGACTTCCAGGGAAGTCCGGCCATCTAGTCGCCCCATAGGAAAGCATTGCGGGCAACCAGATGGCTGAGGCGAAAGGGGCGACCAGATGGCCGGGACCAAAATGACGCCAATCGGCCTGCCCCGGGCCTGTAGGGCTCAGGAGCTGCAGGGCTCCGGGGCTCCGGGGCTGCAGGGCTCGGGGACTGCAGGGCTCCACGGCTCGGGGGGCTGCAGCGCTCCGGGGCTCCAGGGCTCCGGGGCTCCGGGGCTGCTGGGCTCCGGGGCTGCTGGGCTCCAGGGCTCGGGGGCTCCAGGGCAGAAGGGCTCCA
Organism: Lissotriton vulgaris; assembly: GCF_964263255.1. Lineage (NCBI taxonomy): Eukaryota > Metazoa > Chordata > Amphibia > Caudata > Salamandridae > Lissotriton > Lissotriton vulgaris. The sequence goes on from NC_141699.1 coordinate 625,818,512, forward strand.
GGGCTCCAAGGCTCCGGGGCTCCAGGGCCCGGGACCCATGGAGCCCGTCCCGGGTACTTTGCCACTCTGCGGCCCGGAGGAGGGAGCCCCGGATGCATGGAAGGTCTTGCCCGGGCATCGCCCATCTGGTCCACAGCAGGGAACCACCAGCCCCGGGAGGGTGTTTGGGCATACCCTTGCACCTACTAATCCGGAGGAAAATTAACCCCTTTTCTTGTAATCTGTGCACTCGAGGTGACAGAGGGGACCCAGGGCGCAAACGTGCCCGACCTCCTGGAGCCCTGGCTGGGATCCGGGAGGCGAATGGCACCTCATAGGGACTTCCAGGGAAGTCCGGCCATCTAGTCGCCCCATAGGAAAGCATTGCGGGCGACCAGATGGCCGAGGCGAGAGGGGCGACCAGATGGCCGGGACCGAAATGACGCCAATCTGCTTGCCCCGGGCCTGCAGGGCTCTGGGGCTGCAGGGCTCCGGGGGCTGCAGAGCTACAGGGCTCCGGGGCTGCAGGGCTCCGGGGCTTCAGTCCTCCCCGGGCCCTGATGGACCCTCTGTCCCGGGCGCCCGGACCCCCCTGGCCGGCTCACAGGACGGAGGGGTATTCCCGCACCACCGGGCCATGCCGGATGGGGCTCAAGCCCCGTGCCCGGTCCCAGGCCCGGCTCCCGGACCCTAGGCCAGGCCCGGGAGAGCCTCCTCTGGGCTGCAGGGCTCCAGGGCTACAGGGCACGGGGGCTGCGAGCTCTGTAGGCTGCAGGGCTTCGGGGCTGCCGGGCTCGCGGGCTCCGGGGCTCCAGGGCTCGGGGGCTCCGGGGCTGCAGGGCTCAGGGGCTCCGTGGCTGCAGGCATCCGGGGCTGCAGGGCTCGGGGGCTGCAGGGCTCCTCGGGGGCTCCAGGGCTCCCGGGCTCCGGGGCTGCAGGGCTCCGGGGCTCCAGGGCTCCAGGGCTACAGGGATCCAGGGCTGCTGGGCTCCAGGGCTCGGGGGCTCCAGGGCAGCAGGGCTCCAGGGCTTGGGACCCATGGAGCCCGTCCCGGGTACTTTGCCACTCTGCAGACCGGAGGAGGGAGCCCCTAATGCCTGGGAGGTGTTGCCCGGGCATCGCTCATCTGGTCCCCAGCAGGGAACCACCAGCCCCGGGAGGGTGTTTGGGCATACCCTTGCACCTACTAATCCGGAGGAAAATTACCCCCCTTTCTTGTAATCCATGCACTCGAGGTGACAGAGGGGACCCAGAGCACAAACGTGCCCGACCTACTGGAGCCCTGGCTGGAATCCGGGAGGCAAATGGCACCTCATAGGGACTTCCAGGGAAGTCCGGCCATCTAGTCGCCCCATAGAAAAGCATTGCGGGCGACCAGATGGCCGAGGCGAGAGGGGCGACCCGATTGCCGGGACCGAAATGACACCAATCTGCCTGCCCCGGGCCTGTAGGGCTCAGGAGCTGCAGGGCTCCGGGGCTCTGGGGCTCCGGGGCTCTGGGGCTGCAGGGCTGCAGGGCAAGGGGACTGCAGGGCTCCACAGCTTGGGGGGCTGCAGGGCTCCGGGCTGCAGGGCTCAGGTTCTCCAGGGCTCCAGGGCTCCAGGGCTGCAGGGCTCCGGGGCTGCTGGGCTCCAGGGCTCCGGGGCGGCTGGGCTCTGGGGCTCCAGGGCCTGGGACCCATGGTACCCGTTCCGGGTACTTTGCCACACTACGGCCCGGAGGAGGGAGCCCCGGATGCCTGGGAGGTGTTGCCCGGGCATCGCCCATCTGGTCCCCAGCAGGAAACCACCAGCCCCGGGAGGGTGTTTGGGCATACCCTTGCACCTACTAATCCGGAGGAAAATTACCCCCCTTTCTTGTAATCCGTGCACTCGAGGTGACAGAGGGGACCCAGGGCGCAAAAGTGCCCGACCTCCTGGAGCCCTGGCTGGGATCCGGGAGGCAAATGGCACCTCATAGGGACTTCCAGGGACGTCCGGCCATCTAGTCACCCCATAGGAAAGCATTGCGGGCGACCAGATGGCCGAGGCGAGAGGGGCGACCAGATGGCCGGGACCGAAATAACACCAATCTGCCTGCCCCAGGCCTGCAGGGCTCTGGGGCTGCAGGGCTCCGGGGGCTGCAGAGCTACAGGGCTCCTGGGCTGCAGGGCTCCGGGGCTTCAGGCCTCCCCGGGCCCTGATGGACCCTCTGTCCCGGGCGCCCTTGACCCCCCCCGGCCGGCTCGCAGGATGGAGGGTTATTCCCGCACCACCGGGCCCTGCTGGACGGGGCTCAAGCCCCGGGCCCGGTCCCTGGCCCGGCTCCCGGACCCTAGGCCAGGCCCGGGAGAGCCTCCCCTAGGCTGCAGGGCTACAGGGCTACAGGGCTCGGGGGCTGCAGGGCTCCATGGACTGCAGGACTTCGGGGCTGCCGGGCATGGGGGCTCCAGGGCTGCAGGGCTCGGGGGCTCCGGGGCTGCAGGGCTCGGGGGCTCCCGGGCTGCAGGCATCCGGGGCTGCAGGGCTCGGGGGCTGCAGGGCTCCTCGGGGGCTCCACAGCTCCCGGGCTCCGGGGCTGCAGGGCTCCAGGGCTGCAGGGCTCCGGGGGGGCTCCAGGGGCTGTAGGGCTCCAGGGGCTCCAGGGCTGCAGGGCTCCAGGGCTGCAGGGCTCCAGGGCTCCAGGGCTGCAGGGCTGCAAGGCTCCATGGGGACTACAGGGCTCCAGGGGCTGTAGGGCTCCGGGGGCTCCAGGACGGAGGGGTATTCCCGCACCTCCGGGCCCTGCCGGATGGGGCTCAAGCCGCGGGCCCGCTCCCGGTCTCTGCTTCTGAAACCCTAGCCAGGCTGGGGAAAGAGCCGCCCTTGCCTCTGATGAACGCCTGGAACCTCGGCCGGCCTGCAGGACGGGGAAGCTCCAGCAAACCCATGGCTGGCCGGACGGAGCTCAAGCCCCGGGCCCGCTCCCGGTCCCTGCTTCCGAAACCCTAGCCCGGCCGGGGAGAGCCTCCCTTGGCCCTGATGAACGCCCGGAACCTCAGCCGGCTTGCGGGACGGGGAGGCTCCAGCAACCCCATGGCCTACCGGACGGAGCTCAAGCCCCGGGCCCGGTCCCTGCTTCCAAAACCCTAGCCAGCCCGGGGAGAGCCTCCCTTGGCCCGATAAACGCCCGGAACCTCGGCCGGCTTGCAGGACGGAGCTCAGGCCCCAGGCCTCAGGCCCAGCCTACCAACCCTAGCCGGGCCCGGGGAGAGCCTCCCGGTAGATCCCCCTGTCCCCAGCACCTGGACCCTGGGCCGGAACCAAGGAGGGTTAAGCCCAGGACACGTCCTCTCCCCGACGGCCTGCCCGGGGAGCCCATTTTTGTCGACTATTAAGCCCCCACGAAGTGGGGGTTTACAGAACTTTGGGAAAGGACAAAAGTTGGAGTTAGCCCGTCCGCCAGCCTGCAGGGCCATCTGGTCACCCAGCCCGCAGGGCCATCTGGTCACGCAGCCAGGCGACCAGATGACCCGGGACGACCCAGCGCCCGGATGGCCTGGGAGGGTGCCGTACCCAGTCGCCCTTGCAGTCCAGCGAGGGTGGCCAGGCGCTGCTGCTTGCCTCCCTGCTCGACTTGCCCATTCAGCAGTGGGAAGGGGAGGCCCGGCCGGCAGCGGCCCAGGCCATCTGGTCACCCTGCCGACCCGCAAGGGAAGGTGTGGCCCCCATCCCCGCACCCCGGTGGGGCAGGGAGGGGAGGGAGAGGCCCCCGTGCCGGAGGGCATGTGGTAGAGGCAGCCTCCCGCAGGCCCGTGTTACCCCCTCCACATCCATCCCACCGGCCAGGCGGCAGAGGGACCCACCCCTGGGTGTGGTGGAGGGAGGCTTCTGCGGGCGCCCACGCACGGAAAGAGACAAAAGCTTGGCTCAGAGGATGACTTTCAATAGATCGCAGCGAGGTAGCTGCTCTGCTACTTACGAAACCCTGACCCAGAATCAGGTTGTCTACGAATGATTTAGCACTGGGTGCCCCACGAACATGGGCCTGATCAAACTCAGAGGAAAAGGACCATCTGCAAGGGGCTGAGAGGCAGGAGCGTCCCCTGGCCCCTGAGGGGCCCTGGCGGGCAGGCCCCGGGATGCCTTCCCCCTCTCAGCATGGCCAGACCTCATGGAAGTCTGCCTGATCAAACTCAGAGAAAAATGACCATCGAACCCTGATAAAAACAACCATCGACAATGGGCCGAGAGGCAGAAGCATCCACGGGCCCCTGGCGGCCCCTAGCGGGTGGGTCCTGGGACGCCTTCCCCCTCTCAGCATGGCCAGACCTCACGGAGGTATGCCTGATCAAACTCTGAGAAAAACGACCATCGGCAAGGGGCTGAGAGGCAGGAGCGTCCCGGGCCCCTAGGGGCCCCTGGCAGGCAGGCTCCAGGACGCCTCCCTCCCTCTCAGCATGGCCAGACCTCATGAAAGTCTGCCTGATCAAACTCGGAGAAAAACAACCATCGAACTTGGAGAAAAACGACCATCGGCAAGGGGCCAAGAGGCAGAAGCGTCCCCGGGCCCCTGGGGGCCCCTGGCGGGTGGGCCCCAGGAAACCTTTCCCCCTCAGCATGGCCAGACCTCACGGAGGTCTGTACCTGATCAAACTCGGAGAAAAAGGACAATCGGCAAGGGGCTGAGAGGCAGGAGCGTCCCCGGGCCCCTGGGGGCCCCTGGCGGGTGGGCCCCGGGATGCATTCCCCCTCTCAGCATGGCCAGACCTCACTGAGGTATGCCTGATCAAACTCGGAGAAAAACGACCATCGAACCCTGATAAAAACGACCATCGACAAGGGGCCGAGAGGCAGAAGCATCCACGGGCCCCTGGGGGCCCCTGGCGGGTGGGCCCCGGGATGCATTCCCCCTCTCAGCATGGCCAGACCTCACTGAGGTATGCCTGATCAAACTCGGAGACAAACAACCATCGGCAAGGGGCTGAGAGGCAGGAGCGTCCCAGGGCCCCTGGGGGACCCTGGCAGGCCCTGGGATGCCTCCCCCCCTCTCAGCATGGCTGGACCTCCTGGAAGTCTACCTGATCAAACTCGGCGAAAAACAACCATCTAACTCGGAGAAAAACGACCATCGGCAAGGGGCCAGGAGGCAGAAGTGTCCCCGGGCCCCTGGGGGCCCCTGGCGGGCAGGCCCGGGACACCTTCCCCCTCTCTGCATGGCCAGACCTCACGGAGGTCTGTGCCTTATCAAACTCAGAGAAAAAGGACCATCGGCAAGGGGCTGACAGACAGGAGCGTCCCCGGGCCCCTGGGGGCCCCTGGCAGGCGGGCCCTGGGATGCCTTCCCCCTCACAGCATGGCCAGACCTCATGGAAGTCTGCCTGATCAAACTCAGAGAAAAACGACCATCGAACCCTGATAAAAACGACCATCAACAATGGGCAGGAGTGTCCCTGGGCCCCTGGGGGCCCCTGGCGGGCGGGCCCCGGGACGCCTTCCCCCTCTCAGCATGGCCAGACCTCACGGAGGTATGCCTGATCAAACTCGGAGAAAAACAAATATCGAACTCGGAGAAAAACGACCATCGGCAAGGGGCTGAGTGGCTGAAGCGTCCCCGGGCCCCTGGGGGCCCCTGGCGGGAGGGCCCTGGGATGCCTCCCCCCTCTCAGCATGGCCAGACCTCATGGAAGTCTGCCTGATCAAACTCGGAGAAAAACGACCATCGGCAAGGGGCTGAGAGGCAGAAGCTTCCCAGGGCCCCTGGGGGCCCCTGGCAGGCGGGCCCGGGATGCCTTCCCCCTCTCAGCATGGCCGGACCTCACGGAGCTCTGTGCCTGATCAAACTCGGAGAAAAAGGACCATCGGCAAGGGGCTGACAGGCAGGAGCGTCCCCGGGCCCCTGGGGGCCCCTGGCGGGCGGGCCCCGGGATGCCTTCCCCCTCTCAGCATGGCCAGACCTCATGGAAGTCTGCCTGATCAAACTCGGAGAAAAACGACCATCGAACCCTGATAAAAACGACCATCAACAATGGGCAGGAGCGTCCCCGGGCCCCTGGGGGCCACTGGCGGGTGGGCCCCGGGACGCCTTTCCCCTCTCAGCATGGCCAGACCTCACGGAGGTATGCCTGATCAAACTCGGAGAAAAACAAATATCGAACTCGGAGAAAAACGACCATCGGCAAGGGGCTGAGAGGCTGAAGCGTCCCCAGGCCCCTGGGGGCCCCTGGCAGGCGTGCCCCGGGATGCCTTCCCCCTCTCAGCATGGCCATCCCTCATGGAAGTCTGCCTGATCAAACTCAGAGAAAAACGACCATCGAACCCTGATAAAAACGACCATCAACAATGGGCAGGAGCGTCCCCGGGCCCCTGGGGGCCACTGGCGGGCGGGCCCCGGGACGCCTTTCCCCTCTCAGCATGGCCAGACCTCACGGAGGTATGCCTGATCAAACTCGGAGAAAAACAAATATCGAACTCGGAGAAAAACGACCATCGGCAAGGGGCTGAGAGGCTGAAGCGTCCCCGGGCCCCTGGGGGCCCCTGGCAGGCGGGCCCCGGGATGCCTCCCCCCTCCCAGCATGGCCAGACCTCATGGAAGTCTGCCTGATCAAACTCGGAGAAAAACGACCATCGAACTCGGAGAAAAACGACCATCGGCAAGGGGCTGAGAGGCAGAAGCGTCCCCGGGCCCCTGGGGGCCCCTGGGGGCCCCTGGCAGGCGGGCCCGGGATGCCTTCCCCCTCTCAGCATGGCCGGACCTCACGGAGGTCTGTGCCTGATCAAACTCGGAGAAAAAGGACCATCGGCAAGGGGCTGAGAGGCAGGAGCGTCCCCGGGCCCCTGGGGGCCCCTGGCAGGTGGGCCCCGGGACACCTTCCCCCTCAAACTTGGTGAAAAAGGACCATCGGCAAGGGGCTGAGAGGCAAGAGTGTCCCCAGGACACTGGGGGCCCTGGTGGGCAGGCCCCAGGGCTGCCTACCCCTGATTCAGAATCTCCGGAGGTCTGACTGACCCTCTCCCTAGTAATCCGGAGGAACATTACCCCCCTTTCTTGTAATCTGTGCACTCGAAGTCACACAGGGGACCCAAGGCACGAACGAGCCCGACCTCCTGGAGCCCTGGCTGGGATCCGGGAGGCGAATGGCACCTCATCGGGACTTCCAGGGAAGTTCGGTCATCTGGTCACCCCATTGGAAAGCATTGCGGGCGACCAGATGGCCGAGGCGAGAGGGGCGACCAGATGGCCGGGACCGAAATGACGCCAATCTGCCCGCCCCGGGCCTGCAGGGCTCTGGGGCTGCAGGGCTCATGGGCTCCGGGGCTGCAGGGCTCAGGGGCTCCAGGGCTGCAGGCATCCGGGGCTGCAGGGCTCCGGGGCTGCAGGGCTCCGGGGCTCCAGGGCTCTAGGACTCCAGGGCTCCAGGTCTCCAGGGCTGCAGGGCTGCAGGGCTCCGGGGCTGCTGGGCTCCAGGGCTCGGGGGCTCCAGGGTAGCAGGGCTCCAGGGGTCGGGACCCATGGAGCCCGTCCCGGGTACTTTGCCACTCTGCGGCCCAGAGGAGGGAGCCCCGGATGCCTGGGAGGTGTTGCCCTGGCATCGCCCATCTGGTCCCCAGCAGGGAACCACCAGCCCCGGGAGGGTGTTTGGGCAAACCCTTGCACCTACTAATCCGGAGGAAAATTACCCCCCTTTCTTGTAATCCGTGCACTCGAGGTGACAGAGGGGACCCAGGGCGCAAACGTGCCCGACCTCCTGGAGCCCTGGCTGGGATCCGGGAGGCGAATGGCACCTCATAGGGACTTCCAGGGAAGTCCGGCCATCTAGTCGCCCCATAGGAAAGCATTGCGGGCAACCAGATGGCCGAGGCGAAAGGGGCGACCAGATGGCCGGGACCAAAATGACGCCAATCGGCCTGCCCCGGGCCTGCAGGGCTCTGGGGCTGCAGGGCTCCGGGGGCTGCAGAGCTACAGGGCTCCGGGGCTGCAGGGCTCCAGGGCTTCAATCCTCCCCGGGCCCTGATGGACCCTCTGTCCCGGGCGCCCCAGACCCCCCTGGCCGGCTCACAGGACGGAGGGGTATTCCCGCACCACCGGGCCATGCCGGATGGGGCTGAAGCCCCGGGCCCGGTCCCAGGCCCGGCTCCCGGACCCTAGGCCAGGCCTGGGAGAGCCTCCCCTGGGCTGCAGGGCTCCAGGGCTCCAGGGCTCAGGGGCTGCAGAGCTCTGTGGGCTGCAGGGCTGCCGGGGCTGCCGGGCTCGGGGGCTCCAGGGCTGCAGGGCTCGGGGGCTCCGGGGCTGCAGGGCTCAGGGGCTCCGTGGCTGCAGGCATCCAGGGCTGCAGGGCTCGGGGGCTGCAGGGCTCCTCGGGGGCTCCAGGGCTCCCGGGCTCCGGGGCTGCAGGGCTCCGGGGCTCCAGGGCTCTAGGGCTCCAGGGATCCAGGGCTGCTGGGCTCCAGGGCTCGCAGGCTCCAGGGCAGCAGGGCTCCAGGGCTTGGAACCCATGGAGCCCGTCCCCGGTACTTTGCCACTCTGCGGCCCGGAGGAGGGAGCCCCGGATGCATGGAAGGTGTTGCCCGGGCATCGCCCATCTGGTCCACAGCAGGGAACCACTAGCCCCGGGAGGGTGTTTGGGCATACCCTTGCACCTACTAATCCGGAGGAAAATTACCCCCCTTTCTTGTAATCTGTGCACTCGAGGTGACAGAGGGGACCCAGGGCGCAAACGTGCCCGACCACCTGGAGCCCTGGCTGGGATCCGGGAGGCGAATGGCACCTCATAGGGACTTCCAGGGAAGTCCGCCATCTAGTTGCCCCATAGGAAAGCATTGCCGGCGACCAGATGGCCGAGGCGAGAGGGGCGACCAGATGGCCGGGACCGAAATGACACCAATCTGCCTGCCCCGGGCCTGTAGGGCTCAGGAGCTGCAGGGCTCCGGGGCTCTGGGGCTCCGGGGCTCTGGGGCTCCGGGGCTGCAGGGCAAGGGGACTGCAGGGCTCCACAGCTTGGGGGGCTGCAGGGCTCCGGGGCTGCAGGGCTCGGGTTCTCCAGGGCTCCAGGGCTCCAGGGCTCCAGGGCTGCAGGGCTCCGGGGCTGCTGGGCTCCAGGGCCTGGGACCCATGGAACCCGTTCCGGGTACTTTGCCACACTGCGGCCCGGAGGAGGGAGCCCCGGATGCCTGGGAGGTGTTGCCTGGGCATCGCCCATCTGTTCCCCAGCAGGAAACCACCAGCTCCGGGAGGGTGTTTGGGCATACCCTTGCACCTACTAATCCGGAGGAAAATTACCCCCCTTTCTTGTAATCCGTGCACTCGAGGTGACAGAGGGGACCCAGGGCGCAAAAGTGCCCGACCTCCTGGAGCCCTGGCTGGGATCCGGGAGGCAAATGGCACCTCATAGGGACTTCCAGGGACGTCCGGCCATCTAGTCACCCCATAGGAAAGCATTGCGGGCGACCAGATGGCCGAGGCGAGAGGGGCGACCAGATGGCCGGGACCGAAATACCACCAATCTGCCTGCCCCAGGCCTGCAGGGCTCTAGGGCTGCAGGGCTCCGGGGGCTGCAGAGCTACAGGGCTCCAGGGCTGCAGGGCTCCGAGGCTTCAGGCCTCCCCGGGCCCTGATGGACCCTCTGTCCCGGGCGCCCTTGACCCCCCCCGGCCGGCTCGCAGGATGGAGGGTTATTCCCGCACCACCGGGCCCTGCTGGACGGGGCTCAAGCCCCGGGCCCGGTCCCTGGCCCGGCTCCCGGACCCTAGGCCAGGCCCGGGAGAGCCTCCCCTAGGCTGCAGGGCTACAGGGCTACAGGGCTCGGGGGCTGCAGGGCTCCATGGACTGCAGGACTTCGGGGCTGCCGGGCATGGGGGCTCCAGGGCTGCAGGGCTCGGGGGCTCCGGGGCTGCAGGGCTCAGGGGCTCCCGGGCTGCAGGCATCCGGGGCTGCAGGGCTCCTCGGGGGCTCCACAGCTCCCGGGCTCCGGGGCTGCAGGGCTCCAGGGCTGCAGGGCTCCGGGGGGGCTCCAGGGGCTGTAGGGCTCCAGGGGCTCCAGGGCTGCAGGGCTCCAGGGCTGCAGGGCTCCAGGGCTCCAGGGCTGCAGGGCTGCAGGGCTCCATGGGGACTACAGGGCTCCAGGGGCTGTAGGGCTCCGGGGGCTCCAGGACGGAGGGGTATTCCCGCACCTCCGGGCCCTGCCGGATGGGGCTCAAGCCGCGGGCCCGCTCCCGGTCTCTGCTTCTGAAACCCTAGCCAGGCTGGGGAAAGAGCCGCCCTTGCCTCTGATGAACGCCTGGAACCTCGGCCGGCTTGCAGGACGGGGAAGCTCCAGCAAACCCATGGCTGGCCGGACGGAGCTCAAGCCCCGGGCCCGCTCCCGGTCCCTGCTTCCGAAACCCTAGCCCGGCCGGGGAGAGCCTCCCTTGGCCCTGATGAACGCCCGGAACCTCAGCCGGCTTGCGGGACGGGGAGGCTCCAGCAACCCCATGGCCTACCGGACGGAGCTCAAGCCCCGGGCCCGGTCCCTGCTTCCAAAACCCTAGCCAGCCCGGGGAGAGCCTCCCTTGGCCCGATAAACGCCCGGAACCTCGGCCGGCTTGCAGGACGGAGCTCAGGCCCCAGGCCTCAGGCCCAGCCTACCAACCCTAGCCGGGCCCGGGGAGAGCCTCCCGGTAGATCCCCCTGTCCCCAGCACCTGGACCCTGGGCCGGAACCAAGGAGGGTTAAGCCCAGGACACGTCCTCTCCCCGACGGCCTGCCCGGGGAGCCCATTTTTGTCGACTATTAAGCCCCCACGTAGTGGGGGCTTACAGAACTTTGGGAAAGGACAAAAGTTGGAGTTAGCCCATCCGCCAGCCTGCAGGGCCATCTGGTCACCCAGCCCGCAGGGCCATCTAGTCACGCAGCCAGGCGACCAGATGACCCGGGACGACCCAGCGCCCGGATGGCCTGGGAGGGTGCCGTACCCAGTCGCCCTTGCAGTCCAGCGAGGGTGGCCAGGCGCTGCTGCTGGCCTCCCTGCTCGACTTGCCCATTCAGCAGTGGGAAGGGGAGGCCCGGCCGGCGGCGGCCCAGGCTATCTGGTCACCCTGCCGACCCGCAAGGGAAGGTGTGGCCCCCATCCCCGCACCCCGGTGGGGCAGGGAGGGGAGGGAGAGGCCCCCGTGCCGGAGGGCATGTGGTGGAGGCAGCCTCCCGCAGGCCCGTGTTACCCCCTCCACATCCATCCCGCCGGCCAGGCGGCAGAGGGACCCACCCCTGGGTGTGGTGGAGGGAGGCTTCTGCGGGCGCCCACGCACGGAAAGAGACAAAAGCTTGGCTCAGAGGATGACTTTCAATAGATCGCAGCGAGGTAGCTGCTCTGCTACTTACGAAACCCTGAACCAGAATCAGGTTGTCTACGAATGATTTAGCACTGGGTGCCCCACGAACATGGGCCTGATCAAACTCAGAGGAAAAGGACCATCGGCAAGGGGCTGAGAGACAGGAGCGTCCCCGGGCCCCTGAGGGGCCCTGGCGGGCAGGCCCCGGGATGCCTTCCCCCTCTCAGCATGGCCAGACCTCATGGAAGTCTGCCTGATCAAACTCGGAGAAAAATGACCATCGAACCCTGATAAAAACAACCATCGGCAAGGGGCCAAGAGGCAGAAGCGTCCCGGGCCCCTGGGGGCCCCTGGCGGGTGGGCCCCAGGAAACCTTTCCCCCTTAGCATGGCCAGACCTCATGGAAGTCTGCCTGATGAAACTCAGAGAAAAACAACCATCGAACCCTGATAAAAACGACCATCGACAAGGGGCAAAGAGGCAGAAGCATCCACGGGCCCCTGGGGGCCCCTGGCGGGTGGGCCCCGGGACGCCTTACCCCTCTCAGCATGGCCAGACCTCACAGAGGTATGCCTGATCAAACTCAGAGACAAACGACCATCGGCAAGGGGCTGAGAGGCAGGAGCGTCCCCGGGCCCCTGGGGGACCCTGGCAGGCCCCGGGATGCCTCCCCCCTCTCAGCATGGCCGGACCTCCTGGAAGTCTGCCTGATCAAACTCGGCGAAAAACAACCATCTAACTCAGAGAAAAACGACCATCGGCAAGGGGCCAAGAGGCAGAAGTGTCCCGGGGCCCCTGGGGGCCCCTGGCGGGCTGGCCCGGGACACCTTCCCCCTCTCAGCATGGCCAGACCTCACGGAGGTCTGTGCCTTATCAAACTCGGAGAAAAAGGACCATCGGCAAGGGGCTGACAGGCAGGAGCGTCCCCGGGCCCCTGGGGGCCCCTGGCAGGTGGGCCCTGGGATGCCTTCCCCCTCTCAGCATGGCCAGACCTCATGGAAGTCTGCCTGATCCAACTCAGAGAAAAACGACCATCGAACCCTGATAAAAACGACCATCAACAATGGGCAGGAGTGTCCCTGGGCCCCTGGGGGCCCCTGTCGGGCGGGCCCCGGGACGTCTTCCCCCTGTCAGCATGGCCAGACCTCACGGAGGTATGCCTGATCAAACTCGGAGAAAAACAAATATCGAACTCGGAGAAAAACGACCATCGGCAAGGAGCTGAGAGGCTGAAGCGTCCCCGGGCCCCTGGGGGCCCCTGGCAGGCGGGCCCCGGGATGCCTCCCCCCTCCCAGCATTGCCAGACCTCATGGAAGTCTGCCTGATCAAACTCAGAGAAAAACGACCATCGAACTCGGAGAAAAACGACCATTGGCAAGGGGCTGAGAGGCAGAAGCGTCCCCGGGCCCCTGGGGGCCCCTGGGGGCTCCTGGCAGGCGGGCCCGGGATGCCTTCCCCCTCTCAGCATGGCCGGACCTCACGGAGGTCTGTGCCTGATCAAACTCGGAGAAAAAGGACCATCGGCAAGGGGCTGAGAGGCAGGAGCGTCCCCGGGCCCCTGGGGGCCCCTGGCAGGTGGGCCCCGGGACACCTTCCCCCTCAAACTTGGTGAAAAAGGACCATCGGCAAGGGGCTGAGAGGCAAGAGTGTCCCCAGGACACTGGGGGCCCTGGTGGGCAGGCCCCAGGGCTGCCTACCCCTGATTCAGAATCTCCGGAGGTCTGACTGACCCTCTCCCTAGTAATCCGGAGGAACATTACCCCCCTTTCTTGTAATCTGTGCACTCGAAGTCACACAGGGGACCCAAGGCACGAACGAGCCCGACCTCCTGGAGCCCTGGCTGGGATCCGGGAGGCGAATGGCACCTCATCGGGACTTCCAGGGAAGTTCGGTCATCTGGTCACCCCATTGGAAAGCATTGCGGGCGACCAGATGGCCGAGGCGAGAGGGGCGACCAGATGGCCGGGACCGAAATGACGCCAATCTGCCCGCCCCGGGCCTGCAGGGCTCTGGGGCTGCAGGGCTCATGGGCTCCGGGGCTGCAGGGCTCAGGGGCTCCAGGGCTGCAGGCATCCGGGGCTGCAGGGCTCCGGGGCTGCAGGGCTCCGGGGCTCCAGGGCTCTAGGACTCCAGGGCTCCAGGTCTCCAGGGCTGCAGGGCTGCAGGGCTCCGGGGCTGCTGGGCTCCAGGGCTCGGGGGCTCCAGGGTAGCAGGGCTCCAGGGGTCGGGACCCATGGAGCCCGTCCCGGGTACTTTGCCACTCTGCGGCCCAGAGGAGGGAGCCCCGGATGCCTGGGAGGTGTTGCCCGGGCATCGCCCATCTGGTCCCCAGCAGGGAACCACCAGCCCCGGGAGGGTGTTTGGGCAAACCCTTGCACCTACTAATCCGGAGGAAAATTACCCCCCTTTCTTGTAATCCGTGCACTCGAGGTGACAGAGGGGACCCAGGGCGCAAACGTGCCCGACCTCCTGGAGCCCTGGCTGGGATCCGGGAGGCGAATGGCACCTCATAGGGACTTCCAGGGAAGTCCGGCCATCTAGTCGCCCCATAGGAAAGCATTGCGGGCAACCAGATGGCCGAGGCGAAAGGGGCGACCAGATGGCCGGGACCAAAATGACGCCAATCGGCCTGCCCCGGGCCTGCAGGGCTCTGGGGCTGCAGGGCTCCGGGGGCTGCAGAGCTACAGGGCTCCGGGGCTGCAGGGCTCCAGGGCTTCAGTCCTCCCCGGGCCCTGATGGACCCTCTGTCCCGGGCGCCCCAGACCCCCCTGGCCGGCTCACAGGACGGAGGGGTATTCCCGCACCACCGGGCCATGCCGGATGGGGCTGAAGCCCCGGGCCCGGTCCCAGGCCCGGCTCCCGGACCCTAGGCCAGGCCTGGGAGAGCCTCCCCTGGGCTGCAGGGCTCCAGGGCTCCAGGGCTCAGGGGCTGCAGAGCTCTGTGGGCTGCAGGGCTTTGGGGCTGCCGGGCTCGGGGGCTCCAGGGCTGCAGGGCTCGGGGGCTCCGGGGCTGCAGGGCTCAGGGGCTCCGTGGCTGCAGGCATCCAGGGCTGCAGGGCTCGGGGGCTGCAGGGCTCCTCGGGGGCTCCAGGGCTCCCGGGCTCCGGGGCTGCAGGGCTCCGGGGCTCCAGGGCTCTAGGGCTCCAGGGATCCAGGGCTGCTGGGCTCCAGGGCTCGCAGGCTCCAGGGCAGCAGGGCTCCAGGGCTTGGAACCCATGGAGCCCGTCCCCGGTACTTTGCCACTCTGCGGCCCGGAGGAGGGAGCCCCGGATGCATGGAAGGTGTGCCCGGGCATCGCCCATCTGGTCCACAGCAGGGAACCACTAGCCCCGGGAGGGTGTTTGGGCATACCCTTGCACCTACTAATCCGGAGGAAAATTACCCCCCTTTCTTGTAATCTGTGCACTCGAGGTGACAGAGGGGACCCAGGGCGCAAACGTGCCCGACCACCTGGAGCCCTGGCTGGGATCCGGGAGGCGAATGGCACCTCATAGGGACTTCCAGGGAAGTCCGCCATCTAGTTGCCCCATAGGAAAGCATTGCCGGCGACCAGATGGCCGAGGCGAGAGGGGCGACCAGATGGCCGGGACCGAAATGACGCCAATCTGCCTGCCCCGGGCCTGCAGGGCTCTGGGGCTGCAGGGCTCCGGGGGCTGCAGAGCTACAGGGCTCCGGGGCTGCAGGGTTCCGGGGCTTCAGTCCTCCCCGGGCCCTGATGGACCCTCTGTCCCGGGCGCCCGGACCCCCCTGGCCGGCTCACAGGACGGAGGGGTATTCCCGCACCACCGGGCCATGCCGGATGGGGCTCAAGCCCCGTGCCCGGTCCCAGGCCCGGCTCCCGGACCCTAGGCCAGGCCCGGGAGAGCCTCCTCTGGGCTGCAGGGCTCCAGGGCTACAGGGCTCGGGGGCTGCGAGCTCTGTAGGCTGCAGGGCTTCGGGGCTGCCGGGCTCGCGGGCTCCAGGGCTCCAGGGCTCGGGGGCTCCGGGGCTGCAGGGCTCAGGGGCTCCGTGGCTGCAGGCATCCGGGGCTGCAGGGCTCGGGGGCTGCAGGGCTCCTCGGGGGCTCCAGGGCTCCCGGGCTCCGGGGCTGCAGGGCTCCGGGGCTCCAGGGCTCTAGGGCTCCAGGGATCCAGGGCTGCTGGGCTCCAGGGCTCGGGGGCTCCAGGGCAGCAGGGCTCCAGGGCTTGGGACCCATGGAGCCCGTCCCGGGTACTTTGCCACTCTGCGGACCGGAGGAGGGAGCCCCTAATGCCTGGGAGGTGTTGCCCGGGCATCGCTCATCTGGTCCCCAGCAGGGAACCACCAGCCCCGGGAGGGTGTTTGGGCATACCCTTGCACCTACTAATCCGGAGGAAAATTACCCCCCTTTCTTGTAATCCATGCACTCGAGGTGACAGAGGGGACCCAGGGCACAAACGTGCCCGACCTCCTGGAGCCCTGGCTGGAATCCGGGAGGCGAATGGCACCTCATAGGGACTTCCAGGGAAGTCCGGCCATCTAGTCGCCCTTATAGGAAAGCATTGCGGGCGACCAGATGGCCGAGGCGAGAGGGGCGACCCGATTGCCGGGACCGAAATGACACCAATCTGCCTGCCCCGGGCCTGTAGGGCTCAGGAGCTGCAGGGCTCCGGGGCTCTGGGGCTCCGGGGCTCTGGGGCTCCGGGGCTGCAGGGCAAGGGGACTGCAGGGCTCCACAGCTTGGGGGGCTGCAGGGCTCCGGGGCTGCAGGGCTCGGGTTCTCCAGGGCTCCAGGGCTCCAGGGCTCCAGGGCTGCAGGGCTCCGGGGCTGCTGGGCTCCAGGGCCTGGGACCCATGGAACCCGTTCCGGGTACTTTGCCACACTGCGGCCCGGAGGAGGGAGCCCCGGATGCCTGGGAGGTGTTGCCTGGGCATCGCCCATCTGTTCCCCAGCAGGAAACCACCAGCTCCGGGAGGGTGTTTGGGCACACCCTTGCACCTACTAATCCGGAGGAAAATTACCCCCCTTTCTTGTAATCCGTGCACTCGAGGTGACAGAGGGGACCCAGGGCGCAAAAGTGCCCGACCTCCTGGAGCCCTGGCTGGGATCCGGGAGGCAAATGGCACCTCATAGGGACTTCCAGGGACGTCCGGCCATCTAGTCACCCCATAGGAAAGCATTGCGGGCGACCAGATGGCCGAGGCGAGAGGGGCGACCAGATGGCCGGGACCGAAATAACACCAATCTGCCTGCCCCAGGCCTGCAGGGCTCTAGGGCTGCAGGGCTCCGGGGGCTGCAGAGCTACAGGGCTCCAGGGCTGCAGGGCTCCGAGGCTTCAGGCCTCCCCGGGCCCTGATGGACCCTCTGTCCCGGGCGCCCTTGACCCCCCCCGGCCGGCTCGCAGGATGGAGGGTTATTCCCGCACCACCGGGCCCTGCTGGACGGGGCTCAAGCCCCGGGCCCGGTCCCTGGCCCGGCTCCCGGACCCTAGGCCAGGCCCGGGAGAGCCTCCCCTAGGCTGCAGGGCTACAGGGCTACAGGGCTCGGGGGCTGCAGGGCTCCATGGACTGCAGGACTTCGGGGCTGCCGGGCATGGGGGCTCCAGGGCTGCAGGGCTCGGGGGCTCCGGGGCTGCAGGGCTCAGGGGCTCCCGGGCTGCAGGCATCCGGGGCTGCAGGGCTCCTCGGGGGCTCCACAGCTCCCGGGCTCCGGGGCTGCAGGGCTCCAGGGCTGCAGGGCTCCGGGGGGGCTCCAGGGGCTGTAGGGCTCCAGGGGCTCCAGGGCTGCAGGGCTCCAGGGCTGCAGGGCTCCAGGGCTCCAGGGCTGCAGGGCTGCAGGGCTCCATGGGGACTACAGGGCTCCAGGGGCTGTAGGGCTCCGGGGGCTCCAGGACGGAGGGGTATTCCCGCACCTCCGGGCCCTGCCGGATGGGGCTCAAGCCGCGGGCCCGCTCCCGGTCTCTGCTTCTGAAACCCTAGCCAGGCTGGGGAAAGAGCCGCCCTTGCCTCTGATGAACGCCTGGAACCTCGGCCGGCTTGCAGGACGGGGAAGCTCCAGCAAACCCATGGCTGGCCGGACGGAGCTCAAGCCCCGGGCCCGCTCCCGGTCCCTGCTTCCGAAACCCTAGCCCGGCCGGGGAGAGCCTCCCTTGGCCCTGATGAACGCCCGGAACCTCAGCCGGCTTGCGGGACGGGGAGGCTCCAGCAACCCCATGGCCTACCGGACGGAGCTCAAGCCCCGGGCCCGGTCCCTGCTTCCAAAACCCTAGCCAGCCCGGGGAGAGCCTCCCTTGGCCCGATAAACGCCCGGAACCTCGGCCGGCTTGCAGGACGGAGCTCAGGCCCCAGGCCTCAGGCCCAGCCTACCAACCCTAGCCGGGCCCGGGGAGAGCCTCCCGGTAGATCCCCCTGTCCCCAGCACCTGGACCCTGGGCCGGAACCAAGGAGGGTTAAGCCCAGGACACGTCCTCTCCCCGACGGCCTGCCCGGGGAGCCCATTTTTGTCGACTATTAAGCCCCCACGTAGTGGGGGCTTACAGAACTTTGGGAAAGGACAAAAGTTGGAGTTAGCCCATCCGCCAGCCTGCAGGGCCATCTGGTCACCCAGCCCGCAGGGCCATCTAGTCACGCAGCCAGGCGACCAGATGACCCGGGACGACCCAGCGCCCGGATGGCCTGGGAGGGTGCCGTACCCAGTCGCCCTTGCAGTCCAGCGAGGGTGGCCAGGCGCTGCTGCTTGCCTCCCTGCTCGACTTGCCCATTCAGCAGTGGGAAGGGGAGGCCCGGCCGGCGGCGACCCAGGCTATCTGGTCACCCTGCCGACCCGCAAGGGAAGGTGTGGCCCCCATCCCCGCACCCCGGTGGGGCAGGGAGGGGAGGGAGAGGCCCCCGTGCCGGAGGGCATGTGGTGGAGGCAGCCTCCCGCAGGCCCGTGTTACCCCCTCCACATCCATCCCGCCGGCCAGGCGGCAGAGGGACCCACCCCTGGGTGTGGTGGAGGGAGGCTTCTGCGGGCGCCCACGCACGGAAAGAGACAAAAGCTTGGCTCAGAGGATGACTTTCAATAGATCGCAGCGAGGTAGCTGCTCTGCTACTTACGAAACCCTGACCCAGAATCAGGTTGTCTACGAATGATTTAGCACTGGGTGCCCCACGAACATGGGCCTGATCAAACTCAGAGGAAAAGGACCATCGGCAAGGGGCTGAGAGACAGGAGCGTCCCCGGGCCCCTGAGGGGCCTTGGCGGGCAGGCCCCGGGATGCCTTCCCCCTCTCAGCATGGCCAGACCTCATGGAAGTCTGCCTGATCAAACTCGGAGAAAAATGACCATCGAACCCTGATAAAAACAACCATCGGCAAGGGGCCAAGAGGCAGAAGCGTCCCCGGGCCCCTGGGGGCCCCTGGCGGGTGGGCCCCAGGAAACCTTTCCCCCTTAGCATGGCCAGACCTCATGGAAGTCTGCCTGATGAAACTCAGAGAAAAACAACCATCGAACCCTGATAAAAACGACCATCGACAAGGGGCAAAGAGGCAGAAGCATCCACGGGCCCCTGGGGGCCCCTGGCGGGTGGGCCCCGGGACGCCTTACCCCTCTCAGCATGGCCAGACCTCACAGAGGTATGCCTGATCAAACTCAGAGACAAACGACCATCGGCAAGGGGCTGAGAGGCAGGAGCGTCCCCGGGCCCCTGGGGGACCCTGGCAGGCCCCGGGATGCCTCCCCCCTCTCAGCATGGCCGGACCTCCTGGAAGTCTGCCTGATCAAACTCGGCGAAAAACAACCATCTAACTCAGAGAAAAACGACCATCGGCAAGGGGCCAAGAGGCAGAAGTGTCCCGGGGCCCCTGGGGGCCCCTGGCGGGCTGGCCCGGGACACCTTCCCCCTCTCAGCATGGCCAGACCTCACGGAGGTCTGTGCCTTATCAAACTCGGAGAAAAAGGACCATCGGCAAGGGGCTGACAGGCAGGAGCGTCCCCGGGCCCCTGGGGGCCCCTGGCAGGTGGGCCCTGGGATGCCTTCCCCCTCTCAGCATGGCCAGACCTCATGGAAGTCTGCCTGATCCAACTCAGAGAAAAACGACCATCGAACCCTGATAAAAACGACCATCAACAATGGGCAGGAGTGTCCCTGGGCCCCTGGGGGCCCCTGTCGGGCGGGCCCCGGGACGTCTTCCCCCTGTCAGCATGGCCAGACCTCACGGAGGTATGCCTGATCAAACTCGGAGAAAAACAAATATCGAACTCGGAGAAAAACGACCATCGGCAAGGAGCTGAGAGGCTGAAGCGTCCCCGGGCCCCTGGGGGCCCCTGGCAGGCGGGCCCCGGGATGCCTCCCCCCTCCCAGCATTGCCAGACCTCATGGAAGTCTGCCTGATCAAACTCAGAGAAAAACGACCATCGAACTCGGAGAAAAACGACCATTGGCAAGGGGCTGAGAGGCAGAAGCGTCCCCGGGCCCCTGGGGGCCCCTGGGGGCTCCTGGCAGGCGGGCCCGGGATGCCTTCCCCCTCTCAGCATGGCCGGACCTCACGGAGGTCTGTGCCTGATCAAACTCGGAGAAAAAGGACCATCGGCAAGGGGCTGAGAGGCAGGAGCGTCCCCGGGCCCCTGGGGGCCCCTGGCAGGTGGGCCCCGGGACACCTTCCCCCTCAAACTTGGTGAAAAAGGACCATCGGCAAGGGGCTGAGAGGCAAGAGTGTCCCCAGGACACTGGGGGCCCTGGTGGGCAGGCCCCAGGGCTGCCTACCCCTGATTCAGAATCTCCGGAGGTCTGACTGACCCTCTCCCTAGTAATCCGGAGGAACATTACCCCCCTTTCTTGTAATCTGTGCACTCGAAGTCACACAGGGGACCCAAGGCACGAACGAGCCCGACCTCCTGGAGCCCTGGCTGGGATCCGGGAGGCGAATGGCACCTCATCGGGACTTCCAGGGAAGTTCGGTCATCTGGTCACCCCATTGGAAAGCATTGCGGGCGACCAGATGGCCGAGGCGAGAGGGGCGACCAGATGGCCGGGACCGAAATGACGCCAATCTGCCCGCCCCGGGCCTGCAGGGCTCTGGGGCTGCAGGGCTCATGGGCTCCGGGGCTGCAGGGCTCAGGGGCTCCAGGGCTGCAGGCATCCGGGGCTGCAGGGCTCCGGGGCTGCAGGGCTCCGGGGCTCCAGGGCTCTAGGACTCCAGGGCTCCAGGTCTCCAGGGCTGCAGGGCTGCAGGGCTCCGGGGCTGCTGGGCTCCAGGGCTCGGGGGCTCCAGGGTAGCAGGGCTCCAGGGGTCGGGACCCATGGAGCCCGTCCCGGGTACTTTGCCACTCTGCGGCCCAGAGGAGGGAGCCCCGGATGCCTGGGAGGTGTTGCCCGGGCATCGCCCATCTGGTCCCCAGCAGGGAACCACCAGCCCCGGGAGGGTGTTTGGGCAAACCCTTGCACCTACTAATCCGGAGGAAAATTACCCCCCTTTCTTGTAATCCGTGCACTCGAGGTGACAGAGGGGACCCAGGGCGCAAACGTGCCCGACCTCCTGGAGCCCTGGCTGGGATCCGGGAGGCGAATGGCACCTCATAGGGACTTCCAGGGAAGTCCGGCCATCTAGTCGCCCCATAGGAAAGCATTGCGGGCAACCAGATGGCCGAGGCGAAAGGGGCGACCAGATGGCCGGGACCAAAATGACGCCAATCGGCCTGCCCCGGGCCTGCAGGGCTCTGGGGCTGCAGGGCTCCGGGGGCTGCAGAGCTACAGGGCTCCGGGGCTGCAGGGCTCCAGGGCTTCAGTCCTCCCCGGGCCCTGATGGACCCTCTGTCCCGGGCGCCCCAGACCCCCCTGGCCGGCTCACAGGACAGAGGGGTATTCCCGCACCACCGGGCCATGCCGGATGGGGCTGAAGCCCCGGGCCCGGTCCCAAGCCCGGCTCCCGGACCCTAGGCCAGGCCTGGGAGAGCCTCCCCTGGGCTGCAGGGCTCCAGGGCTCCAGGGCTCAGGGGCTGCAGAGCTCTGTGGGCTGCAGGGCTTTGGGGCTGCCGGGCTCGGGGGCTCCAGGGCTGCAGGGCTCGGGGGCTCCGGGGCTGCAGGGCTCAGGGGCTCCGTGGCTGCAGGCATCCAGGGCTGCAGGGCTCGGGGGCTGCAGGGCTCCTCGGGGGCTCCAGGGCTCCCGGGCTCCGGGGCTGCAGGGCTCCGGGGCTCCAGGGCTCTAGGGCTCCAGGGATCCAGGGCTGCTGGGCTCCAGGGCTCGCAGGCTCCAGGGCAGCAGGGCTCCAGGGCTTGGAACCCATGGAGCCCGTCCCCGGTACTTTGCCACTCTGCGGCCCGGAGGAGGGAGCCCCGGATGCATGGAAGGTGTGCCCGGGCATCGCCCATCTGGTCCACAGCAGGGAACCACTAGCCCCGGGAGGGTGTTTGGGCATACCCTTGCACCTACTAATCCGGAGGAAAATTACCCCCCTTTCTTGTAATCTGTGCACTCGAGGTGACAGAGGGGACCCAGGGCGCAAACGTGCCCGACCACCTGGAGCCCTGGCTGGGATCCGGGAGGCGAATGGCACCTCATAGGGACTTCCAGGGAAGTCCGCCATCTAGTTGCCCCATAGGAAAGCATTGCCGGCGACCAGATGGCCGAGGCGAGAGGGGCGACCAGATGGCCGGGACCGAAATGACGCCAATCTGCCTGCCCCGGGCCTGCAGGGCTCTGGGGCTGCAGGGCTCCGGGGGCTGCAGAGCTACAGGGCTCCGGGGCTGCAGGGTTCCGGGGCTTCAGTCCTCCCCGGGCCCTGATGGACCCTCTGTCCCGGGCGCCCGGACCCCCCTGGCCGGCTCACAGGACGGAGGGGTATTCCCGCACCACCGGGCCATGCCGGATGGGGCTCAAGCCCCGTGCCCGGTCCCAGGCCCGGCTCCCGGACCCTAGGCCAGGCCCGGGAGAGCCTCCTCTGGGCTGCAGGGCTCCAGGGCTACAGGGCTCGGGGGCTGCGAGCTCTGTAGGCTGCAGGGCTTCGGGGCTGCCGGGCTCGCGGGCTCCAGGGCTCCAGGGCTCGGGGGCTCCGGGGCTGCAGGGCTCAGGGGCTCCGTGGCTGCAGGCATCCGGGGCTGCAGGGCTCGGGGGCTGCAGGGCTCCTCGGGGGCTCCAGGGCTCCCGGGCTCCGGGGCTGCAGGGCTCCGGGGCTCCAGGGCTCTAGGGCTCCAGGGATCCAGGGCTGCTGGGCTCCAGGGCTCGGGGGCTCCAGGGCAGCAGGGCTCCAGGGCTTGGGACCCATGGAGCCCGTCCCGGGTACTTTGCCACTCTGCGGACCGGAGGAGGGAGCCCCTAATGCCTGGGAGGTGTTGCCCGGGCATCGCTCATCTGGTCCCCAGCAGGGAACCACCAGCCCCGGGAGGGTGTTTGGGCATACCCTTGCACCTACTAATCCGGAGGAAAATTACCCCCCTTTCTTGTAATCCATGCACTCGAGGTGACAGAGGGGACCCAGGGCACAAACGTGCCCGACCTCCTGGAGCCCTGGCTGGAATCCGGGAGGCGAATGGCACCTCATAGGGACTTCCAGGGAAGTCCGGCCATCTAGTCGCCCTTATAGGAAAGCATTGCGGGCGACCAGATGGCCGAGGCGAGAGGGGCGACCCGATTGCCGGGACCGAAATGACACCAATCTGCCTGCCCCGGGCCTGTAGGGCTCAGGAGCTGCAGGGCTCCGGGGCTCTGGGGCTCCGGGGCTCTGGGGCTCCGGGGCTGCAGGGCAAGGGGACTGCAGGGCTCCACAGCTTGGGGGGCTGCAGGGCTCCGGGGCTGCAGGGCTCGGGTTCTCCAGGGCTCCAGGGCTCCAGGGCTCCAGGGCTGCAGGGCTCCGGGGCTGCTGGGCTCCAGGGCCTGGGACCCATGGAACCCGTTCCGGGTACTTTGCCACACTGCGGCCCGGAGGAGGGAGCCCCGGATGCCTGGGAGGTGTTGCCTGGGCATCGCCCATCTGTTCCCCAGCAGGAAACCACCAGCTCCGGGAGGGTGTTTGGGCACACCCTTGCACCTACTAATCCGGAGGAAAATTACCCCCCTTTCTTGTAATCCGTGCACTCGAGGTGACAGAGGGGACCCAGGGCGCAAAAGTGCCCGACCTCCTGGAGCCCTGGCTGGGATCCGGGAGGCAAATGGCACCTCATAGGGACTTCCAGGGACGTCCGGCCATCTAGTCACCCCATAGGAAAGCATTGCGGGCGACCAGATGGCCGAGGCGAGAGGGGCGACCAGATGGCCGGGACCGAAATAACACCAATCTGCCTGCCCCAGGCCTGCAGGGCTCTAGGGCTGCAGGGCTCCGGGGGCTGCAGAGCTACAGGGCTCCAGGGCTGCAGGGCTCCGAGGCTTCAGGCCTCCCCGGGCCCTGATGGACCCTCTGTCCCGGGCGCCCTTGACCCCCCCCGGCCGGCTCGCAGGATGGAGGGTTATTCCCGCACCACCGGGCCCTGCTGGACGGGGCTCAAGCCCCGGGCCCGGTCCCTGGCCCGGCTCCCGGACCCTAGGCCAGGCCCGGGAGAGCCTCCCCTAGGCTGCAGGGCTACAGGGCTACAGGGCTCGGGGGCTGCAGGGCTCCATGGACTGCAGGACTTCGGGGCTGCCGGGCATGGGGGCTCCAGGGCTGCAGGGCTCGGGGGCTCCGGGGCTGCAGGGCTCAGGGGCTCCCGGGCTGCAGGCATCCGGGGCTGCAGGGCTCCTCGGGGGCTCCACAGCTCCCGGGCTCCGGGGCTGCAGGGCTCCAGGGCTGCAGGGCTCCGGGGGGGCTCCAGGGGCTGTAGGGCTCCAGGGGCTCCAGGGCTGCAGGGCTCCAGGGCTGCAGGGCTCCAGGGCTCCAGGGCTGCAGGGCTGCAGGGCTCCATGGGGACTACAGGGCTCCAGGGGCTGTAGGGCTCCGGGGGCTCCAGGACGGAGGGGTATTCCCGCACCTCCGGGCCCTGCCGGATGGGGCTCAAGCCGCGGGCCCGCTCCCGGTCTCTGCTTCTGAAACCCTAGCCAGGCTGGGGAAAGAGCCGCCCTTGCCTCTGATGAACGCCTGGAACCTCGGCCGGCTTGCAGGACGGGGAAGCTCCAGCAAACCCATGGCTGGCCGGACGGAGCTCAAGCCCCGGGCCCGCTCCCGGTCCCTGCTTCCGAAACCCTAGCCCGGCCGGGGAGAGCCTCCCTTGGCCCTGATGAACGCCCGGAACCTCAGCCGGCTTGCGGGACGGGGAGGCTCCAGCAACCCCATGGCCTACCGGACGGAGCTCAAGCCCCGGGCCCGGTCCCTGCTTCCAAAACCCTAGCCAGCCCGGGGAGAGCCTCCCTTGGCCCGATAAACGCCCGGAACCTCGGCCGGCTTGCAGGACGGAGCTCAGGCCCCAGGCCTCAGGCCCAGCCTACCAACCCTAGCCGGGCCCGGGGAGAGCCTCCCGGTAGATCCCCCTGTCCCCAGCACCTGGACCCTGGGCCGGAACCAAGGAGGGTTAAGCCCAGGACACGTCCTCTCCCCGACGGCCTGCCCGGGGAGCCCATTTTTGTCGACTATTAAGCCCCCACGTAGTGGGGGCTTACAGAACTTTGGGAAAGGACAAAAGTTGGAGTTAGCCCATCCGCCAGCCTGCAGGGCCATCTGGTCACCCAGCCCGCAGGGCCATCTAGTCACGCAGCCAGGCGACCAGATGACCCGGGACGACCCAGCGCCCGGATGGCCTGGGAGGGTGCCGTACCCAGTCGCCCTTGCAGTCCAGCGAGGGTGGCCAGGCGCTGCTGCTTGCCTCCCTGCTCGACTTGCCCATTCAGCAGTGGGAAGGGGAGGCCCGGCCGGCGGCGGCCCAGGCTATCTGGTCACCCTGCCGACCCGCAAGGGAAGGTGTGGCCCCCATCCCCGCACCCCGGTGGGGCAGGGAGGGGAGGGAGAGGCCCCCGTGCCGGAGGGCATGTGGTGGAGGCAGCCTCCCGCAGGCCCGTGTTACCCCCTCCACATCCATCCCGCCGGCCAGGCGGCAGAGGGACCCACCCCTGGGTGTGGTTGAGGGAGGCTTCTGCGGGCGCCCACGCACGGAAAGAGACAAAAGCTTGGCTCAGAGGATGACTTTCAATAGATCGCAGCGAGGTAGCTGCTCTGCTACTTACGAAACCCTGACCCAGAATCAGGTTGTCTACGAATGATTTAGCACTGGGTGCCCCACGAACATGGGCCTGATCAAACTCAGAGGAAAAGGACCATCGGCAAGGGGCTGAGAGACAGGAGCGTCCCCGGGCCCCTGAGGGGCCCTGGCGGGCAGGCCCCGGGATGCCTTCCCCCTCTCAGCATGGCCAGACCTCATGGAAGTCTGCCTGATCAAACTCGGAGAAAAATGACCATCGAACCCTGATAAAAACAACCATCGGCAAGGGGCCAAGAGGCAGAAGCGTCCCCGGGCCCCTGGGGGCCCCTGGCGGGTGGGCCCCAGGAAACCTTTCCCCCTTAGCATGGCCAGACCTCATGGAAGTCTGCCTGATGAAACTCAGAGAAAAACAACCATCGAACCCTGATAAAAACGACCATCGACAAGGGGCCGAGAGGCAGAAGCATCCACGGGCCCCTGGGGGCCCCTGGCGGGTGGGCCCCGGGACGCCTTACCCCTCTCAGCATGGCCAGACCTCACAGAGGTATGCCTGATCAAACTCGGAGACAAACGACCATCGGCAAGGGGCTGAGAGGCAGGAGCGTCCCCGGGCCCCTGGGGGACCCTGGCAGGCCCCGGGATGCCTCCCCCCCTCTCAGCATGGCCGGACCTCCTGGAAGTCTGCCTGATCAAACTCGGCGAAAAACAACCATCTAACTCAGAGAAAAACGACCATCGGCAAGGGGCCAAGAGGCAGAAGTGTCCCGGGGCCCCTGGGGGCCCCTGGCGGGCTGGCCCGGGACACCTTCCCCCTCTCAGCATGGCCAGACCTCACGGAGGTCTGTGCCTTATCAAACTCGGAGAAAAAGGACCATTGGCAAGGGGCTGACAGGCAGGAGCGTCCCCGGGCCCCTGGGGGCCCCTGGTGGGCGGGCCCTGGGATGCCATCCCCCTCTCAGCATGGCCAGACCTCATGGAAGTCTGCCTGATCAAACTCGGAGAAAAACGACCATCGAACCTTGATAAAAACGACCATCAACAATGGGCAGGAGCGTCCCCGGGCCCCTGGGGGCCACTGGCGGGCGGGCCCCGGGACGCCTTTCCCCTCTCAGCATGGCCAGACCTCACGGAGGTATGCCTGATCAAACTCGGAGAAAAACAACTATCGAACTCAGAGAAAAACGACCATCGGCAAGGGGCTGAGAGGCTGAAGCGTCCCCGGGCCCCTGGGGGCCCCTGGCAGGCGGGCCCCGGGATGCCTCCCCCCTCCCAGCATTGCCAGACCTCATGGAAGTCTGCCTGATCAAACTCAGAGAAAAACGACCATCGAACTCGGAGAAAAACGACCATTGGCAAGGGGCTGAGAGGCAGAAGCGTCCCCGGGCCCCTGGGGGCCCCTGGGGGCCCCTGGGGGCTCCTGGCAGGCGGGCCCGGGATGCCTTCCCCCTCTCAGCATGGCCGGACCTCACGGAGGTCTGTGCCTGATCAAACTCGGAGAAAAAGGACCATCGGCAAGGGGCTGAGAGGCAGGAGCGTCCCCGGGCCCCTGGGGGCCCCTGGCAGGTGGGCCCCGGGACACCTTTCCCCTCAAACTTGGTGAAAAAGGACCATCGGCAAGGGGCTGAGAGGCAAGAGTGTCCCCAGGACACTGGGGGCCCTGGTGGGCAGGCCCCAGGGCTGCCTACCCCTGATTCAGAATCTCCGGAGGTCTGACTGACCCTCTCCCTAGTAATCCGGAGGAACATTACCCCCCTTTCTTGTAATCTGTGCACTCGAAGTCACACAGGGGACCCAAGGCATGAACGAGCCCGACCTCCTGGAGCCCTGGCTGGGATCCGGGAGGCGAATGGCACCTCATCGGGACTTCCAGGGAAGTTCGGTCATCTGGTCACCCCATTGGAAAGCATTGCGGGCGACCAGATGGCCGAGGCGAGAGGGGCGACCAGATGGCCGGGACCGAAATGACGCCAATCTGCCCGCCCCGGGCCTGCAGGGCTCTGGGGCTGCAGGGCTCATGGGCTCCGGGGCTGCAGGGCTCAGGGGCTCCAGGGCTGCAGGCATCCGGGGCTGCAGGGCTCCGGGGCTGCAGGGCTCCGGGGCTCCAGGGCTCTAGGACTCCAGGGCTCCAGGTCTCCAGGGCTGCAGGGCTGCAGGGCTCCGGGGCTGCTGGGCTCCAGGGCTCGGGGGCTCCAGGGTAGCAGGGCTCCAGGGGTCGGGACCCATGGAGCCCGTCCCGGGTACTTTGCCACTCTGCGGCCCAGAGGAGGGAGCCCCGGATGCCTGGGAGGTGTTGCCCGGGCATCGCCCATCTGGTCCCCAGCAGGGAACCACCAGCCCCGGGAGGGTGTTTGGGCAAACCCTTGCACCTACTAATCCGGAGGAAAATTACCCCCCTTTCTTGTAATCCGTGCACTCGAGGTGACAGAGGGGACCCAGGGCGCAAACGTGCCCGACCTCCTGGAGCCCTGGCTGGGATCCGGGAGGCGAATGGCACCTCATAGGGACTTCCAGGGAAGTCCGGCCATCTAGTCGCCCCATAGGAAAGCATTGCGGGCAACCAGATGGCCGAGGCGAAAGGGGCGACCAGATGGCCGGGACCAAAATGACGCCAATCGGCCTGCCCCGGGCCTGCAGGGCTCTGGGGCTGCAGGGCTCCGGGGGCTGCAGAGCTACAGGGCTCCGGGGCTGCAGGGCTCCAGGGCTTCAATCCTCCCCGGGCCCTGATGGACCCTCTGTCCCGGGCGCCCCAGACCCCCCTGGCCGGCTCACAGGACGGAGGGGTATTCCCGCACCACCGGGCCATGCCGGATGGGGCTGAAGCCCCGGGCCCGGTCCCAGGCCCGGCTCCCGGACCCTAGGCCAGGCCTGGGAGAGCCTCCCCTGGGCTGCAGGGCTCCAGGGCTCCAGGGCTCAGGGGCTGCAGAGCTCTGTGGGCTGCAGGGCTGCCGGGGCTGCCGGGCTCGGGGGCTCCAGGGCTGCAGGGCTCGGGGGCTCCGGGGCTGCAGGGCTCAGGGGCTCCGTGGCTGCAGGCATCCAGGGCTGCAGGGCTCGGGGGCTGCAGGGCTCCTCGGGGGCTCCAGGGCTCCCGGGCTCCGGGGCTGCAGGGCTCCGGGGCTCCAGGGCTCTAGGGCTCCAGGGATCCAGGGCTGCTGGGCTCCAGGGCTCGCAGGCTCCAGGGCAGCAGGGCTCCAGGGCTTGGAACCCATGGAGCCCGTCCCCGGTACTTTGCCACTCTGCGGCCCGGAGGAGGGAGCCCCGGATGCATGGAAGGTGTTGCCCGGGCATCGCCCATCTGGTCCACAGCAGGGAACCACTAGCCCCGGGAGGGTGTTTGGGCATACCCTTGCACCTACTAATCCGGAGGAAAATTACCCCCCTTTCTTGTAATCTGTGCACTCGAGGTGACAGAGGGGACCCAGGGCGCAAACGTGCCCGACCACCTGGAGCCCTGGCTGGGATCCGGGAGGCGAATGGCACCTCATAGGGACTTCCAGGGAAGTCCGCCATCTAGTTGCCCCATAGGAAAGCATTGCCGGCGACCAGATGGCCGAGGCGAGAGGGGCGACCAGATGGCCGGGACCGAAATGACGCCAATCTGCCTGCCCCGGGCCTGCAGGGCTCTGGGGCTGCAGGGCTCCGGGGGCTGCAGAGCTACAGGGCTCCGGGGCTGCAGGGTTCCGGGGCTGCAGGGCTCAGGGGCTCCAGGGCTGCAGGCATCCGGGGCTGCAGGCATCCGGGGCTGCAGGGCTCCGGGGCTGCAGGGCTCTAGGACTCCAGGGCTCCAGGTCTCCAGGGCTGCAGGGCTCCGGGGCTGCTAGGCTCCAGGGCTCGGGGGCTCCAGGGTAGCAGGGCTCCAGGGGTCGGGACCCATGGAGCCCGTCCCGGGTACTTTGCCACTCTGCGGCCCAGAGGAGGGAGCCCCGGATGCCTGGGAGGTGTTGCCCGGGCATCGCCCATCTGGTCCCCAGCAAGGAACCACCAGCCCCGGGAGGGTGTTTGGACAAACCCTTGCACCTACTAATCCGGAGGAAAATTACCCCCCTTTCTTGTAATCTGTGCACTCGAGGTGACAGAGGGGACCCAGGGCGCAAACGTGCCCGACCTCCTGGAGCCCTGGCTGGGATCCGGGAGGCGAATGGCACCTCATAGGGACTTCCAGGGAAGTCCGGCCATCTAGTCGCCCCATAGGAAAGCATTGCGGGCGACCAGATGGCCGAGGCGAGAGGGGCGACCAGATGGCCGGGACCGAAATGACGCCAATCTGCCTGCCCCGGGCCTGCAGGGCTCTGGGGCTGCAGGGCTCCGGGGGCTGCAGAGCTACCGGGCTCCGGGGCTGCAGGGCTCCGGGGCTTCAGTCCTTCCCGGGCCCTGATGGACCCTCTGTCCCGGGCGCCCGGACCCCCCTGGCCGGCTCACAGGACGGAGGGGTATTCCCGCACCACCGGGCCATGCCGGATGGGGCTCAAGCCCCGTGCCCGGTCCCAGGCCCGGCTCCCGGACCCTAGGCCAGGCCCGGGAGAGCCTCCTCTGGGCTGCAGGGCTCCAGGGCTACAGGGCTCGGGGGCTGCGAGCTCTGTAGGCTGCAGGGCTTCGGGGCTGCCGGGCTCGCGGGCTCCAGGGCTCCAGGGCTCGGGGGCTCCGGGGCTGCAGGGCTCAGGGGCTCCGTGGCTGCAGGCATCCGGGGCTGCAGGGCTCGGGGGCTGCAGGGCTCCTCGGGGGCTCCAGGGCTCCCGGGCTCCGGGGCTGCAGGGCTCCGGGGCTCCAGGGCTCTAGGGCTCCAGGGATCCAGGGCTGCTGGGCTCCAGGGCTCGGGGGCTCCAGGGCAGCAGGGCTCCAGGGCTTGGGACCCATGGAGCCCGTCCCGGGTACTTTGCCACTCTGCGGACCGGAGGAGGGAGCCCCTAATGCCTGGGAGGTGTTGCCCGGGCATCGCTCATCTGGTCCCCAGCAGGGAACCACCAGCCCCGGGAGGGTGTTTGGGCATACCCTTGCACCTACTAATCCGGAGGAACATTACCCCCCTTTCTTGTAATCTGTGCACTCGAAGTCACACAGGGGACCCAAGGCACGAACGAGCCCGACCTCCTGGAGCCCTGGCTGGGATCCGGGAGGCGAATGGCACCTCATCGGGACTTCCAGGGAAGTTCGGTCATCTGGTCGCCCCATTGGAAAGCATTGCGGGCGACCAGATGGCCGAGGCGAGAGGGGCGACCAGATGGCCGGGACCGAAATGACGCCAATCTGCCTGCCCCGGGCCTGCAGGGCTCTGGGGCTGCAGGGCTCATGGGCTCCGGGGCTGCAGGGCTCAGGGGCTCCAGGGCTGCAGGCATCCGGGGCTGCAGGGCTCCGGGGCTGCAGGGCTCCGGGGCTCCAGGGCTC
Source organism: Lissotriton vulgaris (assembly GCF_964263255.1). Taxonomy (NCBI): domain Eukaryota; kingdom Metazoa; phylum Chordata; class Amphibia; order Caudata; family Salamandridae; genus Lissotriton; species Lissotriton vulgaris. The sequence goes on from NC_141699.1 coordinate 625,849,173, forward strand.
TAGGACTCCAGGGCTCCAGGTCTCCAGGGCTGCAGGGCTCCGGGGCTGCTGGGCTCCAGGGCTCGGGGGCTCCAGGGTAGCAGGGCTCCAGGGGTCGGGACCCATGGAGCCCGTCCCGGGTACTTTGCCACTCTGCGGCCCAGAGGAGGGAGCCCCGGATGCCTGGGAGGTGTTGCCCGGGCATCGCCCATCTGGTCCCCAGCAGGGAACCACCAGCCCCGGGAGGGTGTTTGGTCAAACCCTTGCACCTACTAATCCGGAGGAAAATTACCCCCCTTTCTTGTAATCCGTGCACTCGAGGTGACAGAGGGGACCCAGGGCGCAAACGTGCCCGACCTCCTGGAGCCCTGGCTGGGATCCGGGAGGCGAATGGCACCTCATAGGGACTTCCAGGGAAGTCCGGCCATCTAGTCGCCCCATAGGAAAGCATTGCGGGCAACCAGATGGCTGAGGCGAAAGGGGCGACCAGATGGCCGGGACCAAAATGACGCCAATCGGCCTGCCCCGGGCCTGTAGGGCTCAGGAGCTGCAGGGCTCCGGGGCTCTGGGGCTCCGGGGCTCTGGGGCTGCAGGGCTGCCGGGCAAGGGGACTGCAGGGCTCCACAGCTTGGGGGGCTGCAGGGCTCCGGGGCTGCAGGGCTCGGGTTCTCCAGGGCTCCAGGGCTCCAGGGCTCCAGGGCTGCAGGGCTCCGGGGCTGCTGGGCTCCAGGGCTCCGGGGCGGCTGGGCTCCGGGGCTCCAGGGCCTGGGACCCATGGAACCCGTTCCGGGTACTTTGCCACACTGCGGCCCGGAGGAGGGAGCCCCGGATGCCTGGGAGGTGTTGCCCGGGCATCGCCCATCTGGTCCCCAGCAGAAAACCACCAGCCCCGGGAGGGTGTTTGGGCATACCCTTGCACCTACTAATCCGGAGGAAAATTACCCCCCTTTCTTGTAATCCGTGCACTCGAGGTGACAGAGGGGACCCAGGGCACAAAAGTGCCCGACCTCCTGGAGCCCTGGCTGGGATCCGGGAGGCAAATGGCACCTCATAGGGACTTCCAGGGACGTCCGGCCATCTAGTCACCCCATAGGAAAGCATTGCGGGCGACCAAATGGCCGAGGCGAGAGGGGCGACCAGATGGCCGGGACCGAAATAACACCAATCTGCCTGCCCCAGGCCTGCAGGGCTCTGGGGCTGCAGGGCTCCGGGGGCTGCAGAGCTACAGGGCTCCAGGGCTGCAGGGCTCCGGGGCTTCAGGCCTCCCCGGGCCCTGATGGACCCTCTGTCCCGGGCGCCCTTGACCCCCCCCGGCCGGCTCGCAGGATGGAGGGTTATTCCAGCACCACCGGGCCCTGCTGGACTGGGCTCAAGCCCCGGGCCCGGTCCCTGGCCCGGCTCCCGGACCCTAGGCCAGGCCCGGGAGAGCCTCCCCTAGGCTGCAGGGCTACAGGGCTACAGGGCTCGGGGGCTGCAGGGCTCCATGGACTGCAGGACTTCGGGGCTGCCGGGCATGGGGGCTCCAGGGCTGCAGGGCTCGGGGGCTCCGGGGCTGCAGGGCTCAGGGGCTCCGGGGCTGCAGGCATCCGGGGCTGCAGGGCTCGGGGGCTGCAGGGCTCCTCGGGGGCTGCAGGGCTCCATGGACTGCAGGACTTCGGGGCTGCCGGGCATGGGGGCTCCAGGGCTGCAGGGCTCGGGGGCTCCGGGGCTGCAGGGCTCAGGGGCTCCGGGGCTGCAGGCATCCGGGGCTGCAGGGCTCGGGGGCTGCAGGGCTCCTCGGGGGCTCCACAGCTCCCGGGCTCCGGGGCTGCAGGGCTCCAGGGCTGCAGGGCTCCGGGGGGGCTCCAGGGGCTGTAGGGCTCCAGGGGCTCCAGGGCTGCAGGGCTCCAGGGCTGCAGGGCTCCAGGGCTCCAGGGCTGCAGGGCTGCAGGGCTCCAGGGCTCGCAGGCTCCAGGGCAGCAGGGCTCCAGGGCTTGGAACCCATGGAGCCCGTCCCCGGTACTTTGCCACTCTGCGGCCCGGAGGAGGGAGCCCCGGATGCATGGAAGGTGTTGCCCGGGCATCGCCCATCTGGTCCACAGCAGGGAACCACCAGCCCCGGGAGGGTGTTTGGGCATACCCTTGCACCTACTAATCCGGAGGAAAATTACCCCCCTTTCTTGTAATCTGTGCACTCGAGGTGACAGAGGGGACCCAGGGCGCAAACATGCCCGACCTCCTGGAGCCCTGGCTGGGATCCGGGAGGCGAATGGCACCTCATAGGGACTTCCAGGGAAGTCCGGCCATCTAGTCGCCCCATAGGAAAGCATTGCGGGCAACCAGATGGCTGAGGCGAAAGGGGCGACCAGATGGCCGGGACCAAAATGACGCCAATCGGCCTGCCCCGGGCCTGTAGGGCTCAGGAGCTGCAGGGCTCCGGGGCTGCAGGGCTCGGGGACTGCAGGGCTCCACGGCTCGGGGGGCTGCAGCGCTCCGGGGCTCCAGGGCTCCGGGGCTCCGGGGCTCCGGGGCTGCTGGGCTCCGGGGCTGCTGGGCTCCAGGGCTCGGGGGCTCCAGGGCAGAAGGGCTCCAGGGCTCCAAGGCTCCGGGGCTCCAGGGCCCGGGACCCATGGAGCCCGTCCCGGGTACTTTGCCACTCTGCGGCCCGGAGGAGGGAGCCCCGGATGCATGGAAGGTCTTGCCCGGGCATCGCCCATCTGGTCCACAACAGGGAACCACCAGCCCCGGGAGGGTGTTTGGGCATACCCTTGCACCTACTAATCCGGAGGAAAATTAACCCCTTTTCTTGTAATCTGTGCACTCGAGGTGACAGAGGGGACCCAGGGCGCAAACGTGCCCGACCTCCTGGAGCCCTGGCTGGGATCCGTGAGGCGAATGGCACCTCATAGGGACTTCCAGGGAAGTCCGGCCATCTAGTCGCCCCATAGGAAAGCATTGCGGGCGACCAGATGGCCGAGGCGAGAGGGGCGACCAGATGGCCGGGACCGAAATGACGCCAATCTGCCTGCCCCGGGCCTGCAGGGCTCTGGGGCTGCAGGGCTCTGGGGGCTGCAGAGCTACAGGGCTCCGGGGCTGCAGGGCTCCGGGGCTTCAGTCCTCCCCGGGCCCTGATGGACCCTCTGTCCCGGGCGCCCGGACCCCCCTGGCCGGCTCACAGGACGGAGGGGTATTCCCGCACCACCGGGCCATGCCGGATGGGGCTCAAGCCCCGTGCCCGGTCCCCGGCCCGGCTCCCGGACCCTAGGCCAGGCCCGGGAGAGCCTCCTCTGGGCTGCAGGGCTCCAGGGCTACAGGGCACGGGGGCTGCGAGCTCTGTAGGCTGCAAGGCTTCGGGGCTGCCGGGCTCGCGGGCTCGCGGGCTCCAGGGCTCGGGGGCTCCGGGGCTGCAGGGCTCAGGGGCTCCGTGGCTGCAGGCATCCGGGGCTGCAGGGCTCGGGGGCTGCAGGGCTCCTCGGGGGCTCCAGGGCTCCCGGGCTCCGGGGCTGCAGGGCTCCGGGGCTCCAGGGCTCCAGGGCTACAGGGATCCAGGGCTGCTGGGCTCCAGGGCTCGGGGGCTCCAGGGCAGCAGGGCTCCAGGGCTTGGGACCCATGGAGCCCGTCCCGGGTACTTTGCCACTCTGCAGACCGGAGGAGGGAGCCCCTAATGCCTGGGAGGTGTTGCCCGGGCATCGCTCATCTGGTCCCCAGCAGGGAACCACCAGCCCCGGGAGGGTGTTTGGGCATACCCTTGCACCTACTAATCCGGAGGAAAATTACCCCCCTTTCTTGTAATCCATGCACTCGAGGTGACCCAGGGCACAAACGTGCCCGACCTCCTGGAGCCCTGGCTGGAATCCGGGAGGCAAATGGCACCTCATAGGGACTTCCAGGGAAGTCCGGCCATCTAGTCGCCCCATAGGAAAGCATTGCGGGCGACCAGATGGCCGAGGCGAGAGGGGCGACCCGATTGCCGGGACCGAAATGACACCAATCTGCCTGCCCCGGGCCTGTAGGGCTCAGGAGCTGCAGGGCTCCGGGGCTCTGGGGCTCCGGGGCTCTGGGGCTGCAGGGCTGCAGGGCAAGGGGACTGCAGGGCTCCACAGCTTGGGGGGCTGCAGGGCTCCGGGGCTGCAGGGCTCGGGTTCTCCAGGGCTCCAGGGCTCCAGGGCTGCAGGGCTCCGGGGCTGCTGGGCTCCAGGGCTCCGGGGCGGCTGGGCTCTGGGGCTCCAGGGCCTGGGACCCATGGTACCCGTTCCGGGTACTTTGCCACACTACGGCCCGGAGGAGGGAGCCCCGGATGCCTGGGAGGTGTTGCCCGGGCATCGCCCATCTGGTCCCCAGCAGGAAACCACCAGCCCCGGGAGGGTGTTTGGGCAAACCCTTGCACCTACTAATCCGGAGGAAAATTACCCCCCTTTCTTGTAATCCGTGCACTCGAGGTGACAGAGGGGACCCAGGGCGCAAACGTGCCCAACCTCCTGGAGCCCTGGCTGGGATCCGGGAGGCGAATGGCACCTCATAGGGACTTCCAGGGAAGTCCGCCATCTAGTTGCCCCATAGGAAAGCATTGCGGGCGACCAGATGGCCGAGGCGAGAGGGGCGACCAGATGGCCGGGACCGAAATGACGCCAATCTGCCTGCCCCGGGCCTGCAGGGCTCTGGGGCTGCAGGGCTCCGGGGGCTGCAGAGCTACAGGGCTCCGGGGCTGCAGGGTTCCGGGGCTTCAGTCCTCCCCGGGCCCTGATGGACCCTCTGTCCCGGGCGCCCGGACCCCCCTGGCCGGCTCACAGGACGGAGGGGTATTCCCGCACCACCGGGCCATGCCGGATGGGGCTCAAGCCCCGTGCCCGGTCCCAGGCCCGGCTCCCGGACCCTAGGCCAGGCCCGGGAGAGCCTCCTCTGGGCTGCAGGGCTCCAGGGCTACAGGGCTCGGGGGCTGCGAGCTCTGTAGGCTGCAGGGCTTCGGGGCTGCCGGGCTCGCGGGCTCCAGGGCTCCAGGGCTCGGGGGCTCCGGGGCTGCAGGGCTCAGGGGCTCCCAGGCTGCAGGCATCCGGGGCTGCAGGGCTCGGGGGCTGCAGGGCTCCTCGGGGGCTCCACAGCTCCCGGGCTCCGGGGCTGCAGGGCTCCAGGGCTGCAGGGCTCCGGGGGGGCTCCAGGGGCTGTAGGGCTCCAGGGGCTCCAGGGCTGCAGGGCTCCAGGGCTGCAGGGCTCCAGGGCTCCAGGGCTGCAGGGCTGCAGGGCTCCATGGGGACTACAGGGCTCCAGGGGCTGTAGGGCTCTGGGGGCTCCAGGACGGAGGGGTATTCCCGCACCTCCAGGCCCTGCCGGATGGGGCTCAAGCCGCGGGCCCGCTCCCGGTCTCTGCTTCTGAAACCCTAGCCAGGCTGGGGAAAGAGCCGCCCTTGCCTCTGATGAACGCCTGGAACCTCGGCCGGCTTGCAGGACGGGGAAGCTCCAGCAAACCCATGGCTGGCCGGACGGAGCTCAAGCCCCGGGCCCGCTCCCGGTCCCTGCTTCCGAAACCCTAGCCCGGCCGGGGAGAGCCTCCCTTGGCCCTGATGAATGCCCGGAACCTCAGCCGGCTTGCGGGACGGGGAGGCTCCAGCAACCCCATGGCCTACCGGACGGAGCTCAAGCCCCGGGCCCAGTCCCTGCTTCCAAAACCCTAGCCAGCCCGGGGAGAGCCTCCCTTGGCCCGATAAACGCCCGGAACCTCGGCCGGCTTGCAGGACGGAGCTCAGGCCCCAGGCCTCAGGCCCAGCCTACCAACCCTAGCCGGGCCCGGGGAGAGCCTCCCGGTAGATCCCCCTGTCCCCAGCACCTGGACCCTGGGCCGGAACCAAGGAGGGTTAAGCCCAGGACACGTCCTCTCCCCGACGGCCTGCCCGGGGAGCCCATTTTTGTCGACTATTAAGCCCCCACGTAGTGGGGGCTTACAGAACTTTGGGAAAGGACAAAAGTTGTAGTTAGCCCATCCGCCAGCCTGCAGGGCCATCTGGTCACCCAGCCCGCAGGGCCATCTGGTCACGCAGCCAGGCGACCAGATGACCCGGGACGACCCAGCGCCCGGATGGCCTGGGAGGGTGCCGTACCCAGTCGCCCTTGCAGTCCAGCGAGGGTGGCCAGGCGCTGCTGCTTGCCTCCCTGCTCGACTTGCCCATTCAGCAGGGGGAAGGGGAGGCCCGGCCGGCGGCGGCCCAGGCCATCTGGTCACCCTGCCGACCCGCAAGGGAAGGTGTGGCCCCCATCCCCGCACCCCGGTGGGGCGGGGAGGGAGAGGCCCCCGTGTCGGAGGGCATGTGGTGGAGGCAGCCTCCCGCAGGCCCGTGTTACCCCCTCCACATCCATCCCGCCGGCCAGGCGGCAGAGGGACCCACCCCTGGGTGTGGTGGAGGGAGGCTTCTGCGGGCGCCCACGCACGGAAAGAGACAATAGCTTGGCTCAGAGGATGACTTTCAATAGATCGCAGCGAGGTAGCTGCTCTGCTACTTACGAAACCCTGACCCAGAATCAGGTTGTCTACGAATGATTTAGCACTGGGTGCCCCACGAACATGGGCCTGATCAAACTCAGAGGAAAAGGACCATCGGCAAGGGGCTGAGAGGCAGGAGCGTCCCCGGGCCCCTGAGGGGCCCTGGCGGGCAGGCCCCGGGATGCCTTCCCCCTCCCAGCATGGCCAGACCTCATGGAAGTCTGCCTGATCAAACTCGGAGAAAAATGACCATCGAACCCTGATAAAAACAACCATCGACAATGGGCCGAGAGGCAGAAGCATCCACGGGCCCCTGGGGGCCCCTAGCGGGTGGGTCCTGGGACGCCTTCCCCCTCTCAGCATGGCCAGACCTCACGGAGGTATGCCTGATCAAACTCTGAGAAAAACGACCATCGGCAAGGGGCTGAGAGGCAGGAGCGTCCCCGGGCCCCTGGGGGCCCCTGGCAGGCAGGCTCCAGGACGCCTCCCTCCCTCTCAGCATGGCCAGACCTCATGAAAGTCTGCCTGATCAAACTCGGAGAAAAACAACCATCGAACTTGGAGAAAAACGACCATCGGCAAGGGGCCAAGAGGCAAAAGCGTCCCCGGGCCCCTGGGGGCCCCTGGCAGGTGGGCCCCAGGAAACCTTTCCCCCTCAGCATGGCCAGACCTCACGGAGGTCTGTACCTGATCAAACTCGGAGAAAAAGGACAATCGGCAAGGGGCTGAGAGGCAGGAGTGTCCCCGGGCCCCTGGGGGCCCCTGGCGGGCAGGCCCCGGGATGCCTTCCCTCTCTCAGCATGACCAGACCTCATGGAAGTCTGCCTGATGAAACTCAGAGAAAAACGACCATCGAACCCTGATAAAAACGACCATCGACAAGGGGCCGAGAGGCAGAAGCATCCACGGGCCCCTGGGGGCCCCTGGCGGGCGGGCCCCGGGATGCATTCCCCCTCTCAGCATGGCCAGACCTCACTGAGGTATGCCTGATCAAACTCGGAGACAAACAACCATCGGCAAGGGGCTGAGAGGCAGGAGCGTCCCAGGGCCCCTGGGGGACCCTGGCAGGCCCTGGGATGCCTCCCCCCCTCTCAGCATGGCTGGACCTCCTGGAAGTCTACCTGATCAAACTCGGTGAAAAACAACTATCTAACTCGGAGAAAAACGACCATCGGCAAGGGGCCAGGAGGCAGAAGTGTCCCCGGGCCCCTGGGGGCCCCCGGCGGGCAGGCCTGGGACACCTTCCCCCTCTCTGCATGGCCAGACCTCACGGAGGTCTGTGCCTTATCAAACTCGGAGAAAAAGGACCATCGGCAAGGGGCTGACAGGCAGGAGCGTCCCCGGGCCCCTGGGGGCCCCTGGCAGGTGGGCCCTGGGATGCCTTCCCCCTCTCAGCATGGCCAGACCTCATGGAAGTCTGCCTGATCAAACTCAGAGAAAAACGACCATCGAACCCTGATAAAAACGACCATCAACAATGGGCAGGAGTGTCCCTGGGCCCCTGGGGGCCCCTGGCGGGCGGGCCCCGGGACGTCTTCCCCCTGTCAGCATGGCCAGACCTCACGGAGGTATGCCTGATCAAACTCGGAGAAAAACAAATATCGAACTCGGAGAAAAACGACCATCGGCAAGGGGCTGAGAGGCTGAAGCGTCCCCGGGCCCCTGGGGGCCCCTGGCGGGAGGGCCCCGGGATGCCTCCCCCCTCTCAGCATGGCCAGACCTCATGGAAGTCTGCCTGATCAAACTCGGAGAAAAACGACCATCGGCAAGGGGCTGAGAGGCAGAAGCGTCCCCGGGCCCCTGGGGGCCCCTGGCAGGCGGGCCCGGGATGCCTTCCCCCTCTCAGCATGGCCGGACCTCACGGAGGTCTGTGCCTGATCAAACTCGGAGAAAAACGACCATCGGCAAGGGGCTGAGAGGCAGGAGCGTCCCGGGCCCCTGGGGGCCCCTGGCGGGAGGGCCCCGGGATGCCTCTCCCCTCTCAGCATGGCCGGACCTCATGGAAGTCTGCCTGATCAAACTCGGAGAAAAACAACCATCGAACTTGGAGAAAAACGACCATCGGCAAGGGGCCAAGAGGCAGAAGCGTCCCCGGGCCCCTGGGGGCCCCTGGCGGGTGGGCCCCAGGAAACCTTTCCCCCTTAGCATGGCCAGACCTCATGGAAGTCTGCCTGATGAAACTCAGAGAAAAACAACCATCGAACCCTGATAAAAACGACCATCGACAAGGGGCAAAGAGGCAGAAGCATCCACGGGCCCCTGGGGGCCCCTGGCGGGTGGGCCCCGGGACGCCTTACCCCTCTCAGCATGGCCAGACCTCACAGAGGTATGCCTGATCAAACTCAGAGACAAACGACCATCGGCAAGGGGCTGAGAGGCAGGAGCGTCCCCGGGCCCCTGGGGGACCCTGGCAGGCCCCGGGATGCCTCCCCCCTCTCAGCATGGCCGGACCTCCTGGAAGTCTGCCTGATCAAACTCGGCGAAAAACAACCATCTAACTCAGAGAAAAACGACCATCGGCAAGGGGCCAAGAGGCAGAAGTGTCCCGGGGCCCCTGGGGGCCCCTGGCGGGCTGGCCCGGGACACCTTCCCCCTCTCAGCATGGCCAGACCTCACGGAGGTCTGTGCCTTATCAAACTCGGAGAAAAAGGACCATTGGCAAGGGGCTGACAGGCAGGAGCGTCCCCGGGCCCCTGGGGGCCCCTGGTGGGCGGGCCCCGGGATGCCTTCCCCCTCTCAGCATGGCCAGACCTCATGGAAGTCTGCCTGATCAAACTCGGAGAAAAACGACCATCGAACCTTGATAAAAACGACCATCAACAATGGGCAGGAGCGTCCCCGGGCCCCTGGGGGCCACTGGCGGGCGGGCCCCGGGACGCCTTTCCCCTCTCAGCATGGCCAGACCTCACGGAGGTATGCCTGATCAAACTCGGAGAAAAACAACTATCGAACTCAGAGAAAAACGACCATCGGCAAGGGGCTGAGAGGCTGAAGCGTCCCCGGGCCCCTGGGGGCCCCTGGCAGGCGGGCCCCGGGATGCCTCCCCCCTCCCAGCATTGCCAGACCTCATGGAAGTCTGCCTGATCAAACTCAGAGAAAAACGACCATCGAACTCGGAGAAAAACGACCATTGGCAAGGGGCTGAGAGGCAGAAGCGTCCCCGGGCCCCTGGGGGCCCCTGGGGGCTCCTGGCAGGCGGGCCCGGGATGCCTTCCCCCTCTCAGCATGGCCGGACCTCACGGAGGTCTGTGCCTGATCAAACTCGGAGAAAAAGGACCATCGGCAAGGGGCTGAGAGGCAGGAGCGTCCCCGGGCCCCTGGGGGCCCCTGGCAGGTGGGCCCCGGGACACCTTCCCCCTCAAACTTGGTGAAAAAGGACCATCGGCAAGGGGCTGAGAGGCAAGAGTGTCTGGTGGGCAGGCCCCAGGGCTGCCTACCCCTGATTCAGAATCTCCGGAGGTCTGACTGACCCTCTCCCTAGTAATCCGGAGGAACATTACCCCCCTTTCTTGTAATCTGTGCACTCGAAGTCACACAGGGGACCCAAGGCACGAACGAGCCCGACCTCCTGGAGCCCTGGCTGGGATCCGGGAGGCGAATGGCACCTCATCGGGACTTCCAGGGAAGTTCGGTCATCTGGTCACCCCATTGGAAAGCATTGCGGGCGACCAGATGGCCGAGGCGAGAGGGGCGACCAGATGGCCGGGACCGAAATGACGCCAATCTGCCTGCCCCGGGCCTGCAGGGCTCTGGGGTTGCAGGGCTCATGGGCTCCGGGGCTGCAGGGCTCAGGGGCTCCAGGGCTGCAGGCATCCGGGGCTGCAGGGCTCCGGGGCTGCAGGGCTCCGGGGCTCCAGGGCTCTAGGACTCCAGGGCTCCAGGTCTCCAGGGCTGCAGGGCTGCAGGGCTCCGGGGCTGCTGGGCTCCAGGGCTCGGGGGCTCCAGGGTAGCAGGGCTCCAGGGGTCGGGACCCATGGAGCCCGTCCCGGGTACTTTGCCACTCTGCGGCCCAGAGGAGGGAGCCCCGGATGCCTGGGAGGTGTTGCCCGGGCATCGCCCATCTGGTCCCCAGCAGGGAACCACCAGCCCCGGGAGGGTGTTTGGGCAAACCCTTGCACCTACTAATCCGGAGGAAAATTACCCCCCTTTCTTGTAATCCGTGCACTCGAGGTGACAGAGGGGACCCAGGGCGCAAACGTGCCCGACCTCCTGGAGCCCTGGCTGGGATCCGGGAGGCGAATGGCACCTCATAGGGACTTCCAGGGAAGTCCGGCCATCTAGTCGCCCCATAGGAAAGCATTGCGGGCAACCAGATGGCCGAGGCGAAAGGGGCGACCAGATGGCCGGGACCAAAATGACGCCAATCGGCCTGCCCCGGGCCTGCAGGGCTCTGGGGCTGCAGGGCTCCGGGGGCTGCAGAGCTACAGGGCTCCGGGGCTGCAGGGCTCCAGGGCTTCAGTCCTCCCCGGGCCCTGATGGACCCTCTGTCCCGGGCGCCCCAGACCCCCCTGGCCGGCTCACAGGACGGAGGGGTATTCCCGCACCACCGGGCCATGCCGGATGGGGCTGAAGCCCCGGGCCCGGTCCCAGGCCCGGCTCCCGGACCCTAGGCCAGGCCTGGGAGAGCCTCCCCTGGGCTGCAGGGCTCCAGGGCTCCAGGGCTCAGGGGCTGCAGAGCTCTGTGGGCTGCAGGGCTTTGGGGCTGCCGGGCTCGGGGGCTCCAGGGCTGCAGGGCTCGGGGGCTCCGGGGCTGCAGGGCTCAGGGGCTCCGTGGCTGCAGGCATCCAGGGCTGCAGGGCTCGGGGGCTGCAGGGCTCCTCGGGGGCTCCAGGGCTCCCGGGCTCCGGGGCTGCAGGGCTCCGGGGCTCCAGGGCTCTAGGGCTCCAGGGATCCAGGGCTGCTGGGCTCCAGGGCTCGCAGGCTCCAGGGCAGCAGGGCTCCAGGGCTTGGAACCCATGGAGCCCGTCCCCGGTACTTTGCCACTCTGCGGCCCGGAGGAGGGAGCCCCGGATGCATGGAAGGTGTTGCCCGGGCATCGCCCATCTGGTCCACAGCAGGGAACCACTAGCCCCGGGAGGGTGTTTGGGCATACCCTTGCACCTACTAATCCGGAGGAAAATTACCCCCCTTTCTTGTAATCTGTGCACTCGAGGTGACAGAGGGGACCCAGGGCGCAAACGTGCCCGACCACCTGGAGCCCTGGCTGGGATCCGGGAGGCGAATGGCACCTCATAGGGACTTCCAGGGAAGTCCGCCATCTAGTTGCCCCATAGGAAAGCATTGCCGGCGACCAGATGGCCGAGGCGAGAGGGGCGACCAGATGGCCGGGACCGAAATGACGCCAATCTGCCTGCCCCGGGCCTGCAGGGCTCTGGGGCTGCAGGGCTCCGGGGGCTGCAGAGCTACAGGGCTCCGGGGCTGCAGGGTTCCGGGGCTTCAGTCCTCCCCGGGCCCTGATGGACCCTCTGTCCCGGGCGCCCGGACCCCCCTGGCCGGCTCACAGGACGGAGGGGTATTTCCGCACCACCGGGCCATGCCGGATGGGGCTCAAGCCCCGTGCCCGGTCCCAGGCCCGGCTCCCGGACCCTAGGCCAGGCCCGGGAGAGCCTCCTCTGGGCTGCAGGGCTCCAGGGCTACAGGGCTCGGGGGCTGCGAGCTCTGTAGGCTGCAGGGCTTCGGGGCTGCCGGGCTCGCGGGCTCCAGGGCTCCAGGGCTCGGGGGCTCCGGGGCTGCAGGGCTCAGGGGCTCCGTGGCTGCAGGCATCCGGGGCTGCAGGGCTCGGGGGCTGCAGGGCTCCTTGGGGGCTCCAGGGCTCCCGGGCTCCGGGGCTGCAGGGCTCCGGGGCTCCAGGGCTCTAGGGCTCCAGGGATCCAGGGCTGCTGGGCTCCAGGGCTCGGGGGCTCCAGGGCAGCAGGGCTCCAGGGCTTGGGACCCATGGAGCCCGTCCCGGGTACTTTGCCACTCTGCGGACCGGAGGAGGGAGCCCCTAATGCCTGGGAGGTGTTGCCCGGGCATCGCTCATCTGGTCCCCAGCAGGGAACCACCAGCCCCGGGAGGGTGTTTGGGCATACCCTTGCACCTACTAATCCGGAGGAAAATTACCCCCCTTTCTTGTAATCCATGCACTCGAGGTGACAGAGGGGACCCAGGGCACAAACGTGCCCGACCTCCTGGAGCCCTGGCTGGAATCCGGGAGGCGAATGGCACCTCATAGGGACTTCCAGGGAAGTCCGGCCATCTAGTCGCCCTTATAGGAAAGCATTGCGGGCGACCAGATGGCCGAGGCGAGAGGGGCGACCCGATTGCCGGGACCGAAATGACACCAATCTGCCTGCCCCGGGCCTGTAGGGCTCAGGAGCTGCAGGGCTCCGGGGCTCTGGGGCTCCGGGGCTCTGGGGCTCCGGGGCTGCAGGGCAAGGGGACTGCAGGGCTCCACAGCTTGGGGGGCTGCAGGGCTCCGGGGCTGCAGGGCTCGGGTTCTCCAGGGCTCCAGGGCTCCAGGGCTCCAGGGCTCCAGGGCTGCAGGGCTCCGGGGCTGCTGGGCTCCAGGGCTCCGGGGCGGCTGGGCTCCGGGGCTCCAGGGCCTGGGACCCATGGAACCCGTTCCGGGTACTTTGCCACACTGCGGCCCGGAGGAGGGAGCCCCGGATGCCTGGGAGGTGTTGCCTGGGCATCGCCCATCTGTTCCCCAGCAGGAAACCACCAGCTCCGGGAGGGTGTTTGGGCATACCCTTGCACCTACTAATCCGGAGGAAAATTACCCCCCTTTCTTGTAATCCGTGCACTCGAGGTGACAGAGGGGACCCAGGGCGCAAAAGTGCCCGACCTCCTGGAGCCCTGGCTGGGATCCGGGAGGCAAATGGCACCTCATAGGGACTTCCAGGGACGTCCGGCCATCTAGTCACCCCATAGGAAAGCATTGCGGGCGACCAGATGGCCGAGGCGAGAGGGGCGACCAGATGGCCGGGACCGAAATAACACCAATCTGCCTGCCCCAGGCCTGCAGGGCTCTAGGGCTGCAGGGCTCCGGGGGCTGCAGAGCTACAGGGCTCCAGGGCTGCAGGGCTCCGAGGCTTCAGGCCTCCCCGGGCCCTGATGGACCCTCTGTCCCGGGCGCCCTTGACCCCCCCCGGCCGGCTCGCAGGATGGAGGGTTATTCCCGCACCACCGGGCCCTGCTGGACGGGGCTCAAGCCCCGGGCCCGGTCCCTGGCCCGGCTCCCGGACCCTAGGCCAGGCCCGGGAGAGCCTCCCCTAGGCTGCAGGGCTACAGGGCTACAGGGCTCGGGGGCTGCAGGGCTCCATGGACTGCAGGACTTCGGGGCTGCCGGGCATGGGGGCTCCAGGGCTGCAGGGCTCGGGGGCTCCGGGGCTGCAGGGCTCAGGGGCTCCCGGGCTGCAGGCATCCGGGGCTGCAGGGCTCCTCGGGGGCTCCACAGCTCCCGGGCTCCGGGGCTGCAGGGCTCCAGGGCTGCAGGGCTCCGGGGGGGCTCCAGGGGCTGTAGGGCTCCAGGGGCTCCAGGGCTGCAGGGCTCCAGGGCTGCAGGGCTCCAGGGCTCCAGGGCTGCAGGGCTGCAGGGCTCCATGGGGACTACAGGGCTCCAGGGGCTGTAGGGCTCCGGGGGCTCCAGGACGGAGGGGTATTCCCGCACCTCCGGGCCCTGCCGGATGGGGCTCAAGCCGCGGGCCCGCTCCCGGTCTCTGCTTCTGAAACCCTAGCCAGGCTGGGGAAAGAGCCGCCCTTGCCTCTGATGAACGCCTGGAACCTCGGCCGGCTTGCAGGACGGGGAAGCTCCAGCAAACCCATGGCTGGCCGGACGGAGCTCAAGCCCCGGGCCCGCTCCCGGTCCCTGCTTCCGAAACCCTAGCCCGGCCGGGGAGAGCCTCCCTTGGCCCTGATGAACGCCCGGAACCTCAGCCGGCTTGCGGGACGGGGAGGCTCCAGCAACCCCATGGCCTACCGGACGGAGCTCAAGCCCCGGGCCCGGTCCCTGCTTCCAAAACCCCAGCCAGCCCGGGGAGAGCCTCCCTTGGCCCGATAAACGCCCGGAACCTCGGCCGGCTTGCAGGACGGAGCTCAGGCCCCAGGCCTCAGGCCCAGCCTACCAACCCTAGCCGGGCCCGGGGAGAGCCTCCCGGTAGATCCCCCTGTCCCCAGCACCTGGACCCTGGGCCGGAACCAAGGAGGGTTAAGCCCAGGACACGTCCTCTCCCCGACGGCCTGCCCGGGGAGCCCATTTTTGTTGACTATTAAGCCCCCACGTAGTGGGGGCTTACAGAACTTTGGGAAAGGACAAAAGTTGGAGTTAGCCCATCCGCCAGCCTGCAGGGCCATCTGGTCACCCAGCCCGCAGGGCCATCTAGTCACGCAGCCAGGCGACCAGATGACCCGGGACGACCCAGCGCCCGGATGGCCTGGGAGGGTGCCGTACCCAGTCGCCCTTGCAGTCCAGCGAGGGTGGCCAGGCGCTGCTGCTTGCCTCCCTGCTCGACTTGCCCATTCAGCAGTGGGAAGGGGAGGCCCGGCCGGCGGCGGCCCAGGCTATCTGGTCACCCTGCCGACCCGCAAGGGAAGGTGTGGCCCCCATCCCCGCACCCCGGTGGGGCAGGGAGGGGAGGGAGAGGCCCCCGTGCCGGAGGGCATGTGGTAGAGGCAGCCTCCCGCAGGCCCGTGTTACCCCCTCCACATCCATCCCGCCGGCCAGGCGGCAGAGGGACCCACCCCTGGGTGTGGTGGAGGGAGGCTTCTGCGGGCGCCCACGCACGGAAAGAGACAAAAGCTTGGCTCAGAGGATGACTTTCAATAGATCGCAGCGAGGTAGCTGCTCTGCTACTTACGAAACCCTGACCCAGAATCAGGTTGTCTACGAATGATTTAGCACTGGGTGCCCCACGAACATGGGCCTGATCAAACTCAGAGGAAAAGGACCATCGGCAAGGGGCTGAGAGACAGGAGCGTCCCCGGGCCCCTGAGGGGCCCTGGCGGGCAGGCCCCGGGATGCCTTCCCCCTCTCAGCATGGCCAGACCTCATGGAAGTCTGCCTGATCAAACTCGGAGAAAAATGACCATCGAACCCTGATAAAAACAACTATCGACAATGGGCCGAGAGGCAGAAGCATCCACGGGCCCCTGGGGGCCCCTAGCGGGTGGGTCCTGGGACGCCTTCCCCCTCTCAGCATGGCCAGACCTCACGGAGGTATGCCTGATCAAACTCTGAGAAAAACGACCATCGGCAAGGGGCTGAGAGGCAGGAGCGTCCCCGGGCCCCTGGGGGCCCCTGGCAGGCAGGCTCCAGGACGCCTCCCTCCCTCTCAGCATGGCCAGACCTCATGAAAGTCTGCCTGATCAAACTCGGAGAAAAACAACCATCGAACTTGGCCTCCCCCTCTCAGCATGGCCAGACCTCACTGAGGTATGCCTGATCAAACTCGGAGACAAACAACCATCGGCAAGGGGCTGAGAGGCAGGAGCGTCCCAGGGCCCCTGGGGGACCCTGGCAGGCCCTGGGATGCCTCCCCCCTCTCAGCATGGCTGGACCTCCTGGAAGTCTACCTGATCAAACTCGGCGAAAAACAACCATCTAACTCGGAGAAAAACGACAATCGGCAAGGGGCCAGGAGGCAGAAGTGTCCCCGGGTCCCTGGGGGCCCCTGGCGGGCAGGCCCGGGACACCTTCCCCCTCTCTGCATGGCCAGACCTCACGGAGGTCTGTGCCTTATCAAACTCGGAGAAAAAGGACCATCGGCAAGGGGCTGACAGGCAGGAGCGTCCCCGGGCCCCTGGGGGCCCCTGGCAGGCGGGCCCTGGGATGCCTTCCCCCTCTCAGCATGGCCAGACCTCATGGAAGTCTGCCTGATCAAACTCGGAGAAAAACGACCATCGAACCCTGATAAAAACGACCATCAACAATGGGCAGGAGTGTCCCTGGGCCCCTGGGGGCTCCTGGCGGGCGGGCCCCGGGACGGCTTCCCCCTCTCAGCATGGCCAGACCTCACGGAGGTATGCCTGATCAAACTCGGAGAAAAACAAATATCGAACTCGGAGAAAAACGACCATCGGCAAGGGGCTGAGAGGCTGAAGCGTCCCCGGGCCCCTGGGGGCCCCTGGCGGGAGGGCCCCGGGATGCCTCCCCCCTCTCAGCATGGCCAGACCTCACGGAGGTCTGTGCCTGATCAAACTCGGAGAAAAACGACCATCGGCAAGGGGCTGAGAGGCAGGAGCGTCCCCGGGCCCCTGGGGGCCCCTGGCGGGAGGGCCCCGGGATGCCTTCCCCCTCTCAGCATGGCCAGACCTCATGGAAGTCTGCCTGATCAAACTCGGAGAAAAACAACCATCGAACTTGGAGAAAAACGACCATCGGCAAGGGGCCAAGAGGCAGAAGCGTCCCCGGGCCCCTGGGGGCCCCTGGCGGGTGGGCCCCAGGAAACCTTTCCCACTCAGCATGGCCAGACCTCACGGAGGTCTGTACCTGATCAAACTCGGAGAAAAAGGACAATCGGCAAGGGGCTGAGAGGCAGGAGCGTCCCCGGGCCCCTGTGGGCCCCTGGCGGGCAGGCCCCGGGATGCCTTCCCTCTCTCAGCATGACCAGACCTCATGGAAGTCTGCCTGATGAAACTCGGAGAAAAACGACCATCGAACCCTGATAAAAACGACCATCGACAAGGGGCCGAGAGGCAGAAGCATCCACGGGCCCCTGGGGGCCCCTGGCGGGCGGGCCCCGGGATGCATTCCCCCTCTCAGCATGGCCAGACCTCACTGAGGTATGCCTGATCAAACTCGGAGACAAACAACCATCGGCAAGGGGCTGAGAGGCAGGAGCGTCCCAGGGCCCCTGGGGGACCCTGGCAGGCCCTGGGATGCCTCCCCCCCTCTCAGCATGGCTGGACCTCCTGGAAGTCTACCTGATCAAACTCGGCGAAAAACAACCATCTAACTCAGAGAAAAACGACCATCGGCAAGGGGCCAGGAGGCAGAAGTGTCCCCGGGCCCCTGGGGGCCCCTGGCGGGCAGGCCCGGGACACCTTCCCCCTCTCTGCATGGCCAGACCTCACGGAGGTCTGTGCCTTATCAAACTCGGAGAAAAAGGACCATCGGCAAGGGGCTGACAGGCAGGAGCGTCCCCGGGCCCCTGGGGGCCCCTGGCAGGCGGGCCCTGGGATGCCTTCCCCCTCTCAGCATGGCCAGACCTCATGGAAGTCTGCCTGATCAAACTCGGAGAAAAACGACCATCGAACCCTGATAAAAACGACCATCAACAATGGGCAGTAGTGTCCCTGGGCCCCTGGGGGCTCCTGGCGGGCGGGCCCCGGGACGCCTTCCCCCTCTCAGCATGGCCAGACCTCACGGAGGTATGCCTGATCAAACTCGGAGAAAAACAAATATCGAACTCGGAGAAAAACTACCATCGGCAAGGGGCTGAGAGGCTGAAGTGTCCCCGGGCCCCTGGGGGCCCCTGGCGGGAGGGCCCCGGGATGCCTCCCCCCTCTCAGCATGGCCAGACCTCATGGAAGTCTGCGAGATCAAACTCGGAGAAAAACGACCATCGGCAAGGGGCTGAGAGGCAGAAGCGTCCCCGGGCCCCTGGGGGCCCCTGGCAGGCGGGCCCGGGATGCCTTCCCCCTCTCAGCATGGCCGGACCTCACGGAGGTCTGTGCCTGATCAAACTCGGAGAAAAACGACCATCGGCAAGGGGCTGAGAGGCAGGAGCGTCCCCGGGCCCCTGGGGGCCCCTGGCGGGAGGGCCCCAGGATGCCTCTCCCCTCTCAGCATGGCCGGACCTCATGGAAGTCTGCCTGATCAAACTCAGAGAAAAACAACCATCGAACTTGGAGAAAAACGACCATCGGCAAGGGGCCAAGAGGCAGAAGCGTCCCGGGCCCCTGGGGGCCCCTGGCGGGTGGGCCCCAGGAAACCTTTCCCCCTTAGCATGGCCAGACCTCATGGAAGTCTGCCTGATGAAACTCGGAGAAAAACAACCATCGAACCCTGACAAAAACGACCATCGACAAGGGGCCGAGAGGCAGAAGCATCCACGGGCCCCTGGGGGCCCCTGGCGGGTGGGCCCCGGGACGCCTTACCCCTCTCAGCATGGCCAGACCTCACAGAGGTATGCCTGATCAAACTCCGAGACAAACGACCATCGGCAAGGGGCTGAGAGGCAGGAGCGTCCCCGGGCCCCTGGGGGACCCTGGCAGGCCCCGGGATGCCTCCCCCCCCTCTCAGCATGGCCGGACCTCCTGGAAGTCTGCCTGATCAAACTCGGCGAAAAACAACCATCTAACTCAGAGAAAAACGACAATCGGCAAGGGGCCAAGAGGCAGAAGTGTCCCGGGGCCCCTGGGGGCCCCTGGCGGGCCGGCCCGGGACACCTTCCCCCTCTCAGCATGGCCAGACCTCACGGAGGTCTGTGCCTTATCAAACTCGGAGAAAAAGGACCATCGGCAAGGGGCTGACAGGCAGGAGCGTCCCCGGGCCCCTGGGGGCCCCTGGCGGGCGGGCCCCGGGATGCCTTCCCCCTCTCAGCATGGCCAGACCTCATGGAAGTCTGCCTGATCAAACTCGGAGAAAAACGACCATCGAACCCTGATAAAAACGACCATCAACAATGGGCAGGAGCGTACCCGGGCCCCTGGGGGCCACTGGCGGGTGGGCCCCGGGACGCCTTTCCCCTCTCAGCATGGCCAGACCTCACGGAGGTATGCCTGATCAAACTCGGAGAAAAACAAATATCGAACTCGGAGAAAAACGACCATCGGCAAGGGGCTGAGAGGCTGAAGCGTCCCCGGGCCCCTGGGGGCCCCTGGCAGGCGGGCCCTGGATGCTTTCCCCCTCTCAGCATGGCCGGACCTCACGGAGGTCTGTGCCTGATCAAACTCGGAGAAAAAGGACCATCGGCAAGGGGCTGAGAGGCAGGAGCGTCCCCAGGCCCCTGGGGGCCCCTGGCAGGTGGGCCCCGGGACACCTTCCCCCTCAAACTTGGTGATAAAGGACCATCGGCAAGGGGCTGAGAGGCAAGAGTGTCCCAAGGACACTGGGGGGCCCGGTGGGCAGGCCCCAGGGCTGCCTACCCCTGATTCAGAATCTCCGGAGGTCTGACTGACCCTCTCC
This sequence comes from Lissotriton vulgaris, assembly GCF_964263255.1. Lineage (NCBI taxonomy): Eukaryota > Metazoa > Chordata > Amphibia > Caudata > Salamandridae > Lissotriton > Lissotriton vulgaris. Next base: position 625,868,711 of record NC_141699.1, read on the forward strand.
CTAGTAATCCGGAGGAACATTACCCCCCTTTCTTGTAATCTGTGCACTCGAAGTCACACAGGGGACCCAAGGCACGAACGAGCCCGACCTCCTGGAGCCCTGGCTGGGATCCGGGAGGCGAATGGCACCTCATCGGGACTTCCAGGGAAGTTCGGTCATCTGGTCGCCCCATTGGAAAGCATTGCGGGCGACCAGATGGCCGAGGCGAGAGGGGCGACCAGATGGCCGGGACCGAAATGACGCCAATCTGCCTGCCCCGGGCCTGCAGGGCTCTGGGGCTGCAGGGCTCATGGGCTCCGGGGCTGCAGGGCTCAGGGGCTCCAGGGCTGCAGGCATCCGGGGCTGCAGGGCTCCGGGGCTGCAGGGCTCCGGGGCTCCAGGGCTCTAGGACTCCAGGGCTCCAGGTCTCCAGGGCTGCAGGGCTCCGGGGCTGCTGGGCTCCAGGGCTCGGGGGCTCCAGGGTAGCAGGGCTCCAGGGGTCGGGACCCATGGAGCCCGTCCCGGGTACTTTGCCACTCTGCGGCCCAGAGGAGGGAGCCCCGGATGCCTGGGAGGTGTTGCCCGGGCATCGCCCATCTGGTCCCCAGCAGGGAACCACCAGCCCCGGGAGGGTGTTTGGTCAAACCCTTGCACCTACTAATCCGGAGGAAAATTACCCCCCTTTCTTGTAATCCGTGCACTCGAGGTGACAGAGGGGACCCAGGGCGCAAACGTGCCCGACCTCCTGGAGCCCTGGCTGGGATCCGGGAGGCGAATGGCACCTCATAGGGACTTCCAGGGAAGTCCGGCCATCTAGTCGCCCCATAGGAAAGCATTGCGGGCAACCAGATGGCTGAGGCGAAAGGGGCGACCAGATGGCCGGGACCAAAATGACGCCAATCGGCCTGCCCCGGGCCTGTAGGGCTCAGGAGCTGCAGGGCTCCGGGGCTCTGGGGCTCCGGGGCTCTGGGGCTGCAGGGCTGCAGGGCAAGGGGACTGCAGGGCTCCACAGCTTGGGGGGCTGCAGGGCTCCGGGGCTGCAGGGCTCGGGTTCTCCAGGGCTCCAGGGCTCCAGGGCTCCAGGGCTCCAGGGCTGCAGGGCTCCGGGGCTGCTGGGCTCCAGGGCTCCGGGGCGGCTGGGCTCCGGGGCTCCAGGGCCTGGGACCCATGGAACCCGTTCCGGGTACTTTGCCACACTGCGGCCCGGAGGAGGGAGCCCCGGATGCCTGGGAGGTGTTGCCCGGGCATCGCCCATCTGGTCCCCAGCAGGAAACCACCAGCCCCGGGAGGGTGTTTGGGCATACCCTTGCACCTACTAATCCGGAGGAAAATTACCCCCCTTTCTTGTAATCCGTGCACTCGAGGTGACAGAGGGGACCCAGGGCACAAAAGTGCCCGACCTCCTGGAGCCCTGGCTGGGATCCGGGAGGCAAATGGCACCTCATAGGGACTTCCAGGGACGTCCGGCCATCTAGTCACCCCATAGGAAAGCATTGCGGGCGACCAAATGGCCGAGGCGAGAGGGGCGACCAGATGGCCGGGACCGAAATAACACCAATCTGCCTGCCCCAGGCCTGCAGGGCTCTGGGGCTGCAGGGCTCCGGGGGCTGCAGAGCTACAGGGCTCCAGGGCTGCAGGGCTCCGGGGCTTCAGGCCTCCCCGGGCCCTGATGGACCCTCTGTCCCGGGCGCCCTTGACCCCCCCCGGCCGGCTCGCAGGATGGAGGGTTATTCCCGCACCACCGGGCCCTGCTGGACTGGGCTCAAGCCCCGGGCCCGGTCCCTGGCCCGGCTCCCGGACCCTAGGCCAGGCCCGGGAGAGCCTCCCCTAGGCTGCAGGGCTACAGGGCTACAGGGCTCTGGGGCTGCAGGGCTCCATGGACTGCAGGACTTCGGGGCTGCCGGGCATGGGGGCTCCAGGGCTGCAGGGCTCGGGGGCTCCGGGGCTGCAGGGCTCAGGGGCTCCGGGGCTGCAGGCATCCGGGGCTGCAGGGCTCGGGGGCTGCAGGGCTCCTCGGGGGCTCCACAGCTCCCGGGCTCCGGGGCTGCAGGGCTCCAGGGCTGCAGGGCTCCGGGGGGGCTCCAGGGGCTGTAGGGCTCCAGGGGCTCCAGGGCTGCAGGGCTCCAGGGCTGCAGGGCTCCAGGGCTCCAGGGCTGCAGGGCTGCAGGGCTCCAGGGCTCGCAGGCTCCAGGGCAGCAGGGCTCCAGGGCTTGGAACCCATGGAGCCCGTCCCCGGTACTTTGCCACTCTGCGGCCCGGAGGAGGGAGCCCCGGATGCATGGAAGGTGTTGCCCGGGCATCGCCCATCTGGTCCACAGCAGGGAACCACCAGCCCCGGGAGGGTGTTTGGGCATACCCTTGCACCTACTAATCCGGAGGAAAATTACCCCCCTTTCTTGTAATCTGTGCACTCGAGGTGACAGAGGGGACCCAGGGCGCAAACATGCCCGACCTCCTGGAGCCCTGGCTGGGATCCGGGAGGCGAATGGCACCTCATAGGGACTTCCAGGGAAGTCCGGCCATCTAGTCGCCCCATAGGAAAGCATTGCGGGCAACCAGATGGCTGAGGCGAAAGGGGCGACCAGATGGCCGGGACCAAAATGACGCCAATCGGCCTGCCCCGGGCCTGTAGGGCTCAGGAGCTGCAGGGCTCCGGGGCTGCAGGGCTCGGGGACTGCAGGGCTCCACGGCTCGGGGGGCTGCAGTGCTCCGGGGCTCCAGGGCTCCGGGGCTCCGGGGCTCCGGGGCTGCTGGGCTCCGGGGCTGCTGGGCTCCAGGGCTCGGGGGCTCCAGGGCAGAAGGGCTCCAGGGCTCCAAGGCTCCGGGGCTCCAGGGCCCGGGACCCATGGAGCCCGTCCCGGGTACTTTGCCACTCTGCGGCCCGGAGGAGGGAGCCCCGGATGCATGGAAGGTCTTGCCCGGGCATCGCCCATCTGGTCCACAACAGGGAACCACCAGCCCCGGGAGGGTGTTTGGGCATACCCTTGCACCTACTAATCCGGAGGAAAATTAACCCCTTTTCTTGTAATCTGTGCACTCGAGGTGACAGAGGGGACCCAGGGCGCAAACGTGCCCGACCTCCTGGAGCCCTGGCTGGGATCCGGGAGGCGAATGGCACCTCATAGGGACTTCCAGGGAAGTCCGGCCATCTAGTCGCCCCATAGGAAAGCATTGCGGGCGACCAGATGGCCGAGGCGAGAGGGGCGACCAGATGGCCGGGACCGAAATGACGCCAATCTGCCTGCCCCGGGCCTGCAGGGCTCTGGGGCTGCAGGGCTCTGGGGGCTGCAGAGCTACAGGGCTCCGGGGCTGCAGGGCTCCGGGGCTTCAGTCCTCCCCGGGCCCTGATGGACCCTCTGTCCCGGGCGCCCGGACCCCCCTGGCCGGCTCACAGGACGGAGGGGTATTCCCGCACCACCGGGCCATGCCGGATGGGGCTCAAGCCCCGTGCCCGGTCCCAGGCCCGGCTCCTGGACCCTAGGCCAGGCCCGGGAGAGCCTCCTCTGGGCTGCAGTGCTCCAGGGCTACAGGGCACGGGGGCTGCGAGCTCTGTAGGCTGCAGGGCTTCGGGGCTGCCGGGCTCGCGGGCTCCAGGGCTCCAGGGCTCGGGGGCTCCGGGGCTGCAGGGCTCAGGGGCTCCGTGGCTGCAGGCATCCGGGGCTGCAGGGCTCGGGGGCTGCAGGGCTCCTCGGGGGCTCCAGGGCTCCCGGGCTCCGGGGCTGCACGGCTCCGGGGCTCCAGGGCTCCAGGGCTACAGGGATCCAGGGCTGCTGGGCTCCAGGGCTCGGGGGCTCCAGGGCAGCAGGGCTCCAGGGCTTGGGACCCATGGAGCCCGTCCCGGGTACTTTGCCACTCTGCAGACCGGAGGAGGGAGCCCCTAATGCCTGGGAGGTGTTGCCCGGGCATCGCTCATCTGGTCCCCAGCAGGGAACCACCAGCCCCGGGAGGGTGTTTGGGCATACCCTTGCACCTACTAATCCGGAGGAAAATTACCCCCCTTTCTTGTAATCCATGCACTCGAGGTGACCCAGGGCACAAACGTGCCCGACCTCCTGGAGCCCTGGCTGGAATCCGGGAGGCAAATGGCACCTCATAGGGACTTCCAGGGAAGTCCGGCCATCTAGTCGCCCCATAGGAAAGCATTGCGGGCGACCAGATGGCCGAGGCGAGAGGGGCGACCCGATTGCCGGGACCGAAATGACACCAATCTGCCTGCCCCGGGCCTGTAGGGCTCAGGAGCTGCAGGGCTCCGGGGCTCTGGGGCTCCGGGGCTCTGGGGCTGCAGGGCTGCAGGGCAAGGGGACTGCAGGGCTCCACAGCTTGGGGGGCTGCAGGGCTCCGGGGCTGCAGGGCTCGGGTTCTCCAGGGCTCCAGGGCTCCAGGGCTGCAGGGCTCCGGGGCTGCTGGGCTCCAGGGCTCCGGGGCGGCTGGGCTCTGGGGCTCCAGGGCCTGGGACCCATGGTACCCGTTCCGGGTACTTTGCCACACTACGGCCCGGAGGAGGGAGCCCCGGATGCCTGGGAGGTGTTGCCCGGGCATCGCCCATCTGGTCCCCAGCAGGAAACCACCAGCCCCGGGAGGGTGTTTGGGCAAACCCTTGCACCTACTAATCCGGAGGAAAATTACCCCCCTTTCTTGTAATCCGTGCACTCGAGGTGACAGAGGGGACCCAGGGCGCAAACGTGCCCAACCTCCTGGAGCCCTGGCTGGGATCCGGGAGGCGAATGGCACCTCATAGGGACTTCCAGGGAAGTCCGCCATCTAGTTGCCCCATAGAAAGCATTGCGGGCGACCAGATGGCCGAGGCGAGAGGGGCGACCAGATGGCCGGGACCGAAATGACGCCAATCTGCCTGCCCCGGGCCTGCAGGGCTCTGGGGCTGCAGGGCTCCGGGGGCTGCAGAGCTACAGGGCTCCGGGGCTGCAGGGTTCCGGGGCTTCAGTCCTCCCCGGGCCCTGATGGACCCTCTGTCCCGGGCGCCCGGACCCCCCTGGCCGGCTCACAGGACGGAGGGGTATTCCCGCACCACCGGGCCATGCCGGATGGGGCTCAAGCCCCGTGCCCGGTCCCAGGCCCGGCTCCCGGACCCTAGGCCAGGCCCGGGAGAGCCTCCTCTGGGCTGCAGGGCTCCAGGGCTACAGGGCTCGGGGGCTGCGAGCTCTGTAGGCTGCAGGGCTTCGGGGCTGCCGGGCTCGCGGGCTCCAGGGCTCCAGGGCTCGGGGGCTCCGGGGCTGCAGGGCTCAGGGGCTCCCAGGCTGCAGGCATCCGGGGCTGCAGGGCTCGGGGGCTGCAGGGCTCCTCGGGGGCTCCACAGCTCCCGGGCTCCGGGGCTGCAGGGCTCCAGGGCTGCAGGGCTCCGGGGGGGCTCCAGGGGCTGTAGGGCTCCAGGGGCTCCAGGGCTGCAGGGCTCCAGGGCTGCAGGGCTCCAGGGCTCCAGGGCTGCAGGGCTGCAGGGCTCCATGGGGACTACAGGTCTCCAGGGGCTGTAGGGCTCCGGGGGCTCCAGGACGGAGGGGTATTCCCGCACCTCCGGGCCCTGCCGGATGGGGCTCAAGCCGCGGGCCCGCTCCCGGTCTCTGCTTCTGAAACCCTAGCCAGGCTGGGGAAAGAGCCGCCCTTGCCTCTGATGAACGCCTGGAACCTCGGCCGGCTTGCAGGACGGGGAAGCTCCAGCAAACCCATGGCTGGCCGGACGGAGCTCAAGCCCCGGGCCCGCTCCCGGTCCCTGCTTCCGAAACCCTAGCCCGGCCGGGGAGAGCCTCCCTTGGCCCTGATGAACGCCCGGAACCTCAGCCGGCTTGCGGGACGGGGAGGCTCCAGCAACCCCATGGCCTACCGGACGGAGCTCAAGCCCCGGGCCCGGTCCCTGCTTCCAAAACCCTAGCCAGCCCGGGGAGAGCCTCCCTTGGCCCGATAAACGCCCGGAACCTCGGCCGGCTTGCAGGACGGAGCTCAGGCCCCAGGCCTCAGGCCCAGCCTACCAACCCTAGCCGGGCCCGGGGAGAGCCTCCCGGTAGATCCCCCTGTCCCCAGCACCTGGACCCTGGGCCGGAACCAAGGAGGGTTAAGCCCAGGACACGTCCTCTCCCCGACGGCCTGCCCGGGGAGCCCATTTTTGTTGACTATTAAGCCCCCACGTAGTGGGGGCTTACAGAACTTTGGGAAAGGACAAAAGTTGGAGTTAGCCCATCCGCCAGCCTGCAGGGCCATCTGGTCACCCAGCCCGCAGGGCCATCTAGTCACGCAGCCAGGCGACCAGATGACCCGGGACGACCCAGCGCCCGGATGGCCTGGGAGGGTGCCGTACCCAGTCGCCCTTGCAGTCCAGCGAGGGTGGCCAGGCGCTGCTGCTTGCCTCCCTGCTCGACTTGCCCATTCAGCAGTGGGAAGGGGAGGCCCGGCCGGCGGCGGCCCAGGCTATCTGGTCACCCTGCCGACCCGCAAGGGAAGGTGTGGCCCCCATCCCCGCACCCCGGTGGGGCAGGGAGGGGAGGGAGAGGCCCCCGTGCCGGAGGGCATGTGGTAGAGGCAGCCTCCCGCAGGCCCGTGTTACCCCCTCCACATCCATCCCGCCGGCCAGGCGGCAGAGGGACCCACCCCTGGGTGTGGTGGAGGGAGGCTTCTGCGGGCGCCCACGCACGGAAAGAGACAAAAGCTTGGCTCAGAGGATGACTTTCAATAGATCGCAGCGAGGTAGCTGCTCTGCTACTTACGAAACCCTGACCCAGAATCAGGTTGTCTACGAATGATTTAGCACTGGGTGCCCCACGAACATGGGCCTGATCAAACTCAGAGGAAAAGGACCATCGGCAAGGGGCTGAGAGACAGGAGCGTCCCCGGGCCCCTGAGGGGCCCTGGCGGGCAGGCCCCGGGATGCCTTCCCCCTCTCAGCATGGCCAGACCTCATGGAAGTCTGCCTGATCAAACTCGGAGAAAAATGACCATCGAACCCTGATAAAAACAACCATCGACAATGGGCCGAGAGGCAGAAGCATCCACGGGCCCCTGGGGGCCCCTAGCGGGTGGGTCCTGGGACGCCTTCCCCCTCTCAGCATGGCCAGACCTCACGGAGGTATGCCTGATCAAACTCTGAGAAAAACGACCATCGGCAAGGGGCTGAGAGGCAGGAGCGTCCCCGGGCCCCTGGGGGCCCCTGGCAGGCAGGCTCCAGGACGCCTCCCTCCCTCTCAGCATGGCCAGACCTCATGAAAGTCTGCCTGATCAAACTCGGAGAAAAACAACCATCGAACTTGGCCTCCCCCTCTCAGCATGGCCAGACCTCACTGAGGTATGCCTGATCAAACTCGGAGACAAACAACCATCGGCAAGGGGCTGAGAGGCAGGAGCGTCCCAGGGCCCCTGGGGGACCCTGGCAGGCCCTGGGATGCCTCCCCCCTCTCAGCATGGCTGGACCTCCTGGAAGTCTACCTGATCAAACTCGGCGAAAAACAACCATCTAACTCGGAGAAAAACGACAATCGGCAAGGGGCCAGGAGGCAGAAGTGTCCCCGGGTCCCTGGGGGCCCCTGGCGGGCAGGCCCGGGACACCTTCCCCCTCTCTGCATGGCCAGACCTCACGGAGGTCTGTGCCTTATCAAACTCGGAGAAAAAGGACCATCGGCAAGGGGCTGACAGGCAGGAGCGTCCCCGGGCCCCTGGGGGCCCCTGGCAGGCGGGCCCTGGGATGCCTTCCCCCTCTCAGCATGGCCAGACCTCATGGAAGTCTGCCTGATCAAACTCGGAGAAAAACGACCATCGAACCCTGATAAAAACGACCATCAACAATGGGCAGGAGTGTCCCTGGGCCCCTGGGGGCTCCTGGCGGGCGGGCCCCGGGACGGCTTCCCCCTCTCAGCATGGCCAGACCTCACGGAGGTATGCCTGATCAAACTCGGAGAAAAACAAATATCGAACTCGGAGAAAAACGACCATCGGCAAGGGGCTGAGAGGCTGAAGCGTCCCCGGGCCCCTGGGGGCCCCTGGCGGGAGGGCCCCGGGATGCCTCCCCCCTCTCAGCATGGCCAGACCTCACGGAGGTCTGTGCCTGATCAAACTCGGAGAAAAACGACCATCGGCAAGGGGCTGAGAGGCAGGAGCGTCCCCGGGCCCCTGGGGGCCCCTGGCGGGAGGGCCCCGGGATGCCTTCCCCCTCTCAGCATGGCCAGACCTCATGGAAGTCTGCCTGATCAAACTCGGAGAAAAACAACCATCGAACTTGGAGAAAAACGACCATCGGCAAGGGGCCAAGAGGCAGAAGCGTCCCCGGGCCCCTGGGGGCCCCTGGCGGGTGGGCCCCAGGAAACCTTTCCCACTCAGCATGGCCAGACCTCACGGAGGTCTGTACCTGATCAAACTCGGAGAAAAAGGACAATCGGCAAGGGGCTGAGAGGCAGGAGCGTCCCCGGGCCCCTGTGGGCCCCTGGCGGGCAGGCCCCGGGATGCCTTCCCTCTCTCAGCATGACCAGACCTCATGGAAGTCTGCCTGATGAAACTCGGAGAAAAACGACCATCGAACCCTGATAAAAACGACCATCGACAAGGGGCCGAGAGGCAGAAGCATCCACGGGCCCCTGGGGGCCCCTGGCGGGCGGGCCCCGGGATGCATTCCCCCTCTCAGCATGGCCAGACCTCACTGAGGTATGCCTGATCAAACTCGGAGACAAACAACCATCGGCAAGGGGCTGAGAGGCAGGAGCGTCCCAGGGCCCCTGGGGGACCCTGGCAGGCCCTGGGATGCCTCCCCCCCTCTCAGCATGGCTGGACCTCCTGGAAGTCTACCTGATCAAACTCGGCGAAAAACAACCATCTAACTCAGAGAAAAACGACCATCGGCAAGGGGCCAGGAGGCAGAAGTGTCCCCGGGCCCCTGGGGGCCCCTGGCGGGCAGGCCCGGGACACCTTCCCCCTCTCTGCATGGCCAGACCTCACGGAGGTCTGTGCCTTATCAAACTCGGAGAAAAAGGACCATCGGCAAGGGGCTGACAGGCAGGAGCGTCCCCGGGCCCCTGGGGGCCCCTGGCAGGCGGGCCCTGGGATGCCTTCCCCCTCTCAGCATGGCCAGACCTCATGGAAGTCTGCCTGATCAAACTCGGAGAAAAACGACCATCGAACCCTGATAAAAACGACCATCAACAATGGGCAGGAGTGTCCCTGGGCCCCTGGGGGCTCCTGGCGGGCGGGCCCCGGGACGGCTTCCCCCTCTCAGCATGGCCAGACCTCACGGAGGTATGCCTGATCAAACTCGGAGAAAAACAAATATCGAACTCGGAGAAAAACGACCATCGGCAAGGGGCTGAGAGGCTGAAGCGTCCCCGGGCCCCTGGGGGCCCCTGGCGGGAGGGCCCCGGGATGCCTCCCCCCTCTCAGCATGGCCAGACCTCACGGAGGTCTGTGCCTGATCAAACTCGGAGAAAAACGACCATCGGCAAGGGGCTGAGAGGCAGGAGCGTCCCCGGGCCCCTGGGGGCCCCTGGCGGGAGGGCCCCGGGATGCCTTCCCCCTCTCAGCATGGCCAGACCTCATGGAAGTCTGCCTGATCAAACTCGGAGAAAAACAACCATCGAACTTGGAGAAAAACGACCATCGGCAAGGGGCCAAGAGGCAGAAGCGTCCCCGGGCCCCTGGGGGCCCCTGGCGGGTGGGCCCCAGGAAACCTTTCCCACTCAGCATGGCCAGACCTCACGGAGGTCTGTACCTGATCAAACTCGGAGAAAAAGGACAATCGGCAAGGGGCTGAGAGGCAGGAGCGTCCCCGGGCCCCTGTGGGCCCCTGGCGGGCAGGCCCCGGGATGCCTTCCCTCTCTCAGCATGACCAGACCTCATGGAAGTCTGCCTGATGAAACTCGGAGAAAAACGACCATCGAACCCTGATAAAAACGACCATCGACAAGGGGCCGAGAGGCAGAAGCATCCACGGGCCCCTGGGGGCCCCTGGCGGGCGGGCCCCGGGATGCATTCCCCCTCTCAGCATGGCCAGACCTCACTGAGGTATGCCTGATCAAACTCGGAGACAAACAACCATCGGCAAGGGGCTGAGAGGCAGGAGCGTCCCAGGGCCCCTGGGGGACCCTGGCAGGCCCTGGGATGCCTCCCCCCCTCTCAGCATGGCTGGACCTCCTGGAAGTCTACCTGATCAAACTCGGCGAAAAACAACCATCTAACTCAGAGAAAAACGACCATCGGCAAGGGGCCAGGAGGCAGAAGTGTCCCCGGGCCCCTGGGGGCCCCTGGCGGGCAGGCCCGGGACACCTTCCCCCTCTCTGCATGGCCAGACCTCACGGAGGTCTGTGCCTTATCAAACTCGGAGAAAAAGGACCATCGGCAAGGGGCTGACAGGCAGGAGCGTCCCCGGGCCCCTGGGGGCCCCTGGCAGGCGGGCCCTGGGATGCCTTCCCCCTCTCAGCATGGCCAGACCTCATGGAAGTCTGCCTGATCAAACTCGGAGAAAAACGACCATCGAACCCTGATAAAAACGACCATCAACAATGGGCAGTAGTGTCCCTGGGCCCCTGGGGGCTCCTGGCGGGCGGGCCCCGGGACGCCTTCCCCCTCTCAGCATGGCCAGACCTCACGGAGGTATGCCTGATCAAACTCGGAGAAAAACAAATATCGAACTCGGAGAAAAACTACCATCGGCAAGGGGCTGAGAGGCTGAAGTGTCCCCGGGCCCCTGGGGGCCCCTGGCGGGAGGGCCCCGGGATGCCTCCCCCCTCTCAGCATGGCCAGACCTCATGGAAGTCTGCGAGATCAAACTCGGAGAAAAACGACCATCGGCAAGGGGCTGAGAGGCAGAAGCGTCCCTGGGCCCCTGGGGGCCCCTGGCAGGCGGGCCCGGGATGCCTTCCCCCTCTCAGCATGGCCGGACCTCACGGAGGTCTGTGCCTGATCAAACTCGGAGAAAAACGACCATCGGCAAGGGGCTGAGAGGCAGGAGCGTCCCCGGGCCCCTGGGGGCCCCTGGCGGGAGGGCCCCAGGATGCCTCTCCCCTCTCAGCATGGCCGGACCTCATGGAAGTCTGCCTGATCAAACTCAGAGAAAAACAACCATCGAACTTGGAGAAAAACGACCATCGGCAAGGGGCCAAGAGGCAGAAGCGTCCCGGGCCCCTGGGGGCCCCTGGCGGGTGGGCCCCAGGAAACCTTTCCCCCTTAGCATGGCCAGACCTCATGGAAGTCTGCCTGATGAAACTCGGAGAAAAACAACCATCGAACCCTGACAAAAACGACCATCGACAAGGGGCCGAGAGGCAGAAGCATCCACGGGCCCCTGGGGGCCCCTGGCGGGTGGGCCCCGGGACGCCTTACCCCTCTCAGCATGGCCAGACCTCACAGAGGTATGCCTGATCAAACTCCGAGACAAACGACCATCGGCAAGGGGCTGAGAGGCAGGAGCGTCCCCGGGCCCCTGGGGGACCCTGGCAGGCCCCGGGATGCCTCCCCCCCCTCTCAGCATGGCCGGACCTCCTGGAAGTCTGCCTGATCAAACTCGGCGAAAAACAACCATCTAACTCAGAGAAAAACGACCATCGGCAAGGGGCCAAGAGGCAGAAGTGTCCCGGGGCCCCTGGGGGCCCCTGGCGGGCCGGCCCGGGACACCTTCCCCCTCTCAGCATGGCCAGACCTCACGGAGGTCTGTGCCTTATCAAACTCGGAGAAAAAGGACCATCGGCAAGGGGCTGACAGGCAGGAGCGTCCCCGGGCCCCTGGGGGCCCCTGGCGGGCGGGCCCCGGGATGCCTTCCCCCTCTCAGCATGGCCAGACCTCATGGAAGTCTGCCTGATCAAACTCGGAGAAAAACGACCATCGAACCCTGATAAAAACGACCATCAACAATGGGCAGGAGCGTACCCGGGCCCCTGGGGGCCACTGGCGGGTGGGCCCCGGGACGCCTTTCCCCTCTCAGCATGGCCAGACCTCACGGAGGTATGCCTGATCAAACTCGGAGAAAAACAAATATCGAACTCGGAGAAAAACGACCATCGGCAAGGGGCTGAGAGGCTGAAGCGTCCCCGGGCCCCTGGGGGCCCCTGGCAGGCGGGCCCTGGATGCTTTCCCCCTCTCAGCATGGCCGGACCTCACGGAGGTCTGTGCCTGATCAAACTCGGAGAAAAAGGACCATCGGCAAGGGGCTGAGAGGCAGGAGCGTCCCCAGGCCCCTGGGGGCCCCTGGCAGGTGGGCCCCGGGACACCTTCCCCCTCAAACTTGGTGATAAAGGACCATCGGCAAGGGGCTGAGAGGCAAGAGTGTCCCAAGGACACTGGGGGGCCCGGTGGGCAGGCCCCAGGGCTGCCTACCCCTGATTCAGAATCTCCGGAGGTCTGACTGACCCTCTCCCTAGTAATCCGGAGGAACATTACCCCCCTTTCTTGTAATCTGTGCACTCGAAGTCACACAGGGGACCCAAGGCACGAACGAGCCCGACCTCCTGGAGCCCTGGCTGGGATCCGGGAGGCGAATGGCACCTCATCGGGACTTCCAGGGAAGTTCGGTCATCTGGTCGCCCCATTGGAAAGCATTGCGGGCGACCAGATGGCCGAGGCGAGAGGGGCGACCAGATGGCCGGGACCGAAATGACGCCAATCTGCCTGCCCCGGGCCTGCAGGGCTCTGGGGCTGCAGGGCTCATGGGCTCCGGGGCTGCAGGGCTCAGGGGCTCCAGGGCTGCAGGCATCCGGGGCTGCAGGGCTCCGGGGCTGCAGGGCTCCGGGGCTCCAGGGCTCTAGGACTCCAGGGCTCCAGGTCTCCAGGGCTGCAGGGCTCCGGGGCTGCTGGGCTCCAGGGCTCGGGGGCTCCAGGGTAGCAGGGCTCCAGGGGTCGGGACCCATGGAGCCCGTCCCGGGTACTTTGCCACTCTGCGGCCCAGAGGAGGGAGCCCCGGATGCCTGGGAGGTGTTGCCCGGGCATCGCCCATCTGGTCCCCAGCAGGGAACCACCAGCCCCGGGAGGGTGTTTGGTCAAACCCTTGCACCTACTAATCCGGAGGAAAATTACCCCCCTTTCTTGTAATCCGTGCACTCGAGGTGACAGAGGGGACCCAGGGCGCAAACGTGCCCGACCTCCTGGAGCCCTGGCTGGGATCCGGGAGGCGAATGGCACCTCATAGGGACTTCCAGGGAAGTCCGGCCATCTAGTCGCCCCATAGGAAAGCATTGCGGGCAACCAGATGGCTGAGGCGAAAGGGGCGACCAGATGGCCGGGACCAAAATGACGCCAATCGGCCTGCCCCGGGCCTGTAGGGCTCAGGAGCTGCAGGGCTCCGGGGCTCTGGGGCTCCGGGGCTCTGGGGCTGCAGGGCTGCAGGGCAAGGGGACTGCAGGGCTCCACAGCTTGGGGGGCTGCAGGGCTCCGGGGCTGCAGGGCTCGGGTTCTCCAGGGCTCCAGGGCTCCAGGGCTCCAGGGCTCCAGGGCTGCAGGGCTCCGGGGCTGCTGGGCTCCAGGGCTCCGGGGCGGCTGGGCTCCGGGGCTCCAGGGCCTGGGACCCATGGAACCCGTTCCGGGTACTTTGCCACACTGCGGCCCGGAGGAGGGAGCCCCGGATGCCTGGGAGGTGTTGCCCGGGCATCGCCCATCTGGTCCCCAGCAGGAAACCACCAGCCCCGGGAGGGTGTTTGGGCATACCCTTGCACCTACTAATCCGGAGGAAAATTACCCCCCTTTCTTGTAATCCGTGCACTCGAGGTGACAGAGGGGACCCAGGGCACAAAAGTGCCCGACCTCCTGGAGCCCTGGCTGGGATCCGGGAGGCAAATGGCACCTCATAGGGACTTCCAGGGACGTCCGGCCATCTAGTCACCCCATAGGAAAGCATTGCGGGCGACCAAATGGCCGAGGCGAGAGGGGCGACCAGATGGCCGGGACCGAAATAACACCAATCTGCCTGCCCCAGGCCTGCAGGGCTCTGGGGCTGCAGGGCTCCGGGGGCTGCAGAGCTACAGGGCTCCAGGGCTGCAGGGCTCCGGGGCTTCAGGCCTCCCCGGGCCCTGATGGACCCTCTGTCCCGGGCGCCCTTGACCCCCCCCGGCCGGCTCGCAGGATGGAGGGTTATTCCCGCACCACCGGGCCCTGCTGGACTGGGCTCAAGCCCCGGGCCCGGTCCCTGGCCCGGCTCCCGGACCCTAGGCCAGGCCCGGGAGAGCCTCCCCTAGGCTGCAGGGCTACAGGGCTACAGGGCTCTGGGGCTGCAGGGCTCCATGGACTGCAGGACTTCGGGGCTGCCGGGCATGGGGGCTCCAGGGCTGCAGGGCTCGGGGGCTCCGGGGCTGCAGGGCTCAGGGGCTCCGGGGCTGCAGGCATCCGGGGCTGCAGGGCTCGGGGGCTGCAGGGCTCCTCGGGGGCTCCACAGCTCCCGGGCTCCGGGGCTGCAGGGCTCCAGGGCTGCAGGGCTCCGGGGGGGCTCCAGGGGCTGTAGGGCTCCAGGGGCTCCAGGGCTGCAGGGCTCCAGGGCTGCAGGGCTCCAGGGCTCCAGGGCTGCAGGGCTGCAGGGCTCCAGGGCTCGCAGGCTCCAGGGCAGCAGGGCTCCAGGGCTTGGAACCCATGGAGCCCGTCCCCGGTACTTTGCCACTCTGCGGCCCGGAGGAGGGAGCCCCGGATGCATGGAAGGTGTTGCCCGGGCATCGCCCATCTGGTCCACAGCAGGGAACCACCAGCCCCGGGAGGGTGTTTGGGCATACCCTTGCACCTACTAATCCGGAGGAAAATTACCCCCCTTTCTTGTAATCTGTGCACTCGAGGTGACAGAGGGGACCCAGGGCGCAAACATGCCCGACCTCCTGGAGCCCTGGCTGGGATCCGGGAGGCGAATGGCACCTCATAGGGACTTCCAGGGAAGTCCGGCCATCTAGTCGCCCCATAGGAAAGCATTGCGGGCAACCAGATGGCTGAGGCGAAAGGGGCGACCAGATGGCCGGGACCAAAATGACGCCAATCGGCCTGCCCCGGGCCTGTAGGGCTCAGGAGCTGCAGGGCTCCGGGGCTGCAGGGCTCGGGGACTGCAGGGCTCCACGGCTCGGGGGGCTGCAGTGCTCCGGGGCTCCAGGGCTCCGGGGCTCCGGGGCTCCGGGGCTGCTGGGCTCCGGGGCTGCTGGGCTCCAGGGCTCGGGGGCTCCAGGGCAGAAGGGCTCCAGGGCTCCAAGGCTCCGGGGCTCCAGGGCCCGGGACCCATGGAGCCCGTCCCGGGTACTTTGCCACTCTGCGGCCCGGAGGAGGGAGCCCCGGATGCATGGAAGGTCTTGCCCGGGCATCGCCCATCTGGTCCACAACAGGGAACCACCAGCCCCGGGAGGGTGTTTGGGCATACCCTTGCACCTACTAATCCGGAGGAAAATTAACCCCTTTTCTTGTAATCTGTGCACTCGAGGTGACAGAGGGGACCCAGGGCGCAAACGTGCCCGACCTCCTGGAGCCCTGGCTGGGATCCGGGAGGCGAATGGCACCTCATAGGGACTTCCAGGGAAGTCCGGCCATCTAGTCGCCCCATAGGAAAGCATTGCGGGCGACCAGATGGCCGAGGCGAGAGGGGCGACCAGATGGCCGGGACCGAAATGACGCCAATCTGCCTGCCCCGGGCCTGCAGGGCTCTGGGGCTGCAGGGCTCTGGGGGCTGCAGAGCTACAGGGCTCCGGGGCTGCAGGGCTCCGGGGCTTCAGTCCTCCCCGGGCCCTGATGGACCCTCTGTCCCGGGCGCCCGGACCCCCCTGGCCGGCTCACAGGACGGAGGGGTATTCCCGCACCACCGGGCCATGCCGGATGGGGCTCAAGCCCCGTGCCCGGTCCCAGGCCCGGCTCCTGGACCCTAGGCCAGGCCCGGGAGAGCCTCCTCTGGGCTGCAGTGCTCCAGGGCTACAGGGCACGGGGGCTGCGAGCTCTGTAGGCTGCAGGGCTTCGGGGCTGCCGGGCTCGCGGGCTCCAGGGCTCCAGGGCTCGGGGGCTCCGGGGCTGCAGGGCTCAGGGGCTCCGTGGCTGCAGGCATCCGGGGCTGCAGGGCTCGGGGGCTGCAGGGCTCCTCGGGGGCTCCAGGGCTCCCGGGCTCCGGGGCTGCACGGCTCCGGGGCTCCAGGGCTCCAGGGCTACAGGGATCCAGGGCTGCTGGGCTCCAGGGCTCGGGGGCTCCAGGGCAGCAGGGCTCCAGGGCTTGGGACCCATGGAGCCCGTCCCGGGTACTTTGCCACTCTGCAGACCGGAGGAGGGAGCCCCTAATGCCTGGGAGGTGTTGCCCGGGCATCGCTCATCTGGTCCCCAGCAGGGAACCACCAGCCCCGGGAGGGTGTTTGGGCATACCCTTGCACCTACTAATCCGGAGGAAAATTACCCCCCTTTCTTGTAATCCATGCACTCGAGGTGACCCAGGGCACAAACGTGCCCGACCTCCTGGAGCCCTGGCTGGAATCCGGGAGGCAAATGGCACCTCATAGGGACTTCCAGGGAAGTCCGGCCATCTAGTCGCCCCATAGGAAAGCATTGCGGGCGACCAGATGGCCGAGGCGAGAGGGGCGACCCGATTGCCGGGACCGAAATGACACCAATCTGCCTGCCCCGGGCCTGTAGGGCTCAGGAGCTGCAGGGCTCCGGGGCTCTGGGGCTCCGGGGCTCTGGGGCTGCAGGGCTGCAGGGCAAGGGGACTGCAGGGCTCCACAGCTTGGGGGGCTGCAGGGCTCCGGGGCTGCAGGGCTCGGGTTCTCCAGGGCTCCAGGGCTCCAGGGCTGCAGGGCTCCGGGGCTGCTGGGCTCCAGGGCTCCGGGGCGGCTGGGCTCTGGGGCTCCAGGGCCTGGGACCCATGGTACCCGTTCCGGGTACTTTGCCACACTACGGCCCGGAGGAGGGAGCCCCGGATGCCTGGGAGGTGTTGCCCGGGCATCGCCCATCTGGTCCCCAGCAGGAAACCACCAGCCCCGGGAGGGTGTTTGGGCAAACCCTTGCACCTACTAATCCGGAGGAAAATTACCCCCCTTTCTTGTAATCCGTGCACTCGAGGTGACAGAGGGGACCCAGGGCGCAAACGTGCCCAACCTCCTGGAGCCCTGGCTGGGATCCGGGAGGCGAATGGCACCTCATAGGGACTTCCAGGGAAGTCCGCCATCTAGTTGCCCCATAGAAAGCATTGCGGGCGACCAGATGGCCGAGGCGAGAGGGGCGACCAGATGGCCGGGACCGAAATGACGCCAATCTGCCTGCCCCGGGCCTGCAGGGCTCTGGGGCTGCAGGGCTCCGGGGGCTGCAGAGCTACAGGGCTCCGGGGCTGCAGGGTTCCGGGGCTTCAGTCCTCCCCGGGCCCTGATGGACCCTCTGTCCCGGGCGCCCGGACCCCCCTGGCCGGCTCACAGGACGGAGGGGTATTCCCGCACCACCGGGCCATGCCGGATGGGGCTCAAGCCCCGTGCCCGGTCCCAGGCCCGGCTCCCGGACCCTAGGCCAGGCCCGGGAGAGCCTCCTCTGGGCTGCAGGGCTCCAGGGCTACAGGGCTCGGGGGCTGCGAGCTCTGTAGGCTGCAGGGCTTCGGGGCTGCCGGGCTCGCGGGCTCCAGGGCTCCAGGGCTCGGGGGCTCCGGGGCTGCAGGGCTCAGGGGCTCCCAGGCTGCAGGCATCCGGGGCTGCAGGGCTCGGGGGCTGCAGGGCTCCTCGGGGGCTCCACAGCTCCCGGGCTCCGGGGCTGCAGGGCTCCAGGGCTGCAGGGCTCCGGGGGGGCTCCAGGGGCTGTAGGGCTCCAGGGGCTCCAGGGCTGCAGGGCTCCAGGGCTGCAGGGCTCCAGGGCTCCAGGGCTGCAGGGCTGCAGGGCTCCATGGGGACTACAGGTCTCCAGGGGCTGTAGGGCTCCGGGGGCTCCAGGACGGAGGGGTATTCCCGCACCTCCGGGCCCTGCCGGATGGGGCTCAAGCCGCGGGCCCGCTCCCGGTCTCTGCTTCTGAAACCCTAGCCAGGCTGGGGAAAGAGCCGCCCTTGCCTCTGATGAACGCCTGGAACCTCGGCCGGCTTGCAGGACGGGGAAGCTCCAGCAAACCCATGGCTGGCCGGACGGAGCTCAAGCCCCGGGCCCGCTCCCGGTCCCTGCTTCCGAAACCCTAGCCCGGCCGGGGAGAGCCTCCCTTGGCCCTGATGAACGCCCGGAACCTCAGCCGGCTTGCGGGACGGGGAGGCTCCAGCAACCCCATGGCCTACCGGACGGAGCTCAAGCCCCGGGCCCGGTCCCTGCTTCCAAAACCCTAGCCAGCCCGGGGAGAGCCTCCCTTGGCCCGATAAACGCCCGGAACCTCGGCCGGCTTGCAGGACGGAGCTCAGGCCCCAGGCCTCAGGCCCAGCCTACCAACCCTAGCCGGGCCCGGGGAGAGCCTCCCGGTAGATCCCCCTGTCCCCAGCACCTGGACCCTGGGCCGGAACCAAGGAGGGTTAAGCCCAGGACACGTCCTCTCCCCGACGGCCTGCCCGGGGAGCCCATTTTTGTTGACTATTAAGCCCCCACGTAGTGGGGGCTTACAGAACTTTGGGAAAGGACAAAAGTTGGAGTTAGCCCATCCGCCAGCCTGCAGGGCCATCTGGTCACCCAGCCCGCAGGGCCATCTAGTCACGCAGCCAGGCGACCAGATGACCCGGGACGACCCAGCGCCCGGATGGCCTGGGAGGGTGCCGTACCCAGTCGCCCTTGCAGTCCAGCGAGGGTGGCCAGGCGCTGCTGCTTGCCTCCCTGCTCGACTTGCCCATTCAGCAGTGGGAAGGGGAGGCCCGGCCGGCGGCGGCCCAGGCTATCTGGTCACCCTGCCGACCCGCAAGGGAAGGTGTGGCCCCCATCCCCGCACCCCGGTGGGGCAGGGAGGGGAGGGAGAGGCCCCCGTGCCGGAGGGCATGTGGTAGAGGCAGCCTCCCGCAGGCCCGTGTTACCCCCTCCACATCCATCCCGCCGGCCAGGCGGCAGAGGGACCCACCCCTGGGTGTGGTGGAGGGAGGCTTCTGCGGGCGCCCACGCACGGAAAGAGACAAAAGCTTGGCTCAGAGGATGACTTTCAATAGATCGCAGCGAGGTAGCTGCTCTGCTACTTACGAAACCCTGACCCAGAATCAGGTTGTCTACGAATGATTTAGCACTGGGTGCCCCACGAACATGGGCCTGATCAAACTCAGAGGAAAAGGACCATCGGCAAGGGGCTGAGAGACAGGAGCGTCCCCGGGCCCCTGAGGGGCCCTGGCGGGCAGGCCCCGGGATGCCTTCCCCCTCTCAGCATGGCCAGACCTCATGGAAGTCTGCCTGATCAAACTCGGAGAAAAATGACCATCGAACCCTGATAAAAACAACCATCGACAATGGGCCGAGAGGCAGAAGCATCCACGGGCCCCTGGGGGCCCCTAGCGGGTGGGTCCTGGGACGCCTTCCCCCTCTCAGCATGGCCAGACCTCACGGAGGTATGCCTGATCAAACTCTGAGAAAAACGACCATCGGCAAGGGGCTGAGAGGCAGGAGCGTCCCCGGGCCCCTGGGGGCCCCTGGCAGGCAGGCTCCAGGACGCCTCCCTCCCTCTCAGCATGGCCAGACCTCATGAAAGTCTGCCTGATCAAACTCGGAGAAAAACAACCATCGAACTTGGCCTCCCCCTCTCAGCATGGCCAGACCTCACTGAGGTATGCCTGATCAAACTCGGAGACAAACAACCATCGGCAAGGGGCTGAGAGGCAGGAGCGTCCCAGGGCCCCTGGGGGACCCTGGCAGGCCCTGGGATGCCTCCCCCCTCTCAGCATGGCTGGACCTCCTGGAAGTCTACCTGATCAAACTCGGCGAAAAACAACCATCTAACTCGGAGAAAAACGACAATCGGCAAGGGGCCAGGAGGCAGAAGTGTCCCCGGGTCCCTGGGGGCCCCTGGCGGGCAGGCCCGGGACACCTTCCCCCTCTCTGCATGGCCAGACCTCACGGAGGTCTGTGCCTTATCAAACTCGGAGAAAAAGGACCATCGGCAAGGGGCTGACAGGCAGGAGCGTCCCCGGGCCCCTGGGGGCCCCTGGCAGGCGGGCCCTGGGATGCCTTCCCCCTCTCAGCATGGCCAGACCTCATGGAAGTCTGCCTGATCAAACTCGGAGAAAAACGACCATCGAACCCTGATAAAAACGACCATCAACAATGGGCAGGAGTGTCCCTGGGCCCCTGGGGGCTCCTGGCGGGCGGGCCCCGGGACGGCTTCCCCCTCTCAGCATGGCCAGACCTCACGGAGGTATGCCTGATCAAACTCGGAGAAAAACAAATATCGAACTCGGAGAAAAACGACCATCGGCAAGGGGCTGAGAGGCTGAAGCGTCCCCGGGCCCCTGGGGGCCCCTGGCGGGAGGGCCCCGGGATGCCTCCCCCCTCTCAGCATGGCCAGACCTCACGGAGGTCTGTGCCTGATCAAACTCGGAGAAAAACGACCATCGGCAAGGGGCTGAGAGGCAGGAGCGTCCCCGGGCCCCTGGGGGCCCCTGGCGGGAGGGCCCCGGGATGCCTTCCCCCTCTCAGCATGGCCAGACCTCATGGAAGTCTGCCTGATCAAACTCGGAGAAAAACAACCATCGAACTTGGAGAAAAACGACCATCGGCAAGGGGCCAAGAGGCAGAAGCGTCCCCGGGCCCCTGGGGGCCCCTGGCGGGTGGGCCCCAGGAAACCTTTCCCACTCAGCATGGCCAGACCTCACGGAGGTCTGTACCTGATCAAACTCGGAGAAAAAGGACAATCGGCAAGGGGCTGAGAGGCAGGAGCGTCCCCGGGCCCCTGTGGGCCCCTGGCGGGCAGGCCCCGGGATGCCTTCCCTCTCTCAGCATGACCAGACCTCATGGAAGTCTGCCTGATGAAACTCGGAGAAAAACGACCATCGAACCCTGATAAAAACGACCATCGACAAGGGGCCGAGAGGCAGAAGCATCCACGGGCCCCTGGGGGCCCCTGGCGGGCGGGCCCCGGGATGCATTCCCCCTCTCAGCATGGCCAGACCTCACTGAGGTATGCCTGATCAAACTCGGAGACAAACAACCATCGGCAAGGGGCTGAGAGGCAGGAGCGTCCCAGGGCCCCTGGGGGACCCTGGCAGGCCCTGGGATGCCTCCCCCCCTCTCAGCATGGCTGGACCTCCTGGAAGTCTACCTGATCAAACTCGGCGAAAAACAACCATCTAACTCAGAGAAAAACGACCATCGGCAAGGGGCCAGGAGGCAGAAGTGTCCCCGGGCCCCTGGGGGCCCCTGGCGGGCAGGCCCGGGACACCTTCCCCCTCTCTGCATGGCCAGACCTCACGGAGGTCTGTGCCTTATCAAACTCGGAGAAAAAGGACCATCGGCAAGGGGCTGACAGGCAGGAGCGTCCCCGGGCCCCTGGGGGCCCCTGGCAGGCGGGCCCTGGGATGCCTTCCCCCTCTCAGCATGGCCAGACCTCATGGAAGTCTGCCTGATCAAACTCGGAGAAAAACGACCATCGAACCCTGATAAAAACGACCATCAACAATGGGCAGTAGTGTCCCTGGGCCCCTGGGGGCTCCTGGCGGGCGGGCCCCGGGACGCCTTCCCCCTCTCAGCATGGCCAGACCTCACGGAGGTATGCCTGATCAAACTCGGAGAAAAACAAATATCGAACTCGGAGAAAAACTACCATCGGCAAGGGGCTGAGAGGCTGAAGTGTCCCCGGGCCCCTGGGGGCCCCTGGCGGGAGGGCCCCGGGATGCCTCCCCCCTCTCAGCATGGCCAGACCTCATGGAAGTCTGCGAGATCAAACTCGGAGAAAAACGACCATCGGCAAGGGGCTGAGAGGCAGAAGCGTCCCCGGGCCCCTGGGGGCCCCTGGCAGGCGGGCCCGGGATGCCTTCCCCCTCTCAGCATGGCCGGACCTCACGGAGGTCTGTGCCTGATCAAACTCGGAGAAAAACGACCATCGGCAAGGGGCTGAGAGGCAGGAGCGTCCCCGGGCCCCTGGGGGCCCCTGGCGGGAGGGCCCCAGGATGCCTCTCCCCTCTCAGCATGGCCGGACCTCATGGAAGTCTGCCTGATCAAACTCAGAGAAAAACAACCATCGAACTTGGAGAAAAACGACCATCGGCAAGGGGCCAAGAGGCAGAAGCGTCCCGGGCCCCTGGGGGCCCCTGGCGGGTGGGCCCCAGGAAACCTTTCCCCCTTAGCATGGCCAGACCTCATGGAAGTCTGCCTGATGAAACTCGGAGAAAACAACCATCGAACCCTGACAAAAACGACCATCGACAAGGGGCCGAGAGGCAGAAGCATCCACGGGCCCCTGGGGGCCCCTGGCGGGTGGGCCCCGGGACGCCTTACCCCTCTCAGCATGGCCAGACCTCACAGAGGTATGCCTGATCAAACTCCGAGACAAACGACCATCGGCAAGGGGCTGAGAGGCAGGAGCGTCCCCGGGCCCCTGGGGGACCCTGGCAGGCCCCGGGATGCCTCCCCCCCCTCTCAGCATGGCCGGACCTCCTGGAAGTCTGCCTGATCAAACTCGGCGAAAAACAACCATCTAACTCAGAGAAAAACGACCATCGGCAAGGGGCCAAGAGGCAGAAGTGTCCCGGGGCCCCTGGGGGCCCCTGGCGGGCCGGCCCGGGACACCTTCCCCCTCTCAGCATGGCCAGACCTCACGGAGGTCTGTGCCTTATCAAACTCGGAGAAAAAGGACCATCGGCAAGGGGCTGACAGGCAGGAGCGTCCCCGGGCCCCTGGGGGCCCCTGGCGGGCGGGCCCCGGGATGCCTTCCCCCTCTCAGCATGGCCAGACCTCATGGAAGTCTGCCTGATCAAACTCGGAGAAAAACGACCATCGAACCCTGATAAAAACGACCATCAACAATGGGCAGGAGCGTACCCGGGCCCCTGGGGGCCACTGGCGGGTGGGCCCCGGGACGCCTTTCCCCTCTCAGCATGGCCAGACCTCACGGAGGTATGCCTGATCAAACTCGGAGAAAAACAAATATCGAACTCGGAGAAAAACGACCATCGGCAAGGGGCTGAGAGGCTGAAGCGTCCCCGGGCCCCTGGGGGCCCCTGGCAGGCGGGCCCTGGATGCTTTCCCCCTCTCAGCATGGCCGGACCTCACGGAGGTCTGTGCCTGATCAAACTCGGAGAAAAAGGACCATCGGCAAGGGGCTGAGAGGCAGGAGCGTCCCCAGGCCCCTGGGGGCCCCTGGCAGGTGGGCCCCGGGACACCTTCCCCCTCAAACTTGGTGATAAAGGACCATCGGCAAGGGGCTGAGAGGCAAGAGTGTCCCCAGGACACTGGGGGGCCCGGTGGGCAGGCCCCAGGGCTGCCTACCCCTGATTCAGAATCTCCGGAGGTCTGACTGACCCTCTCCCTAGTAATCCGGAGGAACATTACCCCCCTTTCTTGTAATCTGTGCACTCGAAGTCACACAGGGGACCCAAGGCACGAACGAGCCCGACCTCCTGGAGCCCTGGCTGGGATCCGGGAGGCGAATGGCACCTCATCGGGACTTCCAGGGAAGTTCGGTCATCTGGTCGCCCCATTGGAAAGCATTGCGGGCGACCAGATGGCCGAGGCGAGAGGGGCGACCAGATGGCCGGGACCGAAATGACGCCAATCTGCCTGCCCCGGGCCTGCAGGGCTCTGGGGCTGCAGGGCTCATGGGCTCCGGGGCTGCAGGGCTCAGGGGCTCCAGGGCTGCAGGCATCCGGGGCTGCAGGGCTCCGGGGCTGCAGGGCTCCGGGGCTCCAGGGCTCTAGGACTCCAGGGCTCCAGGTCTCCAGGGCTGCAGGGCTCCGGGGCTGCTGGGCTCCAGGGCTCGGGGGCTCCAGGGTAGCAGGGCTCCAGGGGTCGGGACCCATGGAGCCCGTCCCGGGTACTTTGCCACTCTGCGGCCCAGAGGAGGGAGCCCCGGATGCCTGGGAGGTGTTGCCCGGGCATCGCCCATCTGGTCCCCAGCAGGGAACCACCAGCCCCGGGAGGGTGTTTGGTCAAACCCTTGCACCTACTAATCCGGAGGAAAATTACCCCCCTTTCTTGTAATCCGTGCACTCGAGGTGACAGAGGGGACCCAGGGCGCAAACGTGCCCGACCTCCTGGAGCCCTGGCTGGGATCCGGGAGGCGAATGGCACCTCATAGGGACTTCCAGGGAAGTCCGGCCATCTAGTCGCCCCATAGGAAAGCATTGCGGGCAACCAGATGGCTGAGGCGAAAGGGGCGACCAGATGGCCGGGACCAAAATGACGCCAATCGGCCTGCCCCGGGCCTGTAGGGCTCAGGAGCTGCAGGGCTCCGGGGCTCTGGGGCTCCGGGGCTCTGGGGCTGCAGGGCTGCAGGGCAAGGGGACTGCAGGGCTCCACAGCTTGGGGGGCTGCAGGGCTCCGGGGCTGCAGGGCTCGGGTTCTCCAGGGCTCCAGGGCTCCAGGGCTCCAGGGCTCCAGGGCTGCAGGGCTCCGGGGCTGCTGGGCTCCAGGGCTCCAGGGCCTGGGACCCATGGAACCCGTTCCGGGTACTTTGCCACACTGCGGCCCGGAGGAGGGAGCCCCGGATGCCTGGGAGGTGTTGCCCGGGCATCGCCCATCTGGTCCCCAGCAGGAAACCACCAGCCCCGGGAGGGTGTTTGGGCATACCCTTGCACCTACTAATCCGGAGGAAAATTACCCCCCTTTCTTGTAATCCGTGCACTCGAGGTGACAGAGGGGACCCAGGGCACAAAAGTGCCCGACCTCCTGGAGCCCTGGCTGGGATCCGGGAGGCAAATGGCACCTCATAGGGACTTCCAGGGACGTCCGGCCATCTAGTCACCCCATAGGAAAGCATTGCGGGCGACCAAATGGCCGAGGCGAGAGGGGCGACCAGATGGCCGGGACCGAAATAACACCAATCTGCCTGCCCCAGGCCTGCAGGGCTCTGGGGCTGCAGGGCTCCGGGGGCTGCAGAGCTACAGGGCTCCAGGGCTGCAGGGCTCCGGGGCTTCAGGCCTCCCCGGGCC
This sequence comes from Lissotriton vulgaris, assembly GCF_964263255.1. NCBI lineage: Eukaryota > Metazoa > Chordata > Amphibia > Caudata > Salamandridae > Lissotriton > Lissotriton vulgaris. Next base: position 625,893,607 of record NC_141699.1, read on the forward strand.
CTGATGGACCCTCTGTCCCGGGCGCCCTTGACCCCCCCCGGCCGGCTCGCAGGATGGAGGGTTATTCCCGCACCACCGGGCCCTGCTGGACTGGGCTCAAGCCCTGGGCCCGGTCCCTGGCCCGGCTCCCGGACCCTAGGCCAGGCCCGGGAGAGCCTCCCCTAGGCTGCAGGGCTACAGGGCTACAGGGCTCGGGGGCTGCAGGGCTCCATGGACTGCAGGACTTCGGGGCTGCCGGGCATGGGGGCTCCAGGGCTGCAGGGCTCGGGGGCTCCGGGGCTGCAGGGCTCAGGGGCTCCGGGGCTGCAGGCATCCGGGGCTGCAGGGCTCGGGGGCTGCAGGGCTCCTCGGGGGCTCCACAGCTCCCGGGCTCCGGGGCTGCAGGGCTCCAGGGCTGCAGGGCTCCGGGGGGGCTCCAGGGGCTGTAGGGCTCCAGGGGCTCCAGGGCTGCAGGGCTCCAGGGCTGCAGGGCTCCAGGGCTCCAGGGCTGCAGGGCTGCAGGGCTCCAGGGCTCGCAGGCTCCAGGGCAGCAGGGCTCCAGGGCTTGGAACCCATGGAGCCCGTCCCCGGTACTTTGCCACTCTGCGGCCCGGAGGAGGGAGCCCCGGATGCATGGAAGGTGTTGCCCGGGCATCGCCCATCTGGTCCACAGCAGGGAACCACCAGCCCCGGGAGGGTGTTTGGGCATACCCTTGCACCTACTAATCCGGAGGAAAATTACCCCCCTTTCTTGTAATCTGTGCACTCGAGGTGACAGAGGGGACCCAGGGCGCAAACATGCCCGACCTCCTGGAGCCCTGGCTGGGATCCGGGAGGCGAATGGCACCTCATAGGTACTTCCAGGGAAGTCCGGCCATCTAGTCGCCCCATAGGAAAGCATTGCGGGCAACCAGATGGCTGAGGCGAAAGGGGCGACCAGATGGCCGGGACCAAAATGACGCCAATCGGCCAGCCCCGGGCCTGTAGGGCTCAGGAGCTGCAGGGCTCCGGGGCTGCAGGGCTCGGGGACTGCAGGGCTCCACGGCTCGGGGGGCTGCAGCGCTCCGGGGCTCCAGGGCTCCGGGGCTCCGGGGCTCCGGGGCTGCTGGGCTCCGGGGCTGCTGGGCTCCAGGGCTCGGGGGCTCCAGGGCAGAAGGGCTCCAGGGCTCCAAGGCTCCGGGGCTCCAGGGCCCGGGACCCATGGAGCCCGTCCCGGGTACTTTGCCACTCTGCGGCCCGGAGGAGGGAGCCCCGGATGCATGGAAGGTCTTGCCCGGGCATCGCCCATCTGGTCCACAACAGGGAACCACCAGCCCCGGGAGGGTGTTTGGGCATACCCTTGCACCTACTAATCCGGAGGAAAATTAACCCCTTTTCTTGTAATCTGTGCACTCGAGGTGACAGAGGGGACCCAGGGCGCAAACGTGCCCGACCTCCTGGAGCCCTGGCTGGGATCCGGGAGGCGAATGGCACCTCATAGGGACTTCCAGGGAAGTCCGGCCATCTAGTCGCCCCATAGGAAAGCATTGCGGGCGACCAGATGGCCGAGGCGAGAGGGGCGACCAGATGGCCGGGACCGAAATGACGCCAATCTGCCTGCCCCGGGCCTGCAGGGCTCTGGGGCTGCAGGGCTCTGGGGGCTGCAGAGCTACAGGGCTCCGGGGCTGCAGGGCTCCGGGGCTTCAGTCCTCCCCGGGCCCTGATGGACCCTCTGTCCCGGGCGCCCGGACCCCCCTGGCCGGCTCACAGGACGGAGGGGTATTCCCGCACCACCGGGCCATGCCGGATGGGGCTCAAGCCCCGTGCCCGGTCCCAGGCCCGGCTCCTGGACCCTAGGCCAGGCCCGGGAGAGCCTCCTCTGGGCTGCAGGGCTCCAGGGCTACAGGGCACGGGGGCTGCGAGCTCTGTAGGCTGCAGGGCTTCGGGGCTGCCGGGCTCGCGGGCTCCAGGGCTCCAGGGCTCGGGGGCTCCGGGGCTGCAGGGCTCAGGGGCTCCGTGGCTGCAGGCATCCGGGGCTGCAGGGCTCGGGGGCTGCAGGGCTCCTCGGGGGCTCCAGGGCTCCCGGGCTCCGGGGCTGCACGGCTCCGGGGCTCCAGGGCTCCAGGGCTACAGGGATCCAGGGCTGCTGGGCTCCAGGGCTCGGGGGCTCCAGGGCAGCAGGGCTCCAGGGCTTGGGACCCATGGAGCCCGTCCCGGGTACTTTGCCACTCTGCAGACCGGAGGAGGGAGCCCCTAATGCCTGGGAGGTGTTGCCCGGGCATCGCTCATCTGGTCCCCAGCAGGGAACCACCAGCCCCGGGAGGGTGTTTGGGCATACCCTTGCACCTACTAATCCGGAGGAAAATTACCCCCCTTTCTTGTAATCCATGCACTCGAGGTGACCCAGGGCACAAACGTGCCCGACCTCCTGGAGCCCTGGCTGGAATCCGGGAGGCAAATGGCACCTCATAGGGACTTCCAGGGAAGTCCGGCCATCTAGTCGCCCCATAGGAAAGCATTGCGGGCGACCAGATGGCCGAGGCGAGAGGGGCGACCCGATTGCCGGGACCGAAATGACACCAATCTGCCTGCCCCGGGCCTGTAGGGCTCAGGAGCTGCAGGGCTCCGGGGCTCTGGGGCTCCGGGGCTCTGGGGCTGCAGGGCTGCAGGGCAAGGGGACTGCAGGGCTCCACAGCTTGGGGGGCTGCAGGGCTCCGGGGCTGCAGGGCTCGGGTTCTCCAGGGCTCCAGGGCTCCAGGGCTGCAGGGCTCCGGGGCTGCTGGGCTCCAGGGCTCCGGGGCGGCTGGGCTCTGGGGCTCCAGGGCCTGGGACCCATGGTACCCGTTCCGGGTACTTTGCCACACTACGGCCCGGAGGAGGGAGCCCCGGATGCCTGGGAGGTGTTGCCCGGGCATCGCCCATCTGGTCCCCAGCAGGAAACCACCAGCCCCGGGAGGGTGTTTGGGCAAACCCTTGCACCTACTAATCCGGAGGAAAATTACCCCCCTTTCTTGTAATCCGTGCACTCGAGGTGACAGAGGGGACCCAGGGCGCAAACGTGCCCAACCTCCTGGAGCCCTGGCTGGGATCCGGGAGGCGAATGGCACCTCATAGGGACTTCCAGGGAAGTCCGCCATCTAGTTGCCCCATAGGAAAGCATTGCGGGCGACCAGATGGCCGAGGCGAGAGGGGCGACCAGATGGCCGGGACCGAAATGACGCCAATCTGCCTGCCCCGGGCCTGCAGGGCTCTGGGGCTGCAGGGCTCCGGGGGCTGCAGAGCTACAGGGCTCCGGGGCTGCAGGGTTCCGGGGCTTCAGTCCTCCCCGGGCCCTGATGGACCCTCTGTCCCGGGCGCCCGGACCCCCCTGGCCGGCTCACAGGACGGAGGGGTATTCCCGCACCACCGGGCCATGCCGGATGGGGCTCAAGCCCCGTGCCCGGTCCCAGGCCCGGCTCCCGGACCCTAGGCCAGGCCCGGGAGAGCCTCCTCTGGGCTGCAGGGCTCCAGGGCTACAGGGCTCGGGGGCTGCGAGCTCTGTAGGCTGCAGGGCTTCGGGGCTGCCGGGCTCGCGGGCTCCAGGGCTCCAGGGCTCGGGGGCTCCGGGGCTGCAGGGCTCAGGGGCTCCCAGGCTGCAGGCATCCGGGGCTGCAGGGCTCGGGGGCTGCAGGGCTCCTCGGGGGCTCCACAGCTCCCGGGCTCCGGGGCTGCAGGGCTCCAGGGCTGCAGGGCTCCGGGGGGGCTCCAGGGGCTGTAGGGCTCCAGGGGCTCCAGGGCTGCAGGGCTCCAGGGCTGCAGGGCTCCAGGGCTCCAGGGCTGCAGGGCTGCAGGGCTCCATGGGGACTACAGGGCTCCAGGGGCTGTAGGGCTCCGGGGGCTCCAGGACGGAGGGGTATTCCCGCACCTCCAGGCCCTGCCGGATGGGGCTCAAGCCGCGGGCCCGCTCCCGGTCTCTGCTTCTGAAACCCTAGCCAGGCTGGGGAAAGAGCCGCCCTTGCCTCTGATGAACGCCTGGAACCTCGGCCGGCTTGCAGGACGGGGAAGCTCCAGCAAACCCATGGCTGGCCGGACGGAGCTCAAGCCCCGGGCCCGCTCCCGGTCCCTGCTTCCGAAACCCTAGCCCGGCCGGGGAGAGCCTCCCTTGGCCCTGATGAATGCCCGGAACCTCAGCCGGCTTGCGGGACGGGGAGGCTCCAGCAACCCCATGGCCTACCGGACGGAGCTCAAGCCCCGGGCCCAGTCCCTGCTTCCAAAACCCTAGCCAGCCCGGGGAGAGCCTCCCTTGGCCCGATAAACGCCCGGAACCTCGGCCGGCTTGCAGGACGGAGCTCAGGCCCCAGGCCTCAGGCCCAGCCTACCAACCCTAGCCGGGCCCGGGGAGAGCCTCCCGGTAGATCCCCCTGTCCCCAGCACCTGGACCCTGGGCCGGAACCAAGGAGGGTTAAGCCCAGGACACGTCCTCTCCCCGACGGCCTGCCCGGGGAGCCCATTTTTGTTGACTATTAAGCCCCCACGTAGTGGGGGCTTACAGAACTTTGGGAAAGGACAAAAGTTGGAGTTAGCCCATCCGCCAGCCTGCAGGGCCATCTGGTCACCCAGCCCGCAGGGCCATCTAGTCACGCAGCCAGGCGACCAGATGACCCGGGACGACCCAGCGCCCGGATGGCCTGGGAGGGTGCCGTACCCAGTCGCCCTTGCAGTCCAGCGAGGGTGGCCAGGCGCTGCTGCTTGCCTCCCTGCTCGACTTGCCCATTCAGCAGTGGGAAGGGGAGGCCCGGCCGGCGGCGGCCCAGGCTATCTGGTCACCCTGCCGACCCGCAAGGGAAGGTGTGGCCCCCATCCCCGCACCCCGGTGGGGCAGGGAGGGGAGGGAGAGGCCCCCGTGCCGGAGGGCATGTGGTAGAGGCAGCCTCCCGCAGGCCCGTGTTACCCCCTCCACATCCATCCCGCCGGCCAGGCGGCAGAGGGACCCACCCCTGGGTGTGGTGGAGGGAGGCTTCTGCGGGCGCCCACGCACGGAAAGAGACAAAAGCTTGGCTCAGAGGATGACTTTCAATAGATCGCAGCGAGGTAGCTGCTCTGCTACTTACGAAACCCTGACCCAGAATCAGGTTGTCTACGAATGATTTAGCACTGGGTGCCCCACGAACATGGGCCTGATCAAACTCAGAGGAAAAGGACCATCGGCAAGGGGCTGAGAGACAGGAGCGTCCCCGGGCCCCTGAGGGGCCCTGGCGGGCAGGCCCCGGGATGCCTTCCCCCTCTCAGCATGGCCAGACCTCATGGAAGTCTGCCTGATCAAACTCGGAGAAAAATGACCATCGAACCCTGATAAAAACAACCATCGACAATGGGCCGAGAGGCAGAAGCATCCACGGGCCCCTGGGGGCCCCTAGCGGGTGGGTCCTGGGACGCCTTCCCCCTCTCAGCATGGCCAGACCTCACGGAGGTATGCCTGATCAAACTCTGAGAAAAACGACCATCGGCAAGGGGCTGAGAGGCAGGAGCGTCCCCGGGCCCCTGGGGGCCCCTGGCAGGCAGGCTCCAGGACGCCTCCCTCCCTCTCAGCATGGCCAGACCTCATGAAAGTCTGCCTGATCAAACTCGGAGAAAAACAACCATCGAACTTGGCCTCCCCCTCTCAGCATGGCCAGACCTCACTGAGGTATGCCTGATCAAACTCGGAGACAAACAACCATCGGCAAGGGGCTGAGAGGCAGGAGCGTCCCAGGGCCCCTGGGGGACCCTGGCAGGCCCTGGGATGCCTCCCCCCTCTCAGCATGGCTGGACCTCCTGGAAGTCTACCTGATCAAACTCGGCGAAAAACAACCATCTAACTCGGAGAAAAACGACAATCGGCAAGGGGCCAGGAGGCAGAAGTGTCCCCGGGTCCCTGGGGGCCCCTGGCGGGCAGGCCCGGGACACCTTCCCCCTCTCTGCATGGCCAGACCTCACGGAGGTCTGTGCCTTATCAAACTCGGAGAAAAAGGACCATCGGCAAGGGGCTGACAGGCAGGAGCGTCCCCGGGCCCCTGGGGGCCCCTGGCAGGCGGGCCCTGGGATGCCTTCCCCCTCTCAGCATGGCCAGACCTCATGGAAGTCTGCCTGATCAAACTCGGAGAAAAACGACCATCGAACCCTGATAAAAACGACCATCAACAATGGGCAGGAGTGTCCCTGGGCCCCTGGGGGCTCCTGGCGGGCGGGCCCCGGGACGGCTTCCCCCTCTCAGCATGGCCAGACCTCACGGAGGTATGCCTGATCAAACTCGGAGAAAAACAAATATCGAACTCGGAGAAAAACGACCATCGGCAAGGGGCTGAGAGGCTGAAGCGTCCCCGGGCCCCTGGGGGCCCCTGGCGGGAGGGCCCCGGGATGCCTCCCCCCTCTCAGCATGGCCAGACCTCACGGAGGTCTGTGCCTGATCAAACTCGGAGAAAAACGACCATCGGCAAGGGGCTGAGAGGCAGGAGCGTCCCCGGGCCCCTGGGGGCCCCTGGCGGGAGGGCCCCGGGATGCCTTCCCCCTCTCAGCATGGCCAGACCTCATGGAAGTCTGCCTGATCAAACTCGGAGAAAAACAACCATCGAACTTGGAGAAAAACGACCATCGGCAAGGGGCCAAGAGGCAGAAGCGTCCCCGGGCCCCTGGGGGCCCCTGGCGGGTGGGCCCCAGGAAACCTTTCCCACTCAGCATGGCCAGACCTCACGGAGGTCTGTACCTGATCAAACTCGGAGAAAAAGGACAATCGGCAAGGGGCTGAGAGGCAGGAGCGTCCCCGGGCCCCTGTGGGCCCCTGGCGGGCAGGCCCCGGGATGCCTTCCCTCTCTCAGCATGACCAGACCTCATGGAAGTCTGCCTGATGAAACTCGGAGAAAAACGACCATCGAACCCTGATAAAAACGACCATCGACAAGGGGCCGAGAGGCAGAAGCATCCACGGGCCCCTGGGGGCCCCTGGCGGGCGGGCCCCGGGATGCATTCCCCCTCTCAGCATGGCCAGACCTCACTGAGGTATGCCTGATCAAACTCGGAGACAAACAACCATCGGCAAGGGGCTGAGAGGCAGGAGCGTCCCAGGGCCCCTGGGGGACCCTGGCAGGCCCTGGGATGCCTCCCCCCCTCTCAGCATGGCTGGACCTCCTGGAAGTCTACCTGATCAAACTCGGCGAAAAACAACCATCTAACTCAGAGAAAAACGACCATCGGCAAGGGGCCAGGAGGCAGAAGTGTCCCCGGGCCCCTGGGGGCCCCTGGCGGGCAGGCCCGGGACACCTTCCCCCTCTCTGCATGGCCAGACCTCACGGAGGTCTGTGCCTTATCAAACTCGGAGAAAAAGGACCATCGGCAAGGGGCTGACAGGCAGGAGCGTCCCCGGGCCCCTGGGGGCCCCTGGCAGGCGGGCCCTGGGATGCCTTCCCCCTCTCAGCATGGCCAGACCTCATGGAAGTCTGCCTGATCAAACTCGGAGAAAAACGACCATCGAACCCTGATAAAAACGACCATCAACAATGGGCAGTAGTGTCCCTGGGCCCCTGGGGGCTCCTGGCGGGCGGGCCCCGGGACGCCTTCCCCCTCTCAGCATGGCCAGACCTCACGGAGGTATGCCTGATCAAACTCGGAGAAAAACAAATATCGAACTCGGAGAAAAACTACCATCGGCAAGGGGCTGAGAGGCTGAAGTGTCCCCGGGCCCCTGGGGGCCCCTGGCGGGAGGGCCCCGGGATGCCTCCCCCCTCTCAGCATGGCCAGACCTCATGGAAGTCTGCGAGATCAAACTCGGAGAAAAACGACCATCGGCAAGGGGCTGAGAGGCAGAAGCGTCCCCGGGCCCCTGGGGGCCCCTGGCAGGCGGGCCCGGGATGCCTTCCCCCTCTCAGCATGGCCGGACCTCACGGAGGTCTGTGCCTGATCAAACTCGGAGAAAAACGACCATCGGCAAGGGGCTGAGAGGCAGGAGCGTCCCCGGGCCCCTGGGGGCCCCTGGCGGGAGGGCCCCAGGATGCCTCTCCCCTCTCAGCATGGCCGGACCTCATGGAAGTCTGCCTGATCAAACTCAGAGAAAAACAACCATCGAACTTGGAGAAAAACGACCATCGGCAAGGGGCCAAGAGGCAGAAGCGTCCCGGGCCCCTGGGGGCCCCTGGCGGGTGGGCCCCAGGAAACCTTTCCCCCTTAGCATGGCCAGACCTCATGGAAGTCTGCCTGATGAAACTCGGAGAAAACAACCATCGAACCCTGACAAAAACGACCATCGACAAGGGGCCGAGAGGCAGAAGCATCCACGGGCCCCTGGGGGCCCCTGGCGGGTGGGCCCCGGGACGCCTTACCCCTCTCAGCATGGCCAGACCTCACAGAGGTATGCCTGATCAAACTCCGAGACAAACGACCATCGGCAAGGGGCTGAGAGGCAGGAGCGTCCCCGGGCCCCTGGGGGACCCTGGCAGGCCCCGGGATGCCTCCCCCCCCTCTCAGCATGGCCGGACCTCCTGGAAGTCTGCCTGATCAAACTCGGCGAAAAACAACCATCTAACTCAGAGAAAAACGACCATCGGCAAGGGGCCAAGAGGCAGAAGTGTCCCGGGGCCCCTGGGGGCCCCTGGCGGGCCGGCCCGGGACACCTTCCCCCTCTCAGCATGGCCAGACCTCACGGAGGTCTGTGCCTTATCAAACTCGGAGAAAAAGGACCATCGGCAAGGGGCTGACAGGCAGGAGCGTCCCCGGGCCCCTGGGGGCCCCTGGCGGGCGGGCCCCGGGATGCCTTCCCCCTCTCAGCATGGCCAGACCTCATGGAAGTCTGCCTGATCAAACTCGGAGAAAAACGACCATCGAACCCTGATAAAAACGACCATCACCAATGGGCAGGAGCGTACCCGGGCCCCTGGGGGCCACTGGCGGGTGGGCCCCGGGACGCCTTTCCCCTCTCAGCATGGCCAGACCTCACGGAGGTATGCCTGATCAAACTCGGAGAAAAACAAATATCGAACTCGGAGAAAAACGACCATCGGCAAGGGGCTGAGAGGCTGAAGCGTCCCCGGGCCCCTGGGGGCCCCTGGCAGGCGGGCCCTGGATGCTTTCCCCCTCTCAGCATGGCCGGACCTCACGGAGGTCTGTGCCTGATCAAACTCGGAGAAAAAGGACCATCGGCAAGGGGCTGAGAGGCAGGAGCGTCCCCAGGCCCCTGGGGGCCCCTGGCAGGTGGGCCCCGGGACACCTTCCCCCTCAAACTTGGTGATAAAGGACCATCGGCAAGGGGCTGAGAGGCAAGAGTGTCCCCAGGACACTGGGGGGCCCGGTGGGCAGGCCCCAGGGCTGCCTACCCCTGATTCAGAATCTCCGGAGGTCTGACTGACCCTCTCCCTAGTAATCCGGAGGAACATTACCCCCCTTTCTTGTAATCTGTGCACTCGAAGTCACACAGGGGACCCAAGGCACGAACGAGCCCGACCTCCTGGAGCCCTGGCTGGGATCCGGGAGGCGAATGGCACCTCATCGGGACTTCCAGGGAAGTTCGGTCATCTGGTCGCCCCATTGGAAAGCATTGCGGGCGACCAGATGGCCGAGGCGAGAGGGGCGACCAGATGGCCGGGACCGAAATGACGCCAATCTGCCTGCCCCGGGCCTGCAGGGCTCTGGGGCTGCAGGGCTCATGGGCTCCGGGGCTGCAGGGCTCAGGGGCTCCAGGGCTGCAGGCATCCGGGGCTGCAGGGCTCCGGGGCTGCAGGGCTCCGGGGCTCCAGGGCTCTAGGACTCCAGGGCTCCAGGTCTCCAGGGCTGCAGGGCTCCGGGGCTGCTGGGCTCCAGGGCTCGGGGGCTCCAGGGTAGCAGGGCTCCAGGGGTCGGGACCCATGGAGCCCGTCCCGGGTACTTTGCCACTCTGCGGCCCAGAGGAGGGAGCCCCGGATGCCTGGGAGGTGTTGCCCGGGCATCGCCCATCTGGTCCCCAGCAGGGAACCACCAGCCCCGGGAGGGTGTTTGGTCAAACCCTTGCACCTACTAATCCGGAGGAAAATTACCCCCCTTTCTTGTAATCCGTGCACTCGAGGTGACAGAGGGGACCCAGGGCGCAAACGTGCCCGACCTCCTGGAGCCCTGGCTGGGATCCGGGAGGCGAATGGCACCTCATAGGGACTTCCAGGGAAGTCCGGCCATCTAGTCGCCCCATAGGAAAGCATTGCGGGCAACCAGATGGCTGAGGCGAAAGGGGCGACCAGATGGCCGGGACCAAAATGACGCCAATCGGCCTGCCCCGGGCCTGTAGGGCTCAGGAGCTGCAGGGCTCCGGGGCTCTGGGGCTCCGGGGCTCTGGGGCTGCAGGGCTGCAGGGCAAGGGGACTGCAGGGCTCCACAGCTTGGGGGGCTGCAGGGCTCCGGGGCTGCAGGGCTCGGGTTCTCCAGGGCTCCAGGGCTCCAGGGCTCCAGGGCTCCAGGGCTGCAGGGCTCCGGGGCTGCTGGGCTCCAGGGCTCCAGGGCCTGGGACCCATGGAACCCGTTCCGGGTACTTTGCCACACTGCGGCCCGGAGGAGGGAGCCCCGGATGCCTGGGAGGTGTTGCCCGGGCATCGCCCATCTGGTCCCCAGCAGGAAACCACCAGCCCCGGGAGGGTGTTTGGGCATACCCTTGCACCTACTAATCCGGAGGAAAATTACCCCCCTTTCTTGTAATCCGTGCACTCGAGGTGACAGAGGGGACCCAGGGCACAAAAGTGCCCGACCTCCTGGAGCCCTGGCTGGGATCCGGGAGGCAAATGGCACCTCATAGGGACTTCCAGGGACGTCCGGCCATCTAGTCACCCCATAGGAAAGCATTGCGGGCGACCAAATGGCCGAGGCGAGAGGGGCGACCAGATGGCCGGGACCGAAATAACACCAATCTGCCTGCCCCAGGCCTGCAGGGCTCTGGGGCTGCAGGGCTCCGGGGGCTGCAGAGCTACAGGGCTCCAGGGCTGCAGGGCTCCGGGGCTTCAGGCCTCCCCGGGCCCTGATGGACCCTCTGTCCCGGGCGCCCTTGACCCCCCCCGGCCGGCTCGCAGGATGGAGGGTTATTCCCGCACCACCGGGCCCTGCTGGACTGGGCTCAAGCCCCGGGCCCGGTCCCTGGCCCGGCTCCCGGACCCTAGGCCAGGCCCGGGAGAGCCTCCCCTAGGCTGCAGGGCTACAGGGCTACAGGGCTCGGGGGCTGCAGGGCTCCATGGACTGCAGGACTTCGGGGCTGCCGGGCATGGGGGCTCCAGGGCTGCAGGGCTCGGGGGCTCCGGGGCTGCAGGGCTCAGGGGCTCCGGGGCTGCAGGCATCCGGGGCTGCAGGGCTCGGGGGCTGCAGGGCTCCTCGGGGGCTCCACAGCTCCCGGGCTCCGGGGCTGCAGGGCTCCAGGGCTGCAGGGCTCCGGGGGGGCTCCAGGGGCTGTAGGGCTCCAGGGGCTCCAGGGCTGCAGGGCTCCAGGGCTGCAGGGCTCCAGGGCTCCAGGGCTGCAGGGCTGCAGGGCTCCAGGGCTCGCAGGCTCCAGGGCAGCAGGGCTCCAGGGCTTGGAACCCATGGAGCCCGTCCCCGGTACTTTGCCACTCTGCGGCCCGGAGGAGGGAGCCCCGGATGCATGGAAGGTGTTGCCCGGGCATCGCCCATCTGGTCCACAGCAGGGAACCACCAGCCCCGGGAGGGTGTTTGGGCATACCCTTGCACCTACTAATCCGGAGGAAAATTACCCCCCTTTCTTGTAATCTGTGCACTCGAGGTGACAGAGGGGACCCAGGGCGCAAACATGCCCGACCTCCTGGAGCCCTGGCTGGGATCCGGGAGGCGAATGGCACCTCATAGGGACTTCCAGGGAAGTCCGGCCATCTAGTCGCCCCATAGGAAAGCATTGCGGGCAACCAGATGGCTGAGGCGAAAGGGGCGACCAGATGGCCGGGACCAAAATGACGCCAATCGGCCTGCCCCGGGCCTGTAGGGCTCAGGAGCTGCAGGGCTCCGGGGCTGCAGGGCTCGGGGACTGCAGGGCTCCACGGCTCGGGGGGCTGCAGCGCTCCGGGGCTCCAGGGCTCCGGGGCTCCGGGGCTCCGGGGCTGCTGGGCTCCGGGGCTGCTGGGCTCCAGGGCTCGGGGGCTCCAGGGCAGAAGGGCTCCAGGGCTCCAAGGCTCCGGGGCTCCAGGGCCCGGGACCCATGGAGCCCGTCCCGGGTACTTTGCCACTCTGCGGCCCGGAGGAGGGAGCCCCGGATGCATGGAAGGTCTTGCCCGGGCATCGCCCATCTGGTCCACAACAGGGAACCACCAGCCCCGGGAGGGTGTTTGGGCATACCCTTGCACCTACTAATCCGGAGGAAAATTAACCCCTTTTCTTGTAATCTGTGCACTCGAGGTGACAGAGGGGACCCAGGGCGCAAACGTGCCCGACCTCCTGGAGCCCTGGCTGGGATCCGGGAGGCGAATGGCACCTCATAGGGACTTCCAGGGAAGTCCGGCCATCTAGTCGCCCCATAGGAAAGCATTGCGGGCGACCAGATGGCCGAGGCGAGAGGGGCGACCAGATGGCCGGGACCGAAATGACGCCAATCTGCCTGCCCCGGGCCTGCAGGGCTCTGGGGCTGCAGGGCTCTGGGGGCTGCAGAGCTACAGGGCTCCGGGGCTGCAGGGCTCCGGGGCTTCAGTCCTCCCCGGGCCCTGATGGACCCTCTGTCCCGGGCGCCCGGACCCCCCTGGCCGGCTCACAGGACGGAGGGGTATTCCCGCACCACCGGGCCATGCCGGATGGGGCTCAAGCCCCGTGCCCGGTCCCAGGCCCGGCTCCTGGACCCTAGGCCAGGCCCGGGAGAGCCTCCTCTGGGCTGCAGGGCTCCAGGGCTACAGGGCACGGGGGCTGCGAGCTCTGTAGGCTGCAGGGCTTCGGGGCTGCCGGGCTCGCGGGCTCCAGGGCTCCAGGGCTCGGGGGCTCCGGGGCTGCAGGGCTCAGGGGCTCCGTGGCTGCAGGCATCCGGGGCTGCAGGGCTCGGGGGCTGCAGGGCTCCTCGGGGGCTCCAGGGCTCCCGGGCTCCGGGGCTGCACGGCTCCGGGGCTCCAGGGCTCCAGGGCTACAGGGATCCAGGGCTGCTGGGCTCCAGGGCTCGGGGGCTCCAGGGCAGCAGGGCTCCAGGGCTTGGGACCCATGGAGCCCGTCCCGGGTACTTTGCCACTCTGCAGACCGGAGGAGGGAGCCCCTAATGCCTGGGAGGTGTTGCCCGGGCATCGCTCATCTGGTCCCCAGCAGGGAACCACCAGCCCCGGGAGGGTGTTTGGGCATACCCTTGCACCTACTAATCCGGAGGAAAATTACCCCCCTTTCTTGTAATCCATGCACTCGAGGTGACCCAGGGCACAAACGTGCCCGACCTCCTGGAGCCCTGGCTGGAATCCGGGAGGCAAATGGCACCTCATAGGGACTTCCAGGGAAGTCCGGCCATCTAGTCGCCCCATAGGAAAGCATTGCGGGCGACCAGATGGCCGAGGCGAGAGGGGCGACCCGATTGCCGGGACCGAAATGACACCAATCTGCCTGCCCCGGGCCTGTAGGGCTCAGGAGCTGCAGGGCTCCGGGGCTCTGGGGCTCCGGGGCTCTGGGGCTGCAGGGCTGCAGGGCAAGGGGACTGCAGGGCTCCACAGCTTGGGGGGCTGCAGGGCTCCGGGGCTGCAGGGCTCGGGTTCTCCAGGGCTCCAGGGCTCCAGGGCTGCAGGGCTCCGGGGCTGCTGGGCTCCAGGGCTCCGGGGCGGCTGGGCTCTGGGGCTCCAGGGCCTGGGACCCATGGTACCCGTTCCGGGTACTTTGCCACACTACGGCCCGGAGGAGGGAGCCCCGGATGCCTGGGAGGTGTTGCCCGGGCATCGCCCATCTGGTCCCCAGCAGGAAACCACCAGCCCCGGGAGGGTGTTTGGGCAAACCCTTGCACCTACTAATCCGGAGGAAAATTACCCCCCTTTCTTGTAATCCGTGCACTCGAGGTGACAGAGGGGACCCAGGGCGCAAACGTGCCCAACCTCCTGGAGCCCTGGCTGGGATCCGGGAGGCGAATGGCACCTCATAGGGACTTCCAGGGAAGTCCGCCATCTAGTTGCCCCATAGGAAAGCATTGCGGGCGACCAGATGGCCGAGGCGAGAGGGGCGACCAGATGGCCGGGACCGAAATGACGCCAATCTGCCTGCCCCGGGCCTGCAGGGCTCTGGGGCTGCAGGGCTCCGGGGGCTGCAGAGCTACAGGGCTCCGGGGCTGCAGGGTTCCGGGGCTTCAGTCCTCCCCGGGCCCTGATGGACCCTCTGTCCCGGGCGCCCGGACCCCCCTGGCCGGCTCACAGGACGGAGGGGTATTCCCGCACCACCGGGCCATGCCGGATGGGGCTCAAGCCCCGTGCCCGGTCCCAGGCCCGGCTCCCGGACCCTAGGCCAGGCCCGGGAGAGCCTCCTCTGGGCTGCAGGGCTCCAGGGCTACAGGGCTCGGGGGCTGCGAGCTCTGTAGGCTGCAGGGCTTCGGGGCTGCCGGGCTCGCGGGCTCCAGGGCTCCAGGGCTCGGGGGCTCCGGGGCTGCAGGGCTCAGGGGCTCCCAGGCTGCAGGCATCCGGGGCTGCAGGGCTCGGGGGCTGCAGGGCTCCTCGGGGGCTCCACAGCTCCCGGGCTCCGGGGCTGCAGGGCTCCAGGGCTGCAGGGCTCCGGGGGGGCTCCAGGGGCTGTAGGGCTCCAGGGGCTCCAGGGCTGCAGGGCTCCAGGGCTGCAGGGCTCCAGGGCTCCAGGGCTGCAGGGCTGCAGGGCTCCATGGGGACTACAGGGCTCCAGGGGCTGTAGGGCTCCGGGGGCTCCAGGACGGAGGGGTATTCCCGCACCTCCAGGCCCTGCCGGATGGGGCTCAAGCCGCGGGCCCGCTCCCGGTCTCTGCTTCTGAAACCCTAGCCAGGCTGGGGAAAGAGCCGCCCTTGCCTCTGATGAACGCCTGGAACCTCGGCCGGCTTGCAGGACGGGGAAGCTCCAGCAAACCCATGGCTGGCCGGACGGAGCTCAAGCCCCGGGCCCGCTCCCGGTCCCTGCTTCCGAAACCCTAGCCCGGCCGGGGAGAGCCTCCCTTGGCCCTGATGAATGCCCGGAACCTCAGCCGGCTTGCGGGACGGGGAGGCTCCAGCAACCCCATGGCCTACCGGACGGAGCTCAAGCCCCGGGCCCAGTCCCTGCTTCCAAAACCCTAGCCAGCCCGGGGAGAGCCTCCCTTGGCCCGATAAACGCCCGGAACCTCGGCCGGCTTGCAGGACGGAGCTCAGGCCCCAGGCCTCAGGCCCAGCCTACCAACCCTAGCCGGGCCCGGGGAGAGCCTCCCGGTAGATCCCCCTGTCCCCAGCACCTGGACCCTGGGCCGGAACCAAGGAGGGTTAAGCCCAGGACACGTCCTCTCCCCGACGGCCTGCCCGGGGAGCCCATTTTTGTCGACTATTAAGCCCCCACGTAGTGGGGGCTTACAGAACTTTGGGAAAGGACAAAAGTTGGAGTTAGCCCATCCGCCAGCCTGCAGGGCCATCTGGTCACCCAGCCCGCAGGGCCATCTGGTCACGCAGCCAGGCGACCAGATGACCCGGGACGACCCAGCGCCCGGATGGCCTGGGAGGGTGCCGTACCCAGTCGCCCTTGCAGTCCAGCGAGGGTGGCCAGGCGCTGCTGCTTGCCTCCCTGCTCGACTTGCCCATTCAGCAGGGGGAAGGGGAGGCCCGGCCGGCGGCGGCCCAGGCCATCTGGTCACCCTGCCGACCCGCAAGGGAAGGTGTGGCCCCCATCCCCGCACCCCGGTGGGGCGGGGAGGGAGAGGCCCCCGTGTCGGAGGGCATGTGGTGGAGGCAGCCTCCCGCAGGCCCGTGTTACCCCCTCCACATCCATCCCGCCGGCCAGGCGGCAGAGGGACCCACCCCTGGGTGTGGTGGAGGGAGGCTTCTGCGGGCGCCCACGCACGGAAAGAGACAATAGCTTGGCTCAGAGGATGACTTTCAATAGATCGCAGCGAGGTAGCTGCTCTGCTACTTACGAAACCCTGACCCAGAATCAGGTTGTCTACGAATGATTTAGCACTGGGTGCCCCACGAACATGGGCCTGATCAAACTCAGAGGAAAAGGACCATCGGCAAGGGGCTGAGAGGCAGGAGCGTCCCCGGGCCCCTGAGGGGCCCTGGCGGGCAGGCCCCGGGATGCCTTCCCCCTCCCAGCATGGCCAGACCTCATGGAAGTCTGCCTGATCAAACTCGGAGAAAAATGACCATCGAACCCTGATAAAAACAACCATCGACAATGGGCCGAGAGGCAGAAGCATCCACGGGCCCCTGGGGGCCCCTAGCGGGTGGGTCCTGGGACGCCTTCCCCCTCTCAGCATGGCCAGACCTCACGGAGGTATGCCTGATCAAACTCTGAGAAAAACGACCATCGGCAAGGGGCTGAGAGGCAGGAGCGTCCCCGGGCCCCTGGGGGCCCCTGGCAGGCAGGCTCCAGGACGCCTCCCTCCCTCTCAGCATGGCCAGACCTCATGAAAGTCTGCCTGATCAAACTCGGAGAAAAACAACCATCGAACTTGGAGAAAAACGACCATCGGCAAGGGGCCAAGAGGCAAAAGCGTCCCCGGGCCCCTGGGGGCCCCTGGCAGGTGGGCCCCAGGAAACCTTTCCCCCTCAGCATGGCCAGACCTCACGGAGGTCTGTACCTGATCAAACTCGGAGAAAAAGGACAATCGGCAAGGGGCTGAGAGGCAGGAGTGTCCCCGGGCCCCTGGGGGCCCCTGGCGGGCAGGCCCCGGGATGCCTTCCCTCTCTCAGCATGACCAGACCTCATGGAAGTCTGCCTGATGAAACTCAGAGAAAAACGACCATCGAACCCTGATAAAAACGACCATCGACAAGGGGCCGAGAGGCAGAAGCATCCACGGGCCCCTGGGGGCCCCTGGCGGGCGGGCCCCGGGATGCATTCCCCCTCTCAGCATGGCCAGACCTCACTGAGGTATGCCTGATCAAACTCGGAGACAAACAACCATCGGCAAGGGGCTGAGAGGCAGGAGCGTCCCAGGGCCCCTGGGGGACCCTGGCAGGCCCTGGGATGCCTCCCCCCCTCTCAGCATGGCTGGACCTCCTGGAAGTCTACCTGATCAAACTCGGTGAAAAACAACCATCTAACTCGGAGAAAAACGACCATCGGCAAGGGGCCAGGAGGCAGAAGTGTCCCCGGGCCCCTGGGGGCCCCCGGCGGGCAGGCCCGGGACACCTTCCCCCTCTCTGCATGGCCAGACCTCACGGAGGTCTGTGCCTTATCAAACTCGGAGAAAAAGGACCATCGGCAAGGGGCTGACAGGCAGGAGCGTCCCCGGGCCCCTGGGGGCCCCTGGCAGGTGGGCCCTGGGATGCCTTCCCCCTCTCAGCATGGCCAGACCTCATGGAAGTCTGCCTGATCAAACTCAGAGAAAAACGACCATCGAACCCTGATAAAAACGACCATCAACAATGGGCAGGAGTGTCCCTGGGCCCCTGGGGGCCCCTGGCGGGCGGGCCCCGGGACGTCTTCCCCCTGTCAGCATGGCCAGACCTCACGGAGGTATGCCTGATCAAACTCGGAGAAAAACAAATATCGAACTCGGAGAAAAACGACCATCGGCAAGGGGCTGAGAGGCTGAAGCGTCCCCGGGCCCCTGGGGGCCCCTGGCGGGAGGGCCCCGGGATGCCTCCCCCCTCTCAGCATGGCCAGACCTCATGGAAGTCTGCCTGATCAAACTCGGAGAAAAACGACCATCGGCAAGGGGCTGAGAGGCAGAAGCGTCCCCGGGCCCCTGGGGGCCCCTGGCAGGCGGGCCCGGGATGCCTTCCCCCTCTCAGCATGGCCGGACCTCACGGAGGTCTGTGCCTGATCAAACTCGGAGAAAAACGACCATCGGCAAGGGGCTGAGAGGCAGGAGCGTCCCGGGCCCCTGGGGGCCCCTGGCGGGAGGGCCCCGGGATGCCTCTCCCCTCTCAGCATGGCCGGACCTCATGGAAGTCTGCCTGATCAAACTCGGAGAAAAACAACCATCGAACTTGGAGAAAAACGACCATCGGCAAGGGGCCAAGAGGCAGAAGCGTCCCCGGGCCCCTGGGGCCCCCTGGCGGGTGGGCCCCAGGAAACCTTTCCCCCTTAGCATGGCCAGACCTCATGGAAGTCTGCCTGATGAAACTCAGAGAAAAACAACCATCGAACCCTGATAAAAACGACCATCGACAAGGGGCAAAGAGGCAGAAGCATCCACGGGCCCCTGGGGGCCCCTGGCGGGTGGGCCCCGGGACGCCTTACCCCTCTCAGCATGGCCAGACCTCACAGAGGTATGCCTGATCAAACTCAGAGACAAACGACCATCGGCAAGGGGCTGAGAGGCAGGAGCGTCCCCGGGCCCCTGGGGGACCCTGGCAGGCCCCGGGATGCCTCCCCCCTCTCAGCATGGCCGGACCTCCTGGAAGTCTGCCTGATCAAACTCGGCGAAAAACAACCATCTAACTCAGAGAAAAACGACCATCGGCAAGGGGCCAAGAGGCAGAAGTGTCCCGGGGCCCCTGGGGGCCCCTGGCGGGCTGGCCCGGGACACCTTCCCCCTCTCAGCATGGCCAGACCTCACGGAGGTCTGTGCCTTATCAAACTCGGAGAAAAAGGACCATTGGCAAGGGGCTGACAGGCAGGAGCGTCCCCGGGCCCCTGGGGGCCCCTGGTGGGCGGGCCCCGGGATGCCTTCCCCCTCTCAGCATGGCCTGACCTCATGGAAGTCTGCCTGATCAAACTCGGAGAAAAACGACCATCGAACCTTGATAAAAACGACCATCAACAATGGGCAGGAGCGTCCCCGGGCCCCTGGGGGCCACTGGCGGGCGGGCCCCGGGACGCCTTTCCCCTCTCAGCATGGCCAGACCTCACGGAGGTATGCCTGATCAAACTCGGAGAAAAACAACTATCGAACTCAGAGAAAAACGACCATCGGCAAGGGGCTGAGAGGCTGAAGCGTCCCCGGGCCCCTGGGGGCCCCTGGCAGGCGGGCCCCGGGATGCCTCCCCCCTCCCAGCATTGCCAGACCTCATGGAAGTCTGCCTGATCAAACTCAGAGAAAAACGACCATCGAACTCGGAGAAAAACGACCATTGGCAAGGGGCTGAGAGGCAGAAGCGTCCCCGGGCCCCTGGGGGCCCCTGGGGGCTCCTGGCAGGCGGGCCCGGGATGCCTTCCCCCTCTCAGCATGGCCGGACCTCACGGAGGTCTGTGCCTGATCAAACTCGGAGAAAAAGGACCATCGGCAAGGGGCTGAGAGGCAGGAGCGTCCCCGGGCCCCTGGGGGCCCCTGGCAGGTGGGCCCCGGGACACCTTCCCCCTCAAACTTGGTGAAAAAGGACCATCGGCAAGGGGCTGAGAGGCAAGAGTGTCTGGTGGGCAGGCCCCAGGGCTGCCTACCCCTGATTCAGAATCTCCGGAGGTCTGACTGACCCTCTCCCTAGTAATCCGGAGGAACATTACCCCCCTTTCTTGTAATCTGTGCACTCGAAGTCACACAGGGGACCCAAGGCACGAACGAGCCCGACCTCCTGGAGCCCTGGCTGGGATCCGGGAGGCGAATGGCACCTCATCGGGACTTCCAGGGAAGTTCGGTCATCTGGTCACCCCATTGGAAAGCATTGCGGGCGACCAGATGGCCGAGGCGAGAGGGGCGACCAGATGGCCGGGACCGAAATGACGCCAATCTGCCTGCCCCGGGCCTGCAGGGCTCTGGGGCTGCAGGGCTCATGGGCTCCGGGGCTGCAGGGCTCAGGGGCTCCAGGGCTGCAGGCATCCGGGGCTGCAGGGCTCCGGGGCTGCAGGGCTCCGGGGCTCCAGGGCTCTAGGACTCCAGGGCTCCAGGTCTCCAGGGCTGCAGGGCTGCAGGGCTCCGGGGCTGCTGGGCTCCAGGGCTCGGGGGCTCCAGGGTAGCAGGGCTCCAGGGGTCGGGACCCATGGAGCCCGTCCCGGGTACTTTGCCACTCTGCGGCCCAGAGGAGGGAGCCCCGGATGCCTGGGAGGTGTTGCCCGGGCATCGCCCATCTGGTCCCCAGCAGGGAACCACCAGCCCCGGGAGGGTGTTTGGGCAAACCCTTGCACCTACTAATCCGGAGGAAAATTACCCCCCTTTCTTGTAATCCGTGCACTCGAGGTGACAGAGGGGACCCAGGGCGCAAACGTGCCCGACCTCCTGGAGCCCTGGCTGGGATCCGGGAGGCGAATGGCACCTCATAGGGACTTCCAGGGAAGTCCGGCCATCTAGTCGCCCCATAGGAAAGCATTGCGGGCAACCAGATGGCCGAGGCGAAAGGGGCGACCAGATGGCCGGGACCAAAATGACGCCAATCGGCCTGCCCCGGGCCTGCAGGGCTCTGGGGCTGCAGGGCTCCGGGGGCTGCAGAGCTACAGGGCTCCGGGGCTGCAGGGCTCCAGGGCTTCAGTCCTCCCCGGGCCCTGATGGACCCTCTGTCCCGGGCGCCCCAGACCCCCCTGGCCGGCTCACAGGACGGAGGGGTATTCCCGCACCACCGGGCCATGCCGGATGGGGCTGAAGCCCCGGGCCCGGTCCCAGGCCCGGCTCCCGGACCCTAGGCCAGGCCTGGGAGAGCCTCCCCTGGGCTGCAGGGCTCCAGGGCTCCAGGGCTCAGGGGCTGCAGAGCTCTGTGGGCTGCAGGGCTTTGGGGCTGCCGGGCTCGGGGGCTCCAGGGCTGCAGGGCTCGGGGGCTCCGGGGCTGCAGGGCTCAGGGGCTCCGTGGCTGCAGGCATCCAGGGCTGCAGGGCTCGGGGCTGCAGGGCTCCTCGGGGGCTCCAGGGCTCCCGGGCTCCGGGGCTGCAGGGCTCCGGGGCTCCAGGGCTCTAGGGCTCCAGGGATCCAGGGCTGCTGGGCTCCAGGGCTCGCAGGCTCCAGGGCAGCAGGGCTCCAGGGCTTGGAACCCATGGAGCCCGTCCCCGGTACTTTGCCACTCTGCGGCCCGGAGGAGGGAGCCCCGGATGCATGGAAGGTGTTGCCCGGGCATCGCCCATCTGGTCCACAGCAGGGAACCACTAGCCCCGGGAGGGTGTTTGGGCATACCCTTGCACCTACTAATCCGGAGGAAAATTACCCCCCTTTCTTGTAATCTGTGCACTCGAGGTGACAGAGGGGACCCAGGGCGCAAACGTGCCCGACCACCTGGAGCCCTGGCTGGGATCCGGGAGGCGAATGGCACCTCATAGGGACTTCCAGGGAAGTCCGCCATCTAGTTGCCCCATAGGAAAGCATTGCCGGCGACCAGATGGCCGAGGCGAGAGGGGCGACCAGATGGCCGGGACCGAAATGACGCCAATCTGCCTGCCCCGGGCCTGCAGGGCTCTGGGGCTGCAGGGCTCCGGGGGCTGCAGAGCTACAGGGCTCCATGGCTGCAGGGTTCCGGGGCTTCAGTCCTCCCCGGGCCCTGATGGACCCTCTGTCCCGGGCGCCCGGACCCCCCTGGCCGGCTCACAGGACGGAGGGGTATTTCGCACCACCGGGCCATGCCGGATGGGGCTCAAGCCCCGTGCCCGGTCCCAGGCCTGGCTCCCGGACCCTAGGCCAGGCCCGGGAGAGCCTCCTCTGGGCTGCAGGGCTCCAGGGCTACAGGGCTCGGGGGCTGCGAGCTCTGTAGGCTGCAGGGCTTCGGGGCTGCCGGGCTCGCGGGCTCCAGGGCTCCAGGGCTCGGGGGCTCCGGGGCTGCAGGGCTCAGGGGCTCCGTGGCTGCAGGCATCCGGGGCTGCAGGGCTCGGGGGCTGCAGGGCTCCTCGGGGGCTCCAGGGCTCCCGGGCTCTGGGGCTGCAGGGCTCCGGGGCTCCAGGGCTCTAGGGCTCCAGGGATCCAGGGCTGCTGGGCTCCAGGGCTCGGGGGCTCCAGGGCAGCAGGGCTCCAGGGCTTGGGACCCATGGAGCCCGTCCCGGGTACTTTGCCACTCTGCGGACCGGAGGAGGGAGCCCCTAATGCCTGGGAGGTGTTGCCCGGGCATCGCTCATCTGGTCCCCAGCAGGGAACCACCAGCCCCGGGAGGGTGTTTGGGCATACCCTTGCACCTACTAATCCGGAGGAAAATTACCCCCCTTTCTTGTAATCCATGCACTCGAGGTGACAGAGGGGACCCAGGGCACAAACGTGCCCGACCTCCTGGAGCCCTGGCTGGAATCCGGGAGGCGAATGGCACCTCATAGGGACTTCCAGGGAAGTCCGGCCATCTAGTCGCCCTTATAGGAAAGCATTGCGGGCGACCAGATGGCCGAGGCGAGAGGGGCGACCCGATTGCCGGGACCGAAATGACACCAATCTGCCTGCCCCGGGCCTGTAGGGCTCAGGAGCTGCAGGGCTCCGGGGCTCTGGGGCTCCGGGGCTCTGGGGCTCCGGGGCTGCAGGGCAAGGGGACTGCAGGGCTCCACAGCTTGGGGGGCTGCAGGGCTCCGGGGCTGCAGGGCTCGGGTTCTCCAGGGCTCCAGGGCTCCAGGGCTCCAGGGCTGCAGGGCTCCGGGGCTGCTGGGCTCCAGGGCTCCGGGGCGGCTGGGCTCTGGGGCTCCAGGGCCTGGGACCCATGGAACCCGTTCCGGGTACTTTGCCACACTGCGGCCCGGAGGAGGGAGCCCCGGATGCCTGGGAGGTGTTGCCTGGGCATCGCCCATCTGTTCCCCAGCAGGAAACCACCAGCTCCGGGAGGGTGTTTGGGCATACCCTTGCACCTACTAATCCGGAGGAAAATTACCCCCCTTTCTTGTAATCCGTGCACTCGAGGTGACAGAGGGGACCCAGGGCGCAAAAGTGCCCGACCTCCTGGAGCCCTGGCTGGGATCCGGGAGGCAAATGGCACCTCATAGGGACTTCCAGGGACGTCCGGCCATCTAGTCACCCCATAGGAAAGCATTGCGGGCGACCAGATGGCCGAGGCGAGAGGGGCGACCAGATGGCCGGGACCGAAATAACACCAATCTGCCTGCCCCAGGCCTGCAGGGCTCTGGGGCTGCAGGGCTCCGGGGGCTGCAGAGCTACAGGGCTCCAGGGCTGCAGGGCTCCGGGGCTTCAGGCCTCCCCGGGCCCTGATGGACCCTCTGTCCCGGGCGCCCTTGACCCCCCCCGGCCGGCTCGCAGGATGGAGGGTTATTCCCGCACCACCGGGCCCTGCTGGACTGGGCTCAAGCCCCGGGCCCGGTCCCTGGCCCGGCTCCCGGACCCTAGGCCAGGCCCGGGAGAGCCTCCCCTAGGCTGCAGGGCTACAGGGCTACAGGGCTCGGGGGCTGCAGGGCTCCATGGACTGCAGGACTTCGGGGCTGCCGGGCATGGGGGCTCCAGGGCTGCAGGGCTCGGGGGCTCCGGGGCTGCAGGGCTCAGGGGCTCCCGGGCTGCAGGCATCCGGGGCTGCAGGGCTCGGGGGCTGCAGAGCTACAGGGCTCCGGGGCTGCAGGGCTCCGGGGCTTCAGTCCTCCCCGGGCCCTGATGGACCCTCTGTCTCGGGCGTCCCAGACCCCCCTGGCCGGCTCACAGGACGGAGGGGTATTCCCGCACCACCGGGCCATGCCGGATGGGGCTGAAGCCCCGGGCCCGGTCCCAGGCCCGGCTCCCGGACCCTAGGCCAGGCCTGGGAGAGCCTCCCCTGGGCTGCAGGGCTCCAGGGCTCCAGGGCTCAGGGGCTGCAGAGCTCTGTGGGCTGCAGGGCTTTGGGGCTGCCGGGCTCGGGGGCTCCAGGGCTGCAGGGCTCGGGGGCTCCGGGGCTGCAGGGCTCAGGGGCTCCGTGGCTGCAGGCATCCAGGGCTGCAGGGCTCGGGGGCTGCAGGGCTCCTCGGGGGCTCCAGGGCTCCCGGGCTCCGGGGCTGCAGGGCTCCGGGGCTCCAGGGCTCTAGGGCTCCAGGGATCCAGGGCTGCTGGGCTCCAGGGCTCGCAGGCTCCAGGGCAGCAGGGCTCCAGGGCTTGGAACCCATGGAGCCCGTCCCCGGTACTTTGCCACTCTGCGGCCCGGAGGAGGGAGCCCCGGATGCATGGAAGGTGTTGCCCGAGCATCGCCCATCTGGTCCACAGCAGGGAACCACCAGCCCCGGGATGGTGTTTGGGCATACCCTTGCACCTACTAATCCGGAGGAAAATTACCCCCCTTTCTTGTAATCTGTGCGCTCGAGGAGACAGAGGGGACCCAGGGCGCAAACGTGCCCGACCTCCTGGAGCCCTGGCTGGGATCCGGGAGGCGAATGGCACCTCATAGGGACTTCCAGGGAAGTCCGGCCATCTAGTTGCCCCATATGAAAGCATTGCGGGCGACCAGATGGCCGAGGCGAGAGGGGCGACCAGATGGCCGGGACCGAAATGACGCCAATCTGCCTGCAGGGCTCTGGGGCTGCAGGGCTCCGGGGGCTGCAGAGCTACAGGGCTACGGGGCTGCAGGGCTCCGGGGCTTCAGTCCTCCCCGGGCCCTGATGGACCCTCTGTCTCGGGCGCCCGGTCCCCCCTGGCCGGCTCACAGGACGGAGGGGTATTCCCGCACCACCGGGCCATGCCGGATGGGGCTCAAGCCCCGTGCCCGGTCCCAGGCCTGGCTCCCGGACCCTAGGCCAGGCCCGGGAGAGCCTCCTCTGGGCTGCAGGGCTCCAGGGCTACAGGGCTCGGGGGCTGCGAGCTCTGTAGGCTGCAGGGCTTCGGGGCTGCCGGGCTCGCGGGCTCCAGGGCTCCAGGGCTCGGGGGCTCCGGGGCTGCAGGGCTCAGGGGCTCCGTGGCTGCAGGCATCCGGGGCTGCAGGGCTCGGGGGCTGCAGGGCTCCTCGGGGGCTCCAGGGCTCCCGGGGTCCGGGGCTGCAGGGCTCCGGGGCTCCAGGGCTCTAGGGCTCCAGGGATCCAGGGCTGCTGGGCTCCAGGGCTCGGGGGCTCCAGGGCAGCAGGGCTCCAGGGCTTGGGACCCATGGAGCCCGTCCCGGGTACTTTGCCACTCTGCGGACCGGAGGAGGGAGCCCCTAATGCCTGGGAGGTGATGCCCGGGCATCGCTCATCTGGTCCCCAGCAGGGAACCACCAGCCCCAGGAGGGTGTTTGGGCATACCCTTGCACCTACTAATCCGGAGGAAAATTACCCCCCTTTCTTGTAATCCATGCACTCGAGGTGACAGAGGGGACCCAGGGCACAAACGTGCCCGACCTCCTGGAGCCCTGGCTGGAATCCGGGAGGCGAATGGCACCTCATAGGGACTTCCAGGGAAGTCCGGCCATCTAGTCGCCCCATAGGAAAGCATTGCGGGCGACCAGATGGCCGAGGCGAGAGGGGCGACCCGATTGCCGGGACCGAAATGACACCAATCTGCCTGCCCCGGGCCTGTAGGGCTCAGGAGCTGCAGGGCTCCGGGGCTCTGGGGCTCCGGGGCTCTGGGGCTCCGGGGCTGCAGGGCCAGGGGACTGCAGGGCTCCACAGCTTGGGGGGCTGCAGGGCTCCGGGGCTGCAGGGCTCGGGTTCTCCAGGGCTCCAGGGCTCCAGGGCTCCAGGGCTGCAGGGCTCCGGGGCTGCTGGGCTCCAGGGCTCCGGGGCGGCTGGGCTCCGGGGCTCCAGGGCCTGGGACCCATGGAACCCGTTCCGGGTACTTTGCCACACTGCGGCCCGGAGGAGGGAGCCCCGGATGCCTGGGAGGTGTTGCCCGGGCATCGCCCATCTGGTCCCCAGCAGGAAACCACCAGCCCCGGGAGGGTGTTTGGGCATACCCTTGCACCTACTAATCCGGAGGAAAATTACCCCCCTTTCTTGTAATCCGTGCACTCGAGGTGACAGAGGGGACCCAGGGCGCAAAAGTGCCCGACCTCCTGGAGCCCTAGCTGGGATCCGGGAGGCAAATGGCACCTCATAGGGACTTCCAGGGACGTCCGGCCATCTAGTCACCCCATAGGAAAGCATTGCGGGCGACCAGATGGCCGAGGCGAGAGGGGCGACCAGATGGCCGGGACCGAAATAACACCAATCTGCCTGCCCCAGGCCTGCAGGGCTCTGGGGCTGCAGAGCTACAGGGCTCCAGAGCTGCAGGGCTCCGGGGCTTCAGGCCTCCCCGGGCCCTGATGGACCCTCTGTCCCGGGCGCCCGGACCCCCCTGGCCGGCTCACAGGACGGAGGGGTATTCCCGCACCACCGGGCCATGCCGGATGGGGCTCAAGCCCCGTGCCCGGTCCCAGGCCCGGCTCCCGGACCCTAGGCCAGGCCCGGGAGAGCCTCCTCTGGGCTGCAGGGCTCCAGGGCTACAGGGATCAGGGGCTGCAGAGCTCTGTGGGCTGCAGGGCTTTGGGGCTGCCGGGCTCGGGGGCTCCAGGGCTGCAGGGCTCGGGGGCTCCGGGGCTGCAGGGCTCAGGGGCTCCGTGGCTGCAGGCATCCAGGGCTGCAGGGCTCGGGGGCTGCCGGGCTCCTCGGGGGCTCCAGGGCTCCCGGGCTCCGGGGCTGCAGGGCTCCGGGGCTCCAGGGCTCTAGGGCTCCAGGGATCCAGGGCTGCTGGGCTCCAGGGCTCGCAGGCTCCAGGGCAGCAGGGCTCCAGGGCTTGGAACCCATGGAGCCCGTCCCCGGTACTTTGCCACTCTGCGGCCCGGAGGAGGGAGCCCCGGATGCATGGAAGGTGTTGCCCGGGCATCGCCCATCTGGCCCACAGCAGGGAACCACCAGCCCCGGGAGGGTGTTTGGGCATACTCTTGCACCTACTAATCCGGAGGAAAATTACCCCCCTTTCTTGTAATCCGTGCACTCGAGGTGACAGAGGGGACCCAGGGCGCAAACGTGCCCGACCTCCTGGAGCCCTGGCTGGGATCCGGGAGGCGAATGGCACCTCATAGGGACTTCCAGGGAAGTCCGGCCATCTAGTCGCCCCATAGGAAAGCATTGCGGGCAACCAGATGGCTGAGGCAAAAGGGGCGACCAAAAGGCCGGGACCAAAATGACGCCAATCGGCCTGCCCCGGGCCTGTAGGGCTCAGGAGCTGCAGGGCTCCGGGGCTCCAGGGCTGCAGGGCTCGGGGACTGCAGGGCTCCACGGCTCGGGGGGCTGCAGCGCTCCGGGGCTCCAGGGCTCCGGGGCTCCGGGGCTGAGGGGCTCCGGGGCTGCTGGGCTCCAGGGCTCGGGGGCTCCAGGGCAGGAGGGCTCCAGGGCTCCAAGGCTCCGGGGCTCCAGGGCCCGGGACCCATGGAGCCCGTCCCGGGTACTTTGCCACTCTGCGGCCCGGAGGAGGGAGCCCCGGATGCATGGAAGGTGTTGCCCGGGCATCGCCCATCTGGTCCACAGCAGGGAACCACCAGCCCCGGGAGGGTGTTTGGGCATACCCTTGCACCTACTAATCCGGAGGAAAATTACCCCTCTTTCTTGTAATCTGTGCACTCGAGGTGACAGAGGGGACCCAGGGCGCAAACGTGCCCAACCTCCTGGAGCCCTGGCTGGGATCCGGGAGGCGAATGGCACCTCATAGGGACTTCCAGGGAAGTCCGGCCATCTAGTCGCCCCATAGGAAAGCATTGCGGGCGACCAGATGGCCGAGGCGAGAGGGGCGACCAGATGGCCGGGACCGAAATGACGCCAATCTGCCTGCCCCGGGCCTGCAGGGCTCTGGGGCTGCAGGGCTCCGGGGGCTGCAGAGCTACCGGGCTCCGGGGCTGCAGGGCTCCGGGGCTTCAGTCCTCCCCGGGCCCTGATGGACCCTCTGTCCCGGGCGTCCCAGACCCCCCTGGCCGGCTCACAGGACGGAGGGGTATTCCCGCACCACCGGGCCATGCCGGATGGGGCTGAAGCCCCGGGCCCGGTCCCAGGCCCGGCTCCCGGACCCTAGGCCAGGCCTGGGAGAGCCTCCCCTGGGCTGCAGGGCTCCAGGGCTCCAGGGCTCAGGGGCTGCAGAGCTCTGTGGGCTGCAGGGCTTTGGGGCTGCCGGGCTCGGGGGCTCCAGGGCTGCAGGGCTGCAGGGCTCGGGGGCTGCAGGGCTCAGGGGCTCCGTGGCTGCAGGCATCCAGGGCTGCAGGGCTCGGGGGCTGCAGGGCTCCTCGGGGGCTCCAGGGCTCCCGGGCTCCGGGGCTGCAGGGCTCCGGGGCTCCAGGGCTCTAGGGCTCCAGGGATCCAGGGCTGCTGGGCTCCAGGGCTTGCAGGCTCCAGGGCAGCAGGGCTCCAGGGCTTGGAACCCATGGAGCCCGTCCCCGGTACTTTGCCACTCTGCGGCCCGGAGGAGGGAGCCCCGGATGCATGGAAGGTGTTGCCCGAGCATCGCCCATCTGGTCCACAGCAGGGAACCACCAGCCCCGGGAGGGTGTTTGGGCATACCCTTGCACCTACTAATCTGGAGGAAAATTACCCCCCTTTCTTGTAATCTGTGCGCTCGAGGTGACAGAGGGGACCCAGGGCGCAAACGTGCCCGACCTCCTGGAGCCCTGGCTGGGATCCGGGAGGCGAATGGCACCTCATAGGGACTTCCAGGGAAGTCCGGCCATCTAGTTGCCCCATAGGAAAGCATTGCGGGCGACCAGATGGCCGAGGCGAGAGGGGCGACCAGATGGCCGGGACCGAAATGACGCCAATCTGCCTGCAGGGCTCTGGGGCTGCAGGGCTCCGGGGGCTGCAGAGCTACAGGGCTCCGGGGCTGCAGGCCTCCGGGGCTTCAGTCCTCCCCGGGCCCTGATGGACCCTCTGTCCCGGGCGCCCGGTCCCCCCTGGCCGGCTCACAGGACGGAGGGGTATTCCCGCACCACCGGGCCATGCCGGATGGGGCTCAAGCCCCGTGCCCGGTCCCAGGCCTGGCTCCCGGACCCTAGGCCAGGCCCGGGAGAGCCTCCTCTGGGCTGCAGGGCTCCAGGGCTACAGGGCTCGGGGGCTGCGAGCTCTGTAGGCTGCAGGGCTTCGGGGCTGCCGGGCTCGCGGGCTCCAGGGCTCCAGGGCTCGGGGGCTCCGGGGCTGCAGGGCTCAGGGGCTCCGTGGCTGCAGGCATCCGGGGCTGCAGGGCTCGGGGGCTGCAGGGCTCCTCGGGGGCTCCAGGGCTCCCGGGCTCCGGGGCTGCAGGGCTCCGGGGCTCCAGGGCTCTAGGGCTCCAGGGATCCAGGGCTGCTGGGCTCCAGGGCTCGGGGGCTCCAGGGCAGCAGGGCTCCAGGGCTTGGGACCCATGGAGCCCGTCCCGGGTACTTTGCCACTCTGCGGACCGGAGGAGGGAGCCCCTAATGCCTGGGAGGTGATGCCCGGGCATCGCTCCTCTGGTCCCCAGCAGGGAACCACCAGCCCCGGGAGGGTGTTTGGGCATACCCTTGCACCTACTAATCCGGAGGAAAATTACCCCCCTTTCTTGTAATCCATGCACTCGAGGTGACAGAGGGGACCCAGGGCACAAACGTGCCCGACCTCCTGGAGCCCTGGCTGGAATCCGGGAGGCGAATGGCACCTCATAGGGACTTCCAGGGAAGTCCGGCCATCTAGTCGCCCCATAGGAAAGCATTGCGGGCGACCAGATGGCCGAGGCGAGAGGGGCGACCCGATTGCCGGGACCGAAATGACACCAATCTGACTGCCCCGGGCCTGTAGGGCTCAGGAGCTGCAGGGCTCCGGGGCTCTGGGGCTCCGGGGCTCTGGGGCTCCGGGGCTGCAGGGCAAGGGGACTGCAGGGCTCCACAGCTTGGGGGGCTGCAGGGCTCCGGGGCTGCAGGGCTCGGGTTCTCCAGGGCTCCAGGGCTCCAGGGCTGCAGGGCTCCGGGGCTGCTGGGCTCCAGGGCTCCGGGGCGGCTGGGCTCCGGGGCTCCAGGGCCTGGGACCCATGGAACCCGTTCCGGGTACTTTGCCACACTGCGGCCCGGAGGAGGGAGCCCCGGATGCCTGGGAGGTGTTGCCCGGGCATCGCCCATCTGGTCCCCAGCAGGAAACCACCAGCCCCGGGAGGGTGTTTGGGCATACCCTTGCACCTACTAATCCGGAGGAAAATTACCCCCCTTTCTTGTAATCCGTGCACTCGAGGTGACAGAGGGGAACCAGGGCGCAAAAGTGCCCGACCTCCTGGAGCCCTAGCTGGGATCCGGGAGGCAAATGGCACCTCATAGGGACTTCCAGGGACGTCCGGCCATCTAGTCACCCCATAGGAAAGCATTGCGGGCGACCAGATGGCCGAGGCGAGAGGGGCGACCAGATGGCCGGGACCGAAATAACACCAATCTGCCTGCCCCAGGCCTGCAGGGCTCTGGGGCTGCAGGGCTCTGGGGCTGCAGAGCTACAGGGCTCCAGGGCTGCAGGGCTCCGGGGCTTCAGGCCTCCCCGGGCCCTGATGGACCCTCTGTCCCGGGCGCCCTTGACCCCCCCCGGCCGGCTCGCAGGATGGAGGGTTATTCCCGCACCACCGGGCCCTGCTGGACGGGGCTCAAGCCCCGGGCCCGGTCCCTGGCCCGGCTCCCGGACCCTAGGCCAGGCCCGGGAGAGCCTCCCCTAGGCTGCAGGGCTACAGGGCTACAGGGCTCGGGGGCTGCAGGGCTCCATGGACTGCAGGACTTCGGGGCTGCCGGGCATGGGGGCTCCAGGGCTGCAGGGCTCGGGGGCTCCGGGGCTGCAGGGCTCAGGGGCTCCCGGGCTGCAGGCATCCGGGGCTGCAGGGCTCGGGGGCTGCAGGGCTCCTCGGGGGCTCCACAGCTCCCGGGCTCTGGGGCTGCAGGGCTCCAGGGCTGCAGGGCTCCGGGGGGGCTCCAGGGGCTGTAGGGCTCCAGGGGCTCCAGGGCTGCAGGGCTCCAGGGCTGCAGGGCTGCAGGGCTCCATGGGGACTACAGGGCTCCAGGGGCTGTAGGGCTCCGGGGGCTCCAGGATGGAGGGGTATTCCCGCACCACCGGGCCCTGCCAGATGGGGCTCAAGCCGCGGGCCCGCTCCCGGTCTCTGCTTCTGAAACCCTAGCCAGGCTGGGGAAAGAGCCGCCCTTGCCTCTGATGAACGCCTGGAACCTCGGCCGGCTTGCAGGACGGGGAAGCTCCAGCAAACCCATGGCTGGCCGGACGGAGCTCAAGCCCCGGGCCCGCTCCCAGTCCCTGCTTCCGAAACCCTAGCCCGGCCGGGGAGAGCCTCCCTTGGCCCTGATGAACGCCCGGAACCTCAGCCGGCTTGCGGGACGGGGAGGCTCCAGCAACCCCATGGCCTACCGGACGGAGCTCAAGCCCCGGGCCCAGTCCCTGCTTCCAAAACCCTAGCCAGCCCGGGGAGAGCCTCCCTTGGCCCCATAAACGCCCGGAACCTCGGCCGGCTTGCAGGACGGAGCTCAGGCCCCAGGCCTCAGGCCCAGACTACCAACACTAGCCGGGCCCGGGGAGAGCCTCCCGGTAGATCCCCCTGTCCCCAGCACCTGGACCCTGGGCCGGAACCAAGGAGGGTTAAGCCCAGGACACGTCCTCTCCCCGACGGCCTGCCCGGGAGCCCATTTTTGTCGACTATTAAGCCCCCACGTAGTGGGGGCTTACAGAACTTTGGGAAAGGACAAAAGTTGGAGTTAGCCCGTCCGCCAGCCTGCAGGGCCATCTGGTCACCCAGCCCGCAGGGCCATCTGGTCACGCAGCCAGGCGACCAGATGACCCGGGACGACCCAGCGCCCGGATGGCCTGGGAGGGTGCCGTACCCAGTCGCCCTTGCAGTCCAGCGAGGGTGGCCAGGCGCTGCTGCTTGCCTCCCTGCTCGACTTGCCCATTCAGCAGTGGGAAGGGGAGGCCCGCCGGCGGCGGCCCAGGCCATCTGGTCACCCTGCCGACCCGCAAGGGAAGGTGTGGCCCCCATCCCCGCACCCCGGTGGGGCAGGGAGGGGAGGGAGAGGCCCCCGTGCCGGAGGGCATGTGGTGGAGGCAGCCTCCCGCAGGCCCGTGTTACCCCCTCCACATCCATCCCGCCGGCCAGGCGGCAGAGGGACCCACCCCTGGGTGTGGTGGAGGGAGGCTTCTGCGGGCGCCCACGCACGGAAAGAGACAAAAGCTTGGCTCAGAGGATGACTTTCAATAGATCGCAGCGAGGTAGCTGCTCTGCTACTTACGAAACCCTGACCCAGAATCAGGTTGTCTACGAATGATTTAGCACTGGGTGCCCCACGAACATGGGCCTGATCAAACTCAGAGGAAAAGGACCATCGGCAAGGGGCTGAGAGGCAGGAGCGTCCCGGGCCCCTGAGGGGCCCTGGCGGGCAGGCCCCGGGATGCCTTCCCCCTCTCAGCATGGCCAGACCTCATGGAAGTCTGCCTGATCAAACTCGGTGAAAAATGACCATCGAACCCTGATAAAAACAACCATCGACAATGGGCCGAGAGGCAGAAGCATCCACGGGCCCCTGGGGGCCCCTAGCGGGTGGGTACTGGGACGCCTTCCCCCTCTCAGCATGGCCAGACCTCACGGAGGTATGCCTGATCAAACTCTGAGGAAAACGACCATCGGCAAGGGGCTGGGAGGCAGGAGCGTCCCCGGGCCCCTGGGGGCCCCTGGCAGGCAGGCTCCAGGACGCCTCCCTCCCTCTCAGCATGGCCAGACCTCATGAAAGTCTGCCTGATCAAACTCGGAGAAAAACAACCATCGAACTTGGAGAAAAACGACCATCGGCAAGGGGCCAAGAGGCAGAAGTGTCCCCGGGCCCCTGGGGGCCCCTGGCGGGCAGGCCCCGGGATGCCTTCCCTCTCTCAGCATGACCAGACCTCATGGAAGTCTGCCTGATGAAACTTGGAGAAAAACGACCATCGAACCCTGATAAAAACGACCATCGACAAGGGGCCGAGAGGCAGAAGCATCCACGGGCCCCTGGGGGCCCCTGGCGGGCGGGCCCCGGGATCCATTCCCCCTCTCAGCATGACCAGACCTCACTGAGGTATGCCTGATCAAACTCGGAGACAAACAACCATCGACAAGGGGCTGAGAGGCAGGAGCGTCCCAGGGCCCCTGGGGGACCCTGGCAGGCCCTGGGATGCCTCCCCCCCTCTCAGCATGGCTGGACCTCCTGGAAGTCTACCTGATCAAACTCGGCAAAAAACAACCATCTAACTCGGAGAAAAACGACCATCGGCAAGGGGCCAGGAGGCAGAAGTGTCCCCGGGCCCCTGGGGGCCCCTGGCGGGCAGGCCCGGGACACCTTCCCCCTCTCTGCATGGCCAGACCTCACGGAGGTCTGTGCCTTATCAAACTCGGAGAAAAAGGACCATCGGCAAGGGGCTGACAGGCAGGAGCGTCCCCGGGCCCCTGGGGGCCCCTGGCAGGCGGGCCCTGGGATGCCTTCCCCCTCTCAGCATGGCCAGACCTCATGGAAGTCTGCCTGATCAAACTCGGAGAAAAACGACCATCGAACCCTGATAAAAACGACCATCAACAATGGGCAGGAGTGTCCCTGGGCCCCTGGGGGCCCCTGGCGGGCGGGCCCCGGGACGCCTTCCCCCTCTCAGCATGGCCAGACCTCACGGAGGTATGCCTGATCAAACTCGGAGAAAAACAAATATCGAACTCGGAGAAAAACGACCATCGGCAAGGGGCTGAGAGGCTGAAGCGTCCCCGGGCCCCTGGGGGCCCCTGGCGGGAGGGCCCCGGGATGCCTCCCCCCTCTCAGCATGGCCAGACCTCATGGAAGTCTGCCTGATCAAACTCGGAGAAAAACGACCATCGGCAAGGGGCTGAGAGGCAGAAGCGTCCCCGGGCCCCTGGGGGCCCCTGGCAGGCGGGCCCGGGACGCCTTCCCCCTCTCAGCATGGCCGGACCTCACGGAGGTCTGTGCCTGATCAAACTCGGAGAAAAACGACCATCGGCAAGGGGCTGAGAGGCAGGAGCGTCCCCGGGCCCCTGGGGGCCCCTGGCGGGAGGGCCCCGGGATGCCTCTCCCCTCTCAGCATGGCCGGACCTCATGGAAGTCTGCCTGATCAAACTCGGAGAAAAACAACCATCGAACTTGGAGAAAAACGACCATCGGCAAGGGGCCAAGAGGCAGAAGCGTCCCCGGGCCCCTGGGGGCCCCTGGCGGGTGGGCCCCAGGAAACCTTTCCCCCTTAGCATGGCCAGACCTCATGGAAGTCTGCCTGATGAAACTCAGAGAAAAACAACCATCGAACCCTGATAAAAACGACCATCGACAAGGGGCCGAGAGGCAGAAGCATCCACGGGCCCCTGGGGGCCCCTGGCGGGTGGGCCCCGGGACGCCTTACCCCTCTCAGCATGGCCAGACCTCACAGAGGTATGCCTGATCAAACTCGGAGACAAACGACCATCGGCAAGGGGCTGAGAGGCAGGAGCGTCCCCGGGCCCCTGGGGGACCCTGGCAGGCCCCGGGATGCCTCCCCCCCTCTCAGCATGGCCGGACCTCCTGGAAGTCTGCCTGATCAAACTCGGCGAAAAACAACCATCTAACTCAGAGAAAAACGACCATCGGCAAGGGGCCAAGAGGCAGAAGTGTCCCGGGCCCCTGGGGGCCCCTGGCGGGCCGGCCCGGGACACCTTCCCCCTCTCAGCATGGCCAGACCTCACGGAGGTCTGTGCCTTATCAAACTCGGAGAAAAAGGACCATCGGCAAGGGGCTGACAGGCAGGAGCGTCCCCGGGCCCCTGGGGGCCCCTGGCGGGCGGGCCCCGGGATGCCTTCCCCCTCTCAGCATGGCCAGACCTCATGGAAGTCTGCCTGATCAAACTCAGAGAAAAACGACCATCGAACCTTGATAAAAACGACCATCAACAATGGGCAGGAGCGTCCCCGGGCCCCTGGGGGCCACTGGCGGGCGGGCCCCGGGACGCCTTTCCCCTCTCAGCATGGCCAGACCTCACGGAGGTATGCCTGATCAAACTCGGAGAAAAACAAATATCGAACTCGGAGAAAAACGACCATCGGCAAGGGGCTGAGAGGCTGAAGCGTCCCCGGGCCCCTGGGGGCCCCTGGCAGGCGGGCCCCGGGATGCCTCCCCCCTCCCAGCATGGCCAGACCTCATGGAAGTCTGCCTGATCAAACTCGGAGAAAAACGACCATCGAACTCGGAGAAAAACGACCATCGGCAAGGGGCTGAGAGGCAGAAGCGTCCCCGGGCCCCTGGGGGCCCCTGGGGGCTCCTGGCAGGCGGGCCCGGGATGCCTTCCCCCTCTCAGCATGGCCGGACCTCACGGAGGTCTGTGCCTGATCAAACTCGGAGAAAAGGACCATCGGCAAGGGGCTGAGAGGCAGGAGCGTCCCCGGGCCCCTGGGGGCCCCTGGCAGGTAGGCCCCGGGACACCTTCCCCCTCAAAATGACCATCGAACCCTGATAAAAACAACCATCGACAATGGGCCGAGAGGCAGAAGCATCCACGGGCCCCTGGGGGCCCCTAGCGGGTGGGTACTGGGACGCCTTCCCCCTCTCAGCATGGCCAGACCTCACGGAGGTATGCCTGATCAAACTCTGAGGAAAACGACCATCGGCAAGGGGCTGAGAGGCAGGAGCGTCCCCGGGCCCCTGGGGGCCCCTGGCAGGCAGGCTCCAGGACGCCTCCCTCCCTCTCAGCATGGCCAGACCTCATGAAAGTCTGCCTGATCAAACTCGGAGAAAAACAACCATCGAACTTGGAGAAAAACGACCATCGGCAAGGGGCCAAGAGGCAGAAGTGTCCCCGGGCCCCTGGGGGCCCCTGGCGGGCAGGCCCCGGGATGCCTTCCCTCTCTCAGCATGACCAGACCTCATGGAAGTCTGCCTGATGAAACTTGGAGAAAAACGACCATCGAACCCTGATAAAAACGACCATCGACAAGGGGCCGAGAGGCAGAAGCATCCACGGGCCCCTGGGGGCCCCTGGCGGGCGGGCCCCGGGATCCATTCCCCCTCTCAGCATGACCAGACCTCACTGAGGTATGCCTGATCAAACTCGGAGACAAACAACCATCGACAAGGGGCTGAGAGGCAGGAGCGTCCCAGGGCCCCTGGGGGACCCTGGCAGGCCCTGGGATGCCTCCCCCCCTCTCAGCATGGCTGGACCTCCTGGAAGTCTACCTGATCAAACTCGGCGAAAAACAACCATCTAACTCGGAGAAAAACGACCATCGGCAAGGGGCCAGGAGGCAGAAGTGTCCCCGGGCCCCTGGGGGCCCCTGGCGGGCAGGCCCGGGACACCTTCCCCCTCTCTGCATGGCCAGACCTCACGGAGGTCTGTGCCTTATCAAACTCGGAGAAAAAGGACCATCGGCAAGGGGCTGACAGGCAGGAGCGTCCCCGGGCCCCTGGGGGCCCCTGGCAGGCGGGCCCTGGGATGCCTTCCCCCTCTCAGCATGGCCAGACCTCATGGAAGTCTGCCTGATCAAACTCGGAGAAAAACGACCATCGAACCCTGATAAAAACGACCATCAACAATGGGCAGGAGTGTCCCTGGGCCCCTGGGGGCCCCTGGCGGGCGGGCCCCGGGACGCCTTCCCCCTCTCAGCATGGCCAGACCTCACGGAGGTATGCCTGATCAAACTCGGAGAAAAACAAATATCGAACTCGGAGAAAAACGACCATCGGCAAGGGGCTGAGAGGCTGAAGCGTCCCCGGGCCCCTGGGGGCCCCTGGCGGGAGGGCCCCGGGATGCCTCCCCCCTCTCAGCATGGCCAGACCTCATGGAAGTCTGCCTGATCAAACTCGGAGAAAAACGACCATCGGCAAGGGGCTGAGAGGCAGAAGCGTCCCCGGGCCCCTGGGGGCCCCTGGCAGGCGGGCCCGGGATGCCTTCCCCCTCTCAGCATGGCCGGACCTCACGGAGGTCTGTGCCTGATCAAACTCGGAGAAAAACGACCATCGGCAAGGGGCTGAGAGGCAGGAGCGTCCCCGGGCCCCTGGGGGCCCCTGGCGGGAGGGCCCCGGGATGCCTCTCCCCTCTCAGCATGGCCGGACCCCATGGAAGTCTGCCTGATCAAACTCGGAGAAAAACAACCATCGAACTTGGAGAAAAACGACCATCGGCAAGGGGCCAAGAGGCAGAAGCGTCCCCGGGCCCCTGGGGGCCCCTGGCGGGTGGGCCCCAGGAAACCTTTCCCCCTTAGCATGGCCAGACCTCATGGAAGTCTGCCTGATGAAACTCAGAGAAAAACAACCATCGAACCCTGATAAAAACGACCATCGACAAGGGGCCGAGAGGCAGAAGCATCCACGGGCCCCTGGGGGCCCCTGGCGGGTGGGCCCCGGGACGCCTTACCCCTCTCAGCATGGCCAGACCTCACAGAGGTATGCCTGATCAAACTCGGAGACAAACGACCATCGGCAAGGGGCTGAGAGGCAGGAGCGTCCCCGGGCCCCTGGGGGACCCTGGCAGGCCCCGGGATGCCTACCCCCCTCTCAGCATGGCCGGACCTCCTGGAAGTCTGCCTGATCAAACTCGGCGAAAAACAACCATCTAACTCAGAGAAAAACGACCATCGGCAAGGGGCCAAGAGGCAGAAGTGTCCCGGGCCCCTGGGGGCCCCTGGCGGGCCGGCCCGGGACACCTTCCCCCTCTCAGCATGGCCAGACCTCACGGAGGTCTGTGCCTTATCAAACTCGGAGAAAAAGGACCATCGGCAAGGGGCTGACAGGCAGGAGCGTCCCCGGGCCCCTGGGGGCCCCTGGCGGGCGGGCCCCGGGTTGCCTTCCCCCTCTCAGCATGGCCAGACCTCATGGAAGTCTGCCTGATCAAACTCAGAGAAAAACGACCATCGAACCTTGATAAAAACGACCATCAACAATGGGCAGGAGCGTCCCCGGGCCCCTGGGGGCCACTGGCGGGCGGGCCCCGGGACGCCTTTCCCCTCTCAGCATGGCCAGACCTCACGGAGGTATGCCTGATCAAACTCGGAGAAAAACAAATATCGAACTCGGAGAAAAACGACCATCGGCAAGGGGCTGAGAGGCTGAAGCGTCCCCGGGCCCCTGGGGGCCCCTGGCAGGCGGGCCCCGGGATGCCTCCCCCCTCCCAGCATGGCCAGACCTCATGGAAGTCTGCCTGATCAAACTCGGAGAAAAACGACCATCGAACTCGGAGAAAAACGACCATCGGCAAGGGGCTGAGAGGCAGAAGCGTCCCCGGGCCCCTGGGGGCCCCTGGGGGCTCCTGGCAGGCGGGCCCGGGATGCCTTCCCCCTCTCAGCATGGCCGGACCTCACGGAGGTCTGTGCCTGATCAAACTCGGAGAAAAGGACCATCGGCAAGGGGCTGAGAGGCAGGAGCGTCCCCGGGCCCCTGGGGGCCCCTGGCAGGTGGGCCCCGGGACACCTTCCCCCTCAAACTTGGTGAAAAAGGACCATCGGCAAGGGGCTGAGAGGCAAGAGTGTCCCCAGGACACTGGGGGCCCCGGTGGGCAGGCTCCAGGGCTGCCTACCCCTGATTCAGAATCTCCGGAGGTCTGACTGACCCTCTCCCTAGTAATCCGGAGGAACATTACCCCCCTTTCTTGTAATCTGTGCACTCGAAGTCACACAGGGGACCCAAGGCACGAACGAGCCCGACCTCCTGGAGCCCTGGCTGGGATCCGGGAGGCGAATGGCACCTCATCGGGACTTCCAGGGAAGTTCGGTCATCTGGTCGCCCCATTGGAAAGCATTGCGGGCGACCAGATGGCCGAGGCGAGAGGGGCGACCAGATGGCCGGGACCGAAATGACGCCAATCTGCCTGCCCCGGGCCTGCAGGGCTCTGGGGCTCCGGGGCTGCAGGGCTCAGGGGCTCCAGGGCTGCAGGCATCCGGGGCTGCAGGGCTCCGGGGCTGCAGGGCTCCGGGGCTCCAGGGCTCGGGGGCTCCAGGGTAGCAGGGCTCCAGGGGTCGGGACCCATGGAGCCCGTCCCGGGTACTTTGCAACTCTGCGGCCCAGAGGAGGGAGCCCCGGATGCCTGGGAGGTGTTGCCCGGGCATCGCCCATCTGGTCCCCAGCAGGGAACCACCAGCCCCGGGATGGTGTTTGGGCAAACCCTTGCACCTACTAATCCGGAGGAAAATTACCCCCCTTTCTTGTAATCCGTGCACTCGAGGTGACAGAGGGGACCCAGGGCGCAAACGTGCCCGACCTCCTGGAGCCCTGGCTGGGATCCGGGAGGCGAATGGCACCTCATAGGGACTTCCAGGGAAGTCCGGCCATCTAGTCGCCCCATAGGAAAGCATTGCGGGCAACCAGATGGCTGAGGCGAAAGGGGCGGCCAGAAGGCCGGGACCAAAATGACGCCAATCGGCCTGCCCCGGGCCTGTAGGGCTCAGGAGCTGCAGGGCTCCGGGGCTCCGGGGCTGCAGGGCTCGGGGACTGCAGGGCTCCACGGCTCGGGGGGCTGCAGCGCTCCGGGGCTCCAGGGCTCCGGGGCTCCGGGGCTCCGGGGCTCCGGGGCTCCGGGGCTGCTGGGCTCCGGGGCTGCTGGGCTCCAGGGCTTGGGGGCTCCAGGGCAGGAGGGCTCCAGGGCTCCAAGGCTCCGGGGCTCCAGGGCCCGGGACCCATGGAGCCCGTCCCGGGTACTTTGCCACTCTGCGGCCCGGAGGAGGGAGCCCCGGATGCATGGAAGGTGTTGCCCGGGCCTCGCCCATCTGGTCCACAGAAGGGAACCACCAGCCCCGGGAGGGTGTTTGGGCATACCCTTGCACCTACAAACCCGGAGGAAAATTACCCCCCTTTCTTGTAATCTGTGCACTCGAGGTGACAGAGGGGACCCAGGGCGCAAATGTGCCCGACCTCCTGGAGCCCTGGCTGGGATCCGGGAGGCGAATGGCACCTCATAGGGACTTCCAGGGAAGTCCGGCCATCTAGTCGCCCCATAGGAAAGCATTGCGGGCGACCAGATGGCCGAGGCGAGAGGGGCGACCAGATGGCCGGGACCGAAATGACGCCAATCTGCCTGCCCCGGGCCTGCAGGGCTCTGGGGCTGCAGGCCTCCGGGGGCTGCAGAGCTACAGGGCTCCTGGGCTGCAGGGCTCCGGGGCTTCAGTCCTCCCCGGGCCCTGATGGACCCTCTGTCCCGGGCGCCCCAGACCCCCCTGGCCAGCTCACAGGACGGAGGGGTATTCCAGCACCACCGGGCCATGCCGGATGGGGCTGAAGCCCCGGGCCCGGTCCCAGGCCCGGCTCCCGGACCCTAGGCCAGGCCTGGGAGAGCCTCCCCTGGGCTGCAGGGCTCCAGGGCTCCAGGGCTCAGGGGCTGCAGAGCTCTGTGGGCTGCAGGGCTTTGGGGCTGCCGGGCTCGGGGGCTCCAGGGCTGCAGGGCTCGGGGGCTCCGGGGCTGCAGGGCTCAGGGGCTCCGTGGCTGCAGGCATCCAGGGCTGCAGGGCTCGGGGGCTGCAGGGCTCCTCGGGGGCTCCAGGGCTCCCGGGCTCCGGGGCTCCAGGGCTCTAGGGCTCCAGGGATCCAGGGCTGCTGGGCTCCAGGGCTCGCAGGCTCCAGGGCAGCGAGGCTCCAGGGCTTGGAACCCATGGAGCCTGTCCCCGGTACTTTGCCACTCTGCGGCCCGGAGGAGGGAGCCCCGGATGCATGGAAGGTGTTGCCCGGGCATCGCCCATCTGGTCCACAGCAGGGAACCACCAGCCCCGGGAGGGTGTTTGGGCATACTCTTGCACCTACTAATCCGGAGGAAAATTACCCCCTTTCTTGTAATCCGTGCACTCGAGGTGACAGAGGGGACCCAGGGCGCAAACGTGCCCGACCTCCTGGAGCCCTGGCTGGGATCCGGGAGGCGAATGGCACCTCATAGGGACTTCCAGGGAAGTCCGGCCATCTAGTCGCCCCATAGGTAAGCATTGCGGGCAACCAGATGGCTGAGGCGAAAGGGGCGACCAGAAGGCCGGGACCAAAATGACGCCAATCGGCCTGCCCCGGGCCTGTAGGGCTCAGGAGCTGCAGGGCTCCGGGGCTCCGGGGCTGCAGGGCTCGGGGACTGCAGGGCTCCACGGCTCGGGGGGCTGCAGCGCTCCGGGGCTCCAGGGCTCCGGGGCTCCGGGGCTCCGGGGCTGAGGGGCTCCGGGGCTGCTGGGCTCCAGGGCTCCGGGGCTCCAGGGCAGGAGGGCTCCAGGGCTCCAAGGCTCCGGGGCTCCAGGGCAGGAGGGCTCCAGGGCTCCAAGGCTCCGGGGCTC
Source organism: Lissotriton vulgaris (assembly GCF_964263255.1). Lineage (NCBI taxonomy): Eukaryota > Metazoa > Chordata > Amphibia > Caudata > Salamandridae > Lissotriton > Lissotriton vulgaris. Next base: position 625,934,558 of record NC_141699.1, read on the forward strand.
CAGGGCCCGGGACCCATGGAGCCCGTCCAGGGTACTTTGCCACTCTGCGGCCCGGAGGAGGGAGCCCCGGATGCATGGAAGGTGTTGCCCGGGCATCGCCCATCTGGTCCACAGCAGGGAACCACCAGCCCCGGGAGGGTGTTTGGGCATACCCTTGCACCTACTAATCCGGAGGAAAATTACCCCCCTTTCTTGTAATCCGTGCACTCGAGGTGACAGAGGGGACCCAGGGCGCAAACGTGCCCAACCTCCTGGAGCCCTGGCTGGGATCCGGGAGGCGAATGGCACCTCATAGGGACTTCCAGGGATGTCCGGCCATCTAGTCGCCCCATAGGAAAGCATTGCGGGCGACCAGATGGCCGAGGCGAGATGGGCGACCAGATGGCCGGGACCGAAATGACGCCAATCTGCCTGCCCCGGGCCTGCAGGGCTCTGGGGCTGCAGGGCTCCGGGGGCTGCAGAGCTACAGGGCTCCGGGGCTGCAGGGCTCCGGGGCTTCAGTCCTCCCCGGGCCCTGATGGACCCTCTGTCTCGGGCGTCCCAGACCCCCCTGGCCGGCTCACAGGACGGAGGGGTATTCCCGCACCACCGGGCCATGCCGGATGGGGCTGAAGTTCCGGGCCCGGTCCCAGGCCCGGCTCCCGGACCCTAGGCCAGGCCTGGGAGAGCCTCCCCTGGGCTGCAGGGCTCCAGGGCTCCAGGGCTCAGGGGCTGCAGAGCTCTGTGGGCTGCAGGGCTTTGGGGCTGCCGGGCTCGGGGGCTCCAGGGCTGCAGGGCTCGGGGGCTCCGGGGCTGCAGGGCTCAGGGGCTCCGTGGCTGCAGGCATCCAGGGCTGCAGGGCTCGGGGGCTGCAGGGCTCCTCGGGGGCTCCAGGGCTCCCGGGCTCCGGGGCTGCAGGGCTCCGGGGCTCCAGGGCTCTAGGGCTCCAGGGATCCAGGGCTGCTGGGCTCCAGGGCTCGCAGGCTCCAGGGCAGCAGGGCTCCAGGGCTTGGAACCCATGGAGCCCGTCCCCGGTACTTTGCCACTCTGCGGCCCGGAGGAGGGAGCCCCGGATGCATGGAAGGTGTTGCCCGGGCATCGCCCATCTGGTCCACAGCAGGGAACCACCAGCCCCGGGAGGGTGTTTGGGCATACCCTTGCACCTACTAATCCGGAGGAAAATTACCCCCCTTTCTTGTAATCTGTGCACTCGAGGTGACAGAGGGGACCCAGGGCGCAAACGTGCCCGACCTCCTGGAGCCCTGGCTGGGATCCGGGAGGCGAATGGCACCTCATAGGGACTTCCAGGGAAGTCCGGCCATCTAGTTGCCCCATAGGAAAGCATTGCGGGCGACCAGATGGCCGAGGCGAGAGGGGCGACCAGATGGCCGGGACCGAAATGACGCCAATCTGCCTGCAGGGCTCTGGGGCTGCAGGGCTCCGGGGGCTGCAGAGCTACAGGGCTCCGGGGCTGCAGGGCTCCGGGGCTTCAGTCCTCCCCGGGCCCTGATGGACCCTCTGTCCCGGGCGCCCGGACCCCCCTGGCCGGCTCACAGGACGGAGGGGTATTTCCGCACCACCGGGCCATGCCGGATGGGGCTCAAGCCCCGTGCCCGGTCCCAGGCCCGGCTCCCGGACCCTAGGCCAGGCCCGGGAGAGCCTCCTCTGGGCTGCAGGGCTCCAGGGCTACAGGGCTCAGGGGCTGCAGAGCTCTGTGGGCTGCAGGGCTTTGGGGCTGCCGGGCTCGGGGGCTCCAGGGCTGCAGGGCTCGGGGGCTCCGGGGCTGCAGGGCTCAGGTGCTCCGTGGCTGCAGGCATCCAGGGCTGCAGGGCTCGGGGGCTGCAGGGCTCCTCGGGGGCTCCAGGGCTCCCGGGCTCCGGGGCTGCAGGGCTCCGGGGCTCCAGGGCTCTAGGGCTCCAGGGATCCAGGGCTGCTGGGCTCCAGGGCTCGGGGGCTCCAGGGCAGCAGGGCTCCAGGGCTTGGGACCCATGGAGCCCGTCCCGGGTACTTTGCCACTCTGCGGACCGGAGGAGGGAGCCCCTAATGCCTGGGAGGTGTTGCCCGGGCATCGCTCATCTGGTCCCCAGCAGGGAACCACCAGCCCCGGGAGGGTGTTTGGGCATACCCTTGCACCTACTAATCCGGAGGAAAATTACCCCCCTTTCTTGTAATCCATGCACTCGAGGTGACAGAGGGGACCCAGGGCACAAATGTGCCCGACCTCCTGGAGCCCTGGCTGGAATCCGGGAGGCGAATAGCACCTCATAGGGACTTCCAGGGAAGTCCGGCCATCTAGTCGCCCCATAGGAAAGCATTGCGGGCGACCAGATGGCCGAGGCGAGAGGGGCGACCCGATTGCCGGGACCGAAATGACACCAATCTGCCTGCCCCGGGCCTGTAGGGCTCAGGAGCTGCAGGGCTCCGGGGCTCTGGGGCTCCGGGGCTCTGGGGCTCCGGGGCTGCAGGGCAAGAGGCAAGGGGACTGCAGGGCTCCACAGCTTGGGGGGCTGCAGGGCTCCGGGGCTGCAGGGCTCGGGTTCTCCAGGGCTCCAGGGCTCCAGGGCTGCAGGGCTCCGGGGCTGCTGGGCTCCAGGGCTCCGGGGCGGCTGGGCTCCGGGGCTCCAGGGCCTGGGACCCATGGAACCCGTTCCGGGTACTTTGCCACACTGCGGCCCGGAGGAGGGAGCCCCGGATGCCTGGGAGGTGTTGCCCGGGCATCGCCCATCTGGTCCCCAGCAGGAAACCACCAGCCCCGGGAGGGTGTTTGGGCATACCCTTGCACCTACTAATCCGGAGGAAAATTACCCCCCTTTCTTGTAATCCGTGCACTCGAGGTGACAGAGGGGACCCAGGGCGCAAAAGTGCCCGACCTCCTGGAGCCCTGGCTGGGATCCGGGAGGCAAATGGCACCTCATAGGGACTTCCAGGGACGTCCGGCCATCTAGTCACCCCATAGGAAAGCATTGCGGGCGACAAGATGGCCGGGGCGAGAGGGTCGACCAGATGGCCGGGACCGAAATAACACCAATCTGCCTGCCCCAGGCCTGCAGGGCTCTGGGGCTGCAGGGCTCCGGGGGCTGCAGAGCTACAGGGCTCCAGGGCTGCAGGGCTCCGGGGCTTCAGGCCTCCCCGGGCCCTGATGGACCCTCTGTCCCGGGCGCCCTTGACCCCCCCCGGCCGGCTCGCAGGATGGAGGGTTATTCCCGCATCACCGGGCCCTGCTGGACGGGGCTCAAGCCCCGGGCCCGGTCCCTGGCCCAGCTCCCGGACCCTAGGCCAGGCCCGGGAGAGCCTCCCCTAGGCTGCAGGGCTACAGGGCTACAGGGCTCGGGGGCTGCAGGGCTCCATGGACTGCAGGACTTCGGGGCTGCCGGGCATGGGGGCTCCTGGGCTGCAGGGCTCGGGGGCTCCGGGGCTGCAGGGCTCAGGGGCTCCCGGGCTGCAGGCATCCGGGGCTGCAGGGCTCGGGGGCTGCAGGGCTCCTCGGGGGCTCCACAGCTCCCGGGCTCCGGGGCTGCAGGGCTCCAGGGCTCCAGGGCTGCAGGGCTCCGGGGGGGCTCAAGGGGCTGTAGGGCTCCAGGGGCTCCAGGGCTGCAGGGCTCCAGGGCTGCAGGGCTCCAGGGCTCCAGGGCTGCAGGGCTGCAGGGCTCCATGGGGACTACAGGGCTCCAGGGGCTGTAGGGCTCCCGGGGCTCCAGGACGGAGGGGTATTCCCGCACCTCCGGGCCCTGCCGGATGGGGCTCAAGCCACGGGCCCGCTCCGGTCTCTGCTTCTGAAACCCTAGCCAGGCTGGGGAAAGAGCCGCCCTTGCCTCTGATGAACGCCTGGAACCTCGGCCGGCTTGCAGGATGGGGAAGCTCCAGCAAACCCATGGCTGGCCGGACGGAGCTCAAGCCCCGGGCCCGCTCCCGGTCCCTGCTTCCGAAACCCTAGCCCAGCCGGGGAGAGCCTCCCTTGGCCCTGATGAACGCCCGGAACCTCAGCCGGCTTGCGGGACGGGGAGGCTCCAGCAACCCCATGGCCTACCGGACGGAGCTCAAGCCCCGGGCCCGGTCCCTGCTTCCAAAACCCTAGCCAGCCCGGGGAGAGCCTCCCTTGGCCCGATAAACGCCCGGAACCTCGGCCGGCTTGCAGGACGGAGCTCAGGCCCCAGGCCTCAGGCCCAGCCTACCAACCCTAGCCGGGCCCGGGGAGAGCCTCCCGGTAGATCCCCCTGTCCCCAGCACCTGGACCCTGGGCCGGAACCAAGGAGGGTTAAGCCCAGGACACGTCCTCTCCCCGACGGCCTGCCCGGGAGCCCATTTTTGTCGACTATTAAGCCCCCACGTAGTGGGGGCTTACAGAACTTTGGGAAAGGACAAAAGTTGGAGTTAGCCCGTCCGCCAGCCTGCAGGGCCATCTGGTCACCCAGCCCGCAGGGCCATCTGGTCACGCAGCCAGGCGACCAGATGACCCGGGACGACCCAGCGCCCGGATGGGCTGGGAGGGTGCCGTACCCAGTCGCCCTTGCAGTCCAGCGAGGGTGGCCAGGCGCTGCTGCTTGCCTCCCTGCTCGACTTGCCCATTCAGCAGTGGGAAGGGGAGGCCCGGATGGCGGCGGCCCAGGCCATCTGGTCACCCTGCCGACCCGCAAGGGAAGGTGTGGCCCCCATCCCCGCACCCCGGTGGGGCAGGGAGGGGAGGGAGAGGCCCCCGTGCCGGAGGGCATGTGGTGGAGGCAGCCTCCAGCAGGCCCGTGTTACCCCCTCCACATCCATCCCGCCGGCCAGGCGGCAGAGGGACCCACCCCTGGGTGTGGTGGAGGGAGGCTTCTGCGGGCGCCCACGCACGGAAAGAGACAAAAGCTTGGCTCAGAGGATGACTTTCAATAGATCGCAGCGAGGTAGCTGCTCTGCTACTTACGAAACCCTGACCCAGAATCAGGTTGTCTACGAATGATTTAGCACTGGGTGCCCCACGAACATGGGCCTGATCAAACTCAGAGGAAAAGGACCATCGGCAAGGGGCTGAGAGGCAGGAGCGTCCCCGGGCCCCTGAGGGGCCCTGGCGGGCAGGCCCCGGGATGCCTTCCCCCTCTCAGCATGGCCAGACCTCATGGAAGTCTGCCTGATCAAACTCGGAGAAAAATGACCATCGAACCCTGATAAAAACAACCATCGACAATGGGCCGAGAGGCAGAAGCATCCACGGGCCCCTGGGGGCCCCTTGCGGGTGGGTACTGGGACGCCTTCCCCCTCTCAGCATGGCCAGACCTCACGGAGCTATGCCTGATCAAACTCTGAGAAAAACGACCATCGGCAAGGAGCTGAGAGGCAGGAGCGTCCCCGGGCCCCTGGGGGCCCCTGGCAGGCAGGCTTCAGGACGCCTCCCTCCCTCTCAGCATGGCCAGACCTCATGAAAGTCTGCCTGATCAAACTCGGAGAAAAACAACCATCGAACTTGGAGAAAAACGACCATCGGCAAGGGGCCAAGAGGCAGAAGTGTCCCCGGGCCCCTGGGGGCCCCTGGCGGGCAGGCCCCGGGATGCCTTCCCTCTCTCAGCATGACCAGACCTCATGGAAGTCTGCCTGATGAAACTCGGAGAAAAACGACCATCGAACCCTGATAAAAACGACCATCGACAAGGGGCCGAGAGGCAGAAGCATCCACGGGCCCCTGGGGGCCCCTCGCGGGCGGGCCCTGGGATGCATTCCCCCTCTCAGCATGGCCAGACCTCACTGAGGTATGCCTGATCAAACTCGGAGACAAACAACCATCGGCAAGGGGCTGAGAGGCAGGAGCGTCCCAGGGCCCCTGGGGGACCCTGGCAGGCCCTGGGATGCCTCCCCCCTCTCAGCATGGCTGGACCTCCTGGAAGTCTACCTGATCAAACTCGGCGAAAAACAACCATCTAACTCGGAGAAAAACGACCATCGGCAAGGGGCCAGGAGGCAGAAGTGTCCCCGGGCCCCTGGGGGCCCCTGGCGGGCAGGCCCGGGACACCTTCCCCCTCTCTGCATGGCCAGACCTCACGGAGGTCTGTGCCTTATCAAACTCGGAGAAAAAGGACCATCGGCAAGGGGCTGACAGGCAGGAGCGTCCCCGGGCCCCTGGGGGCCCCTGGCAGGCGGGCCCTGGGATGCCTTCCCCCTCTCAGCATGGCCAGACCTCATGGAAGTCTGCCTGATCAAACTCGGAGAAAAACGACCATCGAACCCTGATAAAAACGACCATCAACAATGGGCAGGAGTGTCCCTGGGCCCCTGGGGGCCCCTGGCGGGCGGGCCCCGGGACGCCTTCCCCCTCTCAGCATGGCCAGACCTCACGGAGGTATGCCTGATCAAACTCGGAGAAAAACAAATATCGAACTCGGAGAAAAACGACCATCGGCAAGGGGCTGAGAGGCTGAAGCGTCCCCGGGCCCCTGGGGGCCCCTGGCGGGAGGGCCCCGGGATGCCTCCCCCCTCTCAGCATGGCCAGACCTCATGGAAGTCTGCCTGATCAAACTCGGAGAAAAACGACTATCGGCAAGGGGCTGAGAGGCAGAAGCGTCCCCGGGCCCCTGGGGGCCCCTGGCAGGCGGGCCCGGGATGCCTTCCCCCTCTCAGCATGGCCGGACCTCACGGAGGTCTGTGCCTGATCAAACTCGGAGAAAAACGACCATCGGCAAGGGGCTGAGAGGCAGGAGCGTCCCCGGGCCCCTGGGGGCCCCTGGCGGGAGGGTCCCGGGATGCCTCTCCCCTCTCAGCATGGCCGGACCTCATGGAAGTCTGCCTGATCAAACTCGGAGAAAAACAACCATCGAACTTGGAGAAAAACGACCATCGGCAAGGGGCCAAGAGGCAGAAGCGTCCCCGGGCCCCTGGGGGCCCCTGGCGGGTGGGCCCCAGGAAACCTTACCCCCTTAGCATGGCCAGACCTCATGGAAGTCTGCCTGATGAAACTCGGAGAAAAACAACCATCAAACCCTGATAAAAACGACCATCGACAAGGGGCCGAGAGGCAGAAGCATCCACGGGCCCCTGGGGGCCCCTGGCGGGTGGGCCCCGGGACGCCTTACCCCTCTCAGCATGGCCAGACCTCACAGAGGTATGCCTGATCAAACTCGGAGACAAACGACCATCGGCAAAGGGCTGAGAGGCAGGAGCGTCCCCGGGCCCCTGGGGGACCCTGGCAGGCCCCGGGATGCCTCCCCCCCTCTCAGCATGGCCGGACCTCCTGAAAGTCTGCCTGATCAAACTCGGCGAAAAACAACCATCTAACTCAGAGAAAAACGACCATCGGCAGGGGGCCAAGAGGCAGAAGCATCCACGGGCCCCTGGGGGCCCCTGGCGGGCCGGCCCGGGACACCTTCCCCCTCTCAGCATGGCCAGACCTCACGGAGGTCTGTGCCTTATCAAACTCGGAGAAAAAGGACCATCGGCAAGGGGCTGACAGGCAGGAGCGTCCCCGGGCCCCTGGGGGCCCCTGGCGGGCGGGCCCCGGATGCCTTCCCCCTCTCAGCATGGCCAGACCTCATGGAAGTCTGCCTGATCAAACTCGGGAGAAAAACGACCATCGAACCTTGATAAAAACGACCATCAACAATGGGCAGGAGCGTCCCCGGGCCCCTGGGGGCCACTGGCGGGCGGGCCCCGGGACGCCTTTCCCCTCTCAGCATGGCCAGACCTCACGGAGGTATGCCTGATCAAACTCGGAGAAAAACAAATATCGAACTCGGAGAAAAACGACCATCGGCAAGGGGCTGAGAGGCTGAAGCGTCCCCGGGCCCCTAGGGGCCCCTGGCAGGCGGGCCCCGGGATGCCTCCCCCCTCCCAGCATGGCCAGACCTCATGGAAGTCTGCCTGATCAAACTCGGAGAAAAACGACCATCGAACTCGGAGAAAAACGACCATCGGCAAGGGGCTGAGAGGCAGAAGCGTCCCCGGGCCCCTGGGGGCCCCTGGGGGCTCCTGGCAGGCGGGCCCGGGATGCCTTCCCCCTCTCAGCATGGCCGGACCTCACGGAGGTCTGTGCCTGATCAAACTCGGAGAAAAAGGACCATCGGCAAGGGGCTGAGAGGCAGGAGCGTCCCCGGGCCCCTGGGGGCCCCTGGCAGGTGGGCCCCGGGACACCTTCCCCCTCAAACTTGGTGAAAAAGGACCATCGGCAAGGGGCTGAGAGGCAAGAGTGTCCCCAGGACACTGGGGGCCCCGGTGGGCAGGCTCCAGGGCTGCCTACCCCTGATTCAGAATCTCCGGAGGTCTGACTGACCCTCTCCCTAGTAATCCGGAGGAACATTACCCCCCTTTCTTGTAATCTGTGCACTCGAAGTCACACAGGGGACCCAAGGCACGAACGAGCCCGACCTCCTGGAGCCCTGGCTGGGATCCGGGAGGCGAATGGCACCTCATCGGGACTTCCAGGGAAGTTCGGTCATCTGGTCGCTCCATTGGAAAGCATTGCGGGCGACCAGATGGCCGAGGCGAGAGGGGCGACCAGATGGCCGGGACCGAAATGACGCCAATCTGCCTGCCCCGGGCCTGCAGGGCTCTGGGGCTGCAGGGCTCATGGGCTCCGGGGCTGCAGGGCTCAGGGGCTCCAGGGCTGCAGGCATCCGGGGCTGCAGGGCTCCGGGGCTGCAGGGCTTCGGGGCTCCAGGGCTCCGGGGCTCCGGGGCTCCGGGGCTCCGGGGCTGCTGGGCTCCGGGGCTGCTGGGCTCCAGGGCTCGGGGGCTCCAGGGCAGGAGGGCTCCAGGGCTCCAAGGCTCCGGGGCTCCAGGGCCCGGGACCCATGGAGCCCGTCCCGGGTACTTTGCCACTCTGCGGCCCGGAGGAGGGAGCCCCGGATGCATGGAAGGTGTTGCCCGGGCCTCACCCATCTGGTCCACAGCAGGGAACCACCAGCCCCGGGAGGGTGTTTGGGCATACCCTTGCACCTACAAACCCGGAGGAAAATTACCCCCCTTTCTTGTAATCTGTGCACTCGAGGTGACAGAGGGGACCCAGGGCGCAAACGTGCCCGACCTCCTGGAGCCCTGGCTGGGATCCGGGAGGCGAATGGCACCTCATAGGGACTTCCAGGGAAGTCCGGCCATCTAGTCGCCCCATAGGAAAGCATTGCGGGCGACCAGATGGCCGAGGCGAGAGGGGCGACCAGATGGCCGGGACCGAAATGACGCCAATCTGCCTGCCCCGGGCCTGCAGGGCTCTGGGGCTGCAGGGCTCCGGGGGCTGCAGAGCTACAGGGCTCCGGGGCTGCAGGGCTCCGGGGCTTCAGTCCTCCCCGGGCCCTGATGGACCCTCTGTCTCGGGCGTCCCAGACCCCCCTGGCCGGCTCACAGGACGGAGGGGTATTCCCGCACCACCGGGCCATGCCGGATGGGGCTGAAACCCGGTCCCGGTCCCAGGCCCGGCTCCCGGACCCTAGGCCAGGCCTGGGAGAGCCTCCCCTGGGCTGCAGGGCTCCAGGGCTCCAGGGCTCAGGGGCTGCAGAGCTCTGTGGGCTGCAGGGCTTTGGGGCTGCCGGGCTCGGGGGCTCCAGGGCTGCAGGGCTCGGGGGCTCCGGGGCTGCAGGGCTCAGGGGCTCCGTGGCTGCAGGCATCCAGGGCTGCAGGGCTCGGGGGCTGCAGGGCTCCTCGGGGGCTCCAGGGCTCCCGGGCTCCGGGGCTGCAGGGCTCCGGGGCTCCAGGGCTCTAGGGCTCCAGGGATCCAGGGCTGCTGGGCTCCAGGGCTCGCAGGCTCCAGGGCAGCAGGGCTCCAGGGCTTGGAACCCATGGAGCCCGTCCCCGGTACTTTGCCACTCTGCGGCCCGGAGGAGGGAGCCCCGGATGCATGGAAGGTGTTGCCCGGGCATCGCCCATCTGGTCCACAGCAGGGAACCACCAGCCCCGGGAGGGTGTTTGGGCATACCCTTGCACCTACTAATCCGGAGGAAAATTACACCCCTTTCTTGTAATCTGTGCACTCGAGGTGACAGAGGGGACCCAGGGCGCAAACGTGCCCGACCTCCTGGAGCCCTGGCTGGGATCCGGGAGGCGAATGGCACCTCATAGGGACTTCCAGGGAAGTCCGGCCATCTAGTTGCCCCATAGGAAAGCATTGCGGGCGACCAGATGGCCGAGGCGAGAGGGGCGACCAGATGGCCGGGACCGAAATGACGCCAATCTGCCTGCAGGGCTCTGGGGCTGCAGGGCTCCGGGGGCTGCAGAGCTACAGGGCTCCAGGGGCTGCAGGGCTCCGGGGCTTCAGTCCTCCCCGGGCCCTGATGGACCCTCTGTCCCGGGCGCCCGGACTCCCCTGGCCGGCTCACAGGACGGAGGGGTATTCCCGCACCACCGGGCCATGCCGGATGGGGCTCAAGTCCCGTGCCCGGTCCCAGGCCCGGCTCCCGGACCCTAGGCCAGGCCCGGGAGAGCCTCCTCTGGGCTGCAGGGCTCCAGGGCTACAGGGCTCAGGGGCTGCAGAGCTCTGTGGGCTGCAGGGCTTTGGGGCTGCCGGGCTCGGGGGCTCCAGGGCTGCAGGGCTCGGGGGCTCCGGGGCTGCAGGGCTCAGGGGCTCCGTGGCTGCAGGCATCCAGGGCTGCAGGGCTCGGGGGCTGCAGGGCTCCTCGGGGGCTCCAGGGCTCCCGGGCTCCGGGGCTGCAGGGCTCCGGGGCTCCAGGGCTCTAGGGCTCCAGGGATCCAGGGCTGCTGGGCTCCAGGGCTCGCAGGCTCCAGGGCAGCAGGGCTCCAGGGCTTGGAACCCATGGAGCCCGTCCCCGGTACTTTGCCACTCTGCGGCCCGGAGGAGGGAGCCCCGGATGCATGGAAGGTGTTGCCCGGGCATCGCCCATCTGGTCCACAGCAGGGAACCACCAGCCCCGGGAGGGTGTTTGGGCATACTCTTGCACCTACTAATCCGGAGGAAAATTACCCCCCTTTCTTGTAATCCGTGCACTCGAGGTGACAGAGGGGACCCAGGGCGCAAACGTGCCCGACCTCCTGGAGCCCTGGCTGGGATCCGGGAGGCGAATGGCACCTCATAGGGACTTCCAGGGAAGTCCGGCCATCTAGTCGCCCCATAGGAAAGCATTGCGGGCAACCAGATGGCTGAGGCGAAAGGGGCGACCAGAAGGCCGGGACCAAAATGACGCCAATCGGCCTGCCCCGGGCCTGTAGGGCTCAGGAGCTGCAGGGCTCCGGGGCTCCGGGGCTGCAGGGCTCGGGGACTGCAGGGCTCCACGGCTCGGGGGGCTGCAGCGCTCCGGGGCTCCAGGGCTCCGGGGCTCCGGGGCTCCGGGGCTGAGGGGCTGAGGGGCTCCGGGGCTGCTGGGCTCCAGGGCTCGGGGGCTCCAGGGCAGGAGGGCTCCAGGGCTCCAAGGCTCCGGGGCTCCAGGGCCCGGGACCCATGGAGCCCGTCCCGGGTACTTTGCCACTCTGCGGCCCGGAGGAGGGAGCCCCGGATGCATGGAAGGTGTTGCCCGGGCATCGCCCATCTGGTCCACAGCAGGGAACCACCAGCCCCGGGAGGGTGTTTGGGCATACCCTTGCACCTACTAATCCGGAGGAAAATTACCCCCCTTTCTTGTAATCTGTGCACTCGAGGTGACAGAGGGGACCCAGGGCGCAAACGTGCCCAACCTCCTGGAGCCCTGTCTGGGATCCGGGAGGCGAATGGCACCTCATAGGGACTTCCAGGGAAGTCCGGCCATCTAGTCGCCCCATAGGAAAGCATTGCGGGCGACCAGATGGCCGAGGCGAGAGGGGCGACCAGATGGCCGGGACCGAAATGACGCCAATCTGCCTGCCCCGGGCCTGCAGGGCTCTGGGGCTGCAGGGCTCCGGGGGCTGCAGAGCTACAGGGCTCCGGGGCTGCAGGGCTCCGGGGCTTCAGTCCTCCCCGGGCCCTGATGGACCCTCTGTCCCGGGCGTCCCAGACCCCCCTGGCCGGCTCACAGGACGGAGGGGTATTCCCGCACCACCGGGCCATGCCGGATGGGGCTGAAGCCCCGGGCCCGGTCCCAGGCCAGGCTCCCGGACCCTAGGCCAGGCCTGGGAGAGCCTCCCCTGGGCTGCAGGGCTCCAGGGCTCCAGGGCTCAGGGGCTGCAGAGCTCTGTGGGCTGCAGGGCTTTGGGGCTGCCGGGCTCGGGGGCTCCAGGGCTGCAGGGCTCGGGGGCTCCGGGGCTGCAGGGCTCAGGGGCTCCGTGGCTGCAGGCATCCAGGGCTGCAGGGCTCGGGGGCTGCAGGGCTCCTCGGGGGCTCCAGGGCTCCCGGGCTCCGGGGCTGCAGGGCTTCGGGGCTCCAGGGCTCTAGGGCTCCAGGGATCCAGGGCTGCTGGGCTCCAGGGCTCGCAGGCTCCAGGGCAGCAGGGCTCCAGGGCTTGGAACCCATGGAGCCCGTCCCCGGTACTTTGCCACTCTGCGGCCCGGAGGAGGGAGCCCCGGATGCATGGAAGGTGTTGCCCGAGCATCGCCCATCTGGTCCACAGCAGGGAACCACCAGCCCCGGGAGGGTGTTTGGGCATACCCTTGCACCTACTAATCCGGAGGAAAATTACCCCCCTTTCTTGTAATCTGTGCGCTCGAGGTGACAGAGGGGACCCAGGGCGCAAACGTGCCCGACCTCCTGGAGCCCTGGCTGGGATCCGGGAGGCGAATGGCACCTCATAGGGACTTCCAGGGAAGTCCGGCCATCTAGTTGCCCCATAGGAAAGCATTGCCGGCGACCAGATGGCCGAGGCGAGAGGGGCGACCAGATGGCCGGGACCGAAATGACGCCAATCTGCCTGCCCCGGGCCTGCAGGGCTCTGGGGCTGCAGGGCTCCGGGGGCTGCAGAGCTACAGGGCTCCGGGGCTGCAGGGTTCCGGGGCTTCAGTCCTCCCCGGGCCCTGATGGACCCTCTGTCCCGGGCGCCCGGACCCCCCTGGCCGGCTCACAGGACGGAGGGGTATTTCCGCACCACCGGGCCATGCCGGATGGGGCTCAAGCCCCGTGCCCGGTCCCAGGCCCGGCTCCCGGACCCTAGGCCAGGCCCGGGAGAGCCTCCTCTGGGCTGCAGGGCTCCAGGGCTACAGGGCTCGGGGGCTGCGAGCTCTGTAGGCTGCAGGGCTTCGGGGCTGCCGGGCTCGCGGGCTCCAGGGCTCCAGGGCTCGGGGGCTCCGGGGCTGCAGGGCTCAGGGGCTCCGTGGCTGCAGGCATCCGGGGCTGCAGGGCTCGGGGGCTGCAGGGCTCCTTGGGGGCTCCAGGGCTCCCGGGCTCCGGGGCTGCAGGGCTCCGGGGCTCCAGGGCTCTAGGGCTCCAGGGATCCAGGGCTGCTGGGCTCCAGGGCTCGGGGGCTCCAGGGCAGCAGGGCTCCAGGGCTTGGGACCCATGGAGCCCGTCCCGGGTACTTTGCCACTCTGCGGACCGGAGGAGGGAGCCCCTAATGCCTGGGAGGTGTTGCCCGGGCATCGCTCATCTGGTCCCCAGCAGGGAACCACCAGCCCCGGGAGGGTGTTTGGGCATACCCTTGCACCTACTAATCCGGAGGAAAATTACCCCCCTTTCTTGTAATCCATGCACTCGAGGTGACAGAGGGGACCCAGGGCACAAACGTGCCCGACCTCCTGGAGCCCTGGCTGGAATCCGGGAGGCGAATGGCACCTCATAGGGACTTCCAGGGAAGTCCGGCCATCTAGTCGCCCTTATAGGAAAGCATTGCGGGCGACCAGATGGCCGAGGCGAGAGGGGCGACCCGATTGCCGGGACCGAAATGACACCAATCTGCCTGCCCCGGGCCTGTAGGGCTCAGGAGCTGCAGGGCTCCGGGGCTCTGGGGCTCCGGGGCTCTGGGGCTCCGGGGCTGCAGGGCAAGGGGACTGCAGGGCTCCACAGCTTGGGGGGCTGCAGGGCTCCGGGGCTGCAGGGCTCGGGTTCTCCAGGGCTCCAGGGCTCCAGGGCTCCAGGGCTGCAGGGCTCCGGGGCTGCTGGGCTCCAGGGCTCCGGGGCGGCTGGGCTCCGGGGCTCCAGGGCCTGGGACCCATGGAACCCGTTCCGGGTACTTTGCCACACTGCGGCCCGGAGGAGGGAGCCCCGGATGCCTGGGAGGTGTTGCCTGGGCATCGCCCATCTGTTCCCCAGCAGGAAACCACCAGCTCCGGGAGGGTGTTTGGGCATACCCTTGCACCTACTAATCCGGAGGAAAATTACCCCCCTTTCTTGTAATCCGTGCACTCGAGGTGACAGAGGGGACCCAGGGCGCAAAAGTGCCCGACCTCCTGGAGCCCTGGCTGGGATCCGGGAGGCAAATGGCACCTCATAGGGACTTCCAGGGACGTCCGGCCATCTAGTCACCCCATAGGAAAGCATTGCGGGCGACCAGATGGCCGAGGCGAGAGGGGCGACCAGATGGCCGGGACCGAAATAACACCAATCTGCCTGCCCCAGGCCTGCAGGGCTCTAGGGCTGCAGGGCTCCGGGGGCTGCAGAGCTACAGGGCTCCAGGGCTGCAGGGCTCCGAGGCTTCAGGCCTCCCCGGGCCCTGATGGACCCTCTGTCCCGGGCGCCCTTGACCCCCCCCGGCCGGCTCGCAGGATGGAGGGTTATTCCCGCACCACCGGGCCCTGCTGGACGGGGCTCAAGCCCCGGGCCCGGTCCCTGGCCCGGCTCCCGGACCCTAGGCCAGGCCCGGGAGAGCCTCCCCTAGGCTGCAGGGCTACAGGGCTACAGGGCTCGGGGGCTGCAGGGCTCCATGGACTGCAGGACTTCGGGGCTGCCGGGCATGGGGGCTCCAGGGCTGCAGGGCTCGGGGGCTCCGGGGCTGCAGGGCTCAGGGGCTCCCGGGCTGCAGGCATCCGGGGCTGCAGGGCTCCTCGGGGGCTCCACAGCTCCCGGGCTCCGGGGCTGCAGGGCTCCAGGGCTGCAGGGCTCCGGGGGGGCTCCAGGGGCTGTAGGGCTCCAGGGGCTCCAGGGCTGCAGGGCTCCAGGGCTGCAGGGCTCCAGGGCTCCAGGGCTGCAGGGCTGCAGGGCTCCATGGGGACTACAGGGCTCCAGGGGCTGTAGGGCTCCGGGGGCTCCAGGACGGAGGGGTATTCCCGCACCTCCGGGCCCTGCCGGATGGGGCTCAAGCCGCGGGCCCGCTCCCGGTCTCTGCTTCTGAAACCCTAGCCAGGCTGGGGAAAGAGCCGCCCTTGCCTCTGATGAACGCCTGGAACCTCGGCCGGCTTGCAGGACGGGGAAGCTCCAGCAAACCCATGGCTGGCCGGACGGAGCTCAAGCCCCGGGCCCGCTCCCGGTCCCTGCTTCCGAAACCCTAGCCCGGCCGGGGAGAGCCTCCCTTGGCCCTGATGAACGCCCGGAACCTCAGCCGGCTTGCGGGACGGGGAGGCTCCAGCAACCCCATGGCCTACCGGACGGAGCTCAAGCCCCGGGCCCGGTCCCTGCTTCCAAAACCCTAGCCAGCCCGGGGAGAGCCTCCCTTGGCCCGATAAACGCCCGGAACCTCGGCCGGCTTGCAGGACGGAGCTCAGGCCCCAGGCCTCAGGCCCAGCCTACCAACCCTAGCCGGGCCCGGGGAGAGCCTCCCGGTAGATCCCCCTGTCCCCAGCACCTGGACCCTGGGCCGGAACCAAGGAGGGTTAAGCCCAGGACACGTCCTCTCCCCGACGGCCTGCCCGGGGAGCCCATTTTTGTTGACTATTAAGCCCCCACGTAGTGGGGGCTTACAGAACTTTGGGAAAGGACAAAAGTTGGAGTTAGCCCATCCGCCAGCCTGCAGGGCCATCTGGTCACCCAGCCCGCAGGGCCATCTAGTCACGCAGCCAGGCGACCAGATGACCCGGGACGACCCAGCGCCCGGATGGCCTGGGAGGGTGCCGTACCCAGTCGCCCTTGCAGTCCAGCGAGGGTGGCCAGGCGCTGCTGCTTGCCTCCCTGCTCGACTTGCCCATTCAGCAGTGGGAAGGGGAGGCCCGGCCGGCGGCGGCCCAGGCTATCTGGTCACCCTGCCGACCCGCAAGGGAAGGTGTGGCCCCCATCCCCGCACCCCGGTGGGGCAGGGAGGGGAGGGAGAGGCCCCCGTGCCGGAGGGCATGTGGTAGAGGCAGCCTCCCGCAGGCCCGTGTTACCCCCTCCACATCCATCCCGCCGGCCAGGCGGCAGAGGGACCCACCCCTGGGTGTGGTGGAGGGAGGCTTCTGCGGGCGCCCACGCACGGAAAGAGACAAAAGCTTGGCTCAGAGGATGACTTTCAATAGATCGCAGCGAGGTAGCTGCTCTGCTACTTACGAAACCCTGACCCAGAATCAGGTTGTCTACGAATGATTTAGCACTGGGTGCCCCACGAACATGGGCCTGATCAAACTCAGA
This sequence comes from Lissotriton vulgaris, assembly GCF_964263255.1. Classification (NCBI taxonomy): domain Eukaryota; kingdom Metazoa; phylum Chordata; class Amphibia; order Caudata; family Salamandridae; genus Lissotriton; species Lissotriton vulgaris. The sequence continues at coordinate 625,950,821 of NC_141699.1, forward strand.
GGAAAAGGACCATCGGCAAGGGGCTGAGAGACAGGAGCGTCCCCGGGCCCCTGAGGGGCCCTGGCGGGCAGGCCCCGGGATGCCTTCCCCCTCTCAGCATGGCCAGACCTCATGGAAGTCTGCCTGATCAAACTCGGAGAAAAATGACCATCGAACCCTGATAAAAACAACCATCGACAATGGGCCGAGAGGCAGAAGCATCCACGGGCCCCTGGGGGCCCCTAGCGGGTGGGTCCTGGGACGCCTTCCCCCTCTCAGCATGGCCAGACCTCACGGAGGTATGCCTGATCAAACTCTGAGAAAAACGACCATCGGCAAGGGGCTGAGAGGCAGGAGCGTCCCCGGGCCCCTGGGGGCCCCTGGCAGGCAGGCTCCAGGACGCCTCCCTCCCTCTCAGCATGGCCAGACCTCATGAAAGTCTGCCTGATCAAACTCGGAGAAAAACAACCATCGAACTTGGCCTCCCCCTCTCAGCATGGCCAGACCTCACTGAGGTATGCCTGATCAAACTCGGAGACAAACAACCATCGGCAAGGGGCTGAGAGGCAGGAGCGTCCCAGGGCCCCTGGGGGACCCTGGCAGGCCCTGGGATGCCTCCCCCCTCTCAGCATGGCTGGACCTCCTGGAAGTCTACCTGATCAAACTCGGCGAAAAACAACCATCTAACTCGGAGAAAAACGACAATCGGCAAGGGGCCAGGAGGCAGAAGTGTCCCCGGGTCCCTGGGGGCCCCTGGCGGGCAGGCCCGGGACACCTTCCCCCTCTCTGCATGGCCAGACCTCACGGAGGTCTGTGCCTTATCAAACTCGGAGAAAAAGGACCATCGGCAAGGGGCTGACAGGCAGGAGCGTCCCCGGGCCCCTGGGGGCCCCTGGCAGGCGGGCCCTGGGATGCCTTCCCCCTCTCAGCATGGCCAGACCTCATGGAAGTCTGCCTGATCAAACTCGGAGAAAAACGACCATCGAACCCTGATAAAAACGACCATCAACAATGGGCAGGAGTGTCCCTGGGCCCCTGGGGGCTCCTGGCGGGCGGGCCCCGGGACGGCTTCCCCCTCTCAGCATGGCCAGACCTCACGGAGGTATGCCTGATCAAACTCGGAGAAAAACAAATATCGAACTCGGAGAAAAACGACCATCGGCAAGGGGCTGAGAGGCTGAAGCGTCCCCGGGCCCCTGGGGGCCCCTGGCGGGAGGGCCCCGGGATGCCTCCCCCCTCTCAGCATGGCCAGACCTCACGGAGGTCTGTGCCTGATCAAACTCGGAGAAAAACGACCATCGGCAAGGGGCTGAGAGGCAGGAGCGTCCCCGGGCCCCTGGGGGCCCCTGGCGGGAGGGCCCCGGGATGCCTTCCCCCTCTCAGCATGGCCAGACCTCATGGAAGTCTGCCTGATCAAACTCGGAGAAAAACAACCATCGAACTTGGAGAAAAACGACCATCGGCAAGGGGCCAAGAGGCAGAAGCGTCCCCGGGCCCCTGGGGGCCCCTGGCGGGTGGGCCCCAGGAAACCTTTCCCACTCAGCATGGCCAGACCTCACGGAGGTCTGTACCTGATCAAACTCGGAGAAAAAGGACAATCGGCAAGGGGCTGAGAGGCAGGAGCGTCCCCGGGCCCCTGTGGGCCCCTGGCGGGCAGGCCCCGGGATGCCTTCCCTCTCTCAGCATGACCAGACCTCATGGAAGTCTGCCTGATGAAACTCGGAGAAAAACGACCATCGAACCCTGATAAAAACGACCATCGACAAGGGGCCGAGAGGCAGAAGCATCCACGGGCCCCTGGGGGCCCCTGGCGGGCGGGCCCCGGGATGCATTCCCCCTCTCAGCATGGCCAGACCTCACTGAGGTATGCCTGATCAAACTCGGAGACAAACAACCATCGGCAAGGGGCTGAGAGGCAGGAGCGTCCCAGGGCCCCTGGGGGACCCTGGCAGGCCCTGGGATGCCTCCCCCCCTCTCAGCATGGCTGGACCTCCTGGAAGTCTACCTGATCAAACTCGGCGAAAAACAACCATCTAACTCAGAGAAAAACGACCATCGGCAAGGGGCCAGGAGGCAGAAGTGTCCCCGGGCCCCTGGGGGCCCCTGGCGGGCAGGCCCGGGACACCTTCCCCCTCTCTGCATGGCCAGACCTCACGGAGGTCTGTGCCTTATCAAACTCGGAGAAAAAGGACCATCGGCAAGGGGCTGACAGGCAGGAGCGTCCCCGGGCCCCTGGGGGCCCCTGGCAGGCGGGCCCTGGGATGCCTTCCCCCTCTCAGCATGGCCAGACCTCATGGAAGTCTGCCTGATCAAACTCGGAGAAAAACGACCATCGAACCCTGATAAAAACGACCATCAACAATGGGCAGTAGTGTCCCTGGGCCCCTGGGGGCTCCTGGCGGGCGGGCCCCGGGACGCCTTCCCCCTCTCAGCATGGCCAGACCTCACGGAGGTATGCCTGATCAAACTCGGAGAAAAACAAATATCGAACTCGGAGAAAAACTACCATCGGCAAGGGGCTGAGAGGCTGAAGTGTCCCCGGGCCCCTGGGGGCCCCTGGCGGGAGGGCCCCGGGATGCCTCCCCCCTCTCAGCATGGCCAGACCTCATGGAAGTCTGCGAGATCAAACTCGGAGAAAAACGACCATCGGCAAGGGGCTGAGAGGCAGAAGCGTCCCCGGGCCCCTGGGGGCCCCTGGCAGGCGGGCCCGGGATGCCTTCCCCCTCTCAGCATGGCCGGACCTCACGGAGGTCTGTGCCTGATCAAACTCGGAGAAAAACGACCATCGGCAAGGGGCTGAGAGGCAGGAGCGTCCCCGGGCCCCTGGGGGCCCCTGGCGGGAGGGCCCCAGGATGCCTCTCCCCTCTCAGCATGGCCGGACCTCATGGAAGTCTGCCTGATCAAACTCAGAGAAAAACAACCATCGAACTTGGAGAAAAACGACCATCGGCAAGGGGCCAAGAGGCAGAAGCGTCCCGGGCCCCTGGGGGCCCCTGGCGGGTGGGCCCCAGGAAACCTTTCCCCCTTAGCATGGCCAGACCTCATGGAAGTCTGCCTGATGAAACTCGGAGAAAAACAACCATCGAACCCTGACAAAAACGACCATCGACAAGGGGCCGAGAGGCAGAAGCATCCACGGGCCCCTGGGGGCCCCTGGCGGGTGGGCCCCGGGACGCCTTACCCCTCTCAGCATGGCCAGACCTCACAGAGGTATGCCTGATCAAACTCCGAGACAAACGACCATCGGCAAGGGGCTGAGAGGCAGGAGCGTCCCCGGGCCCCTGGGGGACCCTGGCAGGCCCCGGGATGCCTCCCCCCCCTCTCAGCATGGCCGGACCTCCTGGAAGTCTGCCTGATCAAACTCGGCGAAAAACAACCATCTAACTCAGAGAAAAACGACCATCGGCAAGGGGCCAAGAGGCAGAAGTGTCCCGGGGCCCCTGGGGGCCCCTGGCGGGCCGGCCCGGGACACCTTCCCCCTCTCAGCATGGCCAGACCTCACGGAGGTCTGTGCCTTATCAAACTCGGAGAAAAAGGACCATCGGCAAGGGGCTGACAGGCAGGAGCGTCCCCGGGCCCCTGGGGGCCCCTGGCGGGCGGGCCCCGGGATGCCTTCCCCCTCTCAGCATGGCCAGACCTCATGGAAGTCTGCCTGATCAAACTCGGAGAAAAACGACCATCGAACCCTGATAAAAACGACCATCAACAATGGGCAGGAGCGTACCCGGGCCCCTGGGGGCCACTGGCGGGTGGGCCCCGGGACGCCTTTCCCCTCTCAGCATGGCCAGACCTCACGGAGGTATGCCTGATCAAACTCGGAGAAAAACAAATATCGAACTCGGAGAAAAACGACCATCGGCAAGGGGCTGAGAGGCTGAAGCGTCCCCGGGCCCCTGGGGGCCCCTGGCAGGCGGGCCCTGGATGCTTTCCCCCTCTCAGCATGGCCGGACCTCACGGAGGTCTGTGCCTGATCAAACTCGGAGAAAAAGGACCATCGGCAAGGGGCTGAGAGGCAGGAGCGTCCCCAGGCCCCTGGGGGCCCCTGGCAGGTGGGCCCCGGGACACCTTCCCCCTCAAACTTGGTGATAAAGGACCATCGGCAAGGGGCTGAGAGGCAAGAGTGTCCCCAGGACACTGGGGGGCCCGGTGGGCAGGCCCCAGGGCTGCCTACCCCTGATTCAGAATCTCCGGAGGTCTGACTGACCCTCTCCCTAGTAATCCGGAGGAACATTACCCCCCTTTCTTGTAATCTGTGCACTCGAAGTCACACAGGGGACCCAAGGCACGAACGAGCCCGACCTCCTGGAGCCCTGGCTGGGATCCGGGAGGCGAATGGCACCTCATCGGGACTTCCAGGGAAGTTCGGTCATCTGGTCGCCCCATTGGAAAGCATTGCGGGCGACCAGATGGCCGAGGCGAGAGGGGCGACCAGATGGCCGGGACCGAAATGACGCCAATCTGCCTGCCCCGGGCCTGCAGGGCTCTGGGGCTGCAGGGCTCATGGGCTCCGGGGCTGCAGGGCTCAGGGGCTCCAGGGCTGCAGGCATCCGGGGCTGCAGGGCTCCGGGGCTGCAGGGCTCCGGGGCTCCAGGGCTCTAGGACTCCAGGGCTCCAGGTCTCCAGGGCTGCAGGGCTCCGGGGCTGCTGGGCTCCAGGGCTCGGGGGCTCCAGGGTAGCAGGGCTCCAGGGGTCGGGACCCATGGAGCCCGTCCCGGGTACTTTGCCACTCTGCGGCCCAGAGGAGGGAGCCCCGGATGCCTGGGAGGTGTTGCCCGGGCATCGCCCATCTGGTCCCCAGCAGGGAACCACCAGCCCCGGGAGGGTGTTTGGTCAAACCCTTGCACCTACTAATCCGGAGGAAAATTACCCCCCTTTCTTGTAATCCGTGCACTCGAGGTGACAGAGGGGACCCAGGGCGCAAACGTGCCCGACCTCCTGGAGCCCTGGCTGGGATCCGGGAGGCGAATGGCACCTCATAGGGACTTCCAGGGAAGTCCGGCCATCTAGTCGCCCCATAGGAAAGCATTGCGGGCAACCAGATGGCTGAGGCGAAAGGGGCGACCAGATGGCCGGGACCAAAATGACGCCAATCGGCCTGCCCCGGGCCTGTAGGGCTCAGGAGCTGCAGGGCTCCGGGGCTCTGGGGCTCCGGGGCTCTGGGGCTGCAGGGCTGCAGGGCAAGGGGACTGCAGGGCTCCACAGCTTGGGGGGCTGCAGGGCTCCGGGGCTGCAGGGCTCGGGTTCTCCAGGGCTCCAGGGCTCCAGGGCTCCAGGGCTCCAGGGCTGCAGGGCTCCGGGGCTGCTGGGCTCCAGGGCTCCGGGGCGGCTGGGCTCCGGGGCTCCAGGGCCTGGGACCCATGGAACCCGTTCCGGGTACTTTGCCACACTGCGGCCCGGAGGAGGGAGCCCCGGATGCCTGGGAGGTGTTGCCCGGGCATCGCCCATCTGGTCCCCAGCAGGAAACCACCAGCCCCGGGAGGGTGTTTGGGCATACCCTTGCACCTACTAATCCGGAGGAAAATTACCCCCCTTTCTTGTAATCCGTGCACTCGAGGTGACAGAGGGGACCCAGGGCACAAAAGTGCCCGACCTCCTGGAGCCCTGGCTGGGATCCGGGAGGCAAATGGCACCTCATAGGGACTTCCAGGGACGTCCGGCCATCTAGTCACCCCATAGGAAAGCATTGCGGGCGACCAAATGGCCGAGGCGAGAGGGGCGACCAGATGGCCGGGACCGAAATAACACCAATCTGCCTGCCCCAGGCCTGCAGGGCTCTGGGGCTGCAGGGCTCCGGGGGCTGCAGAGCTACAGGGCTCCAGGGCTGCAGGGCTCCGGGGCTTCAGGCCTCCCCGGGCCCTGATGGACCCTCTGTCCCGGGCGCCCTTGACCCCCCCCGGCCGGCTCGCAGGATGGAGGGTTATTCCCGCACCACCGGGCCCTGCTGGACTGGGCTCAAGCCCCGGGCCCGGTCCCTGGCCCGGCTCCCGGACCCTAGGCCAGGCCCGGGAGAGCCTCCCCTAGGCTGCAGGGCTACAGGGCTACAGGGCTCTGGGGCTGCAGGGCTCCATGGACTGCAGGACTTCGGGGCTGCCGGGCATGGGGGCTCCAGGGCTGCAGGGCTCGGGGGCTCCGGGGCTGCAGGGCTCAGGGGCTCCGGGGCTGCAGGCATCCGGGGCTGCAGGGCTCGGGGGCTGCAGGGCTCCTCGGGGGCTCCACAGCTCCCGGGCTCCGGGGCTGCAGGGCTCCAGGGCTGCAGGGCTCCGGGGGGGCTCCAGGGGCTGTAGGGCTCCAGGGGCTCCAGGGCTGCAGGGCTCCAGGGCTGCAGGGCTCCAGGGCTCCAGGGCTGCAGGGCTGCAGGGCTCCAGGGCTCGCAGGCTCCAGGGCAGCAGGGCTCCAGGGCTTGGAACCCATGGAGCCCGTCCCCGGTACTTTGCCACTCTGCGGCCCGGAGGAGGGAGCCCCGGATGCATGGAAGGTGTTGCCCGGGCATCGCCCATCTGGTCCACAGCAGGGAACCACCAGCCCCGGGAGGGTGTTTGGGCATACCCTTGCACCTACTAATCCGGAGGAAAATTACCCCCCTTTCTTGTAATCTGTGCACTCGAGGTGACAGAGGGGACCCAGGGCGCAAACATGCCCGACCTCCTGGAGCCCTGGCTGGGATCCGGGAGGCGAATGGCACCTCATAGGGACTTCCAGGGAAGTCCGGCCATCTAGTCGCCCCATAGGAAAGCATTGCGGGCAACCAGATGGCTGAGGCGAAAGGGGCGACCAGATGGCCGGGACCAAAATGACGCCAATCGGCCTGCCCCGGGCCTGTAGGGCTCAGGAGCTGCAGGGCTCCGGGGCTGCAGGGCTCGGGGACTGCAGGGCTCCACGGCTCGGGGGGCTGCAGCGCTCCGGGGCTCCAGGGCTCCGGGGCTCCGGGGCTCCGGGGCTGCTGGGCTCCGGGGCTGCTGGGCTCCAGGGCTCGGGGGCTCCAGGGCAGAAGGGCTCCAGGGCTCCAAGGCTCCGGGGCTCCAGGGCCCGGGACCCATGGAGCCCGTCCCGGGTACTTTGCCACTCTGCGGCCCGGAGGAGGGAGCCCCGGATGCATGGAAGGTCTTGCCCGGGCATCGCCCATCTGGTCCACAACAGGGAACCACCAGCCCCGGGAGGGTGTTTGGGCATACCCTTGCACCTACTAATCCGGAGGAAAATTAACCCCTTTTCTTGTAATCTGTGCACTCGAGGTGACAGAGGGGACCCAGGGCGCAAACGTGCCCGACCTCCTGGAGCCCTGGCTGGGATCCGGGAGGCGAATGGCACCTCATAGGGACTTCCAGGGAAGTCCGGCCATCTAGTCGCCCCATAGGAAAGCATTGCGGGCGACCAGATGGCCGAGGCGAGAGGGGCGACCAGATGGCCGGGACCGAAATGACGCCAATCTGCCTGCCCCGGGCCTGCAGGGCTCTGGGGCTGCAGGGCTCTGGGGGCTGCAGAGCTACAGGGCTCCGGGGCTGCAGGGCTCCGGGGCTTCAGTCCTCCCCGGGCCCTGATGGACCCTCTGTCCCGGGCGCCCGGACCCCCCTGGCCGGCTCACAGGACGGAGGGGTATTCCCGCACCACCGGGCCATGCCGGATGGGGCTCAAGCCCCGTGCCCGGTCCCAGGCCCGGCTCCTGGACCCTAGGCCAGGCCCGGGAGAGCCTCCTCTGGGCTGCAGGGCTCCAGGGCTACAGGACACGGGGGCTGCGAGCTCTGTAGGCTGCAGGGCTTCGGGGCTGCCGGGCTCGCGGGCTCCAGGGCTCCAGGGCTCGGGGGCTCCGGGGCTGCAGGGCTCAGGGGCTCCGTGGCTGCAGGCATCCGGGGCTGCAGGGCTCGGGGGCTGCAGGGCTCCTCGGGGGCTCCAGGGCTCCCGGGCTCCGGGGCTGCACGGCTCCGGGGCTCCAGGGCTCCAGGGCTACAGGGATCCAGGGCTGCTGGGCTCCAGGGCTCGGGGGCTCCAGGGCAGCAGGGCAGCAGGGCTCCAGGGCTTGGGACCCATGGAGCCCGTCCCGGGTACTTTGCCACTCTGCAGACCGGAGGAGGGAGCCCCTAATGCCTGGGAGGTGTTGCCCGGGCATCGCTCATCTGGTCCCCAGCAGGGAACCACCAGCCCCGGGAGGGTGTTTGGGCATACCCTTGCACCTACTAATCCGGAGGAAAATTACCCCCCTTTCTTGTAATCCATGCACTCGAGGTGACCCAGGGCACAAACGTGCCCGACCTCCTGGAGCCCTGGCTGGAATCCGGGAGGCAAATGGCACCTCATAGGGACTTCCAGGGAAGTCCGGCCATCTAGTCGCCCCATAGGAAAGCATTGCGGGCGACCAGATGGCCGAGGCGAGAGGGGCGACCCGATTGCCGGGACCGAAATGACACCAATCTGCCTGCCCCGGGCCTGTAGGGCTCAGGAGCTGCAGGGCTCCGGGGCTCTGGGGCTCCGGGGCTCTGGGGCTGCAGGGCTGCAGGGCAAGGGGACTGCAGGGCTCCACAGCTTGGGGGGCTGCAGGGCTCCGGGGCTGCAGGGCTCGGGTTCTCCAGGGCTCCAGGGCTCCAGGGCTGCAGGGCTCCGGGGCTGCTGGGCTCCAGGGCTCCGGGGCGGCTGGGCTCTGGGGCTCCAGGGCCTGGGACCCATGGTACCCGTTCCGGGTACTTTGCCACACTACGGCCCGGAGGAGGGAGCCCCGGATGCCTGGGAGGTGTTGCCCGGGCATCGCCCATCTGGTCCCCAGCAGGAAACCACCAGCCCCGGGAGGGTGTTTGGGCAAACCCTTGCACCTACTAATCCGGAGGAAAATTACCCCCCTTTCTTGTAATCCGTGCACTCGAGGTGACAGAGGGGACCCAGGGCGCAAACGTGCCCAACCTCCTGGAGCCCTGGCTGGGATCCGGGAGGCGAATGGCACCTCATAGGGACTTCCAGGGAAGTCCGCCATCTAGTTGCCCCATAGAAAGCATTGCGGGCGACCAGATGGCCGAGGCGAGAGGGGCGACCAGATGGCCGGGACCGAAATGACGCCAATCTGCCTGCCCCGGGCCTGCAGGGCTCTGGGGCTGCAGGGCTCCGGGGGCTGCAGAGCTACAGGGCTCCGGGGCTGCAGGGTTCCGGGGCTTCAGTCCTCCCCGGGCCCTGATGGACCCTCTGTCCCGGGCGCCCGGACCCCCCTGGCCGGCTCACAGGACGGAGGGGTATTCCCGCACCACCGGGCCATGCCGGATGGGGCTCAAGCCCCGTGCCCGGTCCCAGGCCCGGCTCCCGGACCCTAGGCCAGGCCCGGGAGAGCCTCCTCTGGGCTGCAGGGCTCCAGGGCTACAGGGCTCGGGGGCTGCGAGCTCTGTAGGCTGCAGGGCTTCGGGGCTGCCGGGCTCGCGGGCTCCAGGGCTCCAGGGCTCGGGGGCTCCGGGGCTGCAGGGCTCAGGGGCTCCCAGGCTGCAGGCATCCGGGGCTGCAGGGCTCGGGGGCTGCAGGGCTCCTCGGGGGCTCCACAGCTCCCGGGCTCCGGGGCTGCAGGGCTCCAGGGCTGCAGGGCTCCGGGGGGGCTCCAGGGGCTGTAGGGCTCCAGGGGCTCCAGGGCTGCAGGGCTCCAGGGCTGCAGGGCTCCAGGGCTCCAGGGCTGCAGGGCTGCAGGGCTCCATGGGGACTACAGGTCTCCAGGGGCTGTAGGGCTCCGGGGGCTCCAGGACGGAGGGGTATTCCCGCACCTCCGGGCCCTGCCGGATGGGGCTCAAGCCGCGGGCCCGCTCCCGGTCTCTGCTTCTGAAACCCTAGCCAGGCTGGGGAAAGAGCCGCCCTTGCCTCTGATGAACGCCTGGAACCTCGGCCGGCTTGCAGGACGGGGAAGCTCCAGCAAACCCATGGCTGGCCGGACGGAGCTCAAGCCCCGGGCCCGCTCCCGGTCCCTGCTTCCGAAACCCTAGCCCGGCCGGGGAGAGCCTCCCTTGGCCCTGATGAACGCCCGGAACCTCAGCCGGCTTGCGGGACGGGGAGGCTCCAGCAACCCCATGGCCTACCGGACGGAGCTCAAGCCCCGGGCCCGGTCCCTGCTTCCAAAACCCTAGCCAGCCCGGGGAGAGCCTCCCTTGGCCCGATAAACGCCCGGAACCTCGGCCGGCTTGCAGGACGGAGCTCAGGCCCCAGGCCTCAGGCCCAGCCTACCAACCCTAGCCGGGCCCGGGGAGAGCCTCCCGGTAGATCCCCCTGTCCCCAGCACCTGGACCCTGGGCCGGAACCAAGGAGGGTTAAGCCCAGGACACGTCCTCTCCCCGACGGCCTGCCCGGGGAGCCCATTTTTGTTGACTATTAAGCCCCCACGTAGTGGGGGCTTACAGAACTTTGGGAAAGGACAAAAGTTGGAGTTAGCCCATCCGCCAGCCTGCAGGGCCATCTGGTCACCCAGCCCGCAGGGCCATCTAGTCACGCAGCCAGGCGACCAGATGACCCGGGACGACCCAGCGCCCGGATGGCCTGGGAGGGTGCCGTACCCAGTCGCCCTTGCAGTCCAGCGAGGGTGGCCAGGCGCTGCTGCTTGCCTCCCTGCTCGACTTGCCCATTCAGCAGTGGGAAGGGGAGGCCCGGCCGGCGGCGGCCCAGGCTATCTGGTCACCCTGCCGACCCGCAAGGGAAGGTGTGGCCCCCATCCCCGCACCCCGGTGGGGCAGGGAGGGGAGGGAGAGGCCCCCGTGCCGGAGGGCATGTGGTAGAGGCAGCCTCCCGCAGGCCCGTGTTACCCCCTCCACATCCATCCCGCCGGCCAGGCGGCAGAGGGACCCACCCCTGGGTGTGGTGGAGGGAGGCTTCTGCGGGCGCCCACGCACGGAAAGAGACAAAAGCTTGGCTCAGAGGATGACTTTCAATAGATCGCAGCGAGGTAGCTGCTCTGCTACTTACGAAACCCTGACCCAGAATCAGGTTGTCTACGAATGATTTAGCACTGGGTGCCCCACGAACATGGGCCTGATCAAACTCAGAGGAAAAGGACCATCGGCAAGGGGCTGAGAGACAGGAGCGTCCCCGGGCCCCTGAGGGGCCCTGGCGGGCAGGCCCCGGGATGCCTTCCCCCTCTCAGCATGGCCAGACCTCATGGAAGTCTGCCTGATCAAACTCGGAGAAAAATGACCATCGAACCCTGATAAAAACAACCATCGACAATGGGCCGAGAGGCAGAAGCATCCACGGGCCCCTGGGGGCCCCTAGCGGGTGGGTCCTGGGACGCCTTCCCCCTCTCAGCATGGCCAGACCTCACGGAGGTATGCCTGATCAAACTCTGAGAAAAACGACCATCGGCAAGGGGCTGAGAGGCAGGAGCGTCCCCGGGCCCCTGGGGGCCCCTGGCAGGCAGGCTCCAGGACGCCTCCCTCCCTCTCAGCATGGCCAGACCTCATGAAAGTCTGCCTGATCAAACTCGGAGAAAAACAACCATCGAACTTGGCCTCCCCCTCTCAGCATGGCCAGACCTCACTGAGGTATGCCTGATCAAACTCGGAGACAAACAACCATCGGCAAGGGGCTGAGAGGCAGGAGCGTCCCAGGGCCCCTGGGGGACCCTGGCAGGCCCTGGGATGCCTCCCCCCTCTCAGCATGGCTGGACCTCCTGGAAGTCTACCTGATCAAACTCGGCGAAAAACAACCATCTAACTCGGAGAAAAACGACAATCGGCAAGGGGCCAGGAGGCAGAAGTGTCCCCGGGTCCCTGGGGGCCCCTGGCGGGCAGGCCCGGGACACCTTCCCCCTCTCTGCATGGCCAGACCTCACGGAGGTCTGTGCCTTATCAAACTCGGAGAAAAAGGACCATCGGCAAGGGGCTGACAGGCAGGAGCGTCCCCGGGCCCCTGGGGGCCCCTGGCAGGCGGGCCCTGGGATGCCTTCCCCCTCTCAGCATGGCCAGACCTCATGGAAGTCTGCCTGATCAAACTCGGAGAAAAACGACCATCGAACCCTGATAAAAACGACCATCAACAATGGGCAGGAGTGTCCCTGGGCCCCTGGGGGCTCCTGGCGGGCGGGCCCCGGGACGGCTTCCCCCTCTCAGCATGGCCAGACCTCACGGAGGTATGCCTGATCAAACTCGGAGAAAAACAAATATCGAACTCGGAGAAAAACGACCATCGGCAAGGGGCTGAGAGGCTGAAGCGTCCCCGGGCCCCTGGGGGCCCCTGGCGGGAGGGCCCCGGGATGCCTCCCCCCTCTCAGCATGGCCAGACCTCACGGAGGTCTGTGCCTGATCAAACTCGGAGAAAAACGACCATCGGCAAGGGGCTGAGAGGCAGGAGCGTCCCCGGGCCCCTGGGGGCCCCTGGCGGGAGGGCCCCGGGATGCCTTCCCCCTCTCAGCATGGCCAGACCTCATGGAAGTCTGCCTGATCAAACTCGGAGAAAAACAACCATCGAACTTGGAGAAAAACGACCATCGGCAAGGGGCCAAGAGGCAGAAGCGTCCCCGGGCCCCTGGGGGCCCCTGGCGGGTGGGCCCCAGGAAACCTTTCCCACTCAGCATGGCCAGACCTCACGGAGGTCTGTACCTGATCAAACTCGGAGAAAAAGGACAATCGGCAAGGGGCTGAGAGGCAGGAGCGTCCCCGGGCCCCTGTGGGCCCCTGGCGGGCAGGCCCCGGGATGCCTTCCCTCTCTCAGCATGACCAGACCTCATGGAAGTCTGCCTGATGAAACTCGGAGAAAAACGACCATCGAACCCTGATAAAAACGACCATCGACAAGGGGCCGAGAGGCAGAAGCATCCACGGGCCCCTGGGGGCCCCTGGCGGGCGGGCCCCGGGATGCATTCCCCCTCTCAGCATGGCCAGACCTCACTGAGGTATGCCTGATCAAACTCGGAGACAAACAACCATCGGCAAGGGGCTGAGAGGCAGGAGCGTCCCAGGGCCCCTGGGGGACCCTGGCAGGCCCTGGGATGCCTCCCCCCCTCTCAGCATGGCTGGACCTCCTGGAAGTCTACCTGATCAAACTCGGCGAAAAACAACCATCTAACTCAGAGAAAAACGACCATCGGCAAGGGGCCAGGAGGCAGAAGTGTCCCCGGGCCCCTGGGGGCCCCTGGCGGGCAGGCCCGGGACACCTTCCCCCTCTCTGCATGGCCAGACCTCACGGAGGTCTGTGCCTTATCAAACTCGGAGAAAAAGGACCATCGGCAAGGGGCTGACAGGCAGGAGCGTCCCCGGGCCCCTGGGGGCCCCTGGCAGGCGGGCCCTGGGATGCCTTCCCCCTCTCAGCATGGCCAGACCTCATGGAAGTCTGCCTGATCAAACTCGGAGAAAAACGACCATCGAACCCTGATAAAAACGACCATCAACAATGGGCAGTAGTGTCCCTGGGCCCCTGGGGGCTCCTGGCGGGCGGGCCCCGGGACGCCTTCCCCCTCTCAGCATGGCCAGACCTCACGGAGGTATGCCTGATCAAACTCGGAGAAAAACAAATATCGAACTCGGAGAAAAACTACCATCGGCAAGGGGCTGAGAGGCTGAAGTGTCCCCGGGCCCCTGGGGGCCCCTGGCGGGAGGGCCCCGGGATGCCTCCCCCCTCTCAGCATGGCCAGACCTCATGGAAGTCTGCGAGATCAAACTCGGAGAAAAACGACCATCGGCAAGGGGCTGAGAGGCAGAAGCGTCCCCGGGCCCCTGGGGGCCCCTGGCAGGCGGGCCCGGGATGCCTTCCCCCTCTCAGCATGGCCGGACCTCACGGAGGTCTGTGCCTGATCAAACTCGGAGAAAAACGACCATCGGCAAGGGGCTGAGAGGCAGGAGCGTCCCCGGGCCCCTGGGGGCCCCTGGCGGGAGGGCCCCAGGATGCCTCTCCCCTCTCAGCATGGCCGGACCTCATGGAAGTCTGCCTGATCAAACTCAGAGAAAAACAACCATCGAACTTGGAGAAAAACGACCATCGGCAAGGGGCCAAGAGGCAGAAGCGTCCCGGGCCCCTGGGGGCCCCTGGCGGGTGGGCCCCAGGAAACCTTTCCCCCTTAGCATGGCCAGACCTCATGGAAGTCTGCCTGATGAAACTCGGAGAAAACAACCATCGAACCCTGACAAAAACGACCATCGACAAGGGGCCGAGAGGCAGAAGCATCCACGGGCCCCTGGGGGCCCCTGGCGGGTGGGCCCCGGGACGCCTTACCCCTCTCAGCATGGCCAGACCTCACAGAGGTATGCCTGATCAAACTCCGAGACAAACGACCATCGGCAAGGGGCTGAGAGGCAGGAGCGTCCCCGGGCCCCTGGGGGACCCTGGCAGGCCCCGGGATGCCTCCCCCCCCTCTCAGCATGGCCGGACCTCCTGGAAGTCTGCCTGATCAAACTCGGCGAAAAACAACCATCTAACTCAGAGAAAAACGACCATCGGCAAGGGGCCAAGAGGCAGAAGTGTCCCGGGGCCCCTGGGGGCCCCTGGCGGGCCGGCCCGGGACACCTTCCCCCTCTCAGCATGGCCAGACCTCACGGAGGTCTGTGCCTTATCAAACTCGGAGAAAAAGGACCATCGGCAAGGGGCTGACAGGCAGGAGCGTCCCCGGGCCCCTGGGGGCCCCTGGCGGGCGGGCCCCGGGATGCCTTCCCCCTCTCAGCATGGCCAGACCTCATGGAAGTCTGCCTGATCAAACTCGGAGAAAAACGACCATCGAACCCTGATAAAAACGACCATCAACAATGGGCAGGAGCGTACCCGGGCCCCTGGGGGCCACTGGCGGGTGGGCCCCGGGACGCCTTTCCCCTCTCAGCATGGCCAGACCTCACGGAGGTATGCCTGATCAAACTCGGAGAAAAACAAATATCGAACTCGGAGAAAAACGACCATCGGCAAGGGGCTGAGAGGCTGAAGCGTCCCCGGGCCCCTGGGGGCCCCTGGCAGGCGGGCCCTGGATGCTTTCCCCCTCTCAGCATGGCCGGACCTCACGGAGGTCTGTGCCTGATCAAACTCGGAGAAAAAGGACCATCGGCAAGGGGCTGAGAGGCAGGAGCGTCCCCAGGCCCCTGGGGGCCCCTGGCAGGTGGGCCCCGGGACACCTTCCCCCTCAAACTTGGTGATAAAGGACCATCGGCAAGGGGCTGAGAGGCAAGAGTGTCCCCAGGACACTGGGGGGCCCGGTGGGCAGGCCCCAGGGCTGCCTACCCCTGATTCAGAATCTCCGGAGGTCTGACTGACCCTCTCCCTAGTAATCCGGAGGAACATTACCCCCCTTTCTTGTAATCTGTGCACTCGAAGTCACACAGGGGACCCAAGGCACGAACGAGCCCGACCTCCTGGAGCCCTGGCTGGGATCCGGGAGGCGAATGGCACCTCATCGGGACTTCCAGGGAAGTTCGGTCATCTGGTCGCCCCATTGGAAAGCATTGCGGGCGACCAGATGGCCGAGGCGAGAGGGGCGACCAGATGGCCGGGACCGAAATGACGCCAATCTGCCTGCCCCGGGCCTGCAGGGCTCTGGGGCTGCAGGGCTCATGGGCTCCGGGGCTGCAGGGCTCAGGGGCTCCAGGGCTGCAGGCATCCGGGGCTGCAGGGCTCCGGGGCTGCAGGGCTCCGGGGCTCCAGGGCTCTAGGACTCCAGGGCTCCAGGTCTCCAGGGCTGCAGGGCTCCGGGGCTGCTGGGCTCCAGGGCTCGGGGGCTCCAGGGTAGCAGGGCTCCAGGGGTCGGGACCCATGGAGCCCGTCCCGGGTACTTTGCCACTCTGCGGCCCAGAGGAGGGAGCCCCGGATGCCTGGGAGGTGTTGCCCGGGCATCGCCCATCTGGTCCCCAGCAGGGAACCACCAGCCCCGGGAGGGTGTTTGGTCAAACCCTTGCACCTACTAATCCGGAGGAAAATTACCCCCCTTTCTTGTAATCCGTGCACTCGAGGTGACAGAGGGGACCCAGGGCGCAAACGTGCCCGACCTCCTGGAGCCCTGGCTGGGATCCGGGAGGCGAATGGCACCTCATAGGGACTTCCAGGGAAGTCCGGCCATCTAGTCGCCCCATAGGAAAGCATTGCGGGCAACCAGATGGCTGAGGCGAAAGGGGCGACCAGATGGCCGGGACCAAAATGACGCCAATCGGCCTGCCCCGGGCCTGTAGGGCTCAGGAGCTGCAGGGCTCCGGGGCTCTGGGGCTCCGGGGCTCTGGGGCTGCAGGGCTGCAGGGCAAGGGGACTGCAGGGCTCCACAGCTTGGGGGGCTGCAGGGCTCCGGGGCTGCAGGGCTCGGGTTCTCCAGGGCTCCAGGGCTCCAGGGCTCCAGGGCTCCAGGGCTGCAGGGCTCCGGGGCTGCTGGGCTCCAGGGCTCCAGGGCCTGGGACCCATGGAACCCGTTCCGGGTACTTTGCCACACTGCGGCCCGGAGGAGGGAGCCCCGGATGCCTGGGAGGTGTTGCCCGGGCATCGCCCATCTGGTCCCCAGCAGGAAACCACCAGCCCCGGGAGGGTGTTTGGGCATACCCTTGCACCTACTAATCCGGAGGAAAATTACCCCCCTTTCTTGTAATCCGTGCACTCGAGGTGACAGAGGGGACCCAGGGCACAAAAGTGCCCGACCTCCTGGAGCCCTGGCTGGGATCCGGGAGGCAAATGGCACCTCATAGGGACTTCCAGGGACGTCCGGCCATCTAGTCACCCCATAGGAAAGCATTGCGGGCGACCAAATGGCCGAGGCGAGAGGGGCGACCAGATGGCCGGGACCGAAATAACACCAATCTGCCTGCCCCAGGCCTGCAGGGCTCTGGGGCTGCAGGGCTCCGGGGGCTGCAGAGCTACAGGGCTCCAGGGCTGCAGGGCTCCGGGGCTTCAGGCCTCCCCGGGCCCTGATGGACCCTCTGTCCCGGGCGCCCTTGACCCCCCCCGGCCGGCTCGCAGGATGGAGGGTTATTCCCGCACCACCGGGCCCTGCTGGACTGGGCTCAAGCCCCGGGCCCGGTCCCTGGCCCGGCTCCCGGACCCTAGGCCAGGCCCGGGAGAGCCTCCCCTAGGCTGCAGGGCTACAGGGCTACAGGGCTCGGGGGCTGCAGGGCTCCATGGACTGCAGGACTTCGGGGCTGCCGGGCATGGGGGCTCCAGGGCTGCAGGGCTCGGGGGCTCCGGGGCTGCAGGGCTCAGGGGCTCCGGGGCTGCAGGCATCCGGGGCTGCAGGGCTCGGGGGCTGCAGGGCTCCTCGGGGGCTCCACAGCTCCCGGGCTCCGGGGCTGCAGGGCTCCAGGGCTGCAGGGCTCCGGGGGGGCTCCAGGGGCTGTAGGGCTCCAGGGGCTCCAGGGCTGCAGGGCTCCAGGGCTGCAGGGCTCCAGGGCTCCAGGGCTGCAGGGCTGCAGGGCTCCAGGGCTCGCAGGCTCCAGGGCAGCAGGGCTCCAGGGCTTGGAACCCATGGAGCCCGTCCCCGGTACTTTGCCACTCTGCGGCCCGGAGGAGGGAGCCCCGGATGCATGGAAGGTGTTGCCCGGGCATCGCCCATCTGGTCCACAGCAGGGAACCACCAGCCCCGGGAGGGTGTTTGGGCATACCCTTGCACCTACTAATCCGGAGGAAAATTACCCCCCTTTCTTGTAATCTGTGCACTCGAGGTGACAGAGGGGACCCAGGGCGCAAACATGCCCGACCTCCTGGAGCCCTGGCTGGGATCCGGGAGGCGAATGGCACCTCATAGGTACTTCCAGGGAAGTCCGGCCATCTAGTCGCCCCATAGGAAAGCATTGCGGGCAACCAGATGGCTGAGGCGAAAGGGGCGACCAGATGGCCGGGACCAAAATGACGCCAATCGGCCTGCCCCGGGCCTGTAGGGCTCAGGAGCTGCAGGGCTCCGGGGCTGCAGGGCTCGGGGACTGCAGGGCTCCACGGCTCGGGGGGCTGCAGCGCTCCGGGGCTCCAGGGCTCCGGGGCTCCGGGGCTCCGGGGCTGCTGGGCTCCGGGGCTGCTGGGCTCCAGGGCTCGGGGGCTCCAGGGCAGAAGGGCTCCAGGGCTCCAAGGCTCCGGGGCTCCAGGGCCCGGGACCCATGGAGCCCGTCCCGGGTACTTTGCCACTCTGCGGCCCGGAGGAGGGAGCCCCGGATGCATGGAAGGTCTTGCCCGGGCATCGCCCATCTGGTCCACAACAGGGAACCACCAGCCCCGGGAGGGTGTTTGGGCATACCCTTGCACCTACTAATCCGGAGGAAAATTAACCCCTTTTCTTGTAATCTGTGCACTCGAGGTGACAGAGGGGACCCAGGGCGCAAACGTGCCCGACCTCCTGGAGCCCTGGCTGGGATCCGGGAGGCGAATGGCACCTCATAGGGACTTCCAGGGAAGTCCGGCCATCTAGTCGCCCCATAGGAAAGCATTGCGGGCGACCAGATGGCCGAGGCGAGAGGGGCGACCAGATGGCCGGGACCGAAATGACGCCAATCTGCCTGCCCCGGGCCTGCAGGGCTCTGGGGCTGCAGGGCTCTGGGGGCTGCAGAGCTACAGGGCTCCGGGGCTGCAGGGCTCCGGGGCTTCAGTCCTCCCCGGGCCCTGATGGACCCTCTGTCCCGGGCGCCCGGACCCCCCTGGCCGGCTCACAGGACGGAGGGGTATTCCCGCACCACCGGGCCATGCCGGATGGGGCTCAAGCCCCGTGCCCGGTCCCAGGCCCGGCTCCTGGACCCTAGGCCAGGCCCGGGAGAGCCTCCTCTGGGCTGCAGGGCTCCAGGGCTACAGGGCACGGGGGCTGCGAGCTCTGTAGGCTGCAGGGCTTCGGGGCTGCCGGGCTCGCGGGCTCCAGGGCTCCAGGGCTCGGGGGCTCCGGGGCTGCAGGGCTCAGGGGCTCCGTGGCTGCAGGCATCCGGGGCTGCAGGGCTCGGGGGCTGCAGGGCTCCTCGGGGGCTCCAGGGCTCCCGGGCTCCGGGGCTGCACGGCTCCGGGGCTCCAGGGCTCCAGGGCTACAGGGATCCAGGGCTGCTGGGCTCCAGGGCTCGGGGGCTCCAGGGCAGCAGGGCTCCAGGGCTTGGGACCCATGGAGCCCGTCCCGGGTACTTTGCCACTCTGCAGACCGGAGGAGGGAGCCCCTAATGCCTGGGAGGTGTTGCCCGGGCATCGCTCATCTGGTCCCCAGCAGGGAACCACCAGCCCCGGGAGGGTGTTTGGGCATACCCTTGCACCTACTAATCCGGAGGAAAATTACCCCCCTTTCTTGTAATCCATGCACTCGAGGTGACCCAGGGCACAAACGTGCCCGACCTCCTGGAGCCCTGGCTGGAATCCGGGAGGCAAATGGCACCTCATAGGGACTTCCAGGGAAGTCCGGCCATCTAGTCGCCCCATAGGAAAGCATTGCGGGCGACCAGATGGCCGAGGCGAGAGGGGCGACCCGATTGCCGGGACCGAAATGACACCAATCTGCCTGCCCCGGGCCTGTAGGGCTCAGGAGCTGCAGGGCTCCGGGGCTCTGGGGCTCCGGGGCTCTGGGGCTGCAGGGCTGCAGGGCAAGGGGACTGCAGGGCTCCACAGCTTGGGGGGCTGCAGGGCTCCGGGGCTGCAGGGCTCGGGTTCTCCAGGGCTCCAGGGCTCCAGGGCTGCAGGGCTCCGGGGCTGCTGGGCTCCAGGGCTCCGGGGCGGCTGGGCTCTGGGGCTCCAGGGCCTGGGACCCATGGTACCCGTTCCGGGTACTTTGCCACACTACGGCCCGGAGGAGGGAGCCCCGGATGCCTGGGAGGTGTTGCCCGGGCATCGCCCATCTGGTCCCCAGCAGGAAACCACCAGCCCCGGGAGGGTGTTTGGGCAAACCCTTGCACCTACTAATCCGGAGGAAAATTACCCCCCTTTCTTGTAATCCGTGCACTCGAGGTGACAGAGGGGACCCAGGGCGCAAACGTGCCCAACCTCCTGGAGCCCTGGCTGGGATCCGGGAGGCGAATGGCACCTCATAGGGACTTCCAGGGAAGTCCGCCATCTAGTTGCCCCATAGGAAAGCATTGCGGGCGACCAGATGGCCGAGGCGAGAGGGGCGACCAGATGGCCGGGACCGAAATGACGCCAATCTGCCTGCCCCGGGCCTGCAGGGCTCTGGGGCTGCAGGGCTCCGGGGGCTGCAGAGCTACAGGGCTCCGGGGCTGCAGGGTTCCGGGGCTTCAGTCCTCCCCGGGCCCTGATGGACCCTCTGTCCCGGGCGCCCGGACCCCCCTGGCCGGCTCACAGGACGGAGGGGTATTCCCGCACCACCGGGCCATGCCGGATGGGGCTCAAGCCCCGTGCCCGGTCCCAGGCCCGGCTCCCGGACCCTAGGCCAGGCCCGGGAGAGCCTCCTCTGGGCTGCAGGGCTACAGGGCTCGGGGGCTGCGAGCTCTGTAGGCTGCAGGGCTTCGGGGCTGCCGGGCTCGCGGGCTCCAGGGCTCCAGGGCTCGGGGGCTCCGGGGCTGCAGGGCTCAGGGGCTCCCAGGCTGCAGGCATCCGGGGCTGCAGGGCTCGGGGGCTGCAGGGCTCCTCGGGGGCTCCACAGCTCCCGGGCTCCGGGGCTGCAGGGCTCCAGGGCTGCAGGGCTCCGGGGGGGCTCCAGGGGCTGTAGGGCTCCAGGGGCTCCAGGGCTGCAGGGCTCCAGGGCTCCAGGGCTGCAGGGCTGCAGGGCTCCATGGGGACTACAGGGCTCCAGGGGCTGTAGGGCTCCGGGGGCTCCAGGACGGAGGGGTATTCCCGCACCTCCAGGCCCTGCCGGATGGGGCTCAAGCCGCGGGCCCGCTCCCGGTCTCTGCTTCTGAAACCCTAGCCAGGCTGGGGAAAGAGCCGCCCTTGCCTCTGATGAACGCCTGGAACCTCGGCCGGCTTGCAGGACGGGGAAGCTCCAGCAAACCCATGGCTGGCCGGACGGAGCTCAAGCCCCGGGCCCGCTCCCGGTCCCTGCTTCCGAAACCCTAGCCCGGCCGGGGAGAGCCTCCCTTGGCCCTGATGAATGCCCGGAACCTCAGCCGGCTTGCGGGACGGGGAGGCTCCAGCAACCCCATGGCCTACCGGACGGAGCTCAAGCCCCGGGCCCAGTCCCTGCTTCCAAAACCCTAGCCAGCCCGGGGAGAGCCTCCCTTGGCCCGATAAACGCCCGGAACCTCGGCCGGCTTGCAGGACGGAGCTCAGGCCCCAGGCCTCAGGCCCAGCCTACCAACCCTAGCCGGGCCCGGGGAGAGCCTCCCGGTAGATCCCCCTGTCCCCAGCACCTGGACCCTGGGCCGGAACCAAGGAGGGTTAAGCCCAGGACACGTCCTCTCCCCGACGGCCTGCCCGGGGAGCCCATTTTTGTTGACTATTAAGCCCCCACGTAGTGGGGGCTTACAGAACTTTGGGAAAGGACAAAAGTTGGAGTTAGCCCATCCGCCAGCCTGCAGGGCCATCTGGTCACCCAGCCCGCAGGGCCATCTAGTCACGCAGCCAGGCGACCAGATGACCCGGGACGACCCAGCGCCCGGATGGCCTGGGAGGGTGCCGTACCCAGTCGCCCTTGCAGTCCAGCGAGGGTGGCCAGGCGCTGCTGCTTGCCTTCCTGCTCGACTTGCCCATTCAGCAGTGGGAAGGGGAGGCCCGGCCGGCGGCGGCCCAGGCTATCTGGTCACCCTGCCGACCCGCAAGGGAAGGTGTGGCCCCCATCCCCGCACCCCGGTGGGGCAGGGAGGGGAGGGAGAGGCCCCCGTGCCGGAGGGCATGTGGTAGAGGCAGCCTCCCGCAGGCCCGTGTTACCCCCTCCACATCCATCCCGCCGGCCAGGCGGCAGAGGGACCCACCCCTGGGTGTGGTGGAGGGAGGCTTCTGCGGGCGCCCACGCACGGAAAGAGACAAAAGCTTGGCTCAGAGGATGACTTTCAATAGATCGCAGCGAGGTAGCTGCTCTGCTACTTACGAAACCCTGACCCAGAATCAGGTTGTCTACGAATGATTTAGCACTGGGTGCCCCACGAACATGGGCCTGATCAAACTCAGAGGAAAAGGACCATCGGCAAGGGGCTGAGAGACAGGAGCGTCCCCGGGCCCCTGAGGGGCCCTGGCGGGCAGGCCCCGGGATGCCTTCCCCCTCTCAGCATGGCCAGACCTCATGGAAGTCTGCCTGATCAAACTCGGAGAAAAATGACCATCGAACCCTGATAAAAACAACCATCGACAATGGGCCGAGAGGCAGAAGCATCCACGGGCCCCTGGGGGCCCCTAGCGGGTGGGTCCTGGGACGCCTTCCCCCTCTCAGCATGGCCAGACCTCACGGAGGTATGCCTGATCAAACTCTGAGAAAAACGACCATCGGCAAGGGGCTGAGAGGCAGGAGCGTCCCCGGGCCCCTGGGGGCCCCTGGCAGGCAGGCTCCAGGACGCCTCCCTCCCTCTCAGCATGGCCAGACCTCATGAAAGTCTGCCTGATCAAACTCGGAGAAAAACAACCATCGAACTTGGCCTCCCCCTCTCAGCATGGCCAGACCTCACTGAGGTATGCCTGATCAAACTCGGAGACAAACAACCATCGGCAAGGGGCTGAGAGGCAGGAGCGTCCCAGGGCCCCTGGGGGACCCTGGCAGGCCCTGGGATGCCTCCCCCCTCTCAGCATGGCTGGACCTCCTGGAAGTCTACCTGATCAAACTCGGCGAAAAACAACCATCTAACTCGGAGAAAAACGACAATCGGCAAGGGGCCAGGAGGCAGAAGTGTCCCCGGGTCCCTGGGGGCCCCTGGCGGGCAGGCCCGGGACACCTTCCCCCTCTCTGCATGGCCAGACCTCACGGAGGTCTGTGCCTTATCAAACTCGGAGAAAAAGGACCATCGGCAAGGGGCTGACAGGCAGGAGCGTCCCCGGGCCCCTGGGGGCCCCTGGCAGGCGGGCCCTGGGATGCCTTCCCCCTCTCAGCATGGCCAGACCTCATGGAAGTCTGCCTGATCAAACTCGGAGAAAAACGACCATCGAACCCTGATAAAAACGACCATCAACAATGGGCAGGAGTGTCCCTGGGCCCCTGGGGGCTCCTGGCGGGCGGGCCCCGGGACGGCTTCCCCCTCTCAGCATGGCCAGACCTCACGGAGGTATGCCTGATCAAACTCGGAGAAAAACAAATATCGAACTCGGAGAAAAACGACCATCGGCAAGGGGCTGAGAGGCTGAAGCGTCCCCGGGCCCCTGGGGGCCCCTGGCGGGAGGGCCCCGGGATGCCTCCCCCCTCTCAGCATGGCCAGACCTCACGGAGGTCTGTGCCTGATCAAACTCGGAGAAAAACGACCATCGGCAAGGGGCTGAGAGGCAGGAGCGTCCCCGGGCCCCTGGGGGCCCCTGGCGGGAGGGCCCCGGGATGCCTTCCCCCTCTCAGCATGGCCAGACCTCATGGAAGTCTGCCTGATCAAACTCGGAGAAAAACAACCATCGAACTTGGAGAAAAACGACCATCGGCAAGGGGCCAAGAGGCAGAAGCGTCCCCGGGCCCCTGGGGGCCCCTGGCGGGTGGGCCCCAGGAAACCTTTCCCACTCAGCATGGCCAGACCTCACGGAGGTCTGTACCTGATCAAACTCGGAGAAAAAGGACAATCGGCAAGGGGCTGAGAGGCAGGAGCGTCCCCGGGCCCCTGTGGGCCCCTGGCGGGCAGGCCCCGGGATGCCTTCCCTCTCTCAGCATGACCAGACCTCATGGAAGTCTGCCTGATGAAACTCGGAGAAAAACGACCATCGAACCCTGATAAAAACGACCATCGACAAGGGGCCGAGAGGCAGAAGCATCCACGGGCCCCTGGGGGCCCCTGGCGGGCGGGCCCCGGGATGCATTCCCCCTCTCAGCATGGCCAGACCTCACTGAGGTATGCCTGATCAAACTCGGAGACAAACAACCATCGGCAAGGGGCTGAGAGGCAGGAGCGTCCCAGGGCCCCTGGGGGACCCTGGCAGGCCCTGGGATGCCTCCCCCCCTCTCAGCATGGCTGGACCTCCTGGAAGTCTACCTGATCAAACTCGGCGAAAAACAACCATCTAACTCAGAGAAAAACGACCATCGGCAAGGGGCCAGGAGGCAGAAGTGTCCCCGGGCCCCTGGGGGCCCCTGGCGGGCAGGCCCGGGACACCTTCCCCCTCTCTGCATGGCCAGACCTCACGGAGGTCTGTGCCTTATCAAACTCGGAGAAAAAGGACCATCGGCAAGGGGCTGACAGGCAGGAGCGTCCCCGGGCCCCTGGGGGCCCCTGGCAGGCGGGCCCTGGGATGCCTTCCCCCTCTCAGCATGGCCAGACCTCATGGAAGTCTGCCTGATCAAACTCGGAGAAAAACGACCATCGAACCCTGATAAAAACGACCATCAACAATGGGCAGTAGTGTCCCTGGGCCCCTGGGGGCTCCTGGCGGGCGGGCCCCGGGACGCCTTCCCCCTCTCAGCATGGCCAGACCTCACGGAGGTATGCCTGATCAAACTCGGAGAAAAACAAATATCGAACTCGGAGAAAAACTACCATCGGCAAGGGGCTGAGAGGCTGAAGTGTCCCCGGGCCCCTGGGGGCCCCTGGCGGGAGGGCCCCGGGATGCCTCCCCCCTCTCAGCATGGCCAGACCTCATGGAAGTCTGCGAGATCAAACTCGGAGAAAAACGACCATCGGCAAGGGGCTGAGAGGCAGAAGCGTCCCCGGGCCCCTGGGGGCCCCTGGCAGGCGGGCCCGGGATGCCTTCCCCCTCTCAGCATGGCCGGACCTCACGGAGGTCTGTGCCTGATCAAACTCGGAGAAAAACGACCATCGGCAAGGGGCTGAGAGGCAGGAGCGTCCCCGGGCCCCTGGGGGCCCCTGGCGGGAGGGCCCCAGGATGCCTCTCCCCTCTCAGCATGGCCGGACCTCATGGAAGTCTGCCTGATCAAACTCAGAGAAAAACAACCATCGAACTTGGAGAAAAACGACCATCGGCAAGGGGCCAAGAGGCAGAAGCGTCCCGGGCCCCTGGGGGCCCCTGGCGGGTGGGCCCCAGGAAACCTTTCCCCCTTAGCATGGCCAGACCTCATGGAAGTCTGCCTGATGAAACTCGGAGAAAACAACCATCGAACCCTGACAAAAACGACCATCGACAAGGGGCCGAGAGGCAGAAGCATCCACGGGCCCCTGGGGGCCCCTGGCGGGTGGGCCCCGGGACGCCTTACCCCTCTCAGCATGGCCAGACCTCACAGAGGTATGCCTGATCAAACTCCGAGACAAACGACCATCGGCAAGGGGCTGAGAGGCAGGAGCGTCCCCGGGCCCCTGGGGGACCCTGGCAGGCCCCGGGATGCCTCCCCCCCCTCTCAGCATGGCCGGACCTCCTGGAAGTCTGCCTGATCAAACTCGGCGAAAAACAACCATCTAACTCAGAGAAAAACGACCATCGGCAAGGGGCCAAGAGGCAGAAGTGTCCCGGGGCCCCTGGGGGCCCCTGGCGGGCCGGCCCGGGACACCTTCCCCCTCTCAGCATGGCCAGACCTCACGGAGGTCTGTGCCTTATCAAACTCGGAGAAAAAGGACCATCGGCAAGGGGCTGACAGGCAGGAGCGTCCCCGGGCCCCTGGGGGCCCCTGGCGGGCGGGCCCCGGGATGCCTTCCCCCTCTCAGCATGGCCAGACCTCATGGAAGTCTGCCTGATCAAACTCGGAGAAAAACGACCATCGAACCCTGATAAAAACGACCATCAACAATGGGCAGGAGCGTACCCGGGCCCCTGGGGGCCACTGGCGGGTGGGCCCCGGGACGCCTTTCCCCTCTCAGCATGGCCAGACCTCACGGAGGTATGCCTGATCAAACTCGGAGAAAAACAAATATCGAACTCGGAGAAAAACGACCATCGGCAAGGGGCTGAGAGGCTGAAGCGTCCCCGGGCCCCTGGGGGCCCCTGGCAGGCGGGCCCTGGATGCTTTCCCCCTCTCAGCATGGCCGGACCTCACGGAGGTCTGTGCCTGATCAAACTCGGAGAAAAAGGACCATCGGCAAGGGGCTGAGAGGCAGGAGCGTCCCCAGGCCCCTGGGGGCCCCTGGCAGGTGGGCCCCGGGACACCTTCCCCCTCAAACTTGGTGATAAAGGACCATCGGCAAGGGGCTGAGAGGCAAGAGTGTCCCCAGGACACTGGGGGGCCCGGTGGGCAGGCCCCAGGGCTGCCTACCCCTGATTCAGAATCTCCGGAGGTCTGACTGACCCTCTCCCTAGTAATCCGGAGGAACATTACCCCCCTTTCTTGTAATCTGTGCACTCGAAGTCACACAGGGGACCCAAGGCACGAACGAGCCCGACCTCCTGGAGCCCTGGCTGGGATCCGGGAGGCGAATGGCACCTCATCGGGACTTCCAGGGAAGTTCGGTCATCTGGTCGCCCCATTGGAAAGCATTGCGGGCGACCAGATGGCCGAGGCGAGAGGGGCGACCAGATGGCCGGGACCGAAATGACGCCAATCTGCCTGCCCCGGGCCTGCAGGGCTCTGGGGCTGCAGGGCTCATGGGCTCCGGGGCTGCAGGGCTCAGGGGCTCCAGGGCTGCAGGCATCCGGGGCTGCAGGGCTCCGGGGCTGCAGGGCTCCGGGGCTCCAGGGCTCTAGGACTCCAGGGCTCCAGGTCTCCAGGGCTGCAGGGCTCCGGGGCTGCTGGGCTCCAGGGCTCGGGGGCTCCAGGGTAGCAGGGCTCCAGGGGTCGGGACCCATGGAGCCCGTCCCGGGTACTTTGCCACTCTGCGGCCCAGAGGAGGGAGCCCCGGATGCCTGGGAGGTGTTGCCCGGGCATCGCCCATCTGGTCCCCAGCAGGGAACCACCAGCCCCGGGAGGGTGTTTGGTCAAACCCTTGCACCTACTAATCCGGAGGAAAATTACCCCCCTTTCTTGTAATCCGTGCACTCGAGGTGACAGAGGGGACCCAGGGCGCAAACGTGCCCGACCTCCTGGAGCCCTGGCTGGGATCCGGGAGGCGAATGGCACCTCATAGGGACTTCCAGGGAAGTCCGGCCATCTAGTCGCCCCATAGGAAAGCATTGCGGGCAACCAGATGGCTGAGGCGAAAGGGGCGACCAGATGGCCGGGACCAAAATGACGCCAATCGGCCTGCCCCGGGCCTGTAGGGCTCAGGAGCTGCAGGGCTCCGGGGCTCTGGGGCTCCGGGGCTCTGGGGCTGCAGGGCTGCAGGGCAAGGGGACTGCAGGGCTCCACAGCTTGGGGGGCTGCAGGGCTCCGGGGCTGCAGGGCTCGGGTTCTCCAGGGCTCCAGGGCTCCAGGGCTCCAGGGCTCCAGGGCTGCAGGGCTCCGGGGCTGCTGGGCTCCAGGGCTCCAGGGCCTGGGACCCATGGAACCCGTTCCGGGTACTTTGCCACACTGCGGCCCGGAGGAGGGAGCCCCGGATGCCTGGGAGGTGTTGCCCGGGCATCGCCCATCTGGTCCCCAGCAGGAAACCACCAGCCCCGGGAGGGTGTTTGGGCATACCCTTGCACCTACTAATCCGGAGGAAAATTACCCCCCTTTCTTGTAATCCGTGCACTCGAGGTGACAGAGGGGACCCAGGGCACAAAAGTGCCCGACCTCCTGGAGCCCTGGCTGGGATCCGGGAGGCAAATGGCACCTCATAGGGACTTCCAGGGACGTCCGGCCATCTAGTCACCCCATAGGAAAGCATTGCGGGCGACCAAATGGCCGAGGCGAGAGGGGCGACCAGATGGCCGGGACCGAAATAACACCAATCTGCCTGCCCCAGGCCTGCAGGGCTCTGGGGCTGCAGGGCTCCGGGGGCTGCAGAGCTACAGGGCTCCAGGGCTGCAGGGCTCCGGGGCTTCAGGCCTCCCCGGGCCCTGATGGACCCTCTGTCCCGGGCGCCCTTGACCCCCCCCGGCCGGCTCGCAGGATGGAGGGTTATTCCCGCACCACCGGGCCCTGCTGGACTGGGCTCAAGCCCCGGGCCCGGTCCCTGGCCCGGCTCCCGGACCCTAGGCCAGGCCCGGGAGAGCCTCCCCTAGGCTGCAGGGCTACAGGGCTACAGGGCTCGGGGGCTGCAGGGCTCCATGGACTGCAGGACTTCGGGGCTGCCGGGCATGGGGGCTCCAGGGCTGCAGGGCTCGGGGGCTCCGGGGCTGCAGGGCTCAGGGGCTCCGGGGCTGCAGGCATCCGGGGCTGCAGGGCTCGGGGGCTGCAGGGCTCCTCGGGGGCTCCACAGCTCCCGGGCTCCGGGGCTGCAGGGCTCCAGGGCTGCAGGGCTCCGGGGGGGCTCCAGGGGCTGTAGGGCTCCAGGGGCTCCAGGGCTGCAGGGCTCCAGGGCTGCAGGGCTCCAGGGCTCCAGGGCTGCAGGGCTGCAGGGCTCCAGGGCTCGCAGGCTCCAGGGCAGCAGGGCTCCAGGGCTTGGAACCCATGGAGCCCGTCCCCGGTACTTTGCCACTCTGCGGCCCGGAGGAGGGAGCCCCGGATGCATGGAAGGTGTTGCCCGGGCATCGCCCATCTGGTCCACAGCAGGGAACCACCAGCCCCGGGAGGGTGTTTGGGCATACCCTTGCACCTACTAATCCGGAGGAAAATTACCCCCCTTTCTTGTAATCTGTGCACTCGAGGTGACAGAGGGGACCCAGGGCGCAAACATGCCCGACCTCCTGGAGCCCTGGCTGGGATCCGGGAGGCGAATGGCACCTCATAGGGACTTCCAGGGAAGTCCGGCCATCTAGTCGCCCCATAGGAAAGCATTGCGGGCAACCAGATGGCTGAGGCGAAAGGGGCGACCAGATGGCCGGGACCAAAATGACGCCAATCGGCCTGCCCCGGGCCTGTAGGGCTCAGGAGCTGCAGGGCTCCGGGGCTGCAGGGCTCGGGGACTGCAGGGCTCCACGGCTCGGGGGGCTGCAGCGCTCCGGGGCTCCAGGGCTCCGGGGCTCCGGGGCTCCGGGGCTGCTGGGCTCCGGGGCTGCTGGGCTCCAGGGCTCGGGGGCTCCAGGGCAGAAGGGCTCCAGGGCTCCAAGGCTCCGGGGCTCCAGGGCCCGGGACCCATGGAGCCCGTCCCGGGTACTTTGCCACTCTGCGGCCCGGAGGAGGGAGCCCCGGATGCATGGAAGGTCTTGCCCGGGCATCGCCCATCTGGTCCACAACAGGGAACCACCAGCCCCGGGAGGGTGTTTGGGCATACCCTTGCACCTACTAATCCGGAGGAAAATTAACCCCTTTTCTTGTAATCTGTGCACTCGAGGTGACAGAGGGGACCCAGGGCGCAAACGTGCCCGACCTCCTGGAGCCCTGGCTGGGATCCGGGAGGCGAATGGCACCTCATAGGGACTTCCAGGGAAGTCCGGCCATCTAGTCGCCCCATAGGAAAGCATTGCGGGCGACCAGATGGCCGAGGCGAGAGGGGCGACCAGATGGCCGGGACCGAAATGACGCCAATCTGCCTGCCCCGGGCCTGCAGGGCTCTGGGGCTGCAGGGCTCTGGGGGCTGCAGAGCTACAGGGCTCCGGGGCTGCAGGGCTCCGGGGCTTCAGTCCTCCCCGGGCCCTGATGGACCCTCTGTCCCGGGCGCCCGGACCCCCCTGGCCGGCTCACAGGACGGAGGGGTATTCCCGCACCACCGGGCCATGCCGGATGGGGCTCAAGCCCCGTGCCCGGTCCCAGGCCCGGCTCCTGGACCCTAGGCCAGGCCCGGGAGAGCCTCCTCTGGGCTGCAGGGCTCCAGGGCTACAGGGCACGGGGGCTGCGAGCTCTGTAGGCTGCAGGGCTTCGGGGCTGCCGGGCTCGCGGGCTCCAGGGCTCCAGGGCTCGGGGGCTCCGGGGCTGCAGGGCTCAGGGGCTCCGTGGCTGCAGGCATCCGGGGCTGCAGGGCTCGGGGGCTGCAGGGCTCCTCGGGGGCTCCAGGGCTCCCGGGCTCCGGGGCTGCACGGCTCCGGGGCTCCAGGGCTCCAGGGCTACAGGGATCCAGGGCTGCTGGGCTCCAGGGCTCGGGGGCTCCAGGGCAGCAGGGCTCCAGGGCTTGGGACCCATGGAGCCCGTCCCGGGTACTTTGCCACTCTGCAGACCGGAGGAGGGAGCCCCTAATGCCTGGGAGGTGTTGCCCGGGCATCGCTCATCTGGTCCCCAGCAGGGAACCACCAGCCCCGGGAGGGTGTTTGGGCATACCCTTGCACCTACTAATCCGGAGGAAAATTACCCCCCTTTCTTGTAATCCATGCACTCGAGGTGACCCAGGGCACAAACGTGCCCGACCTCCTGGAGCCCTGGCTGGAATCCGGGAGGCAAATGGCACCTCATAGGGACTTCCAGGGAAGTCCGGCCATCTAGTCGCCCCATAGGAAAGCATTGCGGGCGACCAGATGGCCGAGGCGAGAGGGGCGACCCGATTGCCGGGACCGAAATGACACCAATCTGCCTGCCCCGGGCCTGTAGGGCTCAGGAGCTGCAGGGCTCCGGGGCTCTGGGGCTCCGGGGCTCTGGGGCTGCAGGGCTGCAGGGCAAGGGGACTGCAGGGCTCCACAGCTTGGGGGGCTGCAGGGCTCCGGGGCTGCAGGGCTCGGGTTCTCCAGGGCTCCAGGGCTCCAGGGCTGCAGGGCTCCGGGGCTGCTGGGCTCCAGGGCTCCGGGGCGGCTGGGCTCTGGGGCTCCAGGGCCTGGGACCCATGGTACCCGTTCCGGGTACTTTGCCACACTACGGCCCGGAGGAGGGAGCCCCGGATGCCTGGGAGGTGTTGCCCGGGCATCGCCCATCTGGTCCCCAGCAGGAAACCACCAGCCCCGGGAGGGTGTTTGGGCAAACCCTTGCACCTACTAATCCGGAGGAAAATTACCCCCCTTTCTTGTAATCCGTGCACTCGAGGTGACAGAGGGGACCCAGGGCGCAAACGTGCCCAACCTCCTGGAGCCCTGGCTGGGATCCGGGAGGCGAATGGCACCTCATAGGGACTTCCAGGGAAGTCCGCCATCTAGTTGCCCCATAGGAAAGCATTGCGGGCGACCAGATGGCCGAGGCGAGAGGGGCGACCAGATGGCCGGGACCGAAATGACGCCAATCTGCCTGCCCCGGGCCTGCAGGGCTCTGGGGCTGCAGGGCTCCGGGGGCTGCAGAGCTACAGGGCTCCGGGGCTGCAGGGTTCCGGGGCTTCAGTCCTCCCCGGGCCCTGATGGACCCTCTGTCCCGGGCGCCCGGACCCCCCTGGCCGGCTCACAGGACGGAGGGGTATTCCCGCACCACCGGGCCATGCCGGATGGGGCTCAAGCCCCGTGCCCGGTCCCAGGCCCGGCTCCCGGACCCTAGGCCAGGCCCGGGAGAGCCTCCTCTGGGCTGCAGGGCTCCAGGGCTACAGGGCTCGGGGGCTGCGAGCTCTGTAGGCTGCAGGGCTTCGGGGCTGCCGGGCTCGCGGGCTCCAGGGCTCCAGGGCTCGGGGGCTCCGGGGCTGCAGGGCTCAGGGGCTCCCAGGCTGCAGGCATCCGGGGCTGCAGGGCTCGGGGGCTGCAGGGCTCCTCGGGGGCTCCACAGCTCCCGGGCTCCGGGGCTGCAGGGCTCCAGGGCTGCAGGGCTCCGGGGGGGCTCCAGGGGCTGTAGGGCTCCAGGGGCTCCAGGGCTGCAGGGCTCCAGGGCTGCAGGGCTCCAGGGCTCCAGGGCTGCAGGGCTGCAGGGCTCCATGGGGACTACAGGGCTCCAGGGGCTGTAGGGCTCCGGGGGCTCCAGGACGGAGGGGTATTCCCGCACCTCCAGGCCCTGCCGGATGGGGCTCAAGCCGCGGGCCCGCTCCCGGTCTCTGCTTCTGAAACCCTAGCCAGGCTGGGGAAAGAGCCGCCCTTGCCTCTGATGAACGCCTGGAACCTCGGCCGGCTTGCAGGACGGGGAAGCTCCAGCAAACCCATGGCTGGCCGGACGGAGCTCAAGCCCCGGGCCCGCTCCCGGTCCCTGCTTCCGAAACCCTAGCCCGGCCGGGGAGAGCCTCCCTTGGCCCTGATGAATGCCCGGAACCTCAGCCGGCTTGCGGGACGGGGAGGCTCCAGCAACCCCATGGCCTACCGGACGGAGCTCAAGCCCCGGGCCCAGTCCCTGCTTCCAAAACCCTAGCCAGCCCGGGGAGAGCCTCCCTTGGCCCGATAAACGCCCGGAACCTCGGCCGGCTTGCAGGACGGAGCTCAGGCCCCAGGCCTCAGGCCCAGCCTACCAACCCTAGCCGGGCCCGGGGAGAGCCTCCCGGTAGATCCCCCTGTCCCCAGCACCTGGACCCTGGGCCGGAACCAAGGAGGGTTAAGCCCAGGACACGTCCTCTCCCCGACGGCCTGCCCGGGGAGCCCATTTTTGTCGACTATTAAGCCCCCACGTAGTGGGGGCTTACAGAACTTTGGGAAAGGACAAAAGTTGGAGTTAGCCCATCCGCCAGCCTGCAGGGCCATCTGGTCACCCAGCCCGCAGGGCCATCTGGTCACGCAGCCAGGCGACCAGATGACCCGGGACGACCCAGCGCCCGGATGGCCTGGGAGGGTGCCGTACCCAGTCGCCCTTGCAGTCCAGCGAGGGTGGCCAGGCGCTGCTGCTTGCCTCCCTGCTCGACTTGCCCATTCAGCAGGGGGAAGGGGAGGCCCGGCCGGCGGCGGCCCAGGCCATCTGGTCACCCTGCCGACCCGCAAGGGAAGGTGTGGCCCCCATCCCCGCACCCCGGTGGGGCGGGGAGGGAGAGGCCCCCGTGTCGGAGGGCATGTGGTGGAGGCAGCCTCCCGCAGGCCCGTGTTACCCCCTCCACATCCATCCCGCCGGCCAGGCGGCAGAGGGACCCACCCCTGGGTGTGGTGGAGGGAGGCTTCTGCGGGCGCCCACGCACGGAAAGAGACAATAGCTTGGCTCAGAGGATGACTTTCAATAGATCGCAGCGAGGTAGCTGCTCTGCTACTTACGAAACCCTGACCCAGAATCAGGTTGTCTACGAATGATTTAGCACTGGGTGCCCCACGAACATGGGCCTGATCAAACTCAGAGGAAAAGGACCATCGGCAAGGGGCTGAGAGGCAGGAGCGTCCCCGGGCCCCTGAGGGGCCCTGGCGGGCAGGCCCCGGGATGCCTTCCCCCTCCCAGCATGGCCAGACCTCATGGAAGTCTGCCTGATCAAACTCGGAGAAAAATGACCATCGAACCCTGATAAAAACAACCATCGACAATGGGCCGAGAGGCAGAAGCATCCACGGGCCCCTGGGGGCCCCTAGCGGGTGGGTCCTGGGACGCCTTCCCCCTCTCAGCATGGCCAGACCTCACGGAGGTATGCCTGATCAAACTCTGAGAAAAACGACCATCGGCAAGGGGCTGAGAGGCAGGAGCGTCCCCGGGCCCCTGGGGGCCCCTGGCAGGCAGGCTCCAGGACGCCTCCCTCCCTCTCAGCATGGCCAGACCTCATGAAAGTCTGCCTGATCAAACTCGGAGAAAAACAACCATCGAACTTGGAGAAAAACGACCATCGGCAAGGGGCCAAGAGGCAAAAGCGTCCCCGGGCCCCTGGGGGCCCCTGGCAGGTGGGCCCCAGGAAACCTTTCCCCCTCAGCATGGCCAGACCTCACGGAGGTCTGTACCTGATCAAACTCGGAGAAAAAGGACAATCGGCAAGGGGCTGAGAGGCAGGAGTGTCCCCGGGCCCCTGGGGGCCCCTGGCGGGCAGGCCCCGGGATGCCTTCCCTCTCTCAGCATGACCAGACCTCATGGAAGTCTGCCTGATGAAACTCAGAGAAAAACGACCATCGAACCCTGATAAAAACGACCATCGACAAGGGGCCGAGAGGCAGAAGCATCCACGGGCCCCTGGGGGCCCCTGGCGGGCGGGCCCCGGGATGCATTCCCCCTCTCAGCATGGCCAGACCTCACTGAGGTATGCCTGATCAAACTCGGAGACAAACAACCATCGGCAAGGGGCTGAGAGGCAGGAGCGTCCCAGGGCCCCTGGGGGACCCTGGCAGGCCCTGGGATGCCTCCCCCCCTCTCAGCATGGCTGGACCTCCTGGAAGTCTACCTGATCAAACTCGGTGAAAAACAACCATCTAACTCGGAGAAAAACGACCATCGGCAAGGGGCCAGGAGGCAGAAGTGTCCCCGGGCCCCTGGGGGCCCCCGGCGGGCAGGCCCGGGACACCTTCCCCCTCTCTGCATGGCCAGACCTCACGGAGGTCTGTGCCTTATCAAACTCAGAGAAAAAGGACCATCGGCAAGGGGCTGACAGGCAGGAGCGTCCCCGGGCCCCTGGGGGCCCCTGGCAGGTGGGCCCTGGGATGCCTTCCCCCTCTCAGCATGGCCAGACCTCATGGAAGTCTGCCTGATCAAACTCAGAGAAAAACGACCATCGAACCCTGATAAAAACGACCATCAACAATGGGCAGGAGTGTCCCTGGGCCCCTGGGGGCCCCTGGCGGGCGGGCCCCGGGACGTCTTCCCCCTGTCAGCATGGCCAGACCTCACGGAGGTATGCCTGATCAAACTCGGAGAAAAACAAATATCGAACTCGGAGAAAAACGACCATCGGCAAGGGGCTGAGAGGCTGAAGCGTCCCCGGGCCCCTGGGGGCCCCTGGCGGGAGGGCCCCGGGATGCCTCCCCCCTCTCAGCATGGCCAGACCTCATGGAAGTCTGCCTGATCAAACTCGGAGAAAAACGACCATCGGCAAGGGGCTGAGAGGCAGAAGCGTCCCCGGGCCCCTGGGGGCCCCTGGCAGGCGGGCCCGGGATGCCTTCCCCCTCTCAGCATGGCCGGACCTCACGGAGGTCTGTGCCTGATCAAACTCGGAGAAAAACGACCATCGGCAAGGGGCTGAGAGGCAGGAGCGTCCCGGGCCCCTGGGGGCCCCTGGCGGGAGGGCCCCGGGATGCCTCTCCCCTCTCAGCATGGCCGGACCTCATGGAAGTCTGCCTGATCAAACTCGGAGAAAAACAACCATCGAACTTGGAGAAAAACGACCATCGGCAAGGGGCCAAGAGGCAGAAGCGTCCCCGGGCCCCTGGGGGCCCCTGGCGGGTGGGCCCCAGGAAACCTTTCCCCCTTAGCATGGCCAGACCTCATGGAAGTCTGCCTGATGAAACTCAGAGAAAAACAACCATCGAACCCTGATAAAAACGACCATCGACAAGGGGCAAAGAGGCAGAAGCATCCACGGGCCCCTGGGGGCCCCTGGCGGGTGGGCCCCGGGACGCCTTACCCCTCTCAGCATGGCCAGACCTCACAGAGGTATGCCTGATCAAACTCAGAGACAAACGACCATCGGCAAGGGGCTGAGAGGCAGGAGCGTCCCCGGGCCCCTGGGGGACCCTGGCAGGCCCCGGGATGCCTCCCCCCTCTCAGCATGGCCGGACCTCCTGGAAGTCTGCCTGATCAAACTCGGCGAAAAACAACCATCTAACTCAGAGAAAAACGACCATCGGCAAGGGGCCAAGAGGCAGAAGTGTCCCGGGGCCCCTGGGGGCCCCTGGCGGGCTGGCCCGGGACACCTTCCCCCTCTCAGCATGGCCAGACCTCACGGAGGTCTGTGCCTTATCAAACTCGGAGAAAAAGGACCATTGGCAAGGGGCTGACAGGCAGGAGCGTCCCCGGGCCCCTGGGGGCCCCTGGTGGGCGGGCCCCGGGATGCCTTCCCCCTCTCAGCATGGCCTGACCTCATGGAAGTCTGCCTGATCAAACTCGGAGAAAAACGACCATCGAACCTTGATAAAAACGACCATCAACAATGGGCAGGAGCGTCCCCGGGCCCCTGGGGGCCACTGGCGGGCGGGCCCCGGGACGCCTTTCCCCTCTCAGCATGGCCAGACCTCACGGAGGTATGCCTGATCAAACTCGGAGAAAAACAACTATCGAACTCAGAGAAAAACGACCATCGGCAAGGGGCTGAGAGGCTGAAGCGTCCCCGGGCCCCTGGGGGCCCCTGGCAGGCGGGCCCCGGGATGCCTCCCCCCTCCCAGCATTGCCAGACCTCATGGAAGTCTGCCTGATCAAACTCAGAGAAAAACGACCATCGAACTCGGAGAAAAACGACCATTGGCAAGGGGCTGAGAGGCAGAAGCGTCCCCGGGCCCCTGGGGGCCCCTGGGGGCTCCTGGCAGGCGGGCCCGGGATGCCTTCCCCCTCTCAGCATGGCCGGACCTCACGGAGGTCTGTGCCTGATCAAACTCGGAGAAAAAGGACCATCGGCAAGGGGCTGAGAGGCAGGAGCGTCCCCGGGCCCCTGGGGGCCCCTGGCAGGTGGGCCCCGGGACACCTTCCCCCTCAAACTTGGTGAAAAAGGACCATCGGCAAGGGGCTGAGAGGCAAGAGTGTCTGGTGGGCAGGCCCCAGGGCTGCCTACCCCTGATTCAGAATCTCCGGAGGTCTGACTGACCCTCTCCCTAGTAATCCGGAGGAACATTACCCCCCTTTCTTGTAATCTGTGCACTCGAAGTCACACAGGGGACCCAAGGCACGAACGAGCCCGACCTCCTGGAGCCCTGGCTGGGATCCGGGAGGCGAATGGCACCTCATCGGGACTTCCAGGGAAGTTCGGTCATCTGGTCACCCCATTGGAAAGCATTGCGGGCGACCAGATGGCCGAGGCGAGAGGGGCGACCAGATGGCCGGGACCGAAATGACGCCAATCTGCCTGCCCCGGGCCTGCAGGGCTCTGGGGCTGCAGGGCTCATGGGCTCCGGGGCTGCAGGGCTCAGGGGCTCCAGGGCTGCAGGCATCCGGGGCTGCAGGGCTCCGGGGCTGCAGGGCTCCGGGGCTCCAGGGCTCTAGGACTCCAGGGCTCCAGGTCTCCAGGGCTGCAGGGCTGCAGGGCTCCGGGGCTGCTGGGCTCCAGGGCTCGGGGGCTCCAGGGTAGCAGGGCTCCAGGGGTCGGGACCCATGGAGCCCGTCCCGGGTACTTTGCCACTCTGCGGCCCAGAGGAGGGAGCCCCGGATGCCTGGGAGGTGTTGCCCGGGCATCGCCCATCTGGTCCCCAGCAGGGAACCACCAGCCCCGGGAGGGTGTTTGGGCAAACCCTTGCACCTACTAATCCGGAGGAAAATTACCCCCCTTTCTTGTAATCCGTGCACTCGAGGTGACAGAGGGGACCCAGGGCGCAAACGTGCCCGACCTCCTGGAGCCCTGGCTGGGATCCGGGAGGCGAATGGCACCTCATAGGGACTTCCAGGGAAGTCCGGCCATCTAGTCGCCCCATAGGAAAGCATTGCGGGCAACCAGATGGCCGAGGCGAAAGGGGCGACCAGATGGCCGGGACCAAAATGACGCCAATCGGCCTGCCCCGGGCCTGCAGGGCTCTGGGGCTGCAGGGCTCCGGGGGCTGCAGAGCTACAGGGCTCCGGGGCTGCAGGGCTCCAGGGCTTCAGTCCTCCCCGGGCCCTGATGGACCCTCTGTCCCGGGCGCCCCAGACCCCCCTGGCCGGCTCACAGGACGGAGGGGTATTCCCGCACCACCGGGCCATGCCGGATGGGGCTGAAGCCCCGGGCCCGGTCCCAGGCCCGGCTCCCGGACCCTAGGCCAGGCCTGGGAGAGCCTCCCCTGGGCTGCAGGGCTCCAGGGCTCCAGGGCTCAGGGGCTGCAGAGCTCTGTGGGCTGCAGGGCTTTGGGGCTGCCGGGCTCGGGGGCTCCAGGGCTGCAGGGCTCGGGGGCTCCGGGGCTGCAGGGCTCAGGGGCTCCGTGGCTGCAGGCATCCAGGGCTGCAGGGCTCGGGGCTGCAGGGCTCCTCGGGGGCTCCAGGGCTCCCGGGCTCCGGGGCTGCAGGGCTCCGGGGCTCCAGGGCTCTAGGGCTCCAGGGATCCAGGGCTGCTGGGCTCCAGGGCTCGCAGGCTCCAGGGCAGCAGGGCTCCAGGGCTTGGAACCCATGGAGCCCGTCCCCGGTACTTTGCCACTCTGCGGCCCGGAGGAGGGAGCCCCGGATGCATGGAAGGTGTTGCCCGGGCATCGCCCATCTGGTCCACAGCAGGGAACCACTAGCCCCGGGAGGGTGTTTGGGCATACCCTTGCACCTACTAATCCGGAGGAAAATTACCCCCCTTTCTTGTAATCTGTGCACTCGAGGTGACAGAGGGGACCCAGGGCGCAAACGTGCCCGACCACCTGGAGCCCTGGCTGGGATCCGGGAGGCGAATGGCACCTCATAGGGACTTCCAGGGAAGTCCGCCATCTAGTTGCCCCATAGGAAAGCATTGCCGGCGACCAGATGGCCGAGGCGAGAGGGGCGACCAGATGGCCGGGACCGAAATGACGCCAATCTGCCTGCCCCGGGCCTGCAGGGCTCTGGGGCTGCAGGGCTCCGGGGGCTGCAGAGCTACAGGGCTCCGTGGCTGCAGGGTTCCGGGGCTTCAGTCCTCCCCGGGCCCTGATGGACCCTCTGTCCCGGGCGCCCGGACCCCCCTGGCCGGCTCACAGGACGGAGGGGTATTTCCGCACCACCGGGCCATGCCGGATGGGGCTCAAGCCCCGTGCCCGGTCCCAGGCCTGGCTCCCGGACCCTAGGCCAGGCCCGGGAGAGCCTCCTCTGGGCTGCAGGGCTCCAGGGCTACAGGGCTCGGGGGCTGCGAGCTCTGTAGGCTGCAGGGCTTCGGGGCTGCCGGGCTCGCGGGCTCCAGGGCTCCAGGGCTCGGGGGCTCCGGGGCTGCAGGGCTCAGGGGCTCCGTGGCTGCAGGCATCCGGGGCTGCAGGGCTCGGGGGCTGCAGGGCTCCTCGGGGGCTCCAGGGCTCCCGGGCTCCGGGGCTGCAGGGCTCCGGGGCTCCAGGGCTCTAGGGCTCCAGGGATCCAGGGCTGCTGGGCTCCAGGGCTCGGGGGCTCCAGGGCAGCAGGGCTCCA
The DNA here is from genome assembly GCF_964263255.1 of Lissotriton vulgaris. Classification (NCBI taxonomy): domain Eukaryota; kingdom Metazoa; phylum Chordata; class Amphibia; order Caudata; family Salamandridae; genus Lissotriton; species Lissotriton vulgaris. Next base: position 625,989,459 of record NC_141699.1, read on the forward strand.
GGGCTTGGGACCCATGGAGCCCGTCCCGGGTACTTTGCCACTCTGCGGACCGGAGGAGGGAGCCCCTAATGCCTGGGAGGTGTTGCCCGGGCATCGCTCATCTGGTCCCCAGCAGGGAACCACCAGCCCCGGGAGGGTGTTTGGGCATACCCTTGCACCTACTAATCCGGAGGAAAATTACCCCCCTTTCTTGTAATCCATGCACTCGAGGTGACAGAGGGGACCCAGGGCACAAACGTGCCCGACCTCCTGGAGCCCTGGCTGGAATCCGGGAGGCGAATGGCACCTCATAGGGACTTCCAGGGAAGTCCGGCCATCTAGTCGCCCTTATAGGAAAGCATTGCGGGCGACCAGATGGCCGAGGCGAGAGGGGCGACCCGATTGCCGGGACCGAAATGACACCAATCTGCCTGCCCCGGGCCTGTAGGGCTCAGGAGCTGCAGGGCTCCGGGGCTCTGGGGCTCCGGGGCTCTGGGGCTCCGGGGCTGCAGGGCAAGGGGACTGCAGGGCTCCACAGCTTGGGGGGCTGCAGGGCTCCGGGGCTGCAGGGCTCGGGTTCTCCAGGGCTCCAGGGCTCCAGGGCTCCAGGGCTGCAGGGCTCCGGGGCTGCTGGGCTCCAGGGCTCCGGGGCGGCTGGGCTCTGGGGCTCCAGGGCCTGGGACCCATGGAACCCGTTCCGGGTACTTTGCCACACTGCGGCCCGGAGGAGGGAGCCCCGGATGCCTGGGAGGTGTTGCCTGGGCATCGCCCATCTGTTCCCCAGCAGGAAACCACCAGCTCCGGGAGGGTGTTTGGGCATACCCTTGCACCTACTAATCCGGAGGAAAATTACCCCCCTTTCTTGTAATCCGTGCACTCGAGGTGACAGAGGGGACCCAGGGCGCAAAAGTGCCCGACCTCCTGGAGCCCTGGCTGGGATCCGGGAGGCAAATGGCACCTCATAGGGACTTCCAGGGACGTCCGGCCATCTAGTCACCCCATAGGAAAGCATTGCGGGCGACCAGATGGCCGAGGCGAGAGGGGCGACCAGATGGCCGGGACCGAAATAACACCAATCTGCCTGCCCCAGGCCTGCAGGGCTCTGGGGCTGCAGGGCTCCGGCGGCTGCAGAGCTACAGGGCTCCAGGGCTGCAGGGCTCCGGGGCTTCAGGCCTCCCCGGGCCCTGATGGACCCTCTGTCCCGGGCGCCCTTGACCCCCCCCGGCCGGCTCGCAGGATGGAGGGTTATTCCCGCACCACCGGGCCCTGCTGGACTGGGCTCAAGCCCCGGGCCCGGTCCCTGGCCCGGCTCCCGGACCCTAGGCCAGGCCCGGGAGAGCCTCCCCTAGGCTGCAGGGCTACAGGGCTACAGGGCTCGGGGGCTGCAGGGCTCCATGGACTGCAGGACTTCGGGGCTGCCGGGCATGGGGGCTCCAGGGCTGCAGGGCTCGGGGGCTCCGGGGCTGCAGGGCTCAGGGGCTCCCGGGCTGCAGGCATCCGGGGCTGCAGGGCTCGGGGGCTGCAGAGCTACAGGGCTCCGGGGCTGCAGGGCTCCGGGGCTTCAGTCCTCCCCGGGCCCTGATGGACCCTCTGTCTCGGGCGTCCCAGACCCCCCTGGCCGGCTCACAGGACGGAGGGGTATTCCCGCACCACCGGGCCATGCCGGATGGGGCTGAAGCCCCGGGCCCGGTCCCAGGCCCGGCTCCCGGACCCTAGGCCAGGCCTGGGAGAGCCTCCCCTGGGCTGCAGGGCTCCAGGGCTCCAGGGCTCAGGGGCTGCAGAGCTCTGTGGGCTGCAGGGCTTTGGGGCTGCCGGGCTCGGGGGCTCCAGGGCTGCAGGGCTCGGGGGCTCCGGGGCTGCAGGGCTCAGGGGCTCCGTGGCTGCAGGCATCCAGGGCTGCAGGGCTCGGGGGCTGCAGGGCTCCTCGGGGGCTCCAGGGCTCCCGGGCTCCGGGGCTGCAGGGCTCCGGGGCTCCAGGGCTCTAGGGCTCCAGGGATCCAGGGCTGCTGGGCTCCAGGGCTCGCAGGCTCCAGGGCAGCAGGGCTCCAGGGCTTGGAACCCATGGAGCCCGTCCCCGGTACTTTGCCACTCTGCGGCCCGGAGGAGGGAGCCCCGGATGCATGGAAGGTGTTGCCCGAGCATCGCCCATCTGGTCCACAGCAGGGAACCACCAGCCCCGGGATGGTGTTTGGGCATACCCTTGCACCTACTAATCCGGAGGAAAATTACCCCCCTGTCTTGTAATCTGTGCGCTCGAGGAGACAGAGGGGACCCAGGGCGCAAACGTGCCCGACCTCCTGGAGCCCTGGCTGGGATCCGGGAGGCGAATGGCACCTCATAGGGACTTCCAGGGAAGTCCGGCCATCTAGTTGCCCCATATGAAAGCATTGCGGGCGACCAGATGGCCGAGGCGAGAGGGGCGACCAGATGGCCGGGACCGAAATGACGCCAATCTGCCTGCAGGGCTCTGGGGCTGCAGGGCTCCGGGGGCTGCAGAGCTACAGGGCTACGGGGCTGCAGGGCTCCGGGGCTTCAGTCCTCCCCGGGCCCTGATGGACCCTCTGTCTCGGGCGCCCGGTCCCCCCTGGCCGGCTCACAGGACGGAGGGGTATTCCCGCACCACCGGGCCATGCCGGATGGGGCTCAAGCCCCGTGCCCGGTCCCAGGCCTGGCTCCCGGACCCTAGGCCAGGCCCGGGAGAGCCTCCTCTGGGCTGCAGGGCTCCAGGGCTACAGGGCTCGGGGGCTGCGAGCTCTGTAGGCTGCAGGGCTTCGGGGCTGCCGGGCTCGCGGGCTCCAGGGCTCCAGGGCTCGGGGGCTCCGGGGCTGCAGGGCTCAGGGGCTCCGTGGCTGCAGGCATCCGGGGCTGCAGGGCTCGGGGGCTGCAGGGCTCCTCGGGGGCTCCAGGGCTCCCGGGGTCCGGGGCTGCAGGGCTCCGGGGCTCCAGGGCTCTAGGGCTCCAGGGATCCAGGGCTGCTGGGCTCCAGGGCTCGGGGGCTCCAGGGCAGCAGGGCTCCAGGGCTTGGGACCCATGGAGCCCGTCCCGGGTACTTTGCCACTCTGCGGACCGGAGGAGGGAGCCCCTAATGCCTGGGAGGTGATGCCCGGGCATCGCTCATCTGGTCCCCAGCAGGGAACCACCAGCCCCGGGAGGGTGTTTGGGCATACCCTTGCACCTACTAATCCGGAGGAAAATTACCCCCCTTTCTTGTAATCCATGCACTCGAGGTGACAGAGGGGACCCAGGGCACAAACGTGCCCGACCTCCTGGAGCCCTGGCTGGAATCCGGGAGGCGAATGGCACCTCATAGGGACTTCCAGGGAAGTCCGGCCATCTAGTCGCCCCATAGGAAAGCATTGCGGGCGACCAGATGGCCGAGGCGAGAGGGGCGACCCGATTGCCGGGACCGAAATGACACCAATCTGCCTGCCCCGGGCCTGTAGGGCTCAGGAGCTGCAGGGCTCCGGGGCTCTGGGGCTCCGGGGCTCTGGGGCTCCGGGGCTGCAGGGCCAGGGGACTGCAGGGCTCCACAGCTTGGGGGGCTGCAGGGCTCCGGGGCTGCAGGGCTCGGGTTCTCCAGGGCTCCAGGGCTCCAGGGCTCCAGGGCTGCAGGGCTCCGGGGCTGCTGGGCTCCAGGGCTCCGGGGCGGCTGGGCTCCGGGGCTCCAGGGCCTGGGACCCATGGAACCCGTTCCGGGTACTTTGCCACACTGCGGCCCGGAGGAGGGAGCCCCGGATGCCTGGGAGGTGTTGCCCGGGCATCGCCCATCTGGTCCCCAGCAGGAAACCACCAGCCCCGGGAGGGTGTTTGGGCATACCCTTGCACCTACTAATCCGGAGGAAAATTACCCCCCTTTCTTGTAATCCGTGCACTCGAGGTGACAGAGGGGACCCAGGGCGCAAAAGTGCCCGACCTCCTGGAGCCCTAGCTGGGATCCGGGAGGCAAATGGCACCTCATAGGGACTTCCAGGGACGTCCGGCCATCTAGTCACCCCATAGGAAAGCATTGCGGGCGACCAGATGGCCGAGGCGAGAGGGGCGACCAGATGGCCGGGACCGAAATAACACCAATCTGCCTGCCCCAGGCCTGCAGGGCTCTGGGGCTGCAGAGCTACAGGGCTCCAGAGCTGCAGGGCTCCGGGGCTTCAGGCCTCCCCGGGCCCTGATGGACCCTCTGTCCCGGGCGCCCGGACCCCCCTGGCCGGCTCACAGGACGGAGGGGTATTCCCGCACCACCGGGCCATGCCGGATGGGGCTCAAGCCCCGTGCCCGGTCCCAGGCCCGGCTCCCGGACCCTAGGCCAGGCCCGGGAGAGCCTCCTCTGGGCTGCAGGGCTCCAGGGCTACAGGGATCAGGGGCTGCAGAGCTCTGTGGGCTGCAGGGCTTTGGGGCTGCCGGGCTCGGGGGCTCCAGGGCTGCAGGGCTCGGGGGCTCCGGGGCTGCAGGGCTCAGGGGCTCCGTGGCTGCAGGCATCCAGGGCTGCAGGGCTCGGGGGCTGCAGGGCTCCTCGGGGGCTCCAGGGCTCCCGGGCTCCGGGGCTGCAGGGCTCCGGGGCTCCAGGGCTCTAGGGCTCCAGGGATCCAGGGCTGCTGGGCTCCAGGGCTCGCAGGCTCCAGGGCAGCAGGGCTCCAGGGCTTGGAACCCATGGAGCCCGTCCCCGGTACTTTGCCACTCTGCGGCCCGGAGGAGGGAGCCCCGGATGCATGGAAGGTGTTGCCCGGGCATCGCCCATCTGGCCCACAGCAGGGAACCACCAGCCCCGGGAGGGTGTTTGGGCATACTCTTGCACCTACTAATCCGGAGGAAAATTACCCCCCTTTCTTGTAATCCGTGCACTCGAGGTGACAGAGGGGACCCAGGGCGCAAACGTGCCCGACCTCCTGGAGCCCTGGCTGGGATCCGGGAGGCGAATGGCACCTCATAGGGACTTCCAGGGAAGTCCGGCCATCTAGTCGCCCCATAGGAAAGCATTGCGGGCAACCAGATGGCTGAGGCAAAAGGGGCGACCAAAAGGCCGGGACCAAAATGACGCCAATCGGCCTGCCCCGGGCCTGTAGGGCTCAGGAGCTGCAGGGCTCCGGGGCTCCGGGGCTGCAGGGCTCGGGGACTGCAGGGCTCCACGGCTCGGGGGGCTGCAGCGCTCCGGGGCTCCAGGGCTCCGGGGCTCCGGGGCTGAGGGGCTCCGGGGCTGCTGGGCTCCAGGGCTCGGGGGCTCCAGGGCAGGAGGGCTCCAGGGCTCCAAGGCTCCGGGGCTCCAGGGCCCGGGACCCATGGAGCCCGTCCCGGGTACTTTGCCACTCTGCGGCCCGGAGGAGGGAGCCCCGGATGCATGGAAGGTGTTGCCCGGGCATCGCCCATCTGGTCCACAGCAGGGAACCACCAGCCCCGGGAGGGTGTTTGGGCATACCCTTGCACCTACTAATCCGGAGGAAAATTACCCCTCTTTCTTGTAATCTGTGCACTCGAGGTGACAGAGGGGACCCAGGGCGCAAACGTGCCCAACCTCCTGGAGCCCTGGCTGGGATCCGGGAGGCGAATGGCACCTCATAGGGACTTCCAGGGAAGTCCGGCCATCTAGTCGCCCCATAGGAAAGCATTGCGGGCGACCAGATGGCCGAGGCGAGAGGGGCGACCAGATGGCCGGGACCGAAATGACGCCAATCTGCCTGCCCCGGGCCTGCAGGGCTCTGGGGCTGCAGGGCTCCGGGGGCTGCAGAGCTACCGGGCTCCGGGGCTGCAGGGCTCCGGGGCTTCAGTCCTCCCCGGGCCCTGATGGACCCTCTGTCCCGGGCGTCCCAGACCCCCCTGGCCGGCTCACAGGACGGAGGGGTATTCCCGCACCACCGGGCCATGCCGGATGGGGCTGAAGCCCCGGGCCCGGTCCCAGGCCCGGCTCCCGGACCCTAGGCCAGGCCTGGGAGAGCCTCCCCTGGGCTGCAGGGCTCCAGGGCTCCAGGGCTCAGGGGCTGCAGAGCTCTGTGGGCTGCAGGGCTTTGGGGCTGCCGGGCTCGGGGGCTCCAGGGCTGCAGGGCTGCAGGGCTCGGGGGCTGCAGGGCTCAGGGGCTCCGTGGCTGCAGGCATCCAGGGCTGCAGGGCTCGGGGGCTGCAGGGCTCCTCGGGGGCTCCAGGGCTCCCGGGCTCCGGGGCTGCAGGGCTCCGGGGCTCCAGGGCTCTAGGGCTCCAGGGATCCAGGGCTGCTGGGCTCCAGGGCTTGCAGGCTCCAGGGCAGCAGGGCTCCAGGGCTTGGAACCCATGGAGCCCGTCCCCGGTACTTTGCCACTCTGCGGCCCGGAGGAGGGAGCCCCGGATGCATGGAAGGTGTTGCCCGAGCATCGCCCATCTGGTCCACAGCAGGGAACCACCAGCCCCGGGAGGGTGTTTGGGCATACCCTTGCACCTACTAATCTGGAGGAAAATTACCCCCCTTTCTTGTAATCTGTGCGCTCGAGGTGACAGAGGGGACCCAGGGCGCAAACGTGCCCGACCTCCTGGAGCCCTGGCTGGGATCCGGGAGGCGAATGGCACCTCATAGGGACTTCCAGGGAAGTCCGGCCATCTAGTTGCCCCATAGGAAAGCATTGCGGGCGACCAGATGGCCGAGGCGAGAGGGGCGACCAGATGGCCGGGACCGAAATGACGCCAATCTGCCTGCAGGGCTCTGGGGCTGCAGGGCTCCGGGGGCTGCAGAGCTACAGGGCTCCGGGGCTGCAGGCCTCCGGGGCTTCAGTCCTCCCCGGGCCCTGATGGACCCTCTGTCCCGGGCGCCCGGTCCCCCCTGGCCGGCTCACAGGACGGAGGGGTATTCCCGCACCACCGGGCCATGCCGGATGGGGCTCAAGCCCCGTGCCCGGTCCCAGGCCTGGCTCCCGGACCCTAGGCCAGGCCCGGGAGAGCCTCCTCTGGGCTGCAGGGCTCCAGGGCTACAGGGCTCGGGGGCTGCGAGCTCTGTAGGCTGCAGGGCTTCGGGGCTGCCGGGCTCGCGGGCTCCAGGGCTCCAGGGCTCGGGGGCTCCGGGGCTGCAGGGCTCAGGGGCTCCGTGGCTGCAGGCATCCGGGGCTGCAGGGCTCGGGGGCTGCAGGGCTCCTCGGGGGCTCCAGGGCTCCCGGGCTCCGGGGCTGCAGGGCTCCGGGGCTCCAGGGCTCTAGGGCTCCAGGGATCCAGGGCTGCTGGGCTCCAGGGCTCGGGGGCTCCAGGGCAGCAGGGCTCCAGGGCTTGGGACCCATGGAGCCCGTCCCGGGTACTTTGCCACTCTGCGGACCGGAGGAGGGAGCCCCTAATGCCTGGGAGGTGATGCCCGGGCATCGCTCCTCTGGTCCCCAGCAGGGAACCACCAGCCCCGGGAGGGTGTTTGGGCATACCCTTGCACCTACTAATCCGGAGGAAAATTACCCCCCTTTCTTGTAATCCATGCACTCGAGGTGACAGAGGGGACCCAGGGCACAAACGTGCCCGACCTCCTGGAGCCCTGGCTGGAATCCGGGAGGCGAATGGCACCTCATAGGGACTTCCAGGGAAGTCCGGCCATCTAGTCGCCCCATAGGAAAGCATTGCGGGCGACCAGATGGCCGAGGCGAGAGGGGCGACCCGATTGCCGGGACCGAAATGACACCAATCTGACTGCCCCGGGCCTGTAGGGCTCAGGAGCTGCAGGGCTCCGGGGCTCTGGGGCTCCGGGGCTCTGGGGCTCCGGGGCTGCAGGGCAAGGGGACTGCAGGGCTCCACAGCTTGGGGGGCTGCAGGGCTCCGGGGCTGCAGGGCTCGGGTTCTCCAGGGCTCCAGGGCTCCAGGGCTGCAGGGCTCCGGGGCTGCTGGGCTCCAGGGCTCCGGGGCGGCTGGGCTCCGGGGCTCCAGGGCCTGGGACCCATGGAACCCGTTCCGGGTACTTTGCCACACTGCGGCCCGGAGGAGGGAGCCCCGGATGCCTGGGAGGTGTTGCCCGGGCATCGCCCATCTGGTCCCCAGCAGGAAACCACCAGCCCCGGGAGGGTGTTTGGGCATACCCTTGCACCTACTAATCCGGAGGAAAATTACCCCCCTTTCTTGTAATCCGTGCACTCGAGGTGACAGAGGGGAACCAGGGCGCAAAAGTGCCCGACCTCCTGGAGCCCTAGCTGGGATCCGGGAGGCAAATGGCACCTCATAGGGACTTCCAGGGACGTCCGGCCATCTAGTCACCCCATAGGAAAGCATTGCGGGCGACCAGATGGCCGAGGCGAGAGGGGCGACCAGATGGCCGGGACCGAAATAACACCAATCTGCCTGCCCCAGGCCTGCAGGGCTCTGGGGCTGCAGGGCTCTGGGGCTGCAGAGCTACAGGGCTCCAGGGCTGCAGGGCTCCGGGGCTTCAGGCCTCCCCGGGCCCTGATGGACCCTCTGTCCCGGGCGCCCTTGACCCCCCCCGGCCGGCTCGCAGGATGGAGGGTTATTCCCGCACCACCGGGCCCTGCTGGACGGGGCTCAAGCCCCGGGCCCGGTCCCTGGCCCGGCTCCCGGACCCTAGGCCAGGCCCGGGAGAGCCTCCCCTAGGCTGCAGGGCTACAGGGCTACAGGGCTCGGGGGCTGCAGGGCTCCATGGACTGCAGGACTTCGGGGCTGCCGGGCATGGGGGCTCCAGGGCTGCAGGGCTCGGGGGCTCCGGGGCTGCAGGGCTCAGGGGCTCCCGGGCTGCAGGCATCCGGGGCTGCAGGGCTCGGGGGCTGCAGGGCTCCTCGGGGGCTCCACAGCTCCCGGGCTCTGGGGCTGCAGGGCTCCAGGGCTGCAGGGCTCCGGGGGGGCTCCAGGGGCTGTAGGGCTCCAGGGGCTCCAGGGCTGCAGGGCTCCAGGGCTGCAGGGCTGCAGGGCTCCATGGGGACTACAGGGCTCCAGGGGCTGTAGGGCTCCGGGGGCTCCAGGATGGAGGGGTATTCCCGCACCACCGGGCCCTGCCGGATGGGGCTCAAGCCGCGGGCCCGCTCCCGGTCTCTGCTTCTGAAACCCTAGCCAGGCTGGGGAAAGAGCCGCCCTTGCCTCTGATGAACGCCTGGAACCTCGGCCGGCTTGCAGGACGGGGAAGCTCCAGCAAACCCATGGCTGGCCGGACGGAGCTCAAGCCCCGGGCCCGCTCCCAGTCCCTGCTTCCGAAACCCTAGCCCGGCCGGGGAGAGCCTCCCTTGGCCCTGATGAACGCCCGGAACCTCAGCCGGCTTGCGGGACGGGGAGGCTCCAGCAACCCCATGGCCTACCGGACGGAGCTCAAGCCCCGGGCCCAGTCCCTGCTTCCAAAACCCTAGCCAGCCCGGGGAGAGCCTCCCTTGGCCCGATAAACGCCCGGAACCTCGGCCGGCTTGCAGGACGGAGCTCAGGCCCCAGGCCTCAGGCCCAGCCTACCAACCCTAGCCGGGCCCGGGGAGAGCCTCCCGGTAGATCCCCCTGTCCCCAGCACCTGGACCCTGGGCCGGAACCAAGGAGGGTTAAGCCCAGGACACGTCCTCTCCCCGACGGCCTGCCCGGGGAGCCCATTTTTGTTGACTATTAAGCCCCCACGTAGTGGGGGCTTACAGAACTTTGGGAAAGGACAAAAGTTGGAGTTAGCCCATCCGCCAGCCTGCAGGGCCATCTGGTCACCCAGCCCGCAGGGCCATCTAGTCACGCAGCCAGGCGACCAGATGACCCGGGACGACCCAGCGCCCGGATGGCCTGGGAGGGTGCCGTACCCAGTCGCCCTTGCAGTCCAGCGAGGGTGGCCAGGCGCTGCTGCTTGCCTCCCTGCTCGACTTGCCCATTCAGCAGTGGGAAGGGGAGGCCCGGCCGGCGGCGGCCCAGGCTATCTGGTCACCCTGCCGACCCGCAAGGGAAGGTGTGGCCCCCATCCCCGCACCCCGGTGGGGCAGGGAGGGGAGGGAGAGGCCCCCGTGCCGGAGGGCATGTGGTAGAGGCAGCCTCCCGCAGGCCCGTGTTACCCCCTCCACATCCATCCCGCCGGCCAGGCGGCAGAGGGACCCACCCCTGGGTGTGGTGGAGGGAGGCTTCTGCGGGCGCCCACGCACGGAAAGAGACAAAAGCTTGGCTCAGAGGATGACTTTCAATAGATCGCAGCGAGGTAGCTGCTCTGCTACTTACGAAACCCTGACCCAGAATCAGGTTGTCTACGAATGATTTAGCACTGGGTGCCCCACGAACATGGGCCTGATCAAACTCAGAGGAAAAGGACCATCGGCAAGGGGCTGAGAGACAGGAGCGTCCCCGGGCCCCTGAGGGGCCCTGGCGGGCAGGCCCCGGGATGCCTTCCCCCTCTCAGCATGGCCAGACCTCATGGAAGTCTGCCTGATCAAACTCGGAGAAAAATGACCATCGAACCCTGATAAAAACAACCATCGACAATGGGCCGAGAGGCAGAAGCATCCACGGGCCCCTGGGGGCCCCTAGCGGGTGGGTCCTGGGACGCCTTCCCCCTCTCAGCATGGCCAGACCTCACGGAGGTATGCCTGATCAAACTCTGAGAAAAACGACCATCGGCAAGGGGCTGAGAGGCAGGAGCGTCCCCGGGCCCCTGGGGGCCCCTGGCAGGCAGGCTCCAGGACGCCTCCCTCCCTCTCAGCATGGCCAGACCTCATGAAAGTCTGCCTGATCAAACTCGGAGAAAAACAACCATCGAACTTGGCCTCCCCCTCTCAGCATGGCCAGACCTCACTGAGGTATGCCTGATCAAACTCGGAGACAAACAACCATCGGCAAGGGGCTGAGAGGCAGGAGCGTCCCAGGGCCCCTGGGGGACCCTGGCAGGCCCTGGGATGCCTCCCCCCTCTCAGCATGGCTGGACCTCCTGGAAGTCTACCTGATCAAACTCGGCGAAAAACAACCATCTAACTCGGAGAAAAACGACAATCGGCAAGGGGCCAGGAGGCAGAAGTGTCCCCGGGTCCCTGGGGGCCCCTGGCGGGCAGGCCCGGGACACCTTCCCCCTCTCTGCATGGCCAGACCTCACGGAGGTCTGTGCCTTATCAAACTCGGAGAAAAAGGACCATCGGCAAGGGGCTGACAGGCAGGAGCGTCCCCGGGCCCCTGGGGGCCCCTGGCAGGCGGGCCCTGGGATGCCTTCCCCCTCTCAGCATGGCCAGACCTCATGGAAGTCTGCCTGATCAAACTCGGAGAAAAACGACCATCGAACCCTGATAAAAACGACCATCAACAATGGGCAGGAGTGTCCCTGGGCCCCTGGGGGCTCCTGGCGGGCGGGCCCCGGGACGGCTTCCCCCTCTCAGCATGGCCAGACCTCACGGAGGTATGCCTGATCAAACTCGGAGAAAAACAAATATCGAACTCGGAGAAAAACGACCATCGGCAAGGGGCTGAGAGGCTGAAGCGTCCCCGGGCCCCTGGGGGCCCCTGGCGGGAGGGCCCCGGGATGCCTCCCCCCTCTCAGCATGGCCAGACCTCACGGAGGTCTGTGCCTGATCAAACTCGGAGAAAAACGACCATCGGCAAGGGGCTGAGAGGCAGGAGCGTCCCCGGGCCCCTGGGGGCCCCTGGCGGGAGGGCCCCGGGATGCCTTCCCCCTCTCAGCATGGCCAGACCTCATGGAAGTCTGCCTGATCAAACTCGGAGAAAAACAACCATCGAACTTGGAGAAAAACGACCATCGGCAAGGGGCCAAGAGGCAGAAGCGTCCCCGGGCCCCTGGGGGCCCCTGGCGGGTGGGCCCCAGGAAACCTTTCCCACTCAGCATGGCCAGACCTCACGGAGGTCTGTACCTGATCAAACTCGGAGAAAAAGGACAATCGGCAAGGGGCTGAGAGGCAGGAGCGTCCCCGGGCCCCTGTGGGCCCCTGGCGGGCAGGCCCCGGGATGCCTTCCCTCTCTCAGCATGACCAGACCTCATGGAAGTCTGCCTGATGAAACTCGGAGAAAAACGACCATCGAACCCTGATAAAAACGACCATCGACAAGGGGCCGAGAGGCAGAAGCATCCACGGGCCCCTGGGGGCCCCTGGCGGGCGGGCCCCGGGATGCATTCCCCCTCTCAGCATGGCCAGACCTCACTGAGGTATGCCTGATCAAACTCGGAGACAAACAACCATCGGCAAGGGGCTGAGAGGCAGGAGCGTCCCAGGGCCCCTGGGGGACCCTGGCAGGCCCTGGGATGCCTCCCCCCCTCTCAGCATGGCTGGACCTCCTGGAAGTCTACCTGATCAAACTCGGCGAAAAACAACCATCTAACTCAGAGAAAAACGACCATCGGCAAGGGGCCAGGAGGCAGAAGTGTCCCCGGGCCCCTGGGGGCCCCTGGCGGGCAGGCCCGGGACACCTTCCCCCTCTCTGCATGGCCAGACCTCACGGAGGTCTGTGCCTTATCAAACTCGGAGAAAAAGGACCATCGGCAAGGGGCTGACAGGCAGGAGCGTCCCCGGGCCCCTGGGGGCCCCTGGCAGGCGGGCCCTGGGATGCCTTCCCCCTCTCAGCATGGCCAGACCTCATGGAAGTCTGCCTGATCAAACTCGGAGAAAAACGACCATCGAACCCTGATAAAAACGACCATCAACAATGGGCAGTAGTGTCCCTGGGCCCCTGGGGGCTCCTGGCGGGCGGGCCCCGGGACGCCTTCCCCCTCTCAGCATGGCCAGACCTCACGGAGGTATGCCTGATCAAACTCGGAGAAAAACAAATATCGAACTCGGAGAAAAACTACCATCGGCAAGGGGCTGAGAGGCTGAAGTGTCCCCGGGCCCCTGGGGGCCCCTGGCGGGAGGGCCCCGGGATGCCTCCCCCCTCTCAGCATGGCCAGACCTCATGGAAGTCTGCGAGATCAAACTCGGAGAAAAACGACCATCGGCAAGGGGCTGAGAGGCAGAAGCGTCCCCGGGCCCCTGGGGGCCCCTGGCAGGCGGGCCCGGGATGCCTTCCCCCTCTCAGCATGGCCGGACCTCACGGAGGTCTGTGCCTGATCAAACTCGGAGAAAAACGACCATCGGCAAGGGGCTGAGAGGCAGGAGCGTCCCCGGGCCCCTGGGGGCCCCTGGCGGGAGGGCCCCAGGATGCCTCTCCCCTCTCAGCATGGCCGGACCTCATGGAAGTCTGCCTGATCAAACTCAGAGAAAAACAACCATCGAACTTGGAGAAAAACGACCATCGGCAAGGGGCCAAGAGGCAGAAGCGTCCCGGGCCCCTGGGGGCCCCTGGCGGGTGGGCCCCAGGAAACCTTTCCCCCTTAGCATGGCCAGACCTCATGGAAGTCTGCCTGATGAAACTCGGAGAAAACAACCATCGAACCCTGACAAAAACGACCATCGACAAGGGGCCGAGAGGCAGAAGCATCCACGGGCCCCTGGGGGCCCCTGGCGGGTGGGCCCCGGGACGCCTTACCCCTCTCAGCATGGCCAGACCTCACAGAGGTATGCCTGATCAAACTCCGAGACAAACGACCATCGGCAAGGGGCTGAGAGGCAGGAGCGTCCCCGGGCCCCTGGGGGACCCTGGCAGGCCCCGGGATGCCTCCCCCCCCTCTCAGCATGGCCGGACCTCCTGGAAGTCTGCCTGATCAAACTCGGCGAAAAACAACCATCTAACTCAGAGAAAAACGACCATCGGCAAGGGGCCAAGAGGCAGAAGTGTCCCGGGGCCCCTGGGGGCCCCTGGCGGGCCGGCCCGGGACACCTTCCCCCTCTCAGCATGGCCAGACCTCACGGAGGTCTGTGCCTTATCAAACTCGGAGAAAAAGGACCATCGGCAAGGGGCTGACAGGCAGGAGCGTCCCCGGGCCCCTGGGGGCCCCTGGCGGGCGGGCCCCGGGATGCCTTCCCCCTCTCAGCATGGCCAGACCTCATGGAAGTCTGCCTGATCAAACTCGGAGAAAAACGACCATCGAACCCTGATAAAAACGACCATCAACAATGGGCAGGAGCGTACCCGGGCCCCTGGGGGCCACTGGCGGGTGGGCCCCGGGACGCCTTTCCCCTCTCAGCATGGCCAGACCTCACGGAGGTATGCCTGATCAAACTCGGAGAAAAACAAATATCGAACTCGGAGAAAAACGACCATCGGCAAGGGGCTGAGAGGCTGAAGCGTCCCCGGGCCCCTGGGGGCCCCTGGCAGGCGGGCCCTGGATGCTTTCCCCCTCTCAGCATGGCCGGACCTCACGGAGGTCTGTGCCTGATCAAACTCGGAGAAAAAGGACCATCGGCAAGGGGCTGAGAGGCAGGAGCGTCCCCAGGCCCCTGGGGGCCCCTGGCAGGTGGGCCCCGGGACACCTTCCCCCTCAAACTTGGTGATAAAGGACCATCGGCAAGGGGCTGAGAGGCAAGAGTGTCCCCAGGACACTGGGGGGCCCGGTGGGCAGGCCCCAGGGCTGCCTACCCCTGATTCAGAATCTCCGGAGGTCTGACTGACCCTCTCCCTAGTAATCCGGAGGAACATTACCCCCCTTTCTTGTAATCTGTGCACTCGAAGTCACACAGGGGACCCAAGGCACGAACGAGCCCGACCTCCTGGAGCCCTGGCTGGGATCCGGGAGGCGAATGGCACCTCATCGGGACTTCCAGGGAAGTTCGGTCATCTGGTCGCCCCATTGGAAAGCATTGCGGGCGACCAGATGGCCGAGGCGAGAGGGGCGACCAGATGGCCGGGACCGAAATGACGCCAATCTGCCTGCCCCGGGCCTGCAGGGCTCTGGGGCTGCAGGGCTCATGGGCTCCGGGGCTGCAGGGCTCAGGGGCTCCAGGGCTGCAGGCATCCGGGGCTGCAGGGCTCCGGGGCTGCAGGGCTCCGGGGCTCCAGGGCTCTAGGACTCCAGGGCTCCAGGTCTCCAGGGCTGCAGGGCTCCGGGGCTGCTGGGCTCCAGGGCTCGGGGGCTCCAGGGTAGCAGGGCTCCAGGGGTCGGGACCCATGGAGCCCGTCCCGGGTACTTTGCCACTCTGCGGCCCAGAGGAGGGAGCCCCGGATGCCTGGGAGGTGTTGCCCGGGCATCGCCCATCTGGTCCCCAGCAGGGAACCACCAGCCCCGGGAGGGTGTTTGGTCAAACCCTTGCACCTACTAATCCGGAGGAAAATTACCCCCCTTTCTTGTAATCCGTGCACTCGAGGTGACAGAGGGGACCCAGGGCGCAAACGTGCCCGACCTCCTGGAGCCCTGGCTGGGATCCGGGAGGCGAATGGCACCTCATAGGGACTTCCAGGGAAGTCCGGCCATCTAGTCGCCCCATAGGAAAGCATTGCGGGCAACCAGATGGCTGAGGCGAAAGGGGCGACCAGATGGCCGGGACCAAAATGACGCCAATCGGCCTGCCCCGGGCCTGTAGGGCTCAGGAGCTGCAGGGCTCCGGGGCTCTGGGGCTCCGGGGCTCTGGGGCTGCAGGGCTGCAGGGCAAGGGGACTGCAGGGCTCCACAGCTTGGGGGGCTGCAGGGCTCCGGGGCTGCAGGGCTCGGGTTCTCCAGGGCTCCAGGGCTCCAGGGCTCCAGGGCTCCAGGGCTGCAGGGCTCCGGGGCTGCTGGGCTCCAGGGCTCCAGGGCCTGGGACCCATGGAACCCGTTCCGGGTACTTTGCCACACTGCGGCCCGGAGGAGGGAGCCCCGGATGCCTGGGAGGTGTTGCCCGGGCATCGCCCATCTGGTCCCCAGCAGGAAACCACCAGCCCCGGGAGGGTGTTTGGGCATACCCTTGCACCTACTAATCCGGAGGAAAATTACCCCCCTTTCTTGTAATCCGTGCACTCGAGGTGACAGAGGGGACCCAGGGCACAAAAGTGCCCGACCTCCTGGAGCCCTGGCTGGGATCCGGGAGGCAAATGGCACCTCATAGGGACTTCCAGGGACGTCCGGCCATCTAGTCACCCCATAGGAAAGCATTGCGGGCGACCAAATGGCCGAGGCGAGAGGGGCGACCAGATGGCCGGGACCGAAATAACACCAATCTGCCTGCCCCAGGCCTGCAGGGCTCTGGGGCTGCAGGGCTCCGGGGGCTGCAGAGCTACAGGGCTCCAGGGCTGCAGGGCTCCGGGGCTTCAGGCCTCCCCGGGCCCTGATGGACCCTCTGTCCCGGGCGCCCTTGACCCCCCCCGGCCGGCTCGCAGGATGGAGGGTTATTCCCGCACCACCGGGCCCTGCTGGACTGGGCTCAAGCCCCGGGCCCGGTCCCTGGCCCGGCTCCCGGACCCTAGGCCAGGCCCGGGAGAGCCTCCCCTAGGCTGCAGGGCTACAGGGCTACAGGGCTCGGGGGCTGCAGGGCTCCATGGACTGCAGGACTTCGGGGCTGCCGGGCATGGGGGCTCCAGGGCTGCAGGGCTCGGGGGCTCCGGGGCTGCAGGGCTCAGGGGCTCCGGGGCTGCAGGCATCCGGGGCTGCAGGGCTCGGGGGCTGCAGGGCTCCTCGGGGGCTCCACAGCTCCCGGGCTCCGGGGCTGCAGGGCTCCAGGGCTGCAGGGCTCCGGGGGGGCTCCAGGGGCTGTAGGGCTCCAGGGGCTCCAGGGCTGCAGGGCTCCAGGGCTGCAGGGCTCCAGGGCTCCAGGGCTGCAGGGCTGCAGGGCTCCAGGGCTCGCAGGCTCCAGGGCAGCAGGGCTCCAGGGCTTGGAACCCATGGAGCCCGTCCCCGGTACTTTGCCACTCTGCGGCCCGGAGGAGGGAGCCCCGGATGCATGGAAGGTGTTGCCCGGGCATCGCCCATCTGGTCCACAGCAGGGAACCACCAGCCCCGGGAGGGTGTTTGGGCATACCCTTGCACCTACTAATCCGGAGGAAAATTACCCCCCTTTCTTGTAATCTGTGCACTCGAGGTGACAGAGGGGACCCAGGGCGCAAACATGCCCGACCTCCTGGAGCCCTGGCTGGGATCCGGGAGGCGAATGGCACCTCATAGGGACTTCCAGGGAAGTCCGGCCATCTAGTCGCCCCATAGGAAAGCATTGCGGGCAACCAGATGGCTGAGGCGAAAGGGGCGACCAGATGGCCGGGACCAAAATGACGCCAATCGGCCTGCCCCGGGCCTGTAGGGCTCAGGAGCTGCAGGGCTCCGGGGCTGCAGGGCTCGGGGACTGCAGGGCTCCACGGCTCGGGGGGCTGCAGCGCTCCGGGGCTCCAGGGCTCCGGGGCTCCGGGGCTCCGGGGCTGCTGGGCTCCGGGGCTGCTGGGCTCCAGGGCTCGGGGGCTCCAGGGCAGAAGGGCTCCAGGGCTCCAAGGCTCCGGGGCTCCAGGGCCCGGGACCCATGGAGCCCGTCCCGGGTACTTTGCCACTCTGCGGCCCGGAGGAGGGAGCCCCGGATGCATGGAAGGTCTTGCCCGGGCATCGCCCATCTGGTCCACAACAGGGAACCACCAGCCCCGGGAGGGTGTTTGGGCATACCCTTGCACCTACTAATCCGGAGGAAAATTAACCCCTTTTCTTGTAATCTGTGCACTCGAGGTGACAGAGGGGACCCAGGGCGCAAACGTGCCCGACCTCCTGGAGCCCTGGCTGGGATCCGGGAGGCGAATGGCACCTCATAGGGACTTCCAGGGAAGTCCGGCCATCTAGTCGCCCCATAGGAAAGCATTGCGGGCGACCAGATGGCCGAGGCGAGAGGGGCGACCAGATGGCCGGGACCGAAATGACGCCAATCTGCCTGCCCCGGGCCTGCAGGGCTCTGGGGCTGCAGGGCTCTGGGGGCTGCAGAGCTACAGGGCTCCGGGGCTGCAGGGCTCCGGGGCTTCAGTCCTCCCCGGGCCCTGATGGACCCTCTGTCCCGGGCGCCCGGACCCCCCTGGCCGGCTCACAGGACGGAGGGGTATTCCCGCACCACCGGGCCATGCCGGATGGGGCTCAAGCCCCGTGCCCGGTCCCAGGCCCGGCTCCTGGACCCTAGGCCAGGCCCGGGAGAGCCTCCTCTGGGCTGCAGGGCTCCAGGGCTACAGGGCACGGGGGCTGCGAGCTCTGTAGGCTGCAGGGCTTCGGGGCTGCCGGGCTCGCGGGCTCCAGGGCTCCAGGGCTCGGGGGCTCCGGGGCTGCAGGGCTCAGGGGCTCCGTGGCTGCAGGCATCCGGGGCTGCAGGGCTCGGGGGCTGCAGGGCTCCTCGGGGGCTCCAGGGCTCCCGGGCTCCGGGGCTGCACGGCTCCGGGGCTCCAGGGCTCCAGGGCTACAGGGATCCAGGGCTGCTGGGCTCCAGGGCTCGGGGGCTCCAGGGCAGCAGGGCTCCAGAGCTTGGGACCCATGGAGCCCGTCCCGGGTACTTTGCCACTCTGCAGACCGGAGGAGGGAGCCCCTAATGCCTGGGAGGTGTTGCCCGGGCATCGCTCATCTGGTCCCCAGCAGGGAACCACCAGCCCCGGGAGGGTGTTTGGGCATACCCTTGCACCTACTAATCCGGAGGAAAATTACCCCCCTTTCTTGTAATCCATGCACTCGAGGTGACCCAGGGCACAAACGTGCCCGACCTCCTGGAGCCCTGGCTGGAATCCGGGAGGCAAATGGCACCTCATAGGGACTTCCAGGGAAGTCCGGCCATCTAGTCGCCCCATAGGAAAGCATTGCGGGCGACCAGATGGCCGAGGCGAGAGGGGCGACCCGATTGCCGGGACCGAAATGACACCAATCTGCCTGCCCCGGGCCTGTAGGGCTCAGGAGCTGCAGGGCTCCGGGGCTCTGGGGCTCCGGGGCTCTGGGGCTGCAGGGCTGCAGGGCAAGGGGACTGCAGGGCTCCACAGCTTGGGGGGCTGCAGGGCTCCGGGGCTGCAGGGCTCGGGTTCTCCAGGGCTCCAGGGCTCCAGGGCTGCAGGGCTCCGGGGCTGCTGGGCTCCAGGGCTCCGGGGCGGCTGGGCTCTGGGGCTCCAGGGCCTGGGACCCATGGTACCCGTTCCGGGTACTTTGCCACACTACGGCCCGGAGGAGGGAGCCCCGGATGCCTGGGAGGTGTTGCCCGGGCATCGCCCATCTGGTCCCCAGCAGGAAACCACCAGCCCCGGGAGGGTGTTTGGGCAAACCCTTGCACCTACTAATCCGGAGGAAAATTACCCCCCTTTCTTGTAATCCGTGCACTCGAGGTGACAGAGGGGACCCAGGGCGCAAACGTGCCCAACCTCCTGGAGCCCTGGCTGGGATCCGGGAGGCGAATGGCACCTCATAGGGACTTCCAGGGAAGTCCGCCATCTAGTTGCCCCATAGGAAAGCATTGCGGGCGACCAGATGGCCGAGGCGAGAGGGGCGACCAGATGGCCGGGACCGAAATGACGCCAATCTGCCTGCCCCGGGCCTGCAGGGCTCTGGGGCTGCAGGGCTCCGGGGGCTGCAGAGCTACAGGGCTCCGGGGCTGCAGGGTTCCGGGGCTTCAGTCCTCCCCGGGCCCTGATGGACCCTCTGTCCCGGGCGCCCGGACCCCCCTGGCCGGCTCACAGGACGGAGGGGTATTCCCGCACCACCGGGCCATGCCGGATGGGGCTCAAGCCCCGTGCCCGGTCCCAGGCCCGGCTCCCGGACCCTAGGCCAGGCCCGGGAGAGCCTCCTCTGGGCTGCAGGGCTCCAGGGCTACAGGGCTCGGGGGCTGCGAGCTCTGTAGGCTGCAGGGCTTCGGGGCTGCCGGGCTCGCGGGCTCCAGGGCTCCAGGGCTCGGGGGCTCCGGG
The DNA here is from genome assembly GCF_964263255.1 of Lissotriton vulgaris. Classification (NCBI taxonomy): domain Eukaryota; kingdom Metazoa; phylum Chordata; class Amphibia; order Caudata; family Salamandridae; genus Lissotriton; species Lissotriton vulgaris. Next base: position 626,008,992 of record NC_141699.1, read on the forward strand.
GCTGCAGGGCTCAGGGGCTCCCAGGCTGCAGGCATCCGGGGCTGCAGGGCTCGGGGGCTGCAGGGCTCCTCGGGGGCTCCACAGCTCCCGGGCTCCGGGGCTGCAGGGCTCCAGGGCTGCAGGGCTCCGGGGGGGCTCCAGGGGCTGTAGGGCTCCAGGGGCTCCAGGGCTGCAGGGCTCCAGGGCTGCAGGGCTCCAGGGCTCCAGGGCTGCAGGGCTGCAGGGCTCCATGGGGACTACAGGGCTCCAGGGGCTGTAGGGCTCCGGGGGCTCCAGGACGGAGGGGTATTCCCGCACCTCCAGGCCCTGCCGGATGGGGCTCAAGCCGCGGGCCCGCTCCCGGTCTCTGCTTCTGAAACCCTAGCCAGGCTGGGGAAAGAGCCGCCCTTGCCTCTGATGAACGCCTGGAACCTCGGCCGGCTTGCAGGACGGGGAAGCTCCAGCAAACCCATGGCTGGCCGGACGGAGCTCAAGCCCCGGGCCCGCTCCCGGTCCCTGCTTCCGAAACCCTAGCCCGGCCGGGGAGAGCCTCCCTTGGCCCTGATGAATGCCCGGAACCTCAGCCGGCTTGCGGGACGGGGAGGCTCCAGCAACCCCATGGCCTACCGGACGGAGCTCAAGCCCCGGGCCCAGTCCCTGCTTCCAAAACCCTAGCCAGCCCGGGGAGAGCCTCCCTTGGCCCGATAAACGCCCGGAACCTCGGCCGGCTTGCAGGACGGAGCTCAGGCCCCAGGCCTCAGGCCCAGCCTACCAACCCTAGCCGGGCCCGGGGAGAGCCTCCCGGTAGATCCCCCTGTCCCCAGCACCTGGACCCTGGGCCGGAACCAAGGAGGGTTAAGCCCAGGACACGTCCTCTCCCCGACGGCCTGCCCGGGGAGCCCATTTTTGTCGACTATTAAGCCCCCACGTAGTGGGGGCTTACAGAACTTTGGGAAAGGACAAAAGTTGGAGTTAGCCCATCCGCCAGCCTGCAGGGCCATCTGGTCACCCAGCCCGCAGGGCCATCTGGTCACGCAGCCAGGCGACCAGATGACCCGGGACGACCCAGCGCCCGGATGGCCTGGGAGGGTGCCGTACCCAGTCGCCCTTGCAGTCCAGCGAGGGTGGCCAGGCGCTGCTGCTTGCCTCCCTGCTCGACTTGCCCATTCAGCAGGGGGAAGGGGAGGCCCGGCCGGCGGCGGCCCAGGCCATCTGGTCACCCTGCCGACCCGCAAGGGAAGGTGTGGCCCCCATCCCCGCACCCCGGTGGGGCGGGGAGGGAGAGGCCCCCGTGTCGGAGGGCATGTGGTGGAGGCAGCCTCCCGCAGGCCCGTGTTACCCCCTCCACATCCATCCCGCCGGCCAGGCGGCAGAGGGACCCACCCCTGGGTGTGGTGGAGGGAGGCTTCTGCGGGCGCCCACGCACGGAAAGAGACAATAGCTTGGCTCAGAGGATGACTTTCAATAGATCGCAGCGAGGTAGCTGCTCTGCTACTTACGAAACCCTGACCCAGAATCAGGTTGTCTACGAATGATTTAGCACTGGGTGCCCCACGAACATGGGCCTGATCAAACTCAGAGGAAAAGGACCATCGGCAAGGGGCTGAGAGGCAGGAGCGTCCCCGGGCCCCTGAGGGGCCCTGGCGGGCAGGCCCCGGGATGCCTTCCCCCTCCCAGCATGGCCAGACCTCATGGAAGTCTGCCTGATCAAACTCGGAGAAAAATGACCATCGAACCCTGATAAAAACAACCATCGACAATGGGCCGAGAGGCAGAAGCATCCACGGGCCCCTGGGGGCCCCTAGCGGGTGGGTCCTGGGACGCCTTCCCCCTCTCAGCATGGCCAGACCTCACGGAGGTATGCCTGATCAAACTCTGAGAAAAACGACCATCGGCAAGGGGCTGAGAGGCAGGAGCGTCCCCGGGCCCCTGGGGGCCCCTGGCAGGCAGGCTCCAGGACGCCTCCCTCCCTCTCAGCATGGCCAGACCTCATGAAAGTCTGCCTGATCAAACTCGGAGAAAAACAACCATCGAACTTGGAGAAAAACGACCATCGGCAAGGGGCCAAGAGGCAAAAGCGTCCCCGGGCCCCTGGGGGCCCCTGGCAGGTGGGCCCCAGCAAACCTTTCCCCCTCAGCATGGCCAGACCTCACGGAGGTCTGTACCTGATCAAACTCGGAGAAAAAGGACAATCGGCAAGGGGCTGAGAGGCAGGAGTGTCCCCGGGCCCCTGGGGGCCCCTGGCGGGCAGGCCCCGGGATGCCTTCCCTCTCTCAGCATGACCAGACCTCATGGAAGTCTGCCTGATGAAACTCAGAGAAAAACGACCATCGAACCCTGATAAAAACGACCATCGACAAGGGGCCGAGAGGCAGAAGCATCCACGGGCCCCTGGGGGCCCCTGGCGGGCGGGCCCCGGGATGCATTCCCCCTCTCAGCATGGCCAGACCTCACTGAGGTATGCCTGATCAAACTCGGAGACAAACAACCATCGGCAAGGGGCTGAGAGGCAGGAGCGTCCCAGGGCCCCTGGGGGACCCTGGCAGGCCCTGGGATGCCTCCCCCCCTCTCAGCATGGCTGGACCTCCTGGAAGTCTACCTGATCAAACTCGGTGAAAAACAACCATCTAACTCGGAGAAAAACGACCATCGGCAAGGGGCCAGGAGGCAGAAGTGTCCCCGGGCCCCTGGGGGCCCCCGGCGGGCAGGCCCGGGACACCTTCCCCCTCTCTGCATGGCCAGACCTCACGGAGGTCTGTGCCTTATCAAACTCAGAGAAAAAGGACCATCGGCAAGGGGCTGACAGGCAGGAGCGTCCCCGGGCCCCTGGGGGCCCCTGGCAGGTGGGCCCTGGGATGCCTTCCCCCTCTCAGCATGGCCAGACCTCATGGAAGTCTGCCTGATCAAACTCAGAGAAAAACGACCATCGAACCCTGATAAAAACGACCATCAACAATGGGCAGGAGTGTCCCTGGGCCCCTGGGGGCCCCTGGCGGGCGGGCCCCGGGACGTCTTCCCCCTGTCAGCATGGCCAGACCTCACGGAGGTATGCCTGATCAAACTCGGAGAAAAACAAATATCGAACTCGGAGAAAAACGACCATCGGCAAGGGGCTGAGAGGCTGAAGCGTCCCCGGGCCCCTGGGGGCCCCTGGCGGGAGGGCCCCGGGATGCCTCCCCCCTCTCAGCATGGCCAGACCTCATGGAAGTCTGCCTGATCAAACTCGGAGAAAAACGACCATCGGCAAGGGGCTGAGAGGCAGAAGCGTCCCCGGGCCCCTGGGGGCCCCTGGCAGGCGGGCCCGGGATGCCTTCCCCCTCTCAGCATGGCCGGACCTCACGGAGGTCTGTGCCTGATCAAACTCGGAGAAAAACGACCATCGGCAAGGGGCTGAGAGGCAGGAGCGTCCCGGGCCCCTGGGGGCCCCTGGCGGGAGGGCCCCGGGATGCCTCTCCCCTCTCAGCATGGCCGGACCTCATGGAAGTCTGCCTGATCAAACTCGGAGAAAAACAACCATCGAACTTGGAGAAAAACGACCATCGGCAAGGGGCCAAGAGGCAGAAGCGTCCCCGGGCCCCTGGGGGCCCCTGGCGGGTGGGCCCCAGGAAACCTTTCCCCCTTAGCATGGCCAGACCTCATGGAAGTCTGCCTGATGAAACTCAGAGAAAAACAACCATCGAACCCTGATAAAAACGACCATCGACAAGGGGCAAAGAGGCAGAAGCATCCACGGGCCCCTGGGGGCCCCTGGCGGGTGGGCCCCGGGACGCCTTACCCCTCTCAGCATGGCCAGACCTCACAGAGGTATGCCTGATCAAACTCAGAGACAAACGACCATCGGCAAGGGGCTGAGAGGCAGGAGCGTCCCCGGGCCCCTGGGGGACCCTGGCAGGCCCCGGGATGCCTCCCCCCTCTCAGCATGGCCGGACCTCCTGGAAGTCTGCCTGATCAAACTCGGCGAAAAACAACCATCTAACTCAGAGAAAAACGACCATCGGCAAGGGGCCAAGAGGCAGAAGTGTCCCGGGGCCCCTGGGGGCCCCTGGCGGGCTGGCCCGGGACACCTTCCCCCTCTCAGCATGGCCAGACCTCACGGAGGTCTGTGCCTTATCAAACTCGGAGAAAAAGGACCATTGGCAAGGGGCTGACAGGCAGGAGCGTCCCCGGGCCCCTGGGGGCCCCTGGTGGGCGGGCCCCGGGATGCCTTCCCCCTCTCAGCATGGCCTGACCTCATGGAAGTCTGCCTGATCAAACTCGGAGAAAAACGACCATCGAACCTTGATAAAAACGACCATCAACAATGGGCAGGAGCGTCCCCGGGCCCCTGGGGGCCACTGGCGGGCGGGCCCCGGGACGCCTTTCCCCTCTCAGCATGGCCAGACCTCACGGAGGTATGCCTGATCAAACTCGGAGAAAAACAACTATCGAACTCAGAGAAAAACGACCATCGGCAAGGGGCTGAGAGGCTGAAGCGTCCCCGGGCCCCTGGGGGCCCCTGGCAGGCGGGCCCCGGGATGCCTCCCCCCTCCCAGCATTGCCAGACCTCATGGAAGTCTGCCTGATCAAACTCAGAGAAAAACGACCATCGAACTCGGAGAAAAACGACCATTGGCAAGGGGCTGAGAGGCAGAAGCGTCCCCGGGCCCCTGGGGGCCCCTGGGGGCTCCTGGCAGGCGGGCCCGGGATGCCTTCCCCCTCTCAGCATGGCCGGACCTCACGGAGGTCTGTGCCTGATCAAACTCGGAGAAAAAGGACCATCGGCAAGGGGCTGAGAGGCAGGAGCGTCCCCGGGCCCCTGGGGGCCCCTGGCAGGTGGGCCCCGGGACACCTTCCCCCTCAAACTTGGTGAAAAAGGACCATCGGCAAGGGGCTGAGAGGCAAGAGTGTCTGGTGGGCAGGCCCCAGGGCTGCCTACCCCTGATTCAGAATCTCCGGAGGTCTGACTGACCCTCTCCCTAGTAATCCGGAGGAACATTACCCCCCTTTCTTGTAATCTGTGCACTCGAAGTCACACAGGGGACCCAAGGCACGAACGAGCCCGACCTCCTGGAGCCCTGGCTGGGATCCGGGAGGCGAATGGCACCTCATCGGGACTTCCAGGGAAGTTCGGTCATCTGGTCACCCCATTGGAAAGCATTGCGGGCGACCAGATGGCCGAGGCGAGAGGGGCGACCAGATGGCCGGGACCGAAATGACGCCAATCTGCCTGCCCCGGGCCTGCAGGGCTCTGGGGCTGCAGGGCTCATGGGCTCCGGGGCTGCAGGGCTCAGGGGCTCCAGGGCTGCAGGCATCCGGGGCTGCAGGGCTCCGGGGCTGCAGGGCTCCGGGGCTCCAGGGCTCTAGGACTCCAGGGCTCCAGGTCTCCAGGGCTGCAGGGCTGCAGGGCTCCGGGGCTGCTGGGCTCCAGGGCTCGGGGGCTCCAGGGTAGCAGGGCTCCAGGGGTCGGGACCCATGGAGCCCGTCCCGGGTACTTTGCCACTCTGCGGCCCAGAGGAGGGAGCCCCGGATGCCTGGGAGGTGTTGCCCGGGCATCGCCCATCTGGTCCCCAGCAGGGAACCACCAGCCCCGGGAGGGTGTTTGGGCAAACCCTTGCACCTACTAATCCGGAGGAAAATTACCCCCCTTTCTTGTAATCCGTGCACTCGAGGTGACAGAGGGGACCCAGGGCGCAAACGTGCCCGACCTCCTGGAGCCCTGGCTGGGATCCGGGAGGCGAATGGCACCTCATAGGGACTTCCAGGGAAGTCCGGCCATCTAGTCGCCCCATAGGAAAGCATTGCGGGCAACCAGATGGCCGAGGCGAAAGGGGCGACCAGATGGCCGGGACCAAAATGACGCCAATCGGCCTGCCCCGGGCCTGCAGGGCTCTGGGGCTGCAGGGCTCCGGGGGCTGCAGAGCTACAGGGCTCCGGGGCTGCAGGGCTCCAGGGCTTCAGTCCTCCCCGGGCCCTGATGGACCCTCTGTCCCGGGCGCCCCAGACCCCCCTGGCCGGCTCACAGGACGGAGGGGTATTCCCGCACCACCGGGCCATGCCGGATGGGGCTGAAGCCCCGGGCCCGGTCCCAGGCCCGGCTCCCGGACCCTAGGCCAGGCCTGGGAGAGCCTCCCCTGGGCTGCAGGGCTCCAGGGCTCCAGGGCTCAGGGGCTGCAGAGCTCTGTGGGCTGCAGGGCTTTGGGGCTGCCGGGCTCGGGGGCTCCAGGGCTGCAGGGCTCGGGGGCTCCGGGGCTGCAGGGCTCAGGGGCTCCGTGGCTGCAGGCATCCAGGGCTGCAGGGCTCGGGGCTGCAGGGCTCCTCGGGGGCTCCAGGGCTCCCGGGCTCCGGGGCTGCAGGGCTCCGGGGCTCCAGGGCTCTAGGGCTCCAGGGATCCAGGGCTGCTGGGCTCCAGGGCTCGCAGGCTCCAGGGCAGCAGGGCTCCAGGGCTTGGAACCCATGGAGCCCGTCCCCGGTACTTTGCCACTCTGCGGCCCGGAGGAGGGAGCCCCGGATGCATGGAAGGTGTTGCCCGGGCATCGCCCATCTGGTCCACAGCAGGGAACCACTAGCCCCGGGAGGGTGTTTGGGCATACCCTTGCACCTACTAATCCGGAGGAAAATTACCCCCCTTTCTTGTAATCTGTGCACTCGAGGTGACAGAGGGGACCCAGGGCGCAAACGTGCCCGACCACCTGGAGCCCTGGCTGGGATCCGGGAGGCGAATGGCACCTCATAGGGACTTCCAGGGAAGTCCGCCATCTAGTTGCCCCATAGGAAAGCATTGCCGGCGACCAGATGGCCGAGGCGAGAGGGGCGACCAGATGGCCGGGACCGAAATGACGCCAATCTGCCTGCCCCGGGCCTGCAGGGCTCTGGGGCTGCAGGGCTCCGGGGGCTGCAGAGCTACAGGGCTCCGTGGCTGCAGGGTTCCGGGGCTTCAGTCCTCCCCGGGCCCTGATGGACCCTCTGTCCCGGGCGCCCGGACCCCCCTGGCCGGCTCACAGGACGGAGGGGTATTTCCGCACCACCGGGCCATGCCGGATGGGGCTCAAGCCCCGTGCCCGGTCCCAGGCCTGGCTCCCGGACCCTAGGCCAGGCCCGGGAGAGCCTCCTCTGGGCTGCAGGGCTCCAGGGCTACAGGGCTCGGGGGCTGCGAGCTCTGTAGGCTGCAGGGCTTCGGGGCTGCCGGGCTCGCGGGCTCCAGGGCTCCAGGGCTCGGGGGCTCCGGGGCTGCAGGGCTCAGGGGCTCCGTGGCTGCAGGCATCCGGGGCTGCAGGGCTCGGGGGCTGCAGGGCTCCTCGGGGGCTCCAGGGCTCCCGGGCTCCGGGGCTGCAGGGCTCCGGGGCTCCAGGGCTCTAGGGCTCCAGGGATCCAGGGCTGCTGGGCTCCAGGGCTCGGGGGCTCCAGGGCAGCAGGGCTCCAGGGCTTGGGACCCATGGAGCCCGTCCCGGGTACTTTGCCACTCTGCGGACCGGAGGAGGGAGCCCCTAATGCCTGGGAGGTGTTGCCCGGGCATCGCTCATCTGGTCCCCAGCAGGGAACCACCAGCCCCGGGAGGGTGTTTGGGCATACCCTTGCACCTACTAATCCGGAGGAAAATTACCCCCCTTTCTTGTAATCCATGCACTCGAGGTGACAGAGGGGACCCAGGGCACAAACGTGCCCGACCTCCTGGAGCCCTGGCTGGAATCCGGGAGGCGAATGGCACCTCATAGGGACTTCCAGGGAAGTCCGGCCATCTAGTCGCCCTTATAGGAAAGCATTGCGGGCGACCAGATGGCCGAGGCGAGAGGGGCGACCCGATTGCCGGGACCGAAATGACACCAATCTGCCTGCCCCGGGCCTGTAGGGCTCAGGAGCTGCAGGGCTCCGGGGCTCTGGGGCTCCGGGGCTCTGGGGCTCCGGGGCTGCAGGGCAAGGGGACTGCAGGGCTCCACAGCTTGGGGGGCTGCAGGGCTCCGGGGCTGCAGGGCTCGGGTTCTCCAGGGCTCCAGGGCTCCAGGGCTCCAGGGCTGCAGGGCTCCGGGGCTGCTGGGCTCCAGGGCTCCGGGGCGGCTGGGCTCTGGGGCTCCAGGGCCTGGGACCCATGGAACCCGTTCCGGGTACTTTGCCACACTGCGGCCCGGAGGAGGGAGCCCCGGATGCCTGGGAGGTGTTGCCTGGGCATCGCCCATCTGTTCCCCAGCAGGAAACCACCAGCTCCGGGAGGGTGTTTGGGCATACCCTTGCACCTACTAATCCGGAGGAAAATTACCCCCCTTTCTTGTAATCCGTGCACTCGAGGTGACAGAGGGGACCCAGGGCGCAAAAGTGCCCGACCTCCTGGAGCCCTGGCTGGGATCCGGGAGGCAAATGGCACCTCATAGGGACTTCCAGGGACGTCCGGCCATCTAGTCACCCCATAGGAAAGCATTGCGGGCGACCAGATGGCCGAGGCGAGAGGGGCGACCAGATGGCCGGGACCGAAATAACACCAATCTGCCTGCCCCAGGCCTGCAGGGCTCTGGGGCTGCAGGGCTCCGGGGGCTGCAGAGCTACAGGGCTCCAGGGCTGCAGGGCTCCGGGGCTTCAGGCCTCCCCGGGCCCTGATGGACCCTCTGTCCCGGGCGCCCTTGACCCCCCCCGGCCGGCTCGCAGGATGGAGGGTTATTCCCGCACCACCGGGCCCTGCTGGACTGGGCTCAAGCCCCGGGCCCGGTCCCTGGCCCGGCTCCCGGACCCTAGGCCAGGCCCGGGAGAGCCTCCCCTAGGCTGCAGGGCTACAGGGCTACAGGGCTCGGGGGCTGCAGGGCTCCATGGACTGCAGGACTTCGGGGCTGCCGGGCATGGGGGCTCCAGGGCTGCAGGGCTCGGGGGCTCCGGGGCTGCAGGGCTCAGGGGCTCCCGGGCTGCAGGCATCCGGGGCTGCAGGGCTCGGGGGCTGCAGAGCTACAGGGCTCCGGGGCTGCAGGGCTCCGGGGCTTCAGTCCTCCCCGGGCCCTGATGGACCCTCTGTCTCGGGCGTCCCAGACCCCCCTGGCCGGCTCACAGGACGGAGGGGTATTCCCGCACCACCGGGCCATGCCGGATGGGGCTGAAGCCCCGGGCCCGGTCCCAGGCCCGGCTCCCGGACCCTAGGCCAGGCCTGGGAGAGCCTCCCCTGGGCTGCAGGGCTCCAGGGCTCCAGGGCTCAGGGGCTGCAGAGCTCTGTGGGCTGCAGGGCTTTGGGGCTGCCGGGCTCGGGGGCTCCAGGGCTGCAGGGCTCGGGGGCTCCGGGGCTGCAGGGCTCAGGGGCTCCGTGGCTGCAGGCATCCAGGGCTGCAGGGCTCGGGGGCTGCAGGGCTCCTCGGGGGCTCCAGGGCTCCCGGGCTCCGGGGCTGCAGGGCTCCGGGGCTCCAGGGCTCTAGGGCTCCAGGGATCCAGGGCTGCTGGGCTCCAGGGCTCGCAGGCTCCAGGGCAGCAGGGCTCCAGGGCTTGGAACCCATGGAGCCCGTCCCCGGTACTTTGCCACTCTGCGGCCCGGAGGAGGGAGCCCCGGATGCATGGAAGGTGTTGCCCGAGCATCGCCCATCTGGTCCACAGCAGGGAACCACCAGCCCCGGGATGGTGTTTGGGCATACCCTTGCACCTACTAATCCGGAGGAAAATTACCCCCCTGTCTTGTAATCTGTGCGCTCGAGGAGACAGAGGGGACCCAGGGCGCAAACGTGCCCGACCTCCTGGAGCCCTGGCTGGGATCCGGGAGGCGAATGGCACCTCATAGGGACTTCCAGGGAAGTCCGGCCATCTAGTTGCCCCATATGAAAGCATTGCGGGCGACCAGATGGCCGAGGCGAGAGGGGCGACCAGATGGCCGGGACCGAAATGACGCCAATCTGCCTGCAGGGCTCTGGGGCTGCAGGGCTCCGGGGGCTGCAGAGCTACAGGGCTACGGGGCTGCAGGGCTCCGGGGCTTCAGTCCTCCCCGGGCCCTGATGGACCCTCTGTCTCGGGCGCCCGGTCCCCCCTGGCCGGCTCACAGGACGGAGGGGTATTCCCGCACCACCGGGCCATGCCGGATGGGGCTCAAGCCCCGTGCCCGGTCCCAGGCCTGGCTCCCGGACCCTAGGCCAGGCCCGGGAGAGCCTCCTCTGGGCTGCAGGGCTCCAGGGCTACAGGGCTCGGGGGCTGCGAGCTCTGTAGGCTGCAGGGCTTCGGGGCTGCCGGGCTCGCGGGCTCCAGGGCTCCAGGGCTCGGTGGCTGCAGGCATCCGGGGCTGCAGGGCTCGGGGGCTGCAGGGCTCCTCGGGGGCTCCAGGGCTCCCGGGGTCCGGGGCTGCAGGGCTCCGGGGCTCCAGGGCTCTAGGGCTCCAGGGATCCAGGGCTGCTGGGCTCCAGGGCTCGGGGGCTCCAGGGCAGCAGGGCTCCAGGGCTTGGGACCCATGGAGCCCGTCCCGGGTACTTTGCCACTCTGCGGACCGGAGGAGGGAGCCCCTAATGCCTGGGAGGTGATGCCCGGGCATCGCTCATCTGGTCCCCAGCAGGGAACCACCAGCCCCGGGAGGGTGTTTGGGCATACCCTTGCACCTACTAATCCGGAGGAAAATTACCCCCCTTTCTTGTAATCCATGCACTCGAGGTGACAGAGGGGACCCAGGGCACAAACGTGCCCGACCTCCTGGAGCCCTGGCTGGAATCCGGGAGGCGAATGGCACCTCATAGGGACTTCCAGGGAAGTCCGGCCATCTAGTCGCCCCATAGGAAAGCATTGCGGGCGACCAGATGGCCGAGGCGAGAGGGGCGACCCGATTGCCGGGACCGAAATGACACCAATCTGCCTGCCCCGGGCCTGTAGGGCTCAGGAGCTGCAGGGCTCCGGGGCTCTGGGGCTCCGGGGCTCTGGGGCTCCGGGGCTGCAGGGCCAGGGGACTGCAGGGCTCCACAGCTTGGGGGGCTGCAGGGCTCCGGGGCTGCAGGGCTCGGGTTCTCCAGGGCTCCAGGGCTCCAGGGCTCCAGGGCTGCAGGGCTCCGGGGCTGCTGGGCTCCAGGGCTCCGGGGCGGCTGGGCTCCGGGGCTCCAGGGCCTGGGACCCATGGAACCCGTTCCGGGTACTTTGCCACACTGCGGCCCGGAGGAGGGAGCCCCGGATGCCTGGGAGGTGTTGCCCGGGCATCGCCCATCTGGTCCCCAGCAGGAAACCACCAGCCCCGGGAGGGTGTTTGGGCATACCCTTGCACCTACTAATCCGGAGGAAAATTACCCCCCTTTCTTGTAATCCGTGCACTCGAGGTGACAGAGGGGACCCAGGGCGCAAAAGTGCCCGACCTCCTGGAGCCCTAGCTGGGATCCGGGAGGCAAATGGCACCTCATAGGGACTTCCAGGGACGTCCGGCCATCTAGTCACCCCATAGGAAAGCATTGCGGGCGACCAGATGGCCGAGGCGAGAGGGGCGACCAGATGGCCGGGACCGAAATAACACCAATCTGCCTGCCCCAGGCCTGCAGGGCTCTGGGGCTGCAGAGCTACAGGGCTCCAGAGCTGCAGGGCTCCGGGGCTTCAGGCCTCCCCGGGCCCTGATGGACCCTCTGTCCCGGGCGCCCGGACCCCCCTGGCCGGCTCACAGGACGGAGGGGTATTCCCGCACCACCGGGCCATGCCGGATGGGGCTCAAGCCCCGTGCCCGGTCCCAGGCCCGGCTCCCGGACCCTAGGCCAGGCCCGGGAGAGCCTCCTCTGGGCTGCAGGGCTCCAGGGCTACAGGGATCAGGGGCTGCAGAGCTCTGTGGGCTGCAGGGCTTTGGGGCTGCCGGGCTCGGGGGCTCCAGGGCTGCAGGGCTCGGGGGCTCCGGGGCTGCAGGGCTCAGGGGCTCCGTGGCTGCAGGCATCCAGGGCTGCAGGGCTCGGGGGCTGCAGGGCTCCTCGGGGGCTCCAGGGCTCCCGGGCTCCGGGGCTGCAGGGCTCCGGGGCTCCAGGGCTCTAGGGCTCCAGGGATCCAGGGCTGCTGGGCTCCAGGGCTCGCAGGCTCCAGGGCAGCAGGGCTCCAGGGCTTGGAACCCATGGAGCCCGTCCCCGGTACTTTGCCACTCTGCGGCCCGGAGGAGGGAGCCCCGGATGCATGGAAGGTGTTGCCCGGGCATCGCCCATCTGGCCCACAGCAGGGAACCACCAGCCCCGGGAGGGTGTTTGGGCATACTCTTGCACCTACTAATCCGGAGGAAAATTACCCCCCTTTCTTGTAATCCGTGCACTCGAGGTGACAGAGGGGACCCAGGGCGCAAACGTGCCCGACCTCCTGGAGCCCTGGCTGGGATCCGGGAGGCGAATGGCACCTCATAGGGACTTCCAGGGAAGTCCGGCCATCTAGTCGCCCCATAGGAAAGCATTGCGGGCAACCAGATGGCTGAGGCAAAAGGGGCGACCAAAAGGCCGGGACCAAAATGACGCCAATCGGCCTGCCCCGGGCCTGTAGGGCTCAGGAGCTGCAGGGCTCCGGGGCTCCGGGGCTGCAGGGCTCGGGGACTGCAGGGCTCCACGGCTCGGGGGGCTGCAGCGCTCCGGGGCTCCAGGGCTCCGGGGCTCCGGGGCTGAGGGGCTCCGGGGCTGCTGGGCTCCAGGGCTCGGGGGCTCCAGGGCAGGAGGGCTCCAGGGCTCCAAGGCTCCGGGGCTCCAGGGCCCGGGACCCATGGAGCCCGTCCCGGGTACTTTGCCACTCTGCGGCCCGGAGGAGGGAGCCCCGGATGCATGGAAGGTGTTGCCCGGGCATCGCCCATCTGGTCCACAGCAGGGAACCACCAGCCCCGGGAGGGTGTTTGGGCATACCCTTGCACCTACTAATCCGGAGGAAAATTACCCCTCTTTCTTGTAATCTGTGCACTCGAGGTGACAGAGGGGACCCAGGGCGCAAACGTGCCCAACCTCCTGGAGCCCTGGCTGGGATCCGGGAGGCGAATGGCACCTCATAGGGACTTCCAGGGAAGTCCGGCCATCTAGTCGCCCCATAGGAAAGCATTGCGGGCGACCAGATGGCCGAGGCGAGAGGGGCGACCAGATGGCCGGGACCGAAATGACGCCAATCTGCCTGCCCCGGGCCTGCAGGGCTCTGGGGCTGCAGGGCTCCGGGGGCTGCAGAGCTACCGGGCTCCGGGGCTGCAGGGCTCCGGGGCTTCAGTCCTCCCCGGGCCCTGATGGACCCTCTGTCCCGGGCGTCCCAGACCCCCCTGGCCGGCTCACAGGACGGAGGGGTATTCCCGCACCACCGGGCCATGCCGGATGGGGCTGAAGCCCCGGGCCCGGTCCCAGGCCCGGCTCCCGGACCCTAGGCCAGGCCTGGGAGAGCCTCCCCTGGGCTGCAGGGCTCCAGGGCTCCAGGGCTCAGGGGCTGCAGAGCTCTGTGGGCTGCAGGGCTTTGGGGCTGCCGGGCTCGGGGGCTCCAGGGCTGCAGGGCTGCAGGGCTCGGGGGCTGCAGGGCTCAGGGGCTCCGTGGCTGCAGGCATCCAGGGCTGCAGGGCTCGGGGGCTGCAGGGCTCCTCGGGGGCTCCAGGGCTCCCGGGCTCCGGGGCTGCAGGGCTCCGGGGCTCCAGGGCTCTAGGGCTCCAGGGATCCAGGGCTGCTGGGCTCCAGGGCTTGCAGGCTCCAGGGCAGCAGGGCTCCAGGGCTTGGAACCCATGGAGCCCGTCCCCGGTACTTTGCCACTCTGCGGCCCGGAGGAGGGAGCCCCGGATGCATGGAAGGTGTTGCCCGAGCATCGCCCATCTGGTCCACAGCAGGGAACCACCAGCCCCGGGAGGGTGTTTGGGCATACCCTTGCACCTACTAATCTGGAGGAAAATTACCCCCCTTTCTTGTAATCTGTGCGCTCGAGGTGACAGAGGGGACCCAGGGCGCAAACGTGCCCGACCTCCTGGAGCCCTGGCTGGGATCCGGGAGGCGAATGGCACCTCATAGGGACTTCCAGGGAAGTCCGGCCATCTAGTTGCCCCATAGGAAAGCATTGCGGGCGACCAGATGGCCGAGGCGAGAGGGGCGACCAGATGGCCGGGACCGAAATGACGCCAATCTGCCTGCAGGGCTCTGGGGCTGCAGGGCTCCGGGGGCTGCAGAGCTACAGGGCTCCGGGGCTGCAGGCCTCCGGGGCTTCAGTCCTCCCCGGGCCCTGATGGACCCTCTGTCCCGGGCGCCCGGTCCCCCCTGGCCGGCTCACAGGACGGAGGGGTATTCCCGCACCACCGGGCCATGCCGGATGGGGCTCAAGCCCCGTGCCCGGTCCCAGGCCTGGCTCCCGGACCCTAGGCCAGGCCCGGGAGAGCCTCCTCTGGGCTGCAGGGCTCCAGGGCTACAGGGCTCGGGGGCTGCGAGCTCTGTAGGCTGCAGGGCTTCGGGGCTGCCGGGCTCGCGGGCTCCAGGGCTCCAGGGCTCGGGGGCTCCGGGGCTGCAGGGCTCAGGGGCTCCGTGGCTGCAGGCATCCGGGGCTGCAGGGCTCGGGGGCTGCAGGGCTCCTCGGGGGCTCCAGGGCTCCCGGGCTCCGGGGCTGCAGGGCTCCGGGGCTCCAGGGCTCTAGGGCTCCAGGGATCCAGGGCTGCTGGGCTCCAGGGCTCGGGGGCTCCAGGGCAGCAGGGCTCCAGGGCTTGGGACCCATGGAGCCCGTCCCGGGTACTTTGCCACTCTGCGGACCGGAGGAGGGAGCCCCTAATGCCTGGGAGGTGATGCCCGGGCATCGCTCCTCTGGTCCCCAGCAGGGAACCACCAGCCCCGGGAGGGTGTTTGGGCATACCCTTGCACCTACTAATCCGGAGGAAAATTACCCCCCTTTCTTGTAATCCATGCACTCGAGGTGACAGAGGGGACCCAGGGCACAAACGTGCCCGACCTCCTGGAGCCCTGGCTGGAATCCGGGAGGCGAATGGCACCTCATAGGGACTTCCAGGGAAGTCCGGCCATCTAGTCGCCCCATAGGAAAGCATTGCGGGCGACCAGATGGCCGAGGCGAGAGGGGCGACCCGATTGCCGGGACCGAAATGACACCAATCTGACTGCCCCGGGCCTGTAGGGCTCAGGAGCTGCAGGGCTCCGGGGCTCTGGGGCTCCGGGGCTCTGGGGCTCCGGGGCTGCAGGGCAAGGGGACTGCAGGGCTCCACAGCTTGGGGGGCTGCAGGGCTCCGGGGCTGCAGGGCTCGGGTTCTCCAGGGCTCCAGGGCTCCAGGGCTGCAGGGCTCCGGGGCTGCTGGGCTCCAGGGCTCCGGGGCGGCTGGGCTCCGGGGCTCCAGGGCCTGGGACCCATGGAACCCGTTCCGGGTACTTTGCCACACTGCGGCCCGGAGGAGGGAGCCCCGGATGCCTGGGAGGTGTTGCCCGGGCATCGCCCATCTGGTCCCCAGCAGGAAACCACCAGCCCCGGGAGGGTGTTTGGGCATACCCTTGCACCTACTAATCCGGAGGAAAATTACCCCCCTTTCTTGTAATCCGTGCACTCGAGGTGACAGAGGGGAACCAGGGCGCAAAAGTGCCCGACCTCCTGGAGCCCTAGCTGGGATCCGGGAGGCAAATGGCACCTCATAGGGACTTCCAGGGACGTCCGGCCATCTAGTCACCCCATAGGAAAGCATTGCGGGCGACCAGATGGCCGAGGCGAGAGGGGCGACCAGATGGCCGGGACCGAAATAACACCAATCTGCCTGCCCCAGGCCTGCAGGGCTCTGGGGCTGCAGGGCTCTGGGGCTGCAGAGCTACAGGGCTCCAGGGCTGCAGGGCTCCGGGGCTTCAGGCCTCCCCGGGCCCTGATGGACCCTCTGTCCCGGGCGCCCTTGACCCCCCCCGGCCGGCTCGCAGGATGGAGGGTTATTCCCGCACCACCGGGCCCTGCTGGACGGGGCTCAAGCCCCGGGCCCGGTCCCTGGCCCGGCTCCCGGACCCTAGGCCAGGCCCGGGAGAGCCTCCCCTAGGCTGCAGGGCTACAGGGCTACAGGGCTCGGGGGCTGCAGGGCTCCATGGACTGCAGGACTTCGGGGCTGCCGGGCATGGGGGCTCCAGGGCTGCAGGGCTCGGGGGCTCCGGGGCTGCAGGGCTCAGGGGCTCCCGGGCTGCAGGCATCCGGGGCTGCAGGGCTCGGGGGCTGCAGGGCTCCTCGGGGGCTCCACAGCTCCCGGGCTCTGGGGCTGCAGGGCTCCAGGGCTGCAGGGCTCCGGGGGGGCTCCAGGGGCTGTAGGGCTCCAGGGGCTCCAGGGCTGCAGGGCTCCAGGGCTGCAGGGCTGCAGGGCTCCATGGGGACTACAGGGCTCCAGGGGCTGTAGGGCTCCGGGGGCTCCAGGATGGAGGGGTATTCCCGCACCACCGGGCCCTGCCGGATGGGGCTCAAGCCGCGGGCCCGCTCCCGGTCTCTGCTTCTGAAACCCTAGCCAGGCTGGGGAAAGAGCCGCCCTTGCCTCTGATGAACGCCTGGAACCTCGGCCGGCTTGCAGGACGGGGAAGCTCCAGCAAACCCATGGCTGGCCGGACGGAGCTCAAGCCCCGGGCCCGCTCCCAGTCCCTGCTTCCGAAACCCTAGCCCGGCCGGGGAGAGCCTCCCTTGGCCCTGATGAACGCCCGGAACCTCAGCCGGCTTGCGGGACGGGGAGGCTCCAGCAACCCCATGGCCTACCGGACGGAGCTCAAGCCCCGGGCCCAGTCCCTGCTTCCAAAACCCTAGCCAGCCCGGGGAGAGCCTCCCTTGGCCCCATAAACGCCCGGAACCTCGGCCGGCTTGCAGGACGGAGCTCAGGCCCCAGGCCTCAGGCCCAGACTACCAACACTAGCCGGGCCCGGGGAGAGCCTCCCGGTAGATCCCCCTGTCCCCAGCACCTGGACCCTGGGCCGGAACCAAGGAGGGTTAAGCCCAGGACACGTCCTCTCCCCGACGGCCTGCCCGGGAGCCCATTTTTGTCGACTATTAAGCCCCCACGTAGTGGGGGCTTACAGAACTTTGGGAAAGGACAAAAGTTGGAGTTAGCCCGTCCGCCAGCCTGCAGGGCCATCTGGTCACCCAGCCCGCAGGGCCATCTGGTCACGCAGCCAGGCGACCAGATGACCCGGGACGACCCAGCGCCCGGATGGCCTGGGAGGGTGCCGTACCCAGTCGCCCTTGCAGTCCAGCGAGGGTGGCCAGGCGCTGCTGCTTGCCTCCCTGCTCGACTTGCCCATTCAGCAGTGGGAAGGGGAGGCCCGCCGGCGGCGGCCCAGGCCATCTGGTCACCCTGCCGACCCGCAAGGGAAGGTGTGGCCCCCATCCCCGCACCCCGGTGGGGCAGGGAGGGGAGGGAGAGGCCCCCGTGCCGGAGGGCATGTGGTGGAGGCAGCCTCCCGCAGGCCCGTGTTACCCCCTCCACATCCATCCCGCCGGCCAGGCGGCAGAGGGACCCACCCCTGGGTGTGGTGGAGGGAGGCTTCTGCGGGCGCCCACGCACGGAAAGAGACAAAAGCTTGGCTCAGAGGATGACTTTCAATAGATCGCAGCGAGGTAGCTGCTCTGCTACTTACGAAACCCTGACCCAGAATCAGGTTGTCTACGAATGATTTAGCACTGGGTGCCCCACGAACATGGGCCTGATCAAACTCAGAGGAAAAGGACCATCGGCAAGGGGCTGAGAGGCAGGAGCGTCCCGGGCCCCTGAGGGGCCCTGGCGGGCAGGCCCCGGGATGCCTTCCCCCTCTCAGCATGGCCAGACCTCATGGAAGTCTGCCTGATCAAACTCGGTGAAAAATGACCATCGAACCCTGATAAAAACAACCATCGACAATGGGCCGAGAGGCAGAAGCATCCACGGGCCCCTGGGGGCCCCTAGCGGGTGGGTACTGGGACGCCTTCCCCCTCTCAGCATGGCCAGACCTCACGGAGGTATGCCTGATCAAACTCTGAGGAAAACGACCATCGGCAAGGGGCTGAGAGGCAGGAGCGTCCCCGGGCCCCTGGGGGCCCCTGGCAGGCAGGCTCCAGGACGCCTCCCTCCCTCTCAGCATGGCCAGACCTCATGAAAGTCTGCCTGATCAAACTCGGAGAAAAACAACCATCGAACTTGGAGAAAAACGACCATCGGCAAGGGGCCAAGAGGCAGAAGTGTCCCCGGGCCCCTGGGGGCCCCTGGCGGGCAGGCCCCGGGATGCCTTCCCTCTCTCAGCATGACCAGACCTCATGGAAGTCTGCCTGATGAAACTTGGAGAAAAACGACCATCGAACCCTGATAAAAACGACCATCGACAAGGGGCCGAGAGGCAGAAGCATCCACGGGCCCCTGGGGGCCCCTGGCGGGCGGGCCCCGGGATCCATTCCCCCTCTCAGCATGACCAGACCTCACTGAGGTATGCCTGATCAAACTCGGAGACAAACAACCATCGACAAGGGGCTGAGAGGCAGGAGCGTCCCAGGGCCCCTGGGGGACCCTGGCAGGCCCTGGGATGCCTCCCCCCCTCTCAGCATGGCTGGACCTCCTGGAAGTCTACCTGATCAAACTCGGCAAAAAACAACCATCTAACTCGGAGAAAAACGACCATCGGCAAGGGGCCAGGAGGCAGAAGTGTCCCCGGGCCCCTGGGGGCCCCTGGCGGGCAGGCCCGGGACACCTTCCCCCTCTCTGCATGGCCAGACCTCACGGAGGTCTGTGCCTTATCAAACTCGGAGAAAAAGGACCATCGGCAAGGGGCTGACAGGCAGGAGCGTCCCCGGGCCCCTGGGGGCCCCTGGCAGGCGGGCCCTGGGATGCCTTCCCCCTCTCAGCATGGCCAGACCTCATGGAAGTCTGCCTGATCAAACTCGGAGAAAAACGACCATCGAACCCTGATAAAAACGACCATCAACAATGGGCAGGAGTGTCCCTGGGCCCCTGGGGGCCCCTGGCGGGCGGGCCCCGGGACGCCTTCCCCCTCTCAGCATGGCCAGACCTCACGGAGGTATGCCTGATCAAACTCGGAGAAAAACAAATATCGAACTCGGAGAAAAACGACCATCGGCAAGGGGCTGAGAGGCTGAAGCGTCCCCGGGCCCCTGGGGGCCCCTGGCGGGAGGGCCCCGGGATGCCTCCCCCCTCTCAGCATGGCCAGACCTCATGGAAGTCTGCCTGATCAAACTCGGAGAAAAACGACCATCGGCAAGGGGCTGAGAGGCAGAAGCGTCCCCGGGCCCCTGGGGGCCCCTGGCAGGCGGGCCCGGGACGCCTTCCCCCTCTCAGCATGGCCGGACCTCACGGAGGTCTGTGCCTGATCAAACTCGGAGAAAAACGACCATCGGCAAGGGGCTGAGAGGCAGGAGCGTCCCCGGGCCCCTGGGGGCCCCTGGCGGGAGGGCCCCGGGATGCCTCTCCCCTCTCAGCATGGCCGGACCTCATGGAAGTCTGCCTGATCAAACTCGGAGAAAAACAACCATCGAACTTGGAGAAAAACGACCATCGGCAAGGGGCCAAGAGGCAGAAGCGTCCCCGGGCCCCTGGGGGCCCCTGGCGGGTGGGCCCCAGGAAACCTTTCCCCCTTAGCATGGCCAGACCTCATGGAAGTCTGCCTGATGAAACTCAGAGAAAAACAACCATCGAACCCTGATAAAAACGACCATCGACAAGGGGCCGAGAGGCAGAAGCATCCACGGGCCCCTGGGGGCCCCTGGCGGGTGGGCCCCGGGACGCCTTACCCCTCTCAGCATGGCCAGACCTCACAGAGGTATGCCTGATCAAACTCGGAGACAAACGACCATCGGCAAGGGGCTGAGAGGCAGGAGCGTCCCCGGGCCCCTGGGGGACCCTGGCAGGCCCCGGGATGCCTCCCCCCCTCTCAGCATGGCCGGACCTCCTGGAAGTCTGCCTGATCAAACTCGGCGAAAAACAACCATCTAACTCAGAGAAAAACGACCATCGGCAAGGGGCCAAGAGGCAGAAGTGTCCCGGGCCCCTGGGGGCCCCTGGCGGGCCGGCCCGGGACACCTTCCCCCTCTCAGCATGGCCAGACCTCACGGAGGTCTGTGCCTTATCAAACTCGGAGAAAAAGGACCATCGGCAAGGGGCTGACAGGCAGGAGCGTCCCCGGGCCCCTGGGGGCCCCTGGCGGGCGGGCCCCGGGATGCCTTCCCCCTCTCAGCATGGCCAGACCTCATGGAAGTCTGCCTGATCAAACTCAGAGAAAAACGACCATCGAACCTTGATAAAAACGACCATCAACAATGGGCAGGAGCGTCCCCGGGCCCCTGGGGGCCACTGGCGGGCGGGCCCCGGGACGCCTTTCCCCTCTCAGCATGGCCAGACCTCACGGAGGTATGCCTGATCAAACTCGGAGAAAAACAAATATCGAACTCGGAGAAAAACGACCATCGGCAAGGGGCTGAGAGGCTGAAGCGTCCCCGGGCCCCTGGGGGCCCCTGGCAGGCGGGCCCCGGGATGCCTCCCCCCTCCCAGCATGGCCAGACCTCATGGAAGTCTGCCTGATCAAACTCGGAGAAAAACGACCATCGAACTCGGAGAAAAACGACCATCGGCAAGGGGCTGAGAGGCAGAAGCGTCCCCGGGCCCCTGGGGGCCCCTGGGGGCTCCTGGCAGGCGGGCCCGGGATGCCTTCCCCCTCTCAGCATGGCCGGACCTCACGGAGGTCTGTGCCTGATCAAACTCGGAGAAAAGGACCATCGGCAAGGGGCTGAGAGGCAGGAGCGTCCCCGGGCCCCTGGGGGCCCCTGGCAGGTAGGCCCCGGGACACCTTCCCCCTCAAAATGACCATCGAACCCTGATAAAAACAACCATCGACAATGGGCCGAGAGGCAGAAGCATCCACGGGCCCCTGGGGGCCCCTAGCGGGTGGGTACTGGGACGCCTTCCCCCTCTCAGCATGGCCAGACCTCACGGAGGTATGCCTGATCAAACTCTGAGGAAAACGACCATCGGCAAGGGGCTGAGAGGCAGGAGCGTCCCCGGGCCCCTGGGGGCCCCTGGCAGGCAGGCTCCAGGACGCCTCCCTCCCTCTCAGCATGGCCAGACCTCATGAAAGTCTGCCTGATCAAACTCGGAGAAAAACAACCATCGAACTTGGAGAAAAACGACCATCGGCAAGGGGCCAAGAGGCAGAAGTGTCCCCGGGCCCCTGGGGGCCCCTGGCGGGCAGGCCCCGGGATGCCTTCCCTCTCTCAGCATGACCAGACCTCATGGAAGTCTGCCTGATGAAACTTGGAGAAAAACGACCATCGAACCCTGATAAAAACGACCATCGACAAGGGGCCGAGAGGCAGAAGCATCCACGGGCCCCTGGGGGCCCCTGGCGGGCGGGCCCCGGGATCCATTCCCCCTCTCAGCATGACCAGACCTCACTGAGGTATGCCTGATCAAACTCGGAGACAAACAACCATCGACAAGGGGCTGAGAGGCAGGAGCGTCCCAGGGCCCCTGGGGGACCCTGGCAGGCCCTGGGATGCCTCCCCCCCTCTCAGCATGGCTGGACCTCCTGGAAGTCTACCTGATCAAACTCGGCGAAAAACAACCATCTAACTCGGAGAAAAACGACCATCGGCAAGGGGCCAGGAGGCAGAAGTGTCCCCGGGCCCCTGGGGGCCCCTGGCGGGCAGGCCCGGGACACCTTCCCCCTCTCTGCATGGCCAGACCTCACGGAGGTCTGTGCCTTATCAAACTCGGAGAAAAAGGACCATCGGCAAGGGGCTGACAGGCAGGAGCGTCCCCGGGCCCCTGGGGGCCCCTGGCAGGCGGGCCCTGGGATGCCTTCCCCCTCTCAGCATGGCCAGACCTCATGGAAGTCTGCCTGATCAAACTCGGAGAAAAACGACCATCGAACCCTGATAAAAACGACCATCAACAATGGGCAGGAGTGTCCCTGGGCCCCTGGGGGCCCCTGGCGGGCGGGCCCCGGGACGCCTTCCCCCTCTCAGCATGGCCAGACCTCACGGAGGTATGCCTGATCAAACTCGGAGAAAAACAAATATCGAACTCGGAGAAAAACGACCATCGGCAAGGGGCTGAGAGGCTGAAGCGTCCCCGGGCCCCTGGGGGCCCCTGGCGGGAGGGCCCCGGGATGCCTCCCCCCTCTCAGCATGGCCAGACCTCATGGAAGTCTGCCTGATCAAACTCGGAGAAAAACGACCATCGGCAAGGGGCTGAGAGGCAGAAGCGTCCCCGGGCCCCTGGGGGCCCCTGGCAGGCGGGCCCGGGATGCCTTCCCCCTCTCAGCATGGCCGGACCTCACGGAGGTCTGTGCCTGATCAAACTCGGAGAAAAACGACCATCGGCAAGGGGCTGAGAGGCAGGAGCGTCCCCGGGCCCCTGGGGGCCCCTGGCGGGAGGGCCCCGGGATGCCTCTCCCCTCTCAGCATGGCCGGACCCCATGGAAGTCTGCCTGATCAAACTCGGAGAAAAACAACCATCGAACTTGGAGAAAAACGACCATCGGCAAGGGGCCAAGAGGCAGAAGCGTCCCCGGGCCCCTGGGGGCCCCTGGCGGGTGGGCCCCAGGAAACCTTTCCCCCTTAGCATGGCCAGACCTCATGGAAGTCTGCCTGATGAAACTCAGAGAAAAACAACCATCGAACCCTGATAAAAACGACCATCGACAAGGGGCCGAGAGGCAGAAGCATCCACGGGCCCCTGGGGGCCCCTGGCGGGTGGGCCCCGGGACGCCTTACCCCTCTCAGCATGGCCAGACCTCACAGAGGTATGCCTGATCAAACTCGGAGACAAACGACCATCGGCAAGGGGCTGAGAGGCAGGAGCGTCCCCGGGCCCCTGGGGGACCCTGGCAGGCCCCGGGATGCCTACCCCCCTCTCAGCATGGCCGGACCTCCTGGAAGTCTGCCTGATCAAACTCGGCGAAAAACAACCATCTAACTCAGAGAAAAACGACCATCGGCAAGGGGCCAAGAGGCAGAAGTGTCCCGGGCCCCTGGGGGCCCCTGGCGGGCCGGCCCGGGACACCTTCCCCCTCTCAGCATGGCCAGACCTCACGGAGGTCTGTGCCTTATCAAACTCGGAGAAAAAGGACCATCGGCAAGGGGCTGACAGGCAGGAGCGTCCCCGGGCCCCTGGGGGCCCCTGGCGGGCGGGCCCCGGGTTGCCTTCCCCCTCTCAGCATGGCCAGACCTCATGGAAGTCTGCCTGATCAAACTCAGAGAAAAACGACCATCGAACCTTGATAAAAACGACCATCAACAATGGGCAGGAGCGTCCCCGGGCCCCTGGGGGCCACTGGCGGGCGGGCCCCGGGACGCCTTTCCCCTCTCAGCATGGCCAGACCTCACGGAGGTATGCCTGATCAAACTCGGAGAAAAACAAATATCGAACTCGGAGAAAAACGACCATCGGCAAGGGGCTGAGAGGCTGAAGCGTCCCCGGGCCCCTGGGGGCCCCTGGCAGGCGGGCCCCGGGATGCCTCCCCCCTCCCAGCATGGCCAGACCTCATGGAAGTCTGCCTGATCAAACTCGGAGAAAAACGACCATCGAACTCGGAGAAAAACGACCATCGGCAAGGGGCTGAGAGGCAGAAGCGTCCCCGGGCCCCTGGGGGCCCCTGGGGGCTCCTGGCAGGCGGGCCCGGGATGCCTTCCCCCTCTCAGCATGGCCGGACCTCACGGAGGTCTGTGCCTGATCAAACTCGGAGAAAAGGACCATCGGCAAGGGGCTGAGAGGCAGGAGCGTCCCCGGGCCCCTGGGGGCCCCTGGCAGGTGGGCCCCGGGACACCTTCCCCCTCAAACTTGGTGAAAAAGGACCATCGGCAAGGGGCTGAGAGGCAAGAGTGTCCCCAGGACACTGGGGGCCCCGGTGGGCAGGCTCCAGGGCTGCCTACCCCTGATTCAGAATCTCCGGAGGTCTGACTGACCCTCTCCCTAGTAATCCGGAGGAACATTACCCCCCTTTCTTGTAATCTGTGCACTCGAAGTCACACAGGGGACCCAAGGCACGAACGAGCCCGACCTCCTGGAGCCCTGGCTGGGATCCGGGAGGCGAATGGCACCTCATCGGGACTTCCAGGGAAGTTCGGTCATCTGGTCGCCCCATTGGAAAGCATTGCGGGCGACCAGATGGCCGAGGCGAGAGGGGCGACCAGATGGCCGGGACCGAAATGACGCCAATCTGCCTGCCCCGGGCCTGCAGGGCTCTGGGGCTCCGGGGCTGCAGGGCTCAGGGGCTCCAGGGCTGCAGGCATCCGGGGCTGCAGGGCTCCGGGGCTGCAGGGCTCCGGGGCTCCAGGGCTCGGGGGCTCCAGGGTAGCAGGGCTCCAGGGGTCGGGACCCATGGAGCCCGTCCCGGGTACTTTGCAACTCTGCGGCCCAGAGGAGGGAGCCCCGGATGCCTGGGAGGTGTTGCCCGGGCATCGCCCATCTGGTCCCCAGCAGGGAACCACCAGCCCCGGGATGGTGTTTGGGCAAACCCTTGCACCTACTAATCCGGAGGAAAATTACCCCCCTTTCTTGTAATCCGTGCACTCGAGGTGACAGAGGGGACCCAGGGCGCAAACGTGCCCGACCTCCTGGAGCCCTGGCTGGGATCCGGGAGGCGAATGGCACCTCATAGGGACTTCCAGGGAAGTCCGGCCATCTAGTCGCCCCATAGGAAAGCATTGCGGGCAACCAGATGGCTGAGGCGAAAGGGGCGGCCAGAAGGCCGGGACCAAAATGACGCCAATCGGCCTGCCCCGGGCCTGTAGGGCTCAGGAGCTGCAGGGCTCCGGGGCTCCGGGGCTGCAGGGCTCGGGGACTGCAGGGCTCCACGGCTCGGGGGGCTGCAGCGCTCCGGGGCTCCAGGGCTCCGGGGCTCCGGGGCTCCGGGGCTCCGGGGCTCCGGGGCTGCTGGGCTCCGGGGCTGCTGGGCTCCAGGGCTTGGGGGCTCCAGGGCAGGAGGGCTCCAGGGCTCCAAGGCTCCGGGGCTCCAGGGCCCGGGACCCATGGAGCCCGTCCCGGGTACTTTGCCACTCTGCGGCCCGGAGGAGGGAGCCCCGGATGCATGGAAGGTGTTGCCCGGGCCTCGCCCATCTGGTCCACAGAAGGGAACCACCAGCCCCGGGAGGGTGTTTGGGCATACCCTTGCACCTACAAACCCGGAGGAAAATTACCCCCCTTTCTTGTAATCTGTGCACTCGAGGTGACAGAGGGGACCCAGGGCGCAAATGTGCCCGACCTCCTGGAGCCCTGGCTGGGATCCGGGAGGCGAATGGCACCTCATAGGGACTTCCAGGGAAGTCCGGCCATCTAGTCGCCCCATAGGAAAGCATTGCGGGCGACCAGATGGCCGAGGCGAGAGGGGCGACCAGATGGCCGGGACCGAAATGACGCCAATCTGCCTGCCCCGGGCCTGCAGGGCTCTGGGGCTGCAGGCCTCCGGGGGCTGCAGAGCTACAGGGCTCCTGGGCTGCAGGGCTCCGGGGCTTCAGTCCTCCCCGGGCCCTGATGGACCCTCTGTCCCGGGCGCCCCAGACCCCCCTGGCCAGCTCACAGGACGGAGGGGTATTCCAGCACCACCGGGCCATGCCGGATGGGGCTGAAGCCCCGGGCCCGGTCCCAGGCCCGGCTCCCGGACCCTAGGCCAGGCCTGGGAGAGCCTCCCCTGGGCTGCAGGGCTCCAGGGCTCCAGGGCTCAGGGGCTGCAGAGCTCTGTGGGCTGCAGGGCTTTGGGGCTGCCGGGCTCGGGGGCTCCAGGGCTGCAGGGCTCGGGGGCTCCGGGGCTGCAGGGCTCAGGGGCTCCGTGGCTGCAGGCATCCAGGGCTGCAGGGCTCGGGGGCTGCAGGGCTCCTCGGGGGCTCCAGGGCTCCCGGGCTCCGGGGCTCCAGGGCTCTAGGGCTCCAGGGATCCAGGGCTGCTGGGCTCCAGGGCTCGCAGGCTCCAGGGCAGCGAGGCTCCAGGGCTTGGAACCCATGGAGCCTGTCCCCGGTACTTTGCCACTCTGCGGCCCGGAGGAGGGAGCCCCGGATGCATGGAAGGTGTTGCCCGGGCATCGCCCATCTGGTCCACAGCAGGGAACCACCAGCCCCGGGAGGGTGTTTGGGCATACTCTTGCACCTACTAATCCGGAGGAAAATTACCCCCTTTCTTGTAATCCGTGCACTCGAGGTGACAGAGGGGACCCAGGGCGCAAACGTGCCCGACCTCCTGGAGCCCTGGCTGGGATCCGGGAGGCGAATGGCACCTCATAGGGACTTCCAGGGAAGTCCGGCCATCTAGTCGCCCCATAGGTAAGCATTGCGGGCAACCAGATGGCTGAGGCGAAAGGGGCGACCAGAAGGCCGGGACCAAAATGACGCCAATCGGCCTGCCCCGGGCCTGTAGGGCTCAGGAGCTGCAGGGCTCCGGGGCTCCGGGGCTGCAGGGCTCGGGGACTGCAGGGCTCCACGGCTCGGGGGGCTGCAGCGCTCCGGGGCTCCAGGGCTCCGGGGCTCCGGGGCTGAGGGGCTCCGGGGCTGCTGGGCTCCAGGGCTCCGGGGCTCCAGGGCAGGAGGGCTCCAGGGCTCCAAGGCTCCGGGGCTCCAGGGCAGGAGGGCTCCAGGGCTCCAAGGCTCCGGGGCTCCAGGGCCCGGGACCCATGGAGCCCGTCCAGGGTACTTTGCCACTCTGCGGCCCGGAGGAGGGAGCCCCGGATGCATGGAAGGTGTTGCCCGGGCATCGCCCATCTGGTCCACAGCAGGGAACCACCAGCCCCGGGAGGGTGTTTGGGCATACCCTTGCACCTACTAATCCGGAGGAAAATTACCCCCCTTTCTTGTAATCCGTGCACTCGAGGTGACAGAGGGGACCCAGGGCGCAAACGTGCCCAACCTCCTGGAGCCCTGGCTGGGATCCGGGAGGCGAATGGCACCTCATAGGGACTTCCAGGGATGTCCGGCCATCTAGTCGCCCCATAGGAAAGCATTGCGGGCGACCAGATGGCCGAGGCGAGATGGGCGACCAGATGGCCGGGACCGAAATGACGCCAATCTGCCTGCCCCGGGCCTGCAGGGCTCTGGGGCTGCAGGGCTCCGGGGGCTGCAGAGCTACAGGGCTCCGGGGCTGCAGGGCTCCGGGGCTTCAGTCCTCCCCGGGCCCTGATGGACCCTCTGTCTCGGGCGTCCCAGACCCCCCTGGCCGGCTCACAGGACGGAGGGGTATTCCCGCACCACCGGGCCATGCCGGATGGGGCTGAAGTTCCGGGCCCGGTCCCAGGCCCGGCTCCCGGACCCTAGGCCAGGCCTGGGAGAGCCTCCCCTGGGCTGCAGGGCTCCAGGGCTCCAGGGCTCAGGGGCTGCAGAGCTCTGTGGGCTGCAGGGCTTTGGGGCTGCCGGGCTCGGGGGCTCCAGGGCTGCAGGGCTCGGGGGCTCCGGGGCTGCAGGGCTCAGGGGCTCCGTGGCTGCAGGCATCCAGGGCTGCAGGGCTCGGGGGCTGCAGGGCTCCTCGGGGGCTCCAGGGCTCCCGGGCTCCGGGGCTGCAGGGCTCCGGGGCTCCAGGGCTCTAGGGCTCCAGGGATCCAGGGCTGCTGGGCTCCAGGGCTCGCAGGCTCCAGGGCAGCAGGGCTCCAGGGCTTGGAACCCATGGAGCCCGTCCCCGGTACTTTGCCACTCTGCGGCCCGGAGGAGGGAGCCCCGGATGCATGGAAGGTGTTGCCCGGGCATCGCCCATCTGGTCCACAGCAGGGAACCACCAGCCCCGGGAGGGTGTTTGGGCATACCCTTGCACCTACTAATCCGGAGGAAAATTACCCCCCTTTCTTGTAATCTGTGCACTCGAGGTGACAGAGGGGACCCAGGGCGCAAACGTGCCCGACCTCCTGGAGCCCTGGCTGGGATCCGGGAGGCGAATGGCACCTCATAGGGACTTCCAGGGAAGTCCGGCCATCTAGTTGCCCCATAGGAAAGCATTGCGGGCGACCAGATGGCCGAGGCGAGAGGGGCGACCAGATGGCCGGGACCGAAATGACGCCAATCTGCCTGCAGGGCTCTGGGGCTGCAGGGCTCCGGGGGCTGCAGAGCTACAGGGCTCCGGGGCTGCAGGGCTCCGGGGCTTCAGTCCTCCCCGGGCCCTGATGGACCCTCTGTCCCGGGCGCCCGGACCCCCCTGGCCGGCTCACAGGACGGAGGGGTATTTCCGCACCACCGGGCCATGCCGGATGGGGCTCAAGCCCCGTGCCCGGTCCCAGGCCCGGCTCCCGGACCCTAGGCCAGGCCCGGGAGAGCCTCCTCTGGGCTGCAGGGCTCCAGGGCTACAGGGCTCAGGGGCTGCAGAGCTCTGTGGGCTGCAGGGCTTTGGGGCTGCCGGGCTCGGGGGCTCCAGGGCTGCAGGGCTCGGGGGCTCCGGGGCTGCAGGGCTCAGGTGCTCCGTGGCTGCAGGCATCCAGGGCTGCAGGGCTCGGGGGCTGCAGGGCTCCTCGGGGGCTCCAGGGCTCCCGGGCTCCGGGGCTGCAGGGCTCCGGGGCTCCAGGGCTCTAGGGCTCCAGGGATCCAGGGCTGCTGGGCTCCAGGGCTCGGGGGCTCCAGGGCAGCAGGGCTCCAGGGCTTGGGACCCATGGAGCCCGTCCCGGGTACTTTGCCACTCTGCGGACCGGAGGAGGGAGCCCCTAATGCCTGGGAGGTGTTGCCCGGGCATCGCTCATCTGGTCCCCAGCAGGGAACCACCAGCCCCGGGAGGGTGTTTGGGCATACCCTTGCACCTACTAATCCGGAGGAAAATTACCCCCCTTTCTTGTAATCCATGCACTCGAGGTGACAGAGGGGACCCAGGGCACAAATGTGCCCGACCTCCTGGAGCCCTGGCTGGAATCCGGGAGGCGAATAGCACCTCATAGGGACTTCCAGGGAAGTCCGGCCATCTAGTCGCCCCATAGGAAAGCATTGCGGGCGACCAGATGGCCGAGGCGAGAGGGGCGACCCGATTGCCGGGACCGAAATGACACCAATCTGCCTGCCCCGGGCCTGTAGGGCTCAGGAGCTGCAGGGCTCCGGGGCTCTGGGGCTCCGGGGCTCTGGGGCTCCGGGGCTGCAGGGCAAGAGGCAAGGGGACTGCAGGGCTCCACAGCTTGGGGGGCTGCAGGGCTCCGGGGCTGCAGGGCTCGGGTTCTCCAGGGCTCCAGGGCTCCAGGGCTCCAGGGCTGCAGGGCTCCGGGGCTGCTGGGCTCCAGGGCTCCGGGGCGGCTGGGCTCCGGGGCTCCAGGGCCTGGGACCCATGGAACCCGTTCCGGGTACTTTGCCACACTGCGGCCCGGAGGAGGGAGCCCCGGATGCCTGGGAGGTGTTGCCCGGGCATCGCCCATCTGGTCCCCAGCAGGAAACCACCAGCCCCGGGAGGGTGTTTGGGCATACCCTTGCACCTACTAATCCGGAGGAAAATTACCCCCCTTTCTTGTAATCCGTGCACTCGAGGTGACAGAGGGGACCCAGGGCGCAAAAGTGCCCGACCTCCTGGAGCCCTTGCTGGGATCCGGGAGGCAAATGGCACCTCATAGGGACTTCCAGGGACGTCCGGCCATCTAGTCACCCCATAGGAAAGCATTGCGGGCGACAAGATGGCCGGGGCGAGAGGGTCGACCAGATGGCCGGGACCGAAATAACACCAATCTGCCTGCCCCAGGCCTGCAGGGCTCTGGGGCTGCAGGGCTCCGGGGGCTGCAGAGCTACAGGGCTCCAGGGCTGCAGGGCTCCGGGGCTTCAGGCCTCCCCGGGCCCTGATGGACCCTCTGTCCCGGGCGCCCTTGACCCCCCCCGGCCGGCTCGCAGGATGGAGGGTTATTCCCGCATCACCGGGCCCTGCTGGACGGGGCTCAAGCCCCGGGCCCGGTCCCTGGCCCAGCTCCCGGACCCTAGGCCAGGCCCGGGAGAGCCTCCCCTAGGCTGCAGGGCTACAGGGCTACAGGGCTCGGGGGCTGCAGGGCTCCATGGACTGCAGGACTTCGGGGCTGCCGGGCATGGGGGCTCCTGGGCTGCAGGGCTCGGGGGCTCCGGGGCTGCAGGGCTCAGGGGCTCCCGGGCTGCAGGCATCCGGGGCTGCAGGGCTCGGGGGCTGCAGGGCTCCTCGGGGGCTCCACAGCTCCCGGGCTCCGGGGCTGCAGGGCTCCAGGGCTCCAGGGCTGCAGGGCTCCGGGGGGGCTCAAGGGGCTGTAGGGCTCCAGGGGCTCCAGGGCTGCAGGGCTCCAGGGCTGCAGGGCTCCAGGGCTCCAGGGCTGCAGGGCTGCAGGGCTCCATGGGGACTACAGGGCTCCAGGGGCTGTAGGGCTCCGGGGGCTCCAGGACGGAGGGGTATTCCCGCACCTCCGGGCCCTGCCGGATGGGGCTCAAGCCACGGGCCCGCTCCGGTCTCTGCTTCTGAAACCCTAGCCAGGCTGGGGAAAGAGCCGCCCTTGCCTCTGATGAACGCCTGGAACCTCGGCCGGCTTGCAGGATGGGGAAGCTCCAGCAAACCCATGGCTGGCCGGACGGAGCTCAAGCCCCGGGCCCGCTCCCGGTCCCTGCTTCCGAAACCCTAGCCCAGCCGGGGAGAGCCTCCCTTGGCCCTGATGAACGCCCGGAACCTCAGCCGGCTTGCGGGACGGGGAGGCTCCAGCAACCCCATGGCCTACCGGACGGAGCTCAAGCCCCGGGCCCGGTCCCTGCTTCCAAAACCCTAGCCAGCCCGGGGAGAGCCTCCCTTGGCCCGATAAACGCCCGGAACCTCGGCCGGCTTGCAGGACGGAGCTCAGGCCCCAGGCCTCAGGCCCAGCCTACCAACCCTAGCCGGGCCCGGGGAGAGCCTCCCGGTAGATCCCCCTGTCCCCAGCACCTGGACCCTGGGCCGGAACCAAGGAGGGTTAAGCCCAGGACACGTCCTCTCCCCGACGGCCTGCCCGGGAGCCCATTTTTGTCGACTATTAAGCCCCCACGTAGTGGGGGCTTACAGAACTTTGGGAAAGGACAAAAGTTGGAGTTAGCCCGTCCGCCAGCCTGCAGGGCCATCTGGTCACCCAGCCCGCAGGGCCATCTGGTCACGCAGCCAGGCGACCAGATGACCCGGGACGACCCAGCGCCCGGATGGGCTGGGAGGGTGCCGTACCCAGTCGCCCTTGCAGTCCAGCGAGGGTGGCCAGGCGCTGCTGCTTGCCTCCCTGCTCGACTTGCCCATTCAGCAGTGGGAAGGGGAGGCCCGGATGGCGGCGGCCCAGGCCATCTGGTCACCCTGCCGACCCGCAAGGGAAGGTGTGGCCCCCATCCCCGCACCCCGGTGGGGCAGGGAGGGGAGGGAGAGGCCCCCGTGCCGGAGGGCATGTGGTGGAGGCAGCCTCCAGCAGGCCCGTGTTACCCCCTCCACATCCATCCCGCCGGCCAGGCGGCAGAGGGACCCACCCCTGGGTGTGGTGGAGGGAGGCTTCTGCGGGCGCCCACGCACGGAAAGAGACAAAAGCTTGGCTCAGAGGATGACTTTCAATAGATCGCAGCGAGGTAGCTGCTCTGCTACTTACGAAACCCTGACCCAGAATCAGGTTGTCTACGAATGATTTAGCACTGGGTGCCCCACGAACATGGGCCTGATCAAACTCAGAGGAAAAGGACCATCGGCAAGGGGCTGAGAGGCAGGAGCGTCCCCGGGCCCCTGAGGGGCCCTGGCGGGCAGGCCCCGGGATGCCTTCCCCCTCTCAGCATGGCCAGACCTCATGGAAGTCTGCCTGATCAAACTCGGAGAAAAATGACCATCGAACCCTGATAAAAACAACCATCGACAATGGGCCGAGAGGCAGAAGCATCCACGGGCCCCTGGGGGCCCCTTGCGGGTGGGTACTGGGACGCCTTCCCCCTCTCAGCATGGCCAGACCTCACGGAGCTATGCCTGATCAAACTCTGAGAAAAACGACCATCGGCAAGGAGCTGAGAGGCAGGAGCGTCCCCGGGCCCCTGGGGGCCCCTGGCAGGCAGGCTTCAGGACGCCTCCCTCCCTCTCAGCATGGCCAGACCTCATGAAAGTCTGCCTGATCAAACTCGGAGAAAAACAACCATCGAACTTGGAGAAAAACGACCATCGGCAAGGGGCCAAGAGGCAGAAGTGTCCCCGGGCCCCTGGGGGCCCCTGGCGGGCAGGCCCCGGGATGCCTTCCCTCTCTCAGCATGACCAGACCTCATGGAAGTCTGCCTGATGAAACTCGGAGAAAAACGACCATCGAACCCTGATAAAAACGACCATCGACAAGGGGCCGAGAGGCAGAAGCATCCACGGGCCCCTGGGGGCCCCTCGCGGGCGGGCCCTGGGATGCATTCCCCCTCTCAGCATGGCCAGACCTCACTGAGGTATGCCTGATCAAACTCGGAGACAAACAACCATCGGCAAGGGGCTGAGAGGCAGGAGCGTCCCAGGGCCCCTGGGGGACCCTGGCAGGCCCTGGGATGCCTCCCCCCTCTCAGCATGGCTGGACCTCCTGGAAGTCTACCTGATCAAACTCGGCGAAAAACAACCATCTAACTCGGAGAAAAACGACCATCGGCAAGGGGCCAGGAGGCAGAAGTGTCCCCGGGCCCCTGGGGGCCCCTGGCGGGCAGGCCCGGGACACCTTCCCCCTCTCTGCATGGCCAGACCTCACGGAGGTCTGTGCCTTATCAAACTCGGAGAAAAAGGACCATCGGCAAGGGGCTGACAGGCAGGAGCGTCCCCGGGCCCCTGGGGGCCCCTGGCAGGCGGGCCCTGGGATGCCTTCCCCCTCTCAGCATGGCCAGACCTCATGGAAGTCTGCCTGATCAAACTCGGAGAAAAACGACCATCGAACCCTGATAAAAACGACCATCAACAATGGGCAGGAGTGTCCCTGGGCCCCTGGGGGCCCCTGGCGGGCGGGCCCCGGGACGCCTTCCCCCTCTCAGCATGGCCAGACCTCACGGAGGTATGCCTGATCAAACTCGGAGAAAAACAAATATCGAACTCGGAGAAAAACGACCATCGGCAAGGGGCTGAGAGGCTGAAGCGTCCCCGGGCCCCTGGGGGCCCCTGGCGGGAGGGCCCCGGGATGCCTCCCCCCTCTCAGCATGGCCAGACCTCATGGAAGTCTGCCTGATCAAACTCGGAGAAAAACGACTATCGGCAAGGGGCTGAGAGGCAGAAGCGTCCCCGGGCCCCTGGGGGCCCCTGGCAGGCGGGCCCGGGATGCCTTCCCCCTCTCAGCATGGCCGGACCTCACGGAGGTCTGTGCCTGATCAAACTCGGAGAAAAACGACCATCGGCAAGGGGCTGAGAGGCAGGAGCGTCCCCGGGCCCCTGGGGGCCCCTGGCGGGAGGGTCCCGGGATGCCTCTCCCCTCTCAGCATGGCCGGACCTCATGGAAGTCTGCCTGATCAAACTCGGAGAAAAACAACCATCGAACTTGGAGAAAAACGACCATCGGCAAGGGGCCAAGAGGCAGAAGCGTCCCCGGGCCCCTGGGGGCCCCTGGCGGGTGGGCCCCAGGAAACCTTACCCCCTTAGCATGGCCAGACCTCATGGAAGTCTGCCTGATGAAACTCGGAGAAAAACAACCATCAAACCCTGATAAAAACGACCATCGACAAGGGGCCGAGAGGCAGAAGCATCCACGGGCCCCTGGGGGCCCCTGGCGGGTGGGCCCCGGGACGCCTTACCCCTCTCAGCATGGCCAGACCTCACAGAGGTATGCCTGATCAAACTCGGAGACAAACGACCATCGGCAAAGGGCTGAGAGGCAGGAGCGTCCCCGGGCCCCTGGGGGACCCTGGCAGGCCCCGGGATGCCTCCCCCCCTCTCAGCATGGCCGGACCTCCTGAAAGTCTGCCTGATCAAACTCGGCGAAAAACAACCATCTAACTCAGAGAAAAACGACCATCGGCAGGGGGCCAAGAGGCAGAAGCATCCACGGGCCCCTGGGGGCCCCTGGCGGGCCGGCCCGGGACACCTTCCCCCTCTCAGCATGGCCAGACCTCACGGAGGTCTGTGCCTTATCAAACTCGGAGAAAAAGGACCATCGGCAAGGGGCTGACAGGCAGGAGCGTCCCCGGGCCCCTGGGGGCCCCTGGCGGGCGGGCCCCGGATGCCTTCCCCCTCTCAGCATGGCCAGACCTCATGGAAGTCTGCCTGATCAAACTCGGGAGAAAAACGACCATCGAACCTTGATAAAAACGACCATCAACAATGGGCAGGAGCGTCCCCGGGCCCCTGGGGGCCACTGGCGGGCGGGCCCCGGGACGCCTTTCCCCTCTCAGCATGGCCAGACCTCACGGAGGTATGCCTGATCAAACTCGGAGAAAAACAAATATCGAACTCGGAGAAAAACGACCATCGGCAAGGGGCTGAGAGGCTGAAGTGTCCCCGGGCCCCTAGGGGCCCCTGGCAGGCGGGCCCCGGGATGCCTCCCCCCTCCCAGCATGGCCAGACCTCATGGAAGTCTGCCTGATCAAACTCGGAGAAAAACGACCATCGAACTCGGAGAAAAACGACCATCGGCAAGGGGCTGAGAGGCAGAAGCGTCCCCGGGCCCCTGGGGGCCCCTGGGGGCTCCTGGCAGGCGGGCCCGGGATGCCTTCCCCCTCTCAGCATGGCCGGACCTCACGGAGGTCTGTGCCTGATCAAACTCGGAGAAAAAGGACCATCGGCAAGGGGCTGAGAGGCAGGAGCGTCCCCGGGCCCCTGGGGGCCCCTGGCAGGTGGGCCCCGGGACACCTTCCCCCTCAAACTTGGTGAAAAAGGACCATCGGCAAGGGGCTGAGAGGCAAGAGTGTCCCCAGGACACTGGGGGCCCCGGTGGGCAGGCTCCAGGGCTGCCTACCCCTGATTCAGAATCTCCGGAGGTCTGACTGACCCTCTCCCTAGTAATCCGGAGGAACATTACCCCCCTTTCTTGTAATCTGTGCACTCGAAGTCACACAGGGGACCCAAGGCACGAACGAGCCCGACCTCCTGGAGCCCTGGCTGGGATCCGGGAGGCGAATGGCACCTCATCGGGACTTCCAGGGAAGTTCGGTCATCTGGTCGCTCCATTGGAAAGCATTGCGGGCGACCAGATGGCCGAGGCGAGAGGGGCGACCAGATGGCCGGGACCGAAATGACGCCAATCTGCCTGCCCCGGGCCTGCAGGGCTCTGGGGCTGCAGGGCTCATGGGCTCCGGGGCTGCAGGGCTCAGGGGCTCCAGGGCTGCAGGCATCCGGGGCTGCAGGGCTCCGGGGCTGCAGGGCTTCGGGGCTCCAGGGCTCCGGGGCTCCGGGGCTCCGGGGCTCCGGGGCTGCTGGGCTCCGGGGCTGCTGGGCTCCAGGGCTCGGGGGCTCCAGGGCAGGAGGGCTCCAGGGCTCCAAGGCTCCGGGGCTCCAGGGCCCGGGACCCATGGAGCCCGTCCCGGGTACTTTGCCACTCTGCGGCCCGGAGGAGGGAGCCCCGGATGCATGGAAGGTGTTGCCCGGGCCTCACCCATCTGGTCCACAGCAGGGAACCACCAGCCCCGGGAGGGTGTTTGGGCATACCCTTGCACCTACAAACCCGGAGGAAAATTACCCCCCTTTCTTGTAATCTGTGCACTCGAGGTGACAGAGGGGACCCAGGGCGCAAACGTGCCCGACCTCCTGGAGCCCTGGCTGGGATCCGGGAGGCGAATGGCACCTCATAGGGACTTCCAGGGAAGTCCGGCCATCTAGTCGCCCCATAGGAAAGCATTGCGGGCGACCAGATGGCCGAGGCGAGAGGGGCGACCAGATGGCCGGGACCGAAATGACGCCAATCTGCCTGCCCCGGGCCTGCAGGGCTCTGGGGCTGCAGGGCTCCGGGGGCTGCAGAGCTACAGGGCTCCGGGGCTGCAGGGCTCCGGGGCTTCAGTCCTCCCCGGGCCCTGATGGACCCTCTGTCTCGGGCGTCCCAGACCCCCCTGGCCGGCTCACAGGACGGAGGGGTATTCCCGCACCACCGGGCCATGCCGGATGGGGCTGAAGCCCCGGGCCCGGTCCCAGGCCCGGCTCCCGGACCCTAGGCCAGGCCTGGGAGAGCCTCCCCTGGGCTGCAGGGCTCCAGGGCTCCAGGGCTCAGGGGCTGCAGAGCTCTGTGGGCTGCAGGGCTTTGGGGCTGCCGGGCTCGGGGGCTCCAGGGCTGCAGGGCTCGGGGGCTCCGGGGCTGCAGGGCTCAGGGGCTCCGTGGCTGCAGGCATCCAGGGCTGCAGGGCTCGGGGGCTGCAGGGCTCCTCGGGGGCTCCAGGGCTCCCGGGCTCCGGGGCTGCAGGGCTCCGGGGCTCCAGGGCTCTAGGGCTCCAGGGATCCAGGGCTGCTGGGCTCCAGGGCTCGCAGGCTCCAGGGCAGCAGGGCTCCAGGGCTTGGAACCCATGGAGCCCGTCCCCGGTACTTTGCCACTCTGCGGCCCGGAGGAGGGAGCCCCGGATGCATGGAAGGTGTTGCCCGGGCATCGCCCATCTGGTCCACAGCAGGGAACCACCAGCCCCGGGAGGGTGTTTGGGCATACCCTTGCACCTACTAATCCGGAGGAAAATTACACCCCTTTCTTGTAATCTGTGCACTCGAGGTGACAGAGGGGACCCAGGGCGCAAACGTGCCCGACCTCCTGGAGCCCTGGCTGGGATCCGGGAGGCGAATGGCACCTCATAGGGACTTCCAGGGAAGTCCGGCCATCTAGTTGCCCCATAGGAAAGCATTGCGGGCGACCAGATGGCCGAGGCGAGAGGGGCGACCAGATGGCCGGGACCGAAATGACGCCAATCTGCCTGCAGGGCTCTGGGGCTGCAGGGCTCCGGGGGCTGCAGAGCTACAGGGCTCCAGGGGCTGCAGGGCTCCGGGGCTTCAGTCCTCCCCGGGCCCTGATGGACCCTCTGTCCCGGGCGCCCGGACTCCCCTGGCCGGCTCACAGGACGGAGGGGTATTCCCGCACCACCGGGCCATGCCGGATGGGGCTCAAGTCCCGTGCCCGGTCCCAGGCCCGGCTCCCGGACCCTAGGCCAGGCCCGGGAGAGCCTCCTCTGGGCTGCAGGGCTCCAGGGCTACAGGGCTCAGGGGCTGCAGAGCTCTGTGGGCTGCAGGGCTTTGGGGCTGCCGGGCTCGGGGGCTCCAGGGCTGCAGGGCTCGGGGGCTCCGGGGCTGCAGGGCTCAGGGGCTCCGTGGCTGCAGGCATCCAGGGCTGCAGGGCTCGGGGGCTGCAGGGCTCCTCGGGGGCTCCAGGGCTCCCGGGCTCCGGGGCTGCAGGGCTCCGGGGCTCCAGGGCTCTAGGGCTCCAGGGATCCAGGGCTGCTGGGCTCCAGGGCTCGCAGGCTCCAGGGCAGCAGGGCTCCAGGGCTTGGAACCCATGGAGCCCGTCCCCGGTACTTTGCCACTCTGCGGCCCGGAGGAGGGAGCCCCGGATGCATGGAAGGTGTTGCCCGGGCATCGCCCATCTGGTCCACAGCAGGGAACCACCAGCCCCGGGAGGGTGTTTGGGCATACTCTTGCACCTACTAATCCGGAGGAAAATTACCCCCCTTTCTTGTAATCCGTGCACTCGAGGTGACAGAGGGGACCCAGGGCGCAAACGTGCCCGACCTCCTGGAGCCCTGGCTGGGATCCGGGAGGCGAATGGCACCTCATAGGGACTTCCAGGGAAGTCCGGCCATCTAGTCGCCCCATAGGAAAGCATTGCGGGCAACCAGATGGCTGAGGCGAAAGGGGCGACCAGAAGGCCGGGACCAAAATGACGCCAATCGGCCTGCCCCGGGCCTGTAGGGCTCAGGAGCTGCAGGGCTCCGGGGCTCCGGGGCTGCAGGGCTCGGGGACTGCAGGGCTCCACGGCTCGGGGGGCTGCAGCGCTCCGGGGCTCCAGGGCTCCGGGGCTCCGGGGCTCCGGGGCTGAGGGGCTGAGGGGCTCCGGGGCTGCTGGGCTCCAGGGCTCGGGGGCTCCAGGGCAGGAGGGCTCCAGGGCTCCAAGGCTCCGGGGCTCCAGGGCCCGGGACCCATGGAGCCCGTCCCGGGTACTTTGCCACTCTGCGGCCCGGAGGAGGGAGCCCCGGATGCATGGAAGGTGTTGCCCGGGCATCGCCCATCTGGTCCACAGCAGGGAACCACCAGCCCCGGGAGGGTGTTTGGGCATACCCTTGCACCTACTAATCCGGAGGAAAATTACCCCCCTTTCTTGTAATCTGTGCACTCGAGGTGACAGAGGGGACCCAGGGCGCAAACGTGCCCAACCTCCTGGAGCCCTGTCTGGGATCCGGGAGGCGAATGGCACCTCATAGGGACTTCCAGGGAAGTCCGGCCATCTAGTCGCCCCATAGGAAAGCATTGCGGGCGACCAGATGGCCGAGGCGAGAGGGGCGACCAGATGGCCGGGACCGAAATGACGCCAATCTGCCTGCCCCGGGCCTGCAGGGCTCTGGGGCTGCAGGGCTCCGGGGGCTGCAGAGCTACAGGGCTCCGGGGCTGCAGGGCTCCGGGGCTTCAGTCCTCCCCGGGCCCTGATGGACCCTCTGTCCCGGGCGTCCCAGACCCCCCTGGCCGGCTCACAGGACGGAGGGGTATTCCCGCACCACCGGGCCATGCCGGATGGGGCTGAAGCCCCGGGCCCGGTCCCAGGCCCGGCTCCCGGACCCTAGGCCAGGCCTGGGAGAGCCTCCCCTGGGCTGCAGGGCTCCAGGGCTCCAGGGCTCAGGGGCTGCAGAGCTCTGTGGGCTGCAGGGCTTTGGGGCTGCCGGGCTCGGGGGCTCCAGGGCTGCAGGGCTCGGGGGCTCCGGGGCTGCAGGGCTCAGGGGCTCCGTGGCTGCAGGCATCCAGGGCTGCAGGGCTCGGGGGCTGCAGGGCTCCTCGGGGGCTCCAGGGCTCCCGGGCTCCGGGGCTGCAGGGCTTCGGGGCTCCAGGGCTCTAGGGCTCCAGGGATCCAGGGCTGCTGGGCTCCAGGGCTCGCAGGCTCCAGGGCAGCAGGGCTCCAGGGCTTGGAACCCATGGAGCCCGTCCCCGGTACTTTGCCACTCTGCGGCCCGGAGGAGGGAGCCCCGGATGCATGGAAGGTGTTGCCCGAGCATCGCCCATCTGGTCCACAGCAGGGAACCACCAGCCCCGGGAGGGTGTTTGGGCATACCCTTGCACCTACTAATCCGGAGGAAAATTACCCCCCTTTCTTGTAATCTGTGCGCTCGAGGTGACAGAGGGGACCCAGGGCGCAAACGTGCCCGACCTCCTGGAGCCCTGGCTGGGATCCGGGAGGCGAATGGCACCTCATAGGGACTTCCAGGGAAGTCCGGCCATCTAGTTGCCCCATATGAAAGCATTGCGGGCGACCAGATGGCCGAGGCGAGAGGGGCGACCAGATGGCCGGGACCGAAATGACGCCAATCTGCCTGCAGGGCTCTGGGGCTGCAGGGCTCCGGGGGCTGCAGAGCTACAGGGCTCCGGGGCTGCAGGGCTCCGGGGCTTCAGTCCTCCCCGGGCCCTGATGGACCCTCTGTCCCGGGCGCCCGGTCCCCCCTGGCCGGCTCACAGGACGGAGGGGTATTCCCGCACCACCGGGCCATGCCGGATGGGGCTCAAGCCCCGTGCCCGGTCCCAGGCCTGGCTCCCGGACCCTAGGCCAGGCCCGGGAGAGCCTCCTCTGGGCTGCAGGGCTCCAGGGCTACAGGGCTCGGGGGCTGCGAGCTCTGTAGGCTGCAGGGCTTCGGGGCTGCCGGGCTCGCGGGCTCCAGGGCTCCAGGGCTCGGGGGCTCCGGGGCTGCAGGGCTCAGGGGCTCCGTGGCTGCAGGCATCCGGGGCTGCAGGGCTCGGGGGCTGCAGGGCTCCTCGGGGGCTCCAGGGCTCCCGGGCTCCGGGGCTGCAGGGCTCCGGGGCTCCAGGGCTCTAGGGCTCCAGGGATCCAGGGCTGCTGGGCTCCAGGGCTCGGGGGCTCCAGGGCAGCAGGGCTCCCGGGCTTGGGACCCATGGAGCCCGTCCCGGGTACTTTGCCACTCTGCGGACCGGAGGAGGGAGCCCCTAATGCCTGGGAGGTGATGCCCGGGCATCGCTCATCTGGTCCCCAGCAGGGAACCACCAGCCCCGGGAGGGTGTTTGGGCATACCCTTGCACCTACTAATCCGGAGGAAAATTACCCCCCTTTCTTGTAATCCATGCACTCGAGGTGACAGAGGGGACCCAGGGCACAAACGTGCCCGACCTCCTGGAGCCCTGGCTGGAATCCGGGAGGCGAATGGCACCTCATAGGGACTTCCAGGGAAGTCCGGCCATCTAGTCGCCCCATAGGAAAGCATTGCGGGCGACCAGATGGCCGAGGCGAGAGGGGCGACCCGATTGCCGGGACCGAAATGACACCAATCTGCCTGCCCCGGGCCTGTAGGGCTCAGGAGCTGCAGGGCTCCGGGGCTCTGGGGCTCCGGGGCTCTGGGGCTCCGGGGCTGCAGGGCAAGGGGACTGCAGGGCTCCACAGCTTGGGGGGCTGCAGGGCTCCGGGGCTGCAGGGCTCGGGTTCTCCAGGGCTCCAGGGCTCCAGGGCTCCAGGGCTGCAGGGCTCCGGGGCTGCTGGGCTCCAGGGCTCCGGGGCGGCTGGGCTCCGGGGCTCCAGGGCCTGGGACCCATGGAACCCGTTCCGGGTACTTTGCCACACTGCGGCCCGGAGGAGGGAGCCCCGGATGCCTGGGAGGTGTTGCCCGGGCATCGCCCATCTGGTCCCCAGCAGGAAACCACCAGCCCCGGGAGGGTGTTTGGGCATACCCTTGCACCTACTAATCCGGAGGAAAATTACCCCCCTTTCTTGTAATCCGTGCACTCGAGGTGACAGAGGGGACCCAGGGCGCAAAAGTGCCCGACCTCCTGGAGCCCTAGCTGGGATCCGGGAGGCAAATGGCACCTCATAGGGACTTCCAGGGACGTCCGGCCATCTAGTCACCCCATAGGAAAGCATTGCGGGCGACCAGATGGCCGAGGCGAGAGGGGCGACCAGATGGCCGGGACCGAAATAACACCAATCTGCCTGCCCCAGGCCTGCAGGGCTCTGGGGCTGCAGAGCTACAGGGCTCCAGAGCTGCAGGGCTCCGGGGCTTCAGGCCTCCCCGGGCCCTGATGGACCCTCTGTCCCGGGCGCCCGGACCCCCCTGGCCGGCTCACAGGACGGAGGGGTATTCCCGCACCACCGGGCCATGCCGGATGGGGCTCAAGCCCCGTGCCCGGTCCCAGGCCCGGCTCCCGGACCCTAGGCCAGGCCCGGGAGAGCCTCCTCTGGGCTGCAGGGCTCTAGGGCTACAGGGATCAGGGGCTGCAGAGCTCTGTGGGCTGCAGGGCTTTGGGGCTGCCGGGCTCGGGGGCTCCAGGGCTGCAGGGCTCGGGGGCTCCGGGGCTGCAGGGCTCAGGGGCTCCGTGGCTGCAGGCATCCAGGGCTGCAGGGCTCGGGGGCTGCAGGGCTCCTCGGGGGCTCCAGGGCTCCCGGGCTCCGGGGCTGCAGGGCTCCGGGGCTCCAGGGCTCTAGGGCTCCAGGGATCCAGGGCTGCTGGGCTCCAGGGCTCGCAGGCTCCAGGGCAGCAGGGCTCCAGGGCTTGGAACCCATGGAGCCCGTCCCCGGTACTTTGCCACTCTGCGGCCCGGAGGAGGGAGCCCCGGATGCATGGAAGGTGTTGCCCGGGCATCGCCCATCTGGTCCACAGCAGGGAACCACCAGCCCCGGGAGGGTGTTTGGGCATACTCTTGCACCTACTAATCCGGAGGAAAATTACCCCCCTTTCTTGTAATCCGTGCACTCGAGGTGACAGAGGGGACCCAGGGCGCAAACGTGCCCGACCTCCTGGAGCCCTGGCTGGGATCCGGGAGGCGAATGGCACCTCATAGGGACTTCCAGGGAAGTCCGGCCATCTAGTCGCCCCATAGGAAAGCATTGCGGGCAACCAGATGGCTGAGGCGAAAGGGGCGACCAAAAGGCCGGGACCAAAATGACGCCAATCGGCCTGCCCCGGGCCTGTAGGGCTCAGGAGCTGCAGGGCTCCGGGGCTCCGGGGCTGCAGGGCTCGGGGACTGCAGGGCTCCACGGCTCGGGGGGCTGCAGCGCTCCGGGGCTCCAGGGCTCCGGGGCTCCGGGGCTCCGGGGCTGAGGGGCTCCGGGGCTGCTGGGCTCCAGGGCTCGGGGGCTCCAGGGCAGGAGGGCTCCAGGGCTCCAAGGCTCCGGGGCTCCAGGGCCCGGGACCCATGGAGCCCGTCCCGGGTACTTTGCCACTCTGCGGCCCGGAGGAGGGAGCCCCGGATGCATGGAAGGTGTTGCCCGGGCATCGCCCATCTGGTCCACAGCAGGGAACCACCAGCCCCGGGAGGGTGTTTGGGCATACCCTTGCACCTACTAATCCGGAGGAAAATTACCCCCCTTTCTTGTAATCTGTGCACTCGAGGTGACAGAGGGGACCCAGGGCGCAAACGTGCCCAACCTCCTGGAGCCCTGGCTGGGATCCGGGAGGCGAATGGCACCTCATAGGGACTTCCAGGGAAGTCCGGCCATCTAGTCGCCCCATAGGAAAGCATTGCGGGCGACCAGATGGCCGAGGCGAGAGGGGCGACCAGATGGCCGGGACCGAAATGACGCCAATCTGCCTGCCCCGGGCCCTGGGGCTGCAGGGCTCCGGGGGCGGCAGAGCTACAGGGCTCCAGGGCTGCAGGGCTCCGGGGCTTCAGTCCTCCCCGGGCCCTGATGGACCCTCTGTCCCGGGCGCCCGGTCCCCCCTTGCCGGCTCACAGGACGGAGGGGTATTCCCGCACCACCGGGCCATGCCGGATGGGGCTCAAGCCCCGTGCCCGGTCCCAGGCCTGGCTCCCGGACCCTAGGCCAGGCCCGGGAGAGCCTCCTCTGGGCTGCAGGGCTCCAGGGCTACAGGGCTCGGGGGCTGCGAGCTCTGTAGGCTGCAGGGCTTCGGGGCTGCCGGGCTCGCGGGCTCCAGGGCTCCAGGGCTCGGGGGCTCCGGGGCTGCAGGGCTCAGGGGCTCCGTGGCTGCAGGCATCCGGGGCTGCAGGGCTCGGGGGCTGCAGGGCTCCTCGGGGGCTCCAGGGCTCCCGGGCTCCGGGGCTGCAGGGCTCCGGGGCTCCAGGGCTCTAGGGCTCCAGGGATCCAGGGCTGCTGGGCTCCAGGGCTCGGGGGCTCCAGGGCAGCAGGGCTCCAGGGCTTGGGACCCATGGAGCCCGTCCCGGGTACTTTGCCACTCTGCGGACCGGAGGAGGGATCCCCTAATGCCTGGGAGGTGATGCCCGGGCATCGCTCATCTGGTCCCCAGCAGGGAACCACCAGCCCCGGGAGGGTGTTTGGGCATACCCATGCACCTACTAATCCGGAGGAAAATTACCCCCCTTTCTTGTAATCCATGCACTCGAGGTGACAGAGGGGACCCAGGGCACAAACGTGCCCGACCTCCTGGAGCCCTGGCTGGAATCCGGGAGGCGAATGGCACCTCATAGGGACTTCCAGGGAAGTCCGGCCATCTAGTCGCCCCATAGGAAAGCATTGCGGGCGACCAGATGGCCGAGGCGAGAGGGGCGACCCGATTGCCGGGACCGAAATGACACCAATCTGCCTGCCCCGGGCCTGTAGGGCTCAGGAGCTGCAGGGCTCCGGGGCTCTGGGGCTCCGGGGCTCTGGGGCTCCGGGGCTGCAGGGCAAGGGGACTGCAGGGCTCCACAGCTTGGGGGGCTGCAGGGCTCCGGGGCTGCAGGGCTCAGGTTCTCCAGGGCTCCAGGGCTCCAGGGCTCCAGGGCTGCAGGGCTCCGGGGCTGCTGGGCTCCAGGGCTCCGGGGCGGCTGGGCTCCGGGGCTCCAGGGCCTGGGACCCATGGAACCCGTTCCGGGTACTTTGCCACACTGCGGCCCGGAGGAGGGAGCCCCGGATGCCTGGGAGGTGTTGCCCGGGCATCGCCCATCTGGTCCCCAGCAGGAAACCACCAGCCCCGGGAGGGTGTTTGGGCATACCCTTGCACCTACTAATCCGGAGGAAAATTACCCCCCTTTCTTGTAATCCGTGCACTCGAGGTGACAGAGGGGACCCAGGGCGCAAAAGTGCCCGACCTCCTGGAGCCCTAGCTGGGATCCGGGAGGCAAATGGCACCTCATAGGGACTTCCAGGGACGTCCGGCCATCTAGTCACCCCATAGGAAAGCATTGCGGGCGACCAGATGGCCGAGGCGAGAGGGGCGACCAGATGGCCGGGACCGAAATAACA
The DNA here is from genome assembly GCF_964263255.1 of Lissotriton vulgaris. Classification (NCBI taxonomy): domain Eukaryota; kingdom Metazoa; phylum Chordata; class Amphibia; order Caudata; family Salamandridae; genus Lissotriton; species Lissotriton vulgaris. The sequence goes on from NC_141699.1 coordinate 626,052,941, forward strand.
CCAATCTGCCTGCCCCAGGCCTGCAGGGCTCTGGGGCTGCAGAGCTACAGGGCTCCAGAGCTGCAGGGCTCCGGGGCTTCAGGCCTCCCCGGGCCCTGATGGACCCTCTGTCCCGGGCGCCCGGACCCCCCTGGCCGGCTCACAGGACGGAGGGGTATTCCCGCACCACCGGGCCATGCCGGATGGGGTTCAAGCCCCGTGCCCAGTCCCAGGCCCGGCTCCCGGACCCTAGGCCAGGCCCGGGAGAGCCTCCTCTGGGCTGCAGGGCTCTAGGGCTACAGGGATCAGGGGCTGCAGAGCTCTGTGGGCTGCAGGGCTTTGGGGCTGCCGGGCTCGGGGGCTCCAGGGCTGCAGGGCTCGGGGGCTCCGGGGCTGCAGGGCTCAGGGGCTCCGTGGCTGCAGGCATTCAGGGCTGCAGGGCTCGGGGGCTGCAGGGCTCCTCGGGGGCTCCAGGGCTCCCGGGCTCCGGGCTGCAGGGCTCCGGGGCTCCAGGGCTCTAGGGCTCCAGGGATCCAGGGCTGCTGGGCTCCAGGGCTCGCAGGCTCCAGGGCAACAGGGCTCCAGGGCTTGGAACCCATGGAGCCCGTCCCCGGTACTTTGCCACTCTGCGGCCCGGAGGAGGGAGCCCCGGATGCATGGAAGGTGTTGCCCGGGCATCGCCCATCTGGTCCACAGCAGGGAACCACCAGCCCCGGGAGGGTGTTTGGGCATACTCTTGTACCTACTAATCCGGAGGAAAATTACCCCCCTTTCTTGTAATCCGTGCACTCGAGGTGACAGAGGGGACCCAGGGCGCAAACGTGCCCGACCTCCTGGAGCCCTGGCTGGGATCCGGGAGGCGAATGGCACCTCATAGGGACTTCCAGGGAAGTCCGGCCATCTAGTCGCCCCATAGGAAAGCATTGCGGGCAACCAGATGGCTGAGGCGAAAGGGGCGACCAAAAGGCCGGGACCAAAATGACGCCAATCGGCCTGCCCCGGGCCTGTAGGGCTCAGGAGCTGCAGGGCTCCGGGGCTCCGGGGCTGCAGGGCTCGGGGACTGCAGGGCTCCACGGCTCGGGGGGCTGCAGCGCTCCGGGGCTCCAGGGCTCCGGGGCTCCGGGGCTCCGGGGCTGAGGGGCTCCGGGGCTGCTGGGCTCCAGGGCTCGGGGGCTCCAGGGCTCCAAGGCTCCGGGGCTCCAGGGCCCGGGACCCATGGAGCCCGTCCCGGGTACTTTGCCACTCTGCGGCCCGGAGGAGGGAGCCCCGGATGCATGGAAGGTGTTGCCCGGGCATCGCCCATCTGGTCCACAGCAGGGAACCACCAGCCCCGGGAGGGTGTTTGGGCATACCCTTGCACCTACTAATCCGGAGGAAAATTACCCCCCTTTCTTGTAATCTGTGCACTCGAGGTGACAGAGGGGACCCAGGGCGCAAACGTGCCCAACCTCCTGGAGCCCTGGCTGGGATCCGGGAGGCGAATGGCACCTCATAGGGACTTCCAGGGAAGTCCGGCCATCTAGTCGCCCCATAGGAAAGCATTGCGGGCGACCAGATGGCCGAGGCGAGAGGGGCGACCAGATGGCCGGGACCGAAATGACGCCAATCTGCCTGCCCCGGGCCCTGGGGCTGCAGGGCTCCGGGGGCGGCAGAGCTACAGGGCTCCCGGGCTGCAGGGCTCCGGGGCTTCAGTCCTCCCCGGGCCCTGATGGACCCTCTGTCCCGGGCGCCCGGTCCCCCCTGGCCGGCTCACAGGACGGAGGGGTATTCCCGCACCACCGGGCCATGCCGGATGGGGCTCAAGCCCCGTGCCCGGTCCCAGGCCTGGCTCCCGGACCCTAGGCCAGGCCCGGGAGAGCCTCCTCTGGGCTGCAGGGCTCCAGGGCTACAGGGCTCGGGGGCTGCGAGCTCTGTAGGCTGCAGGGCTTCGGGGCTGCCGGGCTCGCGGGCTCCAGGGCTCCAGGGCTCGGGGGCTCCGGGGCTGCAGGGCTCAGGGGCTCCGTGGCTGCAGGCATCCGGGGCTGCAGGGCTCGGGGGCTGCAGGGCTCCTCGGGGGCTCCAGGGCTCCCGGGCTCCGGGGCTGCAGGGCTCCGGGGCTCCAGGGCTCTAGGGCTCCAGGGATCCAGGGCTGCTGGGCTCCAGGGCTCGGGGGCTCCAGGGCAGCAGGGCTCCAGGGCTTGGGACCCATGGAGCCCGTCCCGGGTACTTTGCCACTCTGCGGACCGGAGGAGGGAGCCCCTAATGCCTGGGAGGTGATGCCCGGGCATCGCTCATCTGGTCCCCAGCAGGGAACCACCAGCCCCGGGAGGGTGTTTGGGCATACCCTTGCACCTACTAATCCGGAGGAAAATTACCCCCCTTTCTTGTAATCCATGCACTCGAGGTGACAGAGGGGACCCAGGGCACAAACGTGCCCGACCTCCTGGAGCCCTGGCTGGAATCCGGGAGGCGAATGGCACCTCATAGGGACTTCCAGGGAAGTCCGGCCATCTAGTCGCCCCATAGGAAAGCATTGCGGGCGACCAGATGGCCGAGGCGAGAGGGGCGACCCGATTGCCGGGACCGAAATGACACCAATCTGCCTGCCCCGGGCCTGTAGGGCTCAGGAGCTGCAGGGCTCCGGGGCTCTGGGGCTCCGGGGCTCTGGGGCTCCGGGGCTGCAGGGCAAGGGGACTGCAGGGCTCCACAGCTTGGGGGGCTGCAGGGCTCCGGGGCTGCAGGGCTCAGGTTCTCCAGGGCTCCAGGGCTCCAGGGCTCCAGGGCTGCAGGGCTCCGGGGCTGCTGGGCTCCAGGGCTCCGGGGCGGCTGGGCTCCGGGGCTCCAGGGCCTGGGACCCATGGAACCCGTTCCGGGTACTTTGCCACACTGCGGCCCGGAGGAGGGAGCCCCGGATGCCTGGGAGGTGTTGCCCGGGCATCGCCCATCTGGTCCCCAGCAGGAAACCACCAGCCCCGGGAGGGTGTTTGGGCATACCCTTGCACCTACTAATCCGGAGGAAAATTACCCCCCTTTCTTGTAATCCGTGCACTCGAGGTGACAGAGGGGAACCAGGGCGCAAAAGTGCCCGACCTCCTGGAGCCCTAGCTGGGATCCGGGAGGCAAATGGCACCTCATAGGGACTTCCAGGGACGTCCGGCCATCTAGTCACCCCATAGGAAAGCATTGCGGGCGACCAGATGGCCGAGGCGAGAGGGGCGACCAGATGGCCGGGACCGAAATAACACCAATCTGCCTGCCCCAGGCCTGCAGGGCTCTGGGGCTGCAGGGCTCTGGGGCTGCAGAGCTACAGGGCTCCAGGGCTGCAGGGCTCCGGGGCTTCAGGCCTCCCCGGGCCCTGATGGACCCTCTGTCCCGGGCGCCCTTGACCCCCCCCGGCCGGCTCGCAGGATGGAGGGTTATTCCCGCACCACCGGGCCCTGCTGGACGGGGCTCAAGCCCCGGGCCCGGTCCCTGGCCCGGCTCCCGGACCCTAGGCCAGGCCCGGGAGAGCCTCCCCTAGGCTGCAGGGCTACAGGGCTACAGGGCTCGGGGGCTGCAGGGCTCCATGGACTGCAGGACTTCGGGGCTGCCGGGCATGGGGGCTCCAGGGCTGCAGGGCTCGGGGGCTCCGGGGCTGCAGGGCTCAGGGGCTCCCGGGCTGCAGGCATCCGGGGCTGCAGGGCTCGGGGGCTGCAGGGCTCCTCGGGGGCTCCACAGCTCCCGGGCTCTGGGGCTGCAGGGCTCCAGGGCTGCAGGGCTCCGGGGGGGCTCCAGGGGCTGTAGGGCTCCAGGGGCTCCAGGGCTGCAGGGCTCCAGGGCTGCAGGGCTCCAGGGCTGCAGGGCTGCAGGGCTCCATGGGGACTACAGGGCTCCAGGGGCTGTAGGGCTCCGGGGGCTCCAGGACGGAGGGGTATTCCCGCACCACCGGGCCCTGCCGGATGGGGCTCAAGCCGCGGGCCCGCTCCCGGTCTCTGCTTCTGAAACCCTAGCCAGGCTGGGGAAAGAGCCGCCCTTGCCTCTGATGAACGCCTGGAACCTCGGCCGGCTTGCAGGACGGGGAAGCTCCAGCAAACCCATGGCTGGCCGGACGGAGCTCAAGCCCCGGGCCCGCTCCCGGTCCCTGCTTCCGAAACCCTAGCCCGGCCGGGGAGAGCCTCCCTTGGCCCTGATGAACGCCCGGAACCTCAGCCGGCTTGCGGGACGGGGAGGCTCCAGCAACCCCATGGCCTACCGGACGGAGCTCAAGCCCCGGGCCCAGTCCCTGCTTCCAAAACCCTAGCCAGCCCGGGGAGAGCCTCCCTTGGCCCCATAAACGCCCGGAACCTCGGCCGGCTTGCAGGACGGAGCTCAGGCCCCAGGCCTCAGGCCCAGACTACCAACACTAGCCGGGCCCGGGGAGAGCCTCCCGGTAGATCCCCCTGTCCCCAGCACCTGGACCCTGGGCCGGAACCAAGGAGGGTTAAGCCCAGGACACGTCCTCTCCCCGACGGCCTGCCCGGGAGCCCATTTTTGTCGACTATTAAGCCCCCACGTAGTGGGGGCTTACAGAACTTTGGGAAAGGACAAAAGTTGGAGTTAGCCCGTCCGCCAGCCTGCAGGGCCATCTGGTCACCCAGCCCGCAGGGCCATCTGGTCACGCAGCCAGGCGACCAGATGACCCGGGACGACCCAGCGCCCGGATGGCCTGGGAGGGTGCCGTACCCAGTCGCCCTTGCAGTCCAGCGAGGGTGGCCAGGCGCTGCTGCTTGCCTCCCTGCTCGACTTGCCCATTCAGCAGTGGGAAGGGGAGGCCCGCCGGCGGCGGCCCAGGCCATCTGGTCACCCTGCCGACCCGCAAGGGAAGGTGTGGCCCCCATCCCCGCACCCCGGTGGGGCAGGGAGGGGAGGGAGAGGCCCCCGTGCCGGAGGGCATGTGGTGGAGGCAGCCTCCCGCAGGCCCGTGTTACCCCCTCCACATCCATCCCGCCGGCCAGGCGGCAGAGGGACCCACCCCTGGGTGTGGTGGAGGGAGGCTTCTGCGGGCGCCCACGCACGGAAAGAGACAAAAGCTTGGCTCAGAGGATGACTTTCAATAGATCGCAGCGAGGTAGCTGCTCTGCTACTTACGAAACCCTGACCCAGAATCAGGTTGTCTACGAATGATTTAGCACTGGGTGCCCCACGAACATGGGCCTGATCAAACTCAGAGGAAAAGGACCATCGGCAAGGGGCTGAGAGGCAGGAGCGTCCCGGGCCCCTGAGGGGCCCTGGCGGGCAGGCCCCGGGATGCCTTCCCCCTCTCAGCATGGCCAGACCTCATGGAAGTCTGCCTGATCAAACTCGGTGAAAAATGACCATCGAACCCTGATAAAAACAACCATCGACAATGGGCCGAGAGGCAGAAGCATCCACGGGCCCCTGGGGGCCCCTAGCGGGTGGGTACTGGGACGCCTTCCCCCTCTCAGCATGGCCAGACCTCACGGAGGTATGCCTGATCAAACTCTGAGGAAAACGACCATCGGCAAGGGGCTGAGAGGCAGGAGCGTCCCCGGGCCCCTGGGGGCCCCTGGCAGGCAGGCTCCAGGACGCCTCCCTCCCTCTCAGCATGGCCAGACCTCATGAAAGTCTGCCTGATCAAACTCGGAGAAAAACAACCATCGAACTTGGAGAAAAACGACCATCGGCAAGGGGCCAAGAGGCAGAAGTGTCCCCGGGCCCCTGGGGGCCCCTGGCGGGCAGGCCCCGGGATGCCTTCCCTCTCTCAGCATGACCAGACCTCATGGAAGTCTGCCTGATGAAACTTGGAGAAAAACGACCATCGAACCCTGATAAAAACGACCATCGACAAGGGGCCGAGAGGCAGAAGCATCCACGGGCCCCTGGGGGCCCCTGGCGGGCGGGCCCCGGGATCCATTCCCCCTCTCAGCATGACCAGACCTCACTGAGGTATGCCTGATCAAACTCGGAGACAAACAACCATCGGCAAGGGGCTGAGAGGCAGGAGCGTCCCAGGGCCCCTGGGGGACCCTGGCAGGCCCTGGGATGCCTCCCCCCCTCTCAGCATGGCTGGACCTCCTGGAAGTCTACCTGATCAAACTCGGCGAAAAACAACCATCTAACTCGGAGAAAAACGACCATCGGCAAGGGGCCAGGAGGCAGAAGTGTCCCCGGGCCCCTGGGGGCCCCTGGCGGGCAGGCCCGGGACACCTTCCCCCTCTCTGCATGGCCAGACCTCACGGAGGTCTGTGCCTTATCAAACTCGGAGAAAAAGGACCATCGGCAAGGGGCTGACAGGCAGGAGCGTCCCCGGGCCCCTGGGGGCCCCTGGCAGGCGGGCCCTGGGATGCCTTCCCCCTCTCAGCATGGCCAGACCTCATGGAAGTCTGCCTGATCAAACTCGGAGAAAAACGACCATCGAACCCTGATAAAAACGACCATCAACAATGGGCAGGAGTGTCCCTGGGCCCCTGGGGGCCCCTGGCGGGCGGGCCCCGGGACGCCTTCCCCCTCTCAGCATGGCCAGACCTCACGGAGGTATGCCTGATCAAACTCGGAGAAAAACAAATATCGAACTCGGAGAAAAACGACCATCGGCAAGGGGCTGAGAGGCTGAAGCGTCCCCGGGCCCCTGGGGGCCCCTGGCGGGAGGGCCCCGGGATGCCTCCCCCCTCTCAGCATGGCCAGACCTCATGGAAGTCTGCCTGATCAAACTCGGAGAAAAACGACCATCGGCAAGGGGCTGAGAGGCAGAAGCGTCCCCGGGCCCCTGGGGGCCCCTGGCAGGCGGGCCCGGGATGCCTTCCCCCTCTCAGCATGGCCGGACCTCACGGAGGTCTGTGCCTGATCAAACTCGGAGAAAAACGACCATCGGCAAGGGGCTGAGAGGCAGGAGCGTCCCCGGGCCCCTGGGGGCCCCTGGCGGGAGGGCCCCGGGATGCCTCTCCCCTCTCAGCATGGCCGGACCTCATGGAAGTCTGCCTGATCAAACTCGGAGAAAAACAACCATCGAACTTGGAGAAAAACGACCATCGGCAAGGGGCCAAGAGGCAGAAGCGTCCCCGGGCCCCTGGGGGCCCCTGGCGGGTGGGCCCCAGGAAACCTTTCCCCCTTAGCATGGCCAGACCTCATGGAAGTCTGCCTGATGAAACTCAGAGAAAAACAACCATCGAACCCTGATAAAAACGACCATCGACAAGGGGCCGAGAGGCAGAAGCATCCACGGGCCCCTGGGGGCCCCTGGCGGGTGGGCCCCGGGACGCCTTACCCCTCTCAGCATGGCCAGACCTCACAGAGGTATGCCTGATCAAACTCGGAGACAAACGACCATCGGCAAGGGGCTGAGAGGCAGGAGCGTCCCCGGGCCCCTGGGGGACCCTGGCAGGCCCCGGGATGCCTCCCCCCCTCTCAGCATGGCCGGACCTCCTGGAAGTCTGCCTGATCAAACTCGGCGAAAAACAACCATCTAACTCAGAGAAAAACGACCATCGGCAAGGGGCCAAGAGGCAGAAGTGTCCCGGGCCCCTGGGGGCCCCTGGCGGGCCGGCCCGGGACACCTTCCCCCTCTCAGCATGGCCAGACCTCACGGAGGTCTGTGCCTTATCAAACTCGGAGAAAAAGGACCATCGGCAAGGGGCTGACAGGCAGGAGCGTCCCCGGGCCCCTGGGGGCCCCTGGCGGGCGGGCCCCGGGATGCCTTCCCCCTCTCAGCATGGCCAGACCTCATGGAAGTCTGCCTGAACAAACTCAGAGAAAAACGACCATCGAACCTTGATAAAAACGACCATCAACAATGGGCAGGAGCGTCCCCGGGCCCCTGGGGGCCACTGGCGGGCGGGCCCCGGGACGCCTTTCCCCTCTCAGCATGGCCAGACCTCACGGAGGTATGCCTGATCAAACTCGGAGAAAAACAAATATCGAACTCGGAGAAAAACGACCATCGGCAAGGGGCTGAGAGGCTGAAGCGTCCCCGGGCCCCTGGGGGCCCCTGGCAGGCGGGCCCCGGGATGCCTCCCCCCTCCCAGCATGGCCAGACCTCATGGAAGTCTGCCTGATCAAACTCGGAGAAAAACGACCATCGAACTCGGAGAAAAACGACCATCGGCAAGGGGCTGAGAGGCAGAAGCGTCCCCGGGCCCCTGGGGGCCCCTGGGGGCTCCTGGCAGGCGGGCCCGGGATGCCTTCCCCCTCTCAGCATGGCCGGACCTCACGGAGGTCTGTGCCTGATCAAACTCGGAGAAAAGGACCATCGGCAAGGGGCTGAGAGGCAGGAGCGTCCCCGGGCCCCTGGGGGCCCCTGGCAGGTAGGCCCCGGGACACCTTCCCCCTCAAAATGACCATCGAACCCTGATAAAAACAACCATCGACAATGGGCCGAGAGGCAGAAGCATCCACGGGCCCCTGGGGGCCCCTAGCGGGTGGGTACTGGGACGCCTTCCCCCTCTCAGCATGGCCAGACCTCACGGAGGTATGCCTGATCAAACTCTGAGGAAAACGACCATCGGCAAGGGGCTGAGAGGCAGGAGCGTCCCCGGGCCCCTGGGGGCCCCTGGCAGGCAGGCTCCAGGACGCCTCCCTCCCTCTCAGCATGGCCAGACCTCATGAAAGTCTGCCTGATCAAACTCGGAGAAAAACAACCATCGAACTTGGAGAAAAACGACCATCGGCAAGGGGCCAAGAGGCAGAAGTGTCCCCGGGCCCCTGGGGGCCCCTGGCGGGCAGGCCCCGGGATGCCTTCCCTCTCTCAGCATGACCAGACCTCATGGAAGTCTGCCTGATGAAACTTGGAGAAAAACGACCATCGAACCCTGATAAAAACGACCATCGACAAGGGGCCGAGAGGCAGAAGCATCCACGGGCCCCTGGGGGCCCCTGGCGGGCGGGCCCCGGGATCCATTCCCCCTCTCAGCATGACCAGACCTCACTGAGGTATGCCTGATCAAACTCGGAGACAAACAACCATCGACAAGGGGCTGAGAGGCAGGAGCGTCACAGGGCCCCTGGGGGACCCTGGCAGGCCCTGGGATGCCTCCCCCCCTCTCAGCATGGCTGGACCTCCTGGAAGTCTACCTGATCAAACTCGGCGAAAAACAACCATCTAACTCGGAGAAAAACGACCATCGGCAAGGGGCCAGGAGGCAGAAGTGTCCCCGGGCCCCTGGGGGCCCCTGGCGGGCAGGCCCGGGACACCTTCCCCCTCTCTGCATGGCCAGACCTCACGGAGGTCTGTGCCTTATCAAACTCGGAGAAAAAGGACCATCGGCAAGGGGCTGACAGGCAGGAGCGTCCCCGGGCCCCTGGGGGCCCCTGGCAGGCGGGCCCTGGGATGCCTTCCCCCTCTCAGCATGGCCAGACCTCATGGAAGTCTGCCTGATCAAACTCGGAGAAAAACGACCATCGAACCCTGATAAAAACGACCATCAACAATGGGCAGGAGTGTCCCTGGGCCCCTGGGGGCCCCTGGCGGGCGGGCCCCGGGACGCCTTCCCCCTCTCAGCATGGCCAGACCTCACGGAGGTATGCCTGATCAAACTCGGAGAAAAACAAATATCGAACTCGGAGAAAAACGACCATCGGCAAGGGGCTGAGAGGCTGAAGCGTCCCCGGGCCCCTGGGGGCCCCTGGCGGGAGGGCCCCGGGATGCCTCCCCCCTCTCAGCATGGCCAGACCTCATGGAAGTCTGCCTGATCAAACTCGGAGAAAAACGACCATCGGCAAGGGGCTGAGAGGCAGAAGCGTCCCCGGGCCCCTGGGGGCCCCTGGCAGGCGGGCCCGGGATGCCTTCCCCCTCTCAGCATGGCCGGACCTCACGGAGGTCTGTGCCTGATCAAACTCGGAGAAAAACGACCATCAGCAAGGGGCTGAGAGGCAGGAGCGTCCCCGGGCCCCTGGGGGCCCCTGGCGGGAGGGCCCCGGGATGCCTCTCCCCTCTCAGCATGGCCGGACCTCATGGAAGTCTGCCTGATCAAACTCGGAGAAAAACAACCATCGAACTTGGAGAAAAACGACCATCGGCAAGGGGCCAAGAGGCAGAAGCGTCCCCGGGCCCCTGGGGGCCCCTGGCGGGTGGGCCCCAGGAAACCTTTCCCCCTTAGCATGGCCAGACCTCATGGAAGTCTGCCTGATGAAACTCAGAGAAAAACAACCATCGAACCCTGATAAAAACGACCATCGACAAGGGGCCGAGAGGCAGAAGCATCCACGGGCCCCTGGGGGCCCCTGGCGGGTGGGCCCCGGGACGCCTTACCCCTCTCAGCATGGCCAGACCTCACAGAGGTATGCCTGATCAAACTCGGAGACAAACGACCATCGGCAAGGGGCTGAGAGGCAGGAGCGTCCCCGGGCCCCTGGGGGACCCTGGCAGGCCCCGGGATGCCTCCCCCCCTCTCAGCATGGCCGGACCTCCTGGAAGTCTGCCTGATCAAACTCGGCGAAAAACAACCATCTAACTCAGAGAAAAACGACCATCGGCAAGGGGCCAAGAGGCAGAAGTGTCCCGGGCCCCTGGGGGCCCCTGGCGGGCCGGCCCGGGACACCTTCCCCCTCTCAGCATGGCCAGACCTCACGGAGGTCTGTGCCTTATCAAACTCGGAGAAAAAGGACCATCGGCAAGGGGCTGACAGGCAGGAGCGTCCCCGGGCCCCTGGGGGCCCCTGGCGGGCGGGCCCCGGGATGCCTTCCCCCTCTCAGCATGGCCAGACCTCATGGAAGTCTGCCTGATCAAACTCAGAGAAAAACGACCATCGAACCTTGATAAAAACGACCATCAACAATGGGCAGGAGCGTCCCCGGGCCCCTGGGGGCCACTGGCGGGCGGGCCCCGGGACGCCTTTCCCCTCTCAGCATGGCCAGACCTCACGGAGGTATGCCTGATCAAACTCAGAGAAAAACAAATATCGAACTCGGAGAAAAACGACCATCGGCAAGGGGCTGAGAGGCTGAAGCGTCCCCGGGCCCCTGGGGGCCCCTGGCAGGCGGGCCCCGGGATGCCTCCCCCCTCCCAGCATGGCCAGACCTCATGGAAGTCTGCCTGATCAAACTCGGAGAAAAACGACCATCGAACTCGGAGAAAAACGACCATCGGCAAGGGGCTGAGAGGCAGAAGCGTCCCCGGGCCCCTGGGGGCCCCTGGGGGCTCCTGGCAGGCGGGCCCGGGATGCCTTCCCCCTCTCAGCATGGCCGGACCTCACGGAGGTCTGTGCCTGATCAAACTCGGAGAAAAGGACCATCGGCAAGGGGCTGAGAGGCAGGAGCGTCCCCGGGCCCCTGGGGGCCCCTGGCAGGTGGGCCCCGGGACACCTTCCCCCTCAAACTTGGTGAAAAAGGACCATCGGCAAGGGGCTGAGAGGCAAGAGTGTCCCCAGGACACTGGGGGCCCCGGTGGGCAGGCTCCAGGGCTGCCTACCCCTGATTCAGAATCTCCGGAGGTCTGACTGACCCTCTCCCTAGTAATCCGGAGGAACATTACCCCCCTTTCTTGTAATCTGTGCACTCGAAGTCACACAGGGGACCCAAGGCACGAACGAGCCCGACCTCCTGGAGCCCTGGCTGGGATCCGGGAGGCGAATGGCACCTCATCGGGACTTCCAGGGAAGTTCGGTCATCTGGTCGCCCCATTGGAAAGCATTGCGGGCGACCAGATGGCCGAGGCGAGAGGGGCGACCAGATGGCCGGGACCGAAATGACGCCAATCTGCCTGCCCCGGGCCTGCAGGGCTCTGGGGCTGCAGGGCTCATGGGCTCCGGGGCTGCAGGGCTCAGGGGCTCCAGGGCTGCAGGCATCCGGGGCTGCAGGGCTCCGGGGCTGCAGGGCTCCGGGGCTCCAGGGCTCTAGGACACCAGGGCTCCAGGTCTCCAGGGCTGCTGGGCTCCGGGGGCTGCTGGGCTCCAGGGCTCGGGGGCTCCAGGGTAGCAGGGCTCCAGGGGTCGGGACCCATGGAGCCCGTCCCGGGTACTTTGCAACTCTGCGGCCCAGAGGAGGGAGCCCCGGATGCCTGGGAGGTGTTGCCCGGGCATCGCCCATCTGGTCCCCAGCAGGGAACCACCAGCCCCGGGATGGTGTTTGGGCAAACCCTTGCACCTACTAATCCGGAGGAAAATGACCCCCCTTTCTTGTAATCCGTGCACTCGAGGTGACAGAGGGGACCCAGGGCGCAAACGTGCCCGACCTCCTGGAGCCCTGGCTGGGATCCGGGAGGCGAATGGCACCTCATAGGGACTTCCAGGGAAGTCCGGCCATCTAGTCGCCCCATAGGAAAGCATTGCGGGCAACCAGATGGCTGAGGCGAAAGGGGCGACCAGATGGCCGGGACCAAAATGACGCCAATCTGCCTGCCCCGGGCCTGCAGGGCTCTGGGGCTGCAGGGCTCCGGGGGCTGCAGAGCTACAGGGCTCCGGGGCTGCAGGGCTCCGGGGCTTCAGTCCTCCCCGGGCCCTGATGGACCCTCTGTCCCGGGCGCCCGGACCCCCCTGGCCGGCTCACAGGACGGAGGGGTATTTCCGCACCACCGGGCCATGCCGGATGGGGCTCAAGCCCCGTGCCCGGTCCCAGGCCCGGCTCCCGGACCCTAGGCCAGGCCCGGGAGAGCCTCCTCTGGGCTGCAGGGCTCCAGGGCTACAGGGCTCAGGGGCTGCAGAGCTCTGTGGGCTGCAGGGCTTTGGGGCTGCCGGGCTCGGGGGCTCCAGGGCTGCAGGGCTCGGGGGCTCCGGGGCTGCAGGGCTCAGGTGCTCCGTGGCTGCAGGCATCCAGGGCTGCAGGGCTCGGGGGCTGCAGGGCTCCTCGGGGGCTCCAGGGCTCCCGGGCTCCGGGGCTGCAGGGCTCGGGGGCTGCAGGGCTCCTCGGGGGCTCCAGGGCTCCCGGGCTCCGGGGCTCCAGGGCTCTAGGGCTCCAGGGATCCAGGGCTGCTGGGCTCCAGGGCTCGCAGGCTCCAGGGCAGCGAGGCTCCAGGGCTTGGAACCCATGGAGCCTGTCCCCGGTACTTTGCCACTCTGCGGCCCGGAGGAGGGAGCCCCGGATGCATGGAAGGTGTTGCCCGGGCATCGCCCATCTGGTCCACAGCAGGGAACCACCAGCCCCGGGAGGGTGTTTGGGCATACTCTTGCACCTACTAATCCGGAGGAAAATTACCCCCCTTTCTTGTAATCCGTGCACTCGAGGTGACAGAGGGGACCCAGGGCGCAAACGTGCCCGACCTCCTGGAGCCCTGGCTGGGATCCGGGAGGCGAATGGCACCTCATAGGGACTTCCAGGGAAGTCCGGCCATCTAGTCGCCCCATAGGAAAGCATTGCGGGCAACCAGATGGCTGAGGCGAAAGGGGCGACCAAAAGGCCGGGACCAAAATGACGCCAATCGGCCTGCCCCGGGCCTGTAGGGCTCAGGAGCTGCAGGGCTCCGGGGCTCCGGGGCTGCAGGGCTCGGGGACTGCAGGGCTCCACGGCTCGGGGGGCTGCAGCGCTCCGGGGCTCCAGGGCTCCGGGGCTCCGGGGCTCCGGGGCTCCGGGGCTCCGGGGCTGCTGGGCTCCGGGGCTGCTGGGCTCCAGGGCTTGGGGGCTCCAGGGCAGGAGGGCTCCAGGGCTCCAAGGCTCCGGGGCTCCAGGGCCCGGGACCCATGGAGCCCGTCCCGGGTACTTTGCCACTCTGCGGCCCGGAGGAGGGAGCCCCGGATGCATGGAAGGTGTTGCCCGGGCCTCGCCCATCTGGTCCACAGCAGGGAACCACCAGCCCCGGGAGGGTGTTTGGGCATACCCTTGCACCTACAAACCCGGAGGAAAATTACCCCCCTTTCTTGTAATCTGTGCACTCGAGGTGACAGAGGGGACCCAGGGCGCAAATGTGCCCGACCTCCTGGAGCCCTGGCTGGGATCCGGGAGGCGAATGGCACCTCATAGGGACTTCCAGGGAAGTCCGGCCATCTAGTCGCCCCATAGGAAAGCATTGCGGGCAACCAGATGGCTGAGGCGAAAGGGGCGACCAGAAGGCCGGGACCAAAATGACGCCAATCGGCCTGCCCCGGGCCTGTAGGGCTCAGGAGCTGCAGGGCTCCGGGGCTCCGGGGCTGCAGGGCTCGGGGACTGCAGGGCTCCACGGCTCGGGGGGCTGCAGCGCTCCGGGGCTCCAGGGCTCCGGGGCTCCGGGGCTCCGGGTCTGAGGGGCTCCCGGGCTGCTGGGCTCCAGGGCTCGGGGGCTCCAGGGCAGGAGGGCTCCAGGGCTCCAAGGCTCCGGGGCTCCAGGGCCCGGGACCCATGGAGCCCGTCCCGGGTACTTTGCCACTCTGCGGCCCGGAGGAGGGAGCCCCGGATGCATGGAAGGTGTTGCCCGGGCATCGCCCATCTGGTCCACAGCAGGGAACCACCAGCCCCGGGAGGGTGTTTGGGCATACCCTTGCACCTACTAATCCGGAGGAAAATTACCCCCCTTTCTTGTAATCCGTGCACTCGAGGTGACAGAGGGGACCCAGGGCGCAAACGTGCCCAACCTCCTGGAGCCCTGGCTGGGATCCGGGAGGCGAATGGCACCTCATAGGGACTTCCAGGGAAGTCCGGCCATCTAGTCGCCCCATAGGAAAGCATTGCGGGCGACCAGATGGCCGAGGCGAGAGGGGCGACCAGATGGCCGGGACCGAAATGACGCCAATCTGCCTGCCCCGGGCCTGCAGGGCTCTGGGGCTGCAGGGCTCCGGGGGCTGCAGAGCTACAGGGCTCCGGGGCTGCAGGGCTCCGGGGCTTCAGTCCTCCCCGGGCCCTGATGGACCCTCTGTCTCGGGCGTCCCAGACCCCCCTGGCCGGCTCACAGGACGGAGGGGTATTCCCGCACCACCGGGCCATGCCGGATGGGGCTGAAGTTCCGGGCCCGGTCCCAGGCCCGGCTCCGGGACCCTAGGCCAGGCCTGGGAGAGCCTCCCCTGGGCTGCAGGGCTCCAGGGCTCCAGGGCTCAGGGGCTGCAGAGCTCTGTGGGCTGCAGGGCTTTGGGGCTGCCGGGCTCGGGGGCTCCAGGGCTGCAGGGCTCGGGGGCTCCGGGGCTGCAGGGCTCAGGGGCTCCGTGGCTGCAGGCATCCAGGGCTGCAGGGCTCGGGGGCTGCAGGGCTCCTCGGGGGCTCCAGGGCTCCCGGGCTCCGGGGCTGCAGGGCTCCGGGGCTCCAGGGCTCTAGGGCTCCAGGGATCCAGGGCTGCTGGGCTCCAGGGCTCGCAGGCTCCAGGGCAGCAGGGCTCCAGGGCTTGGAACCCATGGAGCCCGTCCCCGGTACTTTGCCACTCTGCGGCCCGGAGGAGGGAGCCCCGAATGCATGGAAGGTGTTGCCCGGGCATCGCCCATCTGGTCCACAACAGGGAACCACCAGCCCCGGGAGGTTGTTTGGGCATACTCTTGCACCTACTAATCCGGAGGAAAATTACCCCCCTTTCTTGTAATCCGTGCACTCGAGGTGACAGAGGGGACCCAGGGCGCAAACGTGCCCGACCTCCTGGAGCCCTGGCTGGGATCCGGGAGGCGAATGGCACCTCATAGGGACTTCCAGGGAAGTCCGGCCATCTAGTCGCCCCATAGGAAAGCATTGCGGGCAACCAGATGGCTGAGGCGAAAGGGGCGACCAGAAGGCCGGGACCAAAATGACGCCAATCGGCCTGCCCCGGGCCTGTAGGGCTCAGGAGCTGCAGGGCTCCGGGGCTCCGGGGCTGCAGGGCTCGGGGACTGCAGGGCTCCACGGCACGGGGGGCTGCAGCGCTCCGGGGCTCCAGGGCTCCGGGGCTCCGGGGCTCCGGGGCTGAGGGGCTCCGGGGCTGCTGGGCTCCAGGGCTCGGGGGCTCCAGGGCAGGAGGGCTCCAGGGCTCCAAGGCTCCGGGGCTCCAGGGCCCGGGACCCATGGAGCCCGTCCCGGGTACTTTGCCACTCTGCGGCCCGGAGGAGGGAGCCCCGGATGCATGGAAGGTGTTGCCCGGGCATCGCCCATCTGGTCCACAGCAGGGAACCACCAGCCCCGGGAGGGTGTTTGGGCATACCCTTGCACCTACTAATCCGGAGGAAAATTACCCCCCTTTCTTGTAATCTGTGCACTCGAGGTGACAGAGGGGACCCAGGGCGCAAACGTGCCCAACCTCCTGGAGCCCTGGCTGGGATCCGGGAGGCGAATGGCACCTCATAGGGACTTCCAGGGAAGTCCCGCCATCTAGTCGCCCCATAGGAAAGCATTGCGGGCGACCAGATGGCCGAGGCGAGAGGGGCGACCAGATGGCCGGGACCGAAATGACGCCAATCTGCCTGCCCCGGGCCTGCAGGGCTCTGGGGCTGCAGGGCTCCGGGGGCTGCAGAGCTACAGGGCTCCGGGGCTGCAGGGCTCCGGGGCTTCAGTCCTCCCCGGGCCCTGATGGACCCTCTGTCCCGGGCGTCCCAGACCCCCCTGGCCGGCTCACAGGACGGAGGGGTATTCCCGCACCACCGGGCCATGCCGGATGGGGCTGAAGCCCCGGGCCCGGTCCCAGGCCCGGCTCCCGGACCCTAGGCCAGGCCTGGGAGAGCCTCCCCTGGGCTGCAGGGCTCCAGGGCTCCAGGGCTCAGGGGCTGCAGAGCTCTGTGGGCTGCAGGGCTTTGGGGCTGCCGGGCTCGGGGGCTCCAGGGCTGCAGGGCTCGGGGGCTCCGGGGCTGCAGGGCTCAGGGGCTCCGTGGCTGCAGGCATCCAGGGCTGCAGGGCTCGGGGCTGCAGGGCTCCTCGGGGGCTCCAGGGCTCCCGGGCTCCGGGGCTGCAGGGCTCCGGTGCTCCAGGGCTCTAGGGCTCCAGGGATCCAGGGCTGCTGGGCTCCAGGGCTCGCAGGCTCCAGGGCAGCAGGGCGCCAGGGCTTGGAACCCATGGAGCCCGTCCCCGGTACTTTGCCACTCTGCGGCCCGGAGGAGGGAGCCCCGGATGCATGGAAGGTGTTGCCCGAGCATCGCCCATCTGGTCCACAGCAGGGAACCACCAGCCCCGGGATGGTGTTTGGGCATACCCTTGCACCTACTAATCCGGAGGAAAATTACCCCCCTTTCTTGTAATCTGTGCGCTCGAGGTGACAGAGGGGACCCAGGGCGCAAACGTGCCCGACCTCCTGGAGCCCTGGCTGGGATCCGGGAGGCGAATGGCACCTCATAGGGACTTCCAGGGAAGTCCGGCCATCTAGTTGCCCCATATGAAAGCATTGCGGGCGACCAGATGGCCGAGGCGAGAGGGGCGACCAGATGGCCGGGACCGAAATGACGCCAATCTGCCTGCAGGGCTCTGGGGCTGCAGGGCTCCGGGGGCTGCAGAGCTACAGGGCTACGGGGCTGCAGGGCTCCGGGGCTTCAGTCCTCCCCGGGCCCTGATGGACCCTCTGTCTCGGGCGCCCGGTCCCCCCTGGCCGGCTCACAGGACGGAGGGGTATTCCCGCACCACCGGGCCATGCCGGATGGGGCTCAAGCCCCGTGCCCGGTCCCAGGCCTGGCTCCCGGACCCTAGGCCAGGCCCGGGAGAGCCTCCTCTGGGCTGCAGGGCTCCAGGGCTACAGGGCTCGGGGGCTGCGAGCTCTGTAGGCTGCAGGGCTTCGGGGCTGCCGGGCTCGCGGGCTCCAGGGCTCCAGGGCTCGGGGGCTCCGGGGCTGCAGGGCTCAGGGGCTCCGTGGCTGCAGGCATCCGGGGCTGCAGGGCTCGGGGGCTGCAGGGCTCCTCGGGGGCTCCAGGGCTCCCGGGGTCCGGGGCTGCAGGGCTCCGGGGCTCCAGGGCTCTAGGGCTCCAGGGATCCAGGGCTGCTGGGCTCCAGGGCTCGGGGGCTCCAGGGCAGCAGGGCTCCAGGGCTTGGGACCCATGGAGCCCGTCCCGGGTACTTTGCCACTCTGCGGACCGGAGGAGGGAGCCCCTAATGCCTGGGAGGTGATGCCCGGGCATCGCTCATCTGGTCCCCAGCAGGGAACCACCAGCCCCGGGAGGGTGTTTGGGCATACCCTTGCACCTACTAATCCGGAGGAAAATTACCCCCCTTTCTTGTAATCCATGCACTCGAGGTGACAGAGGGGACCCAGGGCACAAACGTGCCCGACCTCCTGGAGCCCTGGCTGGAATCCGGGAGGCGAATGGCACCTCATAGGGACTTCCAGGGAAGTCCGGCCATCTAGTCGCCCCATAGGAAAGCATTGCGGGCGACCAGATGGCCGAGGCGAGAGGGGCGACCCGATTGCCGGGACCGAAATGACACCAATCTGCCTGCCCCGGGCCTGTAGGGCTCAGGAGCTGCAGGGCTCCGGGGCTCTGGGGCTCCGGGGCTCTGGGGCTCCGGGGCTGCAGGGCAAGGGGACTGCAGGGCTCCACAGCTTGGGGGGCTGCAGGGCTCCGGGGCTGCAGGGCTCGGGTTCTCCAGGGCTCCAGGGCTCCGGGGCTGCTGGGTTCCAGGGCTCCGGGGCGGCTGGGCTCCGGGGCTCCAGGGCCTGGGACCCATGGAACCCGTTCCGGGTACTTTGCCACACTGCGGCCCGGAGGAGGGAGCCCCGGATGCCTGGGAGGTGTTGCCCGGGCATCGCCCATCTGGTCCCCAGCAGGAAACCACCAGCCCCGGGAGGGTGTTTGGGCATACCCTTGCACCTACTAATCCGGAGGAAAATTACCCCCCTTTCTTGTAATCCGTGCACTCGAGGTGACAGAGGGGACCCAGGGCGCAAAAGTGCCCGACCTCCTGGAGCCCTAGCTGGGATCCGGGAGGCAAATGGCACCTCATAGGGACTTCCAGGGACGTCCGGCCATCTAGTCACCCCATAGGAAAGCATTGCGGGCGACCAGATGGCCGAGGCGAGAGGGGCGACCAGATGGCCGGGACCGAAATAACACCAATCTGCCTGCCCCAGGCCTGCAGGGCTCTGGGGCTGCAGAGCTACAGGGCTCCAGAGCTGCAGGGCTCCGGGGCTTCAGGCCTCCCCGGGCCCTGATGGACCCTCTGTCCCGGGCGCCCGGACCCCCCTGGCCGGCTCACAGGACGGAGGGGTATTCCCGCACCACCGGGCCATGCCGGATGGGGCTCAAGCCCCGTGCCCGGTCCCAGGCCCGGCTCCCGGACCCTAGGCCAGGCCCGGGAGAGCCTCCTCTGGGCTGCAGGGCTCCAGGGCTACAGGGATCAGGGGCTGCAGAGCTCTGTGGGCTGCAGGGCTTTGGGGCTGCCGGGCTCGGGGGCTCCAGGGCTGCAGGGCTCGGGGGCTCCGGGGCTGCAGGGCTCAGGGGCTCCGTGGCTGCAGGCATCCAGGGCTGCAGGGCTCGGGGGCTGCAGGGCTCCTCGGGGGCTCCAGGGCTCCCGGGCTCCGGGGCTGCAGGGCTCCGGGGCTCCAGGGCTCTAGGGCTCCAGGGATCCAGGGCTGCTGGGCTCCAGGGCTCGCAGGCTCCAGGGCAGCAGGGCTCC
Source organism: Lissotriton vulgaris (assembly GCF_964263255.1). Lineage (NCBI taxonomy): Eukaryota > Metazoa > Chordata > Amphibia > Caudata > Salamandridae > Lissotriton > Lissotriton vulgaris. The sequence goes on from NC_141699.1 coordinate 626,072,258, forward strand.
AGGGCTTGGAACCCATGGAGCCCGTCCCCGGTACTTTGCCACTCTGCGGCCCGGAGGAGGGAGCCCCGGATGCATGGAAGGTGTTGCCCGGGCATCGCCCATCTGGCCCACAGCAGGGAACCACCAGCCCCGGGAGGGTGTTTGGGCATACTCTTGCACCTACTAATCCGGAGGAAAATTACCCCCCTTTCTTGTAATCCGTGCACTCGAGGTGACAGAGGGGACCCAGGGCGCAAACGTGCCCGACCTCCTGGAGCCCTGGCTGGGATCCGGGAGGCGAATGGCACCTCATAGGGACTTCCAGGGAAGTCCGGCCATCTAGTCGCCCCATAGGAAAGCATTGCGGGCAACCAGATGGCTGAGGCGAAAGGGGCGACCAAAAGGCCGGGACCAAAATGACGCCAATCGGCCTGCCCCGGGCCTGTAGGGCTCAGGAGCTGCAGGGCTCCGGGGCTCCGGGGCTGCAGGGCTCGGGGACTGCAGGGCTCCACGGCTCGGGGGGCTGCAGCGCTCCGGGGCTCCAGGGCTCCGGGGCTCCGGGGCTCCGGGGCTGAGGGGCTCCGGGGCTGCTGGGCTCCAGGGCTCGGGGGCTCCAGGGCAGGAGGGCTCCAGGGCTCCAAGGCTCCGGGGCTCCAGGGCCCGGGACCCATGGAGCCCGTCCCGGGTACTTTGCCACTCTGCGGCCCGGAGGAGGGAGCCCCGGATGCATGGAAGGTGTTGCCCGGGCATCGCCCATCTGGTCCACAGCAGGGAACCACCAGCCCCGGGAGGGTGTTTGGGCATGGCTCGGGGGCTGCAGGGCTCCTCGGGGGCTCCAGGGCTCCCGGGCTCCGGGGCTCCAGGGCTCTAGGGCTCCAGGGATCCAGGGCTGCTGGGCTCCAGGGCTCGCAGGCTCCAGGGCAGCGAGGCTCCAGGGCTTGGAACCCATGGAGCCTGTCCCCGGTACTTTGCCACTCTGCGGCCCGGAGGAGGGAGCCCCGGATGCATGGAAGGTGTTGCCCGGGCATCGCCCATCTGGTCCACAGCAGGGAACCACCAGCCCCGGGAGGGTGATGCCCGGGCATCGCTCATCTGGTCCCCAGCAGGGAACCACCAGCCCCGGGAGGGTGTTTGGGCATACTCTTGCACCTACTAATCCGGAGGAAAATTACCCCCCTTTCTTGTAATCCGTGCACTCGAGGTGACAGAGGGGACCCAGGGCGCAAACGTGCCCGACCTCCTGGAGCCCTGGCTGGGATCCGGGAGGCGAATGGCACCTCATAGGGACTTCCAGGGAAGTCCGGCCATCTAGTCGCCCCATAGGAAAGCATTGCGGGCGACCAGATGGCCGAGGCGAGAGGGGCGACCAGATGGCCGGGACCGAAATGACGCCAATCTGCCTGCCCCGGGCCTGCAGGGCTCTGGGGCTGCAGGGCTCCGGGGGCTGCAGAGCTACAGGGCTCCGGGGCTGCAGGGCTCCGGGGCTTCAGTCCTCCCCGGGCCCTGATGGACCCTCTGTCTCGGGCGTCCCAGACCCCCCTGGCCGGCTCACAGGACGGAGGGGTATTCCCGCACCACCGGGCCATGCCGGATGGGGCTGAAGCCCCGGGCCCGGTCCCAGGCCCGGCTCCCGGACCCTAGGCCAGGCCTGGGAGAGCCTCCCCTGGGCTGCAGGGCTCCAGGGCTCCAGGGCTCAGGGGCTGCAGAGCTCTGTGGGCTGCAGGGCTTTGGGGCTGCCGGGCTCGGGGGCTCCAGGGCTGCAGGGCTCGGGGGCTCCGGGGCTGCAGGGCTCAGGGGCTCCGTGGCTGCAGGCATCCAGGGCTGCAGGGCTCGGGGGCTGCAGGGCTCCTCGGGGGCTCCAGGGCTCCCGGGCTCCGGGGCTCCAGGGCTCTAGGGCTCCAGGGATCCAGGGCTGCTGGGCTCCAGGGCTCGCAGGCTCCAGGGCAGCAGGGCTCCAGGGCTTGGAACCCATGGAGCCTGTCCCCGGTACTTTGCCACTCTGCGGCCCGGAGGAGGGAGCCCCGGATGCATGGAAGGTGTTGCCCGGGCATCGCCCATCTGGTCCACAGCAGGGAACCACCAGCCCCGGGAGGGTGTTTGGGCATACTCTTGCACCTACTAATCCGGAGGAAAATTACCCCCCTTTCTTGTAATCCGTGCACTCGAGGTGACAGAGGGGACCCAGGGCGCAAACGTGCCCGACCTCCTGGAGCCCTGGCTGGGATCCGGGAGGCGAATGGCACCTCATAGGGACTTCCAGGGAAGTCCGGCCATCTAGTCGCCCCATAGGAAAGCATTGCGGGCAACCAGATGGCTGAGGCGAAAGGGGCGACCAGAAGGCCGGGACCAAAATGACGCCAATCGGCCTGCCCCGGGCCTGTAGGGCTCAGGAGCTGCAGGGCTCCGGGGCTCCGGGGCTGCAGGGCTCGGGGACTGCAGGGCTCCACGGCTCGGGGGGCTGCAGCGCTCCGGGGCTCCAGGGCTCCGGGGCTCCGGGGCTCCGGGTCTGAGGGGCTCCGGGGCTGCTGGGCTCCAGGGCTCGGGGGCTCCAGGGCAGGAGGGCTCCAGGGCTCCAAGGCTCCGGGGCTCCAGGGCCCGGGACCCATGGAGCCCGTCCCGGGTACTTTGCCACTCTGCGGCCCGGAGGAGGGAGCCCCGGATGCATGGAAGGTGTTGCCCGGGCATCGCCCATCTGGTCCACAGCAGGGAACCACCAGCCCCGGGAGGGTGTTTGGGCATACCCTTGCACCTACTAATCCGGAGGAAAATTACCCCCCTTTCTTGTAATCCGTGCACTCGAGGTGACAGAGGGGACCCAGGGCGCAAACGTGCCCAACCTCCTGGAGCCCTGGCTGGGATCCGGGAGGCGAATGGCACCTCATAGGGACTTCCAGGGAAGTCCGGCCATCTAGTCGCCCCATAGGAAAGCATTGCGGGCGACCAGATGGCCGAGGCGAGAGGGGCGACCAGATGGCCGGGACCGAAATGACGCCAATCTGCCTGCCCCGGGCCTGCAGGGCTCTGGGGCTGCAGGGCTCCGGGGGCTGCAGAGCTACAGGGCTCCGGGGCTGCAGGGCTCCGGGGCTTCAGTCCTCCCCGGGCCCTGATGGACCCTCTGTCTCGGGCGTCCCAGACCCCCCTGGCCGGCTCACAGGACGGAGGGGTATTCCCGCACCACCGGGCCATGCCGGATGGGGCTGAAGTTCCGGGCCCGGTCCCAGGCCCGGCTCCGGGACCCTAGGCCAGGCCTGGGAGAGCCTCCCCTGGGCTGCAGGGCTCCAGGGCTCCAGGGCTCAGGGGCTGCAGAGCTCTGTGGGCTGCAGGGCTTTGGGGCTGCCGGGCTCGGGGGCTCCAGGGCTGCAGGGCTCGGGGGCTCCGGGGCTGCAGGGCTCAGGGGCTCCGTGGCTGCAGGCATCCAGGGCTGCAGGGCTCGGGGGCTGCAGGGCTCCTCGGGGGCTCCAGGGCTCCCGGGCTCCGGGGCTGCAGGGCTCCGGGGCTCCAGGGCTCTAGGGCTCCAGGGATCCAGGGCTGCTGGGCTCCAGGGCTCGCAGGCTCCAGGGCAGCAGGGCTCCAGGGCTTGGAACCCATGGAGCCCGTCCCCGGTACTTTGCCACTCTGCGGCCCGGAGGAGGGAGCCCCGGATGCATGGAAGGTGTTGCCCGGGCATCGCCCATCTGGTCCACAACAGGGAACCACCAGCCCCGGGAGGTTGTTTGGGCATACTCTTGCACCTACTAATCCGGAGGAAAATTACCCCCCTTTCTTGTAATCCGTGCACTCGAGGTGACAGAGGGGACCCAGGGCGCAAACGTGCCCGACCTCCTGGAGCCCTGGCTGGGATCCGGGAGGCGAATGGCACCTCATAGGGACTTCCAGGGAAGTCCGGCCATCTAGTCGCCCCATAGGAAAGCATTGCGGGCAACCAGATGGCTGAGGCGAAAGGGGCGACCAGAAGGCCGGGACCAAAATGACGCCAATCGGCCTGCCCCGGGCCTGTAGGGCTCAGGAGCTGCAGGGCTCCGGGGCTCCGGGGCTGCAGGGCTCGGGGACTGCAGGGCTCCACGGCACGGGGGGCTGCAGCGCTCCGGGGCTCCAGGGCTCCGGGGCTCCGGGGCTCCGGGGCTGAGGGGCTCCGGGGCTGCTGGGCTCCAGGGCTCGGGGGCTCCAGGGCAGGAGGGCTCCAGGGCTCCAAGGCTCCGGGGCTCCAGGGCCCGGGACCCATGGAGCCCGTCCCGGGTACTTTGCCACTCTGCGGCCCGGAGGAGGGAGCCCCGGATGCATGGAAGGTGTTGCCCGGGCATCGCCCATCTGGTCCACAGCAGGGAACCACCAGCCCCGGGAGGGTGTTTGGGCATACCCTTGCACCTACTAATCCGGAGGAAAATTACCCCCCTTTCTTGTAATCTGTGCACTCGAGGTGACAGAGGGGACCCAGGGCGCAAACGTGCCCAACCTCCTGGAGCCCTGGCTGGGATCCGGGAGGCGAATGGCACCTCATAGGGACTTCCAGGGAAGTCCGGCCATCTAGTCGCCCCATAGGAAAGCATTGCGGGCGACCAGATGGCCGAGGCGAGAGGGGCGACCAGATGGCCGGGACCGAAATGACGCCAATCTGCCTGCCCCGGGCCTGCAGGGCTCTGGGGCTGCAGGGCTCCGGGGGCTGCAGAGCTACAGGGCTCCGGGGCTGCAGGGCTCCGGGGCTTCAGTCCTCCCCGGGCCCTGATGGACCCTCTGTCCCGGGCGTCCCAGACCCCCCTGGCCGGCTCACAGGACGGAGGGGTATTCCCGCACCACCGGGCCATGCCGGATGGGGCTGAAGCCCCGGGCCCGGTCCCAGGCCCGGCTCCCGGACCCTAGGCCAGGCCTGGGAGAGCCTCCCCTGGGCTGCAGGGCTCCAGGGCTCCAGGGCTCAGGGGCTGCAGAGCTCTGTGGGCTGCAGGGCTTTGGGGCTGCCGGGCTCGGGGGCTCCAGGGCTGCAGGGCTCGGGGGCTCCGGGGCTGCAGGGCTCAGGGGCTCCGTGGCTGCAGGCATCCAGGGCTGCAGGGCTCGGGGCTGCAGGGCTCCTCGGGGGCTCCAGGGCTCCCGGGCTCCGGGGCTGCAGGGCTCCGGGGCTCCAGGGCTCTAGGGCTCCAGGGATCCAGGGCTGCTGGGCTCCAGGGCTCGCAGGCTCCAGGGCAGCAGGGCTCCAGGGCTTGGAACCCATGGAGCCCGTCCCCGGTACTTTGCCACTCTGCGGCCCGGAGGAGGGAGCCCCGGATGCATGGAAGGTGTTGCCCGAGCATCGCCCATCTGGTCCACAGCAGGGAACCACCAGCCCCGGGATGGTGTTTGGGCATACCCTTGCACCTACTAATCCGGAGGAAAATTACCCCCCTTTCTTGTAATCTGTGCGCTCGAGGTGACAGAGGGGACCCAGGGCGCAAACGTGCCCGACCTCCTGGAGCCCTGGCTGGGATCCGGGAGGCGAATGGCACCTCATAGGGACTTCCAGGGAAGTCCGGCCATCTAGTTGCCCCATATGAAAGCATTGCGGGCGACCAGATGGCCGAGGCGAGAGGGGCGACCAGATGGCCGGGACCGAAATGACGCCAATCTGCCTGCAGGGCTCTGGGGCTGCAGGGCTCCGGGGGCTGCAGAGCTACAGGGCTACGGGGCTGCAGGGCTCCGGGGCTTCAGTCCTCCCCGGGCCCTGATGGACCCTCTGTCTCGGGCGCCCGGTCCCCCCTGGCCGGCTCACAGGACGGAGGGGTATTCCCGCACCACCGGGCCATGCCGGATGGGGCTCAAGCCCCGTGCCCGGTCCCAGGCCTGGCTCCCGGACCCTAGGCCAGGCCCGGGAGAGCCTCCTCTGGGCTGCAGGGCTCCAGGGCTACAGGGCTCGGGGGCTGCGAGCTCTGTAGGCTGCAGGGCTTCGGGGCTGCCGGGCTCGCGGGCTCCAGGGCTCCAGGGCTCGGGGGCTCCGGGGCTGCAGGGCTCAGGGGCTCCGTGGCTGCAGGCATCCGGGGCTGCAGGGCTCGGGGGCTGCAGGGCTCCTCGGGGGCTCCAGGGCTCCCGGGGTCCGGGGCTGCAGGGCTCCGGGGCTCCAGGGCTCTAGGGCTCCAGGGATCCAGGGCTGCTGGGCTCCAGGGCTCGGGGGCTCCAGGGCAGCAGGGCTCCAGGGCTTGGGACCCATGGAGCCCGTCCCGGGTACTTTGCCACTCTGCGGACCGGAGGAGGGAGCCCCTAATGCCTGGGAGGTGATGCCCGGGCATCGCTCATCTGGTCCCCAGCAGGGAACCACCAGCCCCGGGAGGGTGTTTGGGCATACCCTTGCACCTACTAATCCGGAGGAAAATTACCCCCCTTTCTTGTAATCCATGCACTCGAGGTGACAGAGGGGACCCAGGGCACAAACGTGCCCGACCTCCTGGAGCCCTGGCTGGAATCCGGGAGGCGAATGGCACCTCATAGGGACTTCCAGGGAAGTCCGGCCATCTAGTCGCCCCATAGGAAAGCATTGCGGGCGACCAGATGGCCGAGGCGAGAGGGGCGACCCGATTGCCGGGACCGAAATGACACCAATCTGCCTGCCCCGGGCCTGTAGGGCTCAGGAGCTGCAGGGCTCCGGGGCTCTGGGGCTCCGGGGCTCTGGGGCTCCGGGGCTGCAGGGCAAGGGGACTGCAGGGCTCCACAGCTTGGGGGGCTGCAGGGCTCCGGGGCTGCAGGGCTCGGGTTCTCCAGGGCTCCAGGGCTCCAGGGCTCCAGGGCTGCAGGGCTCCGGGGCTGCTGGGCTCCAGGGCTCCGGGGCGGCTGGGCTCCGGGGCTCCAGGGCCTGGGACCCATGGAACCCGTTCCGGGTACTTTGCCACACTGCGGCCCGGAGGAGGGAGCCCCGGATGCCTGGGAGGTGTTGCCCGGGCATCGCCCATCTGGTCCCCAGCAGGAAACCACCAGCCCCGGGAGGGTGTTTGGGCATACCCTTGCACCTACTAATCCGGAGGAAAATTACCCCCCTTTCTTGTAATCCGTGCACTCGAGGTGACAGAGGGGACCCAGGGCGCAAAAGTGCCCGACCTCCTGGAGCCCTAGCTGGGATCCGGGAGGCAAATGGCACCTCATAGGGACTTCCAGGGACGTCCGGCCATCTAGTCACCCCATAGGAAAGCATTGCGGGCGACCAGATGGCCGAGGCGAGAGGGGCGACCAGATGGCCGGGACCGAAATAACACCAATCTGCCTGCCCCAGGCCTGCAGGGCTCTGGGGCTGCAGAGCTACAGGGCTCCAGAGCTGCAGGGCTCCGGGGCTTCAGGCCTCCCCGGGCCCTGATGGACCCTCTGTCCCGGGCGCCCGGACCCCCCTGGCCGGCTCACAGGACGGAGGGGTATTCCCGCACCACCGGGCCATGCCGGATGGGGCTCAAGCCCCGTGCCCGGTCCCAGGCCCGGCTCCCGGACCCTAGGCCAGGCCCGGGAGAGCCTCCTCTGGGCTGCAGGGCTCCAGGGCTACAGGGATCAGGGGCTGCAGAGCTCTGTGGGCTGCAGGGCTTTGGGGCTGCCGGGCTCGGGGGCTCCAGGGCTGCAGGGCTCGGGGGCTCCGGGGCTGCAGGGCTCAGGGGCTCCGTGGCTGCAGGCATCCAGGGCTGCAGGGCTCGGGGGCTGCAGGGCTCCTCGGGGGCTCCAGGGCTCCCGGGCTCCGGGGCTGCAGGGCTCCGGGGCTCCAGGGCTCTAGGGCTCCAGGGATCCAGGGCTGCTGGGCTCCAGGGCTCGCAGGCTCCAGGGCAGCAGGGCTCCAGGGCTTGGAACCCATGGAGCCCGTCCCCGGTACTTTGCCACTCTGCGGCCCGGAGGAGGGAGCCCCGGATGCATGGAAGGTGTTGCCCGGGCATCGCCCATCTGGCCCACAGCAGGGAACCACCAGCCCCGGGAGGGTGTTTGGGCATACTCTTGCACCTACTAATCCGGAGGAAAATTACCCCCCTTTCTTGTAATCCGTGCACTCGAGGTGACAGAGGGGACCCAGGGCGCAAACGTGCCCGACCTCCTGGAGCCCTGGCTGGGATCCGGGAGGCGAATGGCACCTCATAGGGACTTCCAGGGAAGTCCGGCCATCTAGTCGCCCCATAGGAAAGCATTGCGGGCAACCAGATGGCTGAGGCGAAAGGGGCGACCAAAAGGCCGGGACCAAAATGACGCCAATCGGCCTGCCCCGGGCCTGTAGGGCTCAGGAGCTGCAGGGCTCCGGGGCTCCGGGGCTGCAGGGCTCGGGGACTGCAGGGCTCCACGGCTCGGGGGGCTGCAGCGCTCCGGGGCTCCAGGGCTCCGGGGCTCCGGGGCTCCGGGGCTGAGGGGCTCCGGGGCTGCTGGGCTCCAGGGCTCGGGGGCTCCAGGGCAGGAGGGCTCCAGGGCTCCAAGGCTCCGGGGCTCCAGGGCCCGGGACCCATGGAGCCCGTCCCGGGTACTTTGCCACTCTGCGGCCCGGAGGAGGGAGCCCCGGATGCATGGAAGGTGTTGCCCGGGCATCGCCCATCTGGTCCACAGCAGGGAACCACCAGCCCCGGGAGGGTGTTTGGGCATACCCTTGCACCTACTAATCCGGAGGAAAATTACCCCTCTTTCTTGTAATCTGTGCACTCGAGGTGACAGAGGGGACCCAGGGCGCAAACGTGCCCAACCTCCTGGAGCCCTGGCTGGGATCCGGGAGGCGAATGGCACCTCATAGGGACTTCCAGGGAAGTCCGGCCATCTAGTCGCCCCATAGGAAAGCATTGCGGGCGACCAGATGGCCGAGGCGAGAGGGGCGACCAGATGGCCGGGACCGAAATGACGCCAATCTGCCTGCCCCGGGCCTGCAGGGCTCTGGGGCTGCAGGGCTCCGGGGGCTGCAGAGCTACCGGGCTCCGGGGCTGCAGGGCTCCGGGGCTTCAGTCCTCCCCGGGCCCTGATGGACCCTCTGTCCCGGGCGTCCCAGACCCCCCTGGCCGGCTCACAGGACGGAGGGGTATTCCCGCACCACCGGGCCATGCCGGATGGGGCTGAAGCCCCGGGCCCGGTCCCAGGCCCGGCTCCCGGACCCTAGGCCAGGCCTGGGAGAGCCTCCCCTGGGCTGCAGGGCTCCAGGGCTCCAGGGCTCAGGGGCTGCAGAGCTCTGTGGGCTGCAGGGCTTTGGGGCTGCCGGGCTCGGGGGCTCCAGGGCTGCAGGGCTCGGGGGCTCCGGGGCTGCAGGGCTCAGGGGCTCCGTGGCTGCAGGCATCCAGGGCTGCAGGGCTCGGGGGCTGCAGGGCTCCTCGGGGGCTCCAGGGCTCCCGGGCTCCGGGGCTCCGGGGCTGCAGGGCTCCGGGGCTCCAGGGCTCTAGGGCTCCAGGGATCCAGGGCTGCTGGGCTCCAGGGCTTGCAGGCTCCAGGGCAGCAGGGCTCCAGGGCTTGGAACCCATGGAGCCCGTCCCCGGTACTTTGCCACTCTGCGGCCCGGAGGAGGGAGCCCCGGATGCATGGAAGGTGTTGCCTGAGCATCGCCCATCTGGTCCACAGCAGGGAACCACCAGCCCCGGGAGGGTGTTTGGGCATACCCTTGCACCTACTAATCTGGAGGAAAATTACCCCCCTTTCTTGTAATCTGTGCGCTCGAGGTGACAGAGGGGACCCAGGGCGCAAACGTGCCCGACCTCCTGGAGCCCTGGCTGGGATCCGGGAGGCGAATGGCACCTCATAGGGACTTCCAGGGAAGTCCGGCCATCTAGTTGCCCCATAGGAAAGCATTGCGGGCGACCAGATGGCCGAGGCGAGAGGGGCGACCAGATGGCCGGGACCGAAATGACGCCAATCTGCCTGCAGGGCTCTGGGGCTGCAGGGCTCCGGGGGCTGCAGAGCTACAGGGCTCCGGGGCTGCAGGGCTCCGGGGCTTCAGTCCTCCCCGGGCCCTGATGGACCCTCTGTCCCGGGCGCCCGGTCCCCCCTGGCCGGCTCACAGGACGGAGGGGTATTCCCGCACCACCGGGCCATGCCGGATGGGGCTCAAGCCCCGTGCCCGGTCCCAGGCCTGGCTCCCGGACCCTAGGCCAGGCCCGGGAGAGCCTCCTCTGGGCTGCAGGGCTCCAGGGCTACAGGGCTCGGGGGCTGCGAGCTCTGTAGGCTGCAGGGCTTCGGGGCTGCCGGGCTCGCGGGCTCCAGGGCTCCAGGGCTCGGGGGCTCCGGGGCTGCAGGGCTCAGGGGCTCCGTGGCTGCAGGCATCCGGGGCTGCAGGGCTCGGGGGCTGCAGGGCTCCTCGGGGGCTCCAGGGCTCCCGGGCTCCGGGGCTGCAGGGCTCCGGGGCTCCAGGGCTCTAGGGCTCCAGGGATCCAGGGCTGCTGGGCTCCAGGGCTCGGGGGCTCCAGGGCAGCAGGGCTCCAGGGCTTGGGACCCATGGAGCCCGTCCCGGGTACTTTGCCACTCTGCGGACCGGAGGAGGGAGCCCCTAATGCCTGGGAGGTGATGCCCGGGCATCGCTCATCTGGTCCCCAGCAGGGAACCACCAGCCCCGGGAGGGTGTTTGGGCATACCCTTGCACCTACTAATCCGGAGGAAAATTACCCCCCTTTCTTGTAATCCATGCACTCGAGGTGACAGAGGGGACCCAGGGCACAAACGTGCCCGACCTCCTGGAGCCCTGGCTGGAATCCGGGAGGCGAATGGCACCTCATAGGGACTTCCAGGGAAGTCCGGCCATCTAGTCGCCCCATAGGAAAGCATTGCGGGCGACCAGATGGCCGAGGCGAGAGGGGCGACCCGATTGCCGGGACCGAAATGACACCAATCTGCCTGCCCCGGGCCTGTAGGGCTCAGGAGCTGCAGGGCTCTGGGGCTCTGGGGCTCCGGGGCTCTGGGGCTCCGGGGCTGCAGGGCAAGGGGACTGCAGGGCTCCACAGCTTGGGGGGCTGCAGGGCTCCGGGGCTGCAGGGCTCGGGTTCTCCAGGGCTCCAGGGCTCCATGGCTCCAGGGCTGCAGGGCTCCGGGGCTGCTGGGCTCCAGGGCTCCGGGCGGCTGGGCTCCGGGGCTCCAGGGCCTGGGACCCATGGAACCCGTTCCGGGTACTTTGCCACACTGCGGCCCGGAGGAGGGAGCCCCGGATGCCTGGGAGGTGTTGCCCGGGCATCGCCCATCTGGTCCCCAGCAGGAAACCACCAGCCCCGGGAGGGTGTTTGGGCATACCCTTGCACCTACTAATCCGGAGGAAAATTACCCCCCTTTCTTGTAATCCGTGCACTCGAGGTGACAGAGGCGACCCAGGGCGCAAAAGTGCCCGACCTCCTGGAGCCCTAGCTGGGATCCGGGAGGCAAATGGCACCTCATAGGGACTTCCAGGGACGTCCGGCCATCTAGTCACCCCATAGGAAAGCATTGCGGGCGACCAGATGGCCGAGGCGAGAGGGCCGACCAGATGGCCGGGACCGAAATAACACCAATCTGCCTGCCCCAGGCCTGCAGGGCTCTGGGGCTGCAGAGCTACAGGGCTCCAGAGCTGCAGGGCTCCGGGGCTTCAGGCCTCCCCGGGCCCTGATGGACCCTCTGTCCCGGGCGCCCGGACCCCCCTGGCCGGCTCACAGGACGGAGGGGTATTCCCGCACCACCGGGCAATGCCGGATGGGGCTCAAGCCCCGTGCCCGGTCCCAGGCCCGGCTCCCGGACCCTAGGCCAGGCCCGGGAGAGCCTCCTCTGGGCTGCAGGGCTCTAGGGCTACAGGGATCAGGGGCTGCAGAGCTCTGTGGGCTGCAGGGCTTTGGGGCTGCCGGGCTCGGGGGCTCCAGGGCTGCAGGGCTCGGGGGCTCCGGGGCTGCAGGGCTCAGGGGCTCCGTGGCTGCAGGCATCCAGGGCTGCAGGGCTCGGGGGCTGCAGGGCTCCTCGGGGGCTCCAGGGCTCCCGGGCTCCGGGGCTGCAGGGCTCCGGGGCTCCAGGGCTGCAGGGCTCCGGGGCTCCAGGGCTCTAGGGCTCCAGGGATCCAGGGCTGCTGGGCTCCAGGGCTCGCAGGCTCCAGGGCAGCAGGGCTCCAGGGCTTGGAACCCATGGAGCCCGTCCCCGGTACTTTGCCACTCTGCGGCCCGGAGGAGGGAGCCCCGGATGCATGGAAGGTGTTGCCCGGGCATCGCCCATCTGGTCCACAGCAGGGAACCACCAGCCCCGGGAGGGTGTTTGGGCATACTCTTGCACCTACTAATCCGGAGGAAAATTACCCCCCTTTCTTGTAATCCGTGCACTCGAGGTGACAGAGGGGACCCAGGGCGCAAACGTGCCCGACCTCCTGGAGCCCTGGCTGGGATCCGGGAGGCGAATGGCACCTCATAGGGACTTCCAGGGAAGTCCGGCCATCTAGTCGCCCCATAGGAAAGCATTGCGGGCAACCAGATGGCTGAGGCGAAAGCGGCGACCAAAAGGCCGGGACCAAAATGACGCCAATCGGCCTGCCCCGGGCCTGTAGGGCTCAGGAGCTGCAGGGCTCCGGGGCTCCGGGGCTGCAGGGCTCGGGGACTGCAGGGCTCCACGGCTCGGGGGGCTGCAGCGCTCCGGGGCTCCAGGGCTCCGGGGCTCCGGGGCTCCGGGGCTGAGGGGCTCCGGGGCTGCTGGGCTCCAGGGCTCGGGGGCTCCAGGGCATGAGGGCTCCAGGGCTCCAAGGCTCCGGGGCTCCAGGGCCCGGGACCCATGGAGCCCGTCCCGGGTACTTTGCCACTCTGCGGCCCGGAGGAGGGAGCCCCGGATGCATGGAAGGTGTTGCCCGGGCATCGCCCATCTGGTCCACAGCAGGGAACCACCAGCCCCGGGAGGGTGTTTGGGCATACCCTTGCACCTACTAATCCGGAGGAAAATTACCCCCCTTTCTTGTAATCTGTGCACTCGAGGTGACAGAGGGGACCCAGGGCGCAAACGTGCCCAACCTCCTGGAGCCCTGGCTGGGATCCGGGAGGCGAATGGCACCTCATAGGGACTTCCAGGGAAGTCCGGCCATCTAGTCGCCCCATAGGAAAGCATTGCGGGCGACCAGATGGCCGAGGCGAGAGGGGCGACCAGATGGCCGGGACCGAAATGACGCCAATCTGCCTGCCCCGGGCCCTGGGGCTGCAGGGCTCCGGGGGCGGCAGAGCTACAGGGCTCCGGGGCTGCAGGGCTCCGGGGCTTCAGTCCTCCCCGGGCCCTGATGGACCCTCTGTCCCGGGCGCCCGGTCCCCCCTGGCCGGCTCACAGGACGGAGGGGTATTCCCGCACCACCGGGCCATGCCGGATGGGGCTCAAGCCCCGTGCCCGGTCCCAGGCCTGGCTCCCGGACCCTAGGCCAGGCCCGGGAGAGCCTCCTCTGGGCTGCAGGGCTCCAGGGCTACAGGGCTCGGGGGCTGCGAGCTCTGTAGGCTGCAGGGCTTCGGGGCTGCCGGGCTCGCGGGCTCCAGGGCTCCAGGGCTCGGGGGCTCCGGGGCTGCAGGGCTCAGGGGCTCCGTGGCTGCAGGCATCCGGGGCTGCAGGGCTCGGGGGCTGCAGGGCTCCTCGGGGGCTCCAGGGCTCCCGGGCTCCGGGGCTGCAGGGCTCCGGGGCTCCAGGGCTCTAGGGCTCCAGGGATCCAGGGCTGCTGGGCTCCAGGGCTCAGGGGCTCCAGGGCAGCAGGGCTCCAGGGCTTGGGACCCATGGAGCCCGTCCCGGGTACTTTGCCACTCTGCGGACCGGAGGAGGGATCCCCTAATGCCTGGGAGGTGATGCCCGGGCATCGCTCATCTGGTCCCCAGCAGGGAACCACCAGCCCCGGGAGGGTGTTTGGGCATACCCTTGCACCTACTAATCCGGAGGAAAATTACCCCCCTTTCTTGTAATCCATGCACTCGAGGTGACAGAGGGGACCCAGGGCACAAACGTGCCCGACCTCCTGGAGCCCTGGCTGGAATCCGGGAGGCGAATGGCACCTCATAGGGACTTCCAGGGAAGTCCGGCCATCTAGTCGCCCCATAGGAAAGCATTGCGGGCGACCAGATGGCCGAGGCGAGAGGGGCGACCCGATTGCCGGGACCGAAATGACACCAATCTGCCTGCCCCGGGCCTGTAGGGCTCAGGAGCTGCAGGGCTCCGGGGCTCTGGGGCTCCGGGGCTCTGGGGCTCCGGGGCTGCAGGGCAAGGGGACTGCAGGGCTCCACAGCTTGGGGGGCTGCAGGGCTCCGGGGCTGCATGGCTCAGGTTCTCCAGGGCTCCAGGGCTCCAGGGCTCCAGGGCTGCAGGGCTCCGGGGCTGCTGGGCTCCAGGGCTCCGGGGCGGCTGGGCTCCGGGGCTCCAGGGCCTGGGACCCATGGAACCCGTTCCGGGTACTTTGCCACACTGCGGCCCGGAGGAGGGAGCCCCGGATGCCTGGGAGGTGTTGCCCGGGCATCGCCCATCTGGTCCCCAGCAGGAAACCACCAGCCCCGGGAGGGTGTTTGGGCATACCCTTGCACCTACTAATCCGGAGGAAAATTACCCCCCTTTCTTGTAATCCGTGCACTCGAGGTGACAGAGGGGACCCAGGGCGCAAAAGTGCCCGACCTCCTGGAGCCCTAGCTGGGATCCGGGAGGCAAATGGCACCTCATAGGGACTTCCAGGGACGTCCGGCCATCTAGTCACCCCATAGGAAAGCATTGCGGGCGACCAGATGGCCGAGGCGAGAGGGGCGACCAGATGGCCGGGACCGAAATAACACCAATCTGCCTGCCCCAGGCCTGCAGGGCTCTGGGGCTGCAGGGCTCTGGGGCTGCAGAGCTACAGGGCTCCAGGGCTGCAGGGCTCCGGGGCTTCAGGCCTCCCCGGGCCCTGATGGACCCTCTGTCCCGGGCGCCCTTGACCCCCCCCGGCCGGCTCGCAGGATGGAGGGTTATTCCCGCACCACCGGGCCCTGCTGGACGGGGCTCAAGCCCCGGGCCCGGTCCCTGGCCCGGCTCCCGGACCCTAGGCCAGGCCCGGGAGAGCCTCCCCTAGGCTGCAGGGCTACAGGGCTACAGGGCTCGGGGGCTGCAGGGCTCCATGGACTGCAGGACTTCGGGGCTGCCGGGCATGGGGGCTCCAGGGCTGCAGGGCTCGGGGGCTCCGGGGCTGCAGGGCTCAGGGGCTCCCGGGCTGCAGGCATCCGGGGCTGCAGGGCTCGGGGGCTGCAGGGCTCCTCGGGGGCTCCACAGCTCCCGGGCTCTGGGGCTGCAGGTCTCCAGGGCTGCAGGGCTCCGGGGGGGCTCCAGGGGCTGTAGGGCTCCAGGGGCTCCAGGGCTGCAGGGCTCCAGGGCTGCAGGGCTGCAGGGCTCCATGGGGACTACAGGGCTCCAGGGGCTGTAGGGCTCCGGGGGCTCCAGGACGGAGGGGTATTCCCGCACCACCGGGCCCTGCCGGATGGGGCTCAAGCCGCGGGCCCACTCCCGGTCTCTGCTTCTGAAACCCTAGCCAGGCTGGGGAAAGAGCCGCCCTTGCCTCTGATGAACGCCTGGAACCTCGGCCGGCTTGCAGGACGGGGAAGCTCCAGCAAACCCATGGCTGGCCGGACGGAGCTCAAGCCCCGGGCCCGCTCCCGGTCTCTGCTTCCGAAACCCTAGCCCGGCCAGGGAGAGCCTCCCTTGGCCCTGATGAACGCCCGGAACCTCAGCCGGCTTGCGGGACGGGGAGGCTCCAGCAACCCCAT
Organism: Lissotriton vulgaris; assembly: GCF_964263255.1. Taxonomy (NCBI): domain Eukaryota; kingdom Metazoa; phylum Chordata; class Amphibia; order Caudata; family Salamandridae; genus Lissotriton; species Lissotriton vulgaris. The sequence continues at coordinate 626,087,857 of NC_141699.1, forward strand.
GGCCTACCGGACGGAGCTCAAGCCCCGGGCCCAGTCCCTGCTTCCAAAACCCTAGCCAGCCCGGGGAGAGCCTCCCTTGGCCCCATAAACGCCCGGAACCTCGGCCGGCTTGCAGGACGGAGCTCAGGCCCCAGGCCTCAGGCCCAGACTACCAACACTAGCCGGGCCCGGGGAGAGCCTCCCCGTAGATCCCCCTGTCCCCAGCACCTGGACCCTGGGCCGGAACCAAGGAGGGTTAAGCCCAGGACACGTCCTCTCCCCGACGGCCTGCCCGGGAGCCCATTTTTGTCGACTATTAAGCCCCCACGTAGTGGGGGCTTACAGAACTTTGGGAAAGGACAAAAGTTGGAGTTAGCCCGTCCGCCAGCCTGCAGGGCCATCTGGTCACCCAGCCCGCAGGGCCATCTGGTCACACAGCCAGGCGACCAGATGACCCGGGACGACCCAGCGCCCGGATGGCCTGGGAGGGTGCCGTACCCAGTCGCCCTTGCAGTCCAGCGAGGGTGGCCAGGCGCTGCTGCTTGCCTCCCTGCTCGACTTGCCCATTCAGCAGTGGGAAGGGGAGGCCCGCCGGCGGCGGCCCAGGCCATCTGGTCACCCTGCCGACCCGCAAGGGAAGGTGTGGCCCCCATCCCCGCACCCCGGTGGGGCAGGGAGGGGAGGGAGAGGCCCCCGTGCCGGAGGGCATGTGGTGGAGGCAGCCTCCCGCAGGCCCGTGTTACCCCCTCCACATCCATCCCGCCGGCCAGGCGGCAGAGGGACCCACCCCTGGGTGTGGTGGAGGGAGGCTTCTGCGGGCGCCCACGCACGGAAAGAGACAAAAGCTTGGCTCAGAGGATGACTTTCAATAGATCGCAGCGAGGTAGCTGCTCTGCTACTTACGAAACCCTGACCCAGAATCAGGTTGTCTACGAATGATTTAGCACTGGGTGCCCCACGAACATGGGCCTGATCAAACTCAGAGGAAAAGGACCATCGGCAAGGGGCTGAGAGGCAGGAGCGTCCCGGGCCCCTGAGGGGCCCTGGCGGGCAGGCCCCGGGATGCCTTCCCCCTCTCAGCATGGCCAGACCTCATGGAAGTCTGCCTGATCAAACTCGGTGAAAAATGACCATCGAACCCTGATAAAAACAACCATCGACAATGGGCCGAGAGGCAGAAGCATCCACGGGCCCCTGGGGGCCCCTAGCGGGTGGGTACTGGGACGCCTTCCCCCTCTCAGCATGGCCAGACCTCACGGAGGTAGGCCTGATCAAACTCTGAGGAAAACGACCATCGGCAAGGGGCTGAGAGGCAGGAGCGTCCCCGGGCCCCTGGGGGCCCCTGGCAGGCAGGCTCCAGGACGCCTCCCTCCCTCTCAGCATGGCCAGACCTCATGAAAGTCTGCCTGATCAAACTCGGAGAAAAACAACCATCGAACTTGGAGAAAAACGACCATCGGCAAGGGGCCAAGAGGCAGAAGTGTCCCCGGGCCCCTGGGGGCCCCTGTCGGGCAGGCCCCGGGATGCCTTCCCTCTCTCAGCATGACCAGACCTCATGGAAGTCTGCCTGATGAAACTCGGAGAAAAACGACCATCGAACCCTGATAAAAACGACCATCGACAAGGGGCCGAGAGGCAGAAGCATCCACGGGCCCCTGGGGGCCCCTGGCGGGCGGGCCCCGGGATCCATTCCCCCTCTCAGCATGACCAGACCTCACTGAGGTATGCCTGATCAAACTCGGAGACAAACAACCATCGGCAAGGGGCTGAGAGGCAGGAGCGTCCCAGGGCCCCTGGGGGACCCTGGCAGGCCCTGGGATGCCTCCCCCCCTCTCAGCATGGCTGGACCTCCTGGAAGTCTACCTGATCAAACTCGGCGAAAAACAACCATCTAACTCGGAGAAAAACGACCATCGGCAAAGGGCCAGGAGGCAGAAGTGTCCCCGGGCCCCTGGGGGCCCCTGGCGGGCAGGCCCGGGACACCTTCCCCCTCTCTGCATGGCCAGACCTCACGGAGGTCTGTGCCTTATCAAACTCGGAGAAAAAGGACCATCGGCAAGGGGCTGACAGGCAGGAGCGTCCCCGGGCCCCTGGGGGCCCCTGGCAGGCGGGCCCTGGGATGCCTTCCCCCTCTCAGCATGGCCAGACCTCATGGAAGTCTGCCTGATCAAACTCGGAGAAAAACGACCATCGAACCCTGATAAAAACGACCATCAACAATGGGCAGGAGTGTCCCTGGGCCCCTGGGGGCCCCTGGCGGGCGGGCCCCGGGACGCCTTCCCCCTCTCAGCATGGCCAGACCTCACGGAGGTATGCCTGATCAAACTCGGAGAAAAACAAATATCGAACTCGGAGAAAAACGACCATCGGCAAGGGGCTGAGAGGCTGAAGCGTCCCCGGGCCCCTGGGGGCCCCTGGCGGGAGGGCCCCGGGATGCCTCCCCCCTCTCAGCATGGCCAGACCTCATGGAAGTCTGCCTGATCAAACTCGGAGAAAAACGACCATCGGCAAGGGGCTGAGAGGCAGAAGCATCCCCGGGCCCCTGGGGGCCCCTGGCAGGCGGGCCCGGGATGCCTTCCCCCTCTCAGCATGGCCGGACCTCACGGAGGTCTGTGCCTGATCAAACTCGGAGAAAAACGACCATCGGCAAGGGGCTGAGAGGCAGGAGCGTCCCCGGGCCCCTGGGGGCCCCTGGCGGGAGGGCCCCGGGATGCCTCTCCCCTCTCAGCATGGCCGGACCTCATGGAAGTCTGCCTGATCAAACTCGGAGAAAAACAACCATCGAACTTGGAGAAAAACGACCATCGGCAAGGGGCCAAGAGGCAGAAGCGTCCCCGGGCCCCTGGGGGCCCCTGGCGGGTGGGCCCCAGGAAACCTTTCCCCCTTAGCATGGCCAGACCTCATGGAAGTCTGCCTGATGAAACTCGGAGAAAAACAACCATCGAACCCTGATAAAAACGACCATCGACAAGGGGCCGAGAGGCAGAAGCATCCACGGGCCCCTGGGGGCCCCTGGCGGGTGGGCCCCGGGACGCCTTACCCCTCTCAGCATGGCCAGACCTCACAGAGGTATGCCTGATCAAACTCGGAGACAAACGACCATCGGCAAGGGGCTGAGAGGCAGGAGCGTCCCCGGGCCCCTGGGGGACCCTGGCAGGCCCCGGGATGCCTCCCCCCCTCTCAGCATGGCCGGACCTCCTGGAAGTCTGCCTGATCAAACTCGGCGAAAAACAACCATCTAACTCAGAGAAAAACGACCATCGGCAAGGGGCTGAGAGGCTGAAGCGTCCCCGGGCCCCTGGGGGCCCCTGTCAGGCAGGCCCCGGGATGCCTCCCCCCTCCCAGCATGGCCAGACCTCATGGAAGTCTGCCTGATCAAACTCGGCGAAAAACGACCATCGAACTCGGAGAAAAAGGACCAACGGCAAGGGGCTGACAGGCAGGAGCGTCCCCGGGCCCCTGGGGGCCCCTGGCGGGCGGGCCCTGGGATGCCTTCCCCCTCTCAGCATGGCCAGACCTCATGGAAGTCTGCCTGATCAAACTCAGAGAAAAACGACCATCGAACCTTGATAAAAACGACCATCAACAATGGGCAGGAGCGTCCCCGGGCCCCTGGGGGCCACTGGCGGGCGGGCCCCGGGACGCCTTTCCCCTCTCAGCATGGCCAGACCTCACGGAGGTATGCCTGATCAAACTCGGAGAAAAACAAATATCGAACTCGGAGAAAAACGACCATCGGCAAGGGGCTGAGAGGCTGAAGCGTCCCCGGGCCCCTGGGGGCCCCTGTCAGGCAGGCCCCGGGATGCCTCCCCCCTCCCAGCATGGCCAGACCTCATGGAAGTCTGCCTGATCAAACTCGGAGAAAAACGACCATCGAACTCGGAGAAAAACGACCATCGGCAAGGGGCTGAGAGGCAGAAGCGTCCCCGGGCCCCTGGGGGCCCCTGGGGGCTCCTGGCAGGCGGGCCCGGGATGCCTTCCCCCTCTCAGCATGGCCGGACCTCACGGAGGTCTGTGCCTGATCAAACTCGGAGAAAAAGGACCATCGGCAAGGGGCTGAGAGGCAGGAGCGTCCCCGGGCCCCTGGGGGCCCCTGGCAGGTGGGCCCCGGGACACCTTCCCCCTCAAACTTGGTGAAAAAGGACCATCGGCAAGGGGCTGAGAGGCAAGAGTGTCCCCAGGACACTGGGGGCCCCGGTGGGCAGGCTCCAGGGCTGCCTACCCCTGATTCAGAATCTCCGGAGGTCTGACTGACCCTCTCCCTAGTAATCCGGAGGAACATTACCCCCCTTTCTTGTAATCTGTGCACTCGAAGTCACACAGGGGACCCAAGGCACGAACGAGCCCGACCTCCTGGAGCCCTGGCTGGGATCCGGGAGGCGAATGGCACCTCATCGGGACTTCCAGGGAAGTTCGGTCATCTGGTCGCCCCATTGGAAAGCATTGCGGGCGACCAGATGGCCGAGGCGAGAGGGGCGACCAGATGGCCGGGACCGAAATGACGCCAATCTGCCTGCAGGGCTCTGGGGCTGCAGGGCTCCGGGGGCTGCAGAGCTACAGGGCTCCGGGGCTGCAGGGCTCCGGGGCTTCAGTCCTCCCCGGGCCCTGATGGACCCTCTGTCCCGGGCGCCCGGTCCCCCCTGGCCGGCTCACAGGACGGAGGGGTATTCCCGCACCACCGGGCCATGCCGGATGGGGCTCAAGCCCCGTGCCCGGTCCCAGGCCTGGCTCCCGGACCCTAGGCCAGGCCCGGGAGAGCCTCCTCTGGGCTGCAGGGCTCCAGGGCTACAGGGCTCGGGGGCTGCGAGCTCTGTAGGCTGCAGGGCTTCGGGGCTGCCGGGCTCGCGGGCTCCAGGGCTCCAGGGCTCGGGGGCTCCGGGGCTGCAGGGCTCAGGGGCTCCGTGGCTGCAGGCATCCGGGGCTGCAGGGCTCGGGGGCTGCAGGGCTCCTCGGGGGCTCCAGGGCTCCCGGGCTCCGGGGCTGCAGGGCTCCGGGGCTCCAGGGCTCTAGGGCTCCAGGGATCCAGGGCTGCTGGGCTCCAGGGCTCGGGGGCTCCAGGGCAGCAGGGCTCCAGGGCTTGGGACCCATGGAGCCCGTCCCGGGTACTTTGCCACTCTGCGGACCGGAGGAGGGAGCCCCTAATGCCTGGGAGGTGATGCCCGGGCATCGCTCATCTGGTCCCCAGCAGGGAATCACCAGCCCCGGGAGGGTGTTTGGGCATACCCTTGCACCTACTAATCCGGAGGAAAATTACCCCCCTTTCTTGTAATCCATGCACTCGAGGTGACAGAGGGGACCCAGGGCACAAACGTGCCCGACCTCCTGGAGCCCTGGCTGGAATCCGGGAGGCGAATGGCACCTCATAGGGACTTCCAGGGAAGTCCGGCCATCTAGTCGCCCCATAGGAAAGCATTGCGGGCGACCAGATGGCCGAGGCGAGAGGGGCGACCCGATTGCCGGGACCGAAATGACACCAATCTGCCTGCCCCGGGCCTGTAGGGCTCAGGAGCTGCAGGGCTCCGGGGCTCTGGGGCTCCGGGGCTCTGGGGCTCCGGGGCTGCAGGGCAAGGGGACTGCAGGGCTCCACAGCTTGGGGGGCTGCAGGGCTCCGGGGCTGCAGGGCTCGGGTTCTCCAGGGCTCCAGGGCTCCAGGGCTCCAGGGCTGCAGGGCTCCGGGGCTGCTGGGCTCCAGGGCTCCGGGGCGGCTGGGCTCCGGGGCTCCAGGGCCTGGGACCCATGGAACCCGTTCCGGGTACTTTGCCACACTGCGGCCCGGAGGAGGGAGCCCCGGATGCCTGGGAGGTGTTGCCCGGGCATCGCCCATCTGGTCCCCAGCAGGAAACCACCAGCCCCGGGAGGGTGTTTGGGCATACCCTTGCACCTACTAATCCGGAGGAAAATTACCCCCCTTTCTTGTAATCCGTGCACTCGAGGTGACAGAGGGGACCCAGGGCGCAAAAGTGCCCGACCTCCTGGAGCCCTAGCTGGGATCCGGGAGGCAAATGGCACCTCATAGGGACTTCCAGGGACGTCCGGCCATCTAGTCACCCCATAGGAAAGCATTGCGGGCGACCAGATGGCCGAGGCGAGAGGGGCGACCAGATGGCCGGGACCTAAATAACACCAATCTGCCTGCCCCAGGCCTGCAGGGCTCTGGGGCTGCAGAGCTACAGGGCTCCAGAGCTGCAGGGCTCCGGGGCTTCAGGCCTCCCCGGGCCCTGATGGACCCTCTGTCCCGGGTGCCCGGACCCCCCTGGCCGGCTCACAGGACGGAGGGGTATTCCCGCACCACCGGGCCATGCCGGATGGGGCTCAAGCCCCGTGCCCGGTCCCAGGCCCGGCTCCCGGACCCTAGGCCAGGCCCGGGAGAGCCTCCTCTGGGCTGCAGGGCTCTAGGGCTACAGGGATCAGGGGCTGCAGAGCTCTGTGGGCTGCAGGGCTTTGGGGCTGCCGGGCTCGGGGGCTCCAGGGCTGCAGGGCTCGGGGGCTCCGGGGCTGCAGGGCTCAGGGGCTCCGTGGCTGCAGGCATCCAGGGCTGCAGGGCTCGGGGGCTGCAGGGCTCCTCGGGGGCTCCAGGGCTCCCGGGCTCCGGGCTGCAGGGCTCCGGGGCTCCAGGGATCCAGGGCTGCTGGGCTCCAGGGCTCGCAGGCTCCAGGGCAACAGGGCTCCAGGGCTTGGAACCCATGGAGCCCGTCCCCGGTACTTTGCCACTCTGCGGCCCGGAGGAGGGAGCCCCGGATGCATGGAAGGTGTTGCCCGGGCATCGACCATCTGGTCCACAGCAGGGAACCACCAGCCCCGGGAGGGTGTTTGGGCATACTCTTGTACCTACTAATCCGGAGGAAAATTACCCCCCTTTCTTGTAATCCGTGCACTCGAGGTGACAGAGGGGACCCAGGGCGCAAACGTGCCCGACCTCCTGGAGCCCTGGCTGGGATCCGGGAGGCGAATGGCACCTCATAGGGACTTCCAGGGAAGTCCGGCCATCTAGTCGCCCCATAGGAAAGCATTGCGGGCAACCAGATGGCTGAGGCGAAAGGGGCGACCAAAAGGCCGGGACCAAAATGACGCCAATCGGCCTGCCCCGGGCCTGTAGGGCTCAGGAGCTGCAGGGCTCCGGGGCTCCGGGGCTGCAGGGCTCGGGGACTGCAGGGCTCCACGGCTCGGGGGGCTGCAGCGCTCCGGGGCTCCAGGGCTCCGGGGCTCCGGGGCTCCGGGGCTGAGGGGCTCCGGGGCTGCTGGGCTCCAGGGCTCGGGGGCTCCAGGGCTCCAAGGCTCCGGGGCTCCAGGGCCCGGGACCCATGGAGCCCGTCCCGGGTACTTTGCCACTCTGCGGCCCGGAGGAGGGAGCCCCGGATGCATGGAAGGTGTTGCCCGGGCATCGCCCATCTGGTCCACAGCAGGGAACCACCAGCCCCGGGAGGGTGTTTGGGCATACCCTTGCACCTACTAATCCGGAGGAAAATTACCCCCCTTTCTTGTAATCTGTGCACTCGAGGTGACAGAGGGGACCCAGGGCGCAAACGTGCCCAACCTCCTGGAGCCCTGGCTGGGATCCGGGAGGCGAATGGCACCTCATAGGGACTTCCAGGGAAGTCCGGCCATCTAGTCGCCCCATAGGAAAGCATTGCGGGCGACCAGATGGCCGAGGCGAGAGGGGCGACCAGATGGCCGGGACCGAAATGACGCCAATCTGCCTGCCCCGGGCCCTGGGGCTGCAGGGCTCCGGGGGCGGCAGAGCTACAGGGCTCCCGGGCTGCAGGGCTCCGGGGCTTCAGTCCTCCCCGGGCCCTGATGGACCCTCTGTCCCGGGCGCCCGGTCCCCCCTGGCCGGCTCACAGGACGGAGGGGTATTCCCGCACCACCGGGCCATGCCGGATGGGGCTCAAGCCCCGTGCCCGGTCCCAGGCCTGGCTCCCGGACCCTAGGCCAGGCCCGGGAGAGCCTCCTCTGGGCTGCAGGGCTCCAGGGCTACAGGGCTCGGGGGCTGCGAGCTCTGTAGGCTGCAGGGCTTCGGGGCTGCCGGGCTCGCGGGCTCCAGGGCTCCAGGGCTCGGGGGCTCCGGGGCTGCAGGGCTCAGGGGCTCCGTGGCTGCAGGCATCCGGGGCTGCAGGGCTCGGGGGCTGCAGGGCTCCTCGGGGGCTCCAGGGCTCCCGGGCTCCGGGGCTGCAGGGCTCCGGGGCTCCAGGGCTCTAGGGCTCCAGGGATCCAGGGCTGCTGGGCTCCAGGGCTCGGGGGCTCCAGGGCAGCAGGGCTCCAGGGCTTGGGACCCATGGAGCCCGTCCCGGGTACTTTGCCACTCTGCGGACCGGAGGAGGGAGCCCCTAATGCCTGGGAGGTGATGCCCGGGCATCGCTCATCTGGTCCCCAGCAGGGAACCACCAGCCCCGGGAGGGTGTTTGGGCATACCCTTGCACCTACTAATCCGGAGGAAAATTACCCCCCTTTCTTGTAATCCATGCACTCGAGGTGACAGAGGGGACCCAGGGCACAAACGTGCCCGACCTCCTGGAGCCCTGGCTGGAATCCGGGAGGCGAATGGCACCTCATAGGGACTTCCAGGGAAGTCCGGCCATCTAGTCGCCCCATAGGAAAGCATTGCGGGCGACCAGATGGCCGAGGCGAGAGGGGCGACCCGATTGCCGGGACCGAAATGACACCAATCTGCCTGCCCCGGGCCTGTAGGGCTCAGGAGCTGCAGGGCTCCGGGGCTCTGGGGCTCCGGGGCTCTGGGGCTCCGGGGCTCTGGGGCTCCGGGGCTGCAGGGCAAGGGGACTGCAGGGCTCCACAGCTTGGGGGGCTGCAGGGCTCCGGGGCTGCAGGGCTCAGGTTCTCCAGGGCTCCAGGGCTCCAGGGCTCCAGGGCTGCAGGGCTCCGGGGCTGCTGGGCTCCAGGGCTCCGGGGCGGCTGGGCTCCGGGGCTCCAGGGCCTGGGACCCATGGAACCCGTTCCGGGTACTTTGCCACACTGCGGCCCGGAGGAGGGAGCCCCGGATGCCTGGGAGGTGTTGCCCGGGCATCGCCCATCTGGTCCCCAGCAGGAAACCACCAGCCCCGGGAGGGTGTTTGGGCATACCCTTGCACCTACTAATCCGGAGGAAAATTACCCCCCTTTCTTGTAATCCGTGCACTCGAGGTGACAGAGGGGACCCAGGGCGCAAAAGTGCCCGACCTCCTGGAGCCCTAGCTGGGATCCGGGAGGCAAATGGCACCTCATAGGGACTTCCAGGGACGTCCGGCCATCTAGTCACCCCATAGGAAAGCATTGCGGGCGACCAGATGGCCGAGGCGAGAGGGGCGACCAGATGGCCGGGACCGAAATAACACCAATCTGCCTGCCCCAGGCCTGCAGGGCTCTGGGGCTGCAGGGCTCTGGGGCTGCAGAGCTACAGGGCTCCAGGGCTGCAGGGCTCCGGGGCTTCAGGCCTCCCCGGGCCCTGATGGACCCTCTGTCCCGGGCGCCCTTGACCCCCCCCGGCCGGCTCGCAGGATGGAGGGTTATTCCCGCACCACCGGGCCCTGCTGGACGGGGCTCAAGCCCCGGGCCCGGTCCCTGGCCGGGCTCCCGGACCCTAGGCCAGGCCCGGGAGAGCCTCCCCTAGGCTGCAGGGCTACAGGGCTACAGGGCTCGGGGGCTGCAGGGCTCCATGGACTGCAGGACTTCGGGGCTGCCGGGCATGGGGGCTCCAGGGCTGCAGGGCTCGGGGGCTCCGGGGCTGCAGGGCTCAGGGGCTCCCGGGCTGCAGGCATCCGGGGCTGCAGGGCTCGGGGGCTGCAGGGCTCCTCGGGGGCTCCACAGCTCCCGGGCTCTGGGGCTGCAGGGCTCCAGGGCTGCAGGACTCCGGGGGGGCTCCAGGGGCTGTAGGGCTCCAGGGCTGCAGGGCTCCAGGGCTGCAGGGCTCCAGGGCTGCAGGGCTGCAGGGCTCCATGGGGACTACAGGGCTCCAGGGGCTGTAGGGCTCCGGGGGCTCCAGGACGGAGGGGTATTCCCGCACCACCGGGCCCTGCCGGATGGGGCTCAAGCCGCGGGCCCGCTCCCGGTCTCTGCTTCTGAAACCCTAGCCAGGCTGGGGAAAGAGCCGCCCTTGCCTCTGATGAACGCCTGGAACCTCGGCCGGCTTGCAGGACGGGGAAGCTCCAGCAAACCCATGGCTGGCCGGACGGAGCTCAAGCCCCGGGCCCGCTCCCGGTCTCTGCTTCCGAAACCCTAGCCCGGCCGGGGAGAGCCTCCCTTGGCCCTGATGAACGCCCGGAACCTCAGCCGGCTTGCGGGACGGGGAGGCTCCAGCAACCCCATGGCCTACCGGACGGAGCTCAAGCCCCGGGCCCAGTCCCTGCTTCCAAAACCCTAGCCAGCCCGGGGAGAGCCTCCCTTGGCCCCATAAACGCCCGGAACCTCGGCCGGCTTGCAGGACGGAGCTCAGGCCCCAGGCCTCAGGCCCAGACTACCAACACTAGCCGGGCCCGGGGAGAGCCTCCCGGTAGATCCCCCTGTCCCCAGCACCTGGACCCTGGGCCGGAACCAAGGAGGGTTAAGCCCAGGACACGTCCTCTCCCCGACGGCCTGCCCGGGAGCCCATTTTTGTCGACTATTAAGCCCCCACGTAGTGGGGGCTTACAGAACTTTGGGAAAGGACAAAAGTTGGAGTTAGCCCGTCCGCCAGCCTGCAGGGCCATCTGGTCACCCAGCCCGCAGGGCCATCTGGTCACGCAGCCAGGCGACCAGATGACCCGGGACGACCCAGCGCCCGGATGGCCTGGGAGGGTGCCGTACCCAGTCGCCCTTGCAGTCCAGCGAGGGTGGCCAGGCGCTGCTGCTTGCCTCCCTGCTCGACTTGCCCATTCAGCAGTGGGAAGGGGAGGCCCGCCGGCGGCGGCCCAGGCCATCTGGTCACCCTGCCGACCCGCAAGGGAAGGTGTGGCCCCCATCCCCGCACCCCGGTGGGGCAGGGAGGGGAGGGAGAGGCCCCCGTGCCGGAGGGCATGTGGTGGAGGCAGCCTCCCGCAGGCCCGTGTTACCCCCTCCACATCCATCCCGCCGGCCAGGCGGCAGAGGGACCCACCCCTGGGTGTGGTGGAGGGAGGCTTCTGCGGGCGCCCACGCACGGAAAGAGACAAAAGCTTGGCTCAGAGGATGACTTTCAATAGATCGCAGCGAGGTAGCTGCTCTGCTACTTACGAAACCCTGACCCAGAATCAGGTTGTCTACGAATGATTTAGCACTGGGTGCCCCACGAACATGGGCCTGATCAAACTCAGAGGAAAAGGACCATCGGCAAGGGGCTGAGAGGCAGGAGCGTCCCGGGCCCCTGAGGGGCCCTGGCGGGCAGGCCCCGGGATGCCTTCCCCCTCTCAGCATGGCCAGACCTCATGGAAGTCTGCCTGATCAAACTCGGTGAAAAATGACCATCGAACCCTGATAAAAACAACCATCGACAATGGGCCGAGAGGCAGAAGCATCCACGGGCCCCTGGGGGCCCCTAGCGGGTGGGTACTGGGACGCCTTCCCCCTCTCAGCATGGCCAGACCTCACGGAGGTATGCCTGATCAAACTCTGAGGAAAACGACCATCGGCAAGGGGCTGAGAGGCAGGAGCGTCCCCGGGCCCCTGGGGGCCCCTGGCAGGCAGGCTCCAGGACGCCTCCCTCCCTCTCAGCATGGCCAGACCTCATGAAAGTCTGCCTGATCAAACTCGGAGAAAAACAACCATCGAACTTGGAGAAAAACGACCATCGGCAAGGGGCCAAGAGGCAGAAGTGTCCCCGGGCCCCTGGGGGCCCCTGTCGGGCAGGCCCCGGGATGCCTTCCCTCTCTCAGCATGACCAGACCTCATGGAAGTCTGCCTGATGAAACTCGGAGAAAAACGACCATCGAACCCTGATAAAAACGACCATCGACAAGGGGCCGAGAGGCAGAAGCATCCACGGGCCCCTGGGGGCCCCTGGCGGGCGGGCCCCGGGATCCATTCCCCCTCTCAGCATGACCAGACCTCACTGAGGTATGCCTGATCAAACTCGGAGACAAACAACCATCGGCAAGGGGCTGAGAGGCAGGAGCGTCCCAGGGCCCCTGGGGGACCCTGGCAGGCCCTGGGATGCCTCCCCCCCTCTCAGCATGGCTGGACCTCCTGGAAGTCTACCTGATCAAACTCGGCGAAAAACAACCATCTAACTCGGAGAAAAACGACCATCGGCAAAGGGCCAGGAGGCAGAAGTGTCCCCGGGCCCCTGGGGGCCCCTGGCGGGCAGGCCCGGGACACCTTCCCCCTCTCTGCATGGCCAGACCTCACGGAGGTCTGTGCCTTATCAAACTCGGAGAAAAAGGACCATCGGCAAGGGGCTGACAGGCAGGAGCGTCCCCGGGCCCCTGGGGGCCCCTGGCAGGCGGGCCCTGGGATGCCTTCCCCCTCTCAGCATGGCCAGACCTCATGGAAGTCTGCCTGATCAAACTCGGAGAAAAACGACCATCGAACCCTGATAAAAACGACCATCAACAATGGGCAGGAGTGTCCCTGGGCCCCTGGGGGCCCCTGGCGGGCGGGCCCCGGGACGCCTTCCCCCTCTCAGCATGGCCAGACCTCACGGAGGTATGCCTGATCAAACTCGGAGAAAAACAAATATCGAACTCGGAGAAAAACGACCATCGGCAAGGGGCTGAGAGGCTGAAGCGTCCCCGGGCCCCTGGGGGCCCCTGGCGGGAGGGCCCCGGGATGCCTCCCCCCTCTCAGCATGGCCAGACCTCATGGAAGTCTGCCTGATCAAACTCGGAGAAAAACGACCATCGGCAAGGGGCTGAGAGGCAGAAGCGTCCCCGGGCCCCTGGGGGCCCCTGGCAGGCGGGCCCGGGATGCCTTCCCCCTCTCAGCATGGCCGGACCTCACGGAGGTCAGTGCCTGATCAAACTCGGAGAAAAACGACCATCGGCAAGGGGCTGAGAGGCAGGAGCGTCCCCGGGCCCCTGGGGGCCCCTGGCGGGAGGGCCCCGGGATGCCTCTCCCCTCTCAGCATGGCCGGACCTCATGGAAGTCTGCCTGATCAAACTCGGAGAAAAACAACCATCGAACTTGGAGAAAAACGACCATCGGCAAGGGGCCAAGAGGCAGAAGCGTCCCCGGGCCCCTGGGGGCCCCTGGCGGGTGGGCCCCAGGAAACCTTTCCCCCTTAGCATGGCCAGACCTCATGGAAGTCTGCCTGATGAAACTCGGAGAAAAACAACCATCGAACCCTGATAAAAACGACCATCGACAAGGGGCCGAGAGGCAGAAGCATCCACGGGCCCCTGGGGGCCCCTGGCGGGTGGGCCCCGGGACGCCTTACCCCTCTCAGCATGGCCAGACCTCACAGAGGTATGCCTGATCAAACTCGGAGACAAACGACCATCGGCAAGGGGCTGAGAGGCAGGAGCGTCCCCGGGCCCCTGGGGGACCCTGGCAGGCCCCGGGATGCCTCCCCCCCTCTCAGCATGGCCGGACCTCCTGGAAGTCTGCCTGATCAAACTCGGCGAAAAACAACCATCTAACTCAGAGAAAAACGACCATCGGCAAGGGGCCAAGAGGCAGAAGTGTCCCGGGGCCCCTGGGGGCCCCTGGCGGGCCGGCCCGGGACACCTTCCCCCTCTCAGCATGGCCAGACCTCACGGAGGTCTGTGCCTTATCAAACTCGGAGAAAAAGGACCATCGGCAAGGGGCTGACAGGCAGGAGCGTCCCCGGGCACCTGGGGGCCCCTGGCGGGCGGGCCCCGGGATGCCTTCCCCCTCTCAGCATGGCCAGACCTCATGGAAGTCTGCCTGATCAAACTCAGAGAAAAACGACCATCGAACCTTGATAAAAACGACCATCAACAATGGGCAGGAGCGTCCCCGGGCCCCTGGGGGCCACTGGCGGGCGGGCCCCGGGACGCCTTTCCCCTCTCAGCATGGCCAGACCTCACGGAGGTATGCCTGATCAAACTCGGAGAAAAACAAATATCGAACTCGGAGAAAAACGACCATCGGCAAGGGGCTGAGAGGCTGAAGCGTCCCCGGGCCCCTGGGGGCCCCTGGCAGGCAGGCCCCGGGATGCCTCCCCCCTCCCAACATGGCCAGACCTCATGGAAGTCGGCCTGATCAAACTCGGAGAAAAACGACCATCGAACTCGGAGAAAAACGACCATCGGCAAGGGGCTGAGAGGCAGAAGCGTCCCCGGGCCCCTGGGGGCCCCTGGGGGCTCCTGGCAGGCGGGCCCGGGATGCCTTCCCCCTCTCAGCATGGCCGGACCTCACGGAGGTCTGTGCCTGATCAAACTCGTAGAAAAAGGACCATCGGCAAGGGGCTGAGAGGCAGGAGCGTCCCCGGGCCCCTGGGGGCCCCTGGCAGGTGGGCCCCGGGACACCTTCCCCCTCAAACTTGGTGAAAAAGGACCATCGGCAAGGGGCTGAGAGGCAAGAGTGTCCCCAGGACACTGGGGGCCCCGGTGGGCAGGCTGCAGGGCTGCCTACCCCTGATTCAGAATCTCCGGAGGTCTGACTGACCCTCTCCCTAGTAATCCGGAGGAACATTACCCCCCTTTCTTGTAATCTGTGCACTCGAAGTCACACAGGGGACCCAAGGCACGAACGAGCCCGACCTCCTGGAGCCCTGGCTGGGATCCGGGAGGCGAATGGCACCTCATAGGGACTTCCAGGGAAGTCCGGCCATCTAGTCGCCCCATAGGAAAGCATTGCGGGCGACCAGATGGCCGAGGCGAGAGGGGCGACCAGATGGCCGGGACCGAAATGACGCCAATCTGCCTGCCCCGGGCCCTGGGGCTGCAGGGCTCCGGGGGCGGCAGAGCTACAGGGCTCCCGGGCTGCAGGGCTCCGGGGCTTCAGTCCTCCCCGGGCCCTGATGGACCCTCTGTCCCGGGCGCCCGGTCCCCCCTGGCCGGCTCACAGGACGGAGGGGTATTCCCGCACCACCGGGCCATGCCGGATGGGGCTCAAGCCCCGTGCCCGGTCCCAGGCCTGGCTCCCGGACCCTAGGCCAGGCCCGGGAGAGCCTCCTCTGGGCTGCAGGGCTCCAGGGCTACAGGGCTCGGGGGCTGCGAGCTCTGTAGGCTGCAGGGCTTCGGGGCTGCCGGGCTCGCGGGCTCCAGGGCTCCAGGGCTCGGGGGCTCCGGGGCTGCAGGGCTCAGGGGCTCCGTGGCTGCAGGCATCCGGGGCTGCAGGGCTCGGGGGCTGCAGGGCTCCTCGGGGGCTCCAGGGCTCCCGGGCTCCGGGGCTGCAGGGCTCCGGGGCTCCAGGGCTCTAGGGCTCCAGGGATCCAGGGCTGCTGGGCTCCAGGGCTCGGGGGCTCCAGGGCAGCAGGGCTCCAGGGCTTGGGACCCATGGAGCCCGTCCCGGGTACTTTGCCACTCTGCGGACCGGAGGAGGGAGCCCCTAATGCCTGGGAGGTGATGCCCGGGCATCGCTCATCTGGTCCCCAGCAGGGAATCACCAGCCCCGGGAGGGTGTTTGGGCATACCCTTGCACCTACTAATCCGGAGGAAAATTACCCCCCTTTCTTGTAATCCATGCACTCGAGGTGACAGAGGGGACCCAGGGCACAAACGTGCCCGACCTCCTGGAGCCCTGGCTGGAATCCGGGAGGCGAATGGCACCTCATAGGGACTTCCAGGGAAGTCCGGCCATCTAGTCGCCCCATAGGAAAGCATTGCGGGCGACCAGATGGCCGAGGCGAGAGGGGCGACCCGATTGCCGGGACCGAAATGACACCAATCTGCCTGCCCCGGGCCTGTAGGGCTCAGGAGCTGCAGGGCTCCGGGGCTCTGGGGCTCCGGGGCTCTGGGGCTCCGGGGCTGCAGGGCAAGGGGACTGCAGGGCTCCACAGCTTGGGGGGCTGCAGGGCTCCGGGGCTGCAGGGCTCGGGTTCTCCAGGGCTCCAGGGCTCCAGGGCTCCAGGGCTGCAGGGCTCCGGGGCTGCTGGGCTCCAGGGCTCCGGGGCGGCTGGGCTCCGGGGCTCCAGGGCCTGGGACCCATGGAACCCGTTCCGGGTACTTTGCCACACTGCGGCCCGGAGGAGGGAGCCCCGGATGCCTGGGAGGTGTTGCCCGGGCATCGCCCATCTGGTCCCCAGCAGGAAACCACCAGCCCCGGGAGGGTGTTTGGGCATACCCTTGCACCTACTAATCCGGAGGAAAATTACCCCCCTTTCTTGTAATCCGTGCACTCGAGGTGACAGAGGGGACCCAGGGCGCAAAAGTGCCCGACCTCCTGGAGCCCTAGCTGGGATCCGGGAGGCAAATGGCACCTCATAGGGACTTCCAGGGACGTCCGGCCATCTAGTCACCCCATAGGAAAGCATTGCGGGCGACCAGATGGCCGAGGCGAGAGGGGCGACCAGATGGCCGGGACCGAAATAACACCAATCTGCCTGCCCCAGGCCTGCAGGGCTAAGCATGAGCGAATTTTGCGGATCTCGCGTTCGCGAATTTTGCGGATTTGCGGATTCGCAATCCGCAAAATCCGCGAATTCCCGCGAATTTGCGGATTTTTTTTTTTTTTGTGTTCGCCCGTGTTTCTGCCAGTTCGCGAGGGTTTTGTACACTTTCGCAAATTGCGAACTTACCTGTCGGTCGCAAGTTTCGCGAACTTGTTGTTTCTACGTGTCCAGCCTGTTTGGGACACTCTTCTTCATCACTGCCACTCTCTGTCACCACTGCCACTCTCTGACTACTCATGCCACCCTCTGGCCCACCCATGCCACCCTCTGTTTCATCACCACACCCTCTGGTTGTCCAGTGTACATTATTTTCGGCAAAGCAAAGCACACCTTCCCTGCCTCAAGTGACCTGAATTAATTTGGGGCTGATTCATGTGTCACAGAATATTTTTTTAGCTGGCACCTGCTTCCTTAGTGCGCCCTGATTAGTGATCTTTTGCACTTGCTAAGTGCTTTCATTGTTGCAAAATTAGTTACAACACCTGCCCTGCCCCAACTGACAATAATGAATTAGGGGCTGATTAATGGATTTTAACTTCCAGCCTGGCTCCTGCTTGTCTCCCTTAGCTGTAATTCAGGACCTTTGTGGCATATGTGTAACTATTCTGAGGTTCAGAGCAGGGTCACATACTAGTTTCAACTGGCAACTGAACTCTGGAGGGGCCCCTCAGGAAGCACTCCAGGAAATGGCTACTAATGATGAGCCTGAACTTTTGAACCTGGTAAGTAGTTACTTTCAGTTTTGCTAAGATCGTATTTCTGCAATTTTGCACTTATTCGCGGGGCGCGAACTCACGCGAACAGTGCGAGCAGTGCGAGCAAAATCCGCTGCTCGCGGATTTGCGGATTTTGCGGGAAATTCGCAAATCTCGCGGATTGCGGATTTCCCGAAAATCCGCAAAATCCGCGAGCGGAACGGATTTTCCGCCCACGCCTATGCAGGGCTCTGGGGCTGCAGAGCTACAGGGCTCCAGAGCTGCAGGGCTCCGGGGCTTCAGGCCTCCCCGGGCCCTGATGGACCCTCTGTCCCGGGTGCCCGGACCCCCCTGGCCGGCTCACAGGACGGAGGGGTATTCCCGCACCACCGGGCCATGCCGGATGGGGCTCAAGCCCCGTGCCCGGTCCCAGGCCCGGCTCCCGGACCCTAGGCCAGGCCCGGGAGAGCCTCCTCTGGGCTGCAGGGCTCTAGGGCTACAGGGATCAGGGGCTGCAGAGCTCTGTGGGCTGCAGGGCTTTGGGGCTGCCGGGCTCGGGGGCTCCAGGGCTGCAGGGCTCGGGGGCTCCGGGGCTGCAGGGCTCAGGGGCTCCGTGGCTGCAGGCATCCAGGGCTGCAGGGCTCGGGGGCTGCAGGGCTCCTCGGGGGCTCCAGGGCTCCCGGGCTCCGGGCTGCAGGGCTCCGGGGCTCCAGGGCTCTAGGGCTCCAGGGATCCAGGGCTGCTGGGCTCCAGGGCTCGCAGGCTCCAGGGCAACAGGGCTCCAGGGCTTGGAACCCATGGAGCCCGTCCCCGGTACTTTGCCACTCTGCGGCCCGGAGGAGGGAGCCCCGGATGCATGGAAGGTGTTGCCCGGGCATCGCCCATCTGGTCCACAGCAGGGAACCACCAGCCCCGGGAGGGTGTTTGGGCATACTCTTGTACCCACTAATCCGGAGGAAAATTACCCCCCTTTCTTGTAATCCGTGCACTCGAGGTGACAGAGGGGACCCAGGGCGCAAACGTGCCCGACCTCCTGGAGCCCTGGCTGGGATCCGGGAGGCGAATGGCACCTCATAGGGACTTCCAGGGAAGTCCGGCCATCTAGTCGCCCCATAGGAAAGCATTGCGGGCAACCAGATGGCTGAGGCGAAAGGGGCGACCAAAAGGCCGGGACCAAAATGACGCCAATCGGCCTGCCCCGGGCCTGTAGGGCTCAGGAGCTGCAGGGCTCCGGGGCTCCGGGGCTGCAGGGCTCGGGGACTGCAGGGCTCCACGGCTCGGGGGGCTGCAGCGCTCCGGGGCTCCAGGGCTCCGGGGCTCCGGGGCTCCGGGGCTGAGGGGCTCCGGGGCTGAGGGGCTCCGGGGCTGCTGGGCTCCAGGGCTCGGGGGCTCCAGGGCTCCAAGGCTCCGGGGCTCCAGGGCCCGGGACCCATGGAGCCCGTCCCGGGTACTTTGCCACTCTGCGGCCCGGAGGAGGGAGCCCCGGATGCATGGAAGGTGTTGCCCGGGCATCGCCCATCTGGTCCACAGCAGGGAACCACCAGCCCCGGGAGGGTGTTTGGGCATACCCTTGCACCTACTAATCCGGAGGAAAATTACCCCCCTTTCTTGTAATCTGTGCACTCGAGGTGACAGAGGGGACCCAGGGCGCAAACGTGCCCAACCTCCTGGAGCCCTGGCTGGGATCCGGGAGGCGAATGGCACCTCATAGGGACTTCCAGGGAAGTCCGGCCATCTAGTCGCCCCATAGGAAAGCATTGCGGGCGACCAGATGGCCGAGGCGAGAGGGGCGACCAGATGGCCGGGACCGAAATGACGCCAATCTGCCTGCCCCGGGCCCTGGGGCTGCAGGGCTCCGGGGGCGGCAGAGCTACAGGGCTCCCGGGCTGCAGGGCTCCGGGGCTTCAGTCCTCCCCGGGCCCTGATGGACCCTCTGTCCCGGGCGCCCGGTCCCCCCTGGCCGGCTCACAGGACGGAGGGGTATTCCCGCACCACCGGGCCATGCCGGATGGGGCTCAAGCCCCGTGCCCGGTCCCAGGCCTGGCTCCCGGACCCTAGGCCAGGCCCGGGAGAGCCTCCTCTGGGCTGCAGGGCTCCAGGGCTACAGGGCTCGGGGGCTGCGAGCTCTGTAGGCTGCAGGGCTTCGGGGCTGCCGGGCTCGCGGGCTCCAGGGCTCCAGGGCTCGGGGGCTCCGGGGCTGCAGGGCTCAGGGGCTCCGTGGCTGCAGGCATCCAGGGCTGCAGGGCTCGGGGGCTGCAGGGCTCCTCGGGGGCTCCAGGGCTCCCGGGCTCCGGGCTGCAGGGCTCCGGGGCTCCAGGGCTCTAGGGCTCCAGGGATCCAGGGCTGCTGGGCTCCAGGGCTCGCAGGCTCCAGGGCAACAGGGCTCCAGGGCTTGGAACCCATGGAGCCCGTCCCCGGTACTTTGCCACTCTGCGGCCCGGAGGAGGGAGCCCCGGATGCATGGAAGGTGTTGCCCGGGCATCGCCCATCTGGTCCACAGCAGGGAACCACCAGCCCCGGGAGGGTGTTTGGGCATACTCTTGTACCCACTAATCCGGAGGAAAATTACCCCCCTTTCTTGTAATCCGTGCACTCGAGGTGACAGAGGGGACCCAGGGCGCAAACGTGCCCGACCTCCTGGAGCCCTGGCTGGGATCCGGGAGGCGAATGGCACCTCATAGGGACTTCCAGGGAAGTCCGGCCATCTAGTCGCCCCATAGGAAAGCATTGCGGGCAACCAGATGGCTGAGGCGAAAGGGGCGACCAAAAGGCCGGGACCAAAATGACGCCAATCGGCCTGCCCCGGGCCTGTAGGGCTCAGGAGCTGCAGGGCTCCGGGGCTCCGGGGCTGCAGGGCTCGGGGACTGCAGGGCTCCACGGCTCGGGGGGCTGCAGCGCTCCGGGGCTCCAGGGCTCCGGGGCTCCGGGGCTCCGGGGCTGAGGGGCTCCGGGGCTGAGGGGCTCCGGGGCTGCTGGGCTCCAGGGCTCGGGGGCTCCAGGGCTCCAAGGCTCCGGGGCTCCAGGGCCCGGGACCCATGGAGCCCGTCCCGGGTACTTTGCCACTCTGCGGCCCGGAGGAGGGAGCCCCGGATGCATGGAAGGTGTTGCCCGGGCATCGCCCATCTGGTCCACAGCAGGGAACCACCAGCCCCGGGAGGGTGTTTGGGCATACCCTTGCACCTACTAATCCGGAGGAAAATTACCCCCCTTTCTTGTAATCTGTGCACTCGAGGTGACAGAGGGGACCCAGGGCGCAAACGTGCCCAACCTCCTGGAGCCCTGGCTGGGATCCGGGAGGCGAATGGCACCTCATAGGGACTTCCAGGGAAGTCCGGCCATCTAGTCGCCCCATAGGAAAGCATTGCGGGCGACCAGATGGCCGAGGCGAGAGGGGCGACCAGATGGCCGGGACCGAAATGACGCCAATCTGCCTGCCCCGGGCCCTGGGGCTGCAGGGCTCCGGGGGCGGCAGAGCTACAGGGCTCCCGGGCTGCAGGGCTCCGGGGCTTCAGTCCTCCCCGGGCCCTGATGGACCCTCTGTCCCGGGCGCCCGGTCCCCCCTGGCCGGCTCACAGGACGGAGGGGTATTCCCGCACCACCGGGCCATGCCGGATGGGGCTCAAGCCCCGTGCCCGGTCCCAGGCCTGGCTCCCGGACCCTAGGCCAGGCCCGGGAGAGCCTCCTCTGGGCTGCAGGGCTCCAGGGCTACAGGGCTCGGGGGCTGCGAGCTCTGTAGGCTGCAGGGCTTCGGGGCTGCCGGGCTCGCGGGCTCCAGGGCTCCAGGGCTCGGGGGCTCCGGGGCTGCAGGGCTCAGGGGCTCCGTGGCTGCAGGCATCCAGGGCTGCAGGGCTCGGGGGCTGCAGGGCTCCTCGGGGGCTCCAGGGCTCCCGGGCTCCGGGCTGCAGGGCTCCGGGGCTCCAGGGCTCTAGGGCTCCAGGGATCCAGGGCTGCTGGGCTCCAGGGCTCGCAGGCTCCAGGGCAACAGGGCTCCAGGGCTTGGAACCCATGGAGCCCGTCCCCGGTACTTTGCCACTCTGCGGCCCGGAGGAGGGAGCCCCGGATGCATGGAAGGTGTTGCCCGGGCATCGCCCATCTGGTCCACAGCAGGGAACCACCAGCCCCGGGAGGGTGTTTGGGCATACTCTTGTACCCACTAATCCGGAGGAAAATTACCCCCCTTTCTTGTAATCCGTGCACTCGAGGTGACAGAGGGGACCCAGGGCGCAAACGTGCCCGACCTCCTGGAGCCCTGGCTGGGATCCGGGAGGCGAATGGCACCTCATAGGGACTTCCAGGGAAGTCCGGCCATCTAGTCGCCCCATAGGAAAGCATTGCGGGCGACCAGATGGCCGAGGCGAGAGGGGCGACCCGATTGCCGGGACCGAAATGACACCAATCTGCCTGCCCCGGGCCTGTAGGGCTCAGGAGCTGCAGGGCTCCGGGGCTCTGGGGCTCCGGGGCTCTGGGGCTCCGGGGCTGCAGGGCAAGGGGACTGCAGGGCTCCACAGCTTGGGGGGCTGCAGGGCTCCGGGGCTGCAGGGCTCAGGTTCTCCAGGGCTCCAGGGCTCCAGGGCTCCAGGGCTGCAGGGCTCCGGGGCTGCTGGGCTCCAGGGCTCCGGGGCGGCTGGGCTCCGGGGCTCCAGGGCCTGGGACCCATGGAACCCGTTCCGGGTACTTTGCCACACTGCGGCCCGGAGGAGGGAGCCCCGGATGCCTGGGAGGTGTTGCCCGGGCATCGCCCATCTGGTCCCCAGCAGGAAACCACCAGCCCCGGGAGGGTGTTTGGGCATACCCTTGCACCTACTAATCCGGAGGAAAATTACCCCCCTTTCTTGTAATCCGTGCACTCGAGGTGACAGAGGGGACCCAGGGCGCAAAAGTGCCCGACCTCCTGGAGCCCTAGCTGGGATCCGGGAGGCAAATGGCACCTCATAGGGACTTCCAGGGACGTCCGGCCATCTAGTCACCCCATAGGAAAGCATTGCGGGCGACCAGATGGCCGAGGCGAGAGGGGCGACCAGATGGCCGGGACCGAAATAACACCAATCTGCCTGCCCCAGGCCTGCAGGGCTCTGGGGCTGCAGGGCTCTGGGGCTGCAGAGCTACAGGGCTCCAGGGCTGCAGGGCTCCGGGGCTTCAGGCCTCCCCGGGCCCTGATGGACCCTCTGTCCCGGGCGCCCTTGACCCCCCCCGGCCGGCTCGCAGGATGGAGGGTTATTCCCGCACCACCGGGCCCTGCTGGACGGGGCTCAAGCCCCGGGCCCGGTCCCTGGCCCGGCTCCCGGACCCTAGGCCAGGCCCGGGAGAGCCTCCCCTAGGCTGCAGGGCTACAGGGCTACAGGGCTCGGGGGCTGCAGGGCTCCATGGACTGCAGGACTTCGGGGCTGCCGGGCATGGGGGCTCCAGGGCTGCAGGGCTCGGGGGCTCCGGGGCTGCAGGGCTCAGGGGCTCCCGGGCTGCAGGCATCCGGGGCTGCAGGGCTCGGGGGCTGCAGGGCTCCTCGGGGGCTCCACAGCTCCCGGGCTCTGGGGCTGCAGGGCTCCAGGGCTGCAGGACTCCGGGGGGGCTCCAGGGGCTGTAGGGCTCCAGGGGCTCCAGGGCTGCAGGGCTCCAGGGCTGCAGGGCTCCAGGGCTGCAGGGCTGCAGGGCTCCATGGGGACTACAGGGCTCCAGGGGCTGTAGGGCTCCGGGGGCTCCAGGACGGAGGGGTATTCCCGCACCACCGGGCCCTGCCGGATGGGGCTCAAGCCGCGGGCCCGCTCCCGGTCTCTGCTTCTGAAACCCTAGCCAGGCTGGGGAAAGAGCCGCCCTTGCCTCTGATGAACGCCTGGAACCTCGGCCGGCTTGCAGGACGGGGAAGCTCCAGCAAACCCATGGCTGGCCGGACGGAGCTCAAGCCCCGGGCCCGCTCCCGGTCTCTGCTTCCGAAACCCTAGCCCGGCCGGGGAGAGCCTCCCTTGGCCCTGATGAACGCCCGGAACCTCAGCCGGCTTGCGGGACGGGGAGGCTCCAGCAACCCCATGGCCTACCGGACGGAGCTCAAGCCCCGGGCCCAGTCCCTGCTTCCAAAACCCTAGCCAGCCCGGGGAGAGCCTCCCTTGGCCCCATAAACGCCCGGAACCTCGGCCGGCTTGCAGGACGGAGCTCAGGCCCCAGGCCTCAGGCCCAGACTACCAACACTAGCCGGGCCCGGGGAGAGCCTCCCGGTAGATCCCCCTGTCCCCAGCACCTGGACCCTGGGCCGGAACCAAGGAGGGTTAAGCCCAGGACACGTCCTCTCCCCGACGGCCTGCCCGGGAGCCCATTTTTGTCGACTATTAAGCCCCCACGTAGTGGGGGCTTACAGAACTTTGGGAAAGGACAAAAGTTGGAGTTAGCCCGTCCGCCAGCCTGCAGGGCCATCTGGTCACCCAGCCCGCAGGGCCATCTGGTCACGCAGCCAGGCGACCAGATGACCCGGGACGACCCAGCGCCCGGATGGCCTGGGAGGGTGCCGTACCCAGTCGCCCTTGCAGTCCAGCGAGGGTGGCCAGGCGCTGCTGCTTGCCTCCCTGCTCGACTTGCCCATTCAGCAGTGGGAAGGGGAGGCCCGCCGGCGGCGGCCCAGGCCATCTGGTCACCCTGCCGACCCGCAAGGGAAGGTGTGGCCCCCATCCCCGCACCCCGGTGGGGCAGGGAGGGGAGGGAGAGGCCCCCGTGCCGGAGGGCATGTGGTGGAGGCAGCCTCCCGCAGGCCCGTGTTACCCCCTCCACATCCATCCCGCCGGCCAGGCGGCAGAGGGACCCACCCCTGGGTGTGGTGGAGGGAGGCTTCTGCGGGCGCCCACGCACGGAAAGAGACAAAAGCTTGGCTCAGAGGATGACTTTCAATAGATCGCAGCGAGGTAGCTGCTCTGCTACTTACGAAACCCTGACCCAGAATCAGGTTGTCTACGAATGATTTAGCACTGGGTGCCCCACGAACATGGGCCTGATCAAACTCAGAGGAAAAGGACCATCGGCAAGGGGCTGAGAGGCAGGAGCGTCCCGGGCCCCTGAGGGGCCCTGGCGGGCAGGCCCCGGGATGCCTTCCCCCTCTCAGCATGGCCAGACCTCATGGAAGTCTGCCTGATCAAACTCGGTGAAAAATGACCATCGAACCCTGATAAAAACAACCATCGACAATGGGCCGAGAGGCAGAAGCATCCACGGGCCCCTGGGGGCCCCTAGCGGGTGGGTACTGGGACGCCTTCCCCCTCTCAGCATGGCCAGACCTCACGGAGGTATGCCTGATCAAACTCTGAGGAAAACGACCATCGGCAAGGGGCTGAGAGGCAGGAGCGTCCCCGGGCCCCTGGGGGCCCCTGGCAGGCAGGCTCCAGGACGCCTCCCTCCCTCTCAGCATGGCCAGACCTCATGAAAGTCTGCCTGATCAAACTCGGAGAAAAACAACCATCGAACTTGGAGAAAAACGACCATCGGCAAGGGGCCAAGAGGCAGAAGTGTCCCCGGGCCCCTGGGGGCCCCTGTCGGGCAGGCCCCGGGATGCCTTCCCTCTCTCAGCATGACCAGACCTCATGGAAGTCTGCCTGATGAAACTCGGAGAAAAACGACCATCGAACCCTGATAAAAACGACCATCGACAAGGGGCCGAGAGGCAGAAGCATCCACGGGCCCCTGGGGGCCCCTGGCGGGCGGGCCCCGGGATCCATTCCCCCTCTCAGCATGACCAGACCTCACTGAGGTATGCCTGATCAAACTCGGAGACAAACAACCATCGGCAAGGGGCTGAGAGGCAGGAGCGTCCCAGGGCCCCTGGGGGACCCTGGCAGGCCCTGGGATGCCTCCCCCCCTCTCAGCATGGCTGGACCTCCTGGAAGTCTACCTGATCAAACTCGGCGAAAAACAACCATCTAACTCGGAGAAAAACGACCATCGGCAAAGGGCCAGGAGGCAGAAGTGTCCCCGGGCCCCTGGGGGCCCCTGGCGGGCAGGCCCGGGACACCTTCCCCCTCTCTGCATGGCCAGACCTCACGGAGGTCTGTGCCTTATCAAACTCGGAGAAAAAGGACCATCGGCAAGGGGCTGACAGGCAGGAGCGTCCCCGGGCCCCTGGGGGCCCCTGGCAGGCAGGCCCTGGGATGCCTTCCCCCTCTCAGCATGGCCAGACCTCATGGAAGTCTGCCTGATCAAACTCGGAGAAAAACGACCATCGAACCCTGATAAAAACGACCATCAACAATGGGCAGGAGTGTCCCTGGGCCCCTGGGGGCCCCTGGCGGGCGGGCCCCGGGACGCCTTCCCCCTCTCAGCATGGCCAGACCTCACGGAGGTATGCCTGATCAAACTCGGAGAAAAACAAATATCGAACTCGGAGAAAAACGACCATCGGCAAGGGGCTGAGAGGCTGAAGCGTCCCCGGGCCCCTGGGGGCCCCTGGCGGGAGGGCCCCGGGATGCCTCCCCCCTCTCAGCATGGCCAGACCTCATGGAAGTCTGCCTGATCAAACTCGGAGAAAAACGACCATCGGCAAGGGGCTGAGAGGCAGAAGCGTCCCCGGGCCCCTGGGGGCCCCTGGCAGGCGGGCCCGGGATGCCTTCCCCCTCTCAGCATGGCCGGACCTCACGGAGGTCTGTGCCTGATCAAACTCGGAGAAAAACGACCATCGGCAAGGGGCTGAGAGGCAGGAGCGTCCCCGGGCCCCTGGGGGCCCCTGGCGGGAGGGCCCCGGGATGCCTCTCCCCTCTCAGCATGGCCGGACCTCATGGAAGTCTGCCTGATCAAACTCGGAGAAAAACAACCATCGAACTTGGAGAAAAACGACCATCGGCAAGGGGCCAAGAGGCAGAAGCGTCCCCGGGCCCCTGGGGGCCCCTGGCGGGTGGGCCCCAGGAAACCTTTCCCCCTTAGCATGGCCAGACCTCATGGAAGTCTGCCTGATGAAACTCGGAGAAAAACAACCATCGAACCCTGATAAAAACGACCATCGACAAGGGGCCGAGAGGCAGAAGCATCCACGGGCCCCTGGGGGCCCCTGGCGGGTGGGCCCCGGGACGCCTTACCCCTCTCAGCATGGCCAGACCTCACAGAGGTATGCCTGATCAAACTCGGAGACAAACGACCATCGGCAAGGGGCTGAGAGGCAGGAGCGTCCCCGGGCCCCTGGGGGACCCTGGCAGGCCCCGGGATGCCTCCCCCCCTCTCAGCATGGCCGGACCTCCTGGAAGTCTGCCTGATCAAACTCGGCGAAAAACAACCATCTAACTCAGAGAAAAACGACCATCGGCAAGGGGCCAAGAGGCAGAAGTGTCCCGGGGCCCCTGGGGGCCCCTGGCGGGCCGGCCCGGGACACCTTCCCCCTCTCAGCATGGCCAGACCTCACGGAGGTCTGTGCCTTATCAAACTCGGAGAAAAAGGACCATCGGCAAGGGGCTGACAGGCAGGAGCGTCCCCGGGCACCTGGGGGCCCCTGGCGGGCGGGCCCCGGGATGCCTTCCCCCTCTCAGCATGGCCAGACCTCATGGAAGTCTGCCTGATCAAACTCAGAGAAAAACGACCATCGAACCTTGATAAAAACGACCATCAACAATGGGCAGGAGCGTCCCCGGGCCCCTGGGGGCCACTGGCGGGCGGGCCCCGGGACGCCTTTCCCCTCTCAGCATGGCCAGACCTCACGGAGGTATGCCTGATCAAACTCGGAGAAAAACAAATATCGAACTCGGAGAAAAACGACCATCGGCAAGGGGCTGAGAGGCTGAAGCGTCCCCGGGCCCCTGGGGGCCCCTGGCAGGCAGGCCCCGGGATGCCTCCCCCCTCCCAACATGGCCAGACCTCATGGAAGTCGGCCTGATCAAACTCGGAGAAAAACGACCATCGAACTCGGAGAAAAACGACCATCGGCAAGGGGCTGAGAGGCAGAAGCGTCCCCGGGCCCCTGGGGGCCCCTGGGGGCTCCTGGCAGGCGGGCCCGGGATGCCTTCCCCCTCTCAGCATGGCCGGACCTCACGGAGGTCTGTGCCTGATCAAACTCGGAGAAAAAGGACCATCGGCAAGGGGCTGAGAGGCAGGAGCGTCCCCGGGCCCCTGGGGGCCCCTGGCAGGTGGGCCCCGGGACACCTTCCCCCTCAAACTTGGTGAAAAAGGACCATCGGCAAGGGGCTGAGAGGCAAGAGTGTCCCCAGGACACTGGGGGCCCCGGTGGGCAGGCTCCAGGGCTGCCTACCCCTGATTCAGAATCTCCGGAGGTCTGACTGACCCTCTCCCTAGTAATCCGGAGGAACATTACCCCCCTTTCTTGTAATCTGTGCACTCGAAGTCACACAGGGGACCCAAGGCACGAACGAGCCCGACCTCCTGGAGCCCTGGCTGGGATCCGGGAGGCGAATGGCACCTCATAGGGACTTCCAGGGAAGTCCGGCCATCTAGTCGCCCCATAGGAAAGCATTGCGGGCGACCAGATGGCCGAGGCGAGAGGGGCGACCAGATGGCCGGGACCGAAATAACACCAATCTGCCTGCCCCAGGCCTGCAGGGCTCTGGGGCTGCAGGGCTCTGGGGCTGCAGAGCTACAGGGCTCCAGGGCTGCAGGGCTCCGGGGCTTCAGGCCTCCCCGGGCCCTGATGGACCCTCTGTCCCGGGCGCCCTTGACCCCCCCCGGCCGGCTCGCAGGATGGAGGGTTATTCCCGCACCACCGGGCCCTGCTGGACGGGGCTCAAGCCCCGGGCCCGGTCCCTGGCCCGGCTCCCGGACCCTAGGCCAGGCCCGGGAGAGCCTCCCCTAGGCTGCAGGGCTACAGGGCTACAGGGCTCGGGGGCTGCAGGGCTCCATGGACTGCAGGACTTCGGGGCTGCCGGGCATGGGGGCTCCAGGGCTGCAGGGCTCGGGGGCTCCGGGGCTGCAGGGCTCAGGGGCTCCCGGGCTGCAGGCATCCGGGGCTGCAGGGCTCGGGGGCTGCAGGGCTCCTCGGGGGCTCCACAGCTCCCGGGCTCTGGGGCTGCAGGGCTCCAGGGCTGCAGGACTCCGGGGGGGCTCCAGGGGCTGTAGGGCTCCAGGGGCTCCAGGGCTGCAGGGCTCCAGGGCTGCAGGGCTCCAGGGCTGCAGGGCTGCAGGGCTCCATGGGGACTACAGGGCTCCAGGGGCTGTAGGGCTCCGGGGGCTCCAGGACGGAGGGGTATTCCCGCACCACCGGGCCCTGCCGGATGGGGCTCAAGCCGCGGGCCCGCTCCCGGTCTCTGCTTCTGAAACCCTAGCCAGGCTGGGGAAAGAGCCGCCCTTGCCTCTGATGAACGCCTGGAACCTCGGCCGGCTTGCAGGACGGGGAAGCTCCAGCAAACCCATGGCTGGCCGGACGGAGCTCAAGCCCCGGGCCCGCTCCCGGTCTCTGCTTCCGAAACCCTAGCCCGGCCGGGGAGAGCCTCCCTTGGCCCTGATGAACGCCCGGAACCTCAGCCGGCTTGCGGGACGGGGAGGCTCCAGCAACCCCATGGCCTACCGGACGGAGCTCAAGCCCCGGGCCCAGTCCCTGCTTCCAAAACCCTAGCCAGCCCGGGGAGAGCCTCCCTTGGCCCCATAAACGCCCGGAACCTCGGCCGGCTTGCAGGACGGAGCTCAGGCCCCAGGCCTCAGGCCCAGACTACCAACACTAGCCGGGCCCGGGGAGAGCCTCCCGGTAGATCCCCCTGTCCCCAGCACCTGGACCCTGGGCCGGAACCAAGGAGGGTTAAGCCCAGGACACGTCCTCTCCCCGACGGCCTGCCCGGGAGCCCATTTTTGTCGACTATTAAGCCCCCACGTAGTGGGGGCTTACAGAACTTTGGGAAAGGACAAAAGTTGGAGTTAGCCCGTCCGCCAGCCTGCAGGGCCATCTGGTCACCCAGCCCGCAGGGCCATCTGGTCACGCAGCCAGGCGACCAGATGACCCGGGACGACCCAGCGCCCGGATGGCCTGGGAGGGTGCCGTACCCAGTCGCCCTTGCAGTCCAGCGAGGGTGGCCAGGCGCTGCTGCTTGCCTCCCTGCTCGACTTGCCCATTCAGCAGTGGGAAGGGGAGGCCCGCCGGCGGCGGCCCAGGCCATCTGGTCACCCTGCCGACCCGCAAGGGAAGGTGTGGCCCCCATCCCCGCACCCCGGTGGGGCAGGGAGGGGAGGGAGAGGCCCCCGTGCCGGAGGGCATGTGGTGGAGGCAGCCTCCCGCAGGCCCGTGTTACCCCCTCCACATCCATCCCGCCGGCCAGGCGGCAGAGGGACCCACCCCTGGGTGTGGTGGAGGGAGGCTTCTGCGGGCGCCCACGCACGGAAAGAGACAAAAGCTTGGCTCAGAGGATGACTTTCAATAGATCGCAGCGAGGTAGCTGCTCTGCTACTTACGAAACCCTGACCCAGAATCAGGTTGTCTACGAATGATTTAGCACTGGGTGCCCCACGAACATGGGCCTGATCAAACTCAGAGGAAAAGGACCATCGGCAAGGGGCTGAGAGGCAGGAGCGTCCCGGGCCCCTGAGGGGCCCTGGCGGGCAGGCCCCGGGATGCCTTCCCCCTCTCAGCATGGCCAGACCTCATGGAAGTCTGCCTGATCAAACTCGGTGAAAAATGACCATCGAACCCTGATAAAAACAACCATCGACAATGGGCCGAGAGGCAGAAGCATCCACGGGCCCCTGGGGGCCCCTAGCGGGTGGGTACTGGGACGCCTTCCCCCTCTCAGCATGGCCAGACCTCACGGAGGTATGCCTGATCAAACTCTGAGGAAAACGACCATCGGCAAGGGGCTGAGAGGCAGGAGCGTCCCCGGGCCCCTGGGGGCCCCTGGCAGGCAGGCTCCAGGACGCCTCCCTCCCTCTCAGCATGGCCAGACCTCATGAAAGTCTGCCTGATCAAACTCGGAGAAAAACAACCATCGAACTTGGAGAAAAACGACCATCGGCAAGGGGCCAAGAGGCAGAAGTGTCCCCGGGCCCCTGGGGGCCCCTGTCGGGCAGGCCCCGGGATGCCTTCCCTCTCTCAGCATGACCAGACCTCATGGAAGTCTGCCTGATGAAACTCGGAGAAAAACGACCATCGAACCCTGATAAAAACGACCATCGACAAGGGGCCGAGAGGCAGAAGCATCCACGGGCCCCTGGGGGCCCCTGGCGGGCGGGCCCCGGGATCCATTCCCCCTCTCAGCATGACCAGACCTCACTGAGGTATGCCTGATCAAACTCGGAGACAAACAACCATCGGCAAGGGGCTGAGAGGCAGGAGCATCCCAGGGCCCCTGGGGGACCCTGGCAGGCCCTGGGATGCCTCCCCCCCTCTCAGCATGGCTGGACCTCCTGGAAGTCTACCTGATCAAACTCGGCGAAAAACAACCATCTAACTCGGAGAAAAACGACCATCGGCAAAGGGCCAGGAGGCAGAAGTGTCCCCGGGCCCCTGGGGGCCCCTGGCGGGCAGGCCCGGGACACCTTCCCCCTCTCTGCATGGCCAGACCTCACGGAGGTCTGTGCCTTATCAAACTCGGAGAAAAAGGACCATCGGCAAGGGGCTGACAGGCAGGAGCGTCCCCGGGCCCCTGGGGGCCCCTGGCAGGCGGGCCCTGGGATGCCTTCCCCCTCTCAGCATGGCCAGACCTCATGGAAGTCTGCCTGATCAAACTCGGAGAAAAACGACCATCGAACCCTGATAAAAACGACCATCAACAATGGGCAGGAGTGTCCCTGGGCCCCTGGGGGCCCCTGGCGGGCGGGCCCCGGGACGCCTTCCCCCTCTCAGCATGGCCAGACCTCACGGAGGTATGCCTGATCAAACTCGGAGAAAAACAAATATCGAACTCGGAGAAAAACGACCATCGGCAAGGGGCTGAGAGGCTGAAGCGTCCCCGGGCCCCTGGGGGCCCCTGGCGGGAGGGCCCCGGGATGCCTCCCCCCTCTCAGCATGGCCAGACCTCATGGAAGTCTGCCTGATCAAACTCAGAGAAAAACGACCATCGGCAAGGGGCTGAGAGGCAGAAGCGTCCCCGGGCCCCTGGGGGCCCCTGGCAGGCGGGCCCGGGATGCCTTCCCCCTCTCAGCATGGCCGGACCTCACGGAGGTCTGTGCCTGATCAAACTCGGAGAAAAACGACCATCGGCAAGGGGCTGAGAGGCAGGAGCGTCCCCGGGCCCCTGGGGGCCCCTGGCGGGAGGGCCCCGGGATGCCTCTCCCCTCTCAGCATGGCCGGACCTCATGGAAGTCTGCCTGATCAAACTCGGAGAAAAACAACCATCGAACTTGGAGAAAAACGACCATCGGCAAGGGGCCAAGAGGCAGAAGCGTCCCCGGGCCCCTGGGGGCCCCTGGCGGGTGGGCCCCAGGAAACCTTTCCCCCTTAGCATGGCCAGACCTCATGGAAGTCTGCCTGATGAAACTCGGAGAAAAACAACCATCGAACCCTGATAAAAACGACCATCGACAAGGGGCCGAGAGGCAGAAGCATCCACGGGCCCCTGGGGGCCCCTGGCGGGTGGGCCCCGGGACGCCTTACCCCTCTCAGCATGGCCAGACCTCACAGAGGTATGCCTGATCAAACTCGGAGACAAACGACCATCGGCAAGGGGCTGAGAGGCAGGAGCGTCCCCGGGCCCCTGGGGGACCCTGGCAGGCCCCGGGATGCCTCCCCCCCTCTCAGCATGGCCGGACCTCCTGGAAGTCTGCCTGATCAAACTCGGCGAAAAACAACCATCTAACTCAGAGAAAAACGACCATCGGCAAGGGGCCAAGAGGCAGAAGTGTCCCGGGGCCCCTGGGGGCCCCTGGTGGGCCGGCCCGGGACACCTTCCCCCTCTCAGCATGGCCAGACCTCACGGAGGTCTGTGCCTTATCAAACTCGGAGAAAAAGGACCATCGGCAAGGGGCTGACAGGCAGGAGCGTCCCCGGGCACCTGGGGGCCCCTGGCGGGCGGGCCCCGGGATGCCTTCCCCCTCTCAGCATGGCCAGACCTCATGGAAGTCTGCCTGATCAAACTCAGAGAAAAACGACCATCGAACCTTGATAAAAACGACCATCAACAATGGGCAGGAGCGTCCCCGGGCCCCTGGGGGCCACTGGCGGGCGGGCCCCGGGACGCCTTTCCCCTCTCAGCATGGCCAGACCTCACGGAGGTATGCCTGATCAAACTCGGAGAAAAACA
The DNA here is from genome assembly GCF_964263255.1 of Lissotriton vulgaris. NCBI lineage: Eukaryota > Metazoa > Chordata > Amphibia > Caudata > Salamandridae > Lissotriton > Lissotriton vulgaris. Next base: position 626,120,115 of record NC_141699.1, read on the forward strand.
AATATCGAACTCGGAGAAAAACGACCATCGGCAAGGGGCTGAGAGGCTGAAGCGTCCCCGGGCCCCTGGGGGCCCCTGGCAGGCAGGCCCCGGGATGCCTCCCCCCTCCCAACATGGCCAGACCTCATGGAAGTCGGCCTGATCAAACTCGGAGAAAAACGACCATCGAACTCGGAGAAAAACGACCATCGGCAAGGGGCTGAGAGGCAGAAGCGTCCCCGGGCCCCTGGGGGCCCCTGGGGGCTCCTGGCAGGCGGGCCCGGGATGCCTTCCCCCTCTCAGCATGGCCGGACCTCACGGAGGTCTGTGCCTGATCAAACTCGGAGAAAAAGGACCATCGGCAAGGGGCTGAGAGGCAGGAGCGTCCCCGGGCCCCTGGGGGCCCCTGGCAGGTGGGCCCCGGGACACCTTCCCCCTCAAACTTGGTGAAAAAGGACCATCGGCAAGGGGCTGAGAGGCAAGAGTGTCCCCAGGACACTGGGGGCCCCGGTGGGCAGGCTCCAGGGCTGCCTACCCCTGATTCAGAATCTCCGGAGGTCTGACTGACCCTCTCCCTAGTAATCCGGAGGAACATTACCCCCCTTTCTTGTAATCTGTGCACTCGAAGTCACACAGGGGACCCAAGGCACGAACGAGCCCGACCTCCTGGAGCCCTGGCTGGGATCCGGGAGGCGAATGGCACCTCATAGGGACTTCCAGGGAAGTCCGGCCATCTAGTCGCCCCATAGGAAAGCATTGCGGGCAACCAGATGGCTGAGGCGAAAGGGGCGACCAGAAGGCCGGGACCAAAATGACGCCAATCGGCCTGCCCCGGGCCTGTAGGGCTCAGGAGCTGCAGGGCTCCGGTGCTCCGGGGCTGCAGGGCTCGGGGACTGCAGGGCTCCACGGCTCGGGGGGCTGCAGCGCTCCGGGGCTCCAGGGCTCCGGGGCTCCGGGGCTCCGGGGCTGAGGGGCTGAGGGGCTCCGGGGCTGCTGGGCTCCAGGGCTCGGGGGCTCCAGGGCAGGAGGGCTCCAGGGCTCCAAGGCTCCGGGGCTCCAGGGCCCGGGACCCATGGAGCCCGTCCCGGGTACTTTGCCACTCTGCGGCCCGGAGGAGGGAGCCCCGGATGCATGGAAGGTGTTGCCCGGGCATCGCCCATCTGGTCCACAGCAGGGAACCACCAGCCCCGGGAGGGTGTTTGGGCATACCCTTGCACCTACAAACCCGGAGGAAAATTACCCCCCTTTCTTGTAATCTGTGCACTCGAGGTGACAGAGGGGACCCAGGGCGCAAACGTGCCCGACCTCCTGGAGCCCTGGCTGGGATCCGGGAGGCGAATGGCACCTCATAGGGACTTCCAGGGAAGTCCGGCCATCTAGTCGCCCCATAGGAAAGCATTGCGGGCGACCAGATGGCCGAGGCGAGAGGGGCGACCAGATGGCCGGGACCGAAATGACGCCAATCTGCCTGCCCCGGGCCTGCAGGGCTCTGGGGCTGCAGGGCTCCGGGGGCTGCAGAGCTACAGGGCTCCGGGGCTGCAGGGCTCCGGGGCTTCAGTCCTCCCCGGGCCCTGATGGACCCTCTGTCTCGGGCATCCCAGACCCCCCTGGCCGGCTCACAGGACGGAGGGGTATTCCCGCACCACCGGGCCATGCCGGATGGGGCTGAAGCCCCGGGCCCGGTCCCAGGCCCGGCTCCCGGACCCTAGGCCAGGCCTGGGAGAGCCTCCCCTGGGCTGCAGGGCTCCAGGGCTCCAGGGCTCAGGGGCTGCAGAGCTCTGTGGGCTGCAGGGCTTTGGGGCTGCCGGGCTCGGGGGCTCCAGGGCTGCAGGGCTCGGGGGCTCCGGGGCTGCAGGGCTCAGGGGCTCCGTGGCTGCAGGCATCCAGGGTTGCAGGGCTCGGGGGCTGCAGGGCTCCTCGGGGGCTCCAGGGCTCCCGGGCTCCGGGGCTGCAGGGCTCCGGGGCTCCAGGGCTCTAGGGCTCCAGGGATCCAGGGCTGCTGGGCTCCAGGGCTCGCAGGCTCCAGGGCAGCAGGGCTCCAGGGCTTGGAACCCATGGAGCCCGTCCCCGGTACTTTGCCACTCTGCGGCCCGGAGGAGGGAGCCCCGGATGCATGGAAGGTGTTGCCCGGGCATCGCCCATCTGGTCCACAGCAGGGAACCACCAGCCCCGGGAGGGTGTTTGGGCATACCCTTGCACCTACTAATCCGGAGGAAAATTACCCCCCTTTCTTGTAATCTGTGCACTCGAGGTGACAGAGGGGACCCAGGGCGCAAACGTGCCCGACCTCCTGGAGCCCTGGCTGGGATCCGGGAGGCGAATGGCACCTCATAGGGACTTCCAGGGAAGTCCGGCCATCTAGTTGCCCCATAGGAAAGCATTGCGGGCGACCAGATGGCCGAGGCGAGAGGGGCGACCAGATGGCCGGGACCGAAATGACGCCAATCTGCCTGCAGGGCTCTGGGGCTGCAGGGCTCCGGGGGCTGCAGAGCTACAGGGCTCCAGGGGCTGCAGGGCTCCGGGGCTTCAGTCCTCCCCGGGCCCTGATGGACCCTCTGTCCCGGGCGCCCGGACTCCCCTGGCCGGCTCACAGGACGGAGGGGTATTCCCGCACCACCGGGCCATGCCGGATGGGGCTCAAGTCCCGTGCCCGGTCCCAGGCCCGGCTCCCGGACCCTAGGCCAGGCCCGGGAGAGCCTCCTCTGGGCTGCAGGGCTCCAGGGCTACAGGGCTCAGGGGCTGCAGAGCTCTGTGGGCTGCAGGGCTTTGGGGCTGCCGGGCTCGGGGGCTGCAGGGCTCGGGGGCTCCGGGGCTGCAGGGCTCAGGGGCTCCGTGGCTGCAGGCATCCAGGGCTGCAGGGCTCGGGGGCTGCAGGGCTCCTCGGGGGCTCCAGGGCTCCCGGGCTCCGGGGCTGCAGGGCTCCGGGGCTCCAGGGCTCTAGGGCTCCAGGGATCCAGGGCTGCTGGGCTCCAGGGCTCGCAGGCTCCAGGGCAGCAGGGCTCCAGGGCTTGGAACCCATGGAGCCCGTCCCCGGTACTTTGCCACTCTGCGGCCCGGAGGAGGGAGCCCCGGATGCATGGAAGGTGTTGCCCGGGCATCGCCCATCTGGTCCACAGCAGGGAACCACCAGCCCCGGGAGGGTGTTTGGGCATACTCTTGCACCTACTAATCCGGAGGAAAATTACCCCCCTTTCTTGTAATCCGTGCACTCGAGGTGACAGAGGGGACCCAGGGCGCAAACGTGCCCGACCTCCTGGAGCCCTGGCTGGGATCCGGGAGGCGAATGGCACCTCATAGGGACTTCCAGGGAAGTCCGGCCATCTAGTCGCCCCATAGGAAAGCATTGCGGGCAACCAGATGGCTGAGGCGAAAGGGGCGACCAGAAGGCCGGGACCAAAATGACGCCAATCGGCCTGCCCCGGGCCTGTAGGGCTCAGGAGCTGCAGGGCTCCGGGGCTCCGGGGCTGCAGGGCTCGGGGACTGCAGGGCTCCACGGCACGGGGGGCTGCAGCGCTCCGGGGCTCCAGGGCTCCGGGGCTCCGGGGCTCCGGGGCTGAGGGGCTCCGGGGCTGCTGGGCTCCAGGGCTCGGGGGCTCCAGGGCAGGAGGGCTCCAGGGCTCCAAGGCTCCGGGGCTCCAGGGCCCGGGACCCATGGAGCCCGTCCCGGGTACTTTGCCACTCTGCGGCCCGGAGGAGGGAGCCCCGGATGCATGGAAGGTGTTGCCCGGGCATCGCCCATCTGGTCCACAGCAGGGAACCACCAGCCCCGGGAGGGTGTTTGGGCATACCCTTGCACCTACTAATCCGGAGGAAAATTACCCCCCTTTCTTGTAATCTGTGCACTCGAGGTGACAGAGGGGACCCAGGGCGCAAACGTGCCCAACCTCCTGGAGCCCTGGCTGGGATCCGGGAGGCGAATGGCACCTCATAGGGACTTCCAGGGAAGTCCAGCCATCTAGTCGCCCCATAGGAAAGCATTGCGGGCGACCAGATGGCCGAGGCGAGAGGGGCGACCAGATGGCCGGGACCGAAATGACGCCAATCTGCCTGCCCCGGGCCTGCAGGGCTCTGGGGCTGCAGGGCTCCGGGGGCTGCAGAGCTACAGGGCTCCGGGGCTGCAGGGCTCCGGGGCTTCAGTCCTCCCCGGGCCCTGATGGACCCTCTGTCCCGGGCGTCCCAGACCCCCCTGGCCGGCTCACAGGACGGAGGGGTATTCCCGCACCACCGGGCCATGCCGGATGGGGCTGAAGCCCCGGGCCCGGTCCCAGGCCCGGCTCCCGGACCCTAGGCCAGGCCTGGGAGAGCCTCCCCTGGGCTGCAGGGCTCCAGGGCTCCAGGGCTCAGGGGCTGCAGAGCTCTGTGGGCTGCAGGGCTTTGGGGCTGCTGGGCTCGGGGGCTCCAGGGCTGCAGGGCTCGGGGGCTCCGGGGCTGCAGGGCTCAGGGGCTCCGTGGCTGCAGGCATCCAGGCCTGCAGGGCTCGGGGCTGCAGGGCTCCTCGGGGGCTCCAGGGCTCCCGGGCTCCGGGGCTGCAGGGCTCCGGGGCTCCAGGGCTCTAGGGCTCCAGGGATCCAGGGCTGCTGGGCTCCAGGGCTCGCAGGCTCCAGGGCAGCAGGGCTCCAGGGCTTGGAACCCATGGAGCCCGTCCCCGGTACTTTGCCACTCTGCGGCCCGGAGGAGGGAGCCCCGGATGCATGGAAGGTGTTGCCCGAGCATCGCCCATCTGGTCCACAGCAGGGAACCACCAGCCCCGGGATGGTGTTTGGGCATACCCTTGCACCTACTAATCCGGAGGAAAATTACCCCCCTTTCTTGTAATCTGTGCGCTCGAGGTGACAGAGGGGACCCAGGGCGCAAACGTGCCCGACCTCCTGGAGCCCTGGCTGGGATCCGGGAGGCGAATGGCACCTCATAGGGACTTCCAGGGAAGTCCGGCCATCTAGTTGCCCCATATGAAAGCATTGCGGGCGACCAGATGGCCGAGGCGAGAGGGGCGACCAGATGGCCGGGACCGAAATGACGCCAATCTGCCTGCAGGGCTCTGGGGCTGCAGGGCTCTGGGGCTGCAGAGCTACAGGGCTACGGGGCTGCAGGGCTCCGGGGCTTCAGTCCTCCCCGGGCCCTGATGGACCCTCTGTCTCGGGCGCCCGGTCCCCCCTGGCCGGCTCACAGGACGGAGGGGTATTCCCGCACCACCGGGCCATGCCGGATGGGGCTCAAGCCCCGTGCCCGGTCCCAGGCCTGGCTCCCGGACCCTAGGCCAGGCCCGGGAGAGCCTCCTCTGGGCTGCAGGGCTCCAGGGCTACAGGGCTCGGGGGCTGCGAGCTCTGTAGGCTGCAGGGCTTCGGGGCTGCCGGGCTCGCGGGCTCCAGGGCTCCAGGGCTCGGGGGCTCCGGGGCTGCAGGGCTCAGGGGCTCCGTGGCTGGCGGCATCCGGGGCTGCAGGGCTCGGGGGCTGCAGGGCTCCTCGGGGGCTCCAGGGCTCCCGGGGTCCGGGGCTGCAGGGCTCCGGGGCTCCAGGGCTCTAGGGCTCCAGGGATCCAGGGCTGCTGGGCTCCAGGGCTCGGGGGCTCCAGGGCAGCAGGGCTCCAGGGCTTGGGACCCATGGAGCCCGTCCCGGGTACTTTGCCACTCTGCGGACCGGAGGAGGGAGCCCCTAATGCCTGGGAGGTGATGCCCGGGCATCGCTCATCTGGTCCCCAGCAGGGAACCACCAGCCCCGGGAGGGTGTTTGGGCATACCCTTGCACCTACTAATCCGGAGGAAAATTACCCCCCTTTCTTGTAATCCATGCACTCGAGGTGACAGAGGGGACCCAGGGCACAAACGTGCCCGACCTCCTGGAGCCCTGGCTGGAATCCGGGAGGCGAATGGCACCTCATAGGGACTTCCAGGGAAGTCCGGCCATCTAGTCGCCCCATAGGAAAGCATTGCGGGCGACCAGATGGCCGAGGCGAGAGGGGCGACCCGATTGCCGGGACCGAAATGACACCAATCTGCCTGCCCCGGGCCTGTAGGGCTCAGGAGCTGCAGGGCTCCGGGGCTCTGGGGCTCCGGGGCTCTGGGGCTCCGGGGCTGCAGGGCAAGGGGACTGCAGGGCTCCACAGCTTGGGGGGCTGCAGGGCTCCGGGGCTGCAGGGCTCGGGTTCTCCAGGGCTCCAGGGCTCCAGGGCTCCAGGGCTGCAGGGCTCCGGGGCTGCTGGGCTCCAGGGCTCCGGGGCGGCTGGGCTCCGGGGCTCCAGGGCCTGGGACCCATGGAACCCGTTCCGGGTACTTTGCCACACTGCGGCCCGGAGGAGGGAGCCCCGGATGCCTGGGAGGTGTTGCCCGGGCATCGCCCATCTGGTCCCCAGCAGGAAACCACCAGCCCCGGGAGGGTGTTTGGGCATACCCTTGCACCTACTAATCCGGAGGAAAATTACCCCCCTTTCTTGTAATCCGTGCACTCGAGGTGACAGAGGGGACCCAGGGCGCAAAAGTGCCCGACCTCCTGGAGCCCTAGCTGGGATCCGGGAGGCAAATGGCACCTCATAGGGACTTCCAGGGACGTCCGGCCATCTAGTCACCCCATAGGAAAGCATTGCGGGCGACCAGATGGCCGAGGCGAGAGGGGCGACCAGATGGCCGGGACCGAAATAACACCAATCTGCCTGCCCCAGGCCTGCAGGGCTCTGGGGCTGCAGAGCTACAGGGCTCCAGAGCTGCAGGGCTCCGGGGCTTCAGGCCTCCCCGGGCCCTGATGGACCCTCTGTCCCGGGCGCCCGGACCCCCCTGGCCGGCTCACAGGACGGAGGGGTATTCCCGCACCACCGGGCCATGCCGGATGGGGCTCAAGCCCCGTGCCCGGTCCCAGGCCCGGCTCCCGGACCCTAGGCCAGGCCCGGGAGAGCCTCCTCTGGGCTGCAGGGCTCCAGGGCTACAGGGATCAGGGGCTGCAGAGCTCTGTGGGCTGCAGGGCTTTGGGGCTGCCGGGCTCGGGGGCTCCAGGGCTGCAGGGCTCGGGGGCTCCGGGGCTGCAGGGCTCAGGGGCTCCGTGGCTGCAGGCATCCAGGGCTGCAGGGCTCGGGGGCTGCAGGGCTCCTCGGGGGCTCCAGGGCTCCCGGGCTCCGGGGCTGCAGGGCTCCGGGGCTCCAGGGCTCTAGGGCTCCAGGGATCCAGGGCTGCTGGGCTCCAGGGCTCGCAGGCTCCAGGGCAGCAGGGCTCCAGGGCTTGGAACCCATGGAGCCCGTCCCCGGTACTTTGCCACTCTGCGGCCCGGAGGAGGGAGCCCCGGATGCATGGAAGGTGTTGCCCGGGCATCGCCCATCTGGCCCACAGCAGGGAACCACCAGCCCCGGGAGGGTGTTTGGGCATACTCTTGCACCTACTAATCCGGAGGAAAATTACCCCCCTTTCTTGTAATCCGTGCACTCGAGGTGACAGAGGGGACCCAGGGCGCAAACGTGCCCGACCTCCTGGAGCCCTGGCTGGGATCCGGGAGGCGAATGGCACCTCATAGGGACTTCCAGGGAAGTCCGGCCATCTAGTCGCCCCATAGGAAAGCATTGCGGGCAACCAGATGGCTGAGGCGAAAGGGGCGACCAAAAGGCCGGGACCAAAATGACGCCAATCGGCCTGCCCCGGGCCTGTAGGGCTCAGGAGCTGCAGGGCTCCGGGGCTCCGGGGCTGCAGGGCTCGGGGACTGCAGGGCTCCACGGCTCGGGGGGCTGCAGCGCTCCGGGGCTCCAGGGCTCCGGGGCTCCGGGGCTCCGGGGCTGAGGGGCTCCGGGGCTGCTGGGCTCCAGGGCTCGGGGGCTCCAGGGCAGGAGGGCTCCAGGGCTCCAAGGCTCCGGGGCTCCAGGGCCCGGGACCCATGGAGCCCGTCCCGGGTACTTTGCCACTCTGCGGCCCGGAGGAGGGAGCCCCGGATGCATGGAAGGTGTTGCCCGGGCATCGCCCATCTGGTCCACAGCAGGGAACCACCAGCCCCGGGAGGGTGTTTGGGCATACCCTTGCACCTACTAATCCGGAGGAAAATTACCCCTCTTTCTTGTAATCTGTGCACTCGAGGTGACAGAGGGGACCCAGGGCGCAAACGTGCCCAACCTCCTGGAGCCCTGGCTGGGATCCGGGAGGCGAATGGCACCTCATAGGGACTTCCAGGGAAGTCCGGCCATCTAGTCGCCCCATAGGAAAGCATTGCGGGCGACCAGATGGCCGAGGCGAGAGGGGCGACCAGATGGCCGGGACCGAAATGACGCCAATCTGCCTGCCCCGGGCCTGCAGGGCTCTGGGGCTGCAGGGCTCCGGGGGCTGCAGAGCTACCGGGCTCCGGGGCTGCAGGGCTCCGGGGCTTCAGTCCTCCCCGGGCCCTGATGGACCCTCTGTCCCGGGCGTCCCAGACCCCCCTGGCCGGCTCACAGGACGGAGGGGTATTCCCGCACCACCGGGCCATGCCGGATGGGGCTGAAGCCCCGGGCCCGGTCCCAGGCCCGGCTCCCGGACCCTAGGCCAGGCCTGGGAGAGCCTCCCCTGGGCTGCAGGGCTCCAGGGCTCCAGGGCTCCAAGGCTCAGGGGCTGCAGAGCTCTGTGGGCTGCAGGGCTTTGGGGCTGCCGGGCTCGGGGGCTCCAGGGCTGCAGGGCTCGGGGGCTCCGGGGCTGCAGGGCTCAGGGGCTCCGTGGCTGCAGGCATCCAGGGCTGCAGGGCTCGGGGGCTGCAGGGCTCCTCGGGGGCTCCAGGGCTCCCGGGCTCCGGGGCTCCGGGGCTGCAGGGCTCCGGGGCTCCAGGGCTCTAGGGCTCCAGGGATCCAGGGCTGCTGGGCTCCAGGGCTTGCAGGCTCCAGGGCAGCAGGGCTCCAGGGCTTGGAACCCATGGAGCCCGTCCCCGGTACTTTGCCACTCTGCGGCCCGGAGGAGGGAGCCCCGGATGCATGGAAGGTGTTGCCTGAGCATCGCCCATCTGGTCCACAGCAGGGAACCACCAGCCCCGGGAGGGTGTTTGGGCATACCCTTGCACCTACTAATCTGGAGGAAAATTACCCCCCTTTCTTGTAATCTGTGCGCTCGAGGTGACAGAGGGGACCCAGGGCGCAAACGTGCCCGACCTCCTGGAGCCCTGGCTGGGATCCGGGAGGTGAATGGCACCTCATAGGGACTTCCAGGGAAGTCCGGCCATCTAGTTGCCCCATAGGAAAGCATTGCGGGCGACCAGATGGCCGAGGCGAGAGGGGCGACCAGATGGCCGGGACCGAAATGACGCCAATCTGCCTGCAGGGCTCTGGGGCTGCAGGGCTCCGGGGGCTGCAGAGCTACAGGGCTCCGGGGCTGCAGGGCTCCGGGGCTTCAGTCCTCCCCGGGCCCTGATGGACCCTCTGTCCCGGGCGCCCGGTCCCCCCTGGCCGGCTCACAGGACGGAGGGGTATTCCCGCACCACCGGGCCATGCCGGATGGGGCTCAAGCCCCGTGCCCGGTCCCAGGCCTGGCTCCCGGACCCTAGGCCAGGCCCGGGAGAGCCTCCTCTGGGCTGCAGGGCTCCAGGGCTACAGGGCTCGGGGGCTGCGAGCTCTGTAGGCTGCAGGGCTTCGGGGCTGCCGGGCTCGCGGGCTCCAGGGCTCCAGGGCTCGGGGGCTCCGGGGCTGCAGGGCTCAGGGGCTCCGTGGCTGCAGGCATCCGGGGCTGCAGGGCTCGGGGGCTGCAGGGCTCCTCGGGGGCTCCAGGGCTCCCGGGCTCCGGGGCTGCAGGGCTCCGGGGCTCCAGGGCTCTAGGGCTCCAGGGATCCAGGGCTGCTGGGCTCCAGGGCTCGGGGGCTCCAGGGCAGCAGGGCTCCAGGGCTTGGGACCCATGGAGCCCGTCCCGGGTACTTTGCCACTCTGCGGACCGGAGGAGGGAGCCCCTAATGCCTGGGAGGTGATGCCCGGGCATCGCTCATCTGGTCCCCAGCAGGGAACCACCAGCCCCGGGAGGGTGTTTGGGCATACCCTTGCACCTACTAATCCGGAGGAAAATTACCCCCCTTTCTTGTAATCCATGCACTCGAGGTGACAGAGGGGACCCAGGGCACAAACGTGCCCGACCTCCTGGAGCCCTGGCTGGAATCCGGGAGGCGAATGGCACCTCATAGGGACTTCCAGGGAAGTCCGGCCATCTAGTCGCCCCATAGGAAAGCATTGCGGGCGACCAGATGGCCGAGGCGAGAGGGGCGACCCGATTGCCGGGACCGAAATGACACCAATCTGCCTGCCCCGGGCCTGTAGGGCTCAGGAGCTGCAGGGCTCTGGGGCTCTGGGGCTCCGGGGCTCTGGGGCTCCGGGGCTGCAGGGCAAGGGGACTGCAGGGCTCCACAGCTTGGGGGGCTGCAGGGCTCCGGGGCTGCAGGGCTCGGGTTCTCCAGGGCTCCAGGGCTCCAGGGCTCCAGGGCTGCAGGGCTCCGGGGCTGCTGGGCTCCAGGGCTCCGGGGCGGCTGGGCTCCGGGGCTCCAGGGCCTGGGACCCATGGAACCCGTTCCGGGTACTTTGCCACACTGCGGCCCGGAGGAGGGAGCCCCGGATGCCTGGGAGGTGTTGCCCGGGCATCGCCCATCTGGTCCCCAGCAGGAAACCACCAGCCCCGGGAGGGTGTTTGGGCATACCCTTGCACCTACTAATCCGGAGGAAAATTACCCCCCTTTCTTGTAATCCGTGCACTCGAGGTGACAGAGGCGACCCAGGGCGCAAAAGTGCCCGACCTCCTGGAGCCCTAGCTGGGATCCGGGAGGCAAATGGCACCTCATAGGGACTTCCAGGGACGTCCGGCCATCTAGTCACCCCATAGGAAAGCATTGCGGGCGACCAGATGGCCGAGGCGAGAGGGGCGACCAGATGGCCGGGACCGAAATAACACCAATCTGCCTGCCCCAGGCCTGCAGGGCTCTGGGGCTGCAGAGCTACAGGGCTCCAGAGCTGCAGGGCTCCGGGGCTTCAGGCCTCCCCGGGCCCTGATGGACCCTCTGTCCCGGGCGCCCGGACCCCCCTGGCCGGCTCACAGGACGGAGGGGTATTCCCGCACCACCGGGCCATGCCGGATGGGGCTCAAGCCCCGTGCCCGGTCCCAGGCCCGGCTCCCGGACCCTAGGCCAGGCCCGGGAGAGCCTCCTCTGGGCTGCAGGGCTCTAGGGCTACAGGGATCAGGGGCTGCAGAGCTCTGTGGGCTGCAGGGCTTTGGGGCTGCCGGGCTCGGGGGCTCCAGGGCTGCAGGGCTCGGGGGCTCCGGGGCTGCAGGGCTCAGGGGCTCCGTGGCTGCAGGCATCCAGGGCTGCAGGGCTCGGGGGCTGCAGGGCTCCTCGGGGGCTCCAGGGCTCCCGGGCTCCGGGGCTGCAGGGCTCCGGGGCTCCAGGGCTGCAGGGCTCCGGGGCTCCAGGGCTCTAGGGCTCCAGGGATCCAGGGCTGCTGGGCTCCAGGGCTCGCAGGCTCCAGGGCAGCAGGGCTCCAGGGCTTGGAACCCATGGAGCCCGTCCCCGGTACTTTGCCACTCTGCGGCCCGGAGGAGGGAGCCCCGGATGCATGGAAGGTGTTGCCCGGGCATCGCCCATCTGGTCCACAGCAGGGAACCACCAGCCCCGGGAGGGTGTTTGGGCATACTCTTGCACCTACTAATCCGGAGGAAAATTACCCCCCTTTCTTGTAATCCGTGCACTCGAGGTGACAGAGGGGACCCAGGGCGCAAACGTGCCCGACCTCCTGGAGCCCTGGCTGGGATCCGGGAGGCGAATGGCACCTCATAGGGACTTCCAGGGAAGTCCGGCCATCTAGTCGCCCCATAGGAAAGCATTGCGGGCAACCAGATGGCTGAGGCGAAAGGGGCGACCAAAAGGCCGGGACCAAAATGACGCCAATCGGCCTGCCCCGGGCCTGTAGGGCTCAGGAGCTGCAGGGCTCCGGGGCTCCGGGGCTGCAGGGCTCGGGGACTGCAGGGCTCCACGGCTCGGGGGGCTGCAGCGCTCCGGGGCTCCAGGGCTCCGGGGCTCCGGGGCTCCGGGGCTCCGGGGCTGAGGGGCTCCGGGGCTGCTGGGCTCCAGGGCTCGGGGGCTCCAGGGCATGAGGGCTCCAGGGCTCCAAGGCTCCGGGGCTCCAGGGCCCGGGACCCATGGAGCCCGTCCCGGGTACTTTGCCACTCTGCGGCCCGGAGGAGGGAGCCCCGGATGCATGGAAGGTGTTGCCCGGGCATCGCCCATCTGGTCCACAGCAGGGAACCACCAGCCCCGGGAGGGTGTTTGGGCATACCCTTGCACCTACTAATCCGGAGGAAAATTACCCCCCTTTCTTGTAATCTGTGCACTCGAGGTGACAGAGGGGACCCAGGGCGCAAACGTGCCCAACCTCCTGGAGCCCTGGCTGGGATCCGGGAGGCGAATGGCACCTCATAGGGACTTCCAGGGAAGTCCGGCCATCTAGTCGCCCCATAGGAAAGCATTGCGGGCGACCAGATGGCCGAGGCGAGAGGGGCGACCAGATGGCCGGGACCGAAATGACGCCAATCTGCCTGCCCCGGGCCCTGGGGCTGCAGGGCTCCGGGGGCGGCAGAGCTACAGGGCTCCGGGGCTGCAGGGCTCCGGGGCTTCAGTCCTCCCCGGGCCCTGATGGACCCTCTGTCCCGGGCGCCCGGTCCCCCCTGGCCGGCTCACAGGACGGAGGGGTATTCCCGCACCACCGGGCCATGCCGGATGGGGCTCAAGCCCCGTGCCCGGTCCCAGGCCTGGCTCCCGGACCCTAGGCCAGGCCCGGGAGAGCCTCCTCTGGGCTGCAGGGCTCCAGGGCTACAGGGCTCGGGGGCTGCGAGCTCTGTAGGCTGCAGGGCTTCGGGGCTGCCGGGCTCGCGGGCTCCAGGGCTCCAGGGCTCGGGGGCTCCGGGGCTGCAGGGCTCAGGGGCTCCGTGGCTGCAGGCATCCGGGGCTGCAGGGCTCGGGGGCTGCAGGGCTCCTCGGGGGCTCCAGGGCTCCCGGGCTCCGGGGCTGCAGGGCTCCGGGGCTCCAGGGCTCTAGGGCTCCAGGGATCCAGGGCTGCTGGGCTCCAGGGCTCGGGGGCTCCAGGGCAGCAGGGCTCCAGGGCTTGGGACCCATGGAGCCCGTCCCGGGTACTTTGCCACTCTGCGGACCGGAGGAGGGATCCCCTAATGCCTGGGAGGTGATGCCCGGGCATCGCTCATCTGGTCCCCAGCAGGGAACCACCAGCCCCGGGAGGGTGTTTGGGCATACCCTTGCACCTACTAATCCAGAGGAAAATTACCCCCCTTTCTTGTAATCCATGCACTCGAGGTGACAGAGGGGACCCAGGGCACAAACGTGCCCGACCTCCTGGAGCCCTGGCTGGAATCCGGGAGGCGAATGGCACCTCATAGGGACTTCCAGGGAAGTCCGGCCATCTAGTCGCCCCATAGGAAAGCATTGCGGGCGACCAGATGGCCGAGGCGAGAGGGGCGACCCGATTGCCGGGACCGAAATGACACCAATCTGCCTGCCCCGGGCCTGTAGGGCTCAGGAGCTGCAGGGCTCCGGGGCTCTGGGGCTCCGGGGCTCTGGGGCTCCGGGGCTGCAGGGCAAGGGGACTGCAGGGCTCCACAGCTTGGGGGGCTGCAGGGCTCCGGGGCTGCATGGCTCAGGTTCTCCAGGGCTCCAGGGCTCCAGGGCTCCAGGGCTGCAGGGCTCCAGGGCTGCTGGGCTCCAGGGCTCCGGGGCGGCTGGGCTCCGGGGCTCCAGGGCCTGGGACCCATGGAACCCGTTCCGGGTACTTTGCCACACTGCGGCCCGGAGGAGGGAGCCCCGGATGCCTGGGAGGTGTTGCCCGGGCATCGCCCATCTGGTCCCCAGCAGGAAACCACCAGCCCCGGGAGGGTGTTTGGGCATACCCTTGCACCTACTAATCCGGAGGAAAATTACCCCCCTTTCTTGTAATCCGTGCACTCGAGGTGACAGAGGGGACCCAGGGCGCAAAAGTGCCCGACCTCCTGGAGCCCTAGCTGGGATCCGGGAGGCAAATGGCACCTCATAGGGACTTCCAGGGACGTCCGGCCATCTAGTCACCCCATAGGAAAGCATTGCGGGCGACCAGATGGCCGAGGCGAGAGGGGCGACCAGATGGCCGGGACCGAAATAACACCAATCTGCCTGCCCCAGGCCTGCAGGGCTCTGGGGCTGCAGGGCTCTGGGGCTGCAGAGCTACAGGGCTCCAGGGCTGCAGGGCTCCGGGGCTTCAGGCCTCCCCGGGCCCTGATGGACCCTCTGTCCCGGGCGCCCTTGACCCCCCCCGGCCGGCTCGCAGGATGGAGGGTTATTCCCGCACCACCGGGCCCTGCTGGACGGGGCTCAAGCCCCGGGCCCGGTCCCTGGCCCGGCTCCCGGACCCTAGGCCAGGCCCGGGAGAGCCTCCCCTAGGCTGCAGGGCTACAGGGCTACAGGGCTCGGGGGCTGCAGGGCTCCATGGACTGCAGGACTTCGGGGCTGCCGGGCATGGGGGCTCCAGGGCTGCAGGCATCCGGGGCTGCAGGGCTCGGGGGCTGCAGGGCTCCTCGGGGGCTCCACAGCTCCCGGGCTCTGGGGCTGCAGGTCTCCAGGGCTGCAGGGCTCCGGGGGGGCTCCAGGGGCTGTAGGGCTCCAGGGGCTCCAGGGCTGCAGGGCTCCAGGGCTGCAGGGCTGCAGGGCTCCATGGGGACTACAGGGCTCCAGGGGCTGTAGGGCTCCGGGGGCTCCAGGACGGAGGGGTATTCCCGCACCACCGGGCCCTGCCGGATGGGGCTCAAGCCGCGGGCCCACTCCCGGTCTCTGCTTCTGAAACCCTAGCCAGGCTGGGGAAAGAGCCGCCCTTGCCTCTGATGAACGCCTGGAACCTCGGCCGGCTTGCAGGACGGGGAAGCTCCAGCAAACCCATGGCTGGCCGGACGGAGCTCAAGCCCCGGGCCCGCTCCCGGTCTCTGCTTCCGAAACCCTAGCCCGGCCGGGGAGAGCCTCCCTTGGCCCTGATGAACGCCCGGAACCTCAGCCGGCTTGCGGGACGGGGAGGCTCCAGCAACCCCATGGCCTACCGGACGGAGCTCAAGCCCCGGGCCCAGTCCCTGCTTCCAAAACCCTAGCCAGCCCGGGGAGAGCCTCCCTTGGCCCCATAAACGCCCGGAACCTCGGCCGGCTTGCAGGACGGAGCTCAGGCCCCAGGCCTCAGGCCCAGACTACCAACACTAGCCGGGCCCGGGGAGAGCCTCCCCGTAGATCCCCCTGTCCCCAGCACCTGGACCCTGGGCCGGAACCAAGGAGGGTTAAGCCCAGGACACGTCCTCTCCCCGACGGCCTGCCCGGGAGCCCATTTTTGTCGACTATTAAGCCCCCACGTAGTGGGGGCTTACAGAACTTTGGGAAAGGACAAAAGTTGGAGTTAGCCCGTCCGCCAGCCTGCAGGGCCATCTGGTCACCCAGCCCGCAGGGCCATCTGGTCACGCAGCCAGGCGACCAGATGACCCGGGACGACCCAGCGCCCGGATGGCCTGGGAGGGTGCCGTACCCAGTCGCCCTTGCAGTCCAGCGAGGGTGGCCAGGCGCTGCTGCTTGCCTCCCTGCTCGACTTGCCCATTCAGCAGTGGGAAGGGGAGGCCCGCCGGCGGCGGCCCAGGCCATCTGGTCACCCTGCCGACCCGCAAGGGAAGGTGTGGCCCCCATCCCCGCACCCCGGTGGGGCAGGGAGGGGAGGGAGAGGCCCCCGTGCCGGAGGGCATGTGGTGGAGGCAGCCTCCCGCAGGCCCGTGTTACCCCCTCCACATCCATCCCGCCGGCCAGGCGGCAGAGGGACCCACCCCTGGGTGTGGTGGAGGGAGGCTTCTGCGGGCGCCCACGCACGGAAAGAGACAAAAGCTTGGCTCAGAGGATGACTTTCAATAGATCGCAGCGAGGTAGCTGCTCTGCTACTTACGAAACCCTGACCCAGAATCAGGTTGTCTACGAATGATTTAGCACTGGGTGCCCCACGAACATGGGCCTGATCAAACTCAGAGGAAAAGGACCATCGGCAAGGGGCTGAGAGGCAGGAGCGTCCCGGGCCCCTGAGGGGCCCTGGCGGGCAGGCCCCGGGATGCCTTCCCCCTCTCAGCATGGCCAGACCTCATGGAAGTCTGCCTGATCAAACTCGGTGAAAAATGACCATCGAACCCTGATAAAAACAACCATCGACAATGGGCCGAGAGGCAGAAGCATCCACGGGCCCCTGGGGGCCCCTAGCGGGTGGGTACTGGGACGCCTTCCCCCTCTCAGCATGGCCAGACCTCACGGAGGTATGCCTGATCAAACTCTGAGGAAAACGACCATCGGCAAGGGGCTGAGAGGCAGGAGCGTCCCCGGGCCCCTGGGGGCCCCTGGCAGGCAGGCTCCAGGACGCCTCCCTCCCTCTCAGCATGGCCAGACCTCATGAAAGTCTGCCTGATCAAACTCGGAGAAAAACAACCATCGAACTTGGAGAAAAACGACCATCGGCAAGGGGCCAAGAGGCAGAAGTGTCCCCGGGCCCCTGGGGGCCCCTGTCGGGCAGGCCCCGGGATGCCTTCCCTCTCTCAGCATGACCAGACCTCATGGAAGTCTGCCTGATGAAACTCGGAGAAAAACGACCATCGAACCCTGATAAAAACGACCATCGACAAGGGGCCGAGAGGCAGAAGCATCCACGGGCCCCTGGGGGCCCCTGGCGGGCGGGCCCCGGGATCCATTCCCCCTCTCAGCATGACCAGACCTCACTGAGGTATGCCTGATCAAACTCGGAGACAAACAACCATCGGCAAGGGGCTGAGAGGCAGGAGCGTCCCAGGGCCCCTGGGGGACCCTGGCAGGCCCTGGGATGCCTCCCCCCCTCTCAGCATGGCTGGACCTCCTGGAAGTCTACCTGATCAAACTCGGCGAAAAACAACCATCTAACTCGGAGAAAAACGACCATCGGCAAAGGGCCAGGAGGCAGAAGTGTCCCCGGGCCCCTGGGGGCCCCTGGCGGGCAGGCCCGGGACACCTTCCCCCTCTCTGCATGGCCAGACCCTCTTTCTTGTAATCTGTGCACTCGAGGTGACAGAGGGGACCCAGGGCGCAAACGTGCCCAACCTCCTGGAGCCCTGGCTGGGATCCGGGAGGCGAATGGCACCTCATAGGGACTTCCAGGGAAGTCCGGCCATCTAGTCGCCCCATAGGAAAGCATTGCGGGCGACCAGATGGCCGAGGCGAGAGGGGCGACCAGATGGCCGGGACCGAAATGACGCCAATCTGCCTGCCCCGGGCCTGCAGGGCTCTGGGGCTGCAGGGCTCCGGGGGCTGCAGAGCTACCGGGCTCCGGGGCTGCAGGGCTCCGGGGCTTCAGTCCTCCCCGGGCCCTGATGGACCCTCTGTCCCGGGCGTCCCAGACCCCCCTGGCCGGCTCACAGGACGGAGGGGTATTCCCGCACCACCGGGCCATGCCGGATGGGGCTGAAGCCCCGGGCCCGGTCCCAGGCCCGGCTCCCGGACCCTAGGCCAGGCCTGGGAGAGCCTCCCCTGGGCTGCAGGGCTCCAGGGCTCCAGGGCTCCAAGGCTCAGGGGCTGCAGAGCTCTGTGGGCTGCAGGGCTTTGGGGCTGCCGGGCTCGGGGGCTCCAGGGCTGCAGGGCTCGGGGGCTCCGGGGCTGCAGGGCTCAGGGGCTCCGTGGCTGCAGGCATCCAGGGCTGCAGGGCTCGGGGGCTGCAGGGCTCCTCGGGGGCTCCAGGGCTCCCGGGCTCCGGGGCTCCGGGGCTGCAGGGCTCCGGGGCTCCAGGGCTCTAGGGCTCCAGGGATCCAGGGCTGCTGGGCTCCAGGGCTTGCAGGCTCCAGGGCAGCAGGGCTCCAGGGCTTGGAACCCATGGAGCCCGTCCCCGGTACTTTGCCACTCTGCGGCCCGGAGGAGGGAGCCCCGGATGCATGGAAGGTGTTGCCTGAGCATCGCCCATCTGGTCCACAGCAGGGAACCACCAGCCCCGGGAGGGTGTTTGGGCATACCCTTGCACCTACTAATCTGGAGGAAAATTACCCCCCTTTCTTGTAATCTGTGCGCTCGAGGTGACAGAGGGGACCCAGGGCGCAAACGTGCCCGACCTCCTGGAGCCCTGGCTGGGATCCGGGAGGCGAATGGCACCTCATAGGGACTTCCAGGGAAGTCCGGCCATCTAGTTGCCCCATAGGAAAGCATTGCGGGCGACCAGATGGCCGAGGCGAGAGGGGCGACCAGATGGCCGGGACCGAAATGACGCCAATCTGCCTGCAGGGCTCTGGGGCTGCAGGGCTCCGGGGGCTGCAGAGCTACAGGGCTCCGGGGCTGCAGGGCTCCGGGGCTTCAGTCCTCCCCGGGCCCTGATGGACCCTCTGTCCCGGGCGCCCGGTCCCCCCTGGCCGGCTCACAGGACGGAGGGGTATTCCCGCACCACCGGGCCATGCCGGATGGGGCTCAAGCCCCGTGCCCGGTCCCAGGCCTGGCTCCCGGACCCTAGGCCAGGCCCGGGAGAGCCTCCTCTGGGCTGCAGGGCTCCAGGGCTACAGGGCTCGGGGGCTGCGAGCTCTGTAGGCTGCAGGGCTTCGGGGCTGCCGGGCTCGCGGGCTCCAGGGCTCCAGGGCTCGGGGGCTCCGGGGCTGCAGGGCTCAGGGGCTCCGTGGCTGCAGGCATCCGGGGCTGCAGGGCTCGGGGGCTGCAGGGCTCCTCGGGGGCTCCAGGGCTCCCGGGCTCCGGGGCTGCAGGGCTCCGGGGCTCCAGGGCTCTAGGGCTCCAGGGATCCAGGGCTGCTGGGCTCCAGGGCTCGGGGGCTCCAGGGCAGCAGGGCTCCAGGGCTTGGGACCCATGGAGCCCGTCCCGGGTACTTTGCCACTCTGCGGACCGGAGGAGGGAGCCCCTAATGCCTGGGAGGTGATGCCCGGGCATCGCTCATCTGGTCCCCAGCAGGGAACCACCAGCCCCGGGAGGGTGTTTGGGCATACCCTTGCACCTACTAATCCGGAGGAAAATTACCCCCCTTTCTTGTAATCCATGCACTCGAGGTGACAGAGGGGACCCAGGGCACAAACGTGCCCGACCTCCTGGAGCCCTGGCTGGAATCCGGGAGGCGAATGGCACCTCATAGGGACTTCCAGGGAAGTCCGGCCATCTAGTCGCCCCATAGGAAAGCATTGCGGGCGACCAGATGGCCGAGGCGAGAGGGGCGACCCGATTGCCGGGACCGAAATGACACCAATCTGCCTGCCCCGGGCCTGTAGGGCTCAGGAGCTGCAGGGCTCTGGGGCTCTGGGGCTCCGGGGCTCTGGGGCTCCGGGGCTGCAGGGCAAGGGGACTGCAGGGCTCCACAGCTTGGGGGGCTGCAGGGCTCCGGGGCTGCAGGGCTCGGGTTCTCCAGGGCTCCAGGGCTCCAGGGCTCCAGGGCTGCAGGGCTCCGGGGCTGCTGGGCTCCAGGGCTCCGGGGCGGCTGGGCTCCGGGGCTCCAGGGCCTGGGACCCATGGAACCCGTTCCGGGTACTTTGCCACACTGCGGCCCGGAGGAGGGAGCCCCGGATGCCTGGGAGGTGTTGCCCGGGCATCGCCCATCTGGTCCCCAGCAGGAAACCACCAGCCCCGGGAGGGTGTTTGGGCATACCCTTGCACCTACTAATCCGGAGGAAAATTACCCCCCTTTCTTGTAATCCGTGCACTCGAGGTGACAGAGGCGACCCAGGGCGCAAAAGTGCCCGACCTCCTGGAGCCCTAGCTGGGATCCGGGAGGCAAATGGCACCTCATAGGGACTTCCAGGGACGTCCGGCCATCTAGTCACCCCATAGGAAAGCATTGCGGGCGACCAGATGGCCGAGGCGAGAGGGGCGACCAGATGGCCGGGACCGAAATAACACCAATCTGCCTGCCCCAGGCCTGCAGGGCTCTGGGGCTGCAGAGCTACAGGGCTCCAGAGCTGCAGGGCTCCGGGGCTTCAGGCCTCCCCGGGCCCTGATGGACCCTCTGTCCCGGGCGCCCGGACCCCCCTGGCCGGCTCACAGGACGGAGGGGTATTCCCGCACCACCGGGCCATGCCGGATGGGGCTCAAGCCCCGTGCCCGGTCCCAGGCCCGGCTCCCGGACCCTAGGCCAGGCCCGGGAGAGCCTCCTCTGGGCTGCAGGGCTCTAGGGCTACAGGGATCAGGGGCTGCAGAGCTCTGTGGGCTGCAGGGCTTTGGGGCTGCCGGGCTCGGGGGCTCCAGGGCTGCAGGGCTCGGGGGCTCCGGGGCTGCAGGGCTCAGGGGCTCCGTGGCTGCAGGCATCCAGGGCTGCAGGGCTCGGGGGCTGCAGGGCTCCTCGGGGGCTCCAGGGCTCCCGGGCTCCGGGGCTGCAGGGCTCCGGGGCTCCAGGGCTGCAGGGCTCCGGGGCTCCAGGGCTCTAGGGCTCCAGGGATCCAGGGCTGCTGGGCTCCAGGGCTCGCAGGCTCCAGGGCAGCAGGGCTCCAGGGCTTGGAACCCATGGAGCCCGTCCCCGGTACTTTGCCACTCTGCGGCCCGGAGGAGGGAGCCCCGGATGCATGGAAGGTGTTGCCCGGGCATCGCCCATCTGGTCCACAGCAGGGAACCACCAGCCCCGGGAGGGTGTTTGGGCATACTCTTGCACCTACTAATCCGGAGGAAAATTACCCCCCTTTCTTGTAATCCGTGCACTCGAGGTGACAGAGGGGACCCAGGGCGCAAACGTGCCCGACCTCCTGGAGCCCTGGCTGGGATCCGGGAGGCGAATGGCACCTCATAGGGACTTCCAGGGAAGTCCGGCCATCTAGTCGCCCCATAGGAAAGCATTGCGGGCAACCAGATGGCTGAGGCGAAAGGGGCGACCAAAAGGCCGGGACCAAAATGACGCCAATCGGCCTGCCCCGGGCCTGTAGGGCTCAGGAGCTGCAGGGCTCCGGGGCTCCGGGGCTGCAGGGCTCGGGGACTGCAGGGCTCCACGGCTCGGGGGGCTGCAGCGCTCCGGGGCTCCAGGGCTCCGGGGCTCCGGGGCTCCGGGGCTCCGGGGCTGAGGGGCTCCGGGGCTGCTGGGCTCCAGGGCTCGGGGGCTCCAGGGCATGAGGGCTCCAGGGCTCCAAGGCTCCGGGGCTCCAGGGCCCGGGACCCATGGAGCCCGTCCCGGGTACTTTGCCACTCTGCGGCCCGGAGGAGGGAGCCCCGGATGCATGGAAGGTGTTGCCCGGGCATCGCCCATCTGGTCCACAGCAGGGAACCACCAGCCCCGGGAGGGTGTTTGGGCATACCCTTGCACCTACTAATCCGGAGGAAAATTACCCCCCTTTCTTGTAATCTGTGCACTCGAGGTGACAGAGGGGACCCAGGGCGCAAACGTGCCCAACCTCCTGGAGCCCTGGCTGGGATCCGGGAGGCGAATGGCACCTCATAGGGACTTCCAGGGAAGTCCGGCCATCTAGTCGCCCCATAGGAAAGCATTGCGGGCGACCAGATGGCCGAGGCGAGAGGGGCGACCAGATGGCCGGGACCGAAATGACGCCAATCTGCCTGCCCCGGGCCCTGGGGCTGCAGGGCTCCGGGGGCGGCAGAGCTACAGGGCTCCGGGGCTGCAGGGCTCCGGGGCTTCAGTCCTCCCCGGGCCCTGATGGACCCTCTGTCCCGGGCGCCCGGTCCCCCCTGGCCGGCTCACAGGACGGAGGGGTATTCCCGCACCACCGGGCCATGCCGGATGGGGCTCAAGCCCCGTGCCCGGTCCCAGGCCTGGCTCCCGGACCCTAGGCCAGGCCCGGGAGAGCCTCCTCTGGGCTGCAGGGCTCCAGGGCTACAGGGCTCGGGGGCTGCGAGCTCTGTAGGCTGCAGGGCTTCGGGGCTGCCGGGCTCGCGGGCTCCAGGGCTCCAGGGCTCGGGGGCTCCGGGGCTGCAGGGCTCAGGGGCTCCGTGGCTGCAGGCATCCGGGGCTGCAGGGCTCGGGGGCTGCAGGGCTCCTCGGGGGCTCCAGGGCTCCCGGGCTCCGGGGCTGCAGGGCTCCGGGGCTCCAGGGCTCTAGGGCTCCAGGGATCCAGGGCTGCTGGGCTCCAGGGCTCGGGGGCTCCAGGGCAGCAGGGCTCCAGGGCTTGGGACCCATGGAGCCCGTCCCGGGTACTTTGCCACTCTGCGGACCGGAGGAGGGATCCCCTAATGCCTGGGAGGTGATGCCCGGGCATCGCTCATCTGGTCCCCAGCAGGGAACCACCAGCCCCGGGAGGGTGTTTGGGCATACCCTTGCACCTACTAATCCAGAGGAAAATTACCCCCCTTTCTTGTAATCCATGCACTCGAGGTGACAGAGGGGACCCAGGGCACAAACGTGCCCGACCTCCTGGAGCCCTGGCTGGAATCCGGGAGGCGAATGGCACCTCATAGGGACTTCCAGGGAAGTCCGGCCATCTAGTCGCCCCATAGGAAAGCATTGCGGGCGACCAGATGGCCGAGGCGAGAGGGGCGACCCGATTGCCGGGACCGAAATGACACCAATCTGCCTGCCCCGGGCCTGTAGGGCTCAGGAGCTGCAGGGCTCCGGGGCTCTGGGGCTCCGGGGCTCTGGGGCTCCGGGGCTGCAGGGCAAGGGGACTGCAGGGCTCCACAGCTTGGGGGGCTGCAGGGCTCCGGGGCTGCATGGCTCAGGTTCTCCAGGGCTCCAGGGCTCCAGGGCTCCAGGGCTGCAGGGCTCCAGGGCTGCTGGGCTCCAGGGCTCCGGGGCGGCTGGGCTCCGGGGCTCCAGGGCCTGGGACCCATGGAACCCGTTCCGGGTACTTTGCCACACTGCGGCCCGGAGGAGGGAGCCCCGGATGCCTGGGAGGTGTTGCCCGGGCATCGCCCATCTGGTCCCCAGCAGGAAACCACCAGCCCCGGGAGGGTGTTTGGGCATACCCTTGCACCTACTAATCCGGAGGAAAATTACCCCCCTTTCTTGTAATCCGTGCACTCGAGGTGACAGAGGGGACCCAGGGCGCAAAAGTGCCCGACCTCCTGGAGCCCTAGCTGGGATCCGGGAGGCAAATGGCACCTCATAGGGACTTCCAGGGACGTCCGGCCATCTAGTCACCCCATAGGAAAGCATTGCGGGCGACCAGATGGCCGAGGCGAGAGGGGCGACCAGATGGCCGGGACCGAAATAACACCAATCTGCCTGCCCCAGGCCTGCAGGGCTCTGGGGCTGCAGGGCTCTGGGGCTGCAGAGCTACAGGGCTCCAGGGCTGCAGGGCTCCGGGGCTTCAGGCCTCCCCGGGCCCTGATGGACCCTCTGTCCCGGGCGCCCTTGACCCCCCCCGGCCGGCTCGCAGGATGGAGGGTTATTCCCGCACCACCGGGCCCTGCTGGACGGGGCTCAAGCCCCGGGCCCGGTCCCTGGCCCGGCTCCCGGACCCTAGGCCAGGCCCGGGAGAGCCTCCCCTAGGCTGCAGGGCTACAGGGCTACAGGGCTCGGGGGCTGCAGGGCTCCATGGACTGCAGGACTTCGGGGCTGCCGGGCATGGGGGCTCCAGGGCTGCAGGCATCCGGGGCTGCAGGGCTCGGGGGCTGCAGGGCTCCTCGGGGGCTCCACAGCTCCCGGGCTCTGGGGCTGCAGGTCTCCAGGGCTGCAGGGCTCCGGGGGGGCTCCAGGGGCTGTAGGGCTCCAGGGGCTCCAGGGCTGCAGGGCTCCAGGGCTGCAGGGCTGCAGGGCTCCATGGGGACTACAGGGCTCCAGGGGCTGTAGGGCTCCGGGGGCTCCAGGACGGAGGGGTATTCCCGCACCACCGGGCCCTGCCGGATGGGGCTCAAGCCGCGGGCCCACTCCCGGTCTCTGCTTCTGAAACCCTAGCCAGGCTGGGGAAAGAGCCGCCCTTGCCTCTGATGAACGCCTGGAACCTCGGCCGGCTTGCAGGACGGGGAAGCTCCAGCAAACCCATGGCTGGCCGGACGGAGCTCAAGCCCCGGGCCCGCTCCCGGTCTCTGCTTCCGAAACCCTAGCCCGGCCGGGGAGAGCCTCCCTTGGCCCTGATGAACGCCCGGAACCTCAGCCGGCTTGCGGGACGGGGAGGCTCCAGCAACCCCATGGCCTACCGGACGGAGCTCAAGCCCCGGGCCCAGTCCCTGCTTCCAAAACCCTAGCCAGCCCGGGGAGAGCCTCCCTTGGCCCCATAAACGCCCGGAACCTCGGCCGGCTTGCAGGACGGAGCTCAGGCCCCAGGCCTCAGGCCCAGACTACCAACACTAGCCGGGCCCGGGGAGAGCCTCCCCGTAGATCCCCCTGTCCCCAGCACCTGGACCCTGGGCCGGAACCAAGGAGGGTTAAGCCCAGGACACGTCCTCTCCCCGACGGCCTGCCCGGGAGCCCATTTTTGTCGACTATTAAGCCCCCACGTAGTGGGGGCTTACAGAACTTTGGGAAAGGACAAAAGTTGGAGTTAGCCCGTCCGCCAGCCTGCAGGGCCATCTGGTCACCCAGCCCGCAGGGCCATCTGGTCACGCAGCCAGGCGACCAGATGACCCGGGACGACCCAGCGCCCGGATGGCCTGGGAGGGTGCCGTACCCAGTCGCCCTTGCAGTCCAGCGAGGGTGGCCAGGCGCTGCTGCTTGCCTCCCTGCTCGACTTGCCCATTCAGCAGTGGGAAGGGGAGGCCCGCCGGCGGCGGCCCAGGCCATCTGGTCACCCTGCCGACCCGCAAGGGAAGGTGTGGCCCCCATCCCCGCACCCCGGTGGGGCAGGGAGGGGAGGGAGAGGCCCCCGTGCCGGAGGGCATGTGGTGGAGGCAGCCTCCCGCAGGCCCGTGTTACCCCCTCCACATCCATCCCGCCGGCCAGGCGGCAGAGGGACCCACCCCTGGGTGTGGTGGAGGGAGGCTTCTGCGGGCGCCCACGCACGGAAAGAGACAAAAGCTTGGCTCAGAGGATGACTTTCAATAGATCGCAGCGAGGTAGCTGCTCTGCTACTTACGAAACCCTGACCCAGAATCAGGTTGTCTACGAATGATTTAGCACTGGGTGCCCCACGAACATGGGCCTGATCAAACTCAGAGGAAAAGGACCATCGGCAAGGGGCTGAGAGGCAGGAGCGTCCCGGGCCCCTGAGGGGCCCTGGCGGGCAGGCCCCGGGATGCCTTCCCCCTCTCAGCATGGCCAGACCTCATGGAAGTCTGCCTGATCAAACTCGGTGAAAAATGACCATCGAACCCTGATAAAAACAACCATCGACAATGGGCCGAGAGGCAGAAGCATCCACGGGCCCCTGGGGGCCCCTAGCGGGTGGGTACTGGGACGCCTTCCCCCTCTCAGCATGGCCAGACCTCACGGAGGTATGCCTGATCAAACTCTGAGGAAAACGACCATCGGCAAGGGGCTGAGAGGCAGGAGCGTCCCCGGGCCCCTGGGGGCCCCTGGCAGGCAGGCTCCAGGACGCCTCCCTCCCTCTCAGCATGGCCAGACCTCATGAAAGTCTGCCTGATCAAACTCGGAGAAAAACAACCATCGAACTTGGAGAAAAACGACCATCGGCAAGGGGCCAAGAGGCAGAAGTGTCCCCGGGCCCCTGGGGGCCCCTGTCGGGCAGGCCCCGGGATGCCTTCCCTCTCTCAGCATGACCAGACCTCATGGAAGTCTGCCTGATGAAACTCGGAGAAAAACGACCATCGAACCCTGATAAAAACGACCATCGACAAGGGGCCGAGAGGCAGAAGCATCCACGGGCCCCTGGGGGCCCCTGGCGGGCGGGCCCCGGGATCCATTCCCCCTCTCAGCATGACCAGACCTCACTGAGGTATGCCTGATCAAACTCGGAGACAAACAACCATCGGCAAGGGGCTGAGAGGCAGGAGCGTCCCAGGGCCCCTGGGGGACCCTGGCAGGCCCTGGGATGCCTCCCCCCCTCTCAGCATGGCTGGACCTCCTGGAAGTCTACCTGATCAAACTCGGCGAAAAACAACCATCTAACTCGGAGAAAAACGACCATCGGCAAAGGGCCAGGAGGCAGAAGTGTCCCCGGGCCCCTGGGGGCCCCTGGCGGGCAGGCCCGGGACACCTTCCCCCTCTCTGCATGGCCAGACCTCACGGAGGTCTGTGCCTTATCAAACTCGGAGAAAAAGGACCATCGGCAAGGGGCTGACAGGCAGGAGCGTCCCCGGGCCCCTGGGGGCCCCTGGCAGGCGGGCCCTGGGATGCCTTCCCCCTCTCAGCATGGCCAGACCTCATGGAAGTCTGCCTGATCAAACTCGGAGAAAAACGACCATCGAACCCTGATAAAAACGACCATCAACAATGGGCAGGAGTGTCCCTGGGCCCCTGGGGGCCCCTGGCGGGCGGGCCCCGGGACGCCTTCCCCCTCTCAGCATGGCCAGACCTCACGGAGGTATGCCTGATCAAACTCGGAGAAAAACAAATATCGAACTCGGAGAAAAACGACCATCGGCAAGGGGCTGGAAGGCTGAAGCGTCCCCGGGCCCCTGGGGGCCCCTGGCGGGAGGGCCCCGGGATGCCTCCCCCCTCTCAGCATGGCCAGACCTCATGGAAGTCTGCCTGATCAAACTCGGAGAAAAACGACCATCGGCAAGGGGCTGAGAGGCAGAAGCGTCCCCGGGCCCCTGGGGGCCCCTGGCAGGCGGGCCCGGGATGCCTTCCCCCTCTCAGCATGGCCGGACCTCACGGAGGTCTGTGCCTGATCAAACTCGGAGAAAAACGACCATCGGCAAGGGGCTGAGAGGCAGGAGCGTCCCCGGGCCCCTGGGGGCCCCTGGCGGGAGGGCCCCGGGATGCCTCTCCCCTCTCAGCATGGCCGGACCTCATGGAAGTCTGCCTGATCAAACTCGGAGAAAAACAACCATCGAACTTGGAGAAAAACGACCATCGGCAAGGGGCCAAGAGGCAGAAGCGTCCCCGGGCCCCTGGGGGCCCCTGGCGGGTGGGCCCCAGGAAACCTTTCCCCCTTAGCATGGCCAGACCTCATGGAAGTCTGCCTGATGAAACTCGGAGAAAAACAACCATCGAACCCTGATAAAAACGACCATCGACAAGGGGCCGAGAGGCAGAAGCATCCACGGGCCCCTGGGGGCCCCTGGCGGGTGGGCCCCGGGACGCCTTACCCCTCTCAGCATGGCCAGACCTCACAGAGGTATGCCTGATCAAACTCGGAGACAAACGACCATCGGCAAGGGGCTGAGAGGCAGGAGCGTCCCCGGGCCCCTGGGGGACCCTGGCAGGCCCCGGGATGCCTCCCCCCCTCTCAGCATGGCCGGACCTCCTGGAAGTCTGCCTGATCAAACTCGGCGAAAAACAACCATCTAACTCAGAGAAAAACGACCATCGGCAAGGGGCCAAGAGGCAGAAGTGTCCCGGGGCCCCTGGGGGCCCCTGGCGGGCCGGCCCGGGACACCTTCCCCCTCTCAGCATGGCCAGACCTCACGGAGGTCTGTGCCTTATCAAACTCGGAGAAAAAGGACCAACGGCAAGGGGCTGACAGGCAGGAGCGTCCCCGGGCCCCTGGGGGCCCCTGGCGGGCGGGCCCTGGGA
This sequence comes from Lissotriton vulgaris, assembly GCF_964263255.1. Taxonomy (NCBI): domain Eukaryota; kingdom Metazoa; phylum Chordata; class Amphibia; order Caudata; family Salamandridae; genus Lissotriton; species Lissotriton vulgaris. The sequence goes on from NC_141699.1 coordinate 626,147,548, forward strand.
TGCCTTCCCCCTCTCAGCATGGCCAGACCTCATGGAAGTCTGCCTGATCAAACTCAGAGAAAAACGACCATCGAACCTTGATAAAAACGACCATCAACAATGGGCAGGAGCGTCCCCGGGCCCCTGGGGGCCACTGGCGGGCGGGCCCCGGGACGCCTTTCCCCTCTCAGCATGGCCAGACCTCACGGAGGTATGCCTGATCAAACTCGGAGAAAAACAAATATCGAACTCGGAGAAAAACGACCATCGGCAAGGGGCTGAGAGGCTGAAGCGTCCCCGGGCCCCTGGGGGCCCCTGTCAGGCAGGCCCCGGGATGCCTCCCCCCTCCCAGCATGGCCAGACCTCATGGAAGTCTGCCTGATCAAACTCGGCGAAAAACGACCATCGAACTCGGAGAAAAAGGACCAACGGCAAGGGGCTGACAGGCAGGAGCGTCCCCGGGCCCCTGGGGGCCCCTGGCGGGCGGGCCCTGGGATGCCTTCCCCCTCTCAGCATGGCCAGACCTCATGGAAGTCTGCCTGATCAAACTCAGAGAAAAACGACCATCGAACCTTGATAAAAACGACCATCAACAATGGGCAGGAGCGTCCCCGGGCCCCTGGGGGCCACTGGCGGGCGGGCCCCGGGACGCCTTTCCCCTCTCAGCATGGCCAGACCTCACGGAGGTATGCCTGATCAAACTCGGAGAAAAACAAATATCGAACTCGGAGAAAAACGACCATCGGCAAGGGGCTGAGAGGCTGAAGCGTCCCCGGGCCCCTGGGGGCCCCTGTCAGGCAGGCCCCGGGATGCCTCCCCCCTCCCAGCATGGCCAGACCTCATGGAAGTCTGCCTGATCAAACTCGGAGAAAAACGACCATCGAACTCGGAGAAAAACGACCATCGGCAAGGGGCTGAGAGGCAGAAGCGTCCCCGGGCCCCTGGGGGCCCCTGGGGGCTCCTGGCAGGCGGGCCCGGGATGCCTTCCCCCTCTCAGCATGGCCGGACCTCACGGAGGTCTGTGCCTGATCAAACTCGGAGAAAAAGGACCATCGGCAAGGGGCTGAGAGGCAGGAGCGTCCCCGGGCCCCTGGGGGCCCCTGGCAGGTGGGCCCCGGGACACCTTCCCCCTCAAACTTGGTGAAAAAGGACCATCGGCAAGGGGCTGAGAGGCAAGAGTGTCCCCAGGACACTGGGGGCCCCGGTGGGCAGGCTCCAGGGCTGCCTACCCCTGATTCAGAATCTCCGGAGGTCTGACTGACCCTCTCCCTAGTAATCCGGAGGAACATTACCCCCCTTTCTTGTAATCTGTGCACTCGAAGTCACACAGGGGACCCAAGGCACGAACGAGCCCGACCTCCTGGAGCCCTGGCTGGGATCCGGGAGGCGAATGGCACCTCATCGGGACTTCCAGGGAAGTTCGGTCATCTGGTCGCCCCATTGGAAAGCATTGCGGGCGACCAGATGGCCGAGGCGAGAGGGGCGACCAGATGGCCGGGACCGAAATGACGCCAATCTGCCTGCAGGGCTCTGGGGCTGCAGGGCTCCGGGGGCTGCAGAGCTACAGGGCTCCGGGGCTGCAGGGCTCCGGGGCTTCAGTCCTCCCCGGGCCCTGATGGACCCTCTGTCCCGGGCGCCCGGTCCCCCCTGGCCGGCTCACAGGACGGAGGGGTATTCCCGCACCACCGGGCCATGCCGGATGGGGCTCAAGCCCCGTGCCCGGTCCCAGGCCTGGCTCCCGGACCCTAGGCCAGGCCCGGGAGAGCCTCCTCTGGGCTGCAGGGCTCCAGGGCTACAGGGCTCGGGGGCTGCGAGCTCTGTAGGCTGCAGGGCTTCGGGGCTGCCGGGCTCGCGGGCTCCAGGGCTCCAGGGCTCGGGGGCTCCGGGGCTGCAGGGCTCAGGGGCTCCGTGGCTGCAGGCATCCGGGGCTGCAGGGCTCGGGGGCTGCAGGGCTCCTCGGGGGCTCCAGGGCTCCCGGGCTCCGGGGCTGCAGGGCTCCGGGGCTCCAGGGCTCTAGGGCTCCAGGGATCCAGGGCTGCTGGGCTCCAGGGCTCGGGGGCTCCAGGGCAGCAGGGCTCCAGGGCTTGGGACCCATGGAGCCCGTCCCGGGTACTTTGCCACTCTGCGGACCGGAGGAGGGAGCCCCTAATGCCTGGGAGGTGATGCCCGGGCATCGCTCATCTGGTCCCCAGCAGGGAATCACCAGCCCCGGGAGGGTGTTTGGGCATACCCTTGCACCTACTAATCCGGAGGAAAATTACCCCCCTTTCTTGTAATCCATGCACTCGAGGTGACAGAGGGGACCCAGGGCACAAACGTGCCCGACCTCCTGGAGCCCTGGCTGGAATCCGGGAGGCGAATGGCACCTCATAGGGACTTCCAGGGAAGTCCGGCCATCTAGTCGCCCCATAGGAAAGCATTGCGGGCGACCAGATGGCCGAGGCGAGAGGGGCGACCCGATTGCCGGGACCGAAATGACACCAATCTGCCTGCCCCGGGCCTGTAGGGCTCAGGAGCTGCAGGGCTCCGGGGCTCTGGGGCTCCGGGGCTCTGGGGCTCCGGGGCTGCAGGGCAAGGGGACTGCAGGGCTCCACAGCTTGGGGGGCTGCAGGGCTCCGGGGCTGCAGGGCTCGGGTTCTCCAGGGCTCCAGGGCTCCAGGGCTCCAGGGCTCCAGGGCTCCGGGGCTGCTGGGCTCCAGGGCTCCGGGGCGGCTGGGCTCCGGGGCTCCGGGGCTCCAGGGCCTGGGACCCATGGAACCCGTTCCGGGTACTTTGCCACACTGCGGCCCGGAGGAGGGAGCCCCGGATGCCTGGGAGGTGTTGCCCGGGCATCGCCCATCTGGTCCCCAGCAGGAAACCACCAGCCCCGGGAGGGTGTTTGGGCATACCCTTGCACCTACTAATCCGGAGGAAAATTACCCCCCTTTCTTGTAATCCGTGCACTCGAGGTGACAGAGGGGACCCAGGGCGCAAAAGTGCCCGACCTCCTGGAGCCCTAGCTGGGATCCGGGAGGCAAATGGCACCTCATAGGGACTTCCAGGGACGTCCGGCCATCTAGTCACCCCATAGGAAAGCATTGCGGGCGACCAGATGGCCGAGGCGAGAGGGGCGACCAGATGGCCGGGACCGAAATAACACCAATCTGCCTGCCCCAGGCCTGCAGGGCTCTGGGGCTGCAGAGCTACAGGGCTCCAGAGCTGCAGGGCTCCGGGGCTTCAGGCCTCCCCGGGCCCTGATGGACCCTCTGTCCCGGGCGCCCGGACCCCCCTGGCCGGCTCACAGGACGGAGGGGTATTCCCGCACCACCGGGCCATGCCGGATGGGGCTCAAGCCCAGTGCCCGGTCCCAGGCCCGGCTCCCGGACCCTAGGCCAGGCCCGGGAGAGCCTCCTCTGGGCTGCAGGGCTCTAGGGCTACAGGGATCAGGGGCTGCAGAGCTCTGTGGGCTGCAGGGCTTTGGGGCTGCCGGGCTCGGGGGCTCCAGGGCTGCAGGGCTCGGGGGCTCCGGGGCTGCAGGGCTCAGGGGCTCCGTGGCTGCAGGCATCCAGGGCTGCAGGGCTCGGGGGCTGCAGGGCTCCTCGGGGGCTCCAGGGCTCCCGGGCTCCGGGCTGCAGGGCTCCGGGGCTCCAGGGCTCTAGGGCTCCAGGGATCCAGGGCTGCTGGGCTCCAGGGCTCGCAGGCTCCAGGGCAACAGGGCTCCAGGGCTTGGAACCCATGGAGCCCGTCCCCGGTACTTTGCCACTCTGCGGCCCGGAGGAGGGAGCCCCGGATGCATGGAAGGTGTTGCCCGGGCATCGCCCATCTGGTCCACAGCAGGGAACCACCAGCCCCGGGAGGGTGTTTGGGCATACTCTTGTACCTACTAATCCGGAGGAAAATTACCCCCCTTTCTTGTAATCCGTGCACTCGAGGTGACAGAGGGGACCCAGGGCGCAAACGTGCCCGACCTCCTGGAGCCCTGGCTGGGATCCGGGAGGCGAATGGCACCTCATAGGGACTTCCAGGGAAGTCCGGCCATCTAGTCGCCCCATAGGAAAGCATTGCGGGCAACCAGATGGCTGAGGCGAAAGGGGCGACCAAAAGGCCGGGACCAAAATGACGCCAATCGGCCTGCCCCGGGCCTGTAGGGCTCAGGAGCTGCAGGGCTCCGGGGCTCCGGGGCTGCAGGGCTCGGGGACTGCAGGGCTCCACGGCTCGGGGGGCTGCAGCGCTCCGGGGCTCCAGGGCTCCGGGGCTCCGGGGCTCCGGGGCTGAGGGGCTCCGGGGCTGCTGGGCTCCAGGGCTCGGGGGCTCCAGGGCTCCAAGGCTCCGGGGCTCCAGGGCCCGGGACCCATGGAGCCCGTCCCGGGTACTTTGCCACTCTGCGGCCCGGAGGAGGGAGCCCCGGATGCATGGAAGGTGTTGCCCGGGCATCGCCCATCTGGTCCACAGCAGGGAACCACCAGCCCCGGGAGGGTGTTTGGGCATACCCTTGCACCTACTAATCCGGAGGAAAATTACCCCCCTTTCTTGTAATCTGTGCACTCGAGGTGACAGAGGGGACCCAGGGCGCAAACGTGCCCAACCTCCTGGAGCCCTGGCTGGGATCCGGGAGGCGAATGGCACCTCATAGGGACTTCCAGGGAAGTCCGGCCATCTAGTCGCCCCATAGGAAAGCATTGCGGGCGACCAGATGGCCGAGGCGAGAGGGGCGACCAGATGGCCGGGACCGAAATGACGCCAATCTGCCTGCCCCGGGCCCTGGGGCTGCAGGGCTCCGGGGGCGGCAGAGCTACAGGGCTCCCGGGCTGCAGGGCTCCGGGGCTTCAGTCCTCCCCGGGCCCTGATGGACCCTCTGTCCCGGGCGCCCGGTCCCCCCTGGCCGGCTCACAGGACGGAGGGGTATTCCCGCACCACCGGGCCATGCCGGATGGGGCTCAAGCCCCGTGCCCGGTCCCAGGCCTGGCTCCCGGACCCTAGGCCAGGCCCGGGAGAGCCTCCTCTGGGCTGCAGGGCTCCAGGGCTACAGGGCTCGGGGGCTGCGAGCTCTGTAGGCTGCAGGGCTTCGGGGCTGCCGGGCTCGCGGGCTCCAGGGCTCCAGGGCTCGGGGGCTCCGGGGCTGCAGGGCTCAGGGGCTCCGTGGCTGCAGGCATCCGGGGCTGCAGGGCTCGGGGGCTGCAGGGCTCCTCGGGGGCTCCAGGGCTCCCGGGCTCCGGGGCTGCAGGGCTCCGGGGCTCCAGGGCTCTAGGGCTCCAGGGATCCAGGGCTGCTGGGCTCCAGGGCTCGGGGGCTCCAGGGCAGCAGGGCTCCAGGGCTTGGGACCCATGGAGCCCGTCCCGGGTACTTTGCCACTCTGCGGACCGGAGGAGGGAGCCCCTAATGCCTGGGAGGTGATGCCCGGGCATCGCTCATCTGGTCCCCAGCAGGGAACCACCAGCCCCGGGAGGGTGTTTGGGCATACCCTTGCACCTACTAATCCGGAGGAAAATTACCCCCCTTTCTTGTAATCCATGCACTCGAGGTGACAGAGGGGACCCAGGGCACAAACGTGCCCGACCTCCTGGAGCCCTGGCTGGAATCCGGGAGGCGAATGGCACCTCATAGGGACTTCCAGGGAAGTCCGGCCATCTAGTCGCCCCATAGGAAAGCATTGCGGGCGACCAGATGGCCGAGGCGAGAGGGGCGACCCGATTGCCGGGACCGAAATGACACCAATCTGCCTGCCCCGGGCCTGTAGGGCTCAGGAGCTGCAGGGCTCCGGGGCTCTGGGGCTCCGGGGCTCTGGGGCTCCGGGGCTGCAGGGCAAGGGGACTGCAGGGCTCCACAGCTTGGGGGGCTGCAGGGCTCCGGGGCTGCAGGGCTCAGGTTCTCCAGGGCTCCAGGGCTCCAGGGCTCCAGGGCTGCAGGGCTCCGGGGCTGCTGGGCTCCAGGGCTCCGGGGCGGCTGGGCTCCGGGGCTCCAGGGCCTGGGACCCATGGAACCCGTTCCGGGTACTTTGCCACACTGCGGCCCGGAGGAGGGAGCCCCGGATGCCTGGGAGGTGTTGCCCGGGCATCGCCCATCTGGTCCCCAGCAGGAAACCACCAGCCCCGGGAGGGTGTTTGGGCATACCCTTGCACCTACTAATCCGGAGGAAAATTACCCCCCTTTCTTGTAATCCGTGCACTCGAGGTGACAGAGGGGACCCAGGGCGCAAAAGTGCCCGACCTCCTGGAGCCCTAGCTGGGATCCGGGAGGCAAATGGCACCTCATAGGGACTTCCAGGGACGTCCGGCCATCTAGTCACCCCATAGGAAAGCATTGCGGGCGACCAGATGGCCGAGGCGAGAGGGGCGACCAGATGGCCGGGACCGAAATAACACCAATCTGCCTGCCCCAGGCCTGCAGGGCTCTGGGGCTGCAGGGCTCTGGGGCTGCAGAGCTACAGGGCTCCAGGGCTGCAGGGCTCCGGGGCTTCAGGCCTCCCCGGGCCCTGATGGACCCTCTGTCCCGGGCGCCCTTGACCCCCCCCGGCCGGCTCGCAGGATGGAGGGTTATTCCCGCACCACCGGGCCCTGCTGGACGGGGCTCAAGCCCCGGGCCCGGTCCCTGGCCCGGCTCCCGGACCCTAGGCCAGGCCCGGGAGAGCCTCCCCTAGGCTGCAGGGCTACAGGGCTACAGGGCTCGGGGGCTGCAGGGCTCCATGGACTGCAGGACTTCGGGGCTGCCGGGCATGGGGGCTCCAGGGCTGCAGGGCTCGGGGGCTCCGGGGCTGCAGGGCTCAGGGGCTCCCGGGCTGCAGGCATCCGGGGCTGCAGGGCTCGGGGGCTGCAGGGCTCCTCGGGGGCTCCACAGCTCCCGGGCTCTGGGGCTGCAGGGCTCCAGGGCTGCAGGACTCCGGGGGGGCTCCAGGGGCTGTAGGGCTCCAGGGGCTCCAGGGCTGCAGGGCTCCAGGGCTGCAGGGCTCCAGGGCTGCAGGGCTGCAGGGCTCCATGGGGACTACAGGGCTCCAGGGGCTGTAGGGCTCCGGGGGCTCCAGGACGGAGGGGTATTCCCGCACCACCGGGCCCTGCCGGATGGGGCTCAAGCCGCGGGCCCGCTCCCGGTCTCTGCTTCTGAAACCCTAGCCAGGCTGGGGAAAGAGCCGCCCTTGCCTCTGATGAACGCCTGGAACCTCGGCCGGCTTGCAGGACGGGGAAGCTCCAGCAAACCCATGGCTGGCCGGACGGAGCTCAAGCCCCGGGCCCGCTCCCGGTCTCTGCTTCCGAAACCCTAGCCCGGCCGGGGAGAGCCTCCCTTGGCCCTGATGAACGCCCGGAACCTCAGCCGGCTTGCGGGACGGGGAGGCTCCAGCAACCCCATGGCCTACCGGACGGAGCTCAAGCCCCGGGCCCAGTCCCTGCTTCCAAAACCCTAGCCAGCCCGGGGAGAGCCTCCCTTGGCCCCATAAACGCCCGGAACCTCGGCCGGCTTGCAGGACGGAGCTCAGGCCCCAGGCCTCAGGCCCAGACTACCAACACTAGCCGGGCCCGGGGAGAGCCTCCCGGTAGATCCCCCTGTCCCCAGCACCTGGACCCTGGGCCGGAACCAAGGAGGGTTAAGCCCAGGACACGTCCTCTCCCCGACGGCCTGCCCGGGAGCCCATTTTTGTCGACTATTAAGCCCCCACGTAGTGGGGGCTTACAGAACTTTGGGAAAGGACAAAAGTTGGAGTTAGCCCGTCCGCCAGCCTGCAGGGCCATCTGGTCACCCAGCCCGCAGGGCCATCTGGTCACGCAGCCAGGCGACCAGATGACCCGGGACGACCCAGCGCCCGGATGGCCTGGGAGGGTGCCGTACCCAGTCGCCCTTGCAGTCCAGCGAGGGTGGCCAGGCGCTGCTGCTTGCCTCCCTGCTCGACTTGCCCATTCAGCAGTGGGAAGGGGAGGCCCGCCGGCGGCGGCCCAGGCCATCTGGTCACCCTGCCGACCCGCAAGGGAAGGTGTGGCCCCCATCCCCGCACCCCGGTGGGGCAGGGAGGGGAGGGAGAGGCCCCCGTGCCGGAGGGCATGTGGTGGAGGCAGCCTCCCGCAGGCCCGTGTTACCCCCTCCACATCCATCCCGCCGGCCAGGCGGCAGAGGGACCCACCCCTGGGTGTGGTGGAGGGAGGCTTCTGCGGGCGCCCACGCACGGAAAGAGACAAAAGCTTGGCTCAGAGGATGACTTTCAATAGATCGCAGCGAGGTAGCTGCTCTGCTACTTACGAAACCCTGACCCAGAATCAGGTTGTCTACGAATGATTTAGCACTGGGTGCCCCACGAACATGGGCCTGATCAAACTCAGAGGAAAAGGACCATCGGCAAGGGGCTGAGAGGCAGGAGCGTCCCGGGCCCCTGAGGGGCCCTGGCGGGCAGGCCCCGGGATGCCTTCCCCCTCTCAGCATGGCCAGACCTCATGGAAGTCTGCCTGATCAAACTCGGTGAAAAATGACCATCGAACCCTGATAAAAACAACCATCGACAATGGGCCGAGAGGCAGAAGCATCCACGGGCCCCTGGGGGCCCCTAGCGGGTGGGTACTGGGACGCCTTCCCCCTCTCAGCATGGCCAGACCTCACGGAGGTATGCCTGATCAAACTCTGAGGAAAACGACCATCGGCAAGGGGCTGAGAGGCAGGAGCGTCCCCGGGCCCCTGGGGGCCCCTGGCAGGCAGGCTCCAGGACGCCTCCCTCCCTCTCAGCATGGCCAGACCTCATGAAAGTCTGCCTGATCAAACTCGGAGAAAAACAACCATCGAACTTGGAGAAAAACGACCATCGGCAAGGGGCCAAGAGGCAGAAGTGTCCCCGGGCCCCTGGGGGCCCCTGTCGGGCAGGCCCCGGGATGCCTTCCCTCTCTCAGCATGACCAGACCTCATGGAAGTCTGCCTGATGAAACTCGGAGAAAAACGACCATCGAACCCTGATAAAAACGACCATCGACAAGGGGCCGAGAGGCAGAAGCATCCACGGGCCCCTGGGGGCCCCTGGCGGGCGGGCCCCGGGATCCATTCCCCCTCTCAGCATGACCAGACCTCACTGAGGTATGCCTGATCAAACTCGGAGACAAACAACCATCGGCAAGGGGCTGAGAGGCAGGAGCGTCCCAGGGCCCCTGGGGGACCCTGGCAGGCCCTGGGATGCCTCCCCCCCTCTCAGCATGGCTGGACCTCCTGGAAGTCTACCTGATCAAACTCGGCGAAAAACAACCATCTAACTCGGAGAAAAACGACCATCGGCAAAGGGCCAGGAGGCAGAAGTGTCCCCGGGCCCCTGGGGGCCCCTGGCGGGCAGGCCCGGGACACCTTCCCCCTCTCTGCATGGCCAGACCTCACGGAGGTCTGTGCCTTATCAAACTCGGAGAAAAAGGACCATCGGCAAGGGGCTGACAGGCAGGAGCGTCCCCGGGCCCCTGGGGGCCCCTGGCAGGCGGGCCCTGGGATGCCTTCCCCCTCTCAGCATGGCCAGACCTCATGGAAGTCTGCCTGATCAAACTCGGAGAAAAACGACCATCGAACCCTGATAAAAACGACCATCAACAATGGGCAGGAGTGTCCCTGGGCCCCTGGGGGCCCCTGGCGGGCGGGCCCCGGGACGCCTTCCCCCTCTCAGCATGGCCAGACCTCACGGAGGTATGCCTGATCAAACTCGGAGAAAAACAAATATCGAACTCGGAGAAAAACGACCATCGGCAAGGGGCTGAGAGGCTGAAGCGTCCCCGGGCCCCTGGGGGCCCCTGGCGGGAGGGCCCCGGGATGCCTCCCCCCTCTCAGCATGGCCAGACCTCATGGAAGTCTGCCTGATCAAACTCGGAGAAAAACGACCATCGGCAAGGGGCTGAGAGGCAGAAGCGTCCCCGGGCCCCTGGGGGCCCCTGGCAGGCGGGCCCGGGATGCCTTCCCCCTCTCAGCATGGCCGGACCTCACGGAGGTCTGTGCCTGATCAAACTCGGAGAAAAACGACCATCGGCAAGGGGCTGAGAGGCAGGAGCGTCCCCGGGCCCCTGGGGGCCCCTGGCGGGAGGGCCCCGGGATGCCTCTCCCCTCTCAGCATGGCCGGACCTCATGGAAGTCTGCCTGATCAAACTCGGAGAAAAACAACCATCGAACTTGGAGAAAAACGACCATCGGCAAGGGGCCAAGAGGCAGAAGCGTCCCCGGGCCCCTGGGGGCCCCTGGCGGGTGGGCCCCAGGAAACCTTTCCCCCTTAGCATGGCCAGACCTCATGGAAGTCTGCCTGATGAAACTCGGAGAAAAACAACCATCGAACCCTGATAAAAACGACCATCGACAAGGGGCCGAGAGGCAGAAGCATCCACGGGCCCCTGGGGGCCCCTGGCGGGTGGGCCCCGGGACGCCTTACCCCTCTCAGCATGGCCAGACCTCACAGAGGTATGCCTGATCAAACTCGGAGACAAACGACCATCGGCAAGGGGCTGAGAGGCAGGAGCGTCCCCGGGCCCCTGGGGGACCCTGGCAGGCCCCGGGATGCCTCCCCCCCTCTCAGCATGGCCGGACCTCCTGGAAGTCTGCCTGATCAAACTCGGCGAAAAACAACCATCTAACTCAGAGAAAAACGACCATCGGCAAGGGGCCAAGAGGCAGAAGTGTCCCGGGGCCCCTGGGGGCCCCTGGCGGGCCGGCCCGGGACACCTTCCCCCTCTCAGCATGGCCAGACCTCACGGAGGTCTGTGCCTTATCAAACTCGGAGAAAAAGGACCATCGGCAAGGGGCTGACAGGCAGGAGCGTCCCCGGGCACCTGGGGGCCCCTGGCGGGCGGGCCCCGGGATGCCTTCCCCCTCTCAGCATGGCCAGACCTCATGGAAGTCTGCCTGATCAAACTCAGAGAAAAACGACCATCGAACCTTGATAAAAACGACCATCAACAATGGGCAGGAGCGTCCCCGGGCCCCTGGGGGCCACTGGCGGGCGGGCCCCGGGACGCCTTTCCCCTCTCAGCATGGCCAGACCTCACGGAGGTATGCCTGATCAAACTCGGAGAAAAACAAATATCGAACTCGGAGAAAAACGACCATCGGCAAGGGGCTGAGAGGCTGAAGCGTCCCCGGGCCCCTGGGGGCCCCTGGCAGGCAGGCCCCGGGATGCCTCCCCCCTCCCAACATGGCCAGACCTCATGGAAGTCGGCCTGATCAAACTCGGAGAAAAACGACCATCGAACTCGGAGAAAAACGACCATCGGCAAGGGGCTGAGAGGCAGAAGCGTCCCCGGGCCCCTGGGGGCCCCTGGGGGCTCCTGGCAGGCGGGCCCGGGATGCCTTCCCCCTCTCAGCATGGCCGGACCTCACGGAGGTCTGTGCCTGATCAAACTCGGAGAAAAAGGACCATCGGCAAGGGGCTGAGAGGCAGGAGCGTCCCCGGGCCCCTGGGGGCCCCTGGCAGGTGGGCCCCGGGACACCTTCCCCCTCAAACTTGGTGAAAAAGGACCATCGGCAAGGGGCTGAGAGGCAAGAGTGTCCCCAGGACACTGGGGGCCCCGGTGGGCAGGCTCCAGGGCTGCCTACCCCTGATTCAGAATCTCCGGAGGTCTGACTGACCCTCTCCCTAGTAATCCGGAGGAACATTACCCCCCTTTCTTGTAATCTGTGCACTCGAAGTCACACAGGGGACCCAAGGCACGAACGAGCCCGACCTCCTGGAGCCCTGGCTGGGATCCGGGAGGCGAATGGCACCTCATAGGGACTTCCAGGGAAGTCCGGCCATCTAGTCGCCCCATAGGAAAGCATTGCGGGCAACCAGATGGCTGAGGCGAAAGGGGCGACCAGAAGGCCGGGACCAAAATGACGCCAATCGGCCTGCCCCGGGCCTGTAGGGCTCAGGAGCTGCAGGGCTCCGGTGCTCCGGGGCTGCAGGGCTCGGGGACTGCAGGGCTCCACGGCTCGGGGGGCTGCAGCGCTCCGGGGCTCCAGGGCTCCGGGGCTCCGGGGCTCCGGGGCTGAGGGGCTGAGGGGCTCCGGGGCTGCTGGGCTCCAGGGCTCGGGGGCTCCAGGGCAGGAGGGCTCCAGGGCTCCAAGGCTCCGGGGCTCCAGGGCCCGGGACCCATGGAGCCCGTCCCGGGTACTTTGCCACTCTGCGGCCCGGAGGAGGGAGCCCCGGATGCATGGAAGGTGTTGCCCGGGCATCGCCCATCTGGTCCACAGCAGGGAACCACCAGCCCCGGGAGGGTGTTTGGGCATACCCTTGCACCTACAAACCCGGAGGAAAATTACCCCCCTTTCTTGTAATCTGTGCACTCGAGGTGACAGAGGGGACCCAGGGCGCAAACGTGCCCGACCTCCTGGAGCCCTGGCTGGGATCCGGGAGGCGAATGGCACCTCATAGGGACTTCCAGGGAAGTCCGGCCATCTAGTCGCCCCATAGGAAAGCATTGCGGGCGACCAGATGGCCGAGGCGAGAGGGGCGACCAGATGGCCGGGACCGAAATGACGCCAATCTGCCTGCCCCGGGCCTGCAGGGCTCTGGGGCTGCAGGGCTCCGGGGGCTGCAGAGCTACAGGGCTCCGGGGCTGCAGGGCTCCGGGGCTTCAGTCCTCCCCGGGCCCTGATGGACCCTCTGTCTCGGGCATCCCAGACCCCCCTGGCCGGCTCACAGGACGGAGGGGTATTCCCGCACCACCGGGCCATGCCGGATGGGGCTGAAGCCCCGGGCCCGGTCCCAGGCCCGGCTCCCGGACCCTAGGCCAGGCCTGGGAGAGCCTCCCCTGGGCTGCAGGGCTCCAGGGCTCCAGGGCTCAGGGGCTGCAGAGCTCTGTGGGCTGCAGGGCTTTGGGGCTGCCGGGCTCGGGGGCTCCAGGGCTGCAGGGCTCGGGGGCTCCGGGGCTGCAGGGCTCAGGGGCTCCGTGGCTGCAGGCATCCAGGGTTGCAGGGCTCGGGGGCTGCAGGGCTCCTCGGGGGCTCCAGGGCTCCCGGGCTCCGGGGCTGCAGGGCTCCGGGGCTCCAGGGCTCTAGGGCTCCAGGGATCCAGGGCTGCTGGGCTCCAGGGCTCGCAGGCTCCAGGGCAGCAGGGCTCCAGGGCTTGGAACCCATGGAGCCCGTCCCCGGTACTTTGCCACTCTGCGGCCCGGAGGAGGGAGCCCCGGATGCATGGAAGGTGTTGCCCGGGCATCGCCCATCTGGTCCACAGCAGGGAACCACCAGCCCCGGGAGGGTGTTTGGGCATACCCTTGCACCTACTAATCCGGAGGAAAATTACCCCCCTTTCTTGTAATCTGTGCACTCGAGGTGACAGAGGGGACCCAGGGCGCAAACGTGCCCGACCTCCTGGAGCCCTGGCTGGGATCCGGGAGGCGAATGGCACCTCATAGGGACTTCCAGGGAAGTCCGGCCATCTAGTTGCCCCATAGGAAAGCATTGCGGGCGACCAGATGGCCGAGGCGAGAGGGGCGACCAGATGGCCGGGACCGAAATGACGCCAATCTGCCTGCAGGGCTCTGGGGCTGCAGGGCTCCGGGGGCTGCAGAGCTACAGGGCTCCAGGGGCTGCAGGGCTCCGGGGCTTCAGTCCTCCCCGGGCCCTGATGGACCCTCTGTCCCGGGCGCCCGGACTCCCCTGGCCGGCTCACAGGACGGAGGGGTATTCCCGCACCACCGGGCCATGCCGGATGGGGCTCAAGTCCCGTGCCCGGTCCCAGGCCCGGCTCCCGGACCCTAGGCCAGGCCCGGGAGAGCCTCCTCTGGGCTGCAGGGCTCCAGGGCTACAGGGCTCAGGGGCTGCAGAGCTCTGTGGGCTGCAGGGCTTTGGGGCTGCCGGGCTCGGGGGCTGCAGGGCTCGGGGGCTCCGGGGCTGCAGGGCTCAGGGGCTCCGTGGCTGCAGGCATCCAGGGCTGCAGGGCTCGGGGGCTGCAGGGCTCCTCGGGGGCTCCAGGGCTCCCGGGCTCCGGGGCTGCAGGGCTCCGGGGCTCCAGGGCTCTAGGGCTCCAGGGATCCAGGGCTGCTGGGCTCCAGGGCTCGCAGGCTCCAGGGCAGCAGGGCTCCAGGGCTTGGAACCCATGGAGCCCGTCCCCGGTACTTTGCCACTCTGCGGCCCGGAGGAGGGAGCCCCGGATGCATGGAAGGTGTTGCCCGGGCATCGCCCATCTGGTCCACAGCAGGGAACCACCAGCCCCGGGAGGGTGTTTGGGCATACTCTTGCACCTACTAATCCGGAGGAAAATTACCCCCCTTTCTTGTAATCCGTGCACTCGAGGTGACAGAGGGGACCCAGGGCGCAAACGTGCCCGACCTCCTGGAGCCCTGGCTGGGATCCGGGAGGCGAATGGCACCTCATAGGGACTTACAGGGAAGTCAGGCCATCTAGTCGCCCCATAGGAAAGCATTTCGGGCAACCAGATGGCTGAGGCGAAAGGGGCGACCAGAAGGCCGGGACCAAAATGACGCCAATCGGCCTGCCCCGGGCCTGTAGGGCTCAGGAGCTGCAGGGCTCCGGGGCTCCGGGGCTGCAGGGCTCGGGGACTGCAGGGCTCCACGGCTCGGGGGGCTGCAGCGCTCCGGGGCTCCAGGGCTCCGGGGCTCCGGGGCTGAGGGGCTCCGGGGCTGCTGGGCTCCAGGGCTCGGGGGCTCCAGGGCAGGAGGGCTCCAGGGCTCCAAGGCTCCGGGGCTCCAGGGCCCGGGACCCATGGAGCCCGTCCCGGGTACTTTGCCACTCTGCGGCCCGGAGGAGGGAGCCCCGGATGCATGGAAGGTGTTGCCCGGGCATCGCCCATCTGGTCCACAGCAGGGAACCACCAGCCCCGGGAGGGTGTTTGGGCATACCCTTGCACCTACTAATCCGGAGGAAAATTACCCCCCTTTCTTGTAATCTGTGCACTCGAGGTGACAGAGGGGACCCAGGGCGCAAACGTGCCCAACCTCCTGGAGCCCTGGCTGGGATCCGGGAGGCGAATGGCACCTCATAGGGACTTCCAGGGAAGTCCGGCCATCTAGTCGCCCCATAGGAAAGCATTGCGGGCGACCAGATGGCCGAGGCGAGAGGGGCGACCAGATGGCCGGGACCGAAATGACGCCAATCTGCCTGCCCCGGGCCTGCAGGGCTCTGGGGCTGCAGGGCTCCGGGGGCTGCAGAGCTACAGGGCTCCGGGGCTGCAGGGCTCCGGGGCTTCAGTCCTCCCCGGGCCCTGATGGACCCTCTGTCTCGGGCGTCCCAGACCCCCCTGGCCGGCTCACAGGACGGAGGGGTATTCCCGCACCACCGGGCCATGCCGGATGGGGCTGAAGCCCCGGGCCCGGTCCCAGGCCCGGCTCCCGGACCCTAGGCCAGGCCTGGGAGAGCCTCCCCTGGGCTGCAGGGCTCCAGGGCTCCAGGGCTCAGGGGCTGCAGAGCTCTGTGGGCTGCAGGGCTTTGGGGCTGCCGGGCTCGGGGGCTCCAGGGCTGCAGGGCTCGGGGGCTCCGGGGCTGCAGGGCTCAGGGGCTCCGTGGCTGCAGGCATCCAGGGCTGCAGGGCTCGGGGGCTGCAGGGCTCCTCGGGGGCTCCAGGGCTCCCGGGCTCCGGGGCTGCAGGGCTCCGGGGCTCCAGGGCTCTAGGGCTCCAGGGATCCAGGGCTGCTGGGCTCCAGGGCTCGCAGGCTCCAGGGCAGCAGGGCTCCAGGGCTTGGAACCCATGGAGCCCGTCCCCGGTACTTTGCCACTCTGCGGCCCGGAGGAGGGAGCCCCGGATGCATGGAAGGTGTTGCCCGGGCATCGCCCATCTGGTCCACAGCAGGGAACCACCAGCCCCGGGAGGGTGTTTGGGCATACCCTTGCACCTACTAATCCGGAGGAAAATTACCCCCCTTTCTTGTAATCTGTGCACTCGAGGTGACAGAGGGGACCCAGGGCGCAAACGTGCCCGACCTCCTGGAGCCCTGGCTGGGATCCGGGAGGCGAATGGCACCTCATAGGGACTTCCAGGGAAGTCCGGCCATCTAGTTGCCCCATAGGAAAGCATTGTGGGCGACCAGATGGCCGAGGCGAGAGGGGCGACCAGATGGCCGGGACCGAAATGACGCCAATCTGCCTGCAGGGCTCTGGGGCTGCAGGGCTCCGGGGGCTGCAGAGCTACAGGGCTCCGGGGCTGCCGGGCTCCGGGGCTTCAGTCCTCCCCGGGCCCTGATGGACCCTCTGTCCCGGGCGCCCGGACCCCCCTGGCCGGCTCACAGGACGGAGGGGTATTCCCGCACCACCGGGCCATGCCGGATGGGGCTCAAGCCCCGTGCCCGGTCCCAGGCCCGGCTCCCGGACCCTAGGCCAGGCCCGGGAGAGCCTCCTCTGGGCTGCAGGGCTCCAGGGCTACAGGGCTCAGGGGCTGCAGAGCTCTGTGGGCTGCAGGGCTTTGGGGCTGCCGGGCTCGGGGGCTCCAGGGCTGCAGGGCTCGGGGGCTCCGGGGCTGCAGGGCTCAGGGGCTCCGTGGCTGCAGGCATCCAGGGCTGCAGGGCTCGGGGGCTGCAGGGCTCCTCGGGGGCTCCAGGGCTCCCGGGCTCCGGGGCTGCAGGGCTCCGGGGCTCCAGGGCTCTAGGGCTCCAGGGATCCAGGGCTGCTGGGCTCCAGGGCTCGGGGGCTCCAGGGCAGCAGGGCTCCAGGGCTTGGGACCCATGGAGCCCGTCCCGGGTACTTTGCCACTCTGCGGACCGGAGGAGGGAGCCCCTAATGCCTGGGAGGTGTTGCCCGGGCATCGCTCATCTGGTCCCCAGCAGGGAACCACCAGCCCCGGGAGGGTGTTTGGGCATACCCTTGCACCTACTAATCCGGAGGAAAATTACCCCCCTTTCTTGTAATCCATGCACTCGAGGTGACAGAGGGGACCCGGGGCACAAATGTGCCCGACCTCCTGGAGCCCTGGCTGGAATCCGGGAGGCGAATGGCACCTCATAGGGACTTCCAGGGAAGTCCGGCCATCTAGTCGCCCCATAGGAAAGCATTGCGGGCGACCAGATGGCCGAGGCGAGAGGGGCGACCCGATTGCCGGGACCGAAATGACACCAATCTGCCTGCCCCGGGCCTGTAGGGCTCAGGAGCTGCAGGGCTCCGGGGCTCTGGGGCTCCGGGGCTCTGGGGCTCCGGGGCTGCAGGGCAAGAGGCAAGGGGACTGCAGGGCTCCACAGCTTGGGGGGCTGCAGGGCTCCGGGGCTGCAGGGCTCGGGTTCTCCAGGGCTCCAGGGCTCCAGGGCTCCGGGGCGGCTGGGCTCCGGGGCTCCAGGGCCTGGGACCCATGGAACCCGTTCCGGGTACTTTGCCACACTGCGGCCCGGAGGAGGGAGCCCTGGATGCCTGGGAGGTGTTGCCCGGGCATCGCCCATCTGGTCCGCAGCAGGAAACCACCAGCCCCGGGAGGGTGTTTGGGCATACCCTTGCACCTACTAATCCGGAGGAAAATTACCCCCCTTTCTTGTAATCCGTGCACTCGAGGTGACAGAGGGGACCCAGGGCGCAAAAGTGCCCGACCTCCTGGAGCCCTGGCTGGGATCCGGGAGGCAAATGGCACCTCATAGGGACTTCCAGGGACGTCCGGCCATCTAGTCACCCCATAGGAAAGCATTGCGGGCGACAAGATGACCGAGGCGAGAGGGTCGACCAGATGGCCGGGACCGAAATAACACCAATCTGCCTGCCCCAGGCCTGCAGGGCTCCGGGGGCTGCAGAGCTACAGGGCTCCAGGGCTGCAGGGCTCCGGGGCTTCAGGCCTCCCCGGGCCCTGATGGACCCTCTGTCCCGGGCGCCCTTGACCCCCCCCGGCCGGCTCGCAGGATGGAGGGTTATTCCCGCACCACCGGGCCCTGCTGGATGGGGCTCAAGCCCCGGGCCCGGTCCCTGGCCCAGCTCCCGGACCCTAGGCCAGGCCCGGGAGAGCCTCCCCTAGGCTGCAGGGCTACAGGGCTACAGGGCTCGGGGGCTGCAGGGCTCCATGGACTGCAGGACTTCGGGGCTGCCGGGCATGGGGGCTCCTGGGCTGCAGGGCTCGGGGGCTCCGGGGCTGCAGGGCTCAGGGGCTCCCGGGCTGCAGGCATCCGGGGCTGCAGGGCTCGGGGGCTGCAGGGCTCCTCGGGGGCTCCACAGCTCCCGGGCTCCGGGGCTGCAGGGCTCCAGGGCTCCAGGGCTGCAGGGCTCCGGGGGGGCTCAAGGGGCTGTAGGGCTCCAGGGGCTCCAGGGCTGCAGGGCTCCAGGGCTCCAGGGCTGCAGGGCTGCAGGGCTCCATGGGGACTACAGGGCTCCAGGGGCTGTAGGGCTCCGGGGGCTCCAGGACGGAGGGGTATTCCCGCACCTCCGGGCCCTGCCGGATGGGGCTCAAGCCGCGGGCCCGCTCCGGTCTCTGCTTCTGAAACCCTAGCCAGGCTGGGGAAAGAGCCGCCCTTGCCTCTGATGAACGCCTGGAACCTCGGCCGGCTTGCAGGACGGGGAAGCTCCAGCAAACCCATGGCTGGCCGGACGGAGCTCAAGCCCCGGGCCCGCTCCCGGTCCCTGCTTCCGAAACCCTAGCCCAGCCGGGGAGAGCCTCCCTTGGCCCTGATGAACGCCCGGAACCTCAGCCGGCTTGCGGGACGGGGAGGCTCCAGCAACCCCATGGCCTACCGGACGGAGCTCAAGCCCCGGGCCCGGTCCCTGCTTCCAAAACCCTAGCCAGCCCAGGGAGAGCCTCCCTTGGCCCGATAAACGCCCGGAACCTCGGCCGGCTTGCAGGACGGAGCTCAGGCCCCAGGCCTCAGGCCCAGCCTACCAACCCTAGCCGGGCCCGGGGAGAGCCTCCCAGTAGATCCCCCTGTCCCCAGCACCTGGACCCTGGGCCGGAACCAAGGAGGGTTAAGCCCAGGACACGTCCTCTCCCCGACGGCCTGCCCGGGAGCCCATTTTTGTCGACTATTAAGCCCCCACGTAGTGGGGGCTTACAGAACTTTGGGAAAGGACAAAAGTTGGAGTTAGCCCGTCCGCCAGCCTGCAGGGCCATCTGGTCACCCAGCCCGCAGGGCCATCTGGTCACGCAGACAGGCGACCAGATGACCCGGGACGACCCAGCGCCCGGATGGCCTGGGAGGGTGCCGTACCCAGTCGCCCTTGCAGTCCAGCGAGGGTGGCCAGGCGCTGCTGCTTGCCTCCCTGCTCGACTTGCCCATTCAGCAGTGGGAAGGGGAGGCCCGGATGGCGGCGGCCCAGGCCATCTGGTCACACTGCCGACCCGCAAGGGAAGGTGTGGCCCCCATCCCCACACCCCGGTGGGGCAGGGAGGGGAGGGAGAGGCCCCCGTGCCGGAGGGCATGTGGTGGAGGCAGCCTCCAGCAGGCCCGTGTTACCCCCTCCACATCCATCCCGCCGGCCAGGCGGCAGAGGGACCCACCCCTGGGTGTGGTGGAGGGAGGCTTCTGCGGGCGCCCACGCACGGAAAGAGACAAAAGCTTGGCTCAGAGGATGACTTTCAATAGATCGCAGCGAGGTAGCTGCTCTGCTACTTACGAAACCCTGACCCAGAATCAGGTTGTCTACGAATGATTTAGCACTGGGTGCCCCACGAACATGGGCCTGATCAAACTCAGAGGAAAAGGACCATCGGCAAGGGGCTGAGAGGCAGGAGCGTCCCCGGGCCCCTGAGGGGCCCTGGCGGGCAGGCCCCGGGATGCCTTCCCCCTCTCAGCATGGCCAGACCTCATGGAAGTCTGCCTGATCAAACTCGGAGAAAAATGACCATCGAACCCTGATAAAAACAACCATCGACAATGGGCCGAGAGGCAGAAGCATCCACGGGCCCCTGGGGGCCCCTTGCGGGTGGGTACTGGGACGCCTTCCCCCTCTCAGCATGGCCAGACCTCACGGAGGTATGCCTGATCAAACTCTGAGAAAAACGACCATCGGCAAGGAGCTGAGAGGCAGGAGCGTCCCCAGGCCCCTGGGGGCCCCTGGCAGGCAGGCTTCAGGACGCCTCCCTCCCTCTCAGCATGGCCAGACCTCATGAAAGTCTGCCTGATCAAACTCGGAGAAAAACAACCATCGAACTTGGAGAAAAACGACCATCGGCAAGGGGCCAAGAGGCAGAAGTGTCCCCGGGCCCCTGGGGGCCCCTGGCGGGCAGGCCCCGGGATGCCTTCCCTCTCTCAGCATGACCAGACCTCATGGAAGTCTGCCTGATGAAACTCGGAGAAAAACGACCATCGAACCCTGCTAAAAACGACCATCGACAAGGGGCCGAGAGGCAGAAGCATCCACGGGCCCCTGGGGGCCCCTCGCGGGCGGGCCCTGGGATGCATACCCCCTCTCAGCATGGCCAGACCTCACTGAGGTATGCCTGATCAAACTCGGAGACAAACAACCATCGGCAAGGGGCTGAGAGGCAGGAGCTTCCCAGGGCCCCTGGGGGACCCTGGCAGGCCCTGGGATGCCTCCCCCCCTCTCAGCATGGCTGGACCTCCTGGAAGTCTACCTGATCAAACTCGGCGAAAAACAACCATCTAACTCGGAGAAAAACGACCATCGGCAAGGGGCCAGGAGGCAGAAGTGTCCCCAGGCCCCTGGGGGCCCCTGGCGGGCAGGCCCGGGACACCTTCCCCCTCTCTGCATGGCCAGACCTCACGGAGGTCTGTGCCTTATCAAACTCTGAGAAAAAGGACCATCGGCAAGGGGCTGACAGGCAGGAGCGTCCCCGGGCCCCTGGGGGCCCCTGGCAGGCGGGCCCTGGGATGCCTTCCCCCTCTCAGCATGGCCAGACCTCATGGAAGTCTGCCTGATCAAACTCGGAGAAAAACGACCATCGAACCCTGATAAAAACGACCATCAACAATGGGCAGGAGTGTCCCTGGGCCCCTGGGGGCCCCTGGCGGGCGGGCCCCGGGACGCCTTCCCCCTCTCAGCATGGCCAGACCTCACGGAGGTATGCCTGATCAAACTCGGAGAAAAACAAATATTGAACTCAGAGAAAAACGACCATCGGCAAGGGGCTGAGAGGCTGAAGCGTCCCCGGGCCCCTGGGGGCCCCTGGCGGGAGGGCCCCGGGATGCCTCCCCCCTCTCAGCATGGCCAGACCTCATGGAAGTCTGCCTGATCAAACTCGGAGAAAAACGACCATCGGCAAGGGGCTGAGAGGCAGAAGCGTCCCCGGGCCCCTGGGGGCCCCTGGCAGGCGGGCCCGGGATGCCTTCCCCCTCTCAGCATGGCCGGACCTCACGGAGGTCTGTGCCTGATCAAACTCGGAGAAAAACGACCATCGGCAAGGGGCTGAGAGGCAGGAGCGTCCCCGGGCCCCTGGGGGCCCCTGGCGGGAGGGCCCCGGGATGCCTCTCCCCTCTCAGCATGGCCGGACCTCATGGAAGTCTGCCTGATCAAACTCGGAGAAAAACAACCATCGAACTTGGAGAAAAACGACCATCGGCAAGGGGCCAAGAGGCAGAAGCGTCCCTGGGCCCCTGGGGGCCCCTGGCGGGTGGGCCCCAGGAAACCTTACCCCCTTAGCATGGCCAGACCTCATGGAAGTCTGCCTGATGAAACTCGGAGAAAAACAACCATCGAACCCTGATAAAAACGACCATCGACAAGGGGCCGAGAGGCAGAAGCATCCACGGGCCCCTGGGGGCCCCTGGCGGGTGGGCCCAGGGACGCCTTACCCCTCTCAGCATGGCCAGACCTCACAGAGGTATGCCTGATCAAACTCGGAGACAAACGACCATCGGCAAAGGGCTGAGAGGCAGGAGCGTCCCCGGGCCCCTGGGGGACCCTGGCAGGCCCCGGGATGCCTCCCCCCCTCTCAGCATGGCCGGACCTCCTGGAAGTCTGCCTGATCAAACTCGGCGAAAAACAACCATCTAACTCAGAGAAAAACGACCATCGGCAGGGGGCCAAGAGGCAGAAGTGTCCCGGGGCCCCTGGGGGCCCCTGGCGGGCCGGCCCGGGACACCTTCCCCCTCTCAGCATGGCCAGACCTCACGGAGGTCTGTGCCTTATCAAACTCTGAGAAAAAGGACCATCGGCAAGGGGCTGACAGGCAGGAGCGTCCCGGGCCCCTGGGGGCCCCTGGCGGGCGGGCCCCGGATGCCTTCCCCCTCTCAGCATGGCCAGACCTCATGGAAGTCTGCCTGATCAAACTCGGGAGAAAAACGACCATCGAACCTTGATAAAAACGACCATCAACAATGGGCAGGAGCGTCCCCGGGCCCCTGGGGGCCACTGGCGGGCGGGCCCCGGGACGCCTTTCCCCTCTCAGCATGGCCAGACCTCACGGAGGTATGCCTGATCAAACTCGGAGAAAAACAAATATCGAACTCGGAGAAAAACGACCATCGGCAAGGGGCTGAGAGGCTGAAGCGTCCCCGGGCCCCTGGGGGCCCCTGGCAGGCGGGCCCCGGGATGCCTCCCCCCTCCCAGCATGGCCAGACCTCATGGAAGTCTGCCTGATCAAACTCGGAGAAAAACGACCATCGAACTCGGAGAAAAACGACCATCGGCAAGGGGCTGAGAGGCAGAAGCGTCCCCGGGCCCCTGGGGGCCCCTGGGGGCTCCTGGCAGGCGGGCCCGGGATGCCTTCCCCCTCTCAGCATGGCCGGACCTCACGGAGGTCTGTGCCTGATCAAACTCGGAGAAAAAGGACCATCGGCAAGGGGCTGAGAGGCAGGAGCGTCCCCGGGCCCCTGGGGGCCCCTGGCAGGTGGGCCCCGGGACACCTTCCCCCTCAAACTTGGTGAAAAAGGACCATCGGCAAGGGGCTGAGAGGCAAGAGTGTCCCCAGGACACTGGGGGCCCCGGTGGGCAGGCTCCAGGGCTGCCTACCCCTGATTCAGAATCTCTGGAGGTCTGACTGACCCTCTCCCTAGTAATCCGGAGGAACATTACCCCCCTTTCTTGTAATCTGTGCACTCGAAGTCACACAGGGGACCCAAGGCGCAAACGTGCCCGACCTCCTGGAGCCCTGGCTGGGATCCGGGAGGCGAATGGCACCTCATAGGGACTTCCAGGGAAGTCCGGCCATCTAGTCGCCCCATAGGAAAGCATTGCGGGCGACCAGATGGCCGAGGCGAGAGGGGCGACCAGATGGCCGGGACCGAAATGACGCCAATCTGCCTGCCCCGGGCCTGCAGGGCTCTGGGGCTGCAGGGCTCCGGGGGCTGCAGAGCTACAGGGCTCCGGGGCTGCAGGGCTCCGGGGCTTCAGTCCTCCCCGGGCCCTGATGGACCCTCTGTCTCGGGCGTCCCAGACCCCCCTGGCCGGCTCACAGGACGGAGGGGTATTCCCGCACCACCGGGCCATGCCGGATGGGGCTGAAGCCCCGGGCCCGGTCCCAGGCCCGGCTCCCGGACCCTAGGCCAGGCCTGGGAGAGCCTCCCCTGGGCTGCAGGGCTCCAGGGCTCCAGGGCTCAGGGGCTGCAGAGCTCTGTGGGCTGCAGGGCTTTGGGGCTGCCGGGCTCGGGGGCTCCAGGGCTGCAGGGCTCGGGGGCTCCGGGGCTGCAGGGCTCAGGGGCTCCGTGGCTGCAGGCATCCAGGGTTGCAGGGCTCGGGGGCTGCAGGGCTCCTCGGGGGCTCCAGGGCTCCCGGGCTCCGGGGCTGCAGGGCTCCGGGGCTCCAGGGCTCTAGGGCTCCAGGGATCCAGGGCTGCTGGGCTCCAGGGCTCGCAGGCTCCAGGGCAGCAGGGCTCCAGGGCTTGGAACCCATGGAGCCCGTCCCCGGTACTTTGCCACTCTGCGGCCCGGAGGAGGGAGCCCCGGATGCATGGAAGGTGTTGCCCGGGCATCGCCCATCTGGTCCACAGCAGGGAACCACCAGCCCCGGGAGGGTGTTTGGGCATACCCTTGCACCTACTAATCCGGAGGAAAATTACCCCCCTTTCTTGTAATCTGTGCTAACCCTGGGCGGAGTTCGCGGAGTGGGGCTTCGCGGAGCTACGCGAAGTGGGCGAGAAACTACGCCCACCTCCGCACTCCGCGTAGCCCCACTCCGCAAACACCACTGGCCGCCAGCCCCGCCACCCGCCTCCCTCCCGCCCTCCCTAAATACTTTAAAATACAATAATCAAATAATTTAAAAGCACTTACCTTGCCGCCGCTGCCCGCCGCGTCCCCGGGGCTCGCGATCTTCCGTCTTCCGTACTAATGCGCATGCGCGGGCGGCCGCGCATGCGCATTTTCTCGTGAAAATGCGCATGCGCGGCCGCCCGCGCATGCGCATTAGTACGGAAGACGGAAGACGGAAGTAAGTGAGCCCCGGGGACGCGGCGGGCAGCGGCGGCAAGGTAAGTGCTTTTTAAATTATTTGATTATTGTATTTTAAAGTATTTAGGGAGGGCGGGAGGGAGGCGGGTGGCGGCCAGCTACGCTCCGTCTGCGGAGTGCCGCCTGGCTCCGCAAGCTCCGCAAAATGCGGAGTAGGCGGCACTACGCACACTCCGCAGACGGAGCGTAGCTGGCCGCCCACCCCTAATCTGTGCACTCGAGGTGACAGAGGGGACCCAGGGCGCAAACGTGCCCGACCTCCTGGAGCCCTGGCTGGGATCCGGGAGGCGAATGGCACCTCATAGGGACTTCCAGGGAAGTCCGGCCATCTAGTTGCCCCATAGGAAAGCATTGCGGGCGACCAGATGGCCGAGGCGAGAGGGGCGACCAGATTGCCGGGACCGAAATGACGCCAATCTGCCTGCAGGGCTCTGGGGCTGCAGGGCTCCGGGGGCTGCAGAGCTACAGGGCTCCAGGGGCTGCAGGGCTCCGGGGCTTCAGTCCTCCCCGGGCCCTGATGGACCCTCTGTCCCGGGCGCCCGGACTCCCCTGGCCGGCTCACAGGACGGAGGGGTATTCCCGCACCACCGGGCCATGCCGGATGGGGCTCAAGTCCCGTGCCCGGTCCCAGGCCCGGCTCCCGGACCCTAGGCCAGGCCCGGGAGAGCCTCCTCTGGGCTGCAGGGCTCCAGGGCTACAGGGCTCAGGGGCTGCAGAGCTCTGTGGGCTGCAGGGCTTTGGGGCTGCCGGGCTCGGGGGCTCCAGGGCTGCAGGGCTCGGGGGCTCCGGAGCTGCAGGGCTCAGGGGCTCCGTGGCTGCAGGCATCCAGGGCTGCAGGGCTCGGGGGCTGCAGGGCTCCTCGGGGGCTCCAGGGCTCCCGGGCTCCGGGGCTGCAGGGCTCCGGGGCTCCAGGGCTCTAGGGCTCCAGGGATCCAGGGCTGCTGGGCTCCAGGGCTCGCAGGCTCCAGGGCAGCAGGGCTCCAGGGCTTGGAACCCATGGAGCCCGTCCCCGGTACTTTGCCACTCTGCGGCCCGGAGGAGGGAGCCCCGGATGCATGGAAGGTGTTGCCCGGGCATCGCCCATCTGGTCCACAGCAGGGAACCACCAGCCCCGGGAGGGTGTTTGGGCATACTCTTGCACCTACTAATCCGGAGGAAAATTACCCCCCTTTCTTGTAATCCGTGCACTCGAGGTGACAGAGGGGACCCAGGGCGCAAACGTGCCCGACCTCCTGGAGCCCTGGCTGGGATCCGGGAGGCGAATGGCACCTCATAGGGACTTCCAGGGAAGTCGGGCCATCTAGTCGCCCTATAGGAAAGCATTGCGGGCAACCAGATGGCTGAGGCGAAAGGGGCGACCAGAAGGCCGGGACCAAAATGACGCCAATCGGCCTGCCCCGGGCCTGTAGGGCTCAGGAGCTGCAGGGCTCCGGGGCTCCGGGGCTGCAGGGCTCGGGGACTGCAGGGCTCCACGGCTCGGGGGGCTGCAGCGCTCCGGGGCTCCAGGGCTCCGGGGCTCCGGGGCTCCGGGGCTGAGGGGCTGAGGGGCTCCGGGGCTGCTGGGCTCCAGGGTTTCAGGGCTCGGGGGCTCCAGGGCAGGAGGGCTCCAGGGCTCCAAGGCTCCGGGGCTCCAGGGCCCGGGACCCATGGAGCCCGTCCCGGGTACTTTGCCACTCTGCGGCCCGGAGGAGGGAGCCCCGGATGCATGGAAGGTGTTGCCCGGGCATCGCCCATCTGGTCCACAGCAGGGAACCACCAGCCCCGGGAGGGTGTTTGGGCATACCCTTGCACCTACTAATCCGGAGGAAAATTACCCCCCTTTCTTGTAATCTGTGCACTCGAGGTGACAGAGGGGACCCAGGGCGCAAACGTGCCCAACCTCCTGGAGCCCTGGCTGGGATCCGGGAGGCGAATGGCACCTCATAGGGACTTCCAGGGAAGTCCGGCCATCTAGTCGCCCCATAGGAAAGCATTGCGGGCGACCAGATGGCCGAGGCGAGAGGGGCGACCAGATGGCCGAGACCGAAATGACGCCAATCTGCCTGCAGGGCTCTGGGGCTGCAGGGCTCCGGGGGCTGCAGAGCTACAGGGCTCCGGGGCTGCAGGGCTCCGGGGCTTCAGTCCTCCCCGGGCCCTGATGGACCCTCTGTCCCGGGCGCCCGGTCCCCCCTGGCCGGCTCACAGGACGGAGGGGTATTCCCGCACCACCGGGCCATGCCGGATGGGGCTCAAGCCCCGTGCCCGGTCCCAGGCCTGGCTCCCGGACCCTAGGCCAGGCCCGGGAGAGCCTCCTCTGGGCTGCAGGGCTCCAGGGCTACAGGGCTCGGGGGCTGCGAGCTCTGTAGGCTGCAGGGCTTCGGGGCTGCCGGGCTCGCGGGCTCCAGGGCTCCAGGGCTCGGGGGCTCCGGGGCTGCAGGGCTCAGGGGCTCCGTGGCTGCAGGCATCCGGGGCTGCAGGGCTCGGGGGCTGCAGGGCTCCTCGGGGGCTCCAGGGCTCCCGGGCTCCGGGGCTGCAGGGCTCCGGGGCTCCAGGGCTCTAGGGCTCCAGGGATCCAGGGCTGCTGGGCTCCAGGGCTCAGGGGCTCCAGGGCAGCAGGGCTCCAGGGCTTGGGACCCATGGAGCCCGTCCCGGGTACTTTGCCACTCTGCGGACCGGAGGAGGGAGCCCCTAATGCCTGGGAGGTGATGCCCGGGCATCGCTCATCTGGTCCCCAGCAGGGAACCACCAGCCCCGGGAGGGTGTTTGGGCATACCCTTGCACCTACTAATCCGGAGGAAAATTACCCCCCTTTCTTGTAATCCATGCACTCGAGGTGACAGAGGGGACCCAGGGCACAAACGTGCCCGACCTCCTGGAGCCCTGGCTGGAATCCGGGAGGCGAATGGCACCTCATAGGGACTTACAGGGAAGTCCGGCCATCTAGTCGCCCCATAGGAAAGCATTGCGGGCGACCAGATGGCCGAGGCGAGAGGGGCGACCCGATTGCCGGGACCGAAATGACACCAATCTGCCTGCCCCGGGCCTGTAGGGCTCAGGAGCTGCAGGGCTCCGGGGCTCTGGGGCTCCGGGGCTCTGGGGCTCCGGGGCTGCAGGGCAAGGGGACTGCAGGGCTCCACAGCTTGGGGGGCTGCAGGGCTCCGGGGCTGCAGGGCTCGGGTTCTCCAGGGCTCCAGGGCTCCAGGGCTCCAGGGCTGCAGGGCTCCGGGGCTGCTGGGCTCCAGGGCTCCGGGGCGGCTGGGCTCCGGGGCTCCAGGGCCTGGGACCCATGGAACCCGTTCCGGGTACTTTGCCACACTGCGGCCCGGAGGAGGGAGCCCCGGATGCCTGGGAGGTGTTGCCCGGGCATCGCCCATCTGGTCCCCAGCAGGAAACCACCAGCCCCGGGAGGGTGTTTGGGCATACCCTTGCACCTACTAATCCGGAGGAAAATTACCCCCCTTTCTTGTAATCCGTGCACTCGAGGTGACAGAGGGGACCCAGGGCGCAAAAGTGCCCGACCTCCTGGAGCCCTAGCTGGGATCCGGGAGGCAAATGGCACCTCATAGGGACTTCCAGGGACGTCCGGCCATCTAGTCACCCCATAGGAAAGCATTGCGGGCGACCAGATGGCCGAGGCGAGAGGGGCGACCAGATGGCCGGGACCGAAATAACACCAATCTGCCTGCCCCAGGCCTGCAGGGCTCTGGGGCTGCAGAGCTACAGGGCTCCAGAGCTGCAGGGCTCCGGGGCTTCAGGCCTCCCCGGGCCCTGATGGACCCTCTGTCCCGGGCGCCCCAGACCCCCCTGGCCGGCTCACAGGACGGAGGGGTATTCCCGCACCACCGGGCCATGCCGGATGGGGCTCAAGCCCCGTGCCCGGTCCCAGGCCCGGCTCCCGGACCCTAGGCCAGGCCCGGGAGAGCCTCCTCTGGGCTGCAGGGCTGTAGGGCTACAGGGATCAGGGGCTGCAGAGCTCTGTGGGCTGCAGGGCTTTGGGGCTGCCGGGCTCGGGGGCTCCAGGGCTGCAGGGCTCGGGGGCTCCGGGGCTGCAGGGCTCAGGGGCTCCGTGGCTGCAGGCATCCAGGGCTGCAGGGCTCGGGGGCTGCAGGGCTCCTCGGGGGCTCCAGGGCTCCCGGGCTCCGGGGCTGCAGGGCTCCAGGGCTCCAGGGCTCTAGGGCTCCAGGGATCCAGGGCTGCTGGGCTCCAGGGCTCGCAGGCTCCAGGGCAGCAGGGCTCCAGGGCTTGGAACCCATGGAGCCCGTCCCCGGTACTTTGCCACTCTGCGGCCCGGAGGAGGGAGCCCCGGATGCATGGAAGGTGTTGCCCGGGCATCGCCCATCTGGTCCACAGCAGGGAACCACCAGCCCCGGGAGGGTGTTTGGGCATACTCTTGCACCTACTAATCCGGAGGAAAATTACCCCCCTTTCTTGTAATCCGTGCACTCGAGGTGACAGAGGGGACCCAGGGCGCAAACGTGCCCGACCTCCTGGAGCCCTGGCTGGGATCCGGGAGGCGAATGGCACCTCATAGGGACTTCCAGGGAAGTCCGGCCATCTAGTCGCCCCATAGGAAAGCATTGCGGGCAACCAGATGGCTGAGGCGAAAGGGGCGACCAAAAGGCCGGGACCAAAATGACGCCAATCGGCCTGCCCCGGGCCTGTAGGGCTCAGGAGCTGCAGGGCTCCGGGGCTCCGGGGCTGCAGGGCTCGGGGACTGCAGGGCTCCACGGCTCGGGGGGCTGCAGCGCTCCGGGGCTCCAGGGCTCCGGGGCTCCGGGGCTCCGGGGCTGAGGGGCTCCGGGGCTGCTGGGCTCCAGGGCTCGGGGGCTCCAGGGCAGGAGGGCTCCAGGGCTCCAAGGCTCCGGGGCTCCAGGGCCCGGGACCCATGGAGCCCGTCCCGGGTACTTTGCCACTCTGCGGCCCGGAGGAGGGAGCCCCGGATGCATGGAAGGTGTTGCCCGGGCATCGCCCATCTGGTCCACAGCAGGGAACCACCAGCCCCGGGAGGGTGTTTGGGCATACCCTTGCACCTACTAATCCGGAGGAAAATTACCCCCCTTTCTTGTAATCTGTGCACTTGAGGTGACAGAGGGGACCCAGGGCGCAAACGTGCCCAACCTCCTGGAGCCCTGGCTGGGATCCGGGAGGCAAATGGCACCTCATAGGGACTTCCAGGGAAGTCCGGCCATCTAGTCGCCCCATAGGAAAGCATTGCGGGCGACCAGATGGCCGAGGCGAGAGGGGCGACCAGATGGCCGGGACCGAAATGACGCCAATCTGCCTGCCCCGGGCCCTGGGGCTGCAGGGCTCCGGGGGCGGCAGAGCTACAGGGCTCCGGGGCTGCAGGGCTCCGGGGCTTCAGTCCTCCCCGGGCCCTGATGGACCCTCTGTCCCGGGCGCCCGGTCCCCCCTGGCCGGCTCACAGGACGGAGGGGTATTCCCGCACCACCGGGCCATGCCGGATGGGGCTCAAGCCCCGTGCCCGGTCCCAGGCCTGGCTCCCGGACCCTAGGCCAGGCCCGGGAGAGCCTCCTCTGGGCTGCAGGGCTCCAGGGCTACAGGGCTCGGGGGCTGCGAGCTCTGTAGGCTGCAGGGCTTCGGGGCTGCCGGGCTCGCGGGCTCCAGGGCTCCAGGGCTCGGGGGCTCCGGGGCTGCAGGGCTCAGGGGCTCCGTGGCTGCAGGCATCCGGGGCTGCAGGGCTCGGGGGCTGCAGGGCTCCTCGGGGGCTCCAGGGCTCCCGGGCTCCGGGGCTGCAGGGCTCCGGGGCTCCAGGGCTCTAGGGCTCCAGGGATCCAGGGCTGCTGGGCTCCAGGGCTCGGGGGCTCCAGGGCAGCAGGGCTCCAGGGCTTGGGACCCATGGAGCCCGTCCCGGGTACTTTGCCACTCTGCGGACCGGAGGAGGGAGCCCCTAATGCCTGGGAGGTGATGCCCGGGCATCGCTCATCTGGTCCCCAGCAGGGAACCACCAGCCCCGGGAGGGTGTTTGGGCATACCCTTGCACCTACTAATCCGGAGGAAAATTACCCCCCTTTCTTGTAATCCATGCACTCGAGGTGACAGAGGGGACCCAGGGCACAAACGTGCCCGACCTCCTGGAGCCCTGGCTGGAATCCGGGAGGCGAATGGCACCTCATAGGGACTTCCAGGGAAGTCCGGCCATCTAGTCGCCCCATAGGAAAGCATTGCGGGCGACCAGATGGCCGAGGCGAGAGGGGCGACCCGATTGCCGGGACCGAAATGACACCAATCTGCCTGCCCCGGGCCTGTAGGGCTCAGGAGCTGCAGGGCTCCGGGGCTCTGGGGCTCCGGGGCTCTGGGGCTCCGGGGCTGCAGGGCAAGGGGACTGCAGGGCTCCACAGCTTGGGGGGCTGCAGGGCTCCGGGGCTGCAGGGCTCAGGTTCTCCAGGGCTCCAGGGCTCCAGGGCTCCAGGGCTGCAGGGCTCCGGGGCTGCTGGGCTCCAGGGCTCCGGGCGGCTGGGCTCCGGGGCTCCAGGGCCTGGGACCCATGGAACCCGTTCCGGGTACTTTGCCACACTGCGGCCCGGAGGAGGGAGCCCCGGATGCCTGGGAGGTGTTGCCCGGGCATCGCCCATCTGGTCCCCAGCAGGAAACCACCAGCCCCGGGAGGGTGTTTGGGCATACCCTTGCACCTACTAATCCGGAGGAAAATTACCCCCCTTTCTTGTAATCCGTGCACTCGAGGTGACAGAGGGGACCCAGGGCGCAAAAGTGCCCGACCTCCTGGAGCCCTAGCTGGGATCCGGGAGGCAAATGGCACCTCATAGGGACTTCCAGGGACGTCCGGCCATCTAGTCACCCCATAGGAAAGCATTGCGGGCGACCAGATGGCCGAGGCGAGAGGGGCGACCAGATGGCCGGGACCGAAATAACACCAATCTGCCTGCCCCAGGCCTGCAGGGCTCTGGGGCTGCAGGGCTCTGGGGCTGCAGAGCTACAGGGCTCCAGGGCTGCAGGGCTCCGGGGCTTCAGGCCTCCCCGGGCCCTGATGGACCCTCTGTCCCGGGCGCCCTTGACCCCCCCCGGCCGGCTCGCAGGATGGAGGGTTATTCCCGCACCACCGGGCCCTGCTGGACGGGGCTCAAGCCCCGGGCCCGGTCCCTGGCCCGGCTCCCGGACCCTAGGCCAGGCCCGGGAGAGCCTCCCCTAGGCTGCAGGGCTACAGGGCTACAGGGCTCGGGGGCTGCAGGGCTCCATGGACTGCAGGACTTCGGGGCTGCCGGGCATGGGGGCTCCAGGGCTGCAGGGCTCGGGGGCTCCGGGGCTGCAGGGCTCAGGGGCTCCCGGGCTGCAGGCATCCGGGGCTGCAGGGCTCGGGGGCTGCAGGGCTCCTCGGGGGCTCCACAGCTCCCGGGCTCTGGGGCTGCAGGGCTCCAGGGCTGCAGGACTCCGGGGGGGCTCCAGGGGCTGTAGGGCTCCAGGGGCTCCAGGGCTGCAGGGCTCCAGGGCTGCAGGGCTCCAGGGCTGCAGGGCTGCAGGGCTCCATGGGGACTACAGGGCTCCAGGGGCTGTAGGGCTCCGGGGGCTCCAGGACGGAGGGGTATTCCCGCACCACCGGGCCCTGCCGGATGGGGCTCAAGCCGCGGGCCCGCTCCCGGTCTCTGCTTCTGAAACCCTAGCCAGGCTGGGGAAAGAGCCGCCCTTGCCTCTGATGAACGCCTGGAACCTCGGCCGGCTTGCAGGACGGGGAAGCTCCAGCAAACCCATGGCTGGCCGGACGGAGCTCAAGCCCCGGGCCCGCTCCCGGTCTCTGCTTCTGAAACCCTAGCCCGGCCGGGGAGAGCCTCCCTTGGCCCTGATGAACGCCCGGAACCTCAGCTGGCTTGCGGGACGGGGAGGCTCCAGCAACCCCATGGCCTACCGGACGGAGCTCAAGCCCCGGGCCCAGTCCCTGCTTCCAAAACCCTAACCAGCCCGGGGAGAGCCTCCCTTGGCCCCATAAACGCCCGGAACCTCGGCCGGCTTGCAGGACGGAGCTCAGGCCCCAGGCCTCAGGCCCAGACTACCAACACTAGCCGGGCCCGGGGAGAGCCTCCCGGTAGATCCCCCTGTCCCCAGCACCTGGACCCTGGGCCGGAACCAAGGAGGGTTAAGCCCAGGACACGTCCTCTCCCCGACGGCCTGCCCGGGAGCCCATTTTTGTCGACTATTAAGCCCCCACGTAGTGGGGGCTTACAGAACTTTGGGAAAGGACAAAAGTTGGAGTTAGCCCGTCCGCCAGCCTGCAGGGCCATCTGGTCACCCAGCCCGCAGGGCCATCTGGTCACGCAGCCAGGCGACCAGATGACCCGGGACGACCCAGCGCCCGGATGGCCTGGGAGGGTGCCGTACCCAGTCGCCCTTGCAGTCCAGCGAGGGTGGCCAGGCGCTGCTGCTTGCCTCCCTGCTCGACTTGCCCATTCAGCAGTGGGAAGGGGAGGCCCGCCGGCGGCGGCCCAGGCCATCTGGTCACCCTGCCGACCCGCAAGGGAAGGTGTGGCCCCCATCCCCGCACCCCGGTGGGGCAGGGAGGGGAGGGAGAGGTCCCCGTGCCGGAGGGCATGTGGTGGAGGCAGCCTCCCGCAGGCCCGTGTTACCCCCTCCACATCCATCCCGCCGGCCAGGCGGCAGAGGGACCCACCCCTGGGTGTGGTGGAGGGAGGCTTCTGCGGGCGCCCACGCACGGAAAGAGACAAAAGCTTGGCTCAGAGGATGACTTTCAATAGATCGCAGCGAGGTAGCTGCTCTGCTACTTACGAAACCCTGACCCAGAATCAGGTTGTCTACGAATGATTTAGCACTGGGTGCCCCACGAACATGGGCCTGATCAAACTCAGAGGAAAAGGACCATCGGCAAGGGGCTGAGAGGCAGGAGCGTCCCGGGCCCCTGAGGGGCCCTGGCGGGCAGGCCCCGGGATGCCTTCCCCCTCTCAGCATGGCCAGACCTCATGGAAGTCTGCCTGATCAAACTCGGTGAAAAATGACCATCGAACCCTGATAAAAACAACCATCGACAATGGGCCGAGAGGCAGAAGCATCCACGGGCCCCTGGGGGCCCCTAGCGGGTGGGTACTGGGACGCCTTCCCCCTCTCAGCATGGCCAGACCTCACGGAGGTATGCCTGATCAAACTCTGAGGAAAACGACCATCGGCAAGGGGCTGAGAGGCAGGAGCGTCCCCGGGCCCCTGGGGGCCCCTGGCAGGCAGGCTCCAGGACGCCTCCCTCCCTCTCAGCATGGCCAGACCTCATGAAAGTCTGCCTGATCAAACTCGGAGAAAAACAACCATCGAACTTGGAGAAAAACGACCATCGGCAAGGGGCCAAGAGGCAGAAGTGTCCCCGGGCCCCTGGGGGCCCCTGTCGGGCAGGCCCCGGGATGCCTTCCCTCTCTCAGCATGACCAGACCTCATGGAAGTCTGCCTGATGAAACTCGGAGAAAAACGACCATCGAACCCTGATAAAAACGACCATCGACAAGGGGCCGAGAGGCAGAAGCATCCACGGGCCCCTGGGGGCCCCTGGCGGGCGGGCCCTGGGATCCATTCCCCCTCTCAGCATGACCAGACCTCACTGAGGTATGCCTGATCAAACTCGGAGACAAACAACCATCGGCAAGGGGCTGAGAGGCAGGAGCGTCCCAGGGCCCCTGGGGGACCCTGGCAGGCCCTGGGATGCCTCCCCCCCTCTCAGCATGGCTGGACCTCCTGGAAGTCTACCTGATCAAACTCGGCGAAAAACAACCATCTAACTCGGAGAAAAACGACCATCGGCAAAGGGCCAGGAGGCAGAAGTGTCCCCGGGCCCCTGGGGGCCCCTGGCGGGCAGGCCCGGGACACCTTCCCCCTCTCTGCATGGCCAGACCTCACGGAGGTCTGTGCCTTATCAAACTCGGAGAAAAAGGACCATCGGCAAGGGGCTGACAGGCAGGAGCATCCCCGGGCCCCTGGGGGCCCCTGGCAGGCGGGCCCTGGGATGCCTTCCCCCTCTCAGCATGGCCAGACCTCATGGAAGTCTGCCTGATCAAACTCGGAGAAAAATGACCATCGAACCCTGATAAAAACGACCATCAACAATGGGCAGGAGTGTCCCTGGGCCCCTGGGGGCCCCTGGCGGGCGGGCCCCGGGACGCCTTCCCCCTCTCAGCATGGCCAGACCTCACGGAGGTATGCCTGATCAAACTCGGAGAAAAACAAATATCGAACTCGGAGAAAAACGACCATCGGCAAGGGGCTGAGAGGCTGAAGCGTCCCCGGGCCCCTGGGGGCCCCTGGCGGGAGGGCCCCGGGATGCCTCCCCCCTCTCAGCATGGCCAGACCTCATGGAAGTCTGCCTGATCAAACTCGGAGAAAAACGACCATCGGCAAGGGGCTGAGAGGCAGAAGCGTCCCCGGGCCCCTGGGGGCCCCTGGCAGGCGGGCCCGGGATGCCTTCCCCCTCTCAGCATGGCCGGACCTCACGGAGGTCTGTGCCTGATCAAACTCGGAGAAAAACGACCATCGGCAAGGGGCTGAGAGGCAGGAGCGTCCCCGGGCCCCTGGGGGCCCCTGGCGGGAGGGCCCCGGGATGCCTCTCCCCTCTCAGCATGGCCGGACCTCATGGAAGTCTGCCTGATCAAACTCGGAGAAAAACAACCATCGAACTTGGAGAAAAACGACCATCGGCAAGGGGCCAAGAGGCAGAAGCGTCCCCGGGCCCCTGGGGGCCCCTGGCGGGTGAGCCCCAGGAAACCTTTCCCCCTTAGCATGGCCAGACCTCATGGAAGTCTGCCTGATGAAACTCGGAGAAAAACAACCATCGAACCCTGATAAAAACGACCATCGACAAGGGGCCGAGAGGCAGAAGCATCCACGGGCCCCTGGGGGCCCCTGGCGGGTGGGCCCCGGGACGCCTTACCCCTCTCAGCATGGCCAGACCTCACAGAGGTATGCCTGATCAAACTCGGAGACAAACGACCATCGGCAAGGGGCTGAGAGGCAGGAGCGTCCCCGGGCCCCTGGGGGACCCTGGCAGGCCCCGGGATGCCTCCCCCCCTCTCAGCATGGCCGGACCTCCTGGAAGTCTGCCTGATCAAACTCTGCGAAAAAAAACCATCTAACTCAGAGAAAAACGACCATCGGCAAGGGGCCAAGAGGCAGAAGTGTCCCGGGGCCCCTGGGGGCCCCTGGCGGGCCGGCCCGGGACACCTTCCCCCTCTCAGCATGGCCAGACCTCACGGAGGTCTGTGCCTTATCAAACTCGGAGAAAAAGGACCAACGGCAAGGGGCTGACAGGCAGGAGCGTCCCCGGGCCCCTGGCGGGCGGGCCCCGGGATGCCTTCCCCCTCTCAGCATGGCCAGACCTCATGGAAGTCTGCCTGATCAAACTCAGAGAAAAACGACCATCGAACCTTGATAAAAACGACCATCAACAATGGGCAGGAGCGTCCCCGGGCCCCTGGGGGCCACTGGCGGGCGGGCCCCGGGACGCCTTTCCCCACTCAGCATGGCCAGACCTCATGGAAGTCTGCCTGATCAAACTCAGAGAAAAACGACCATCGAACCTTGATAAAAACGACCATCAACAATGGGCAGGAGCGTCCCCGGGCCCCTGGGGGCCACTGGCGGGCGGGCCCCGGGACGCCTTTCCCCACTCAGCATGGCCAGACCTCACGGAGGTATGCCTGATCAAACTCGGAGAAAAACAAATATCGAACTCGGAGAAAAACGACCATCGGCAAGGGGCTGAGAGGCTGAAGCGTCCCCGGGCCCCTGGGGGCCCCTGGCAGGCAGGCCCCGGGATGCCTCCCCCCTCCCAGCATGGCCAGACCTCATGGAAGTCTGCCTGATCAAACTCGGAGAAAAACGACCATCGAACTCGGAGAAAAACGACCATCGGCAAGGGGCTGAGAGGCAGAAGCGTCCCCGGGCCCCTGGGGGCCCCTGGGGGCTCCTGGCAGGCGGGCCCGGGATGCCTTCCCCCTCTCAGCATGGCCGGACCTCACGGAGGTCTGTGCCTGATCAAACTCGGAGAAAAAGGACCATCGGCAAGGGGCTGAGAGGCAGGAGCGTCCCCGGGCCCCTGGGGGCCCCTGGCAGGTGGGCCCCGGGACACCTTCCCCCTCAAACTTGGTGAAAAAGGACCATCGGCAAGGGGCTGAGAGGCAAGAGTGTCCCCAGGACACTGGGGGCCCCGGTGGTCAGGCTCCAGGGCTGCCTACCCCTGATTCAGAATCTCCGGAGGTCTGACTGACCCTCTCCCTAGTAATCCGGAGGAACATTACCCCCCTTTCTTGTAATCTGTGCACTCGAAGTCACACAGGGGACCCAAGGCACGAACGAGCCCGACCTCCTGGAGCCCTGGCTGGGATCCGGGAGGCGAATGGCACCTCATCGGGACTTCCAGGGAAGTTCGGTCATCTGGTCGCCCCATTGGAAAGCATTGCGGGCGACCAGATGGCCGAGGCGAGAGGGGCGACCAGATGGCCGGGACCGAAATGACGCCAATCTGCCTGCCCCGGGCCTGCAGGGCTCTGGGGCTGCAGGGCTCATGGGCTCCGGGGCTGCAGGGCTCAGGGGCTCCAGGGCTGCAGGCATCCGGGGCTGCAGGGCTCCGGGGCTCCAGGGCTCTAGGACTCCAGGGCTCCAGGTCTCCAGGGCTGCAGGGCTCCGGGGGCTGCTGGGCTCCAGGGCTCGGGGGCTCCAGGGTAGCAGGGCTCCAGGGGTCGGGACCCATGGAGCCCGTCCCGGGTACTTTGCCACTCTGCGGCCCAGAGGAGGGAGCCCCGGATGCCTGGGAGGTGTTGCCCGGGCATCGCCCATCTGGTCCCCAGCAGGGAACCACCAGCCCCGGGATGGTGTTTGGGCAAACCCTTGCACCTACTAATCCGGAGGAAAATTACCCCCCTTTCTTGTAATCCGTGCACTCGAGGTGACAGAGGGGACCCAGGGCGCAAACGTGCCCGACCTCCTGGAGCCCTGGCTGGGATCCGGGAGGCGAATGGCACCTCATAGGGACTTCCAGGGAAGTCCGGCCATCTAGTCGCCCCATAGGAAAGCATTGCGGGCAACCAGATGGCTGAGGCGAAAGGGGCGACCAGATGGCCGGGACCAAAATGACGCCAATCGGCCTGCCCCGGGCCTGTAGGGCTCAGGAGCTGCAGGGCTCCGGGGCTCCGGGGCTGCAGGGCTCGGGGACTGCAGGGCTCCACGGCTCGGGGGGCTGCAGCGCTCCGGGGCTCCAGGGCTCCGGGGCTCCGGGGCTCCAGGGCTGCTGGGCTCCGGGGCTGCTGGGCTCCAGGGCTTGGGGGCTCCAGGGCAGGAGGGCTCCAGGGCTCCAAGGCTCCGGGGCTCCAGGGCCCGGGACCCATGGAGCCCGTCCCGGGTACTTTGCCACTCTGCGGCCCGGAGGAGGGAGCCCCGGATGCATGGAAGGTGTTGCCCGGGCCTCGCCCATCTGGTCCACAGCAGGGAACCACCAGCCCCGGGAGGGTGTTTGGGCATACCCTTGCACCTACAAACCCGGAGGAAAATTACCCCCCTTTCTTGTAATCTGTGCACTCGAGGTGACAGAGGGGACCCAGGGCGCAAACGTGCCCGACCTCCTGGAGCCCTGGCTGGGATCCGGGAGGCGAATGGCACCTCATAGGGACTTCCAGGGAAGTCCGGCCATCTAGTCGCCCCATAGGAAAGCATTGCGGGCGACCAGATGGCCGAGGCGAGAGGGGCGACCAGATGGCCGGGACCGAAATGACGCCAATCTGCCTGCCCCGGGCCTGCAGGGCTCTGGGGCTGCAGGGCTCCAGGGGCTGCAGAGCTACAGGGCTCCGGGGCTGCAGGGCTCCGGGGCTTCAGTCCTCCCCGGGCCCTGATGGACCCTCTGTCCCGGGTGCCCCAGACCCCCCTGGCCAGCTCACAGGACGGAGGGGTATTCCAGCACCACCGGGCCATGCCGGATGGGGCTGAAGCCCCGGGCCCGGTCCCAGGCCCGGCTCCCGGACCCTAGGCCAGGCCTGGGAGAGCCTCCCCTGGGCTGCAGGGCTCCAGGGCTCCAGGGCTCAGGGGCTGCAGAGCTCTGTGGGCTGCAGGGCTTTGGGGCTGCCGGGCTCGGGGGCTCCAGGGCTGCAGGGCTCGGGGGCTCCGGGGCTGCAGGGCTCAGGGGCTCCGTGGCTGCAGGCATCCAGGGCTGCAGGGCTCGGGGGCTGCAGGGCTCCTCGGGGGCTCCAGGGCTCCCGGGCTCCGGGGCTGCAGGGCTCCGGGGCTCCAGGGCTCTAGGGCTCCAGGGATCCAGGGCTGCTGGGCTCCAGGGCTCGCAGGCTCCAGGGCAGCAGGGCTCCAGGGCTTGGAACCCATGGAGCCCGTCCCCGGTACTTTGCCACTCTGCGGCCCGGAGGAGGGAGCCCCGGATGCATGGAAGGTGTTGCCCGGGCATCGCCCATCTGGTCCACAGCAGGGAACCACCAGCCCCGGGAGGGTGTTTGGGCATACTCTTGCACCTACTAATCCGGAGGAAAATTACCCCCCTTTCTTGTAATCCGTGCAATCGAGGTGACAGAGGGGACCCAGGGCGCAAACGTGCCCGACCTCCTGGAGCCCTGGCTGGGATCCGGGAGGCGAATGGCACCTCATAGGGACTTCCAGGGAAGTCCGGCCATCTAGTCGCCCCATAGGAAAGCATTTCGGGCAACCAGATGGCTGAGGCGAAAGGGGCGACCAGAAGGCCGGGACCAAAATGACGCCAATCGGCCTGCCCCGGGCCTGTAGGGCTCAGGAGCTGCAGGGCTCCGGGGCTCCGGGGCTGCAGGGCTCGGGGACTGCAGGGCTCCACGGCTCGGGGGGCTGCAGCGCTCCGGGGCTCCAGGGCTCCGGGGCTCCGGGGCTGAGGGGCTCCGGGGCTGCTGGGCTCCAGGGCTCGGGGGCTCCAGGGCAGGAGGGCTCCAGGGCTCCAAGGCTCCGGGGCTCCAGGGCCCGGGACCCATGGAGCCCGTCCCGGGTACTTTGCCACTCTGCGGCCCGGAGGAGGGAGCCCCGGATGCATGGAAGGTGTTGCCCGGGCATCGCCCATCTGGTCCACAGCAGGGAACCACCAGCCCCGGGAGGGTGTTTGGGCATACCCTTGCACCTACTAATCCGGAGGAAAATTACCCCCCTTTCTTGTAATCTGTGCACTCGAGTTGACAGAGGGGACCCAGGGCGCAAACGTGCCCAACCTCCTGGAGCCCTGGCTGGGATCCGGGAGGCGAATGGCACCTCATAGGGACTTCCAGGGAAGTCCGGCCATCTAGTGGCCCCATAGGAAAGCATTGCGGGCGACCAGATGGCCGAGGCGAGAGGGGCGACCAGATGGCCGGGACCGAAATGACGCCAATCTGCCTGCCCCGGGCCTGCAGGGCTCTGGGGCTGCAGGGCTCCGGGGGCTGCAGAGCTACAGGGCTCCGGGGCTGCAGGGCTCCGGGGCTTCAGTCCTCCCCGGGCCCTGATGGACCCTCTGTCTCGGGCGTCCCAGACCCCCCTGGCCGGCTCACAGGACGGAGGGGTATTCCCGCACCACCGGGCCATGCCGGATGGGGCTGAAGCCCCGGGCCCGGTCCCAGGCCCGGCTCCCGGACCCTAGGCCAGGCCTGGGAGAGCCTCCCCCGGGCTGCAGGGCTCCAGGGCTCCAGGGCTCAGGGGCTGCAGAGCTCTGTGGGCTGCAGGGCTTTGGGGCTGCCGGGCTCGGGGGCTCCAGGGCTGCAGGGCTCGGGGGCTCCGGGGCTGCAGGGCTCAGGGGCTCCGTGGCTGCAGGCATCCAGGGCTGCAGGGCTCGGGGGCTGCAGGGCTCCTCGGGGGCTCCAGGGCTCCCGGGCTCCGGGGCTCCAGGGCTCTAGGGCTCCAGGGATCCAGGGCTGCTGGGCTCCAGGGCTCGCAGGCTCCAGGGCAGCAGGGCTCCAGGGCTTGGAACCCATGGAGCCCGTCCCCGGTACTTTGCCACTCTGCGGCCCGGAGGAGGGAGCCCCGGATGCATGGAAGGTGTTGCCCGGGCATCGCCCATCTGGTCCACAGCAGGGAACCACCAGCCCCGGGAGGGTGTTTGGGCATACCCTTGCACCTACTAATCCGGAGGAAAATTACCCCCCTTTCTTGTAATCTGTGCACTCGAGGTGACAGAGGGGACCCAGGGCGCAAACGTGCCCGACCTCCTGGAGCCCTGGCTGGGATCCGGGAGGCGAATGGCACCTCATAGGGACTTCCAGGGAAGTCTGGCCATCTAGTTGCCCCATAGGAAAGCATTGCGGGCGACCAGATGGCCGAGGCGAGAGGGGCGACCAGATGGCCGGGACCGAAATGACGCCAATCTGCCTGCAGGGCTCTGGGGCTGCAGGGCTCCGGGGGCTGCAGAGCTACAGGGCTCCGGGGCTGCAGGGCTCCGGGGCTTCAGTCCTCCCCGGGCCCTGATGGACCCTCTGTCCCGGGCGCCCGGACCCCCCTGGCCGGCTCACAGGACGGAGGGGTATTCCTGCACCACCGGGCCATGCCGGATGGGGCTCAAGCCCCGTGCCCGGTCCCAGGCCCGGCTCCCGGACCCTAGGCCAGGCCCGGGAGAGCCTCCTCTGGGCTGCAGGGCTCCAGGGCTACAGGGCTCAGGGGCTGCAGAGCTCTGTGGGCTGCAGGGCTTTGGGGCTGCCGGGCTCGGGGGCTCCAGGGCTGCAGGGCTCGGGGGCTCCGGGGCTGCAGGGCTCAGGGGCTCCGTGGCTGCAGGCATCCAGGGCTGCAGGGCTCGGGGGCTGCAGGGCTCCTCGGGGGCTCCAGGGCTCCCGGGCTCCGGGGCTGCAGGGCTCCGGGGCTCCAGGGCTCTAGGGCTCCAGGGATCCAGGGCTGCTGGGCTCCAGGGCTCGGGGGCTCCAGGGCAGCAGGGCTCCAGGGCTTGGGACCCATGGAGCCCGTCCCGGGTACTTTGCCACTCTGCGGACCGGAGGAGGGAGCCCCTAATGCCTGGGAGGTGTTGCCCGGGCATCGCTCATCTGGTCCCCAGCAGGGAACCACCAGCCCCGGGAGGGTGTTTGGGCATACCCTTGCACCTACTAATCCGGAGGAAAATTACCCCCCTTTCTTGTAATCCATGCACTCGAGGTGACAGAGGGGACCCAGGGCACAAATGTGCCCGACCTCCTGGAGCCCTGGCTGGAATCCGGGAGGCGAATGGCACCTCATAGGGACTTCCAGGGAAGTCCGGCCATCTAGTCGCCCCATAGGAAAGCATTGCAGGCGACCAGATGGCCGAGGCGAGAGGGGCGACCCGATTGCCGGGACCGAAATGACACCAATCTGCCTGCCCCGGGCCTGTAGGGCTCAGGAGCTGCAGGGCTCCGGGGCTCTGGGGCTCCGGGGCTGCAGGGCAAGAGGCAAGGGGACTGCAGGGCTCCACAGCTTGGGGGGCTGCAGGGCTCCGGGGCTGCAGGGCTCGGGTTCTCCAGGGCTCCAGGGCTCCAGGGCTCCAGGGCTGCAGGGCTCCGGGGCTGCTGGGCTCCAGGGCTCCGGGGCGGCTGGGCTCCGGGGCTCCAGGGCCTGGGACCCATGGAACCCGTTCCGGGTACTTTGCCACACTGCGGCCCGGAGGAGGGAGCCCCGGATGCCTGGGAGGTGTTGCCCGGGCATCGCCCATCTGGTCCCCAGCAGGAAACCACCAGCCCCGGGAGGGTGTTTGGGCATACCCTTGCACCTACTAATCCGGAGGAAAATTACCCCCCTTTCTTGTAATCCGTGCACTCGAGGTGACAGAGGGGACCCAGGGCGCAAAAGTGCCCGACCTCCTGGAGCCCTGGCTGGGATCCGGGAGGCAAATGGCACCTCATAGGGACTTCCAGGGACGTCCGGCCATCTAGTCACCCCATAGGAAAGCATTGCGGGCGACAAGATGGCCGAGGCGAGAGGGTCGACCAGATGGCCGGGACCGAAATAACACCAATCTGCCTGCCCCAGGCCTGCAGGGCTCTGGGGCTGCAGGGCTCCGGGGGCTGCAGAGCTACAGGGCTCCAGGGCTGCAGGGCTCCGGGGCTTCAGGCCTCCCCGGGCCCTGATGGACCCTCTGTCCCGGGCGCCCTTGACCCCCCCCGGCCGGCTCGCAGGATGGAGGGTTATTCCCGCACCACCGGGCCCTGCTGGACGGGGCTTAAGCCCCGGGCCCGGTCCCTGGCCCAGCTCCCGGACCCTAGGCCAGGCCCGGGAGAGCCTCCCCTAGGCTGCAGGGCTACAGGGCTACAGGGCTCGGGGGCTGCAGGGCTCCATGGACTGCAGGACTTCGGGGCTGCCGGGCATGGGGGCTCCTGGGCTGCAGGGCTCGGGGGCTCCGGGCCTGCAGGGCTCAGGGGCTCCCGGGCTGCAGGCATCCGGGGCTGCAGGGCTCGGGGGCTGCAGGGCTCCTCGGGGGCTCCACTGCTCCCGGGCTCCGGGGCTGCAGGGCTCCAGGGCTCCAGGGCTGCAGGGCTCCGGGGGGGCTCAAGGGGCTGTAGGGCTCCAGGGGCTCCAGGGCTGCAGGGCTCCAGGGCTGCAGGGCTCCAGGGCTCCAGGGCTGCAGGGCTGCAGGGCTCCATGGGGACTACAGGGCTCCAGGGGCTGTAGGGCTCCGGGGGCTCCAGGACGGAGGGGTATTCCCGCACCTCCGGGCCCTGCCGGATGGGGCTCAAGCCGCGGGCCCGCTCCGGTCTCTGCTTCTGAAACCCTAGCCAGGCTGGGGAAAGAGCCGCCCTTGCCTCTGATGAACGCCTGGAACCTCGGCCGGCTTGCAGGACGGGGAAGCTCCAGCAAACCCATGGCTGGCCGGACGGAGCTCAAGCCCCGGGCCCGCTCCCGGTCCCTGCTTCCGAAACCCTAGCCCAGCCGGGGAGAGCCTCCCTTGGCCCTGATGAACGCCCGGAACCTCAGCCGGCTTGCGGGACGGGGAGGCTCCAGCAACCCCATGGCCTACCGGACGGAGCTCAAGCCCCGGGCCCGGTCCCTGCTTCCAAAACCCTAGCCAGCCCAGGGAGAGCCTCCCTTGGCCCGATAAACGCCCGGAACCTCGGCCGGCTTGCAGGACGGAGCTCAGGCCCCAGGCCTCAGGCCCAGCCTACCAACCCTAGCCGGGCCCGGGGAGAGCCTCCCGGTAGATCCCCCTGTCCCCAGCACCTGGACCCTGGGCCGGAACCAAGGAGGGTTAAGCCCAGGACACGTCCTCTCCCCGACGGCCTGCCCGGGAGCCCATTTTTGTCGACTATTAAGCCCCCACGTAGTGGGGGCTTACAGAACTTTGGGAAAGGACAAAAGTTGGAGTTAGCCCGTCCGCCAGCCTGCAGGGCCATCTGGTCACCCAGCCCGCAGGGCCATCTGGTCACGCAGCCAGGCGACCAGATGACCCGGGACGACCCAGCGCCCGGATGGCCTGGGAGGGTGCCGTACCCAGTCGCCCGTGCAGTCCAGCGAGGCTGGCCAGGCGCTGCTGCTTGCCTCCCTGCTCGACTTGCCCATTCAGCAGTGGGAAGGGGAGGCCCGGATGGCGGCGGCCCAGGCCATCTGGTCACCCTGCCGACCCGCAAGGGAAGGTGTGGCCCCCATCCCCACACCCCGGTGGGGCAGGGAGGGGAGGGAGAGGCCCCGTGCCGGAGGGCATGTGGTGGAGGCAGCCTCCAGCAGGCCCGTGTTACCCCCTCCACATCCATCCCGCCGGCCAGGCGGCAGAGGGACCCACCCCTGGGTGTGGTGGAGGGAGGCTTCTGCGGGCGCCCACGCACGGAAAGAGACAAAAGCTTGGCTCAGAGGATGACTTTCAATAGATCGCAGCGAGGTAGCTGCTCTGCTACTTACGAAACCCTGACCCAGAATCAGGTTGTCTACGAATGATTTAGCACTGGGTGCCCCACGAACATGGGCCTGATCAAACTCAGAGGAAAAGGACCATCGGCAAGGGGCTGAGAGGCAGGAGCGTCCCCGGGCCCCTGAGGGGCCCTGGCGGGCAGGCCCCGGGATGCCTTCCCCCTCTCAGCATGGCCAGACCTCATGGAAGTCTGCCTGATCAAACTCGGAGAAAAATGACCATCGAACCCTGATAAAAACAACCATCGACAAT
The DNA here is from genome assembly GCF_964263255.1 of Lissotriton vulgaris. Taxonomy (NCBI): domain Eukaryota; kingdom Metazoa; phylum Chordata; class Amphibia; order Caudata; family Salamandridae; genus Lissotriton; species Lissotriton vulgaris. The sequence continues at coordinate 626,191,702 of NC_141699.1, forward strand.
GGGCCGAGAGGCAGAAGCATCCACGGGCCCCTGGGGGCCCCTTGCGGGTGGGTACTGGGACGCCTTCCCCCTCTCAGCATGGCCAGACCTCACGGAGGTATGCCTGATCAAACTCTGAGAAAAACGACCATCGGCAAGGAGCTGAGAGGCAGGAGCGTCCCCGGGCCCCTGGGGGCCCCTGGCAGGCAGGCTTCAGGATGCCTCCCTCCCTCTCAGCATGGCCAGACCTCATGAAAGTCTGCCTGATAAAACTCGGAGAAAAACAACCATCGAACTTGGAGAAAAACGACCATCGGCAAGGGGCCAAGAGGCAGAAGTGTCCCCGGGCCCCTGGGGGCCCCTGGCGGGCAGGCCCCGGGATGCCTTCCCTCTCTCAGCATGACCAGACCTCATGGAAGTCTGCCTGATGAAACTCGGAGAAAAACGACCATCGAACCCTGATAAAAACGACCATCGACAAGGGGCCGAGAGGCAGAAGCATCCACGGGCCCCTGGGGGCCCCTCGCGGGCGGGCCCTGGGATGCATTCCCCCTCTCAGCATGGCCAGACCTCACTGAGGTATGCCTGATCAAACTCGGAGACAAACAACCATCGGCAAGGGGCTGAGAGGCAGGAGCGTCCCAGGGCCCCTGGGGGACCCTGGCAGGCCCTGGGATGCCTCCCCCCCTCTCAGCATGGCTGGACCTCCTGGAAGTCTACCTGATCAAACTCGGCGAAAAACAACCATCTAACTCGGAGAAAAACGACCATCGGCAAGGGGCCAGGAGGCAGAAGTGTCCCCGGGCCCCTGGGGGCCCCTGGCGGGCAGGCCCGGGACACCTTCCCCCTCTCTGCATGGCCAGACCTCACGGAGGTCTGTGCCTTATCAAACTCGGAGAAAAAGGACCATCGGCAAGGGGCTGACAGGCAGGAGCGTCCCCGGGCCCCTGGGGGCCCCTGGCAGGCGGGCCCTGGGATGCCTTCCCCCTCTCAGCATGGCCAGACCTCATGGAAGTCTGCCTGATCAAACTCGGAGAAAAACGACCATCGAACCCTGATAAAAACGACCATCAACAATGGGCAGGAGTGTCCCTGGGCCCCTGGGGGCCCCTGGCGGGCGGGCCCCGGGACGCCTTCCCCCTCTCAGCATGGCCAGACCTCACGGAGGTATGCCTGATCAAACTCGGAGAAAAACAAATATCGAACTCGGAGAAAAACGACCATCGGCAAGGGGCTGAGAGGCTGAAGCGTCCCCGGGCCCCTGGGGGCCCCTGGCGGGAGGGCCCCGGGATGCCTCCCCCCTCTCAGCATGGCCAGACCTCATGGAAGTCTGCCTGATCAAACTCGGAGAAAAACGACCATCGGCAAGGGGCTGAGAGGCAGAAGCGTCCCCGGGCCCCTGGGGGCCCCTGGCAGGCGGGCCCGGGATGCCTTCCCCCTCTCAGCATGGCCGGACCTCACGGAGGTCTGTGCCTGATCAAACTCGGAGAAAAACGACCATCGGCAAGGGGCTGAGAGGCAGGAGCGTCCCCGGGCCCCTGGGGGCCCCTGGCGGGAGGGCCCCGGGATGCCTCTCCCCTCTCAGCATGGCCGGACCTCATGGAAGTCTGCCTGATCAAACTCGGAGAAAAACAACCATCGAACTTGGAGAAAAACGACCATCGGCAAGGGGCCAAGAGGCAGAAGCGTCCCCGGGCCCCTGGGGGCCCCTGGCGGGTGGGCCCCAGGAAACCTTACCCCCTTAGCATGGCCAGACCTCATGGAAGTCTGCCTGATGAAACTCGGAGAAAAACAACCATCGAACCCTGATAAAAACGACCATCGACAAGGGGCCGAGAGGCAGAAGCATCCACGGGCCCCTGGGGGCCCCTGGCGGGTGGGCCCCGGGACGCCTTACCCCTCTCAGCATGGCCAGACCTCACAGAGGTATGCCTGATCAAACTCGGAGACAAACGACCATCGGCAAAGGGCTGAGAGGCAGGAGCGTCCCCGGGCCCCTGGGGGACCCTGGCAGGCCCCGGGATGCCTCCCCCCCTCTCAGCATGGCCGGACCTCCTGGAAGTCTCCCTGATCAAACTCGGCGAAAAACAACCATCTAACTCAGAGAAAAACGACCATCGGCAGGGGGCCAAGAGGCAGAAGTGTCCCGGGGCCCCTGGGGGCCCCTGGCGGGCCGGCCCGGGACACCTTCCCCCTCTCAGCATGGCCAGACCTCACGGAGGTCTGTGCCTTATCAAACTCTGAGAAAAAGGACCATCGGCAAGGGGCTGACAGGCAGGAGCGTCCCCGGGCCCCTGGGGGCCCCTGGCGGGCGGGCCCCGGATGCCTTCCCCCTCTCAGCATGGCCAGACCTCATGGAAGTCTGCCTGATCAAACTCGGGAGAAAAACGACCATCGAACCTTGATAAAAACGACCATCAACAATGGGCAGGAGCGTCCCCGGGCCCCTGGGGGCCACTGGCGGGCGGGCCCCGGGACGCCTTTCCCCTCTCAGCGTGGCCAGACCTCACGGAGGTATGCCTGATCAAACTCGGAGAAAAACAAATATCGAACTCGGAGAAAAACGACCATCGGCAAGGGGCTGAGAGGCTGAAGCGTCCCCGGGCCCCTGGGGGCCCCTGGCAGGCGGGCCCCGGGATGCCTCCCCCCTCCCAGCATGGCCAGACCTCATGGAAGTCTGCCTGATCAAACTCGGAGAAAAACGACCATCGAACTCGGAGAAAAACGACCATCGGCAAGGGGCTGAGAGGCAGAAGCGTCCCCGGGCCCCTGGGGGCCCCTGGGGGCTCCTGGCAGGCGGGCCCGGGATGCCTTCCCCCTCTCAGCATGGCCGGACCTCACGGAGGTCTGTGCCTGATCAAACTCGGAGAAAAAGGACCATCGGCAAGGGGCTGAGAGGCAGGAGCGTCCCCGGGCCCCTGGGGGCCCCTGGCAGGTGGGCCCCGGGACACCTTCCCCCTCAAACTTGGTGAAAAAGGACCATCGGCAAGGGGCTGAGAGGCAAGAGTGTCCCCAGGACACTGGGGGCCCCGGTGGGCAGGCTCCAGGGCTGCCTACCCCTGATTCAGAATCTCCGGAGGTCTGACTGACCCTCTCCCTAGTAATCCGGAGGAACATTACCCCCCTTTCTTGTAATCTGTGCACTCGAAGTCACACAGGGGACCCAAGGCACGAACGAGCCCGACCTCCTGGAGCCCTGGCTGGGATCCGGGAGGCGAATGGCACCTCATCGGGACTTCCAGGGAAGTTCGGTCATCTGGTCGCCCCATTGGAAAGCATTGCGGGCGACCAGATGGCCGAGGCGAGAGGGGCGACCAGATGGCCGGGACCGAAATGACGCCAATCTGCCTGCCCCGGGCCTGCAGGGCTCTGGGGCTGCAGGGCTCATGGGCTCCGGGGCTGCAGGGCTCAGGGGCTCCAGGGCTGCAGGCATCCGGGGCTGCAGGGCTCCGGGGCTGCAGGGCTTCGGGGCTCCAGGGCTCCGGGGCTCCGGGGCTCCGGGGCTCCGGGGCTGCTGGGCTCCGGGGCTGCTGGGCTCCAGGGCTCGGGGGCTCCAGGGCAGGAGTGCTCCAGGGCTCCAAGGCTCCGGGGCTCCAGGGCCCGGGACCCATGGAGCCCGTCCCGGGTACTTTGCCACTCTGCGGCCCGGAGGAGGGAGCCCCGGATGCATGGAAGGTGTTGCCCGGGCCTCACCCATCTGGTCCACAGCAGGGAACCACCAGCCCCGGGAGGGTGTTTGGGCATACCCTTGCACCTACAAACCCGGAGGAAAATTACCCCCCCTTTCTTGTAATCTGTGCACTCGAGGTGACAGAGGGGACCCAGGGCGCAAACGTGCCCGACCTCCTGGAGCCCTGGCTGGGAAAGCATTGCGGGCGACCAGATGGCCGAGGCGAGAGGGGCGACCAGATGGCCGGGACCGAAATGACGCCAATCTGCCTGCCCCGGGCCTGCAGGGCTCTGGGGCTGCAGGGCTCCGGGGGCTGCAGAGCTACAGGGCTCCGGGGCTGCAGGGCTCCGGGGCTTCAGTCCTCCCCGGGCCCTGATGGACCCTCTGTCTCGGGCGTCCCAGACCCCCCTGGCCGGCTCACAGGACGGAGGGGTATTCCCGCACCACCGGGCCATGCCGGATGGGGCTGAAGCCCCGGGCCCGGTCCCAGGCCCGGCTCCCGGACCCTAGGCCAGGCCTGGGAGAGCCTCCCCTGGGCTGCAGGGCTCCAGGGCTCCAGGGCTCAGGGGCTGCAGAGCTCTGTGGGCTGCAGGGCTTTGGGGCTGCCGGGCTCGGGGGCTCCAGGGCTGCAGGGCTCGGGGGCTCCGGGGCTGCAGGGCTCAGGGGCTCCGTGGCTGCAGGCATCCAGGGTTGCAGGGCTCGGGGGCTGCAGGGCTCCTCGGGGGCTCCAGGGCTCCCGGGCTCCGGGGCTGCAGGGCTCCGGGGCTCCAGGGCTCTAGGGCTCCAGGGATCCAGGGCTGCTGGGCTCCAGGGCTCGCAGGCTCCAGGGCAGCAGGGCTCCAGGGCTTGGAACCCATGGAGCCCGTCCCCGGTACTTTGCCACTCTGCGGCCCGGAGGAGGGAGCCCCGGATGCATGGAAGGTGTTGCCCGGGCATCGCCCATCTGGTCCACAGCAGGGAACCACCAGCCCCGGGAGGGTGTTTGGGCATACCCTTGCACCTACTAATCCGGAGGAAAATTACCCCCCTTTCTTGTAATCTGTGCACTCGAGGTGACAGAGGGGACCCAGGGCGCAAACGTGCCCGACCTCCTGGAGCCCTGGCTGGGATCCGGGAGGCGAATGGCACCTCATAGGGACTTCCAGGGAAGTCCGGCCATCTAGTTGCCCCATAGGAAAGCATTGCGGGCGACCAGATGGCCGAGGCGAGAGGGGCGACCAGATGGCCGGGACCGAAATGACGCCAATCTGCCTGCCCCGGGCCTGCAGGGCTCTGGGGCTGCAGGGCTCCGGGGGCCGCAGAGCTACAGGGCTCCGGGGCTGCAGGGCTCCGGGGCTTCAGTCCTCCCCGGGCCCTGATGGACCCTCTGTCTCGGGCGTCCCAGACCCCCCTGGCCGGCTCACAGGACGGAGGGGTATTCCCGCACCACCGGGCCATGCCGGATGGGGCTCAAGGCCCGTGCCCGGTCCCAGGCCCGGCTCCCGGACCCTAGGCCAGGCCCGGGAGAGCCTCCTCTGGGCTGCAGGGCTCCAGGGCTACAGGGCTCAGGGGCTGCAGAGCTCTGTGGGCTGCAGGGCTTTGGGGCTGCCGGGCTCGGGGGCTCCAGGGCTGCAGGGCTCGGGGGCTCCGGGGCTGCAGGGCTCAGGGGCTCCGTGGCTGCAGGCATCCAGGGCTGCAGGGCTCGGGGGCTGCAGGGCTCCTCGGGGGCTCCAGGGCTCCCGGGCTCCGGGGCTGCAGGGCTCCGGGGCTCCAGGGCTCTAGGGCTCCAGGGATCCAGGGCTGCTGGGCTCCAGGGCTCGCAGGCTCCAGGGCAGCAGGGCTCCAGGGCTTGGAACCCATGGAGCCCGTCCCCGGTACTTTGCCACTCTGCGGCCCGGAGGAGGGAGCCCCGGATGCATGGAAGGTGTTGCCCGGGCATCGCCCATCTGGTCCACAGCAGGGAACCACCAGCCCCGGGAGGGTGTTTGGGCATACTCTTGCACCTACTAATCCGGAGGAAAATTACCCCCCTTTCTTGTAATCCGTGCACTCGAGGTGACAGAGGGGACCCAGGGCGCAAACGTGCCCGACCTCCTGGAGCCCTGGCTGGGATCCGGGAGGCGAATGGCACCTCATAGGGACTTCCAGGGAAGTCCGGCCATCTAGTCGCCCCATAGGAAAGCATTGCGGGCAACCAGATGGCTGAGGCGAAAGGGGCGACCAGAAGGCCGGGACCAAAATGACGCCAATCGGCCTGCCCCGGGCCTGTAGGGCTCAGGAGCTGCAGGGCTCCGGGGCTCCGGGGCTGCAGGGCTCGGGGACTGCAGGGCTCCACGGCTCGGGGGGCTGCAGCGCTCCGGGGCTCCAGGGCTCCGGGGCTCCGGGGCTCCGGGGCTGAGGGGCTGAGGGGCTCCGGGGCTGCTGGGCTCCAGGGTTTCAGGGCTCGGGGGCTCCAGGGCAGGAGGGCTCCAGGGCTCCAAGGCTCCGGGGCTCCAGGGCCCGGGACCCATGGAGCCCGTCCCGGGTACTTTGCCACTCTGCGGCCCGGAGGAGGGAGCCCCGGATGCATGGAAGGTGTTGCCCGGGCATCGCCCATCTGGTCCACAGCAGGGAACCACCAGCCCCGGGAGGGTGTTTGGGCATACCCTTGCACCTACTAATCCGGAGGAAAATTACCCCCCTTTCTTGTAATCTGTGCACTCGAGGTGACAGAGGGGACCCAGGGCGCAAACGTGCCCAACCTCCTGGAGCCCTGGCTGGGATCCGGGAGGCGAATGGCACCTCATAGGGACTTCCAGGGAAGTCCGGCCATCTAGTCGCCCCATAGGAAAGCATTGCGGGCGACCAGATGGCCGAGGCGAGAGGGGCGACCAGATGGCCGGGACCGAAATGACGCCAATCTGCCTGCAGGGCTCTGGGGCTGCAGGGCTCCGGGGGCTGCAGAGCTACAGGGCTCCGGGGCTGCAGGGCTCCGGGGCTTCAGTCCTCCCCGGGCCCTGATGGACCCTCTGTCCCGGGCGCCCGGTCCCCCCTGGCCGGCTCACAGGACGGAGGGGTATTCCCGCACCACCGGGCCATGCCGGATGGGGCTCAAGCCCCGTGCCCGGTCCCAGGCCTGGCTCCCGGACCCTAGGCCAGGCCCGGGAGAGCCTCCTCTGGGCTGCAGGGCTCCAGGGCTACAGGGCTCGGGGGCTGCGAGCTCTGTAGGCTGCAGGGCTTCGGGGCTGCCGGGCTCGCGGGCTCCAGGGCTCCAGGGCTCGGGGGCTCCGGGGCTGCAGGGCTCAGGGGCTCCGTGGCTGCAGGCATCCGGGGCTGCAGGGCTCGGGGGCTGCAGGGCTCCTCGGGGGCTCCAGGGCTCCCGGGCTCCGGGGCTGCAGGGCTCCGGGGCTCCAGGGCTCTAGGGCTCCAGGGATCCAGGGCTGCTGGGCTCCAGGGCTCGGGGGCTCCAGGGCAGCAGGGCTCCAGGGCTTGGGACCCATGGAGCCCGTCCCGGGTACTTTGCCACTCTGCGGACCGGAGGAGGGAGCCCCTAATGCCTGGGAGGTGATGCCCGGGCATCGCTCATCTGGTCCCCAGCAGGGAACCACCAGCCCCGGGAGGGTGTTTGGGCATACCCTTGCACCTACTAATCCGGAGGAAAATTACCCCCCTTTCTTGTAATCCATGCACTCGAGGTGACAGAGGGGACCCAGGGCACAAACGTGCCCGACCTCCTGGAGCCCTGGCTGGAATCCGGGAGGCGAATGGCACCTCATAGGGACTTCCAGGGAAGTCCGGCCATCTAGTCGCCCCATAGGAAAGCATTGCGGGCGACCAGATGGCCGAGGCGAGAGGGGCGACCCGATTGCCGGGACCGAAATGACACCAATCTGCCTGCCCCGGGCCTGTAGGGCTCAGGAGCTGCAGGGCTCCGGGGCTCTGGGGCTCCGGGGCTCTGGGGCTCCGGGGCTGCAGGGCAAGGGGACTGCAGGGCTCCACAGCTTGGGGGGCTGCAGGGCTCCGGGGCTGCAGGGCTCGGGTTCTCCAGGGCTCCAGGGCTCCAGGGCTCCAGGGCTGCAGGGCTCCGGGGCTGCTGGGCTCCAGGGCTCCGGGGCGGCTGGGCTCCGGGGCTCCAGGGCCTGGGACCCATGGAACCCGTTCCGGGTACTTTGCCACACTGCGGCCGGGAGGAGGGAGCCCCGGATGCCTGGGAGGTGTTGCCCGGGCATCGCCCATCTGGTCCCCAGCAGGAAACCACCAGCCCCGGGAGGGTGTTTGGGCATACCCTTGCACCTACTAATCCGGAGGAAAATTACCCCCCTTTCTTGTAATCCGTGCACTCGAGGTGACAGAGGGGACCCAGGGCGCAAAAGTGCCCGACCTCCTGGAGCCCTGGCTGGGATCCGGGAGGCAAATGGCACCTCATAGGGACTTCCAGGGACGTCCGGCCATCTAGTCACCCCATAGGAAAGCATTGCGGGCGACCAGATGGCCGAGGCGAGAGGGGCGACCAGATGGCCGGGACCGAAATAACACCAATCTGCCTGCCCCAGGCCTGCAGGGCTCTGGGGCTGCAGAGCTACAGGGCTCCAGAGCTGCAGGGCTCCGGGGCTTCAGGCCTCCCCGGGCCCTGATGGACCCTCTGTCCCGGGCGCCCCAGACCCCCCTGGCCGGCTCACAGGACGGAGGGGTATTCCCGCACCACCGGGCCATGCCGGATGGGGCTCAAGCCCCGTGCCCGGTCCCAGGCCCGGCTCCCGGACCCTAGGCCAGGCCCGGGAGAGCCTCCTCTGGGCTGCAGGGCTGTAGGGCTACAGGGATCAGGGGCTGCAGAGCTCTGTGGGCTGCAGGGCTTTGGGGCTGCCGGGCTCGGGGGCTCCAGGGCTGCAGGGCTCGGGGGCTCCGGGGCTGCAGGGCTCAGGGGCTCCGTGGCTGCAGGCATCCAGGGCTGCAGGGCTCGGGGGCTGCAGGGCTCCTCGGGGGCTCTAGGGCTCCCGGGCTCCGGGGCTGCAGGGCTCCGGGGCTCCAGGGCTCTAGGGCTCCAGGGATCCAGGGCTGCTGGGCTCCAGGGCTCGCAGGCTCCAGGGCAGCAGGGCTCCAGGGCTTGGAACCCATGGAGCCCGTCCCCGGTACTTTGCCACTCTGCGGCCCGGAGGAGGGAGCCCCGGATGCATGGAAGGTGTTGCCCGGGCATCGCCCATCTGGTCCACAGCAGGGAACCACCAGCCCCGGGAGGGTGTTTGGGCATACTCTTGCACCTACTAATCCGGAGGAAAATTACCCCCCTTTCTTGTAATCCGTGCACTCGAGGTGACAGAGGGGACCCAGGGCGCAAACGTGCCCGACCTCCTGGAGCCCTGGCTGGGATCCGGGAGGCGAATGGCACCTCATAGGGACTTCCAGGGAAGTCCGGCCATCTAGTCGCCCCATAGGAAAGCATTGCGGGCAACCAGATGGCTGAGGCGAAAGGGGCGACCAAAAGGCCGGGACCAAAATGACGCCAATCGGCCTGCCCCGGGCCTGTAGGGCTCAGGAGCTGCAGGGCTCCGGGGCTCCGGGGCTGCAGGGCTCGGGGACTGCAGGGCTCCACGGCTCGGGGGGCTGCAGCGCTCCGGGGCTCCAGGGCTCCGGGGCTCCGGGGCTCCGGGGCTGAGGGGCTCCGGGGCTGCTGGGCTCCAGGGCTCGGGGGCTCCAGGGCTCCAAGGCTCCGGGGCTCCAGGGCCCGGGACCCATGGAGCCCGTCCCGGGTACTTTGCCACTCTGCGGCCCGGAGGAGGGAGCCCCGGATGCATGGAAGGTGTTGCCCGGGCATCGCCCATCTGGTCCACAGCAGGGAACCACCAGCCCCGGGAGGGTGTTTGGGCATACCCTTGCACCTACTAATCCGGAGGAAAATTACCCCCCTTTCTTGTAATCTGTGCACTCGAGGTGACAGAGGGGACCCAGGGCGCAAACGTGCCCAACCTCCTGGAGCCCTGGCTGGGATCCGGGAGGCGAATGGCACCTCATAGGGACTTCCAGGGAAGTCCGGCCATCTAGTCGCCCCATAGGAAAGCATTGCGGGCGACCAGATGGCCGAGGCGAGAGGGGCGACCAGATGGCCGGGACCGAAATGACGCCAATCTGCCTGCCCCGGGCCCTGGGGCTGCAGGGCTCCTGGGGCGGCAGAGCTACAGGGCTCCGGGGCTGCAGGGCTCCGGGGCTTCAGTCCTCCCCGGGCCCTGATGGACCCTCTGTCCCGGGCGCCCGGTCCCCCCTGGCCGGCTCACAGGACGGAGGGGTATTCCCGCACCACCGGGCCATGCCGGATGGGGCTCAAGCCCCGTGCCCGGTCCCAGGCCTGGCTCCCGGACCCTAGGCCAGGCCCGGGAGAGCCTCCTCTGGGCTGCAGGGCTCCAGGGCTACAGGGCTCGGGGGCTGCGAGCTCTGTAGGCTGCAGGGCTTCGGGGCTGCCGGGCTCGCGGGCTCCAGGGCTCCAGGGCTCGGGGGCTCCGGGGCTGCAGGGCTCAGGGGCTCCGTGGCTGCAGGCATCCGGGGCTGCAGGGCTCGGGGGCTGCAGGGCTCCTCGGGGGCTCCAGGGCTCCCGGGCTCCGGGGCTGCAGGGCTCCGGGGCTCCAGGGCTCTAGGGCTCCAGGGATCCAGGGCTGCTGGGCTCCAGGGCTCGGGGGCTCCAGGGCAGCAGGGCTCCAGGGCTTGGGACCCATGGAGCCCGTCCCGGGTACTTTGCCACTCTGCGGACCGGAGGAGGGAGCCCCTAATGCCTGGGAGGTGATGCCCGGGCATCGCTCATCTGGTCCCCAGCAGGGAACCACCAGCCCCGGGAGGGTGTTTGGGCATACCCTTGCACCTACTAATCCGGAGGAAAATTACCCCCCTTTCTTGTAATCCATGCACTCGAGGTGACAGAGGGGACCCAGGGCACAAACGTGCCCGACCTCCTGGAGCCCTGGCTGGAATCCGGGAGGCGAATGGCACCTCATAGGGACTTCCAGGGAAGTCCGGCCATCTAGTCGCCCCATAGGAAAGCATTGCGGGCGACCAGATGGCCGAGGCGAGAGGGGCGACCCGATTGCCGGGACCGAAATGACACCAATCTGCCTGCCCCGGGCCTGTAGGGCTCAGGAGCTGCAGGGCTCCGGGGCTCTGGGGCTCCGGGGCTCTGGGGCTCCGGGGCTGCAGGGCAAGGGGACTGCAGGGCTCCACAGCTTGGGGGGCTGCAGGGCTCCGGGGCTGCAGGGCTCAGGTTCTCCAGGGCTCCAGGGCTCCAGGGCTCCAGGGCTGCAGGGCTCCGGGGCTGCTGGGCTCCAGGGCTCCGGGGCGGCTGGGCTCCGGGGCTCCAGGGCCTGGGACCCATGGAACCCGTTCCGGGTACTTTGCCACACTGCGGCCCGGAGGAGGGAGCCCCGGATGCCTGGGAGGTGTTGCCCGGGCATCGCCCATCTGGTCCCCAGCAGGAAACCACCAGCCCCGGGAGGGTGTTTGGGCATACCCTTGCACCTACTAATCCGGAGGAAAATTACCCCCCTTTCTTGTAATCCGTGCACTCGAGGTGACAGAGGGGACCCAGGGCGCAAAAGTGCCCGACCTCCTGGAGCCCTAGCTGGGATCCGGGAGGCAAATGGCACCTCATAGGGACTTCCAGGGACGTCCGGCCATCTAGTCACCCCATAGGAAAGCATTGCGGGCGACCAGATGGCCGAGGCGAGAGGGGCGACCAGATGGCCGGGACCGAAATAACACCAATCTGCCTGCCCCAGGCCTGCAGGGCTCTGGGGCTGCAGGGCTCTGGGGCTGCAGAGCTACAGGGCTCCAGGGCTGCAGGGCTCCGGGGCTTCAGGCCTCCCCGGGCCCTGATGGACCCTCTGTCCCGGGCGCCCTTGACCCCCCCCGGCCGGCTCGCAGGATGGAGGGTTATTCCCGCACCACCGGGCCCTGCTGGACGGGGCTCAAGCCCCGGGCCCGGTCCCTGGCCCGGCTCCCGGACCCTAGGCCAGGCCCGGGAGAGCCTCCCCTAGGCTGCAGGGCTACAGGGCTACAGGGCTCGGGGGCTGCAGGGCTCCATGGACTGCAGGACTTCGGGGCTGCCGGGCATGGGGGCTCCAGGGCTGCAGGGCTCGGGGGCTCCGGGACTGCAGGGCTCAGGGGCTCCCGGGCTGCAGGCATCCGGGGCTGCAGGGCTCGGGGGCTGCAGGGCTCCTCGGGGGCTCCACAGCTCCCGGGCTCTGGGGCTGCAGGGCTCCAGGGCTGCAGGACTCCGGGGGGGCTCCAGGGGCTGTAGGGCTCCAGGGGCTCCAGGGCTGCAGGGCTCCAGGGCTGCAGGGCTCCAGGGCTGCAGGGCTGCAGGGCTCCATGGGGACTACAGGGCTCCAGGGGCTGTAGGGCTCCGGGGGCTCCAGGACGGAGGGGTATTCCCGCACCACCGGGCCCTGCCGGATGGGGCTCAAGCCGCGGGCCCGCTCCCGGTCTCTGCTTCTGAAACCCTAGCCAGGCTGGGGAAAGAGCCGCCCTTGCCTCTGATGAACGCCTGGAACCTCGGCCGGCTTGCAGGACGGGGAAGCTCCAGCAAACCCATGGCTGGCCGGACGGAGCTCAAGCCCCGGGCCCGCTCCCGGTCTCTGCTTCCGAAACCCTAGCCCGGCCGGGGAGAGCCTCCCTTGGCCCTGATGAACGCCCGGAACCTCAGCCGGCTTGCGGGACGGGGAGGCTCCAGCAACCCCATGGCCTACCGGACGGAGCTCAAGCCCCGGGCCCAGTCCCTGCTTCCAAAACCCTAGCCAGCCCGGGGAGAGCCTCCCTTGGCCCCATAAACGCCCGGAACCTCGGCCGGCTTGCAGGACGGAGCTCAGGCCCTAGGCCTCAGGCCCAGACTACCAACACTAGCCGGGCCCGGGGAGAGCCTCCCGGTAGATCCCCCTGTCCCCAGCACCTGGACCCTGGGCCGGAACCAAGGAGGGTTAAGCCCAGGACACGTCCTCTCCCCGACGGCCTGCCCGGGAGCCCATTTTTGTCGACTATTAAGCCCCCACGTAGTGGGGGCTTACAGAACTTTGGGAAAGGACAAAAGTTGGAGTTAGCCCATCCGCCAGCCTGCAGGGCCATCTGGTCACCCAGCCCGCAGGGCCATCTGGTCACGCAGCCAGGCGACCAGATGACCCGGGACGACCCAGCGCCCGGATGGCCTGGGAGGGTGCCGTACCCAGTCGCCCTTGCAGTCCAGCGAGGGTGGCCAGGCGCTGCTGCTTGCCTCCCTGCTCGACTTGCCCATTCAGCAGTGGGAAGGGGAGGCCCGCCGGCGGCGGCCCAGGCCATCTGGTCACCCTGCCGACCCGCAAGGGAAGGTGTGGCCCCCATCCCCGCACCCCGGTGGGGCAGGGAGGGGAGGGAGAGGCCCCCGTGCCGGAGGGCATGTGGTGGAGGCAGCCTCCCGCAGGCCCGTGTTACCCCCTCCACATCCATCCCGCCGGCCAGGCGGCAGAGGGACCCACCCCTGGGTGTGGTGGAGGGAGGCTTCTGCGGGCGCCCACGCACGGAAAGAGACAAAAGCTTGGCTCAGAGGATGACTTTCAATAGATCGCAGCGAGGTAGCTGCTCTGCTACTTACGAAACCCTGACCCAGAATCAGGTTGTCTACGAATGATTTAGCACTGGGTGCCCCACGAACATGGGCCTGATCAAACTCAGAGGAAAAGGACCATCGGCAAGGGGCTGAGAGGCAGGAGCGTCCCGGGCCCCTGAGGGGCCCTGGCGGGCAGGCCCCGGGATGCCTTCCCCCTCTCAGCATGGCCAGACCTCATGGAAGTCTGCCTGATCAAACTCGGTGAAAAATGACCATCGAACCCTGATAAAAACAACCATCGACAATGGGCCGAGAGGCAGAAGCATCCACGGGCCCCTGGGGGCCCCTAGCGGGTGGGTACTGGGACGCCTTCCCCCTCTCAGCATGGCCAGACCTCACGGAGGTATGCCTGATCAAACTCTGAGGAAAACGACCATCGGCAAGGGGCTGAGAGGCAGGAGCGTCCCCGGGCCCCTGGGGGCCCCTGGCAGGCAGGCTCCAGGACGCCTCCCTCCCTCTCAGCATGGCCAGACCTCATGAAAGTCTGCCTGATCAAACTCGGAGAAAAACAACCATCGAACTTGGAGAAAAACGACCATCGGCAAGGGGCCAAGAGGCAGAAGTGTCCCCGGGCCCCTGGGGGCCCCTGTCGGGCAGGCCCCGGGATGCCTTCCCTCTCTCAGCATGACCAGACCTCATGGAAGTCTGCCTGATGAAACTCGGAGAAAAACGACCATCGAACCCTGATAAAAACGACCATCGACAAGGGGCCGAGAGGCAGAAGCATCCACGGGCCCCTGGGGGCCCCTGGCGGGCGGGCCCCGGGATCCATTCCCCCTCTCAGCATGACCAGACCTCACTGAGGTATGCCTGATCAAACTCGGAGACAAACAACCATCGGCAAGGGGCTGAGAGGCAGGAGCGTCCCAGGGCCCCTGGGGGACCCTGGCAGGCCCTGGGATGCCTCCCCCCCTCTCAGCATGGCTGGACCTCCTGGAAGTCTACCTGATCAAACTCGGCGAAAAACAACCATCTAACTCGGAGAAAAACGACCATCGGCAAAGGGCCAGGAGGCAGAAGTGTCCCCGGGCCCCTGGGGGCCCCTGGCGGGCAGGCCCGGGACACCTTCCCCCTCTCTGCATGGCCAGACCTCACGGAGGTCTGTGCCTTATCAAACTCGGAGAAAAAGGACCATCGGCAAGGGGCTGACAGGCAGGAGCGTCCCCGGGCCCCTGGGGGCCCCTGGCAGGCGGGCCCTGGGATGCCTTCCCCCTCTCAGCATGGCCAGACCTCATGGAAGTCTGCCTGATCAAACTCGGAGAAAAACGACCATCGAACCCTGATAAAAACGACCATCAACAATGGGCAGGAGTGTCCCTGGGCCCCTGGGGGCCCCTGGCGGGCGGGCCCCGGGACGCCTTCCCCCTCTCAGCATGGCCAGACCTCACGGAGGTATGCCTGATCAAACTCGGAGAAAAACAAATATCGAACTCGGAGAAAAACGACCATCGGCAAGGGGCTGAGAGGCTGAAGCGTCCCCGGGCCCCTGGGGGCCGCTGGCGGGAGGGCCCCGGGATGCCTCCCCCCTCTCAGCATGGCCAGACCTCATGGAAGTCTGCCTGATCAAACTCGGAGAAAAACGACCATCGGCAAGGGGCTGAGAGGCAGAAGCGTCCCCGGGCCCCTGGGGGCCCCTGGCAGGCGGGCCCGGGATGCCTTCCCCCTCTCAGCATGGCCGGACCTCACGGAGGTCTGTGCCTGATCAAACTCGGAGAAAAACGACCATCGGCAAGGGGCTGAGAGGCAGGAGCGTCCCCGGGCCCCTGGGGGCCCCTGGCGGGAGGGCCCCGGGATGCCTCTCCCCTCTCAGCATGGCCGGACCTCATGGAAGTCTGCCTGATCAAACTCGGAGAAAAACAACCATCGAACTTGGAGAAAAACGACCATCGGCAAGGGGCCAAGAGGCAGAAGCGTCCCCGGGCCCCTGGGGGCCCCTGGCGGGTGGGCCCCAGGAAACCTTTCCCCCTTAGCATGGCCAGACCTCATGGAAGTCTGCCTGATGAAACTCGGAGAAAAACAACCATCGAACCCTGATAAAAACGACCATCGACAAGGGGCCGAGAGGCAGAAGCATCCACGGGCCCCTGGGGGCCCCTGGCGGGTGGGCCCCGGGACGCCTTACCCCTCTCAGCATGGCCAGACCTCACAGAGGTATGCCTGATCAAACTCGGAGACAAACGACCATCGGCAAGGGGCTGAGAGGCAGGAGCGTCCCCAGGCCCCTGGGGGACCCTGGCAGGCCCCGGGATGCCTCCCCCCCTCTCAGCATGGCCGGACCTCCTGGAAGTCTGCCTGATCAAACTCGGCGAAAAACAACCATCTAACTCAGAGAAAAACGACCATCGGCAAGGGGCCAAGAGGCAGAAGTGTCCCGGGGCCCCTGGGGGCCCCTGGCGGGCCGGCCCGGGACACCTTCCCCCTCTCAGCATGGCCAGACCTCACGGAGGTCTGTGCCTTATCAAACTCGGAGAAAAAGGACCATCGGCAAGGGGCTGACAGGCAGGAGCGTCCCCGGGCCCCTGGGGGCCCCTGGCGGGCGGGCCCCGGGATGCCTTCCCCCTCTCAGCATGGCCAGACCTCATGGAAGTCTGCCTGATCAAACTCAGAGAAAAACGACCATCGAACCTTGATAAAAACGACCATCAACAATGGGCAGGAGCGTCCCCGGGCCCCTGGGGGCCACTGGCGGGCGGGCCCCGGGACGCCTTTCCCCTCTCAGCATGGCCAGACCTCACGGAGGTATGCCTGATCAAACTCGGAGAAAAACAAATATCGAACTCGGAGAAAAACGACCATCGGCAAGGGGCTGAGAGGCTGAAGCGTCCCCGGGCCCCTGGGGGCCCCTGGCAGGCAGGCCCCGGGATGCCTCCCCCCTCCCAACATGGCCAGACCTCATGGAAGTCGGCCTGATCAAACTCGGAGAAAAACGACCATCGAACTCGGAGAAAAACGACCATCGGCAAGGGGCTGAGAGGCAGAAGCGTCCCCGGGCCCCTGGGGGCCCCTGGGGGCTCCTGGCAGGCGGGCCCGGGATGCCTTCCCCCTCTCAGCATGGCCGGACCTCACGGAGGTCTGTGCCTGATAAAACTCGGAGAAAAAGGACCATCGGCAAGGGGCTGAGAGGCAGGAGCGTCCCCGGGCCCCTGGGGGCCCCTGGCAGGTGGGCCCCGGGACACCTTCCCCCTCAAACTTGGTGAAAAAGGACCATCGGCAAGGGGCTGAGAGGCAAGAGTGTCCCCAGGACACTGGGGGCCCCGGTGGGCAGGCTCCAGGGCTGCCTACCCCTGATTCAGAATCTCCGGAGGTCTGACTGACCCTCTCCCTAGTAATCCGGAGGAACATTACCCCCCTTTCTTGTAATCTGTGCACTCGAAGTCACACAGGGGACCCAAGGCACGAACGAGCCCGACCTCCTGGAGCCCTGGCTGGGATCCGGGAGGCGAATGGCACCTCATAGGGACTTCCAGGGAAGTCCGGCCATCTAGTCGCCCCATAGGAAAGCATTGCGGGCAACCAGATGGCTGAGGCGAAAGGGGCGACCAGAAGGCCGGGACCAAAATGACGCCAATCGGCCTGCCCCGGGCCTGTAGGGCTCAGGAGCTGCAGGGCTCCGGTGCTCCGGGGCTGCAGGGCTCGGGTGCTGCAGGGCTCCACGGCTCGGGGGGCTGCAGCGCTCCGGGGCTCCAGGGCTCCGGGGCTCCGGGGCTCCGGGGCTGAGGGGCTGAGGGGCTCCGGGGCTGCTGGGCTCCAGGGCTCGGGGGCTCCAGGGCAGGAGGGCTCCAGGGCTCCAAGGCTCCGGGGCTCCAGGGCCCGGGACCCATGGAGCCCGTCCCGGGTACTTTGCCACTCTGCGGCCCGGAGGAGGGAGCCCCGGATGCATGGAAGGTGTTGCCCGGGCATCGCCCATCTGGTCCACAGCAGGGAACCACCAGCCCCGGGAGGGTGTTTGGGCATACCCTTGCACCTACAAACCCGGAGGAAAATTACCCCCCTTTCTTGTAATCTGTGCACTCGAGGTGACAGAGGGGACCCAGGGCGCAAACGTGCCCGACCTCCTGGAGCCCTGGCTGGGATCCGGGAGGCGAATGGCACCTCATAGGGACTTCCAGGGAAGTCCGGCCATCTAGTCGCCCCATAGGAAAGCATTGCGGGCGACCAGATGGCCGAGGCGAGAGGGGCGACCAGATGGCCGGGACCGAAATGACGCCAATCTGCCTGCCCCGGGCCTGCAGGGCTCTGGGGCTGCAGGGCTCCGGGGGCTGCAGAGCTACAGGGCTCCGGGGCTGCAGGGCTCCGGGGCTTCAGTCCTCCCCGGGCCCTGATGGACCCTCTGTCTCGGGCATCCCAGACCCCCCTGGCCGGCTCACAGGACGGAGGGGTATTCCCGCACCACCGGGCCATGCCGGATGGGGCTGAAGCCCCGGGCCCGGTCCCAGGCCCGGCTCCCGGACCCTAGGCCAGGCCTGGGAGAGCCTCCCCTGGGCTGCAGGGCTCCAGGGCTCCAGGGCTCAGGGGCTGCAGAGCTCTGTGGGCTGCAGGGCTTTGGGGCTGCCGGGCTCGGGGGCTCCAGGGCTGCAGGGCTCGGGGGCTCCGGGGCTGCAGGGCTCAGGGGCTCCGTGGCTGCAGGCATCCAGGGTTGCAGGGCTCGGGGGCTGCAGGGCTCCTCGGGGGCTCCAGGGCTCCCGGGCTCCGGGGCTGCAGGGCTCCGGGGCTCCAGGGCTCTAGGGCTCCAGGGATCCAGGGCTGCTGGGCTCCAGGGCTCGCAGGCTCCAGGGCAGCAGGGCTCCAGGGCTTGGAACCCATGGAGCCCGTCCCCGGTACTTTGCCACTCTGCGGCCCGGAGGAGGGAGCCCCGGATGCATGGAAGGTGTTGCCCGGGCATCGCCCATCTGGTCCACAGCAGGGAACCACCAGCCCCGGGAGGGTGTTTGGGCATACCCTTGCACCTACTAATCCAGAGGAAAATTACCCCCCTTTCTTGTAATCTGTGCACTCGAGGTGACAGAGGGGACCCAGGGCGCAAACGTGCCCGACCTCCTGGAGCCCTGGCTGGGATCCGGGAGGCGAATGGCACCTCATAGGGACTTCCAGGGAAGTCCGGCCATCTAGTTGCCCCATAGGAAAGCATTGCGGGCGACCAGATGGCCGAGGCGAGAGGGGCGACCAGATGGCCGGGACCGAAATGACGCCAATCTGCCTGCAGGGCTCTGGGGCTGCAGGGCTCCGGGGGCTGCAGAGCTACAGGGCTCCAGGGGCTGCAGGGCTCCGGGGCTTCAGTCCTCCCCGGGTCCTGATGGACCCTCTGTCCCGGGCGCCCGGACTCCCCTGGCCGGCTCACAGGACGGAGGGGTATTCCCGCACCACCGGGCCATGCCGGATGGGGCTCAAGTCCCGTGCCCGGTCCCAGGCCCGGCTCCCGGACCCTAGGCCAGGCCCGGGAGAGCCTCCTCTGGGCTGCAGGGCTCCAGGGCTACAGGGCTCAGGGGCTGCAGAGCTCTGTGGGCTGCAGGGCTTTGGGGCTGCCGGGCTCGGGGGCTGCAGGGCTCGGGGGCTCCGGGGCTGCAGGGCTCAGGGGCTCCGTGGCTGCAGGCATCCAGGGCTGCAGGGCTCGGGGGCTGCAGGGCTCCTCGGGGGCTCCAGGGCTCCAGGGCTCCCGGGCTCCGGGGCTGCAGGGCTCCGGGGCTCCAGGGCTCTAGGGCTCCAGGGATCCAGGGCTGCTGGGCTCCAGGGCTCGCAGGCTCCAGGGCAGCAGGGCTCCAGGGCTTGGAACCCATGGAGCCCGTCCCCGGTACTTTGCCACTCTGCGGCCCGGAGGAGGGAGCCCCGGATGCATGGAAGGTGTTGCCCGGGCATCGCCCATCTGGTCCACAGCAGGGAACCACCAGCCCCGGGAGGGTGTTTGGGCATACTCTTGCACCTACTAATCCGGAGGAAAATTACCCCCCTTTCTTGTAATCCGTGCACTCGAGGTGACAGAGGGGAGCCAGGACGCAAACGTGCCCGACCTCCTGGAGCCCTGGCTGGGATCCGGGAGGCGAATGGCACCTCATAGGGACTTCCAGGGAAGTCAGGCCATCTAGTCGCCCCATAGGAAAGCATTTCGGGCAACCAGATGGCTGAGGCGAAAGGGGCGACCAGAAGGCCGGGACCAAAATGACGCCAATCGGCCTGCCCCGGGCCTGTAGGGCTCAGGAGCTGCAGGGCTCCGGGGCTCCGGGGCTGCAGGGCTCGGGGACTGCAGGGCTCCACGGCTCGGGGGGCTGCAGCGCTCCGGGGCTCCAGGGCTCCGGGGCTCCGGGGCTGAGGGGCTCCGGGGCTGCTGGGCTCCAGGGCTCGGGGGCTCCAGGGCAGGAGGGCTCCAGGGCTCCAAGGCTCCGGGGCTCCAGGGCCCGGGACCCATGGAGCCCGTCCCGGGTACTTTGCCACTCTGCGGCCCGGAGGAGGGAGCCCCGGATGCATGGAAGGTGTTGCCCGGGCATCGCCCATCTGGTCCACAGCAGGGAACCACCAGCCCCGGGAGGGTGTTTGGGCATACCCTTGCACCTACTAATCCGGAGGAAAATTACCCCCCTTTCTTGTAATCTGTGCACTCGAGGTGACAGAGGGGACCCAGGGCGCAAACGTGCCCAACCTCCTGGAGCCCTGGCTGGGATCCGGGAGGCGAATGGCACCTCATAGGGACTTCCAGGGAAGTCCGGCCATCTAGTCGCCCCATAGGAAAGCATTGCGGGCGACCAGATGGCCGAGGCGAGAGGGGCGACCAGATGGCCGGGACCGAAATGACGCCAATCTGCCTGCCCCGGGCCTGCAGGGCTCTGGGGCTGCAGGGCTCCGGGGGCTGCAGAGCTACAGGGCTCCGGGGCTGCAGGGCTCCGGGGCTTCAGTCCTCCCCAGGCCCTGATGGACCCTCTGTCTCGGGCGTCCCAGACCCCCCTGGCCGGCTCACAGGACGGAGGGGTATTCCCGCACCACCGGGCCATGCCGGAAGGGGCTGAAGCCCCGGGCCCGGTCCCAGGCCCGGCTCCCGGACCCTAGGCCAGGCCTGGGAGAGCCTCCCCTGGGCTGCAGGGCTCCAGGGCTCCAGGGCTCAGGGGCTGCAGAGCTCTGTGGGCTGCAGGGCTTTGGGGCTGCCGGGCTCGGGGGCTCCAGGGCTGCAGGGCTCGGGGGCTCCGGGGCTGCAGGGCTCAGGGGCTCCGTGGCTGCAGGCATCCAGGGCTGCAGGGCTCGGGGGCTGCAGGGCTCCTCGGGGGCTCCAGGGCTCCCGGGCTCCGGGGCTGCAGGGCTCCGGGGCTCCAGGGCTCTAGGGCTCCAGGGATCCAGGGCTGCTGGGCTCCAGGGCTCGCAGGCTCCAGGGCAGCAGGGCTCCAGGGCTTGGAACCCATGGAGCCCGTCCCCGGTACTTTGCCACTCTGCGGCCCGGAGGAGGGAGCCCCGGATGCATGGAAGGTGTTGCCCGGGCATCGCCCATCTGGTCCACAGCAGGGAACCACCAGCCCCGGGAGGGTGTTTGGGCATACCCTTGCACCTACTAATCCGGAGGAAAATTACCCCCCTTTCTTGTAATCTGTGCACTCGAGGTGACAGAGGGGACCCAGGGCGCAAACGTGCCCGACCTCCTGGAGCCCTGGCTGGGATCCGGGAGGCGAATGGCACCTCATAGGGACTTCCAGGGAAGTCCGGCCATCTAGTTGCCCCATAGGAAAGCATTGCGGGCGACCAGATGGCCGAGGCGAGAGGGGCGACCAGATGGCCGGGACCGAAATGACGCCAATCTGCCTGCAGGGCTCTGGGGCTGCAGGGCTCCGGGGGCTGCAGAGCTACAGGGCTCCGGGGCTGCAGGGCTCCGGGGCTTCAGTCCTCCCCGGGCCCTGATGGACCCTCTGTCCCGGGCGCCCGGACCCCCCTGGCCGGCTCACAGGACGGAGGGGTATTCCCGCACCACCGGGCCATGCCGGATGGGGCTCAAGCCCCGTGCCCGGTCCCAGGCCCGGCTCCCGGACCCTAGGCCAGGCCCGGGAGAGCCTCCTCTGGGCTGCAGGGCTCCAGGGCTACAGGGCTCAGGGGCTGCAGAGCTCTGGAGTTCTGGACTTTTTTGGTTCCGTCCAGAGGTGTCAGGGTACAACACCCAAAGACCCCGGAGTCCCACCTGCCTTGGTGCACAAATGAACAGAAACACGGGCTTCTCGATGGTGGCGTCAAAGACCAAAGGTTTATTACTGCAGGGACACAGAAGTCACAGAATCTACACACGGGCAGAATCTAGGAGACTGTTCGATTTGTACATTGAGGGTTGCTCCTTATATACCAAAAATTGTGCTCTAGGCAAATATTTCACATGTCGGTACATTCCCAAACCTTTTGTGTCTCTAAACAATAAATATTTGGCGTTACACAGGAACTGTCGATAATATCTGATACCAAACATCACGAAGAGGGGTTCCCACCAGTCCATCACAATCCCTTGTCAATATTGCATTCAAGACCCGGACCGCCTCATCGTAAAGTTCGTTACCTCCCCCTAATAAAGGCCCAGAAGGAAAAGGAGCAGAGCCAGGTGCAGAAGATAGAAAACGGGATAAGAGATGTTTGTGGGTTGTAAATGGGCAAGGCTACCGGCTTCGGCCGCCTAATCATGATCAGGTACAATGGACAGGAAAACCAGTTCAGGTGGGCTGGCCTTGAGCAGAGGAGGCAGCCTTTGTCGAGTCATGCAGCTTCAGCGTGATCTGGTTTAAGGTGCACGTGTCATGTAAGAGGTGAATCTCCGGCTAAGGCTACGTGTCTTTAATCAAAGTGAAGTAAATGAAATGATCAGAGGCTATTGCATATGTGAGGGCAAGGAACCACAAAAATGGCGGCCACGATCTAAGATGGATGCCGTGTGTATATCAGAAATGTGTCAGTGGAAGGAGTGCTCTTGCTCGTAGCGTAGCGAAAACACTAGGATATACTAAATGGATCATTTGCGGTTCGCTGATACTAATTTTATGTATTTCCGACAAACTTGAAAACACGGGTTCAAGTCGTCACGGAACCGTCACGGAACCTCAGACCCTCCTTTTGCCCTTACATAGGCAATTACTCAATCTATGTCTGAATCTAGTTCTATGCTCATCAGGTCAGTGACATGTTGTTGTATCATCATCCTTTCTCGTGTCTTTTCTCCAAATGCAGGTGGTTTCCTAAAACAGGTTGTAGCACAAAGACTACACAGAGCAGGACCACACTGGATAATCAGACAACATGAGAATAGTAATATTAAGATGACACCAATGACCATTAGAACCTTCCATCCCCACGCTGAGATCAGAGTCCAAACCCACTCCATAAAGGACCAGTTTCCCTCATCTACATGTATGGAGTCCGAAATCTTGTGCAACTTAGAGATCGCCTCGTAAACTGTTGGAGCATTATTAGGAATAAAGACACAGCAGCTCGATTGGATCATTCTGCATACCCCACCTCGATCTGCAAGTATAACATCTAGAACCATACGGTTCTGCAATGTCATGAGCCTATCCGCCTGAAGCTCAGCTGTCAGATTGCTAAGGGCACCAGCAGTTTCGGTAATAGTAGATTCAACTACCCGTGTTAGCTGACGTATGTTTCTACTATTGGCCATAGGCCCCCAGAACGGAAGGAAGCCTTTGAAGAAGTCTCCAGCTTCCTGACCAGCGGTATCTTCCTTACTGAAAACACCTCTAGCTACTCTTATTCTGTGGTAATCCGGTGAAGCAGTGTATGTCGGAGGCAACAATCGAGCAATATAACATGAACCTGAAAAGTCAGCAGGCAACCATGTATAAGCTCTGTCTCGACAGATGAAGTAGGTACCCCTGGCAGTAAGGAAGGCAGGGGAAGAGTTAGCCGGAAACACATAAGTCTCTACGCACTCACTCCTCCCTAGCTGAGCTCTCGGATTTCTCCCATTACCTTGCAAACAGACCTGACCTCGGTGAGGTACGACCCAGATTGGAGTTGAGCTTTTACGCTTGCTTTCTCCTAAACTAAGGCGATACTCTGAAGTATTCCAACTTAAATATACTCGCAATTCGTCTCTAGGGTAAGATGGAGTATTATTGACGTCTTTGATCATGT
This sequence comes from Lissotriton vulgaris, assembly GCF_964263255.1. NCBI lineage: Eukaryota > Metazoa > Chordata > Amphibia > Caudata > Salamandridae > Lissotriton > Lissotriton vulgaris. Next base: position 626,215,023 of record NC_141699.1, read on the forward strand.
CAATAATTCCCTGGACTAAAGCTTTGTTGGCAGAGTTATATTTAGTGGAGCGTGGTGGGCGTGGAGGATAGGTCTCAAGAGCATAAGCAAAGATGGTTTGAAGGGCCTGAAATGATCCATTGTAGCTGAAAGGCAAAACCAGATAGGGAATACCTTTATCCATAGTGTGGGGTATCAAGCCACACACCCAACAGTCTGTCGTGTTAACTACCAGTTGGTGTTGGTGCAAGAGCTGTACAAAAGTATTATTAATGAATTCTGAGCGTCGAGCTTGCTCATGTTCCGGAAACGAGTGAAAAGAGTGTATAGAAGAAACAGTAGAAATAGCAGGATCAAGGGGAGGTACTGTAGATACTGGCACAAAAATCAAATTTATGCTAAAGACAATTCCACCCACCAGTGTTGCTAAAACAATCAAAAATGTAATGGCACATTGCATCAAGAAACATTTGCTATGAAGAATTCTATTTAGTCTGTTTCTGCGAACGTAAATCACATTTTCTCGTTGCAGCGCAGGAAGTTCCATCTTCTACAATCCGCTCGCGACCACTGATGATGTGTACGTAGATGAAAATGCCTCTGTCAGCCCTGGGAGTTCCCAGTACTAACAGAAAGATCGACCTTGTGTCAGACCCCTGCAAATTCAAACTAGGCACACAGCCACGACCCTACGGCTACCCAGACGGCAAGGCAATTTATTAAAAACAATAAACAATAGCAAACTTCCTGGCTGAAAAGCAAAAAAAAAGTCCAATGTATATAAATATCAAAATCACAATATGCAGTTGCCTGCTTTATTAGTTCGTTTTATGGCTTCTAAGGTTGTATCTTTTCCTTGCTGGTACTGTTTGATCGGAAAATAGTGTATCACTAGCAGCTGTTGCAGAGTTTACGTTCGCAGATGGCAAAGTTTCTTCTGATGCTGGAGACAAATGTTCAATGTTCAAAGTAGTCTTTTCAAGAGGAGAGTCACGTTTCAAAGTGTCAGAAATCAAATCGGCATCGCTGAAAGGGACAAATTTTGGAGTTATTTCAGATTCGGAGGCACCAATTCCCTTCTTCACCCAGTCGTCGTAGGGCAGCGGCAGTGGAACACGCTTTACGTGAGAAGCGTGGATCCAGTTCTTCCGGCCAGCAACACGTACAGCTGTCCTCGTTGCCAGTAGGATTTGGAAGGGGCCGATGTAGCGAGGCTGAAGATTCTTTGTCCTCGCGAAGTTCCGGACCACAATGAAGTCACCCGGTTTCAGTTGATGCCCTGGACTCTCCGGAGGCTTTGGTAGTGCATCAAAAACCTGTTGATGAATAAGACTTAATTTAGCAGTCAAGTCGTAAAGATAGTCTATCAACATAGGATATTCAATGGAGCAGAATTGTTTAGGCCTTGGCACACCCCAGACATTTGCCGGGCGGCCAAATACAATCTCATATGGAGAAAGCCCTATTCTAGAATGCATTGTTGCTCTCGTTGATAACAAGGCCAAAGGAAGTGCGTCTGGCCAAGCCAAACCTGTGGATGCTTGAATTTTGGCTATTTTAAGCTTGAGGGTGCCATTGTAACCCTCGACTAAACCAGCAGACTGGGGATGGTTCGCACTATGAAATTTTTGTTTCAATCCTAGACCAGCACACACACTCTGCATAACTTTCCCTATAAACTCACTTCCGTTATCTGACCATACAATCCGTGGCATTCCATACCTAGGGAAAAATTCTTTGAGAAGAATTTTGGCAGTTGATAAAGCAGTGTTGTCCTTTAGTGGGTATGCTTCTATCCACCTGGAAAAAGCACAAACTACCACCAGGACGTATTTTAAATTGTTGCAGCGTTCCATGTGAATGAAGTCTAACTGTATTACTTCAAAGGGACAGGAAGGAGGAGCAAAATGACCAGCTGGAGTTGGAGTTCCCTTGCCAGGATTATGCATCAAGCACACCATACAATTTTTCACCACTCTCTCTGCACACTTACTGATTCCCTCATTCTTCCAAACCGGAGCTAACATCTTACATATCCCTTTAGAACTTATGTGCGCCACTCCATGCGCCATCGTCACTACTGCAAGCACATACGCATCAGGCAACATCCAACGCTGCTGTTCTGTCAAATCGATCCAACATCCATTCGAGTCCAATTTGCCCGTACTTTCTCTCCATACGCGTTTCTCTTCCTCAGTCGCTTCTTTCTGAATCTCTTTCACACTTTCCATTGTGTCCTCACACATTCCAGACTCAGCAATCCATCTTGCAGACGTAGCAACATACATTCTACTCATCATGTCTCTAGCTGTCTGTTTAGCGGTTTCATCAGCAAAGGCATTTCCCCGACCAACATCATCCGTGATTGCTTTATGAGCACTGCACTTCACAATCGCAACTTCAGTCGGTAAGGTTAGAGATTCCAACAAGTCGTTAACTAGCTGACCATGTTGAATCTTAGTCCCATGGGACGTAATGAAACCCCTTTCTCTCCACAACCGGCCAAAACTATGGGCCACGCCAAATGCGTACTGACTATCTGTAAACACATTCACTCTCTTTCCCTCAGCTAAAACACACGCTCTCGTAAGAGCTATTAACTCTGCAGCTTGGGCAGAATTCTGACTCACTCTTGCAGTCTCCACAATCGTCTTCAAAGTCGTTACCGCGTAGGCAGCAGTCACATCACCATTCTCCAATTTAAAACATGACCCGTCCACATACAGCGTACCATCTGGGTCGGATAGAGGAGTATCTCTCAAGTCGATACGACCTTTTGTCTCTTCCTCCGTTTTGAAATAACAGTCATGTGGCTCAGAATCACTCGACTCTTGATCAGTCGGCAACAATGTTGCTGGATTCAATACATTGCATCTTTTGATCTGAATATGATTTGCTAATAACGTCAGCTCGTAACCAGATAATCTCGCACTAGTAAGGTGTTGTGTCTTCGTTCGGTTCATGAGTGTGTCCACTGCATGAGGAACCATGACCACTAGCATATTGTTCATCACCAAACCAGCAGATTGTCGAATGGAAGCTGCAGCTGCCGCTGTAGCCCTCAAACAACTAGGCAATGCTCTAGCTACCGGATCTAATGTTGATGAGAAATACGCACAAGGGCGTTGTTTATCACCAAACTTCTGTGTCAAGACACTCAACGCGCAACCTTCTCTTTCGTGAACGTAGAGCGTGAATGGCTTGCTGTAATCAGGTGTGCCCAATACAGGAGCTGAACACAAAGCTTTTCGTAACTCAATAAAACTCTCTTGACATTCATCAGACCATGGCACCGGACTCGGAACATTTTTCCCAGTCAAAGCTACCAATGGCTTTGCTAAAAGTGAAAAATTTGGGATCCATTGCCTACAGTAAGAGGTAATACCTAGAAAGGCACGTACTTCCCTCTGTGTGCGTGGAACACTCATCTGCGTAATTGCTTTTATTCTTTCTGGGGTCAACTTCCTTCCCTCCTTTGACAAGAGATGACCTAAGTAGGTTACTTCTTGGCAGCAATATTGCATTTTGGAAGGTGACACCTTATGATTCAAATTAGACAAATGATGCAATAGTGAAATTGTAGCTGCCTTGCAAGTTTCCTTGTCATCGGCAGCCACCAAAAGATCATCTACGTACTGTACTAGGGCAGAACCTGGAGGAAGGACAAAAGAATCTAACTGGCTTTTTAAAGCTTGACTGTAAATAGATGGACTTTCACAGTAGCCTTGTGGAGCGCGTTTAAATCTGAAACTGCGACCTCCTAAACAGAAGCCAAAAATATCTCTGCTTTCCTCGGCTATCGGAATGCTGAAAAAGGCATTCTTCAAGTCGATGACTGAGAACCAATTGGCTGTAGCGGGAATCAATGTTAGCAAGGCAGTAATGTCTGGCACTACAGGAAACTGCGGAATTACAATCTTATTAACTTCTCTAAGGTCTATGACAAACCTATAGACTGGAGGCTTTGTAGGATCTGTTCGTTTCAAAATCGGCAATACAGGACTATTACAAACATTTCCTCGCGTTTCTTCAACCACACCTTTTTTAATCAAATCTTGCACAATCAATAAGAGTGCACGTTCACCTTCACTCGATATTTTATATTGAGGAATTCTTGGAAATTTTACATTCGCTTTCAAAGTTACTACATATGGTGGAATTTCTAGTAGACCTACATCATTGGGACCAGTCGCCCAAAGAGAATCAGGGAGTGAACGTAGCTCCGGCGGGAGTGCGTCCATTGACAAGTACATCGGAGAGGTGAGTCTTTTACCCAAAGTAAGCTGTACTCCTTCCGGAGAACAGTACAATGTCGCATATAGTCGTTTTAACAAATCTAAACCAAGCAGATTTTCATTACAACCTGTCGTCAAAATTAAGGGTGCTTTCAATTGACACGGTCCAACAGAAATAGACAAAGGACCAGATATCGGGTTGTACACAGGGGCGCCTGAAAAACCTACGGAAACATTTGTTGAGCCAGACAAAGGTGCGCCAGGGAGTTTCGCATGCATGATAGAACTTTTCGCGGCACCAGTATCCAACAGAAACGGTTCGACTACACCTGATGTTGCTACTGCGACATAAGGCCCACTCTGATCCACTGGAACTGATACTACTCCCTCTCTCTGTCCATGGCTGTCCTAGTACCCATTTTGTTGAAATCCCTCTTCAACTTCACAATAATCCTCAACAAGATATTGCTGAGATCTATTCTGTTGAGCTGACTGTACATTTTGTTGATCAAAGTGATTAGAAGGACGATCATTCGTTTGTGGAGGCATAGCACCTCGTCCCCGACCTCTAGAATTCTGTGCAAAACCACCACGACCTCTCTGAGCTGCTGCCGCATTATTTTGCGCTAAGATCTGACAATCATTTTTATAGTGACCCTCTTTCTTACAGTACGCGCACTGATTCCACTGATATTGAGGCCTTGATGTATTATAATCTGTCCTTTGATATGAGTTTTGCTGCGTATTAGTCTGATTCGTACGAGGCGGATACGCCTGCTGTAAAAGAACTTTAGTCTTTAAATCTTTCGTTTTCTTCTCTGATTTCTCCTTTTCCTCTTTATCCCTATTTTCATAGTACTGTGCAGTCGCAAGTATTTGCGCTGTCGTAGATACAGCCCACGCACTTTCTGAGTCTTTCAATTTATTGCATAATTCAGGTAACAAATTATGCACAAATTTATCGACAAACAATCTCTGTCCTCCTTCAGTGCTCATATCCTGACCACTATGGTCTACAAAAGTTTCTTCGAACCTCGTGAAGAAGTCGGAGACACTTTCGTCTTTCTTCTGCTTGCATGCGGATAATTTATCCCAATTAACACGCAATGCTGGCATCAGAGTCTTCATTAAATCTATTATTCTACCTGGCAGATTAGCAATCAAAGGTTCGGGTTTCGCACCACCTATTTGTTGAGCATCTGCTGCAGTGATAGCTGCCCAATCACCACCTAAAGCAGCCTGATGATCCTCTCTACGAATTTTAGCCCACACTGGTTGTGGAACTACATTACCAAACAACATATCAATGTCGGCTAAGTTCATTATACAAGCCTCAACTGTCTGTGTCAATTCCTTGTAATATCCGGCTGGATTCTTACGTGGATCTGGCAAGGCCTGTTTCACTGCTAACACTTCTGCTCGCTTCCATGGAATATGTATCCATACTCTTTGGAACTGTGCTGGAGCAGCTGCAATACCCGCATTATCATCACGTTGTACTGCCTCGCGCCAAATTGGAGGAACTTCCCTCATAGGATATTGGCGACTTGGCTTCATTCTACCTTTCTCTAAATCTCTCGGGGAACGAAGAGATGGATCAATCCTAAAACTCAAAATGAGTTCCATCGCTTCCTTTATATTATCGCCCACTATCATTCCAGCAGCAAACTCTTTTTGAATTTTAATTAAATCTTCCAAATCTGATTCGACATCGTCTTCTTCTATTTCCTCACGCAACAACGAGCACATCTCGTCGAAGACGTATCGCTGCGTTGGCTCTCCCCATTGCATAAATGTTTCTAACACATCTTTCGTACTATATCTTCTAACTTTTGTAATCCATCTGAGAGCTGTGGAGTCTAAAACTCCCCGTTCCTCAGTACTTGGAAGCTGACTCCGTCTCTGAACAGAGTCAGGAGTAGGAGTCTTAATCAAGGTTTTATATATAGGCGACAGCATATTAGTAACAGAATCAGTAATTCTTCGACGAACAGAAAGTGGAGTTAGTACACTCGCAGACATAGAGAACGCAGTAGAGGTAGGAATAGATGACGAAACAGTAGGAGTATCGAGGAAAATAGTTTGAGGACCAATAGGTACAGTGGTAGGTATAGGAGCGGGCAGTGCGGGAAGAGGAGGAGCTGTAGGAACATTTACATTCACCACGGGAAGTATAGGAACTTGATTCTGAGGAACAGGAACACCAGGTTGTCCAGCAACCGGCAATTGAACATTCGGGATCAGTGGAGCCGTAGCACCTTGTGCATACGGTGGAGGCGACCGTAACAGATAAGATAGCAGAGGATCGTTTTCGGAATCCTCCAGTATCTTAGCCATTTTCGATGGCAAGGCAGGATAGCACTTGTCAATCGCTAAGTTATGCTCTCTAATGGCTACATCTATGGCCTTCTCACACTCGTTAGCCTGCAACTGTTTAGTCGCTTGCTCTAGAGTTAACTCTTCTAGTTCTTTTTGCTCTTTTTTCAACCTTTTCATTTCTCTCTGTTTGGATTCTTTCCGCCAATAACGAAAAGAGTCAAACATTGCCGGCCGGGCTTTCTTCCTAAACAATTTCGCTTCTAAATTGTCGAGAATCTCTTGTTCAAAACTACCATGCAGTGGCCAGCTAAGGACACCATCCTTCTTACAATAACGGACCCATATCTCATTATAAGTTATAGGACCCACACCATACTTACAATATAGGTCATATAGGGGAGTCCCAATCGGAGGAACCAGACAGGAATCCTCTAATTGTGAGTCACTGTTGCAACTAAAACAAGACAACATTTTCCGACTTACCATTCTCAGTCCGGAACACAAAACAAACAAACACGGAACAAATTGTGCACTTGAACCAAGAACTTAGGCCTACCAAAAACGAACTGATGTATCGATACCCAAAACTGAACCAAATAGATTATCGTAACCAGAACAACTAGTGATAATCTTACGAAACCAAACCAAACCAAGAACCGATCAAGGATTTTTAACAATCCTCACAAAAGTAACCAGCTAGCTATCACTAAATACTTAACTGAGTCACTGAAGACGTCACCAAGGAGAAACCCGTCACGTTTCGCTGTACTAAGGACTGCACCACTTCGGGTCCAAGACAGGGCGACGGTCAAGGCAACGGCCCACTGCAGCCGTCCTGAACGGGAACCCTCGTGGAAGAGAACTTCAGGGCCACTTTTGCGATATGCCGGGATCGATGAAGTGGGGCGCCTCCCTCAGGAATCTTCACACGAAGCTTCTCGAACTCTTCAGGCTTTTGGACCGGTACCGAATGACGTCGCCCCACGTTGGGCGCCAATTGGAGTTCTGGACTTTTTTGGTTCCGTCCAGAGGTGTCAGGGTACAACACCCAAAGACCCCGGAGTCCCACCTGCCTTGGTGCACAAATGAACAGAAACACGGGCTTCTCGATGGTGGCGTCAAAGACCAAAGGTTTATTACTGCAGGGACACAGAAGTCACAGAATCTACACACGGGCAGAATCTAGGAGACTGTTCGATTTGTACATTGAGGGTTGCTCCTTATATACCAAAAATTGTGCTCTAGGCAAATATTTCACATGTCGGTACATTCCCAAACCTTTTGTGTCTCTAAACAATAAATATTTGGCGTTACACAGGAACTGTCGATAATATCTGATACCAAACATCACGAAGAGGGGTTCCCACCAGTCCATCACAATCCCTTGTCAATATTGCATTCAAGACCCGGACCGCCTCATCGTAAAGTTCGTTACCTCCCCCTAATAAAGGCCCAGAAGGAAAAGGAGCAGAGCCAGGTGCAGAAGATAGAAAACGGGATAAGAGATGTTTGTGGGTTGTAAATGGGCAAGGCTACCGGCTTCGGCCGCCTAATCATGATCAGGTACAATGGACAGGAAAACCAGTTCAGGTGGGCTGGCCTTGAGCAGAGGAGGCAGCCTTTGTCGAGTCATGCAGCTTCAGCGTGATCTGGTTTAAGGTGCACGTGTCATGTAAGAGGTGAATCTCCGGCTAAGGCTACGTGTCTTTAATCAAAGTGAAGTAAATGAAATGATCAGAGGCTATTGCATATGTGAGGGCAAGGAACCACAAAAATGGCGGCCACGATCTAAGATGGATGCCGTGTGTATATCAGAAATGTGTCAGTGGAAGGAGTGCTCTTGCTCGTAGCGTAGCGAAAACACTAGGATATACTAAATGGATCATTTGCGGTTCGCTGATACTAATTTTATGTATTTCCGACAAACTTGAAAACACGGGTTCAAGTCGTCACGGAACCGTCACGGAACCTCAGCTCTGTGGGCTGCAGGGCTTTGGGGCTGCCGGGCTCGGGGGCTCCAGGGCTGCAGGGCTCGGGGGCTCCGGGGCTGCAGGGCTCAGGGGCTCCGTGGCTGCAGGCATCCAGGGCTGCAGGGCTCGGGGGCTGCAGGGCTCCTCGGGGGCTCCAGGGCTCCCGGGCTCCGGGGCTGCAGGGCTCCGGGGCTCCAGGGCTCTAGGGCTCCAGGGATCCAGGGCTGCTGGGCTCCAGGGCTCGGGGGCTCCAGGGCAGCAGGGCTCCAGGGCTTGGGACCCATGGAGCCCGTCCCGGGTACTTTGCCACTCTGCGGACCGGAGGAGGGAGCCCCTAATGCCTGGGAGGTGTTGCCCGGGCATCGCTCATCTGGTCCCCAGCAGGGAACCACCAGCCCCGGGAGGGTGTTTGGGCATACCCTTGCACCTACTAATCCGGAGGAAAATTACCCCCCTTTCTTGTAATCCATGCACTCGAGGTGACAGAGGGGACCCAGGGCACAAATGTGCCCGACCTCCTGGAGCCCTGGCTGGAATCCGGGAGGCGAATGGCACCTCATAGGGACTTCCAGGGAAGTCCGGCCATCTAGTCGCCCCATAGGAAAGCATTGCGGGCGACCAGATGGCCGAGGCGAGAGGGGCGACCCGATTGCCGGGACCGAAATGACACCAATCTGCCTGCCCCGGGCCTGTAGGGCTCAGGAGCTGCAGGGCTCCGGGGCTCTGGGGCTCCGGGGCTCTGGGGCTCCGGGGCTGCAGGGCAAGAGGCAAGGGGACTGCAGGGCTCCACAGCTTGGGGGGCTGCAGGGCTCCGGGGCTGCAGGGCTCGGGTTCTCCAGGGCTCCAGGGCTCCAGGGCTCCGGGGCGGCTGGGCTCCGGGGCTCCAGGGCCTGGGACCCATGGAACCCGTTCCGGGTACTTTGCCACACTGCGGCCCGGAGGAGGGAGCCCCGGATGCCTGGGAGGTGTTGCCCGGGCATCGCCCATCTGGTCCGCAGCAGGAAACCACCAGCCCCGGGAGGGTGTTTGGGCATACCCTTGCACCTACTAATCCGGAGGAAAATTACCCCCCTTTCTTGTAATCCGTGCACTCGAGGTGACAGAGGGGACCCAGGGCGCAAAAGTGCCCGACCTCCTGGAGCCCTGGCTGGGATCCGGGAGGCAAATGGCACCTCATAGGGACTTCCAGGGACGTCCGGCCATCTAGTCACCCCATAGGAAAGCATTGCGGGCGACAAGATGGCCGAGGCGAGAGGGTCGACCAGATGGCCGGGACCGAAATAACACCAATCTGCCTGCCCCAGGCCTGCAGGGCTCCGGGGGCTGCAGAGCTACAGGGCTCCAGGGCTGCAGGGCTCCGGGGCTTCAGGCCTCCCCGGGCCCTGATGGACCCTCTGTCCCGGGCGCCCTTGACCCCCCCCGGCCGGCTCGCAGGATGGAGGGTTATTCCCGCACCACCGGGCCCTGCTGGATGGGGCTCAAGCCCCGGGCCCGGTCCCTGGCCCAGCTCCCGGACCCTAGGCCAGGCCCGGGAGAGCCTCCCCTAGGCTGCAGGGCTACAGGGCTACAGGGCTCGGGGGCTGCAGGGCTCCATGGACTGCAGGACTTCGGGGCTGCCGGGCATGGGGGCTCCTGGGCTGCAGGGCTCGGGGGCTCCGGGGCTGCAGGGCTCAGGGGCTCCCGGGCTGCAGGCATCCGGGGCTGCAGGGCTCGGGGGCTGCAGGGCTCCTCGGGGGCTCCACAGCTCCCGGGCTCCGGGGCTGCAGGGCTCCAGGGCTCCAGGGCTGCAGGGCTCCGGGTGGGCTCAAGGGGCTGTAGGGCTCCAGGGGCTCCAGGGCTGCAGGGCTCCAGGGCTGCAGGGCTCCAGGGCTCCAGGGCTCCAGGGCTGCAGGGCTCCATGGGGACTACAGGGCTCCAGGGGCTGTAGGGCTCCGGGGGCTCCAGGACGGAGGGGTATTCCCGCACCTCCGGGCCCTGCCGGATGGGGCTCAAGCCGCGGGCCCGCTCCGGTCTCTGCTTCTGAAACCCTAGCCAGGCTGGGGAAAGAGCCGCCCTTGCCTCTGATGAACGCCTGGAACCTCGGCCGGCTTGCAGGACGGGGAAGCTCCAGCAAACCCATGGCTGGCCGGACGGAGCTCAAGCCCCGGGCCCGCTCCCGGTCCCTGCTTCCGAAACCCTAGCCCAGCCGGGGAGAGCCTCCCTTGGCCCTGATGAACGCCCGGAACCTCAGCCGGCTTGCGGGACGGGGAGGCTCCAGCAACCCCATGGCCTACCGGACGGAGCTCAAGCCCCGGGCCCGGTCCCTGCTTCCAAAACCCTAGCCAGCCCAGGGAGAGCCTCCCTTGGCCCGATAAACGCCCGGAACCTCGGCCGGCTTGCAGGACGGAGCTCAGGCCCCAGGCCTCAGGCCCAGCCTACCAACCCTAGCCGGGCCCGGGGAGAGCCTCCCAGTAGATCCCCCTGTCCCCAGCACCTGGACCCTGGGCCGGAACCAAGGAGGGTTAAGCCCAGGACACGTCCTCTCCCCGACGGCCTGCCCGGGAGCCCATTTTTGTCGACTATTAAGCCCCCACGTAGTGGGGGCTTACAGAACTTTGGGAAAGGACAAAAGTTGGAGTTAGCCCGTCCGCCAGCCTGCAGGGCCATCTGGTCACCCAGCCCGCAGGGCCATCTGGTCACGCAGACAGGCGACCAGATGACCCGGGACGACCCAGCGCCCGGATGGCCTGGGAGGGTGCCGTACCCAGTCGCCCTTGCAGTCCAGCGAGGGTGGCCAGGCGCTGCTGCTTGCCTCCCTGCTCGACTTGCCCATTCAGCAGTGGGAAGGGGAGGCCCGGATGGCGGCGGCCCAGGCCATCTGGTCACACTGCCGACCCGCAAGGGAAGGTGTGGCCCCCATTCCCACACCCCGGTGGGGCAGGGAGGGGAGGGAGAGGCCCCCGTGCCGGAGGGCATGTGGTGGAGGCAGCCTCCAGCAGGCCCGTGTTACCCCCTCCACATCCATCCCGCCGGCCAGGCGGCAGAGGGACCCACCCCTGGGTGTGGTGGAGGGAGGCTTCTGCGGGCGCCCACGCACGGAAAGAGACAAAAGCTTGGCTCAGAGGATGACTTTCAATAGATCGCAGCGAGGTAGCTGCTCTGCTACTTACGAAACCCTGACCCAGAATCAGGTTGTCTACGAATGATTTAGCACTGGGTGCCCCACGAACATGGGCCTGATCAAACTCAGAGGAAAAGGACCATCGGCAAGGGGCTGAGAGGCAGGAGCGTCCCCGGGCCCCTGAGGGGCCCTGGCGGGCAGGCCCCGGGATGCCTTCCCCCTCTCAGCATGGCCAGACCTCATGGAAGTCTGCCTGATCAAACTCGGAGAAAAATGACCATCGAACCCTGATAAAAACAACCATCGACAATGGGCCGAGAGGCAGAAGCATCCACGGGCCCCTGGGGGCCCCTTGCGGGTGGGTACTGGGACGCCTTCCCCCTCTCAGCATGGCCAGACCTCACGGAGGTATGCCTGATCAAACTCTGAGAAAAACGACCATCGGCAAGGAGCTGAGAGGCAGGAGCGTCCCCAGGCCCCTGGGGGCCCCTGGCAGGCAGGCTTCAGGACGCCTCCCTCCCTCTCAGCATGGCCAGACCTCATGAAAGTCTGCCTGATCAAACTCGGAGAAAAACAACCATCGAACTTGGAGAAAAACGACCATCGGCAAGGGGCCAAGAGGCAGAAGTGTCCCCGGGCCCCTGGGGGCCCCTGGCGGGCAGGCCCCGGGATGCCTTCCCTCTCTCAGCATGACCAGACCTCATGGAAGTCTGCCTGATGAAACTCGGAGAAAAACGACCATCGAACCCTGATAAAAACGACCATCGACAAGGGGCCGAGAGGCAGAAGCATCCACGGGCCCCTGGGGGCCCCTCGCGGGCGGGCCCTGGGATGCATTCCCCCTCTCAGCATGGCCAGACCTCACTGAGGTATGCCTGATCAAACTCGGAGACAAACAACCATCGGCAAGGGGCTGAGAGGCAGGAGCGTCCCAGGGCCCCTGGGGGACCCTGGCAGGCCCTGGGATGCCTCCCCCCCTCTCAGCATGGCTGGACCTCCTGGAAGTCTACCTGATCAAACTCGGCGAAAAACAACCATCTAACTCGGAGAAAAACGACCATCGGCAAGGGGCCAGGAGGCAGAAGTGTCCCCAGGCCCCTGGGGGCCCCTGGCGGGCAGGCCCGGGACACCTTCCCCCTCTCTGCATGGCCAGACCTCACGGAGGTCTGTGCCTTATCAAACTCGGAGAAAAAGGACCATCGGCAAGGGGCTGACAGGCAGGAGCGTCCCCGGGCCCCTGGGGGCCCCTGGCAGGCGGGCCCTGGGATGCCTTCCCCCTCTCAGCATGGCCAGACCTCATGGAAGTCTGCCTGATCAAACTCGGAGAAAAACGACCATCGAACCCTGATAAAAACGACCATCAACAATGGGCAGGAGTGTCCCTGGGCCCCTGGGGGCCCCTGGCGGGCAGGCCCCGGGACGCCTTCCCCCTCTCAGCATGGCCAGACCTCACGGAGGTATGCCTGATCAAACTCGGAGAAAAACAAATATTGAACTCGGAGAAAAACGACCATCGGCAAGGGGCTGAGAGGCTGAAGCGTCCCCGGGCCCCTGGGGGCCCCTGGCGGGAGGGCCCCGGGATGCCTCCCCCCTCTCAGCATGGCCAGACCTCATGGAAGTCTGCCTGATCAAACTCGGAGAAAAACGACCATCGGCAAGGGGCTGAGAGGCAGAAGCGTCCCCGGGCCCCTGGGGGCCCCTGGCAGGCGGGCCCGGGATGCCTTCCCCCTCTCAGCATGGCCGGACCTCACGGAGGTCTGTGCCTGATCAAACTCGGAGAAAAACGACCATCGGCAAGGGGCTGAGAGGCAGGAGCGTCCCCGGGCCCCTGGGGGCCCCTGGCGGGAGGGCCCCGGGATGCCTCTCCCCTCTCAGCATGGCCGGACCTCATGGAAGTCTGCCTGATCAAACTCGGAGAAAAACAACCATCGAACTTGGAGAAAAACGACCATCGGCAAGGGGCCAAGAGGCAGAAGCGTCCCTGGGCCCCTGGGGGCCCCTGGCGGGTGGGCCCCAGGAAACCTTACCCCCTTAGCATGGCCAGACCTCATGGAAGTCTGCCTGATGAAACTCGGAGAAAAACAACCATCGAACCCTGATAAAAACGACCATCGACAAGGGGCCGAGAGGCAGAAGCATCCACGGGCCCCTGGGGGCCCCTGGCGGGTGGGCCCAGGGACGCCTTACCCCTCTCAGCATGGCCAGACCTCACAGAGGTATGCCTGATCAAACTCGGAGACAAACGACCATCGGCAAAGGGCTGAGAGGCAGGAGCGTCCCCGGGCCCCTGGGGGACCCTGGCAGGCCCCGGGATGCCTCCCCCCCTCTCAGCATGGCCGGACCTCCTGGAAGTCTGCCTGATCAAACTCGGCGAAAAACAACCATCTAACTCAGAGAAAAACGACCATCGGCAGGGGGCCAAGAGGCAGAAGTGTCCCGGGGCCCCTGGGGGCCCCTGGCGGGCCGGCCCGGGACACCTTCCCCCTCTCAGCATGGCCAGACCTCACGGAGGTCTGTGCCTTATCAAACTCTGAGAAAAAGGACCATCGGCAAGGGGCTGACAGGCAGGAGCGTCCCCGGGCCCCTGGGGGCCCCTGGCGGGCGGGCCCCGGATGCCTTCCCCCTCTCAGCATGGCCAGACCTCATGGAAGTCTGCCTGATCAAACTCGGGAGAAAAACGACCATCGAACCTTGATAAAAACGACCATCAACAATGGGCAGGAGCGTCCCCGGGCCCCTGGGGGCCACTGGCGGGCGGGCCCCGGGACGCCTTTCCCCTCTCAGCATGGCCAGACCTCACGGAGGTATGCCTGATCAAACTCGGAGAAAAACAAATATCGAACTCGGAGAAAAACGACCATCGGCAAGGGGCTGAGAGGCTGAAGCGTCCCCGGGCCCCTGGGGGCCCCTGGCAGGCGGGCCCCGGGATGCCTCCCCCCTCCCAGCATGGCCAGACCTCATGGAAGTCTGCCTGATCAAACTCGGAGAAAAACGACCATCGAACTCGGAGAAAAACGACCATCGGCAAGGGGCTGAGAGGCAGAAGCGTCCCCGGGCCCCTGGGGGCCCCTGGGGGCTCCTGGCAGGCGGGCCCGGGATGCCTTCCCCCTCTCAGCATGGCCGGACCTCACGGAGGTCTGTGCCTGATCAAACTCGGAGAAAAAGGACCATCGGCAAGGGGCTGAGAGGCAGGAGCGTCCCCGGGCCCCTGGGGGCCCCTGGCAGGTGGGCCCCGGGACACCTTCCCCCTCAAACTTGGTGAAAAAGGACCATCGGCAAGGGGCTGAGAGGCAAGAGTGTCCCCAGGACACTGGGGGCCCCGGTGGGCAGGCTCCAGGGCTGCCTACCCCTGATTCAGAATCTCCGGAGGTCTGACTGACCCTCTCCCTAGTAATCCGGAGGAACATTACCCCCCTTTCTTGTAATCTGTGCACTCGAAGTCACACAGGGGACCCAAGGCACGAACGAGCCCGACCTCCTGGAGCCCTGGCTGGGATCCGGGAGGCGAATGGCACCTCATCGGGACTTCCAGGGAAGTTCGGTCATCTGGTCGCCCCATTGGAAAGCATTGCGGGCGACCAGATGGCCGAGGCGAGAGGGGCGACCAGATGGCCGGGACCGAAATGACGCCAATCTGCCTGCCCCGGGCCTGCAGGGCTCTGGGGCTGCAGGGCTCATGGGCTCCGGGGCTGCAGGGCTCAGGGGCTCCAGGGCTGCAGGCATCCGGGGCTGCAGGGCTCCGGGGCTGCAGGGCTTCGGGGCTCCAGGGCTCCAGTGCTCCGGAGCTCCGGGGCTCCGGGGCTGCTGGGCTCCGGGGCTGCTGGGCTCCAGGGCTCGGGGGCTCCAGGGCAGGAGGGCTCCAGGGCTCCAAGGCTCCGGGGCTCCAGGGCCCGGGACCCATGGAGCCCGTCCCGGGTACTTTGCCACTCTGCGGCCCGGAGGAGGGAGCCCCGGATGCATGGAAGGTGTTGCCCGGGCCTCACCCATCTGGTCCACAGCAGGGAACCACCAGCCCCGGGAGGGTGTTTGGGCATACCCTTGCACCTACAAACCCGGAGGAAAATTACCCCCCTTTCTTGTAATCTGTGCACTCGAGGTGACAGAGGGGACCCAGGGCGCAAACGTGCCCGACCTCCTGGAGCCCTGGCTGGGATCCGGGAGGCGAATGGCACCTCATAGGGACTTCCAGGGAAGTCCGGCCATCTAGTCACCCCATAGGAAAGCATTGCGGGCGACCAGATGGCCGAGGCGAGAGGGGCGACCAGATGGCCGGGACCGAAATGACGCCAATCTGCCTGCCCCGGGCCTGCAGGGCTCTGGGGCTGCAGGGCTCCGGGGGCTGCAGAGCTACAGGGCTCCGGGGCTGCAGGGCTCCGGGGCTTCAGTCCTCCCCGGGCCCTGATGGACCCTCTGTCTCGGGCGTCCCAGACCCCCCTGGCCGGCTCACAGGACGGAGGGGTATTCCCGCACCACCGGGCCATGCCGGATGGGGCTGAAGCCCCGGGCCCGGTCCCAGGCCCGGCTCCCGGACCCTAGGCCAGGCCTGGGAGAGCCTCCCCTGGGCTGCAGGGCTCCAGGGCTCCAGGGCTCAGGGGCTGCAGAGCTCTGTGGGCTGCAGGGCTTTGGGGCTGCCGGGCTCGGGGGCTCCAGGGCTGCAGGGCTCGGGGGCTCCGGGGCTGCAGGGCTCAGGGGCTCCGTGGCTGCAGGCATCCAGGGTTGCAGGGCTCGGGGGCTGCAGGGCTCCTCGGGGGCTCCAGGGCTCCCGGGCTCCGGGGCTGCAGGGCTCCGGGGCTCCAGGGCTCTAGGGCTCCAGGGATCCAGGGCTGCTGGGCTCCAGGGCTCGCAGGCTCCAGGGCAGCAGGGCTCGAGGGCTTGGAACCCATGGAGCCCGTCCCCGGTACTTTGCCACTCTGCGGCCCGGAGGAGGGAGCCCCGGATGCATGGAAGGTGTTGCCCGGGCATCGCCCATCTGGTCCACAGCAGGGAACCACCAGCCCCGGGAGGGTGTTTGGGCATACCCTTGCACCTACTAATCCGGAGGAAAATTACCCCCCTTTCTTGTAATCTGTGCACTCGAGGTGACAGAGGGGACCCAGGGCGCAAACGTGCCCGACCTCCTGGAGCCCTGGCTGGGATCCGGGAGGCGAATGGCACCTCATAGGGACTTCCAGGGAAGTCCGGCCATCTAGTTGCCCCATAGGAAAGCATTGCGGGCGACCAGATGGCCGAGGCGAGAGGGGCGACCAGATGGCCGGGACCGAAATGACGCCAATCTGCCTGCAGGGCTCTGGGGCTGCAGGGCTCCGGGGGCTGCAGAGCTACAGGGCTCCAGGGGCTGCAGGGCTCCGGGGCTTCAGTCCTCCCCGGGCCCTGATGGACCCTCTGTCCCGGGCGCCCGGACTCCCCTGGCCGGCTCACAGGACGGAGGGGTATTCCCGCACCACCGGGCCATGCCGGATGGGGCTCAAGTCCCGTGCCCGGTCCCAGGCCCGGCTCCCGGACCCTAGGCCAGGCCCGGGAGAGCCTCCTCTGGGCTGCAGGGCTCCAGGGCTACAGGGCTCAGGGGCTGCAGAGCTCTGTGGGCTGCAGGGCTTTGGGGCTGCCGGGCTCGGGGGCTCCAGGGCTGCAGGGCTCGGGGGCTCCGGAGCTGCAGGGCTCAGGGGCTCCGTGGCTGCAGGCATCCAGGGCTGCAGGGCTCGGGGGCTGCAGGGCTCCTCGGGGGCTCCAGGGCTCCCGGGCTCCGGGGCTGCAGGGCTCCGGGGCTCCAGGGCTCTAGGGCTCCAGGGATCCAGGGCTGCTGGGCTCCAGGGCTCGCAGGCTCCAGGGCAGCAGGGCTCCAGGGCTTGGAACCCATGGAGCCCGTCCCCGGTACTTTGCCACTCTGCGGCCCGGAGGAGGGAGCCCCGGATGCATGGAAGGTGTTGCCCGGGCATCGCCCATCTGGTCCACAGCAGGGAACCACCAGCCCCGGGAGGGTGTTTGGGCATACTCTTGCACCTACTAATCCGGAGGAAAATTACCCCCCTTTCTTGTAATCCGTGCACTCGAGGTGACAGAGGGGACCCAGGGCGCAAACGTGCCCGACCTCCTGGAGCCCTGGCTGGGATCCGGGAGGCGAATGGCACCTCATAGGGACTTCCAGGGAAGTCCGGCCATCTAGTCGCCCCATAGGAAAGCATTGCGGGCAACCAGATGGCTGAGGCGAAAGGGGCGACCAGAAGGCCGGGACCAAAATGACGCCAATCGGCCTGCCCCGGGCCTGTAGGGCTCAGGAGCTGCAGGGCTCCGGGGCTCCGGGGCTGCAGGGCTCGGGGACTGCAGGGCTCCACGGCTCGGGGGGCTGCAGCGCTCCGGGGCTCCAGGGCTCCGGGGCTCCGGGGCTCCGGGGCTGAGGGGCTGAGGGGCTCCGGGGCTGCTGGGCTCCAGGGTTTCAGGGCTCGGGGGCTCCAGGGCAGGAGGGCTCCAGGGCTCCAAGGCTCCGGGGCTCCAGGGCCCGGGACCCATGGAGCCCGTCCCGGGTACTTTGCAACTCTGCGGCCCGGAGGAGGGAGCCCCGGATGCATGGAAGGTGTTGCCCGGGCATCGCCCATCTGGTCCACAGCAGGGAACCACCAGCCCCGGGAGGGTGTTTGGGCATACCCTTGCACCTACTAATCCGGAGGAAAATTACCCCCCTTTCTTGTAATCTGTGCACTCGAGGTGACAGAGGGGACCCAGGGCGCAAACGTGCCCAACCTCCTGGAGCCCTGGCTGGGATCCGGGAGGCGAATGGCACCTCATAGGGACTTCCAGGGAAGTCCGGCCATCTAGTCGCCCCATAGGAAAGCATTGCGGGCGACCAGATGGCCGAGGCGAGAGGGGCGACCAGATGGCCGGGACCGAAATGACGCCAATCTGCCTGCAGGGCTCTGGGGCTGCAGGGCTCCGGGGGCTGCAGAGCTACAGGGCTCCGGGGCTGCAGGGCTCCGGGGCTTCAGTCCTCCCCGGGCCCTGATGGACCCTCTGTCCCGGGCGCCCGGTCCCCCCTGGCCGGCTCACAGGACGGAGGGGTATTCCCGCACCACCGGGCCATGCCGGATGGGGCTCAAGCCCCGTGCCCGGTCCCAGGCCTGGCTCCCGGACCCTAGGCCAGGCCCGGGAGAGCCTCCTCTGGGCTGCAGGGCTCCAGGGCTACAGGGCTCGGGGGCTGCGAGCTCTGTAGGCTGCAGGGCTTCGGGGCTGCCGGGCTCGCGGGCTCCAGGGCTCCAGGGCTCGGGGGCTCCGGGGCTGCAGGGCTCAGGGGCTCCGTGGCTGCAGGCATCCGGGGCTGCAGGGCTCGGGGGCTGCAGGGCTCCTCGGGGGCTCCAGGGCTCCCGGGCTCCGGGGCTGCAGGGCTCCGGGGCTCCAGGGCTCTAGGGCTCCAGGGATCCAGGGCTGCTGGGCTCCAGGGCTCGGGGGCTCCAGGGCAGCAGGGCTCCAGGGCTTGGGACCCATGGAGCCCGTCCCGGGTACTTTGCCACTCTGCGGACCGGAGGAGGGAGCCCCTAATGCCTGGGAGGTGATGCCCGGGCATCGCTCATCTGGTCCCCAGCAGGGAACCACCAGCCCCGGGAGGGTGTTTGGGCATACCCTTGCACCTACTAATCCGGAGGAAAATTACCCCCCTTTCTTGTAATCCATGCACTCGAGGTGACAGAGGGGACCCAGGGCACAAACGTGCCCGACCTCCTGGAGCCCTGGCTGGAATCCGGGAGGCGAATGGCACCTCATAGGGACTTCCAGGGAAGTCCGGCCATCTAGTCGCCCCATAGGAAAGCATTGCGGGCGACCAGATGGCCGAGGCGAGAGGGGCGACCCGATTGCCGGGACCGAAATGACACCAATCTGCCTGCCCCGGGCCTGTAGGGCTCAGGAGCTGCAGGGCTCCGGGGCTCTGGGGCTCCGGGGCTCTGGGGCTCCGGGGCTGCAGGGCAAGGGGACTGCAGGGCTCCACAGCTTGGGGGGCTGCAGGGCTCCGGGGCTGCAGGGCTCGGGTTCTCCAGGGCTCCAGGGCTCCAGGGCTCCAGGGCTGCAGGGCTCCGGGGCTGCTGGGCTCCAGGGCTCCGGGGCGGCTGGGCTCCGGGGCTCCAGGGCCTGGGACCCATGGAACCCGTTCCGGGTACTTTGCCACACTGCGGCCGGGAGGAGGGAGCCCCGGATGCCTGGGAGGTGTTGCCCGGGCATCGCCCATCTGGTCCCCAGCAGGAAACCACCAGCCCCGGGAGGGTGTTTGGGCATACCCTTGCACCTACTAATCCGGAGGAAAATTACCCCCCTTTCTTGTAATCCGTGCACTCGAGGTGACAGAGGGGACCCAGGGCGCAAAAGTGCCCGACCTCCTGGAGCCCTAGCTGGGATCCGGGAGGCAAATGGCACCTCATAGGGACTTCCAGGGACGTCCGGCCATCTAGTCACCCCATAGGAAAGCATTGCGGGCGACCAGATGGCCGAGGCGAGAGGGGCGACCAGATGGCCGGGACCGAAATAACACCAATCTGCCTGCCCCAGGCCTGCAGGGCTCTGGGGCTGCAGAGCTACAGGGCTCCAGAGCTGCAGGGCTCCGGGGCTTCAGGCCTCCCCGGGCCCTGATGGACCCTCTGTCCCGGGCGCCCCAGACCCCCCTGGCCGGCTCACAGGACGGAGGGGTATTCCCGCACCACCGGGCCATGCCGGATGGGGCTCAAGCCCCGTGCCCGGTCCCAGGCCCGGCTCCCGGACCCTAGGCCAGGCCCGGGAGAGCCTCCTCTGGGCTGCAGGGCTGTAGGGCTACAGGGATCAGGGGCTGCAGAGCTCTGTGGGCTGCAGGGCTTTGGGGCTGCCGGGCTCGGGGGCTCCAGGGCTGCAGGGCTCGGGGGCTCCGGGGCTGCAGGGCTCAGGGGCTCCGTGGCTGCAGGCATCCAGGGCTGCAGGGCTCGGGGGCTGCAGGGCTCCTCGGGGGCTCTAGGGCTCCCGGGCTCCGGGGCTGCAGGGCTCCGGGGCTCCAGGGCTCTAGGGCTCCAGGGATCCAGGGCTGCTGGGCTCCAGGGCTCGCAGGCTCCAGGGCAGCAGGGCTCCAGGGCTTGGAACCCATGGAGCCCGTCCCCGGTACTTTGCCACTCTGCGGACCGGAGGAGGGAGCCCCTAATGCCTGGGAGGTGTTGCCCGGGCATCGCTCATCTGGTCCCCAGCAGGGAACCACCAGCCCCGGGAGGGTGTTTGGGCATACCCTTGCACCTACTAATCCGGAGGAAAATTACCCCCCTTTCTTGTAATCCATGCACTCGAGGTGACAGAGGGGACCCAGGGCACAAATGTGCCCGACCTCCTGGAGCCCTGGCTGGGATCCGGGAGGCGAATGGCACCTCATAGGGACTTCCAGGGAAGTCCGGCCATCTAGTCGCCCCATAGGAAAGCATTTCGGGCAACCAGATGGCTGAGGCGAAAGGGGCGACCAGAAGGCCGGGACCAAAATGACGCCAATCGGCCTGCCCCGGGCCTGTAGGGCTCAGGAGCTGCAGGGCTCCGGGGCTCCGGGGCTCAGGAGCTGCAGGGCTCCGGGGCTCCGGGGCTGCAGGGCTCGGGGACTGCAGGGCTCCACGGCTCGGGGGGCTGCAGCGCTCCGGGGCTCCAGGGCTCCGGGGCTCCGGGGCTGAGGGGCTCCGGGGCTGCTGGGCTCCAGGGCTCGGGGGCTCCAGGGCAGGAGGGCTCCAGGGCTCCAAGGCTCCGGGGCTCCAGGGCCCGGGACCCATGGAGCCCGTCCAGGCTACTTTGCCACTCTGCGGCCCGGAGGAGGGAGCCCCGGATGCATGGAAGGTGTTGCCCGGGCATCGCCCATCTGGTCCACAGCAGGGAACCACCAGCCCCGGGAGGGTGTTTGGGCATACCCTTGCACCTACTAATCCGGAGGAAAATTACCCCCCTTTCTTGTAATCTGTGCACTCGAGGTGACAGAGGGGACCCAGGGCGCAAACGTGCCCAACCTCCTGGAGCCCTGGCTGGGATCCGGGAGGCGAATGGCACCTCATAGGGACTTCCAGGGAAGTCCGGCCATCTAGTCGCCCCATAGGAAAGCATTGCGGGCGACCAGATGGCCGAGGCGAGAGGGGCGACCAGATGGCCGGGACCGAAATGACGCCAATCTGCCTGCCCCGGGCCTGCAGGGCTCTGGGGCTGCAGGGCTCCGGGGGCTGCAGAGCTACAGGGCTCCGGGGCTGCAGGGCTCCGGGGCTTCAGTCCTCCCCGGGCCCTGATGGACCCTCTGTCTCGGGCGTCCCAGACCCCCCTGGCCGGCTCACAGGACGGAGGGGTATTCCCGCACCACCGGGCCATGCCGGATGGGGCTGAAGCCCCGGGCCCGGTCCCAGGCCCGGCTCCCGGACCCTAGGCCAGGCCTGGGAGAGCCTCCCCTGGGCTGCAGGGCTCCAGGGCTCCAGGGCTCAGGGGCTGCAGAGCTCTGTGGGCTGCAGGGCTTTGGGGCTGCCGGGCTCGGGGGCTCCAGGGCTGCAGGGCTCGGGGGCTCCGGGGCTGCAGGGCTCAGGGGCTCCGTGGCTGCAGGCATCCAGGGCTGCAGGGCTCGGGGGCTGCAGGGCTCCTCGGGGGCTCCAGGGCTCCCGGGCTCCGGGGCTGCAGAGCTCCGGGGCTCCAGGGCTCTAGGGCTCCAGGGATCCAGGGCTGCTGGGCTCCAGGGCTCGCAGGCTCCAGGGCAGCAGGGCTCCAGGGCTTGGAACCCATGGAGCCCGTCCCCGGTACTTTGCCACTCTGCGGCCCGGAGGAGGGAGCCCCGGATGCATGGAAGGTGTTGCCCGGGCATCGCCCATCTGGTCCACAGCAGGGAACCACCAGCCCCGGGAGGGTGTTTGGGCATACCCTTGCACCTACTAATCCGGAGGAAAATTACCCCCCTTTCTTGTAATCTGTGCACTCGAGGTGACAGAGGGGACCCAGGGCGCAAACGTGCCCGACCTCCTGGAGCCCTGGCTGGGATCCGGGAGGCGAATGGCACCTCATAGGGACTTCCAGGGAAGTCCGGCCATCTAGTTGCCCCATAGGAAAGCATTGCGGGCGACCAGATGGCCGAGGCGAGAGGGGCGACCAGATGGCCGGGACCGAAATGACGCCAATCTGCCTGCAGGGCTCTGGGGCTGCAGGGCTCCGGGGGCTGCAGAGCTACAGGGCTCCGGGGCTGCAGGGCTCCGGGGCTTCAGTCCTCCCCGGGCCCTGATGGACCCTCTGTCCCGGGCGCCCGGACCCCCCTGGCCGGCTCACAGGACGGAGGGGTATTCCCGCACCACCGGGCCATGCCGGATGGGGCTCAAGCCCCGTGCCCGGTCCCAGGCCCGGCTCCCGGACCCTAGGCCAGGCCCGGGAGAGCCTCCTCTGGGCTGCAGGGCTCCAGGGCTACAGGGCTCAGGGGCTGCAGAGCTCTGTGGGCTGCAGGGCTTTGGGGCTGCCGGGCTCGGGGGCTCCAGGGCTGCAGGGCTCGGGGGCTCCGGGGCTGCAGGGCTCAGGGGCTCCGTGGCTGCAGGCATCCAGGGCTGCAGGGCTCGGGGGCTGCAGGGCTCCTCGGGGGCTCCAGGGCTCCCGGGCTCCGGGGCTGCAGGGCTCCGGGGCTCCAGGGCTCTAGGGCTCCAGGGATCCAGGGCTGCTGGGCTCCAGGGCTCGGGGGCTCCAGGGCAGCAGGGCTCCAGGGCTTGGGACCCATGGAGCCCGTCCCGGGTACTTTGCCACTCTGCGGACCGGAGGAGGGAGCCCCTAATGCCTGGGAGGTGTTGCCCGGGCATCGCTCATCTGGTCCCCAGCAGGGAACCACCAGCCCCGGGAGGGTGTTTGGGCATACCCTTGCACCTACTAATCCGGAGGAAAATTACCCCCCTTTCTTGTAATCCATGCACTCGAGGTGACAGAGGGGACCCAGGGCACAAATGTGCCCGACCTCCTGGAGCCCTGGCTGGAATCCGGGAGGCGAATGGCACCTCATAGGGACTTCCAGGGAAGTCCGGCCATCTAGTCGCCCCATAGGAAAGCATTGCGGGCGACCAGATGGCCGAGGCGAGAGGGGCGACCCGATTGCCGGGACCGAAATGACACCAATCTGCCTGCCCCGGGCCTGTAGGGCTCAGGAGCTGCAGGGCTCCGGGGCTCTGGGGCTCCGGGGCTCTGGGGCTCCGGGGCTGCAGGGCAAGAGGCAAGGGGACTGCAGGGCTCCACAGCTTGGGGGGCTGCAGGGCTCCGGGGCTGCAGGGCTCGGGTTCTCCAGGGCTCCAGGGCTCCAGGGCTCCGGGGCGGCTGGGCTCCGGGGCTCCAGGGCCTGGGACCCATGGAACCCGTTCCGGGTACTTTGCCACACTGCGGCCCGGAGGAGGGAGCCCCGGATGCCTGGGAGGTGTTGCCCGGGCATCGCCCATCTGGTCCGCAGCAGGAAACCACCAGCCCCGGGAGGGTGTTTGGGCATACCCTTGCACCTACTAATCCGGAGGAAAATTACCCCCCTTTCTTGTAATCCGTGCACTCGAGGTGACAGAGGGGACCCAGGGCGCAAAAGTGCCCGACCTCCTGGAGCCCTGGCTGGGATCCGGGAGGCAAATGGCACCTCATAGGGACTTCCAGGGACGTCCGGCCATCTAGTCACCCCATAGGAAAGCATTGCGGGCGACAAGATGGCCGAGGCGAGAGGGTCGACCAGATGGCCGGGACCGAAATAACACCAATCTGCCTGCCCCAGGCCTGCAGGGCTCCGGGGGCTGCAGAGCTACAGGGCTCCAGGGCTGCAGGGCTCCGGGGCTTCAGGCCTCCCCGGGCCCTGATGGACCCTCTGTCCCGGGCGCCCTTGACCCCCCCCGGCCGGCTCGCAGGATGGAGGGTTATTCCCGCACCACCGGGCCCTGCTGGATGGGGCTCAAGCCCCGGGCCCGGTCCCTGGCCCAGCTCCCGGACCCTAGGCCAGGCCCGGGAGAGCCTCCCCTAGGCTGCAGGGCTACAGGGCTACAGGGCTCGGGGGCTGCAGGGCTCCATGGACTGCAGGACTTCGGGGCTGCCGGGCATGGGGGCTCCTGGGCTGCAGGGCTCGGGGGCTCCGGGGCTGCAGGGCTCAGGGGCTCCCGGGCTGCAGGCATCCGGGGCTGCAGGGCTCGGGGGCTGCAGGGCTCCTCGGGGGCTCCACAGCTCCCGGGCTCCGGGGCTGCAGGGCTCCAGGGCTCCAGGGCTGCAGGGCTCCGGGGGGGCTCAAGGGGCTGTAGGGCTCCAGGGGCTCCAGGGCTGCAGGGCTCCAGGGCTGCAGGGCTCCAGGGCTCCAGGGCTCCAGGGCTGCAGGGCTCCATGGGGACTACAGGGCTCCAGGGGCTGTAGGGCTCCGGGGGCTCCAGGACGGAGGGGTATTCCCGCACCTCCGGGCCCTGCCGGATGGGGCTCAAGCCGCGGGCCCGCTCCGGTCTCTGCTTCTGAAACCCTAGCCAGGCTGGGGAAAGAGCCGCCCTTGCCTCTGATGAACGCCTGGAACCTCGGCCGGCTTGCAGGACGGGGAAGCTCCAGCAAACCCATGGCTGGCCGGACGGAGCTCAAGCCCCGGGCCCGCTCCCGGTCCCTGCTTCCGAAACCCTAGCCCAGCCGGGGAGAGCCTCCCTTGGCCCTGATGAACGCCCGGAACCTCAGCCGGCTTGCGGGACGGGGAGGCTCCAGCAACCCCATGGCCTACCGGACGGAGCTCAAGCCCCGGGCCCGGTCCCTGCTTCCAAAACCCTAGCCAGCCCAGGGAGAGCCTCCCTTGGCCCGATAAACGCCCGGAACCTCGGCCGGCTTGCAGGACGGAGCTCAGGCCCCAGGCCTCAGGCCCAGCCTACCAACCCTAGCCGGGCCCGGGGAGAGCCTCCCAGTAGATCCCCCTGTCCCCAGCACCTGGACCCTGGGCCGGAACCAAGGAGGGTTAAGCCCAGGACACGTCCTCTCCCCGACGGCCTGCCCGGGAGCCCATTTTTGTCGACTATTAAGCCCCCACGTAGTGGGGGCTTACAGAACTTTGGGAAAGGACAAAAGTTGGAGTTAGCCCGTCCGCCAGCCTGCAGGGCCATCTGGTCACCCAGCCCGCAGGGCCATCTGGTCACGCAGACAGGCGACCAGATGACCCGGGACGACCCAGCGCCCGGATGGCCTGGGAGGGTGCCGTACCCAGTCGCCCTTGCAGTCCAGCGAGGGTGGCCAGGCGCTGCTGCTTGCCTCCCTGCTCGACTTGCCCATTCAGCAGTGGGAAGGGGAGGCCCGGATGGCGGCGGCCCAGGCCATCTGGTCACACTGCCGACCCGCAAGGGAAGGTGTGGCCCCCATTCCCACACCCCGGTGGGGCAGGGAGGGGAGGGAGAGGCCCCCGTGCCGGAGGGCATGTGGTGGAGGCAGCCTCCAGCAGGCCCGTGTTACCCCCTCCACATCCATCCCGCCGGCCAGGCGGCAGAGGGACCCACCCCTGGGTGTGGTGGAGGGAGGCTTCTGCGGGCGCCCACGCACGGAAAGAGACAAAAGCTTGGCTCAGAGGATGACTTTCAATAGATCGCAGCGAGGTAGCTGCTCTGCTACTTACGAAACCCTGACCCAGAATCAGGTTGTCTACGAATGATTTAGCACTGGGTGCCCCACGAACATGGGCCTGATCAAACTCAGAGGAAAAGGACCATCGGCAAGGGGCTGAGAGGCAGGAGCGTCCCCGGGCCCCTGAGGGGCCCTGGCGGGCAGGCCCCGGGATGCCTTCCCCCTCTCAGCATGGCCAGACCTCATGGAAGTCTGCCTGATCAAACTCGGAGAAAAATGACCATCGAACCCTGATAAAAACAACCATCGACAATGGGCCGAGAGGCAGAAGCATCCACGGGCCCCTGGGGGCCCCTTGCGGGTGGGTACTGGGACGCCTTCCCCCTCTCAGCATGGCCAGACCTCACGGAGGTATGCCTGATCAAACTCTGAGAAAAACGACCATCGGCAAGGAGCTGAGAGGCAGGAGCGTCCCCAGGCCCCTGGGGGCCCCTGGCAGGCAGGCTTCAGGACGCCTCCCTCCCTCTCAGCATGGCCAGACCTCATGAAAGTCTGCCTGATCAAACTCGGAGAAAAACAACCATCGAACTTGGAGAAAAACGACCATCGGCAAGGGGCCAAGAGGCAGAAGTGTCCCCGGGCCCCTGGGGGCCCCTGGCGGGCAGGCCCCGGGATGCCTTCCCTCTCTCAGCATGACCAGACCTCATGGAAGTCTGCCTGATGAAACTCGGAGAAAAACGACCATCGAACCCTGATAAAAACGACCATCGACAAGGGGCCGAGAGGCAGAAGCATCCACGGGCCCCTGGGGGCCCCTCGCGGGCGGGCCCTGGGATGCATTCCCCCTCTCAGCATGGCCAGACCTCACTGAGGTATGCCTGATCAAACTCGGAGACAAACAACCATCGGCAAGGGGCTGAGAGGCAGGAGCGTCCCAGGGCCCCTGGGGGACCCTGGCAGGCCCTGGGATGCCTCCCCCCCTCTCAGCATGGCTGGACCTCCTGGAAGTCTACCTGATCAAACTCGGCGAAAAACAACCATCTAACTCGGAGAAAAACGACCATCGGCAAGGGGCCAGGAGGCAGAAGTGTCCCCAGGCCCCTGGGGGCCCCTGGCGGGCAGGCCCGGGACACCTTCCCCCTCTCTGCATGGCCAGACCTCACGGAGGTCTGTGCCTTATCAAACTCGGAGAAAAAGGACCATCGGCAAGGGGCTGACAGGCAGGAGCGTCCCCGGGCCCCTGGGGGCCCCTGGCAGGCGGGCCCTGGGATGCCTTCCCCCTCTCAGCATGGCCAGACCTCATGGAAGTCTGCCTGATCAAACTCGGAGAAAAACGACCATCGAACCCTGATAAAAACGACCATCAACAATGGGCAGGAGTGTCCCTGGGCCCCTGGGGGCCCCTGGCGGGCAGGCCCCGGGACGCCTTCCCCCTCTCAGCATGGCCAGACCTCACGGAGGTATGCCTGATCAAACTCGGAGAAAAACAAATATTGAACTCGGAGAAAAACGACCATCGGCAAGGGGCTGAGAGGCTGAAGCGTCCCCGGGCCCCTGGGGGCCCCTGGCGGGAGGGCCCCGGGATGCCTCCCCCCTCTCAGCATGGCCAGACCTCATGGAAGTCTGCCTGATCAAACTCGGAGAAAAACGACCATCGGCAAGGGGCTGAGAGGCAGAAGCGTCCCCGGGCCCCTGGGGGCCCCTGGCAGGCGGGCCCGGGATGCCTTCCCCCTCTCAGCATGGCCGGACCTCACGGAGGTCTGTGCCTGATCAAACTCGGAGAAAAACGACCATCGGCAAGGGGCTGAGAGGCAGGAGCGTCCCCGGGCCCCTGGGGGCCCCTGGCGGGAGGGCCCCGGGATGCCTCTCCCCTCTCAGCATGGCCGGACCTCATGGAAGTCTGCCTGATCAAACTCGGAGAAAAACAACCATCGAACTTGGAGAAAAACGACCATCGGCAAGGGGCCAAGAGGCAGAAGCGTCCCTGGGCCCCTGGGGGCCCCTGGCGGGTGGGCCCCAGGAAACCTTACCCCCTTAGCATGGCCAGACCTCATGGAAGTCTGCCTGATGAAACTCGGAGAAAAACAACCATCGAACCCTGATAAAAACGACCATCGACAAGGGGCCGAGAGGCAGAAGCATCCACGGGCCCCTGGGGGCCCCTGGCGGGTGGGCCCAGGGACGCCTTACCCCTCTCAGCATGGCCAGACCTCACAGAGGTATGCCTGATCAAACTCGGAGACAAACGACCATCGGCAAAGGGCTGAGAGGCAGGAGCGTCCCCGGGCCCCTGGGGGACCCTGGCAGGCCCCGGGATGCCTCCCCCCCTCTCAGCATGGCCGGACCTCCTGGAAGTCTGCCTGATCAAACTCGGCGAAAAACAACCATCTAACTCAGAGAAAAACGACCATCGGCAGGGGGCCAAGAGGCAGAAGTGTCCCGGGGCCCCTGGGGGCCCCTGGCGGGCCGGCCCGGGACACCTTCCCCCTCTCAGCATGGCCAGACCTCACGGAGGTCTGTGCCTTATCAAACTCTGAGAAAAAGGACCATCGGCAAGGGGCTGACAGGCAGGAGCGTCCCCGGGCCCCTGGGGGCCCCTGGCGGGCGGGCCCCGGATGCCTTCCCCCTCTCAGCATGGCCAGACCTCATGGAAGTCTGCCTGATCAAACTCGGGAGAAAAACGACCATCGAACCTTGATAAAAACGACCATCAACAATGGGCAGGAGCGTCCCGGGCCCCTGGGGGCCACTGGCGGGCGGGCCCCGGGACGCCTTTCCCCTCTCAGCATGGCCAGATCTCACGGAGGTATGCCTGATCAAACTCGGAGAAAAACAAATATCGAACTCGGAGAAAAACGACCATCGGCAAGGGGCTGAGAGGCTGAAGCGTCCCCGGGCCCCTGGGGGCCCCTGGCAGGCGGGCCCCGGGATGCCTCCCCCCTCCCAGCATGGCCAGACCTCATGGAAGTCTGCCTGATCAAACTCGGAGAAAAACGACCATCGAACTCGGAGAAAAACGACCATCGGCAAGGGGCTGAGAGGCAGAAGCGTCCCCGGGCCCCTGGGGGCCCCTGGGGGCTCCTGGCAGGCGGGCCCGGGATGCCTTCCCCCTCTCAGCATGGCCGGACCTCACGGAGGTCTGTGCCTGATCAAACTCGGAGAAAAAGGACCATCGGCAAGGGGCTGAGAGGCAGGAGCGTCCCCGGGCCCCTGGGGGCCCCTGGCAGGTGGGCCCCGGGACACCTTCCCCCTCAAACTTGGTGAAAAAGGACCATCGGCAAGGGGCTGAGAGGCAAGAGTGTCCCCAGGACACTGGGGGCCCCGGTGGGCAGGCTCCAGGGCTGCCTACCCCTGATTCAGAATCTCCGGAGGTCTGACTGACCCTCTCCCTAGTAATCCGGAGGAACATTACCCCCCTTTCTTGTAATCTGTGCACTCGAAGTCACACAGGGGACCCAAGGCACGAACGAGCCCGACCTCCTGGAGCCCTGGCTGGGATCCGGGAGGCGAATGGCACCTCATCGGGACTTCCAGGGAAGTTCGGTCATCTGGTCGCCCCATTGGAAAGCATTGCGGGCGACCAGATGGCCGAGGCGAGAGGGGCGACCAGATGGCCGGGACCGAAATGACGCCAATCTGCCTGCCCCGGGCCTGCAGGGCTCTGGGGCTGCAGGGCTCATGGGCTCCGGGGCTGCAGGGCTCAGGGGCTCCAGGGCTGCAGGCATCCGGGGCTGCAGGGCTCCGGGGCTGCAGGGCTTCGGGGCTCCAGGGCTCCAGTGCTCCGGAGCTCCGGGGCTCCGGGGCTGCTGGGCTCCGGGGCTGCTGGGCTCCAGGGCTCGGGGGCTCCAGGGCAGGAGGGCTCCAGGGCTCCAAGGCTCCGGGGCTCCAGGGCCCGGGACCCATGGAGCCCGTCCCGGGTACTTTGCCACTCTGCGGCCCGGAGGAGGGAGCCCCGGATGCATGGAAGGTGTTGCCCGGGCCTCACCCATCTGGTCCACAGCAGGGAACCACCAGCCCCGGGAGGGTGTTTGGGCATACCCTTGCACCTACAAACCCGGAGGAAAATTACCCCCCTTTCTTGTAATCTGTGCACTCGAGGTGACAGAGGGGACCCAGGGCGCAAACGTGCCCGACCTCCTGGAGCCCTGGCTGGGATCCGGGAGGCGAATGGCACCTCATAGGGACTTCCAGGGAAGTCCGGCCATCTAGTCACCCCATAGGAAAGCATTGCGGGCGACCAGATGGCCGAGGCGAGAGGGGCGACCAGATGGCCGGGACCGAAATGACGCCAATCTGCCTGCCCCGGGCCTGCAGGGCTCTGGGGCTGCAGGGCTCCGGGGGCTGCAGAGCTACAGGGCTCCGGGGCTGCAGGGCTCCGGGGCTTCAGTCCTCCCCGGGCCCTGATGGACCCTCTGTCTCGGGCGTCCCAGACCCCCCTGGCCGGCTCACAGGACGGAGGGGTATTCCCGCACCACCGGGCCATGCCGGATGGGGCTGAAGCCCCGGGCCCGGTCCCAGGCCCGGCTCCCGGACCCTAGGCCAGGCCTGGGAGAGCCTCCCCTGGGCTGCAGGGCTCCAGGGCTCCAGGGCTCAGGGGCTGCAGAGCTCTGTGGGCTGCAGGGCTTTGGGGCTGCCGGGCTCGGGGGCTCCAGGGCTGCAGGGCTCGGGGGCTCCGGGGCTGCAGGGCTCAGGGGCTCCGTGGCTGCAGGCATCCAGGGTTGCAGGGCTCGGGGGCTGCAGGGCTCCTCGGGGGCTCCAGGGCTCCCGGGCTCCGGGGCTGCAGGGCTCCGGGGCTCCAGGGCTCTAGGGCTCCAGGGATCCAGGGCTGCTGGGCTCCAGGGCTCGCAGGCTCCAGGGCAGCAGGGCTCGAGGGCTTGGAACCCATGGAGCCCGTCCCCGGTACTTTGCCACTCTGCGGCCCGGAGGAGGGAGCCCCGGATGCATGGAAGGTGTTGCCCGGGCATCGCCCATCTGGTCCACAGCAGGGAACCACCAGCCCCGGGAGGGTGTTTGGGCATACCCTTGCACCTACTAATCCGGAGGAAAATTACCCCCCTTTCTTGTAATCTGTGCACTCGAGGTGACAGAGGGGACCCAGGGCGCAAACGTGCCCGACCTCCTGGAGCCCTGGCTGGGATCCGGGAGGCGAATGGCACCTCATAGGGACTTCCAGGGAAGTCCGGCCATCTAGTTGCCCCATAGGAAAGCATTGCGGGCGACCAGATGGCCGAGGCGAGAGGGGCGACCAGATGGCCGGGACCGAAATGACGCCAATCTGCCTGCAGGGCTCTGGGGCTGCAGGGCTCCGGGGGCTGCAGAGCTACAGGGCTCCAGGGGCTGCAGGGCTCCGGGGCTTCAGTCCTCCCCGGGCCCTGATGGACCCTCTGTCCCGGGCGCCCGGACTCCCCTGGCCGGCTCACAGGACGGAGGGGTATTCCCGCACCACCGGGCCATGCCGGATGGGGCTCAAGTCCCGTGCCCGGTCCCAGGCCCGGCTCCCGGACCCTAGGCCAGGCCCGGGAGAGCCTCCTCTGGGCTGCAGGGCTCCAGGGCTACAGGGCTCAGGGGCTGCAGAGCTCTGTGGGCTGCAGGGCTTTGGGGCTGCCGGGCTCGGGGGCTCCAGGGCTGCAGGGCTCGGGGGCTCCGGAGCTGCAGGGCTCAGGGGCTCCGTGGCTGCAGGCATCCAGGGCTGCAGGGCTCGGGGGCTGCAGGGCTCCTCGGGGGCTCCAGGGCTCCCGGGCTCCGGGGCTGCAGGGCTCCGGGGCTCCAGGGCTCTAGGGCTCCAGGGATCCAGGGCTGCTGGGCTCCAGGGCTCGCAGGCTCCAGGGCAGCAGGGCTCCAGGGCTTGGAACCCATGGAGCCCGTCCCCGGTACTTTGCCACTCTGCGGCCCGGAGGAGGGAGCCCCGGATGCATGGAAGGTGTTGCCCGGGCATCGCCCATCTGGTCCACAGCAGGGAACCACCAGCCCCGGGAGGGTGTTTGGGCATACTCTTGCACCTACTAATCCGGAGGAAAATTACCCCCCTTTCTTGTAATCCGTGCACTCGAGGTGACAGAGGGGACCCAGGGCGCAAACGTGCCCGACCTCCTGGAGCCCTGGCTGGGATCCGGGAGGCGAATGGCACCTCATAGGGACTTCCAGGGAAGTCCGGCCATCTAGTCGCCCCATAGGAAAGCATTGCGGGCAACCAGATGGCTGAGGCGAAAGGGGCGACCAGAAGGCCGGGACCAAAATGACGCCAATCGGCCTGCCCCGGGCCTGTAGGGCTCAGGAGCTGCAGGGCTCCGGGGCTCCGGGGCTGCAGGGCTCGGGGACTGCAGGGCTCCACGGCTCGGGGGGCTGCAGCGCTCCGGGGCTCCAGGGCTCCGGGGCTCCGGGGCTCCGGGGCTGAGGGGCTGAGGGGCTCCGGGGCTGCTGGGCTCCAGGGTTTCAGGGCTCGGGGGCTCCAGGGCAGGAGGGCTCCAGGGCTCCAAGGCTCCGGGGCTCCAGGGCCCGGGACCCATGGAGCCCGTCCCGGGTACTTTGCAACTCTGCGGCCCGGAGGAGGGAGCCCCGGATGCATGGAAGGTGTTGCCCGGGCATCGCCCATCTGGTCCACAGCAGGGAACCACCAGCCCCGGGAGGGTGTTTGGGCATACCCTTGCACCTACTAATCCGGAGGAAAATTACCCCCCTTTCTTGTAATCTGTGCACTCGAGGTGACAGAGGGGACCCAGGGCGCAAACGTGCCCAACCTCCTGGAGCCCTGGCTGGGATCCGGGAGGCGAATGGCACCTCATAGGGACTTCCAGGGAAGTCCGGCCATCTAGTCGCCCCATAGGAAAGCATTGCGGGCGACCAGATGGCCGAGGCGAGAGGGGCGACCAGATGGCCGGGACCGAAATGACGCCAATCTGCCTGCAGGGCTCTGGGGCTGCAGGGCTCCGGGGGCTGCAGAGCTACAGGGCTCCGGGGCTGCAGGGCTCCGGGGCTTCAGTCCTCCCCGGGCCCTGATGGACCCTCTGTCCCGGGCGCCCGGTCCCCCCTGGCCGGCTCACAGGACGGAGGGGTATTCCCGCACCACCGGGCCATGCCGGATGGGGCTCAAGCCCCGTGCCCGGTCCCAGGCCTGGCTCCCGGACCCTAGGCCAGGCCCGGGAGAGCCTCCTCTGGGCTGCAGGGCTCCAGGGCTACAGGGCTCGGGGGCTGCGAGCTCTGTAGGCTGCAGGGCTTCGGGGCTGCCGGGCTCGCGGGCTCCAGGGCTCCAGGGCTCGGGGGCTCCGGGGCTGCAGGGCTCAGGGGCTCCGTGGCTGCAGGCATCCGGGGCTGCAGGGCTCGGGGGCTGCAGGGCTCCTCGGGGGCTCCAGGGCTCCCGGGCTCCGGGGCTGCAGGGCTCCGGGGCTCCAGGGCTCTAGGGCTCCAGGGATCCAGGGCTGCTGGGCTCCAGGGCTCGGGGGCTCCAGGGCAGCAGGGCTCCAGGGCTTGGGACCCATGGAGCCCGTCCCGGGTACTTTGCCACTCTGCGGACCGGAGGAGGGAGCCCCTAATGCCTGGGAGGTGATGCCCGGGCATCGCTCATCTGGTCCCCAGCAGGGAACCACCAGCCCCGGGAGGGTGTTTGGGCATACCCTTGCACCTACTAATCCGGAGGAAAATTACCCCCCTTTCTTGTAATCCATGCACTCGAGGTGACAGAGGGGACCCAGGGCACAAACGTGCCCGACCTCCTGGAGCCCTGGCTGGAATCCGGGAGGCGAATGGCACCTCATAGGGACTTCCAGGGAAGTCCGGCCATCTAGTCGCCCCATAGGAAAGCATTGCGGGCGACCAGATGGCCGAGGCGAGAGGGGCGACCCGATTGCCGGGACCGAAATGACACCAATCTGCCTGCCCCGGGCCTGTAGGGCTCAGGAGCTGCAGGGCTCCGGGGCTCTGGGGCTCCGGGGCTCTGGGGCTCCGGGGCTGCAGGGCAAGGGGACTGCAGGGCTCCACAGCTTGGGGGGCTGCAGGGCTCCGGGGCTGCAGGGCTCGGGTTCTCCAGGGCTCCAGGGCTCCAGGGCTCCAGGGCTGCAGGGCTCCGGGGCTGCTGGGCTCCAGGGCTCCGGGGCGGCTGGGCTCCGGGGCTCCAGGGCCTGGGACCCATGGAACCCGTTCCGGGTACTTTGCCACACTGCGGCCGGGAGGAGGGAGCCCCGGATGCCTGGGAGGTGTTGCCCGGGCATCGCCCATCTGGTCCCCAGCAGGAAACCACCAGCCCCGGGAGGGTGTTTGGGCATACCCTTGCACCTACTAATCCGGAGGAAAATTACCCCCCTTTCTTGTAATCCGTGCACTCGAGGTGACAGAGGGGACCCAGGGCGCAAAAGTGCCCGACCTCCTGGAGCCCTAGCTGGGATCCGGGAGGCAAATGGCACCTCATAGGGACTTCCAGGGACGTCCGGCCATCTAGTCACCCCATAGGAAAGCATTGCGGGCGACCAGATGGCCGAGGCGAGAGGGGCGACCAGATGGCCGGGACCGAAATAACACCAATCTGCCTGCCCCAGGCCTGCAGGGCTCTGGGGCTGCAGAGCTACAGGGCTCCAGAGCTGCAGGGCTCCGGGGCTTCAGGCCTCCCCGGGCCCTGATGGACCCTCTGTCCCGGGCGCCCCAGACCCCCCTGGCCGGCTCACAGGACGGAGGGGTATTCCCGCACCACCGGGCCATGCCGGATGGGGCTCAAGCCCCGTGCCCGGTCCCAGGCCCGGCTCCCGGACCCTAGGCCAGGCCCGGGAGAGCCTCCTCTGGGCTGCAGGGCTGTAGGGCTACAGGGATCAGGGGCTGCAGAGCTCTGTGGGCTGCAGGGCTTTGGGGCTGCCGGGCTCGGGGGCTCCAGGGCTGCAGGGCTCGGGGGCTCCGGGGCTGCAGGGCTCAGGGGCTCCGTGGCTGCAGGCATCCAGGGCTGCAGGGCTCGGGGGCTGCAGGGCTCCTCGGGGGCTCTAGGGCTCCCGGGCTCCGGGGCTGCAGGGCTCCGGGGCTCCAGGGCTCTAGGGCTCCAGGGATCCAGGGCTGCTGGGCTCCAGGGCTCGCAGGCTCCAGGGCAGCAGGGCTCCAGGGCTTGGAACCCATGGAGCCCGTCCCCGGTACTTTGCCACTCTGCGGACCGGAGGAGGGAGCCCCTAATGCCTGGGAGGTGTTGCCCGGGCATCGCTCATCTGGTCCCCAGCAGGGAACCACCAGCCCCGGGAGGGTGTTTGGGCATACCCTTGCACCTACTAATCCGGAGGAAAATTACCCCCCTTTCTTGTAATCCATGCACTCGAGGTGACAGAGGGGACCCAGGGCACAAATGTGCCCGACCTCCTGGAGCCCTGGCTGGGATCCGGGAGGCGAATGGCACCTCATAGGGACTTCCAGGGAAGTCCGGCCATCTAGTCGCCCCATAGGAAAGCATTTCGGGCAACCAGATGGCTGAGGCGAAAGGGGCGACCAGAAGGCCGGGACCAAAATGACGCCAATCGGCCTGCCCCGGGCCTGTAGGGCTCAGGAGCTGCAGGGCTCCGGGGCTCCGGGGCTCAGGAGCTGCAGGGCTCCGGGGCTCCGGGGCTGCAGGGCTCGGGGACTGCAGGGCTCCACGGCTCGGGGGGCTGCAGCGCTCCGGGGCTCCAGGGCTCCGGGGCTCCGGGGCTGAGGGGCTCCGGGGCTGCTGGGCTCCAGGGCTCGGGGGCTCCAGGGCAGGAGGGCTCCAGGGCTCCAAGGCTCCGGGGCTCCAGGGCCCGGGACCCATGGAGCCCGTCCAGGCTACTTTGCCACTCTGCGGCCCGGAGGAGGGAGCCCCGGATGCATGGAAGGTGTTGCCCGGGCATCGCCCATCTGGTCCACAGCAGGGAACCACCAGCCCCGGGAGGGTGTTTGGGCATACCCTTGCACCTACTAATCCGGAGGAAAATTACCCCCCTTTCTTGTAATCTGTGCACTCGAGGTGACAGAGGGGACCCAGGGCGCAAACGTGCCCAACCTCCTGGAGCCCTGGCTGGGATCCGGGAGGCGAATGGCACCTCATAGGGACTTCCAGGGAAGTCCGGCCATCTAGTCGCCCCATAGGAAAGCATTGCGGGCGACCAGATGGCCGAGGCGAGAGGGGCGACCAGATGGCCGGGACCGAAATGACGCCAATCTGCCTGCCCCGGGCCTGCAGGGCTCTGGGGCTGCAGGGCTCCGGGGGCTGCAGAGCTACAGGGCTCCGGGGCTGCAGGGCTCCGGGGCTTCAGTCCTCCCCGGGCCCTGATGGACCCTCTGTCTCGGGCGTCCCAGACCCCCCTGGCCGGCTCACAGGACGGAGGGGTATTCCCGCACCACCGGGCCATGCCGGATGGGGCTGAAGCCCCGGGCCCGGTCCCAGGCCCGGCTCCCGGACCCTAGGCCAGGCCTGGGAGAGCCTCCCCTGGGCTGCAGGGCTCCAGGGCTCCAGGGCTCAGGGGCTGCAGAGCTCTGTGGGCTGCAGGGCTTTGGGGCTGCCGGGCTCGGGGGCTCCAGGGCTGCAGGGCTCGGGGGCTCCGGGGCTGCAGGGCTCAGGGGCTCCGTGGCTGCAGGCATCCAGGGCTGCAGGGCTCGGGGGCTGCAGGGCTCCTCGGGGGCTCCAGGGCTCCCGGGCTCCGGGGCTGCAGAGCTCCGGGGCTCCAGGGCTCTAGGGCTCCAGGGATCCAGGGCTGCTGGGCTCCAGGGCTCGCAGGCTCCAGGGCAGCAGGGCTCCAGGGCTTGGAACCCATGGAGCCCGTCCCCGGTACTTTGCCACTCTGCGGCCCGGAGGAGGGAGCCCCGGATGCATGGAAGGTGTTGCCCGGGCATCGCCCATCTGGTCCACAGCAGGGAACCACCAGCCCCGGGAGGGTGTTTGGGCATACCCTTGCACCTACTAATCCGGAGGAAAATTACCCCCCTTTCTTGTAATCTGTGCACTCGAGGTGACAGAGGGGACCCAGGGCGCAAACGTGCCCGACCTCCTGGAGCCCTGGCTGGGATCCGGGAGGCGAATGGCACCTCATAGGGACTTCCAGGGAAGTCCGGCCATCTAGTTGCCCCATAGGAAAGCATTGCGGGCGACCAGATGGCCGAGGCGAGAGGGGCGACCAGATGGCCGGGACCGAAATGACGCCAATCTGCCTGCAGGGCTCTGGGGCTGCAGGGCTCCGGGGGCTGCAGAGCTACAGGGCTCCGGGGCTGCAGGGCTCCGGGGCTTCAGTCCTCCCCGGGCCCTGATGGACCCTCTGTCCCGGGCGCCCGGACCCCCCTGGCCGGCTCACAGGACGGAGGGGTATTCCCGCACCACCGGGCCATGCCGGATGGGGCTCAAGCCCCGTGCCCGGTCCCAGGCCCGGCTCCCGGACCCTAGGCCAGGCCCGGGAGAGCCTCCTCTGGGCTGCAGGGCTCCAGGGCTACAGGGCTCAGGGGCTGCAGAGCTCTGTGGGCTGCAGGGCTTTGGGGCTGCCGGGCTCGGGGGCTCCAGGGCTGCAGGGCTCGGGGGCTCCGGGGCTGCAGGGCTCAGGGGCTCCGTGGCTGCAGGCATCCAGGGCTGCAGGGCTCGGGGGCTGCAGGGCTCCTCGGGGGCTCCAGGGCTCCCGGGCTCCGGGGCTGCAGGGCTCCGGGGCTCCAGGGCTCTAGGGCTCCAGGGATCCAGGGCTGCTGGGCTCCAGGGCTCGGGGGCTCCAGGGCAGCAGGGCTCCAGGGCTTGGGACCCATGGAGCCCGTCCCGGGTACTTTGCCACTCTGCGG
The DNA here is from genome assembly GCF_964263255.1 of Lissotriton vulgaris. Lineage (NCBI taxonomy): Eukaryota > Metazoa > Chordata > Amphibia > Caudata > Salamandridae > Lissotriton > Lissotriton vulgaris. Next base: position 626,252,870 of record NC_141699.1, read on the forward strand.
ACCGGAGGAGGGAGCCCCTAATGCCTGGGAGGTGTTGCCCGGGCATCGCTCATCTGGTCCCCAGCAGGGAACCACCAGCCCCGGGAGGGTGTTTGGGCATACCCTTGCACCTACTAATCCGGAGGAAAATTACCCCCCTTTCTTGTAATCCATGCACTCGAGGTGACAGAGGGGACCCAGGGCACAAATGTGCCCGACCTCCTGGAGCCCTGGCTGGAATCCGGGAGGCGAATGGCACCTCATAGGGACTTCCAGGGAAGTCCGGCCATCTAGTCGCCCCATAGGAAAGCATTGCGGGCGACCAGATGGCCGAGGCGAGAGGGGCGACCCGATTGCCGGGACCGAAATGACACCAATCTGCCTGCCCCGGGCCTGTAGGGCTCAGGAGCTGCAGGGCTCCGGGGCTCTGGGGCTCCGGGGCTCTGGGGCTCCGGGGCTGCAGGGCAAGAGGCAAGGGGACTGCAGGGCTCCACAGCTTGGGGGGCTGCAGGGCTCCGGGGCTGCAGGGCTCAGGTTCTCCAGGGCTCCAGGGCTCCAGGGCTCCGGGGCGGCTGGGCTCCGGGGCTCCAGGGCCTGGGACCCATGGAACCCGTTCCGGGTACTTTGCCACACTGCGGCCCGGAGGAGGGAGCCCCGGATGCCTGGGAGGTGTTGCCCGGGCATCGCCCATCTGGTCCGCAGCAGGAAACCACCAGCCCCGGGAGGGTGTTTGGGCATACCCTTGCACCTACTAATCCGGAGGAAAATTACCCCCCTTTCTTGTAATCCGTGCACTCGAGGTGACAGAGGGGACCCAGGGCGCAAACGTGCCCGACCTCCTGGAGCCCTGGCTGGGATCCGGGAGGCAAATGGCACCTCATAGGGACTTCCAGGGACGTCCGGCCATCTAGTCACCCCATAGGAAAGCATTGCGGGCGACAAGATGGCCGAGGCGAGAGGGTCGACCAGATGGCCGGGACCGAAATAACACCAATCTGCCTGCCCCAGGCCTGCAGGGCTCCGGGGGCTGCAGAGCTACAGGGCTCCAGGGCTGCAGGGCTCCGGGGCTTCAGGCCTCCCCGGGCCCTGATGGACCCTCTGTCCCGGGCGCCCTTGACCCCCCCCGGCCGGCTCGCAGGATGGAGGGTTATTCCCGCACCACCGGGCCCTGCTGGATGGGGCTCAAGCCCCGGGCCCGGTCCCTGGCCCAGCTCCCGGACCCTAGGCCAGGCCCGGGAGAGCCTCCCCTAGGCTGCAGGGCTACAGGGCTACAGGGCTCGGGGGCTGCAGGGCTCCATGGACTGCAGGACTTCGGGGCTGCCGGGCATGGGGGCTCCTGGGCTGCAGGGCTCGGGGGCTCCGGGGCTGCAGGGCTCAGGGGCTCCCGGGCTGCAGGCATCCGGGGCTGCAGGGCTCGGGGGCTGCAGGGCTCCTCGGGGGCTCCACAGCTCCCGGGCTCCGGGGCTGCAGGGCTCCAGGGCTCCAGGGCTGCAGGGCTCCGGGGGGGCTCAAGGGGCTGTAGGGCTCCAGGGGCTCCAGGGCTGCAGGGCTCCAGGGCTGCAGGGCTCCAGGGCTCCAGGGCTGCAGGGCTGCAGGGCTCCATGGGGACTACAGGGCTCCAGGGGCTGTAGGGCTCCGGGGGCTCCAGGACGGAGGGGTATTCCCGCACCTCCGGGCCCTGCCGGATGGGGCTCAAGCCGCGGGCCCGCTCCGGTCTCTGCTTCTGAAACCCTAGCCAGGCTGGGGAAAGAGCCGCCCTTGCCTCTGATGAACGCCTGGAACCTCGGCCGGCTTGCAGGACGGGGAAGCTCCAGCAAACCCATGGCTGGCCGGACAGAGCTCAAGCCCCGGGCCCGCTCCCGGTCCCTGCTTCCGAAACCCTAGCCCGGCCGGGGAGAGCCTCCCTTGGCCCTGATGAACGCCCGGAACCTCAGCCGGCTTGCGGGACGGGGAGGCTCCAGCAACCCCATGGCCTACCGGACGGAGCTCAAGCCCCGGGCCCGGTCCCTGCTTCCAAAACCCTAGCCAGCCCGGGGAGAGCCTCCCTTGGCCCGATAAACGCCCGGAACCTCGGCCGGCTTGCAGGACGGAGCTCAGGCCCCAGGCCTCAGGCCCAGCCTACCAACCCTAGCCGGGCCCGGGGAGAGCCTCCCAGTAGATCCCCCTGTCCCCAGCACCTGGACCCTGGGCCGGAACCAAGGAGGGTTAAGCCCAGGACACGTCCTCTCCCCGACGGCCTGCCCGGGAGCCCATTTTTGTCGACTATTAAGCCCCCACGTAGTGGGGGCTTACAGAACTTTGGGAAAGGACAAAAGTTGGAGTTAGCCCGTCCGCCAGCCTGCAGGGCCATCTGGTCACCCAGCCCGCAGGGCCATCTGGTCACGCAGACAGGCGACCAGATGACCCGGGACGACCCAGCGCCCGGATGGCCTGGGAGGGTGCCGTACCCAGTCGCCCTTGCAGTCCAGCGAGGGTGGCCAGGCGCTGCTGCTTGCCTCCCTGCTCGACTTGCCCATTCAGCAGTGGGAAGGGGAGGCCCGGATGGCGGCGGCCCAGGCCATCTGGTCACACTGCCGACCCGCAAGGGAAGGTGTGGCCCCCATTCCCACACCCCGGTGGGGCAGGGAGGGGAGGGAGAGGCCCCCGTGCCGGAGGGCATGTGGTGGAGGCAGCCTCCAGCAGGCCCGTGTTACCCCCTCCACATCCATCCCGCCGGCCAGGCGGCAGAGGGACCCACCCCTGGGTGTGGTGGAGGGAGGCTTCTGCGGGCGCCCACGCACGGAAAGAGACAAAAGCTTGGCTCAGAGGATGACTTTCAATAGATCGCAGCGAGGTAGCTGCTCTGCTACTTACGAAACCCTGACCCAGAATCAGGTTGTCTACGAATGATTTAGCACTGGGTGCCCCACGAACATGGGCCTGATCAAACTCAGAGGAAAAGGACCATCGGCAAGGGGCTGAGAGGCAGGAGCGTCCCCGGGCCCCTGAGGGGCCCTGGCGGGCAGGCCCCGGGATGCCTTCCCCCTCTCAGCATGGCCAGACCTCATGGAAGTCTGCCTGATCAAACTCGGAGAAAAATGACCATCGAACCCTGATAAAAACAACCATCGACAATGGGCCGAGAGGCAGAAGCATCCACGGGCCCCTGGGGGCCCCTTGCGGGTGGGTACTGGGACGCCTTCCCCCTCTCAGCATGGCCAGACCTCACGGAGGTATGCCTGATCAAACTCTGAGAAAAACGACCATCGGCAAGGAGCTGAGAGGCAGGAGCGTCCCCAGGCCCCTGGGGGCCCCTGGCAGGCAGGCTTCAGGACGCCTCCCTCCCTCTCAGCATGGCCAGACCTCATGAAAGTCTGCCTGATCAAACTCGGAGAAAAACAACCATCGAACTTGGAGAAAAACGACCATCGGCAAGGGGCCAAGAGGCAGAAGTGTCCCCGGGCCCCTGGGGGCCCCTGGCGGGCAGGCCCCGGGATGCCTTCCCTCTCTCAGCATGACCAGACCTCATGGAAGTCTGCCTGATGAAACTCGGAGAAAAACGACCATCGAACCCTGATAAAAACGACCATCGACAAGGGGCCGAGAGGCAGAAGCATCCACGGGCCCCTGGGGGCCCCTCGCGGGCGGGCCCTGGGATGCATTCCCCCTCTCAGCATGGCCAGACCTCACTGAGGTATGCCTGATCAAACTCGGAGACAAACAACCATCGGCAAGGGGCTGAGAGGCAGGAGCGTCCCAGGGCCCCTGGGGGACCCTGGCAGGCCCTGGGATGCCTCCCCCCCTCTCAGCATGGCTGGACCTCCTGGAAGTCTACCTGATCAAACTCGGCGAAAAACAACCATCTAACTCGGAGAAAAACGACCATCGGCAAGGGGCCAGGAGGCAGAAGTGTCCCCAGGCCCCTGGGGGCCCCTGGCGGGCAGGCCCGGGACACCTTCCCCCTCTCTGCATGGCCAGACCTCACGGAGGTCTGTGCCTTATCAAACTCGGAGAAAAAGGACCATCGGCAAGGGGCTGACAGGCAGGAGCGTCCCCGGGCCCCTGGGGGCCCCTGGCAGGCGGGCCCTGGGATGCCTTCCCCCTCTCAGCATGGCCAGACCTCATGGAAGTCTGCCTGATCAAACTCGGAGAAAAACGACCATCGAACCCTGATAAAAACGACCATCAACAATGGGCAGGAGTGTCCCTGGGCCCCTGGGGGCCCCTGGCGGGCAGGCCCCGGGACGCCTTCCCCCTCTCAGCATGGCCAGACCTCACGGAGGTATGCCTGATCAAACTCGGAGAAAAACAAATATTGAACTCGGAGAAAAACGACCATCGGCAAGGGGCTGAGAGGCTGAAGCGTCCCCGGGCCCCTGGGGGCCCCTGGCGGGAGGGCCCCGGGATGCCTCCCCCCTCTCAGCATGGCCAGACCTCATGGAAGTCTGCCTGATCAAACTCGGAGAAAAACGACCATCGGCAAGGGGCTGAGAGGCAGAAGCGTCCCCGGGCCCCTGGGGGCCCCTGGCAGGCGGGCCCGGGATGCCTTCCCCCTCTCAGCATGGCCGGACCTCACGGAGGTCTGTGCCTGATCAAACTCGGAGAAAAACGACCATCGGCAAGGGGCTGAGAGGCAGGAGCGTCCCCGGGCCCCTGGGGGCCCCTGGCGGGAGGGCCCCGGGATGCCTCTCCCCTCTCAGCATGGCCGGACCTCATGGAAGTCTGCCTGATCAAACTCGGAGAAAAACAACCATCGAACTTGGAGAAAAACGACCATCGGCAAGGGGCCAAGAGGCAGAAGCGTCCCTGGGCCCCTGGGGGCCCCTGGCGGGTGGGCCCCAGGAAACCTTACCCCCTTAGCATGGCCAGACCTCATGGAAGTCTGCCTGATGAAACTCGGAGAAAAACAACCATCGAACCCTGATAAAAACGACCATCGACAAGGGGCCGAGAGGCAGAAGCATCCACGGGCCCCTGGGGGCCCCTGGCGGGTGGGCCCAGGGACGCCTTACCCCTCACAGCATGGCCAGACCTCACAGAGGTATGCCTGATCAAACTCGGAGACAAACGACCATCGGCAAAGGGCTGAGAGGCAGGAGCGTCCCCGGGCCCCTGGGGGACCCTGGCAGGCCCCGGGATGCCTCCCCCCCTCTCAGCATGGCCGGACCTCCTGGAAGTCTGCCTGATCAAACTCGGCGAAAAACAACCATCTAACTCAGAGAAAAACGACCATCGGCAGGGGGCCAAGAGGCAGAAGTGTCCCGGGGCCCCTGGGGGCCCCTGGCGGGCCGGCCCGGGACACCTTCCCCCTCTCAGCATGGCCAGACCTCACGGAGGTCTGTGCCTTATCAAACTCTGAGAAAAAGGACCATCGGCAAGGGGCTGACAGGCAGGAGCGTCCCCGGGCCCCTGGGGGCCCCTGGCGGGCGGGCCCCGGATGCCTTCCCCCTCTCAGCATGGCCAGACCTCATGGAAGTCTGCCTGATCAAACTCGGGAGAAAAACGACCATCGAACCTTGATAAAAACGACCATCAACAATGGGCAGGAGCGTCCCCGGGCCCCTGGGGGCCACTGGCGGGCGGGCCCCGGGACGCCTTTCCCCTCTCAGCATGGCCAGACCTCACGGAGGTATGCCTGATCAAACTCGGAGAAAAACAAATATCGAACTCGGAGAAAAACGACCATCGGCAAGGGGCTGAGAGGCTGAAGCGTCCCCGGGCCCCTGGGGGCCCCTGGCAGGCGGGCCCCGGGATGCCTCCCCCCTCCCAGCATGGCCAGACCTCATGGAAGTCTGCCTGATCAAACTCGGAGAAAAACGACCATCGAACTCGGAGAAAAACGACCATCGGCAAGGGGCTGAGAGGCAGAAGCGTCCCCGGGCCCCTGGGGGCCCCTGGGGGCTCCTGGCAGGCGGGCCCTGGGATGCATTCCCCCTCTCAGCATGGCCAGACCTCACTGAGGTATGCCTGATCAAACTCGGAGACAAACAACCATCGGCAAGGGGCTGAGAGGCAGGAGCGTCCCAGGGCCCCTGGGGGACCCTGGCAGGCCCTGGGATGCCTCCCCCCCTCTCAGCATGGCTGGACCTCCTGGAAGTCTACCTGATCAAACTCGGCGAAAAACAACCATCTAACTCGGAGAAAAACGACCATCGGCAAGGGGCCAGGAGGCAGAAGTGTCCCCAGGCCCCTGGGGGCCCCTGGCGGGCAGGCCCGGGACACCTTCCCCCTCTCTGCATGGCCAGACCTCACGGAGGTCTGTGCCTTATCAAACTCGGAGAAAAAGGACCATCGGCAAGGGGCTGACAGGCAGGAGCGTCCCCGGGCCCCTGGGGGCCCCTGGCAGGCGGGCCCTGGGATGCCTTCCCCCTCTCAGCATGGCCAGACCTCATGGAAGTCTGCCTGATCAAACTCGGAGAAAAACGACCATCGAACCCTGATAAAAACGACCATCAACAATGGGCAGGAGTGTCCCTGGGCCCCTGGGGGCCCCTGGCGGGCAGGCCCCGGGACGCCTTCCCCCTCTCAGCATGGCCAGACCTCACGGAGGTATGCCTGATCAAACTCGGAGAAAAACAAATATTGAACTCGGAGAAAAACGACCATCGGCAAGGGGCTGAGAGGCTGAAGCGTCCCCGGGCCCCTGGGGGCCCCTGGCGGGAGGGCCCCGGGATGCCTCCCCCCTCTCAGCATGGCCAGACCTCATGGAAGTCTGCCTGATCAAACTCGGAGAAAAACGACCATCGGCAAGGGGCTGAGAGGCAGAAGCGTCCCCGGGCCCCTGGGGGCCCCTGGCAGGCGGGCCCGGGATGCCTTCCCCCTCTCAGCATGGCCGGACCTCACGGAGGTCTGTGCCTGATCAAACTCGGAGAAAAACGACCATCGGCAAGGGGCTGAGAGGCAGGAGCGTCCCCGGGCCCCTGGGGGCCCCTGGCGGGAGGGCCCCGGGATGCCTCTCCCCTCTCAGCATGGCCGGACCTCATGGAAGTCTGCCTGATCAAACTCGGAGAAAAACAACCATCGAACTTGGAGAAAAACGACCATCGGCAAGGGGCCAAGAGGCAGAAGCGTCCCTGGGCCCCTGGGGGCCCCTGGCGGGTGGGCCCCAGGAAACCTTACCCCCTTAGCATGGCCAGACCTCATGGAAGTCTGCCTGATGAAACTCGGAGAAAAACAACCATCGAACCCTGATAAAAACGACCATCGACAAGGGGCCGAGAGGCAGAAGCATCCACGGGCCCCTGGGGGCCCCTGGCGGGTGGGCCCAGGGACGCCTTACCCCTCACAGCATGGCCAGACCTCACAGAGGTATGCCTGATCAAACTCGGAGACAAACGACCATCGGCAAAGGGCTGAGAGGCAGGAGCGTCCCCGGGCCCCTGGGGGACCCTGGCAGGCCCCGGGATGCCTCCCCCCCTCTCAGCATGGCCGGACCTCCTGGAAGTCTGCCTGATCAAACTCGGCGAAAAACAACCATCTAACTCAGAGAAAAACGACCATCGGCAGGGGGCCAAGAGGCAGAAGTGTCCCGGGGCCCCTGGGGGCCCCTGGCGGGCCGGCCCGGGACACCTTCCCCCTCTCAGCATGGCCAGACCTCACGGAGGTCTGTGCCTTATCAAACTCTGAGAAAAAGGACCATCGGCAAGGGGCTGACAGGCAGGAGCGTCCCCGGGCCCCTGGGGGCCCCTGGCGGGCGGGCCCCGGATGCCTTCCCCCTCTCAGCATGGCCAGACCTCATGGAAGTCTGCCTGATCAAACTCGGGAGAAAAACGACCATCGAACCTTGATAAAAACGACCATCAACAATGGGCAGGAGCGTCCCCGGGCCCCTGGGGGCCACTGGCGGGCGGGCCCCGGGACGCCTTTCCCCTCTCAGCATGGCCAGACCTCACGGAGGTATGCCTGATCAAACTCGGAGAAAAACAAATATCGAACTCGGAGAAAAACGACCATCGGCAAGGGGCTGAGAGGCTGAAGCGTCCCCGGGCCCCTGGGGGCCCCTGGCAGGCGGGCCCCGGGATGCCTCCCCCCTCCCAGCATGGCCAGACCTCATGGAAGTCTGCCTGATCAAACTCGGAGAAAAACGACCATCGAACTCGGAGAAAAACGACCATCGGCAAGGGGCTGAGAGGCAGAAGCGTCCCCGGGCCCCTGGGGGCCCCTGGGGGCTCCTGGCAGGCGGGCCCGGGATGCCTTCCCCCTCTCAGCATGGCCGGACCTCACGGAGGTCTGTGCCTGATCAAACTCGGAGAAAAAGGACCATCGGCAAGGGGCTGAGAGGCAGGAGCGTCCCCGGGCCCCTGGGGGCCCCTGGCAGGTGGGCCCCGGGACACCTTCCCCCTCAAACTTGGTGAAAAAGGACCATCGGCAAGGGGCTGAGAGGCAAGAGTGTCCCCAGGACACTGGGGGCCCCAGGGGGCAGGCTCCAGGGCTGCCTACCCCTGATTCAGAATCTCCGGAGGTCTGACTGACCCTCTCCCTAGTAATCCGGAGGAACATTACCCCCCTTTCTTGTAATCTGTGCACTCGAAGTCACACAGGGGACCCAAGGCACGAACGAGCCCGACCTCCTGGAGCCCTGGCTGGGATCCGGGAGGCGAATGGCACCTCATCGGGACTTCCAGGGAAGTTCGGTCATCTGGTCGCCCCATTGGAAAGCATTGCGGGCGACCAGATGGCCGAGGCGAGAGGGGCGACCAGATGGCCGGGACCGAAATGACGCCAATCTGCCTGCCCCGGGCCTGCAGGGCTCTGGGGCTGCAGGGCTCATGGGCTCCGGGGCTGCAGGGCTCAGGGGCTCCAGGGCTGCAGGCATCCGGGGCTGCAGGGCTCCGGGGCTGCAGGGCTTCGGGGCTCCAGGGCTCCAGTGCTCCGGAGCTCCGGGGCTCCGGGGCTGCTGGGCTCCGGGGCTGCTGGGCTCCAGGGCTCGGGGGCTCCAGGGCAGGAGGGCTCCAGGGCTCCAAGGCTCCGGGGCTCCAGGGCCCGGGACCCATGGAGCCCGTCCCGGGTACTTTGCCACTCTGCGGCCCGGAGGAGGGAGCCCCGGATGCATGGAAGGTGTTGCCCGGGCCTCACCCATCTGGTCCACAGCAGGGAACCACCAGCCCCGGGAGGGTGTTTGGGCATACCCTTGCACCTACAAACCCGGAGGAAAATTACCCCCCTTTCTTGTAATCTGTGCACTCGAGGTGACAGAGGGGACCCAGGGCGCAAACGTGCCCGACCTCCTGGAGCCCTGGCTGGGATCCGGGAGGCGAATGGCACCTCATAGGGACTTCCAGGGAAGTCCGGCCATCTAGTCACCCCATAGGAAAGCATTGCGGGCGACCAGATGGCCGAGGCGAGAGGGGCGACCAGATGGCCGGGACCGAAATGACGCCAATCTGCCTGCCCCGGGCCTGCAGGGCTCTGGGGCTGCAGGGCTCCGGGGGCTGCAGAGCTACAGGGCTCCGGGGCTGCAGGGCTCCGGGGCTTCAGTCCTCCCCGGGCCCTGATGGACCCTCTGTCTTGGGCGTCCCAGACCCCCCTGGCCGGCTCACAGGACGGAGGGGTATTCCCGCACCACCGGGCCATGCCGGATGGGGCTGAAGCCCCGGGCCCGGTCCCAGGCCCGGCTCCCGGACCCTAGGCCAGGCCTGGGAGAGCCTCCCCTGGGCTGCAGGGCTCCAGGGCTCCAGGGCTCAGGGGCTGCAGAGCTCTGTGGGCTGCAGGGCTTTGGGGCTGCCGGGCTCGGGGGCTCCAGGGCTGCAGGGCTCGGGGGCTCCGGGGCTGCAGGGCTCAGGGGCTCCGTGGCTGCAGGCATCCAGGGTTGCAGGGCTCGGGGGCTGCAGGGCTCCTCGGGGGCTCCAGGGCTCCCGGGCTCCGGGGCTGCAGGGCTCCGGGGCTCCAGGGCTCTAGGGCTCCAGGGATCCAGGGCTGCTGGGCTCCAGGGCTCGCAGGCTCCAGGGCAGCAGGGCTCGAGGGCTTGGAACCCATGGAGCCCGTCCCCGGTACTTTGCCACTCTGCGGCCCGGAGGAGGGAGCCCCGGATGCATGGAAGGTGTTGCCCGGGCATCGCCCATCTGGTCCACAGCAGGGAACCACCAGCCCCGGGAGGGTGTTTGGGCATACCCTTGCACCTACTAATCCGGAGGAAAATTACCCCCCTTTCTTGTAATCTGTGCACTCGAGGTGACAGAGGGGACCCAGGGCGCAAACGTGCCCGACCTCCTGGAGCCCTGGCTGGGATCCGGGAGGCGAATGGCACCTCATAGGGACTTCCAGGGAAGTCCGGCCATCTAGTTGCCCCATAGGAAAGCATTGCGGGCGACCAGATGGCCGAGGCGAGAGGGGCGACCAGATGGCCGGGACCGAAATGACGCCAATCTGCCTGCAGGGCTCTGGGGCTGCAGGGCTCCGGGGGCTGCAGAGCTACAGGGCTCCAGGGGCTGCAGGGCTCCGGGGCTTCAGTCCTCCCCGGGCCCTGATGGACCCTCTGTCCCGGGCGCCCGGACTCCCCTGGCCGGCTCACAGGACGGAGGGGTATTCCCGCACCACCGGGCCATGCCGGATGGGGCTCAAGTCCCGTGCCCGGTCCCAGGCCCGGCTCCCGGACCCTAGGCCAGGCCCGGGAGAGCCTCCTCTGGGCTGCAGGGCTCCAGGGCTACAGGGCTCAGGGGCTGCAGAGCTCTGTGGGCTGCAGGGCTTTGGGGCTGCCGGGCTCGGGGGCTCCAGGGCTGCAGGGCTCGGGGGCTCCGGAGCTGCAGGGCTCAGGGGCTCCGTGGCTGCAGGCATCCAGGGCTGCAGGGCTCGGGGGCTGCAGGGCTCCTCGGGGGCTCCAGGGCTCCCGGGCTCCGGGGCTGCAGGGCTCCGGGGCTCCAGGGCTCTAGGGCTCCAGGGATCCAGGGCTGCTGGGCTCCAGGGCTCGCAGGCTCCAGGGCAGCAGGGCTCCAGGGCTTGGAACCCATGGAGCCCGTCCCCGGTACTTTGCCACTCTGCGGCCCGGAGGAGGGAGCCCCGGATGCATGGAAGGTGTTGCCCGGGCATCGCCCATCTGGTCCACAGCAGGGAACCACCAGCCCCGGGAGGGTGTTTGGGCATACTCTTGCACCTACTAATCCGGAGGAAAATTACCCCCCTTTCTTGTAATCCGTGCACTCGAGGTGACAGAGGGGACCCAGGGCGCAAACGTGCCCGACCTCCTGGAGCCCTGGCTGGGATCCGGGAGGCGAATGGCACCTCATAGGGACTTCCAGGGAAGTCCGGCCATCTAGTCGCCCCATAGGAAAGCATTGCGGGCAACCAGATGGCTGAGGCGAAAGGGGCGACCAGAAGGCCGGGACCAAAATGACGCCAATCGGCCTGCCCCGGGCCTGTAGGGCTCAGGAGCTGCAGGGCTCCGGGGCTCCGGGGCTGCAGGGCTCGGGGACTGCAGGGCTCCACGGCTCGGGGGGCTGCAGCGCTCCGGGGCTCCAGGGCTCCGGGGCTCCGGGGCTCCGGGGCTGAGGGGCTGAGGGGCTCCGGGGCTGCTGGGCTCCAGGGTTTCAGGGCTCGGGGGCTCCAGGGCAGGAGGGCTCCAGGGCTCCAAGGCTCCGGGGCTCCAGGGCCCGGGACCCATGGAGCCCGTCCCGGGTACTTTGCAACTCTGCGGCCCGGAGGAGGGAGCCCCGGATGCATGGAAGGTGTTGCCCGGGCATCGCCCATCTGGTCCACAGCAGGGAACCACCAGCCCCGGGAGGGTGTTTGGGCATACCCTTGCACCTACTAATCCGGAGGAAAATTACCCCCCTTTCTTGTAATCTGTGCACTCGAGGTGACAGAGGGGACCCAGGGCGCAAACGTGCCCAACCTCCTGGAGCCCTGGCTGGGATCCGGGAGGCGAATGGCACCTCATAGGGACTTCCAGGGAAGTCCGGCCATCTAGTCGCCCCATAGGAAAGCATTGCGGGCGACCAGATGGCCGAGGCGAGAGGGGCGACCAGATGGCCGGGACCGAAATGACGCCAATCTGCCTGCAGGGCTCTGGGGCTGCAGGGCTCCGGGGGCTGCAGAGCTACAGGGCTCCGGGGCTGCAGGGCTCCGGGGCTTCAGTCCTCCCCGGGCCCTGATGGACCCTCTGTCCCGGGCGCCCGGTCCCCCCTGGCCGGCTCACAGGACGGAGGGGTATTCCCGCACCACCGGGCCATGCCGGATGGGGCTCAAGCCCCGTGCCCGGTCCCAGGCCTGGCTCCCGGACCCTAGGCCAGGCCCGGGAGAGCCTCCTCTGGGCTGCAGGGCTCCAGGGCTACAGGGCTCGGGGGCTGCGAGCTCTGTAGGCTGCAGGGCTTCGGGGCTGCCGGGCTCGCGGGCTCCAGGGCTCCAGGGCTCGGGGGCTCCGGGGCTGCAGGGCTCAGGGGCTCCGTGGCTGCAGGCATCCGGGGCTGCAGGGCTCGGGGGCTGCAGGGCTCCTCGGGGGCTCCAGGGCTCCCGGGCTCCGGGGCTGCAGGGCTCCGGGGCTCCAGGGCTCTAGGGCTCCAGGGATCCAGGGCTGCTGGGCTCCAGGGCTCGGGGGCTCCAGGGCAGCAGGGCTCCAGGGCTTGGGACCCATGGAGCCCGTCCCGGGTACTTTGCCACTCTGCGGACCGGAGGAGGGAGCCCCTAATGCCTGGGAGGTGATGCCCGGGCATCGCTCATCTGGTCCCCAGCAGGGAACCACCAGCCCCGGGAGGGTGTTTGGGCATACCCTTGCACCTACTAATCCGGAGGAAAATTACCCCCCTTTCTTGTAATCCATGCACTCGAGGTGACAGAGGGGACCCAGGGCACAAACGTGCCCGACCTCCTGGAGCCCTGGCTGGAATCCGGGAGGCGAATGGCACCTCATAGGGACTTCCAGGGAAGTCCGGCCATCTAGTCGCCCCATAGGAAAGCATTGCGGGCGACCAGATGGCCGAGGCGAGAGGGGCGACCCGATTGCCGGGACCGAAATGACACCAATCTGCCTGCCCCGGGCCTGTAGGGCTCAGGAGCTGCAGGGCTCCGGGGCTCTGGGGCTCCGGGGCTCTGGGGCTCCGGGGCTGCAGGGCAAGGGGACTGCAGGGCTCCACAGCTTGGGGGGCTGCAGGGCTCCGGGGCTGCAGGGCTCGGGTTCTCCAGGGCTCCAGGGCTCCAGGGCTCCAGGGCTGCAGGGCTCCGGGGCTGCTGGGCTCCAGGGCTCCGGGGCGGCTGGGCTCCGGGGCTCCAGGGCCTGGGACCCATGGAACCCGTTCCGGGTACTTTGCCACACTGCGGCCGGGAGGAGGGAGCCCCGGATGCCTGGGAGGTGTTGCCCGGGCATCGCCCATCTGGTCCCCAGCAGGAAACCACCAGCCCCGGGAGGGTGTTTGGGCATACCCTTGCACCTACTAATCCGGAGGAAAATTACCCCCCTTTCTTGTAATCCGTGCACTCGAGGTGACAGAGGGGACCCAGGGCGCAAAAGTGCCCGACCTCCTGGAGCCCTAGCTGGGATCCGGGAGGCAAATGGCACCTCATAGGGACTTCCAGGGACGTCCGGCCATCTAGTCACCCCATAGGAAAGCATTGCGGGCGACCAGATGGCCGAGGCGAGAGGGGCGACCAGATGGCCGGGACCGAAATAACACCAATCTGCCTGCCCCAGGCCTGCAGGGCTCTGGGGCTGCAGAGCTACAGGGCTCCAGAGCTGCAGGGCTCCGGGGCTTCAGGCCTCCCCGGGCCCTGATGGACCCTCTGTCCCGGGCGCCCCAGACCCCCCTGGCCGGCTCACAGGACGGAGGGGTATTCCCGCACCACCGGGCCATGCCGGATGGGGCTCAAGCCCCGTGCCCGGTCCCAGGCCCGGCTCCCGGACCCTAGGCCAGGCCCGGGAGAGCCTCCTCTGGGCTGCAGGGCTGTAGGGCTACAGGGATCAGGGGCTGCAGAGCTCTGTGGGCTGCAGGGCTTTGGGGCTGCCGGGCTCGGGGGCTCCAGGGCTGCAGGGCTCGGGGGCTCCGGGGCTGCAGGGCTCAGGGGCTCCGTGGCTGCAGGCATCCAGGGCTGCAGGGCTCGGGGGCTGCAGGGCTCCTCGGGGGCTCTAGGGCTCCCGGGCTCCGGGGCTGCAGGGCTCCGGGGCTCCAGGGCTCTAGGGCTCCAGGGATCCAGGGCTGCTGGGCTCCAGGGCTCGCAGGCTCCAGGGCAGCAGGGCTCCAGGGCTTGGAACCCATGGAGCCCGTCCCCGGTACTTTGCCACTCTGCGGCCCGGAGGAGGGAGCCCCGGATGCATGGAAGGTGTTGCCCGGGCATCGCCCATCTGGTCCACAGCAGGGAACCACCAGCCCCGGGAGGGTGTTTGGGCATACTCTTGCACCTACTAATCCGGAGGAAAATTACCCCCCTTTCTTGTAATCCGTGCACTCGAGGTGACAGAGGGGACCCAGGGCGCAAACGTGCCCGACCTCCTGGAGCCCTGGCTGGGATCCGGGAGGCGAATGGCACCTCATAGGGACTTCCAGGGAAGTCCGGCCATCTAGTCGCCCCATAGGAAAGCATTGCGGGCAACCAGATGGCTGAGGCGAAAGGGGCGACCAAAAGGCCGGGACCAAAATGACGCCAATCGGCCTGCCCCGGGCCTGTAGGGCTCAGGAGCTGCAGGGCTCCGGGGCTCCGGGGCTGCAGGGCTCGGGGACTGCAGGGCTCCACGGCTCGGGGGGCTGCAGCGCTCCGGGGCTCCAGGGCTCCGGGGCTCCGGGGCTCCGGGGCTGAGGGGCTCCGGGGCTGCTGGGCTCCAGGGCTCGGGGGCTCCAGGGCTCCAAGGCTCCGGGGCTCCAGGGCCCGGGACCCATGGAGCCCGTCCCGGGTACTTTGCCACTCTGCGGCCCGGAGGAGGGAGCCCCGGATGCATGGAAGGTGTTGCCCGGGCATCGCCCATCTGGTCCACAGCAGGGAACCACCAGCCCCGGGAGGGTGTTTGGGCATACCCTTGCACCTACTAATCCGGAGGAAAATTACCCCCCTTTCTTGTAATCTGTGCACTCGAGGTGACAGAGGGGACCCAGGGCGCAAACGTGCCCAACCTCCTGGAGCCCTGGCTGGGATCCGGGAGGCGAATGGCACCTCATAGGGACTTCCAGGGAAGTCCGGCCATCTAGTCGCCCCATAGGAAAGCATTGCGGGCGACCAGATGGCCGAGGCGAGAGGGGCGACCAGATGGCCGGGACCGAAATGACGCCAATCTGCCTGCCCCGGGCCCTGGGGCTGCAGGGCTCCGGGGGCGGCAGAGCTACAGGGCTCCGGGGCTGCAGGGCTCCGGGGCTTCAGTCCTCCCCGGGCCCTGATGGACCCTCTGTCCCGGGCGCCCGGTCCCCCCTGGCCGGCTCACAGGACGGAGGGGTATTCCCGCACCACCGGGCCATGCCGGATGGGGCTCAAGCCCCGTGCCCGGTCCCAGGCCTGGCTCCCGGACCCTAGGCCAGGCCCGGGAGAGCCTCCTCTGGGCTGCAGGGCTCCAGGGCTACAGGGCTCGGGGGCTGCGAGCTCTGTAGGCTGCAGGGCTTCGGGGCTGCCGGGCTCGCGGGCTCCAGGGCTCCAGGGCTCGGGGGCTCCGGGGCTGCAGGGCTCAGGGGCTCCGTGGCTGCAGGCATCCGGGGCTGCAGGGCTCGGGGGCTGCAGGGCTCCTCGGGGGCTCCAGGGCTCCCGGGCTCCGGGGCTGCAGGGCTCCGGGGCTCCAGGGCTCTAGGGCTCCAGGGATCCAGGGCTGCTGGGCTCCAGGGCTCGGGGGCTCCAGGGCAGCAGGGCTCCAGGGCTTGGGACCCATGGAGCCCGTCCCGGGTACTTTGCCACTCTGCGGACCGGAGGAGGGAGCCCCTAATGCCTGGGAGGTGATGCCCGGGCATCGCTCATCTGGTCCCCAGCAGGGAACCACCAGCCCCGGGAGGGTGTTTGGGCATACCCTTGCACCTACTAATCCGGAGGAAAATTACCCCCCTTTCTTGTAATCCATGCACTCGAGGTGACAGAGGGGACCCAGGGCACAAACGTGCCCGACCTCCTGGAGCCCTGGCTGGAATCCGGGAGGCGAATGGCACCTCATAGGGACTTCCAGGGAAGTCCGGCCATCTAGTCGCCCCATAGGAAAGCATTGCGGGCGACCAGATGGCCGAGGCGAGAGGGGCGACCCGATTGCCGGGACCGAAATGACACCAATCTGCCTGCCCCGGGCCTGTAGGGCTCAGGAGCTGCAGGGCTCCGGGGCTCTGGGGCTCCGGGGCTCTGGGGCTCCGGGGCTGCAGGGCAAGGGGACTGCAGGGCTCCACAGCTTGGGGGGCTGCAGGGCTCCGGGGCTGCATGGCTCAGGTTCTCCAGGGCTCCAGGGCTCCAGGGCTCCAGGGCTGCAGGGCTCCGGGGCTGCTGGGCTCCAGGGCTCCGGGGCGGCTGGGCTCCGGGGCTCCAGGGCCTGGGACCCATGGAACCCGTTCCGGGTACTTTGCCACACTGCGGCCCGGAGGAGGGAGCCCCGGATGCCTGGGAGGTGTTGCCCGGGCATCGCCCATCTGGTCCCCAGCAGGAAACCACCAGCCCCGGGAGGGTGTTTGGGCATACCCTTGCACCTACTAATCCGGAGGAAAATTACCCCCCTTTCTTGTAATCCGTGCACTCGAGGTGACAGAGGGGACCCAGGGCGCAAAAGTGCCCGACCTCCTGGAGCCCTAGCTGGGATCCGGGAGGCAAATGGCACCTCATAGGGACTTCCAGGGACGTCCGGCCATCTAGTCACCCCATAGGAAAGCATTGCGGGCGACCAGATGGCCGAGGCGAGAGGGGCGACCAGATGGCCGGGACCGAAATAACACCAATCTGCCTGCCCCAGGCCTGCAGGGCTCTGGGGCTGCAGGGCTCTGGGGCTGCAGAGCTACAGGGCTCCAGGGCTGCAGGGCTCCGGGGCTTCAGGCCTCCCCGGGCCCTGATGGACCCTCTGTCCCGGGCGCCCTTGACCCCCCCCGGCCGGCTCGCAGGATGGAGGGTTATTCCCGCACCACCGGGCCCTGCTGGACGGGGCTCAAGCCCCGGGCCCGGTCCCTGGCCCGGCTCCCGGACCCTAGGCCAGGCCCGGGAGAGCCTCCCCTAGGCTGCAGGGCTACAGGGCTACAGGGCTCGGGGGCTGCAGGGCTCCATGGACTGCAGGACTTCGGGGCTGCC
This sequence comes from Lissotriton vulgaris, assembly GCF_964263255.1. Classification (NCBI taxonomy): domain Eukaryota; kingdom Metazoa; phylum Chordata; class Amphibia; order Caudata; family Salamandridae; genus Lissotriton; species Lissotriton vulgaris. Next base: position 626,269,979 of record NC_141699.1, read on the forward strand.
GGGCATGGGGGCTCCAGGGCTGCAGGGCTCGGGGGCTCCGGGGCTGCAGGGCTCAGGGGCTCCCGGGCTGCAGGCATCCGGGGCTGCAGGGCTCGGGGGCTGCAGGGCTCCTCGGGGGCTCCACAGCTCCCGGGCTCTGGGGCTGCAGGGCTCCAGGGCTGCAGGACTCCGGGGGGGCTCCAGGGGCTGTAGGGCTCCAGGGGCTCCAGGGCTGCAGGGCTCCAGGGCTGCAGGGCTCCAGGGCTGCAGGGCTGCAGGGCTCCATGGGGACTACAGGGCTCCAGGGGCTGTAGGGCTCCGGGGGCTCCAGGACGGAGGGGTATTCCCGCACCACCGGGCCCTGCCGGATGGGGCTCAAGCCGCGGGCCCGCTCCCGGTCTCTGCTTCTGAAACCCTAGCCAGGCTGGGGAAAGAGCCGCCCTTGCCTCTGATGAACGCCTGGAACCTCGGCCGGCTTGCAGGACGGGGAAGCTCCAGCAAACCCATGGCTGGCCGGACGGAGCTCAAGCCCCGGGCCCGCTCCCGGTCTCTGCTTCCGAAACCCTAGCCCGGCCGGGGAGAGCCTCCCTTGGCCCTGATGAACGCCCGGAACCTCAGCCGGCTTGCGGGACGGGGAGGCTCCAGCAACCCCATGGCCTACCGGACGGAGCTCAAGCCCCGGGCCCAGTCCCTGCTTCCAAAACCCTAGCCAGCCCGGGGAGAGCCTCCCTTGGCCCCATAAACGCCCGGAACCTCGGCCGGCTTGCAGGACGGAGCTCAGGCCCCAGGCCTCAGGCCCAGACTACCAACACTAGCCGGGCCCGGGGAGAGCCTCCCGGTAGATCCCCCTGTCCCCAGCACCTGGACCCTGGGCCGGAACCAAGGAGGGTTAAGCCCAGGACACGTCCTCTCCCCGACGGCCTGCCCGGGAGCCCATTTTTGTCGACTATTAAGCCCCCACGTAGTGGGGGCTTACAGAACTTTGGGAAAGGACAAAAGTTGGAGTTAGCCCGTCCGCCAGCCTGCAGGGCCATCTGGTCACCCAGCCCGCAGGGCCATCTGGTCACGCAGCCAGGCGACCAGATGACCCGGGACGACCCAGCGCCCGGATGGCCTGGGAGGGTGCCGTACCCAGTCGCCCTTGCAGTCCAGCGAGGGTGGCCAGGCGCTGCTGCTTGCCTCCCTGCTCGACTTGCCCATTCAGCAGTGGGAAGGGGAGGCCCGCCGGCGGCGGCCCAGGCCATCTGGTCACCCTGCCGACCCGCAAGGGAAGGTGTGGCCCCCATCCCCGCACCCCGGTGGGGCAGGGAGGGGAGGGAGAGGCCCCCGTGCCGGAGGGCATGTGGTGGAGGCAGCCTCCCGCAGGCCCGTGTTACCCCCTCCACATCCATCCCGCCGGCCAGGCGGCAGAGGGACCCACCCCTGGGTGTGGTGGAGGGAGGCTTCTGCGGGCGCCCACGCACGGAAAGAGACAAAAGCTTGGCTCAGAGGATGACTTTCAATAGATCGCAGCGAGGTAGCTGCTCTGCTACTTACGAAACCCTGACCCAGAATCAGGTTGTCTACGAATGATTTAGCACTGGGTGCCCCACGAACATGGGCCTGATCAAACTCAGAGGAAAAGGACCATCGGCAAGGGGCTGAGAGGCAGGAGCGTCCCGGGCCCCTGAGGGGCCCTGGCGGGCAGGCCCCGGGATGCCTTCCCCCTCTCAGCATGGCCAGACCTCATGGAAGTCTGCCTGATCAAACTCGGTGAAAAATGACCATCGAACCCTGATAAAAACAACCATCGACAATGGGCCGAGAGGCAGAAGCATCCACGGGCCCCTGGGGGCCCCTAGCGGGTGGGTACTGGGACGCCTTCCCCCTCTCAGCATGGCCAGACCTCACGGAGGTATGCCTGATCAAACTCTGAGGAAAACGACCATCGGCAAGGGGCTGAGAGGCAGGAGCGTCCCCGGGCCCCTGGGGGCCCCTGGCAGGCAGGCTCCAGGACGCCTCCCTCCCTCTCAGCATGGCCAGACCTCATGAAAGTCTGCCTGATCAAACTCGGAGAAAAACAACCATCGAACTTGGAGAAAAACGACCATCGGCAAGGGGCCAAGAGGCAGAAGTGTCCCCGGGCCCCTGGGGGCCCCTGTCGGGCAGGCCCCGGGATGCCTTCCCTCTCTCAGCATGACCAGACCTCATGGAAGTCTGCCTGATGAAACTCGGAGAAAAACGACCATCGAACCCTGATAAAAACGACCATCGACAAGGGGCCGAGAGGCAGAAGCATCCACGGGCCCCTGGGGGCCCCTGGCGGGCGGGCCCCGGGATCCATTCCCCCTCTCAGCATGACCAGACCTCACTGAGGTATGCCTGATCAAACTCGGAGACAAACAACCATCGGCAAGGGGCTGAGAGGCAGGAGCGTCCCAGGGCCCCTGGGGGACCCTGGCAGGCCCTGGGATGCCTCCCCCCCTCTCAGCATGGCTGGACCTCCTGGAAGTCTACCTGATCAAACTCGGCGAAAAACAACCATCTAACTCGGAGAAAAACGACCATCGGCAAAGGGCCAGGAGGCAGAAGTGTCCCCGGGCCCCTGGGGGCCCCTGGCGGGCAGGCCCGGGACACCTTCCCCCTCTCTGCATGGCCAGACCTCACGGAGGTCTGTGCCTTATCAAACTCGGAGAAAAAGGACCATCGGCAAGGGGCTGACAGGCAGGAGCGTCCCCAGGCCCCTGGGGGCCCCTGGCAGGCGGGCCCTGGGATGCCTTCCCCCTCTCAGCATGGCCAGACCTCATGGAAGTCTGCCTGATCAAACTCGGAGAAAAACGACCATCGAACCCTGATAAAAACGACCATCAACAATGGGCAGGAGTGTCCCTGGGCCCCTGGGGGCCCCTGGCGGGCGGGCCCCGGGACGCCTTCCCCCTCTCAGCATGGCCAGACCTCACGGAGGTATGCCTGATCAAACTCGGAGAAAAACAAATATCGAACTCGGAGAAAAACGACCATCGGCAAGGGGCTGAGAGGCTGAAGCGTCCCCGGGCCCCTGGGGGCCCCTGGCGGGAGGGCCCCGGGATGCCTCCCCCCTCTCAGCATGGCCAGACCTCATGGAAGTCTGCCTGATCAAACTCGGAGAAAAACGACCATCGGCAAGGGGCTGAGAGGCAGAAGCGTCCCCGGGCCCCTGGGGGCCCCTGGCAGGCGGGCCCGGGATGCCTTCCCCCTCTCAGCATGGCCGGACCTCACGGAGGTCTGTGCCTGATCAAACTCGGAGAAAAACGACCATCGGCAAGGGGCTGAGAGGCAGGAGCGTCCCCGGGCCCCTGGGGGCCCCTGGCGGGAGGGCCCCGGGATGCCTCTCCCCTCTCAGCATGGCCGGACCTCATGGAAGTCTGCCTGATCAAACTCGGAGAAAAACAACCATCGAACTTGGAGAAAAACGACCATCGGCAAGGGGCCAAGAGGCAGAAGCGTCCCCGGGCCCCTGGGGGCCCCTGGCGGGTGGGCCCCAGGAAACCTTTCCCCCTTAGCATGGCCAGACCTCATGGAAGTCTGCCTGATGAAACTCGGAGAAAAACAACCATCGAACCCTGATAAAAACGACCATCGACAAGGGGCCGAGAGGCAGAAGCATCCACGGGCCCCTGGGGGCCCCTGGCGGGTGGGCCCCGGGACGCCTTACCCCTCTCAGCATGGCCAGACCTCACAGAGGTATGCCTGATCAAACTCGGAGACAAACGACCATCGGCAAGGGGCTGAGAGGCAGGAGCGTCCCCAGGCCCCTGGGGGACCCTGGCAGGCCCCGGGATGCCTCCCCCCCTCTCAGCATGGCCGGACCTCCTGGAAGTCTGCCTGATCAAACTCGGCGAAAAACAACCATCTAACTCAGAGAAAAACGACCATCGGCAAGGGGCCAAGAGGCAGAAGTGTCCCGGGGCCCCTGGGGGCCCCTGGCGGGCCGGCCCGGGACACCTTCCCCCTCTCAGCATGGCCAGACCTCACGGAGGTCTGTGCCTTATCAAACTCGGAGAAAAAGGACTATCGGCAAGGGGCTGACAGGCAGGAGCGTCCCCGGGCCCCTGGGGGCCCCTGGCGGGCGGGCCCCGGGATGCCTTCCCCCTCTCAGCATGGCCAGACCTCATGGAAGTCTGCCTGATCAAACTCAGAGAAAAACGACCATCGAACCTTGATAAAAACGACCATCAACAATGGGCAGGAGCGTCCCCGGGCCCCTGGGGGCCACTGGCGGGCGGGCCCCGGGACGCCTTTCCCCTCTCAGCATGGCCAGACCTCACGGAGGTATGCCTGATCAAACTCGGAGAAAAACAAATATCGAACTCGGAGAAAAACGACCATCGGCAAGGGGCTGAGAGGCTGAAGCGTCCCCGGGCCCCTGGGGGCCCCTGGCAGGCAGGCCCCGGGATGCCTCCCCCCTCCCAACATGGCCAGACCTCATGGAAGTCGGCCTGATCAAACTCGGAGAAAAACGACCATCGAACTCGGAGAAAAACGACCATCGGCAAGGGGCTGAGAGGCAGAAGCGTCCCCGGGCCCCTGGGGGCCCCTGGGGGCTCCTGGCAGGCGGGCCCGGGATGCCTTCCCCCTCTCAGCATGGCCGGACCTCACGGAGGTCTGTGCCTGATCAAACTCGGAGAAAAAGGACCATCGGCAAGGGGCTGAGAGGCAGGAGCGTCCCCGGGCCCCTGGGGGCCCCTGGCAGGTGGGCCCCGGGACACCTTCCCCCTCAAACTTGGTGAAAAAGGACCATCGGCAAGGGGCTGAGAGGCAAGAGTGTCCCCAGGACACTGGGAGCCCCGGTGGGCAGGCTCCAGGGCTGCCTACCCCTGATTCAGAATCTCCGGAGGTCTGACTGACCCTCTCCCTAGTAATCCGGAGGAACATTACCCCCCTTTCTTGTAATCTGTGCACTCGAAGTCACACAGGGGACCCAAGGCACGAACGAGCCCGACCTCCTGGAGCCCTGGCTGGGATCCGGGAGGCGAATGGCACCTCATAGGGACTTCCAGGGAAGTCCGGCCATCTAGTCGCCCCATAGGAAAGCATTGCGGGCAACCAGATGGCTGAGGCGAAAGGGGCGACCAGAAGGCCGGGACCAAAATGACGCCAATCGGCCTGCCCCGGGCCTGTAGGGCTCAGGAGCTGCAGGGCTCCGGTGCTCCGGGGCTGCAGGGCTCGGGGACTGCAGGGCTCCACGGCTCGGGGGGCTGCAGCGCTCCGGGGCTCCAGGGCTCCGGGGCTCCGGGGCTCCGGGGCTGAGGGGCTGAGGGGCTCCGGGGCTGCTGGGCTCCAGGGCTCGGGGGCTCCAGGGCAGGAGGGCTCCAGGGCTCCAAGGCTCCGGGGCTCCAGGGCCCGGGACCCATGGAGCCCGTCCCGGGTACTTTGCCACTCTGCGGCCCGGAGGAGGGAGCCCCGGATGCATGGAAGGTGTTGCCCGGGCATCGCCCATCTGGTCCACAGCAGGGAACCACCAGCCCCGGGAGGGTGTTTGGGCATACCCTTGCACCTACAAACCCGGAGGAAAATTACCCCCCTTTCTTGTAATCTGTGCACTCGAGGTGACAGAGGGGACCCAGGGCGCAAACGTGCCCGACCTCCTGGAGCCCTGGCTGGGATCCGGGAGGCGAATGGCACCTCATAGGGACTTCCAGGGAAGTCCGGCCATCTAGTCGCCCCATAGGAAAGCATTGCGGGCGACCAGATGGCCGAGGCGAGAGGGGCGACCAGATGGCCGGGACCGAAATGACGCCAATCTGCCTGCCCCGGGCCTGCAGGGCTCTGGGGCTGCAGGGCTCCGGGGGCTGCAGAGCTACAGGGCTCCGGGGCTGCAGGGCTCCGGGGCTTCAGTCCTCCCCGGGCCCTGATGGACCCTCTGTCTCGGGCATCCCAGACCCCCCTGGCCGGCTCACAGGACGGAGGGGTATTCCCGCACCACCGGGCCATGCCGGATGGGGCTGAAGCCCCGGGCCCGGTCCCAGGCCCGGCTCCCGGACCCTAGGCCAGGCCTGGGAGAGCCTCCCCTGGGCTGCAGGGCTCCAGGGCTCCAGGGCTCAGGGGCTGCAGAGCTCTGTGGGCTGCAGGGCTTTGGGGCTGCCGGGCTCGGGGGCTCCAGGGCTGCAGGGCTCGGGGGCTCCGGGGCTGCAGGGCTCAGGGGCTCCGTGGCTGCAGGCATCCAGGGTTGCAGGGCTCGGGGGCTGCAGGGCTCCTCGGGGGCTCCAGGGCTCCCGGGCTCCGGGGCTGCAGGGCTCCGGGGCTCCAGGGCTCTGGGGCTCCAGGGATCCAGGGCTGCTGGGCTCCAGGGCTCGCAGGCTCCAGGGCAGCAGGGCTCCAGGGCTTGGAACCCATGGAGCCCGTCCCCGGTACTTTGCCACTCTGCGGCCCGGAGGAGGGAGCCCCGGATGCATGGAAGGTGTTGCCCGGGCATCGCCCATCTGGTCCACAGCAGGGAACCACCAGCCCCGGGAGGGTGTTTGGGCATACCCTTGCACCTACTAATCCGGAGGAAAATTACCCCCCTTTCTTGTAATCTGTGCACTCGAGGTGACAGAGGGGACCCAGGGCGCAAACGTGCCCGACCTCCTGGAGCCCTGGCTGGGATCCGGGAGGCGAATGGCACCTCATAGGGACTTCCAGGGAAGTCCGGCCATCTAGTTGCCCCATAGGAAAGCATTGCGGGCGACCAGATGGCCGAGGCGAGAGGGGCGACCAGATGGCCGGGACCGAAATGACGCCAATCTGCCTGCAGGGCTCTGGGGCTGCAGGGCTCCGGGGGCTGCAGAGCTACAGGGCTCCAGGGGCTGCAGGGCTCCGGGGCTTCAGTCCTCCCCGGGTCCTGATGGACCCTCTGTCCCGGGCGCCCGGACTCCCCTGGCCGGCTCACAGGACGGAGGGGTATTCCCGCACCACCGGGCCATGCCGGATGGGGCTCAAGTCCCGTGCCCGGTCCCAGGCCCGGCTCCCGGACCCTAGGCCAGGCCCGGGAGAGCCTCCTCTGGGATGCAGGGCTCCAGGGCTACAGGGCTCAGGGGCTGCAGAGCTCTGTGGGCTGCAGGGCTTTGGGGCTGCCGGGCTCGGGGGCTGCAGGGCTCGGGGGCTCCGGGGCTGCAGGGCTCAGGGGCTCCGTGGCTGCAGGCATCCAGGGCTGCAGGGCTCGGGGGCTGCAGGGCTCCTCGGGGGCTCCAGGGCTCCCGGGCTCCGGGGCTGCAGGGCTCCGGGGCTCCAGGGCTCTAGGGCTCCAGGGATCCAGGGCTGCTGGGCTCCAGGGCTCGCAGGCTCCAGGGCAGCAGGGCTCCAGGGCTTGGAACCCATGGAGCCCGTCCCCGGTACTTTGCCACTCTGCGGCCCGGAGGAGGGAGCCCCGGATGCATGGAAGGTGTTGCCCGGGCATCGCCCATCTGGTCCACAGCAGGGAACCACCAGCCCCGGGAGGGTGTTTGGGCATACTCTTGCACCTACTAATCCGGAGGAAAATTACCCCCCTTTCTTGTAATCCGTGCACTCGAGGTGACAGAGGGGACCCAGGGCGCAAACGTGCCCGACCTCCTGGAGCCCTGGCTGGGATCCGGGAGGCGAATGGCACCTCATAGGGACTTCCAGGGAAGTCAGGCCATCTAGTCGCCCCATAGGAAAGCATTTCGGGCAACCAGATGGCTGAGGCGAAAGGGGCGACCAGAAGGCCGGGACCAAAATGACGCCAATCGGCCTGCCCCGGGCCTGTAGGGCTCAGGAGCTGCAGGGCTCCGGGGCTCCGGGGCTGCAGGGCTCGGGGACTGCAGGGCTCCACGGCTCGGGGGGCTGCAGCGCTCCGGGGCTCCAGGGCTCCGGGGCTCCGGGGCTGAGGGGCTCCGGGGCTGCTGGGCTCCAGGGCTCGGGGGCTCCAGGGCAGGAGGGCTCCAGGGCTCCAAGGCTCCGGGGCTCCAGGGCCCGGGACCCATGGAGCCCGTCCCGGGTACTTTGCCACTCTGCGGCCCGGAGGAGGGAGCCCCGGATGCATGGAAGGTGTTGCCCGGGCATCGCCCATCTGGTCCACAGCAGGGAACCACCAGCCCCGGGAGGGTGTTTGGGCATACCCTTGCACCTACTAATCCGGAGGAAAATTACCCCCCTTTCTTGTAATCCATGCACTCGAGGTGACAGAGGGGACCCAGGGCACAAATGTGCCCGACCTCCTGGAGCCCTGGCTGGAATCCGGGAGGCGAATGGCACCTCATAGGGACTTCCAGGGAAGTCCGGCCATCTAGTCGCCCCATAGGAAAGCATTGCGGGCGCCCAGATGGCCGAGGCGAGAGGGGCGACCCGATTGCCGGGACCGAAATGACACCAATCTGCCTGCCCCGGGCCTGTAGGGCTCAGGAGCTGCAGGGCTCCGGGGCTCTGGGGCTCCGGGGCTCTGGGGCTCCCGGGCTGCAGGGCAAGGGGACTGCAGGGCTCCACAGCTTGGGGGGCTGCAGGGCTCCGGGGCTGCAGGGCTCGGGTTCTCCAGGGCTCCAGGGCTCCAGGGCTCCAGGGCTGCAGGGCTCCAGGGCTGCAGGGCTCCGGGGCTGCTGGGCTCCAGGGCTCCGGGGCGGCTGGGCTCCGGGGCTCCAGGGCCTGGGACCCATGGAACCCGTTCCGGGTACTTTGCCACACTGCGGCCCGGAGGAGGGAGCCCCGGATGCCTGGGAGGTGTTGCCCGGGCATCGCCCATCTGGTCCCCAGCAGGAAACCACCAGCCCCGGGAGGGTGTTTGGGCATACCCTTGCACCTACTAATCCGGAGGAAAATTACCCCCCTTTCTTGTAATCCGTGCACTCGAGGTGACAGAGGGGACCCAGGGCGCAAAAGTGCCCGACCTCCTGGAGCCCTAGCTGGGATCCGGGAGGCAAATGGCACCTCATAGGGACTTCCAGGGATGTCCGGCCATCTAGTCACCCCATAGGAAAGCATTGCGGGCGACCAGATGGCCGAGGCGAGAGGGGCGACCAGATGGCCGGGACCGAAATAACACCAATCTGCCTGCCCCAGGCCTGCAGGGCTCTGGGGCTGCAGGGATCTGGGGCTGCAGAGCTACAGGGCTCCAGGGCTGCAGGGCTCCGGGGCTTCAGGCCTCCCCGGGCCCTGATGGACCCTCTGTCCCGGGCGCCCTTGCCCCCCCCCGGCCGGCTCGCAGGATGGAGGGTTATTCCCGCACCACCGGGCCCTGCTGGACGGGGCTCAAGCCCCGGGCCCGGTCCCTGGCCCGGCTCCCGGACCCTAGGCCAGGCCCGGGAGAGCCTCCCCTAGGCTGCAGGGCTACAGGGCTACAGGGCTCGGGGGCTGCAGGGCTCCATGGACTGCAGGACTTCGGGGCTGCCGGGCATGGGGGCTCCAGGGCTGCAGGGCTCGGGGGCTCCGGGGCTGCAGTGCTCAGGGGCTCCCGGGCTGCAGGCATCCGGGGCTGCAGGGCTCGGGGGCTGCAGGGCTCCTCGGGGGCTCCACAGCTCCCGGGCTCTGGGGCTGCAGGGCTCCAGGGCTGCAGGGCTCCGGGGGGGCTCCAGGGGCTGTAGGGCTCCAGGGGCTCCAGGGCTGCAGGGCTCCAGGGCTGCAGGGCTCCAGGGCTGCAGGGCTGCAGGGCTCCATGGCGACTACAGGGCTCCAGGGGCTGTAGGGCTCCGGGGGCTCCAGGACGGAGGGGTATTCCCGCACCACCGGGCCCTGCCGGATGGGGCTCAAGCCGCGGGCCCGCTCCCGGTCTCTGCTTCTGAAACCCTAGCCAGGCTGGGGAAAGAGCCGCCCTTGCCTCTGATGAACGCCTGGAACCTCGGCCGGCTTGCAGGACGGGGAAGCTCCAGCAAACCCATGGCTGGCCGGACGGAGCTCAAGCCCCGGGCCCGCTCCCGGTCCCTGCTTCCGAAACCCTAGCCCGGCCGGGGAGAGCCTCCCTTGGCCCTGATGAACGCCCGGAACCTCAGCCGGCTTGCGGGACGGGGAGGCTCCAGCAACCCCATGGCCTACCGGACGGAGCTCAAGCCCCGGGCCCAGTCCCTGCTTCCAAAACCCTAGCCAGCCCGGGGAGAGCCTCCCTTGGCCCCATAAACGCCCGGAACCTCGGCCGGCTTGCAGGACGGAGCTCAGGCCCCAGGCCTCAGGCCCAGACTACCAACACTAGCCGGGCCCGGGGAGAGCCTCCCGGTAGATCCCCCTGTCCCCAGCACCTGGACCCTGGGCCGGAACCAAGGAGGGTTAAGCCCAGGACACGTCCTCTCCCCGACGGCCTGCCCGGGAGCCCATTTTTGTCGACTATTAAGCCCCCACGTAGTGGGGGCTTACAGAACTTTGGGAAAGGACAAAAGTTGGAGTTAGCCCGTCCGCCAGCCTGCAGGGCCATCTGGTCACCCAGCCCGCAGGGCCATCTGGTCACGCAGCCAGGCGACCAGATGACCCGGGACGACCCAGCGCCCGGATGGCCTGGGAGGGTGCCGTACCCAGTCGCCCTTGCAGTCCAGCGAGGGTGGCCAGGCGCTGCTGCTTGCCTCCCTGCTCGACTTGCCCATTCAGCAGTGGGAAGGGGAGGCCCGCCGGCGGCGGCCCAGGCCATCTGGTCACCCTGCCGACCCGCAAGGGAAGGTGTGGCCCCCATCCCCGCACCCCGGTGGGGCAGGGAGGGGAGGGAGAGGCCCCCGTGCCGGAGGGCATGTGGTGGAGGCAGCCTCCCGCAGGCCCGTGTTACCCCCTCCACATCCATCCCGCCGGCCAGGCGGCAGAGGGACCCACCCCTGGGTGTGGTGGAGGGAGGCTTCTGCGGGCGCCCACGCACGGAAAGAGACAAAAGCTTGGCTCAGAGGATGACTTTCAATAGATCGCAGCGAGGTAGCTGCTCTGCTACTTACGAAACCCTGACCCAGAATCAGGTTGTCTACGAATGATTTAGCACTGGGTGCCCCACGAACATGGGCCTGATCAAACTCAGAGGAAAAGGACCATCGGCAAGGGGCTGAGAGGCAGGAGCGTCCCGGGCCCCTGAGGGGCCCTGGCGGGCAGGCCCCGGGATGCCTTCCCCCTCTCAGCATGGCCAGACCTCATGGAAGTCTGCCTGATCAAACTCGGTGAAAAATGACCATCGAACCCTGATAAAAACAACCATCGACAATGGGCCGAGAGGCAGAAGCATCCACGGGCCCCTGGGGGCCCCTAGCGGGTGGGTACTGGGACGCCTTCCCCCTCTCAGCATGGCCAGACCTCACGGAGGTATGCCTGATCAAACTCTGAGGAAAACGACCATCGGCAAGGGGCTGAGAGGCAGGAGCGTCCCCGGGCCCCTGGGGGCCCCTGGCAGGCAGGCTCCAGGACGCCTCCCTCCCTCTCAGCATGGCCAGACCTCATGAAAGTCTGCCTGATCAAACTCGGAGAAAAACAACCATCGAACTTGGAGAAAAACGACCATCGGCAAGGGGCCAAGAGGCAGAAGTGTCCCCGGGCCCCTGGGGGCCCCTGTCGGGCAGGCCCCGGGATGCCTTCCCTCTCTCAGCATGACCAGACCTCATGGAAGTCTGCCTGATGAAACTCGGAGAAAAACGACCATCGAACCCTGATAAAAACGACCATCGACAAGGGGCCGAGAGGCAGAAGCATCCACGGGCCCCTGGGGGCCCCTGGCGGGCGGGCCCCGGGATCCATTCCCCCTCTCAGCATGACCAGACCTCACTGAGGTATGCCTGATCAAACTCGGAGACAAACAACCATCGGCAAGGGGCTGAGAGGCAGGAGCGTCCCAGGGCCCCTGGGGGACCCTGGCAGGCCCTGGGATGCCTCCCCCCCTCTCAGCATGGCTGGACCTCCTGGAAGTCTACCTGATCAAACTCGGCGAAAAACAACCATCTAACTCGGAGAAAAACGACCATCGGCAAAGGGCCAGGAGGCAGAAGTGTCCCCGGGCCCCTGGGGGCCCCTGGCGGGCAGGCCCGGGACACCTTCCCCCTCTCTGCATGGCCAGACCTCACGGAGGTCTGTGCCTTATCAAACTCGGAGAAAAAGGACCATCGGCAAGGGGCTGACAGGCAGGAGCGTCCCCGGGCCCCTGGGGGCCCCTGGCAGGCGGGCCCTGGGATGCCTTCCCCCTCTCAGCATGGCCAGACCTCATGGAAGTCTGCCTGATCAAACTCGGAGAAAAACGACCATCGAACCCTGATAAAAACGACCATCAACAATGGGCAGGAGTGTCCCTGGGCCCCTGGGGGCCCCTGGCGGGCGGGCCCCGGGACGCCTTCCCCCTCTCAGCATGGCCAGACCTCACGGAGGTATGCCTGATCAAACTCGGAGAAAAACAAATAACGAACTCGGAGAAAAACGACCATCGGCAAGGGGCTGAGAGGCTGAAGCGTCCCCGGGCCCCTGGGGGCCCCTGGCGGGAGGGCCCCGGGATGCCTCCCCCCTCTCAGCATGGCCAGACCTCATGGAAGTCTGCCTGATCAAACTCGGAGAAAAACGACCATCGGCAAGGGGCTGAGAGGCAGAAGCGTCCCCGGGCCCCTGGGGGCCCCTGGCAGGCGGGCCCGGGATGCCTTCCCCCTCTCAGCATGGCCGGACCTCACGGAGGTCTGTGCCTGATCAAACTCGGAGAAAAACGACCATCGGCAAGGGGCTGAGAGGCAGGAGCGTCCCCGGGCCCCTGGGGGCCCCTGGCGGGAGGGCCCCGGGATGCCTCTCCCCTCTCAGCATGGCCGGACCTCATGGAAGTCTGCCTGATCAAACTCGGAGAAAAACAACCATCGAACTTGGAGAAAAACGACCATCGGCAAGGGGCCAAGAGGCAGAAGCGTCCCCGGGCCCCTGGGGGCCCCTGGCGGGTGGGCCCCAGGAAACCTTTCCCCCTTAGCATGGCCAGACCTCATGGAAGTCTGCCTGATGAAACTCGGAGAAAAACAACCATCGAACCCTGATAAAAACGACCATCGACAAGGGGCCGAGAGGCAGAAGCATCCACGGGCCCCTGGGGGCCCCTGGCGGGTGGGCCCCGGGACGCCTTACCCCTCTCAGCATGGCCAGACCTCACAGAGGTATGCCTGATCAAACTCGGAGACAAACGACCATCGGCAAGGGGCTGAGAGGCAGGAGCGTCCCCGGGCCCCTGGGGGACCCTGGCAGGCCCCGGGATGCCTCCCCCCCTCTCAGCATGGCCGGACCTCCTGGAAGTCTGCCTGATCAAACTCGGCGAAAAACAACCATCTAACTCAGAGAAAAACGACCATCGGCAAGGGGCCAAGAGGCAGAAGTGTCCCGGGGCCCCTGGGGGCCCCTGGCGGGCCGGCCCGGGACACCTTCCCCCTCTCAGCATGGCCAGACCTCACGGAGGTCTGTGCCTTATCAAACTCGGAGAAAAAGGACCAACGGCAAGGGGCTGACAGGCAGGAGCGTCCCCGGGCCCCTGGGGGCCCCTGGCGGGCGGGCCCTGGGATGCCTTCCCCCTCTCAGCATGGCCAGACCTCATGGAAGTCTGCCTGATCAAACTCAGAGAAAAACGACCATCGAACCTTGATAAAAACGACCATCAACAATGGGCAGGAGCGTCCCCGGGCCCCTGGGGGCCACTGGCGGGCGGGCCCCGGGACGCCTTTCCCCTCTCAGCATGGCCAGACCTCACGGAGGTATGCCTGATCAAACTCGGAGAAAAACAAATATCGAACTCGGAGAAAAACGACCATCGGCAAGGGGCTGAGAGGCTGAAGCGTCCCCGGGCCCCTGGGGGCCCCTGGCAGGCAGGCCCCGGGATGCCTCCCCCCTCCCAGCATGGCCAGACCTCATGGAAGTCTGCCTGATCAAACTCGGAGAAAAACGACCATCGAACTCGGAGAAAAACGACCATCGGCAAGGGGCTGAGAGGCAGAAGCGTCCCCGGGCCCCTGGGGGCCCCTGGGGGCTCCTGGCAGGCGGGCCCGGGATGCCTTCCCCCTCTCAGCATGGCCGGACCTCACGGAGGTCTGTGCCTGATCAAACTCGGAGAAAAAGGACCATCGGCAAGGGGCTGAGAGGCAGGAGCGTCCCCGGGCCCCTGGGGGCCCCTGGCAGGTGGGCCCCGGGACACCTTCCCCCTCAAACTTGGTGAAAAAGGACCATCGGCAAGGGGCTGAGAGGCAAGAGTGTCCCCAGGACACTGGGGGCCCCGGTGGGCAGGCTCCAGGGCTGGCTACCCCTGATTCAGAATCTCCGGAGGTCTGACTGACCCTCTCCCTAGTAATCCGGAGGAACATTACCCCCCTTTCTTGTAATCTGTGCACTCGAAGTCACACAGGGGACCCAAGGCACGAACGAGCCCGACCTCCTGGAGCCCTGGCTGGGATCCGGGAGGCGAATGGCACCTCATCGGGACTTCCAGGGAAGTTCGGTCATCTGGTCGCCCCATTGGAAAGCATTGCGGGCGACCAGATGGCCGAGGCGAGAGGGGCGACCAGATGGCCGGGTCCGAAATGACGCCAATCTGCCTGCCCCGGGCCTGCAGTGCTCTGGGGCTGCAGGGCTCATGGGCTCCGGGGCTCCAGGGCTGCAGGCATCCGGGGCTGCAGGGCTCCGGGGCTGCAGGGCTCCGGGGCTCCAGGGCTCTAGGACTCCAGGGCTCCAGGTCTCCAGGGCTGCAGGGCTCCGGGGGCTGCTGGGCTCCAGGGCTCGGGGGCTCCAGGGTAGCAGGGCTCCAGGGGTCGGGACCCATGGAGCCCGTCCCGGGTACTTTGCCACTCTGCGGCCCAGAGGAGGGAGCCCCGGATGCCTGGGAGGTGTTGCCCGGGCATCGCCCATCTGGTCCCCAGCAGGGAACCACCAGCCCCGGGATGGTGTTTGGGCAAACCCTTGCACCTACTAATCCGGAGGAAAATTACCCCCCTTTCTTGTAATCCGTGCACTCGAGGTGACAGAGGGGACCCAGGGCGCAAACGTGCCCGACCTCCTGGAGCCCTGGCTGGGATCCGGGAGGCGAATGGCACCTCATAGGGACTTCCAGGGAAGTCCGGCCATCTAGTCGCCCCATAGGAAAGCATTGCGGGCAACCAGATGGCTGAGGCGAAAGGGGCGACCAGATGGCCGGGACCAAAATGACGCCAATCGGCCTGCCCCGGGCCTGTAGGGCTCAGGAGCTGCAGGGCTCCGGGGCTCCGGGGCTGCAGGGCTCGGGGACTGCAGGGCTCCACGGCTCGGGGGGCTGCAGCGCTCCGGGGCTCCAGGGCTCCGGGGCTCCGGGGCTCCGGGGCTCCGGGGCTGCTGGGCTCCGGGGCTGCTGGGCTCCAGGGCTTGGGGGCTCCAGGGCAGGAGGGCTCCAGGGCTCCAAGGCTCCGGGGCTCCAGGGCCCGGGACCCATGGAGCCCGTCCCGGGTACTTTGCCACTCTGCGGCCCGGAGGAGGGAGCCCCGGATGCATGGAAGGTGTTGCCCGGGCCTCGCCCATCTGGTCCACAGCAGGGAACCACCAGCCCCGGGAGGGTGTTTGGGCATACCCTTGCACCTACAAACCCGGAGGAAAATTACCCCCCTTTCTTGTAATCTGTGCACTCGAGGTGACAGAGGGGACCCAGGGCGCAAATGTGCCCGACCTCCTGGAGCCCTGGCTGGGATCCGGGAGGCGAATGGCACCTCATAGGGACTTCCAGGGAAGTCCGGCCATCTAGTCGCCCCATAGGAAAGCATTGCGGGCGACCAGATGGCCGAGGCGAGAGGGGCGACCAGATGGCCGGGACCGAAATGACGCCAATCTGCCTGCCCCGGGCCTGCAGGGCTCTGGGGCTGCAGGGCTCCGGGGGCTGCAGAGCTACAGGGCTCCGGGGCTGCAGGGCTCCGGGGCTTCAGTCCTCCCCGGGCCCTGATGGACCCTCTGTCCCGGGCGCCCCAGACCCCCCTGGCCAGCTCACAGGACGGAGGGGTATTCCAGCACCACCGGGCCATGCCGGATGGGGCTGAAGCCCCGGGCCCGGTCCCAGGCCCGGCTCCCGGACCCTAGGCCAGGCCTGGGAGAGCCTCCCCTGGGCTGCAGGGCTCCAGGGCTCCAGGGCTCAGGGGCTGCAGAGCTCTGTGGGCTGCAGGGCTTTGGGGCTGCCGGGCTCGGGGGCTCCAGGGCTGCAGGGCTCGGGGGCTCCGGGGCTGCAGGGCTCAGGGGCTCCGTGGCTGCAGGCATCCAGGGCTGCAGGGCTCGGGGGCTGCAGGGCTCCTCGGGGGCTCTAGGGCTCCCGGGCTCCGGGGCTGCAGGGCTCCGGGGCTCCAGGGCTCTAGGGCTCCAGGGATCCAGGGCTGCTGGGCTCCAGGGCTCGCAGGCTCCAGGGCAGCAGGGCTCCAGGGCTTGGAACCCATGGAGCCCGTCCCCGGTACTTTGCCACTCTGTGGCCCGGAGGAGGGAGCCCCGGATGCATGGAAGGTGTTGCCCGGGCATCGCCCATCTGGTCCACAGCAGGGAACCACCAGCCCCGGGAGGGTGTTTGGGCATACTCTTGCACCTACTAATCCGGAGGAAAATTACCCCCCTTTCTTGTAATCCGTGCACTCGAGGTGACAGAGGGGACCCAGGGCGCAAACGTGCCCGACCTCCTGGAGCCCTGGCTGGGATCCGGGAGGCGAATGGCACCTCATAGGGACTTCCAGGGAAGTCCGGCCATCTAGTCGCCCCATAGGAAAGCATTGCGGGCAACCAGATGGCTGAGGCGAAAGGGGCGACCAGAAGGCCGGGACCAAAATGACGCCAATCGGCCTGCCCCGGGCCTGTAGGGCTCAGGAGCTGCAGGGCTCCGGGGCTCCGGGGCTGCAGGGCTCGGGGACTGCAGGGCTCCACGGCTCGGGGGGCTGCAGCGCTCCGGGGCTCCAGGGCTCCGGGGCTCCGGGGCTCCGGGGCTGAGGGGCTCCGGGGCTGCTGGGCTCCAGGGCTCGGGGGCTCCAGGGCAGGAGGGCTCCAGGGCTCCAAGGCTCCGGGGCTCCAGGGCCCGGGACCCATGGAGCCCGTCCCGGGTACTTTGCCACTCTGCGGCCCGGAGGAGGGAGCCCCGGATGCATGGAAGGTGTTGCCCGGGCATCGCCCATCTGGTCCACAGCAGGGAACCACCAGCCCCGGGAGGGTGTTTGGGCATACCCTTGCACCTACTAATCCGGAGGAAAATTACCCCCCTTTCTTGTAATCCGTGCACTCGAGGTGACAGAGGGGACCCAGGGCGCAAACGTGCCCAACCTCCTGGAGCCCTGGCTGGGATCCGGGAGGCGAATGGCACCTCATAGGGACTTCCAGGGAAGTCCGGCCATCTAGTCGCCCCATAGGAAAGCATTGCGGGCGACCAGATGGCCGAGGCGAGAGGGGCGACCAGATGGCCGGGACCGAAATGACGCCAATCTGCCTGCCCCGGGCCTGCAGGGCTCTGGGGCTGCAGGGCTCCGGGGGCTGCAGAGCTACAGGGCTCCGGGGCTGCAGGGCTCCGGGGCTTCAGTCCTCCCCGGGCCCTGATGGACCCTCTGTCTAGGGCGTCCCAGACCCCCCTGGCCGGCTCACAGGACGGAGGGGTATTCCCGCACCACCGGGCCATGCCGGATGGGGCTGAAGTTCCGGGCCCGGTCCCAGGCCCGGCTCCCGGACCCTAGGCCAGGCCTGGGAGAGCCTCCCTTTGGGCTGCAGGGCTCCAGGGCTCCAGGGCTCAGGGGCTGCAGAGCTCTGTGGGCTGCAGGGCTTTGGGGCTGCCGGGCTCGGGGGCTCCAGGGCTGCAGGGCTCGGGGGCTCCGGGGCTGCAGGGCTCAGGGGCTCCGTGGCTGCAGGCATCCAGGGCTGCAGGGCTCGGGGGCTGCAGGGCTCCTCGGGGGCTCCAGGGCTCCCGGGCTCCGGGGCTGCAGGGCTCCGGGGCTCCAGGGCTCTAGGGCTCCAGGGATCCAGGGCTGCTGGGCTCCAGGGCTCGCAGGCTCCAGGGCAGCAGGGCTCCAGGGCTTGGAACCCATGGAGCCCGTCCCCGGTACTTTGCCATTCTGCGGCCCGGAGGAGGGAGCCCCGGATGCATGGAAGGTGTTGCCCGGGCATCGCCCATCTGGTCCACAGCAGGGAACCACCAGCCCCGGGAGGGTGTTTGGGCATACCCTTGCACCTACTAATCCGGAGGAAAATTACCCCCCTTTCTTGTAATCTGTGCACTCGAGGTGACAGAGGGGACCCAGGGCGCAAACGTGCCCGACCTCCTGGAGCCCTGGCTGGGATCCGGGAGGCGAATGGCACCTCATAGGGACTTCCAGGGAAGTCCGGCCATCTAGTTGCCCCATAGGAAAGCATTGCGGGCGACCAGATGGCCGAGGCGAGAGGGGCGACCAGATGGCCGGGACCGAAATGACGCCAATCTGCCTGCAGGGCTCTGGGGCTGCAGGGCTCCGGGGGCTGCAGAGCTACAGGGCTCCTGGGCTGCAGGGCTCCGGGGCTTCAGTCCTCCCCGGGCCCTGATGGACCCTCTGTCCCGGGCGCCCGGACCCCCCTGGCCGGCTCACAGGACGGAGGGGTATTTCCGCACCACCGGGCCATGCCGGATGGGGCTCAAGCCCCGTGCCCGGTCCCAGGCCCGGCTCCCGGACCCTAGGCCAGGCCCGGGAGAGCCTCCTCTGGGCTGCAGGGCTCCAGGGCTACAGGGCTCAGGGGCTGCAGAGCTCTGTGGGCTGCAGGGCTTTGGGGCTGCCGGGCTCGGGGGCTCCAGGGCTGCAGGGCTCGGGGGCTCCGGGGCTGCAGGGCTCAGGTGCTCCGTGGCTGCAGGCATCCAGGGCTGCAGGGCTCGGGGGCTGCAGGGCTCCTCGGGGGCTCCAGGGCTCCCGGGCTCCGGGGCTGCAGGGCTCCGGGGCTCCAGGGCTCTAGGGCTCCAGGGATCCAGGGCTGCTGGGCTCCAGGGCTCGGGGGCTCCAGGGCAGCAGGGCTCCAGGGCTTGGGACCCATGGAGCCCGTCCCGGGTACTTTGCCACTCTGCGGACCGGAGGAGGGAGCCCCTAATGCCTGGGAGGTGTTGCCCGGGCATCGCTCATCTCGTCCCCAGCAGGGAACCACCAGCCCCGGGAGGGTGTTTGGGCATACCCTTGCACCTACTAATCCGGAGGAAAATTACCCCCCTTTCTTGTAATCCATGCACTCGAGGTGACAGAGGGGACCCAGGGCACAAATGTGCCCGACCTCCTGGAGCCCTGGCTGGAATCCGGGAGGCGAATGGCACCTCATAGGGACTTCCAGGGAAGTCCGGCCATCTAGTCGCCCCATAGGAAAGCATTGCGGGCGACCAGATGGCCGAGGCGAGAGGGGCGACCCGATTGCCGGGACCAAAATGACACCAATCTGCCTGCCCCGGGCCTGTAGGGCTCAGGAGCTGCAGGGCTCCGGGGCTCTGGGGCTCCGGGGCTCTGGGGCTCCGGGGCTGCAGGGCAAGAGGCAAGGGGACTGCAGGGCTCCACAGCTTGGGGGGCTGCAGGGCTCCGGGGCTGCAGGGCTCGGGTTCTCCAGGGCTCCAGGGCTCCAGGGCTCCAGGGCTGCAGGGCTCCGGGGCTGCTGGGCTCCAGGGCTCCGGGGCGGCTGGGCTCCGGGGCTCCAGGGCCTGGGACCCATGGAACCCGTTCCGGGTACTTTGCCACACTGCGGCCCGGAGGAGGGAGCCCCGGATGCCTGGGAGGTGTTGCCCGGGCATCGCCCATCTGGTCCCCAGCAGGAAACCACCAGCCCCGGGAGGGTGTTTGGGCATACCCTTGCACCTACTAATCCGGAGGAAAATTACCCCCCTTTCTTGTAATCCGTGCACTCGAGGTGACAGAGGGGACCCAGGGCGCAAAAGTGCCCGACCTCCTGGAGCCCTGGCTGGGATCCGGGAGGCAAATGGCACCTCATAGGGACTTTCAGGGACGTCCGGCCATCTAGTCACCCCATAGGAAAGCATTGCGGGCGACAAGATGGCCGGGGCGAGAGGGTCGACCAGATGGCCGGGACCGAAATAACACCAATCTGCCTGCCCCAGGCCTGCAGGGCTCTGGGGCTGCAGGGCTCCGGGGGCTGCAGAGCTACAGGGCTCCAGGGCTGCAGGGCTCCGGGGCTTCAGGCCTCCCCGGGCCCTGATGGACCCTCTGTCCCGGGCGCCCTTGACCCCCCCCGGCCGGCTCGCAGGATGGAGGGTTATTCCCGCACCTCCGGGCCCTGCTGGACGGGGCTCAAGCCCCGGGCCCGGTCCCTGGCCCAGCTCCCGGACCCTAGGCCAGGCCCGGGAGAGCCTCCCCTAGGCTGCAGGGCTACAGGGCTACAGGGCTCGGGGGCTGCAGGGCTCCATGGACTGCAGGACTTCGGGGCTGCCGGGCATGGGGGCTCCTGGGCTGCAGGGCTCGGGGGCTCCGGGGCTGCAGGGCTCAGGGGCTCCCGGGCTGCAGGCATCCGGGGCTGCAGGGCTCGGGGGCTGCAGGGCTCCTCGGGGGCTCCACAGCTCCCGGGCTCCGGGGCTGCAGGGCTCCAGGGCTCCAGGGCTGCAGGGCTCCGGGGGGGCTCAAGGGGCTGTAGGGCTCCAGGGGCTCCAGGGCTGCAGGGCTCCAGGGCTGCAGGGCTCCAGGGCTCCAGGGCTGCAGGGCTCAGGGGCTGCAGGGCTCCGGGGCTCCAGGGCTCTAGGGCTCCAGGGATCCAGGGCTGCTGGGCTCCAGGGCTCGCAGGCTCCAGGGCAGCAGGGCTCCAGGGCTTGGAACCCATGGAGCCCGTCCCCGGTACTTTGCCACTCTGCGGCCCGGAGGAGGGAGCCCCGGATGCATGGAAGGTGTTGCCCGGGCATCGCCCATCTGGTCCACAGCAGGGAACCACCAGCCCCGGGAGGTTGTTTGGGCATACTCTTGCACCTACTAATCCGGAGGAAAATTACCCCCCTTTCTTGTAATCCGTGCACTCGAGGTGACAGAGGGGACCCAGGGCGCAAACGTGCCCGACCTCCTGGAGCCCTGGCTGGGATCCGGGAGGCGAATGGCACCTCATAGGGACTTCCAGGGAAGTCCGGCCATCTAGTCGCCCCATAGGAAAGCATTGCGGGCAACCAGATGGCTGAGGCGAAAGGGGCGACCAGAAGGCCGGGACCAAAATGACGCCAATCGGCCTGCCCCGGGCCTGTAGGGCTCAGGAGCTGCAGGGCTCCGGGGCTCCGGGGCTGCAGGGCTCGGGGACTGCAGGGCTCCACGGCACGGGGGGCTGCAGCGCTCCGGGGCTCCAGGGCTCCGGGGCTCCGGGGCTCCGGGGCTGAGGGGCTCCGGGGCTGCTGGGCTCCAGGGCTCGGGGGCTCCAGGGCAGGAGGGCTCCAGGGCTCCAAGGCTCCGGGGCTCCAGGGCCCGGGACCCATGGAGCCCGTCCCGGGTACTTTGCCACTCTGCGGCCCGGAGGAGGGAGCCCCGGATGCATGGAAGGTGTTGCCCGGGCATCGCCCATCTGGTCCACAGCAGGGAACCACCAGCCCCGGGAGGGTGTTTGGGCATACCCTTGCACCTACTAATCCGGAGGAAAATTACCCCCCTTTCTTGTAATCTGTGCACTCGAGGTGACAGAGGGGACCCAGGGCGCAAACGTGCCCAACCTCCTGGAGCCCTGGCTGGGATCCGGGAGGCGAATGGCACCTCATAGGGACTTCCAGGGAAGTCCGGCCATCTAGTCGCCCCATAGGAAAGCATTGCGGGCGACCAGATGGCCGAGGCGAGAGGGGCGACCAGATGGCCGGGACCGAAATGACGCCAATCTGCCTGCCCCGGGCCTGCAGGGCTCTGGGGCTGCAGGGCTCCGGGGGCTGCAGAGCTACAGGGCTCCGGGGCTGCAGGGCTCCGGGGCTTCAGTCCTCCCCGGGCCCTGATGGACCCTCTGTCCCGGGCGTCCCAGACCCCCCTGGCCGGCTCACAGGACGGAGGGGTATTCCCGCACCACCGGGCCATGCCGGATGGGGCTGAAGCCCCGGGCCCGGTCCCAGGCCCGGCTCCCGGACCCTAGGCCAGGCCTGGGAGAGCCTCCCCTGGGCTGCAGGGCTCCAGGGCTCCAGGGCTCAGGGGCTGCAGAGCTCTGTGGGCTGCAGGGCTTTGGGGCTGCCGGGCTCGGGGGCTCCAGGGCTGCAGGGCTCGGGGGCTCCGGGTCTGCAGGGCTCAGGGGCTCCGTGGCTGCAGGCATCCAGGGCTGCAGGGCTCGGGGGCTGCAGGGCTCCTCGGGGGCTCCAGGGCTCCCGGGCTCCGGGGCTGCAGGGCTCCGGGGCTCCAGGGCTCTAGGGCTCCAGGGATCCAGGGCTGCTGGGCTCCAGGGCTCGCAGGCTCCAGGGCAGCAGGGCTCCAGGGCTTGGAACCCATGGAGCCCGTCCCCGGTACTTTGCCACTCTGCGGCCCGGAGGAGGGAGCCCCGGATGCATGGAAGGTGTTGCCCGAGCATCGCCCATCTGGTCCACAGCAGGGAACCACCAGCCCCGGGATGGTGTTTGGGCATACCCTTGCACCTACTAATCCGGAGGAAAATTACCCCCCTTTCTTGTAATCTGTGCGCTCGAGGTGACAGAGGGGACCCAGGGCGCAAACGTGCCCGACCTCCTGGAGCCCTGGCTGGGATCTGGGAGGCGAATGGCACCTCATAGGGACTTCCAGGGAAGTCCGGCCATCTAGTCGCCCCATAGGAAAGCATTGCGGGCGACCAGATGGCCGAGGCGAGATGGGCGACCAGATGGCCGGGACCGAAATGACGCCAATCTGCCTGCCCCGGGCCTGCAGGGCTCTGGGGCTGCAGGGCTCCGGGGGCTGCAGAGCTACAGGGCTCCGGGGCTGCAGGGCTCCGGGGCTTCAGTCCTCCCCGGGCCCTGATGGACCCTCTGTCTCGGGCGTCCCAGACCCCCCTGGCCGGCTCACAGGACGGAGGGGTATTCCCGCACCACCGGGCCATGCCGGATGGGGCTGAAGTTCCGGGCCCGGTCCCAGGCCCGGCTCCCGGACCCTAGGCCAGGCCTGGGAGAGCCTCCCCTGGGCTGCAGGGCTCCAGGGCTCCAGGGCTCAGGGGCTGCAGAGCTCTGTGGGCTGCAGGGCTTTGGGGCTGCCGGGCTCGGGGGCTCCAGGGCTGCAGGGCTCGGGGGCTCCGGGGCTGCAGGGCTCAGGGGCTCCGTGGCTGCAGGCATCCAGGGCTGCAGGGCTCGGGGGCTGTGTGGTTCTGAAAATTCCGGACCCTGCCATAATGGTGTACCAAGGCCTAAACACTCGTGCAGAAAATATCATCATACCACGACGAATTTGGTATCAATAGACCGGTAATGATCAGGACATTATGCCTGTGTATTTTCATCACGATACAATGATGCATGCAGGAGTTATTGGCAAATTCATTCTGAGCCCACAGGCTCTAGGTTGTGAACAAGCGTCCATTTTAGTTGTTGCCCTTTACATAGGCATATACATGAGCCAATGATTCTTAAAGGACACGTATTCCTTAGCTTGAGTTCTTCCTGACTCCCATTTGACCTGAACAGGCTGAATCTGCCTACGTGATGTTGGCCTCACCAAACCAGTCCATGCCCTCTAGTCAATATATATTAAAGATCTGAGCAACTTGTTGTGTACATTGGCCTGAGCAAGATTAGAAGGCCGAATACAGTAGCCATGCCTGTTTATGACCCACAAGCATCCCTTATCCTACATTTCTATCTTCCACACCTGGCTCTGTTTCTCTGCTTCTGGGCTTTTACAATGGGGAGGTGACTGTTTATATGATGGGGAGGAAACCAGTTCTATTGTGAGCTCAACCGGGCCTGCACAGGAAAATATGTGAAGTTTGACATATGTTCATGATGGAAGATGGGTTGGTCAGTTTGGGCAAGTAGAATGGAATTCATAATTATAGCCTGCTTTGTTATGGTACCATGGGAGCGACCTACAATGATGTGTTTCGCAGCAAGAATGTGAGCCTAGGGGCAAACTTTTTGTATAAAAGGCCTGTCTGAGAAAGCTCAGGCAGGCTCCCTCTTTCAATTGTAAAACTACGGTTGGACGACGAAGCCTCATAATAATTATAATAAAGATGTCTTTTAATTTTACAGATTGGCTGTCAATTCCTATGCTGCTTTATTATGCAAACTGCTGGATAGATCCCTGGTGGGGAGAGTGAGTCATTTTCCACTTTTCTTCAGTTGGCTGCCCAACTCGGGGCCTTATCATGGAGTGGTTATCTGCAGGAGTGTTTTGTCAAAGGATGGAAAAACTACTGGAGGCAGGACAGAATTCTACCAAAAAGAGGTACTCTGGGCACAGGGTTTTCTGGGGGATTATCTGTCTCTGTGGCACAGTACGTTTTTTTTGATTTTTCTGACTTAAAACTCTCCTAAAGATGTCACTCCTGACTAAGGAACCCATTCTTTTTTTTGCTGTAAGTATTTTTTAACAGACTGTTAGTGCAGTGGGGAATTGACAGTTATAATCTGGACAAATATATGTGTATATGCAAATTGCAATTTGTATAGGCAGTTGAAGAGATATTTTCTCCATCTGTTTTAGTTGAAGAATAAAAATGGGTCGCTCCCAGTCCTTGGTTATTTATTGGTCGCAGAAATGTGACGCAGTCCTTGGTTATTTATTGGTCGCAGAAATGTGACGCAGTCCTTGGTTATTTATTGGTCGCAGAAATGTGACGTTTTGGTTTGGGTACCGGTACATTTGGTTCAGTTGGTAGGCCTTTTGGTTGCTGTGGTTCAGATTATCGTTGGATAATCTTCCTCAGTATTGGTTCCTTGGTTTTATTTGAACACTGCAGTATTCAAAAACCGTGGGTCACGTACATTTGCGTGTATATCGTTGGAGATAGCCCCATGAAGTTTGAAACCCGACTAGTGAGCGCAGATGCCTGGTCGCGGTATTTTGTTTGGTATTAGTATTGACTAGGTTGCAACAAAGGATTCCCGGTTGGAGGATTCGCGTCTGATACCTCCAGTTGGAACTCCAATTTATGAGCTCTCTTTAAAGGTCTGTGAGGCTGTCTCTTTTGCAGCCTTCTGGAAATCTGTTGAAGAATTAAAAAAAAATAGGAACTAAAACGTTTTTGTTGTAAATATGGTTTACAACTAGTTTTGGCAGGTTATTTTTGAAGACAGTCCGTAGGCTGTTCCTTGTTCCTGTCCTAAGTGTTGACCTATGGGTTAAAATGTGTGTTTAAATGTCTATGTTGTTTGTGGGTTTTGTTGTAAATTGCGACTGCGCGATTTACAAGAAATGTTTAGAGAGCGCTGCTTTGTGTGTCCTGAGTGTTTGACCCCCCTTCTGTTTTGTGTCTGGAATGAGCTCAATGTATGTATGTGTATGGGTCACCTTCAATAGATGTAAATAAGGCTCCAAAGAAAAAAATGAAAAAACGAAATTGCCTGTTCTTTAGACGCACAGTGTTAGATGTTCACAGCCAAGTCTTTTCAGCTGCAGTATATCTAATCATTCAGCCAGCACCTCTCTAGTTAAACACGGGTGGTGGAATTTTGCAAACAGTCCTTTTTAAATAAATGTGGCGCAATCATCTCACGCATTCCCAGTTAGGCAGCTGCGCCTAGGCTTGTGTGTTAATATGTATCTAAATAATAGGCAAGGGATGTAGTGAGCATTTTATATGTAGAACAGTCACAAATAGCAATAATTAGGCTTCATTAGAATTTTTTTATTAATTATGAAAAATAATTATTAAAAACTAAGTGCTACAAAAATCGTTTTTTAATATTTGTGAAGCTTAACACTCATGCTATGACCCCCTAGCATTAAAATGTTTGATTTAAGTTATGTTGTACCACGAAAATGACCAAACACTTCTGTGCGCAATTTCCCTTACCCCAGGCGCAAACAAGCTCATTTATATAAGGTATAACTTAGTATTTTCAAAAGCATTTCTCGTAAATTGGGTAGTAGACATTCTAGTAATACCCATTAACCAATAAAATTATAGAATATTTATTTCTTAGTATCCAGAATACAAAAGTCGATTTTCACATGAATAGACTGTTTTGAATGGTTTCAGGGCCTTTTTTTTTTTAAAGCGTCTCTTTAGTAAATGCATACATTTAGACCTTAATATATATGTTTGCAGGTTGTGCCTTCTTATGATTCAGCAAGTCAATGTGTCATAGAATTACAAAAAAAAGAGAGAAATTATTGTTTTAAATATAGTGAAATATTGCAGGTTATGTGGAAGTGGTTAAACCTACTGGCCTTGTCAGCTTCAGTTACCACTAGCAGGGGACTGGCAGAACCTGTATAACATGTTCCAGCAGTAGCAGCCGAGATGTTATCTTGTAAGGCTGTCTTGTTGACATTTGTGACCTTTTAATTAGGGCCTCGCCTGTGGAATGCAGCATGACATGGTTAAGCATGCATCAGCTGCCTCTTTGTATTTAAATCCCTGCCCATGCCACGGTCCTGACCTGAGGTCACTTGAATAGCCTGACTTGTTTAAAAGTGTCTTCTTAAAGTGTTACAAATTTGACATTAGCTGGGATGGGGTTTTTGTTTTTTTGAACTAAAATGAGCAGAGGATGCAAGGCATATGTACAGCAATGATGATTGCATTTTAGCCAAAGAATAAATAATAGCTCCAGCATGTTCCTCAAAACGCTTGTTGTTTGGTAAATTATGTCACCAACACATTCATTTTCAATTAGATATGTGCTGACACAGCATTGCATCCCGCTAATAATAATAAAAGGAACACCACACGTGGTTTGCATAGCTCCCAGTTGCTTTCAAAATGCTGCACACAAGCGCTTTATATGAGATGTAGTTGATTGTATATGATTTAAATCTGTAACCTTTATTCATTGCAGGCTGGCTTGTTCTCTTTTGCCGCATTCACATTACATCTGCGTTAAAAGCGCACATCTGAGATAATAAACAAATAGGAAAGGTATTCCTCATGCAAAATTGTAGCACCTGCACTTCATGTCTTACAAATTAAGCACTGTGTAAAATGAAGGAACATGATTTAAAAAGGGCAAATGCAAAAGTGATTTCTTTGAGAAGACAAATATCAAACATTCTGCTAAATGATCTGTAGAACTGGTATATGTGTGTCTCCATGCTAGGAACGAATTTTTTTTTAGTTAAGTTTATTTGACAAAAAGAAAAACGAAGTGTTACATTGAGTTTTAGATAGGCAATAAGTAGAAGCCCTTCCCCAAAATTCTGCAACTTAAAGGCCTTAGGCCTGAGTGAGAATGCGCGTTTTTGCAAGGTACATGGAAAATAGGTTACAGGTAAGTAATGAAAAGTTTTTGTATGTCACGTTGTGTCATGTTTTGTAGTCTGATAAAAAGGGTTATAATTGATGTTGTTATGCAAAATGTGTGTGTTGTGTATCTTTTCTGCTTCTTCCTACAGATAATTCATGGATTAATTCACAAGACACGTGAGTTGGCTGGGTGAAGAGAAATGTTTTTTTTTTTTGCGTAACCTCTTTAAGAAAAAATGTGTGTGTTTATGTTTCATTTATACATTTGGTCCACTGAAACGCGTTATTTGACACAGCGACACTATATTTTACAGCAGAGTATCAATTACCTGATGCCCTGCTGTCAAAAGAAGGGCATGTGCCATGGAATTATGTCTGGGCTGTTTTTCTTTGTGTTTTATATACAGCAAGTATATCTGATAGCTTGATATGTGTATTTTTTTTATTTTTTGTGTGTATGTTCTGTTCTATGGTGCTACTTTGAATTACAAGTTCCCCTGTGTTGTGAAAGGACACATATGACGATATGCATTGTTTCACAATAATTTGGATGAATTTGTATTAAGATAAATTTCACAGATATGGATCTCATACTGTGAGCAGTAAGGCAGCAGTTTTTCCAGTGCACGCCTAAATTTGGCTGTAATAATTTTTTTAAGAAAACTAAAATGATATACTGGATCATAGATTGCCATCCGTTGTTAGTCACTTAACTGCCTTTTTCCTTAAGGACAGGCAGCTCTGCATTTATGTATCCTTGATTGGGCCTAAGGATGCAATTATAGATCCGTGACTAAAGGTGGCCTAATTTTGATATCGCATTTTTTTGATCGCATTTTTTGATTCCTGAATAAGCCTATGGATTCATTTTTTTTCGCTGAAGAGACAACTGAACATTAGTTAGAATTATCGTGTAGGGTATAGATTGTCAGCGGTAGAGTTAAAATTCTGTAACATTGGTCTTTTCATGTATCCCCGTGCTCTTGGTGCTGTGTCACATGCCTTAGGCCACCCAAGCAAACTCTTGTCCTTCCTATAGATTTTTCTTTTTGCTTTTTCCCTGACCAATGTTGCATCATGTTTAGTTATTGAAGATTTTAGTTGTGTCCTACTTCCATTTTTTTCCCTTCTCCATCTTCCTTTCACCAGTCAGCCCATTTATTATTATGGGTGTATTGTTCATGTTCCACATACATTCCCTTTTGATTGATGAGACTAATTTTCAAGAATTTACTTTAGGCCCACTTCAAATGTCTTTTTCAGACTGACTGTCAGGATAGTGATAGCCTGGTTAAATGACCCAATACAAGTTTTCCATCTCAATAGGAGATATCTCAAGTTTACATTCTTTTTAGTACGGCATATTTTTATGTCTATTTTTAATTTTTCAGTTCCCTTCTGTTTCTGCTGTTTCAATTTTTTAATAAGATGTGTTCTAATCATGCAGATACCAGGACTCTCTAGTTCTTGTCCTCTTGTCTGCACAGTTGATCATTAGCCTTTGTATTACATAGCGCACTTGATGCACATTGTTTTAAAAAGGGACTTTTCTTCATGTCCTTGATAATGTGTATTATGCCATTGCTCTATTTGAGATGTTCTAGATAAGGAGTTTAGGAACACCTAGGCTTCATCATTAAGGAGAATATGTATTTACCCCATTAAATAATGTATCCTATTAGATAATGCCACTGTATGAGGGCATCCATTTAGGTTGCCATGACGAATTGCCACTCCTTTGCAGATTGCAGGCCACTTGCTTGCAGCCCTCTTGTCAAAAAGCCAACCCATGAACTGTTTTTATATCTGACTTGAAGGAAACTAACAATTGTGTTACACTTCCTATACCACTAGGTTCTGCGGGAATCTTCCAGAGTCAAAAAGGAAGAATGTTACCCTGCAGACCGGTAATCAAAAAAGCCTGGTCCCCATCAGTAAACATGGCAGACGACTACAGACTTCTTGGCCTTGCAATTCCTGACAGCAATCAGCAGCATGACAGCAATCAGCAGCGTGAACAGCAATCAGCAGCGTGAACAGCAATCAGCAGCGTGGGCAGCGGTCATCAGCATGGACAGCGATCATCAGCGTGCCTCCAGTGGTACCTCCTAAGCAAGCCATTTGTTTCATCAGAAGGCGCTGATTTTCTGTTTTGCCTCAGAAGTTCAGTGCAAAGATGCGAAGGAGCCCTGCTTTTGATGGCAGGACTGTCATCCACTTTGTGCAATTTGTTCAAACTGTCATGTGCTTGAACCTCTGGCAGCGCGCGGTCCCCTGACCCCCTTGGCCCGAGTTTTGGCCTTTCCCCACACACACCTCTTTTCCCTTTGCTCCAGCAGAAAGGCAGTGCACCTGAGAATCCAAGTTTGGAAAAGGCACTACATTCCGGTGCCCATGAGAAGAGCAGCTTGATCGTCCTCTGACACTAAATGATGAGTGTTGGAGTCTGAAAGGAGCTACTGATCTTGAGAGGTTGATTCTCAGTGGTGCTTGTTTCTGCACAAGATGTTTTGTGCCCTTGATCAATGAAGAGCACATTTCCTGAGGTGTCACAGAGAAGAGACACTGGTGCATTTGTTTTAAGACATTGAGACTTTGAATGAACTGTGGGTGTTCCAGGAGGGCACTCCTACTGAGCATGAAAAGGCCTGGATCAAGAGGCCCAACGCGAAGAAGACACTGGAAGCGGATTTGATGGATAATAGAAGCCTGCCAGGAGAGGCTTTGACGGACTCTGAGTATTTTCTGTGAGCTTGCATAGAATTGGAGTTTGGAAACTAATTTTTGCTGCTTTGCTGGCATTTGTTTTAAAGTACTATTCTGTTTAGTATAAGCAGAATGAAGTCTCTCTGTGGAAGTGTATCCCTTTTTCATCTGAGAGCATTGATCAGGAACGCCACTGTTTCACTTGAACATATAATAGATTACTGAAATGCATAGGAAGCTATATAGAATGCTATTAGATAATTCTAGGATTTGCCCTCTGTTTAGGATTGTGGAAAATTATGATTTCATTCGCAATAATGGTCACTACATCCTCCCGTGGTCTATATGTTCTCAACAACGTGTTTACTAGTGTCATTCTAAAATGACATTGTCTTTTATGGGTGGGATTGTTTTTGTTGCTACCCAATTGACATCTGTACCCACCTCCCAACCTATGTCTCTTCCTACTATTACTTCTTTGCATTTGACTTTTGCTTTTCCTTTTCTCTTGCTTTTTCTGAAATTGTATTATGGTTTTTTGTTAAATTTTTGATTGGTTACCATTTGCCAGTTGCAGGGTCACGTAGGAGTACCAACGGTTCAGTTTGTGACCTGAGTAGTGGCAGTAGGCCTGCAGGACTTGCAGTGTCCCTATGACCTGCTAATAATCACAGCTGAAGTACTCTATCAAGATCGCGTGAGCGACATTAGAAAATGGAGATTGTATTGAGGAATGACGATGAAAAGCAAGAGATGAAAAACCGAAATTATAGAATGTTGTTCTCTAAGTGTGGTATAACTTTATCTATTTTAATACTTTTATGTATTCTATTAGTTATTATATTACGTCTGCACCAACTTCTCAACCTACTCTTTCTTTACTGTTTCTTCACATGACTTTCATATTTTACCTGAACATACATTGGTTAGGCCAGAGTTTACTGATAGACCCTTCTGTACAGCTTCTACATCAACACTAGAACATCAATAATTGTTGGGTGGGTGATCTTATACCACGTACTACAGATAGAGGTGTTCACTATTTGGTCCTGCCATATATGGCCTTTGTACCACTACGTGTGTAAGAAGACTTGTCCCGAGAGAGTTGCTAAGTAGTAAGATAATACTACTGCAACCCCTTTGATGATCTGATAAGTATAGACCTAGATTCAGACTGACATGGGTTTAGGTTATTGCCTATATAAGGGCAAAAGGGGCGTCTGTGGTTCTGAAAATTCCGGACCCTGCCATAATGGTGTACCAAGGCCTAAACACTCGTGCAGAAAATATCATCATACCACGACGAATTTGGTATCAATAGACCGGTAATGATCAGGACATTATGCCTGTGTATTTTCATCACGATACAATGATGCATGCAGGAGTTATTGGCAAATTCATTCTGAGCCCACAGGCTCTAGGTTGTGAACAAGCGTCCATTTTAGTTGTTGCCCTTTACATAGGCATATACATGAGCCAATGATTCTTAAAGGACACGTATTCCTTAGCTTGAGTTCTTCCTGACTCCCATTTGACCTGAACAGGCTGAATCTGCCTACGTGATGTTGGCCTCACCAAACCAGTCCATGCCCTCTAGTCAATATATATTAAAGATCTGAGCAACTTGTTGTGTACATTGGCCTGAGCAAGATTAGAAGGCCGAATACAGTAGCCATGCCTGTTTATGACCCACAAGCATCCCTTATCCTACATTTCTATCTTCCACACCTGGCTCTGTTTCTCTGCTTCTGGGCTTTTACAATGGGGAGGTGACTGTTTATATGATGGGGAGGAAACCAGTTCTATTGTGAGCTCAACCGGGCCTGCACAGGAAAATATGTGAAGTTTGACATATGTTCATGATGGAAGATGGGTTGGTCAGTTTGGGCAAGTAGAATGGAATTCATAATTATAGCCTGCTTTGTTATGGTACCATGGGAGCGACCTACAATGATGTGTTTCGCAGCAAGAATGTGAGCCTAGGGGCAAACTTTTTGTATAAAAGGCCTGTCTGAGAAAGCTCAGGCAGGCTCCCTCTTTCAATTGTAAAACTACGGTTGGACGACGAAGCCTCATAATAATTATAATAAAGATGTCTTTTAATTTTACAGATTGGCTGTCAATTCCTATGCTGCTTTATTATGCAAACTGCTGGATAGATCCCTGGTGGGGAGAGTGAGTCATTTTCCACTTTTCTTCAGTTGCAGGGCTCCTCGGGGGCTCCAGGGCTCCCGGGCTCCGGGGCTGCAGGGCTCCGGGGCTCCAGGGCTCTAGGGCTCCAGGGATCCAGGGCTGCTGGGCTCCAGGGCTCGCAGGCTCCAGGGCAGCAGGGCTCCAGGGCTTGGAACCCATGGAGCCCGTCCCCGGTACTTTGCCACTCTGCGGCCCGGAGGAGGGAGCCCCGGATGCATGGAAGGTGTTGCCCGGGCATCGCCCATCTGGTCCACAGCAGGGAACCACCAGCCCCGGGAGGGTGTTTGGGCATACCCTTGCACCTACTAATCCGGAGGAAAATTACCCCCCTTTCTTGTAATCTGTGCACTCGAGGTGACAGAGGGGACCCAGGGCGCAAACGTGCCCGACCTCCTGGAGCCCTGGCTGTGATCCGGGAGGCGAATGGCACCTCATAGGGACTTCCAGGGAAGTCCGGCCATCTAGTTGCCCCATAGGAAAGCATTGCGGGCGACCAGATGGCCGAGGCGAGAGGGGCGACCAGATGGCCGGGACCGAAATGACGCCAATCTGCCTGCAGGGCTCTGGGGCTGCAGGGCTCCGGGGGCTGCAGAGCTACAGGGCTCCGGGGCTGCAGGGCTCCGGGGCTTCAGTCCTCCCCGGGCCCTGATGGACCCTCTGTCCCGGGCGCCCGGACCCCCCTGGCCGGCTCACAGGACGGAGGGGTATTTCCGCACCACCGGGCCATGCCGGATGGGGCTCAAGCCCCGTGCCCGGTCCCAGGCCCGGCTCCCGGACCCTAGGCCAGGCCCGGGAGAGCCTCCTCTGGGCTGCAGGGCTCCAGGGCTACAGGGCTCAGGGGCTGCAGAGCTCTGTGGGCTGCAGGGCTTTGGGGCTGCCGGGCTCGGGGGCTCCAGGGCTGCAGGGCTCGGGGGCTCCGGGGCTGCAGGGCTCAGGTGCTCCGTGGCTGCAGGCATCCAGGGCTGCAGGGCTCGGGGGCTGCAGGGCTCCTCGGGGGCTCCAGGGCTCCCGGGCTCCGGGGCTGCAGGGCTCCGGGGCTCCAGGGCTCTAGGGCTCCAGGGATCCAGGGCTGCTGGGCTCCAGGGCTCGGGGGCTCCAGGGCAGCAGGGCTCCAGGGCTTGGGACCCATGGAGCCCGTCCCGGGTACTTTGCCACTCTGCGGACCGGAGGAGGGAGCCCCTAATGCCTGGGAGGTGTTGCCCGGGCATCGCTCATCTGGTCCCCAGCAGGGAACCACCAGCCCCGGGAGGGTGTTTGGGCATACCCTTGCACCTACTAATCCGGAGGAAAATTACCCCCCTTTCTTGTAATCCATGCACTCGAGGTGACAGAGGGGACCCAGGGCACAAATGTGCCCGACCTCCTGGAGCCCTGGCTGGAATCCGGGAGGCGAATGGCACCTCATAGGGACTTCCAGGGAAGTCCGGCCATCTAGTCGCCCCATAGGAAAGCATTGCGGGCGACCAGATGGCCGAGGCGAGAGGGGCGACCCGATTGCCGGGACCGAAATGACACCAATCTGCCTGCCCCGGGCCTGTAGGGCTCAGGAGCTGCAGGGCTCCGGGGCTCTGGGGCTCCGGGGCTGCAGGGCAAGAGGCAAGGGGACTGCAGGGCTCCACAGCTTGGGGGGCTGCAGGGCTCCGGGGCTGCAGGGCTCGGGTTCTCCAGGGCTCCAGGGCTCCAGGGCTCCAGGGCTGCAGGGCTCCGGGGCTGCTGGGCTCCAGGGCTCCGGGGCGGCTGGGCTCCGGGGCTCCAGGGCCTGGGACCCATGGAACCCGTTCCGGGTACTTTGCCACACTGCGGCCCGGAGGAGGGAGCCCCGGATGCCTGGGAGGTGTTGCCCGGGCATCGCCCATCTGGTCCCCAGCAGGAAACCACCAGCCCCGGGAGGGTGTTTGGGCATACCCTTGCACCTACTAATCCGGAGGAAAATTACCCCCCTTTCTTGTAATCCGTGCACTCGAGGTGACAGAGGGGACCCAGGGCGCAAAAGTGCCCGACCTCCTGGAGCCCTGGCTGGGATCCGGGAGGCAAATGGCACCTCATAGGGACTTCCAGGGACGTCCGGCCATCTAGTCACCCCATAGGAAAGCATTGCGGGCGACAAGATGGCCGGGGCGAGAGGGTCGACCAGATGGCCGGGACCGAAATAACACCAATCTGCCTGCCCCAGGCCTGCAGGGCTCTGGGGCTGCAGGGCTCCGGGGGCTGCAGAGCTACAGGGCTCCAGGGCTGCAGGGCTCCGGGGCTTCAGGCCTCCCCGGGCCCTGATGGACCCTCTGTCCCGGGCGCCCTTGACCCCCCCCGGCCGGCTCGCAGGATGGAGGGTTATTCCCGCACCACCGGGCCCTGCTGGACGGGGCTCAAGCCCCGGGCCCGGTCCCTGGCCCAGCTCCCGGACCCTAGGCCAGGCCCGGGAGAGCCTCCCCTAGGCTGCAGGGCTACAGGGCTACAGGGCTCGGGGGCTGCAGGGCTCCATGGACTGCAGGACTTCGGGGCTGCCGGGCATGGGGGCTCCTGGGCTGCAGGGCTCGGGGGCTCCGGGGCTGCAGGGCTCAGGGGCTCCCGGGCTGCAGGCATCCGGGGCTGCAGGGCTCGGGGGCTGCAGGGCTCCTCGGGGGCTCCACAGCTCCCGGGCTCCGGGGCTGCAGGGCTCCAGGGCTCCAGGGCTGCAGGGCTCCGGGGGGGCTCAAGGGGCTGTAGGGCTCCAGGGGCTCCAGGGCTGCAGGGCTCCAGGGCTCCAGGGCTGCAGGGCTGCAGGGCTCCATGGGGACTACAGGGATCCAGGGGCTGTAGGGCTCCGGGGGCTCCAGGACGGAGGGGTATTCCCGCACCTCCGGGCCCTGCCGGATGGGGCTCAAGCCGCGGGCCCGCTCCGGTCTCTGCTTCTGAAACCCTAGCCAGGCTGGGGAAAGAGCCGCCCTTGCCTCTGATGAACGCCTGGAACCTCGGCCGGCTTGCAGGACGGGGAAGCTCCAGCAAACCCATGGCTGGCCGGACGGAGCTCAAGCCCCGGGCCCGCTCCCGGTCCCTGCTTCCGAAACCCTAGCCCAGCCGGGGAGAGCCTCCCTTGGCCCTGATGAACGCCCGGAACCTCAGCCGGCTTGCGGGACGGGGAGGCTCCAGCAACCCCATGGCCTACCGGACGGAGCTCAAGCCCCGGGCCCGGTCCCTGCTTCCAAAACCCTAGCCAGCCCGGGGAGAGCCTCCCTTGGCCCGATAAACGCCCGGAACCTCGGCCGGCTTGCAGGACGGAGCTCAGGCCCCAGGCCTCAGGCCCAGCCTACCAACCCTAGCCGGGCCCGGGGAGAGCCTCCCGGTAGATCCCCCTGTCCCCAGCACCTGGACCCTGGGCCGGAACCAAGGAGGGTTAAGCCCAGGACACGTCCTCTCCCCGACGGCCTGCCCGGGAGCCCATTTTTGTCGACTATTAAGCCCCCACGTAGTGGGGGCTTACAGAACTTTGGGAAAGGACAAAAGTTGGAGTTAGCCCGTCCGCCAGCCTGCAGGGCCATCTGGTCACCCAGCCCGCAGGGCCATCTGGTCACGCAGCCAGGCGACCAGATGACCCGGGACGACCCAGCGCCCGGATGGGCTGGGAGGGTGCCGTACCCAGTCGCCCTTGCAGTCCAGCGAGGGTGGCCAGGCGCTGCTGCTTGCCTCCCTGCTCGACTTGCCCATTCAGCAGTGGGAAGGGGAGGCCCGGATGGCGGCGGCCCAGGCCATCTGGTCACCCTGCCGACCCGCAAGGGAAGGTGTGGCCCCCATCCCCGCACCCCGGTGGGGCAGGGAGGGGAGGGAGAGGCCCCCGTGCCGGAGGGCATGTGGTGGAGGCAGCCTCCAGCAGGCCCGTGTTACCCCCTCCACATCCATCCCGCCGGCCAGGCGGCAGAGGGACCCACCCCTGGGTGTGGTGGAGGGAGGCTTCTGCGGGCGCCCACGCACGGAAAGAGACAAAAGCTTGGCTCAGAGGATGACTTTCAATAGATCGCAGCGAGGTAGCTGCTCTGCTACTTACGAAACCCTGACCCAGAATCAGGTTGTCTACGAATGATTTAGCACTGGGTGCCCCACGAACATGGGCCTGATCAAACTCAGAGGAAAAGGACCATCGGCAAGGGGCTGAGAGGCAGGAGCGTCCCCGGGCCCCTGAGGGGCCCTGGCGGGCAGGCCCCGGGATGCCTTCCCCCTCTCAGCATGGCCAGACCTCATGGAAGTCTGCCTGATCAAACTCGGAGAAAAATGACCATCGAACCCTGATAAAAACAACCATCGACAATGGGCCGAGAGGCAGAAGCATCCACGGGCCCCTGGGGGCCCCTTGCGGGTGGGTACTGGGACGCCTTCCCCCTCTCAGCATGGCCAGACCTCACTGAGCTATGCCTGATCAAACTCTGAGAAAAACGACCATCGGCAAGGAGCTGAGAGGCAGGAGCGTCCCCGGGCCCCTGGGGGCCCCTGGCAGGCAGGCTTCAGGACGCCTCCCTCCCTCTCAGCATGGCCAGACCTCATGAAAGTCTGCCTGATCAAACTCGGAGAAAAACAACCATCGAACTTGGAGAAAAACGACCATCGGCAAGGGGCCAAGAGGCAGAAGTGTCCCCGGGCCCCTGGGGGCCCCTGGCGGGCAGGCCCCGGGATGCCTTCCCTCTCTCAGCATGACCAGACCTCATGGAAGTCTGCCTGATGAAACTCGGAGAAAAACGACCATCGAACCCTGATAAAAACGACCATCGACAAGGGGCCGAGAGGCAGAAGCATCCACGGGCCCCTGGGGGCCCCTCGCGGGCGGGCCCTGGGATGCATTCCCCCTCTCAGCATGGCCAGACCTCACTGAGGTATGCCTGATCAAACTCGGAGACAAACAACCATCGGCAAGGGGCTGAGAGGCAGGAGCGTCCCAGGGCCCCTGGGGGACCCTGGCAGGCCCTGGGATGCCTCCCCCCCTCTCAGCATGGCTGGACCTCCTGGAAGTCTACCTGATCAAACTCGGCGAAAAACAACCATCTAACTCGGAGAAAAACGACCATCGGCAAGGGGCCAGGAGGCAGAAGTGTCCCCGGGCCCCTGGGGGCCCCTGGCGGGCAGGCCCGGGACACCTTCCCCCTCTCTGCATGGCCAGACCTCACGGAGGTCTGTGCCTTATCAAACTCGGAGAAAAAGGACCATCGGCAAGGGGCTGACAGGCAGGAGCGTCCCCGGGCCCCTGGGGGCCCCTGGCAGGCGGGCCCTGGGATGCCTTCCCCCTCTCAGCATGGCCAGACCTCATGGAAGTCTGCCTGATCAAACTCGGAGAAAAACGACCATCGAACCCTGATAAAAACGACCATCAACAATGGGCAGGAGTGTCCCTGGGCCCCTGGGGGCCCCTGGCGGGCGGGCCCCGGGACGCCTTCCCCCTCTCAGCATGGCCAGACCTTACGGAGGTATGCCTGATCAAACTCGGAGAAAAACAAATATCGAACTCGGAGAAAAACGACCATCGGCAAGGGGCTGAGAGGCTGAAGCGTCCCCGGGCCCCTGGGGGCCCCTGGCGGGAGGGCCCCGGGATGCCTCCCCCCTCTCAGCATGGCCAGACCTCATGGAAGTCTGCCTGATCAAACTCGGAGAAAAACGACCATCGGCAAGGGGCTGAGAGGCAGAAGCGTCCCCGGGCCCCTGGGGGCCCCTGGCAGGCGGGCCCGGGATGCCTTCCCCCTCTCAGCATGGCCGGACCTCACGGAGGTCTGTGCCTGATCAAACTCGGAGAAAAACGACCATCGGCAAGGGGCTGAGAGGCAGGAGCGTCCCCGGGCCCCTGGGGGCCCCTGGCGGGAGGGCCCCGGGATGCCTCTCCCCTCTCAGCATGGCCGGACCTCATGGAAGTCTGCCTGATCAAACTCGGAGAAAAACAACCATCGAACTTGGAGAAAAACGACCATCGGCAAGGGGCCAAGAGGCAGAAGCGTCCCCGGGCCCCTGGGGGCCCCTGGCGGGTGGGCCCCAGGAAACCTTACCCCCTTAGCATGGCCAGACCTCATGGAAGTCTGCCTGATGAAACTCGGAGAAAAACAACCATCGAACCCTGATAAAAACGACCATCGACAAGGGGCCGAGAGGCAGAAGCATCCACGGGCCCCTGGGGGCCCCTGGCGGGTGGGCCCCGGGACGCCTTACCCCTCTCAGCATGGCCAGACCTCACAGAGGTATGCCTGATCAAACTCGGAGACAAACGACCATCGGCAAAGGGCTGAGAGGCAGGAGCGTCCCCGGGCCCCTGGGGGACCCTGGCAGGCCCCGGGATGCCTCCCCCCCTCTCAGCATGGCCGGACCTCCTGGAAGTCTGCCTGATCAAACTCGGCGAAAAACAACCATCTAACTCAGAGAAAAACGACCATCGGCAGGGGGCCAAGAGGCAGAAGTGTCCCGGGGCCCCTGGGGGCCCCTGGCGGGCCGGCCCGGGACACCTTCCCCCTCTCAGCATGGCCAGACCTCACGGAGGTCTGTGCCTTATCAAACTCGGAGAAAAAGGACCATCGGCAAGGGGCTGACAGGCAGGAGCGTCCCCGGGCCCCTGGGGGCCCCTGGCGGGCGGGCCCCGGATGCCTTCCCCCTCTCAGCATGGCCAGACCTCATGGAAGTCTGCCTGATCAAACTCGGGAGAAAAACGACCATCGAACCTTGATAAAAACGACCATCAACAATGGGCAGGAGCGTCCCCGGGCCCCTGGGGGCCACTGGCGGGCGGGCCCCGGGACGCCTTTCCCCTCTCAGCATGGCCAGACCTCACGGAGGTATGCCTGATCAAACTCGGAGAAAAACAAATATCGAACTCGGAGAAAAACGACCATCGGCAAGGGGCTGAGAGGCTGAAGCGTCCCCGGGCCCCTGGGGGCCCCTGGCAGGCGGGCCCCGGGATGCCTCCCCCCTCCCAGCATGGCCAGACCTCATGGAAGTCTGCCTGATCAAACTCGGAGAAAAACGACCATCGAACTCGGAGAAAAACGACCATCGGCAAGGGGCTGAGAGGCAGAAGCGTCCCCGGGCCCCTGGGGGCCCCTGGGGGCTCCTGGCAGGCGGGCCCAGGATGCCTTCCCCCTCTCAGCATGGCCGGACCTCACGGAGGTCTGTGCCTGATCAAACTCGGAGAAAAAGGACCATCGGCAAGGGGCTGAGAGGCAGGAGCGTCCCCGGGCCCCTGGGGGCCCCTGGCAGGTGGGCCCCGGGACACCTTCCCCCTCAAACTTGGTGAAAAAGGACCATCGGCAAGGGGCTGAGAGGCAAGAGTGTCCCCAGGACACTGGGGGCCCCGGTGGGCAGGCTCCAGGGCTGCCTACCCCTGATTCAGAATCTCCGGAGGTCTGACTGACCCTCTCCCTAGTAATCCGGAGGAACATTACCCCCCTTTCTTGTAATCTGTGCACTCGAAGTCACACAGGGGACCCAAGGCACGAACGAGCCCGACCTCCTGGAGCCCTGGCTGGGATCCGGGAGGCGAATGGCACCTCATCGGGACTTCCAGGGAAGTTCGGTCATCTGGTCGCCCCATTGGAAAGCATTGCGGGCGACCAGATGGCCGAGGCGAGAGGGGCGACCAGATGGCCGGGACCGAAATGACGCCAATCTGCCTGCCCCGGGCCTGCAGGGCTCTGGGGCTGCAGGGCTCATGGGCTCCGGGGCTGCAGGGCTCAGGGGCTCCAGGGCTGCAGGCATCCGGGGCTGCAGGGCTCCGGGGCTGCAGGGCTTCGGGGCTCCAGGGCTCCGGGGCTCCGGGGCTCCGGGGCTCCGGGGCTGCTGGGCTCCGGGGCTGCTGGGCTCCAGGGCTCGGGGGCTCCAGGGCAGGAGGGCTCCAGGGCTCCAAGGCTCCGGGGCTCCAGGGCCCGGGGCCCATGGAGCCCGTCCCGGGTACTTTGCCACTCTGCGGCCCGGAGGAGGGAGCCCCGGATGCATGGAAGGTGTTGCCCGGGCCTCACCCATCTGGTCCACAGCAGGGAACCACCAGCCCCGGGAGGGTGTTTGGGCATACCCTTGCACCTACAAACCCGGAGGAAAATTACCCCCCTTTCTTGTAATCTGTGCACTCGAGGTGACAGAGGGGACCCAGGGCGCAAACGTGCCCGACCTCCTGGAGCCCTGGCTGGGATCCGGGAGGCGAATGGCACCTCATAGGGACTTCCAGGGAAGTCCGGCCATCTAGTTGCCCCATAGGAAAGCATTGCGGGCGACCAGATGGCCGAGGCGAGAGGGGCGACCAGATGGCCGGGACCGAAATGACGCCAATCTGCCTGCAGGGCTC
Source organism: Lissotriton vulgaris (assembly GCF_964263255.1). Taxonomy (NCBI): domain Eukaryota; kingdom Metazoa; phylum Chordata; class Amphibia; order Caudata; family Salamandridae; genus Lissotriton; species Lissotriton vulgaris. The sequence continues at coordinate 626,310,282 of NC_141699.1, forward strand.
TGGGGCTGCAGGGCTCCTGGGGCTGCAGAGCTACAGGGCTCCAGGGGCTGCAGGGCTCCGGGGCTTCAGTCCTCCCCGGGCCCTGATGGACCCTCTGTCCCGGGCGCCCGGACTCCCCTGGCCGGCTCACAGGACGGAGGGGTATTCCCGCACCACCGGGCCATGCCGGATGGGGCTCAAGTCCCGTGCCCGGTCCCAGGCCCGGCTCCCGGACCCTAGGCCAGGCCCGGGAGAGCCTCCTCTGGGCTGCAGGGCTCCAGGGCTACAGGGCTCAGGGGCTGCAGAGCTCTGTGGGCTGCAGGGCTTTGGGGCTGCCGGGCTCGGGGGCTCCAGGGCTGCAGGGCTCGGGGGCTCCGGGGCTGCAGGGCTCAGGGGCTCCGTGGCTGCAGGCATCCAGGGCTGCAGGGCTCGGGGGCTGCAGGGCTCCTCGGGGGCTCCAGGGCTCCCGGGCTCCGGGGCTGCAGGGCTCCGGGGCTCCAGGGCTCTAGGGCTCCAGGGATCCAGGGCTGCTGGGCTCCAGGGCTCGCAGGCTCCAGGGCAGCAGGGCTCCAGGGCTTGGAACCCATGGAGCCCGTCCCCGGTACTTTGCCACTCTGCGGCCCGGAGGAGGGAGCCCCGGATGCATGGAAGGTGTTGCCCGGGCATCGCCCATCTGGTCCACAGCAGGGAACCACCAGCCCCGGGAGGGTGTTTGGGCATACTCTTGCACCTACTAATCTGGAGGAAAATTACCCCCCTTTCTTGTAATCCGTGCACTCGAGGTGACAGAGGGGACCCAGGGCGCAAATGTGCCCGACCTCCTGGAGCCCTGGCTGGGATCCGGGAGGCGAATGGCACCTCATAGGGACTTCCAGGGAAGTCCGGCCATCTAGTCGCCCCATAGGAAAGCATTGCGGGCAACCAGATGGCTGAGGCGAAAGGGGCGACCAGAAGGCCGGGACCAAAATGACGCCAATCGGCCTGCCCCGGGCCTGTAGGGCTCAGGAGCTGCAGGGCTCCGGGGCTCCGGGGCTGCAGGGCTCGGGGACTGCAGGGCTCCACGGCTCGGGGGGCTGCAGCGCTCCGGGGCTCCAGGGCTCCGGGGCTCCGGGGCTCCGGGGCTGAGGGGCTGAGGGGCTCCGGGGCTGCTGGGCTCCAGGGCTCGGGGGCTCCAGGGCAGGAGGGCTCCAGGGCTCCAAGGCTCCGGGGCTCCAGGGCCCGGGACCCATGGAGCCCGTCCCGGGTACTTTGCCACTCTGCGGCCCGGAGGAGGGAGCCCCGGATGCATGGAAGGTGTTGCCCGGGCATCGCCCATCTGGTCCACAGCAGGGAACCACCAGCCCCGGGAGGGTGTTTGGGCATACCCTTGCACCTACTAATCCGGAGGAAAATTACCCCCCTTTCTTGTAATCTGTGCACTCGAGGTGACAGAGGGGACCCAGGGCGCAAACGTGCCCAACCTCCTGGAGCCCTGGCTGGGATCCGGGAGGCGAATGGCACCTCATAGGGACTTCCAGGGAAGTCCGGCCATCTAGTCGCCCCATAGGAAAGCATTGCGGGCGACCAGATGGCCGAGGCGAGAGGGGCGACCAGATGGCCGGGACCGAAATGACGCCAATCTGCCTGCCCCGGGCCTGCAGGGCTCTGGGGCTGCAGGGCTCCGGGGGCTGCAGAGCTACAGGGCTCCGGGGCTGCAGGGCTCCGGGGCTTCAGTCCTCCCCGGGCCCTGATGGACCCTCTGTCCCGGGCGTCCCAGACCCCCCTGGCCGGCTCACAGGACGGAGGGGTATTCCCGCACCACCGGGCCATGCCGGATGGGGCTGAAGCCCCGGGCCCGGTCCCAGGCCCGGCTCCCGGACCCTAGGCCAGGCCTGGGAGAGCCTCCCCTGGGCTGCAGGGCTCCAGGGCTCCAGGGCTCAGGGGCTGCAGAGCTCTGTGGGCTGCAGGGCTTTGGGGCTGCCGGGCTCGGGGGCTCCAGGGCTGCAGGGCTCGGGGGCTCCAGGGCTGCAGGGCTCGGGGGCTCCGGGGCTGCAGGGCTCAGGGGCTCCGTGGCTGCAGGCATCCAGGGCTGCAGGGCTCGGGGGCTGCAGGGCTCCTCGGGGGCTCCAGGGCTCCCGGGCTCCGGGGCTGCAGGGCTCCGGGGCTCCAGGGCTCTAGGGCTCCAGGGATCCAGGGCTGCTGGGCTCCAGGGCTCGCAGGCTCCAGGGCAGCAGGGCTCCAGGGCTTGGAACCCATGGAGCCCGTCCCCGGTACTTTGCCACTCTGCGGCCCGGAGGAGGGAGCCCCGGATGCATGGAAGGTGTTGCCCGAGCATCGCCCATCTGGTCCACAGCAGGGAACCACCAGCCCCGGGAGGGTGTTTGGGCATACCCTTGCACCTACTAATCCGGAGGAAAATTACCCCCCTTTCTTGTAATCTGTGCGCTCGAGGTGACAGAGGGGACCCAGGGCGCAAACGTGCCCGACCTCCTGGAGCCCTGGCTGGGATCCGGGAGGCGAATGGCACCTCATAGGGACTTCCAGGGAAGTCCGGCCATCTAGTTGCCCCATATGAAAGCATTGCGGGCGACCAGATGGCCGAGGCGAGAGGGGCGACCAGATGGCCGGGACCGAAATGACGCCAATCTGCCTGCAGGGCTCTGGGGCTGCAGGGCTCCGGGGGCTGCAGAGCTACAGGGCTCCGGGGCTGCAGGGCTCCGGGGCTTCAGTCCTCCCCGGGCCCTGATGGATCCTCTGTCCCGGGCGCCCGGTCCCCCCTGGCCGGCTCACAGGACGGAGGGGTATTCCCGCACCACCGGGCCATGCCGGATGGGGCTCAAGCCCCGTGCCCGGTCCCAGGCCTGGCTCCCGGACCCTAGGCCAGGCCCGGGAGAGCCTCCTCTGGGCTGCAGGGCTCCAGGGCTACAGGGCTCGGGGGCTGCGAGCTCTGTAGGCTGCAGGGCTTCGGGGCTGCCGGGCTCGCGGGCTCCAGGGCTCCAGGGCTCGGGGGCTCCGGGGCTGCAGGGCTCAGGGGCTCCGTGGCTGCAGGCATCCGGGGCTGCAGGGCTCGGGGGCTGCAGGGCTCCTCGGGGGCTCCAGGGCTCCCGGGCTCCGGGGCTGCAGGGCTCCGGGGCTCCAGGGCTCTAGGGCTCCAGGGATCCAGGGCTGCTGGGCTCCAGGGCTCGGGGGCTCCAGGGCAGCAGGGCTCCAGGGCTTGGGACCCATGGAGCCCGTCCCGGGTACTTTGCCACTCTGCGGACCGGAGGAGGGAGCCCCTAATGCCTGGGAGGTGATGCCCGGGCATCGCTCATCTGGTCCCCAGCAGGGAACCACCAGCCCCGGGAGGGTGTTTGGGCATACCCTTGCACCTACTAATCCGGAGGAAAATTACCCCCCTTTCTTGTAATCCATGCACTCGAGGTGACAGAGGGGACCCAGGGCACAAACGTGCCCGACCTCCTGGAGCCCTGGCTGGAATCCGGGAGGCGAATGGCACCTCATAGGGACTTCCAGGGAAGTCCGGCCATCTAGTCGCCCCATAGGAAAGCATTGCGGGCGACCAGATGGCCGAGGCGAGAGGGGCGACCCGATTGCCGGGACCGAAATGACACCAATCTGCCTGCCCCGGGCCTGTAGGGCTCAGGAGCTGCAGGGCTCCGGGGCTCTGGGGCTCCGGGGCTCTGGGGCTCCGGGGCTGCAGGGCAAGGGGACTGCAGGGCTCCACAGCTTGGGGGGCTGCAGGGCTCCGGGGCTGCAGGGCTCGGGTTCTCCAGGGCTCCAGGGCTCCAGGGCTCCAGGGCTGCAGGGCTCCGGGGCTGCTGGGCTCCAGGGCTCCGGGGCGGCTGGGCTCCGGGGCTCCAGGGCCTGGGACCCATGGAACCCGTTCCGGGTACTTTGCCACACTGCGGCCCGGAGGAGGGAGCCCCGGATGCCTGGGAGGTGTTGCCCGGGCATCGCCCATCTGGTCCCCAGCAGGAAACCACCAGCCCCGGGAGGGTGTTTGGGCATACCCTTGCACCTACTAATCCGGAGGAAAATTACCCCCCTTTCTTGTAATCCGTGCACTCGAGGTGACAGAGGGGACCCAGGGCGCAAAAGTGCCCGACCTCCTGGAGCCCTAGCTGGGATCCGGGAGGCAAATGGCACCTCATAGGGACTTCCAGGGACGTCCGGCCATCTAGTCACCCCATAGGAAAGCATTGCGGGCGACCAGATGGCCGAGGCGAGAGGGGCGACCAGATGGCCGGGACCGAAATAACACCAATCTGCCTGCCCCAGGCCTGCAGGGCTCTGGGGCTGCAGAGCTACAGGGCTCCAGAGCTGCAGGGCTCCGGGGCTTCAGGCCTCCCCGGGCCCTGATGGACCCTCTGTCCCGGGCGCCCGGACCCCCCTGGCCGGCTCACAGGACGGAGGGGTATTCCCGCACCACCGGGCCATGCCGGATGGGGCTCAAGCCCCGTGCCCGGTCCCAGGCCCGGCTCCCGGACCCTAGGCCAGGCCCGGGAGAGCCTCCTCTGGGCTGCAGGGCTCTAGGGCTACAGGGATCAGGGGCTGCAGAGCTCTGTGGGCTGCAGGGCTTTGGGGCTGCCGGGCTCGGGGGCTCCAGGGCTGCAGGGCTCGGGGGCTCCGGGGCTGCAGGGCTCAGGGGCTCCGTGGCTGCAGGCATCCAGGGCTGCAGGGCTCGGGGGCTGCAGGGCTCCTCGGGGGCTCCAGGGCTCCCGGGCTCCGGGGCTGCAGGGCTCCGGGGCTCCAGGGCTCTAGGGCTCCAGGGATCCAGGGCTGCTGGGCTCCAGGGCTCGCAGGCTCCAGGGCAGCAGGGCTCCAGGGCTTGGAACCCATGGAGCCCGTCCCCGGTATTTTGCCACTCTGCGGCCCGGAGGAGGGAGCCCCGGATGCATGGAAGGTGTTGCCCGGGCATCGCCCATCTGGTCCACAGCAGGGAACCACCAGCCCCGGGAGGGTGTTTGGGCATACTCTTGCACCTACTAATCCGGAGGAAAATTACCCCCCTTTCTTGTAATCCGTGCACTCGAGGTGACAGAGGGGACCCAGGGCGCAAACGTGCCCGACCTCCTGGAGCCCTGGCTGGGATCCGGGAGGCGAATGGCACCTCATAGGGACTTCCAGGGAAGTCCGGCCATCTAGTCGCCCCATAGGAAAGCATTGCGGGCAACCAGATGGCTGAGGCGAAAGGGGCGACCAAAAGGCCGGGACCAAAATGACGCCAATCGGCCTGCCCCGGGCCTGTAGGGCTCAGGAGCTGCAGGGCTCCGGGGCTCCGGGGCTGCAGGGCTCGGGGACTGCAGGGCTCCACGGCTCGGGGGGCTGCAGCGCTCCGGGGCTCCAGGGCTCCGGGGCTCCGGGGCTCCGGGGCTGAGGGGCTCCGGGGCTGCTGGGCTCCAGGGCTCGGGGGCTCCAGGGCAGGAGGGCTCCAGGGCTCCAAGGCTCCGGGGCTCCAGGGCCCGGGACCCATGGAGCCCGTCCCGGGTACTTTGCCACTCTGCGGCCCGGAGGAGGGAGCCCCGGATGCATGGAAGGTGTTGCCCGGGCATCGCCCATCTGGTCCACAGCAGGGAACCACCAGCCCCGGGAGGGTGTTTGGGCATACCCTTGCACCTACTAATCCGGAGGAAAATTACCCCCCTTTCTTGTAATCTGTGCACTCGAGGTGACAGAGGGGACCCAGGGCGCAAACGTGCCCAACCTCCTGGAGCCCTGGCTGGGATCCGGGAGGCGAATGGCACCTCATAGGGACTTCCAGGGAAGTCCGGCCATCTAGTCGCCCCATAGGAAAGCATTGCGGGCGACCAGATGGCCGAGGCGAGAGGGGCGACCAGATGGCCGGGACCGAAATGACGCCAATCTGCCTGCCCCGGGCCCTGGGGCTGCAGGGCTCCGGGGGCGGCAGAGCTACAGGGCTCCGGGGCTGCAGGGCTCCGGGGCTTCAGTCCTCCCCGGGCCCTGATGGACCCTCTGTCCCGGGCGCCCGGTCCCCCCTGGCCGGCTCACAGGACGGAGGGGTATTCCCGCACCACCGGGCCATGCCGGATGGGGCTCAAGCCCCGTGCCCGGTCCCAGGCCTGGCTCCCGGACCCTAGGCCAGGCCCGGGAGAGCCTCCTCTGGGCTGCAGGGCTCCAGGGCTACAGGGCTCGGGGGCTGCGAGCTCTGTAGGCTGCAGGGCTTCGGGGCTGCCGGGCTCGCGGGCTCCAGGGCTCCAGGGCTCGGGGGCTCCGGGGCTGCAGGGCTCAGGGGCTCCGTGGCTGCAGGCATCCGGGGCTGCAGGGCTCGGGGGCTGCAGGGCTCCTCGGGGGCTCCAGGGCTCCCGGGCTCCGGGGCTGCAGGGCTCCGGGGCTCCAGGGCTCTAGGGCTCCAGGGATCCAGGGCTGCTGGGCTCCAGGGCTCGGGGGCTCCAGGGCAGCAGGGCTCCAGGGCTTGGGACCCATGGAGCCCGTCCCGGGTACTTTGCCACTCTGCGGACCGGAGGAGGGATCCCCTAATGCCTGGGAGGTGATGCCCGGGCATCGCTCATCTGGTCCCCAGCAGGGAACCACCAGCCCCGGGAGGGTGTTTGGGCATACCCTTGCACCTACTAATCCGGAGGAAAATTACCCCCCTTTCTTGTAATCCATGCACTCGAGGTGACAGAGGGGACCCAGGGCACAAACGTGCCCGACCTCCTGGAGCCCTGGCTGGAATCCGGGAGGCGAATGGCACCTCATAGGGACTTCCAGGGAAGTCCGGCCATCTAGTCGCCCCATAGGAAAGCATTGCGGGCGACCAGATGGCCGAGGCGAGAGGGGCGACCCGATTGCCGGGACCGAAATGACACCAATCTGCCTGCCCCGGGCCTGTAGGGCTCAGGAGCTGCAGGGCTCCGGGGCTCTGGGGCTCCGGGGCTCTGGGGCTCTGGGGCTGCAGGGCAAGGGGACTGCAGGGCTCCACAGCTTGGGGGGCTGCAGGGCTCCGGGGCTGCAGGGCTCAGGTTCTCCAGGGCTCCAGGGCTCCAGGGCTCCAGGGCTGCAGGGCTCCGGGGCTGCTGGGCTCCAGGGCTCCGGGGCGGCTGGGCTCCGGGGCTCCAGGGCCTGGGACCCATGGAACCCGTTCCGGGTACTTTGCCACACTGCGGCCCGGAGGAGGGAGCCCCGGATGCCTGGGAGGTGTTGCCCGGGCATCGCCCATCTGGTCCCCAGCAGGAAACCACCAGCCCCGGGAGGGTGTTTGGGCATACCCTTGCACCTACTAATCCGGAGGAAAATTACCCCCCTTTCTTGTAATCCGTGCACTCGAGGTGACAGAGGGGACCCAGGGCGCAAAAGTGCCCGACCTCCTGGAGCCCTAGCTGGGATCCGGGAGGCAAATGGCACCTCATAGGGACTTCCAGGGACGTCCGGCCATCTAGTCACCCCATAGGAAAGCATTGCGGGCGACCAGATGGCCGAGGCGAGAGGGGCGACCAGATGGCCGGGACCGAAATAACACCAATCTGCCTGCCCCAGGCCTGCAGGGCTCTGGGGCTGCAGGGCTCTGGGGCTGCAGAGCTACAGGGCTCCAGGGCTGCAGGGCTCCGGGGCTTCAGGCCTCCCCGGGCCCTGATGGACCCTCTGGGCGCCCTTGACCCCCCCCGGCCGGCTCGCAGGATGGAGGGTTATTCCCGCACCACCGGGCCCTGCTGGACGGGGCTCAAGCCCCGGGCCCGGTCCCTGGCCCGGCTCCCGGACCCTAGGCCAGGCCCGGGAGAGCCTCCCCTAGGCTGCAGGGCTACAGGGCTACAGGGCTCGGGGGCTGCAGGGCTCCATGGACTGCAGGACTTCGGGGCTGCCGGGCATGGGGGCTCCAGGGCTGCAGGGCTCGGGGGCTCCGGGGCTGCAGGGCTCAGGGGCTCCCGGGCTGCAGGCATCCGGGGCTGCAGGGCTCGGGGGCTGCAGGGCTCCTCGGGGGCTCCACAGCTCCCGGGCTCTGGGGCTGCAGGTCTCCAGGGCTGCAGGGCTCCGGGGGGGCTCCAGGGGCTGTAGGGCTCCAGGGGCTCCAGGGCTGCAGGGCTCCAGGGCTGCAGGGCTGCAGGGCTCCATGGGGACTACAGGGCTCCAGGGGCTGTAGGGCTCCGGGGGCTCCAGGACGGAGGGGTATTCCCGCACCACCGGGCCCTGCCGGATGGGGCTCAAGCCGCGGGCCCGCTCCCGGTCTCTGCTTCTGAAACCCTAGCCAGGCTGGGGAAAGAGCCGCCCTTGCCTCTGATGAACGCCTGGAACCTCGGCCGGCTTGCAGGACGGGGAAGCTCCAGCAAACCCATGGCTGGCCGGACGGAGCTCAAGCCCCGGGCCCGCTCCCGGTCTCTGCTTCCGAAACCCTAGCCCGGCCGGGGAGAGCCTCCCTTGGCCCTGATGAACGCCCGGAACCTCAGCCGGCTTGCGGGACGGGGAGGCTCCAGCAACCCCATGGCCTACCGGACGGAGCTCAAGCCCCGGGCCCAGTCCCTGCTTCCAAAACCCTAGCCAGCCCGGGGAGAGCCTCCCTTGGCCCCATAAACGCCCGGAACCTCGGCCGGCTTGCAGGACGGAGCTCAGGCCCCAGGCCTCAGGCCCAGACTACCAACACTAGCCGGGCCCGGGGAGAGCCTCCCGGTAGATCCCCCTGTCCCCAGCACCTGGACCCTGGGCCGGAACCAAGGAGGGTTAAGCCCAGGACACGTCCTCTCCCCGACGGCCTGCCCGGGAGCCCATTTTTGTCGACTATTAAGCCCCCACGTAGTGGGGGCTTACAGAACTTTGGGAAAGGACAAAAGTTGGAGTTAGCCCGTCCGCCAGCCTGCAGGGCCATCTGGTCACCCAGCCCGCAGGGCCATCTGGTCACGCAGCCAGGCGACCAGATGACCCGGGACGACCCAGCGCCCGGATGGCCTGGGAGGGTGCCGTACCCAGTCGCCCTTGCAGTCCAGCGAGGGTGGCCAGGCGCTGCTGCTTGCCTCCCTGCTCGACTTGCCCATTCAGCAGTGGGAAGGGGAGGCCCGCCGGCGGCGGCCCAGGCCATCTGGTCACCCTGCCGACCCGCAAGGGAAGGTGTGGCCCCCATCCCCGCACCCCGGTGGGGCAGGGAGGGGAGGGAGAGGCCCCCGTGCCGGAGGGCATGTGGTGGAGGCAGCCTCCCGCAGGCCCGTGTTACCCCCTCCACATCCATCCCGCCGGCCAGGCGGCAGAGGGACCCACCCCTGGGTGTGGTGGAGGGAGGCTTCTGCGGGCGCCCACGCACGGAAAGAGACAAAAGCTTGGCTCAGAGGATGACTTTCAATAGATCGCAGCGAGGTAGCTGCTCTGCTACTTACGAAACCCTGACCCAGAATCAGGTTGTCTACGAATGATTTAGCACTGGGTGCCCCACGAACATGGGCCTGATCAAACTCAGAGGAAAAGGACCATCGGCAAGGGGCTGAGAGGCAGGAGCGTCCCGGGCCCCTGAGGGGCCCTGGCGGGCAGGCCCCGGGATGCCTTCCCCCTCTCAGCATGGCCAGACCTCATGGAAGTCTGCCTGATCAAACTCGGTGAAAAATGACCATCGAACCCTGATAAAAACAACCATCGACAATGGGCCGAGAGGCAGAAGCATCCACGGGCCCCTGGGGGCCCCTAGCGGGTGGGTACTGGGACGCCTTCCCCCTCTCAGCATGGCCAGACCTCACGGAGGTATGCCTGATCAAACTCTGAGGAAAACGACCATCGGCAAGGGGCTGAGAGGCAGGAGCGTCCCCGGGCCCCTGGGGGCCCCTGGCAGGCAGGCTCCAGGACGCCTCCCTCCCTCTCAGCATGGCCAGACCTCATGAAAGTCTGCCTGATCAAACTCGGAGAAAAACAACCATCGAACTTGGAGAAAAACGACCATCGGCAAGGGGCCAAGAGGCAGAAGTGTCCCCGGGCCCCTGGGGGCCCCTGTCGGGCAGGCCCCGGGATGCCTTCCCTCTCTCAGCATGACCAGACCTCATGGAAGTCTGCCTGATGAAACTCGGAGAAAAACGACCATCGAACCCTGATAAAAACGACCATCGACAAGGGGCCGAGAGGCAGAAGCATCCACGGGCCCCTGGGGGCCCCTGGCGGGCGGGCCCCGGGATCCATTCCCCCTCTCAGCATGACCAGACCTCACTGAGGTATGCCTGATCAAACTCGGAGACAAACAACCATCGGCAAGGGGCTGAGAGGCAGGAGCGTCCCAGGGCCCCTGGGGGACCCTGGCAGGCCCTGGGATGCCTCCCCCCTCTCAGCATGGCTGGACCTCCTGGAAGTCTACCTGATCAAACTCGGCGAAAAACAACCATCTAACTCGGAGAAAAACGACCATCGGCAAAGGGCCAGGAGGCAGAAGTGTCCCCGGGCCCCTGGGGGCCCCTGGCGGGCAGGCCCGGGACACCTTCCCCCTCTCTGCATGGCCAGACCTCACGGAGGTCTGTGCCTTATCAAACTCGGAGAAAAAGGACCATCGGCAAGGGGCTGACAGGCAGGAGCGTCCCCGGGCCCCTGGGGGCCCCTGGCGGGCGGGCCCCGGGACGCCTTCCCCCTCTCAGCATGGCCAGACCTCACGGAGGTATGCCTGATCAAACTCGGAGAAAAACAAATATCGAACTCGGAGAAAAACGACCATCGGCAAGGGGCTGAGAGGCTGAAGCGTCCCCGGGCCCCTGGGGGCCCCTGGCGGGAGGGCCCCGGGATGCCTCCCCCCTCTCAGCATGGCCAGACCTCATGGAAGTCTGCCTGATCAAACTCGGAGAAAAACGACCATCGGCAAGGGGCTGAGAGGCAGAAGCGTCCCCGGGCCCCTGGGGGCCCCTGGCAGGCGGGCCCGGGATGCCTTCCCCCTCTCAGCATGGCCGGACCTCACGGAGGTCTGTGCCTGATCAAACTCGGAGAAAAACGACCATCGGCAAGGGGCTGAGAGGCAGGAGCGTCCCCGGGCCCCTGGGGGCCCCTGGCGGGAGGGCCCCGGGATGCCTCTCCCCTCTCAGCATGGCCGGACCTCATGGAAGTCTCTCTGATCAAACTCGGAGAAAAACAACCATCGAACTTGGAGAAAAACGACCATCGGCAAGGGGCCAAGAGGCAGAAGCGTCCCCGGGCCCCTGGGGGCCCCTGGCGGGTGGGCCCCAGGAAACCTTTCCCCCTTAGCATGGCCAGACCTCATGGAAGTCTGCCTGATGAAACTCGGAGAAAAACAACCATCGAACCCTGATAAAAACGACCATCGACAAGGGGCCGAGAGGCAGAAGCATCCACGGGCCCCTGGGGGCCCCTGGCGGGTGGGCCCCGGGACGCCTTACCCCTCTCAGCATGGCCAGACCTCACAGAGGTATGCCTGATCAAACTCGGAGACAAACGACCATCGGCAAGGGGCTGAGAGGCAGGAGCGTCCCCGGGCCCCTGGGGGACCCTGGCAGGCCCCGGGATGCCTCCCCCCCTCTCAGCATGGCCGGACCTCCTGGAAGTCTGCCTGATCAAACTCGGCGAAAAACAACCATCTAACTCAGAGAAAAACGACCATCGGCAAGGGGCCAAGAGGCAGAAGTGTCCCGGGGCCCCTGGGGGCCCCTGGCGGGCCGGCCCGGGACACCTTCCCCCTCTCAGCATGGCCAGACCTCACGGAGGTCTGTGCCTTATCAAACTCGGAGAAAAAGGACCAACGGCAAGGGGCTGACAGGCAGGAGCGTCCCCGGGCCCCTGGGGGCCCCTGGCGGGCGGGCCCTGGGATGCCTTCCCCCTCTCAGCATGGCCAGACCTCATGGAAGTCTGCCTGATCAAACTCAGAGAAAAACGACCATCGAACCTTGATAAAAACGACCATCAACAATGGGCAGGAGCGTCCCCGGGCCCCTGGGGGCCACTGGCGGGCGGGCCCCGGGACGCCTTTCCCCTCTCAGCATGGCCAGACCTCACGGAGGTATGCCTGATCAAACTCGGAGAAAAACAAATATCGAACTCGGAGAAAAACGACCATCGGCAAGGGGCTGAGAGGCTGAAGCGTCCCCGGGCCCCTGGGGGCCCCTGGCAGGCAGGCCCCGGGATGCCTCCCCCCTCCCAGCATGGCCAGACCTCATGGAAGTCTGCCTGATCAAACTCGGAGAAAAACGACCATCGAACTCGGAGAAAAACGACCATCGGCAAGGGGCTGAGAGGCAGAAGCGTCCCCGGGCCCCTGGGGGCCCCTGGGGGCTCCTGGCAGGCGGGCCCGGGATGCCTTCCCCCTCTCAGCATGGCCGGACCTCACGGAGGTCTGTGCCTGATCAAACTCGGAGAAAAAGGACCATCGGCAAGGGGCTGAGAGGCAGGAGCGTCCCCGGGCCCCTGGGGGCCCCTGGCAGGTGGGCCCCGGGACACCTTCCCCCTCAAACTTGGTGAAAAAGGACCATCGGCAAGGGGCTGAGAGGCAAGAGTGTCCCCAGGACACTGGGGGCCCCGGTGGGCAGGCTCCAGGGCTGCCTACCCCTGATTCAGAATCTCCGGAGGTCTGACTGACCCTCTCCCTAGTAATCCGGAGGAACATTACCCCCCTTTCTTGTAATCTGTGCACTCGAAGTCACACAGGGGACCCAAGGCACGAACGAGCCCGACCTCCTGGAGCCCTGGCTGGGATCCGGGAGGCGAATGGCACCTCATCGGGACTTCCAGGGAAGTTCGGTCATCTGGTCGCCCCATTGGAAAGCATTGCGGGCGACCAGATGGCCGAGGCGAGAGGGGCGACCAGATGGCCGGGACCGAAATGACGCAAATCTGCCTGCCCCGGGCCTGCAGTGCTCTGGGGCTGCAGGGCTCATGGGCTCCGGAGCTGCAGGGCTCAGGGGCTCCAGGGCTGCAGGCATCCGGGGCTGCAGGGCTCCGGGGCTGCAGGGCTCCGGGGCTCCAGGGCTCTAGGACTCCAGGGCTCCAGGTCTCCAGGGCTGCAGGGCTCCGGGGGCTGCTGGGTTCCAGGGCTCGGGGGCTCCAGGGTAGCAGGGCTCCAGGGGTCGGGACCCATGGAGCCCGTCCCGGGTACTTTGCCACTCTGCGGCCCAGAGGAGGGAGCCCCGGATGCCTGGGAGGTGTTGCCCGGGCATCGCCCATCTGGTCCCCAGCAGGGAACCACCAGCCCCGGGATGGTGTTTGGGCAAACCCTTGCACCTACTAATCCGGAGGAAAATTACCCCCCTTTCTTGTAATCCGTGCACTCGAGGTGACAGAGGGGACCCAGGGCGCAAACGTGCCCGACCTCCTGGAGCCCTGGCTGGGATCCGGGAGGCGAATGGCACCTCATAGGGACTTCCAGGGAAGTCCGGCCATCTAGTCGCCCCATAGGAAAGCATTGCGGGCAACCAGATGGCTGAGGCGAAAGGGGCGACCAGATGGCCGGGACCAAAATGACGCCAATCGGCCTGCCCCGGGCCTGTAGGGCTCAGGAGCTGCAGGGCTCCGGGGCTCCGGGGCTGCAGGGCTCGGGGACTGCAGGGCTCCACGGCTCGGGGGGCTGCAGCGCTCCGGGGCTCCAGGGCTCCGGGGCTCCGGGGCTCCGGGGCTCCGGGGCTGCTGGGCTCCGGGGCTGCTGGGCTCCAGGGCTTGGGGGCTCCAGGGCAGGAGGGCTCCAGGGCTCCAAGGCTCCGGGGCTCCAGGGCCCGGGACCCATGGAGCCCGTCCCGGGTACTTTGCCACTCTGCGGCCCGGAGGAGGGAGCCCCGGATGCATGGAAGGTGTTGCCCGGGCCTCGCCCATCTGGTCCACAGCAGGGAACCACCAGCCCCGGGAGGGTGTTTGGGCATACCCTTGCACCTACAAACCCGGAGGAAAATTACCCCCCTTTCTTGTAATCTGTGCACTCGAGGTGACAGAGGGGACCCAGGGCGCAAATGTGCCCGACCTCCTGGAGCCCTGGCTGGGATCCGGGAGGCGAATGGCACCTCATAGGGACTTCCAGGGAAGTCCGGCCATCTAGTCGCCCCATAGGAAAGCATTGCGGGCGACCAGATGGCCGAGGCGAGAGGGGCGACCAGATGGCCGGGACCGAAATGACGCCAATCTGCCTGCCCCGGGCCTGCAGGGCTCTGGGGCTGCAGGGCTCCGGGGGCTGCAGAGCTACAGGGCTCCGGGGCTGCAGGGCTCCGGGGCTTCAGTCCTCCCCGGGCCCTGATGGACCCTCTGTCCCGGGCGCCCCAGACCCCCCTGGCCAGCTCACAGGACGGAGGGGTATTCCAGCACCACCGGGCCATGCCGGATGGGGCTGAAGCCCCGGGCCCGGTCCCAGGCCCGGCTCCCGGACCCTAGGCCAGGCCTGGGAGAGCCTCCCCTGGGCTGCAGGGCTCCAGGGCTCCAGGGCTCAGGGGCTGCAGAGCTCTGTGGGCTGCAGGGCTTTGGGGCTGCCGGGCTCGGGGGCTCCAGGGCTGCAGGGCTCGGGGGCTCCGGGGCTGCAGGGCTCAGGGGCTCCGTGGCTGCAGGCATCCAGGGCTGCAGGGCTCGGGGGCTGCAGGGCTCCTCGGGGGCTCCAGGGCTCCCGGGCTCCGGGGCTCCAGGGCTCTAGGGCTCCAGGGATCCAGGGCTGCTGGGCTCCAGGGCTCGCAGGCTCCAGGGCAGCAGGGCTCCAGGGCTTGGAACCCATGGAGCCTGTCCCCGGTACTTTGCCACTCTGCGGCCCGGAGGAGGGAGCCCCGGATGCATGGAAGGTGTTGCCCGGGCATCGCCCATCTGGTCCACAGCAGGGAACCACCAGCCCCGGGAGGGTGTTTGGGCATACTCTTGCACCTACTAATCCGGAGGAAAATTACCCCCCTTTCTTGTAATCCGTGCACTCGAGGTGACAGAGGGGACCCAGGGCGCAAACGTGCCCGACCTCCTGGAGCCCTGGCTGGGATCCGGGAGGCGAATGGCACCTCATAGGGACTTCCAGGGAAGTCCGGCCATCTAGTCGCCCCATAGGAAAGCATTGCGGGCAACCAGATGGCTGAGGCGAAAGGGGCGACCAGAAGGCCGGGACCAAAATGACGCCAATCGGCCTGCCCCGGGCCTGTAGGGCTCAGGAGCTGCAGGGCTCCGGGGCTCCGGGGCTGCAGGGCTCGGGGACTGCAGGGCTCCACGGCTCGGGGGGCTGCAGCGCTCCGGGGCTCCAGGGCTCCGGGGCTCCGGGGCTCCGGGGCTGAGGGGCTCCGGGGCTGCTGGGCTCCAGGGCTCGGGGGCTCCAGGGCAGGAGGGCTCCAGGGCTCCAAGGCTCCGGGGCTCCAGGGCCCGGGACCCATGGAGCCCGTCCCGGGTACTTTGCCACTCTGCGGCCCGGAGGAGGGAGCCCCGGATGCATGGAAGGTGTTGCCCGGGCATCGCCCATCTGGTCCACAGCAGGGAACCACCAGCCCCGGGAGGGTGTTTGGGCATACCCTTGCACCTACTAATCCGGAGGAAAATTACCCCCCTTTCTTGTAATCCGTGCACTCGAGGTGACAGAGGGGACCCAGGGCGCAAACGTGCCCAACCTCCTGGAGCCCTGGCTGGGATCCGGGAGGCGAATGGCACCTCATAGGGACTTCCAGGGAAGTCCGGCCATCTAGTCGCCCCATAGGAAAGCATTGCGGGCGACCAGATGGCCGAGGCGAGAGGGGCGACCAGATGGCCGGGACCGAAATGACGCCAATCTGCCTGCCCCGGGCCTGCAGGGCTCTGGGGCTGCAGGGCTCCGGGGGCTGCAGAGCTACAGGGCTCCGGGGCTGCAGGGCTCCGGGGCTTCAGTCCTCCCCGGGCCCTGATGGACCCTCTGTCTCGGGCGTCCCAGACCCCCCTGGCCGGCTCACAGGACGGAGGGGTATTCCCGCACCACCGGGCCATGCCGGATGGGGCTGAAGTTCCGGGCCCGGTCCCAGGCCCGGCTCCCGGACCCTAGGCCAGGCCTGGGAGAGCCTCCCTTTGGGCTGCAGGGCTCCAGGGCTCCAGGGCTCAGGGGCTGCAGAGCTCTGTGGGCTGCAGGGCTTTGGGGCTGCCGGGCTCGGGGGCTCCAGGGCTGCAGGGCTCGGGGGCTCCGGGGCTGCAGGGCTCAGGGGCTCCGTGGCTGCAGGCATCCAGGGCTGCAGGGCTCGGGGGCTGCAGGGCTCCTCGGGGGGTCCAGGGCTCCCGGGCTCCGGGGCTGCAGGGCTCCGGGGCTCCAGGGCTCTAGGGCTCCAGGGATCCAGGGCTGCTGGGCTCCAGGGCTCGCAGGCTCCAGGGCAGCAGGGCTCCAGGGCTTGGAACCCATGGAGCCCGTCCCCGGTACTTTGCCATTCTGCGGCCCGGAGGAGGGAGCCCCGGATGCATGGAAGGTGTTGCCCGGGCATCGCCCATCTGGTCCACAGCAGGGAACCACCAGCCCCGGGAGGGTGTTTGGGCATACCCTTGCACCTACTAATCCGGAGGAAAATTACCCCCCTTTCTTGTAATCTGTGCACTCGAGGTGACAGAGGGGACCCAGGGCGCAAACGTGCCCGACCTCCTGGAGCCCTGGCTGGGATCCGGGAGGCGAATGGCACCTCATAGGGACTTCCAGGGAAGTCCGGCCATCTAGTTGCCCCATAGGAAAGCATTGCGGGCGACCAGATGGCCGAGGCGAGAGGGGCGACCAGATGGCCGGGACCGAAATGACGCCAATCTGCCTGCAGGGCTCTGGGGCTGCAGGGCTCCGGGGGCTGCAGAGCTACAGGGCTCCGGGGCTGCAGGGCTCCGGGGCTTCAGTCCTCCCCGGGCCCTGATGGACCCTCTGTCCCGGGCGCCCGGACCCCCCTGGCCGGCTCACAGGATGGAGGGGTATTTCCGCACCACCGGGCCATGCCGGATGGGGCTCAAGCCCCGTGCCCGGTCCCAGGCCCGGCTCCCGGACCCTAGGCCAGGCCCGGGAGAGCCTCCTCTGGGCTGCAGGGCTCCAGGGCTACAGGGCTCAGGGGCTGCAGAGCTCTGTGGGCTGCAGGGCTTTGGGGCTGCCGGGCTCGGGGGCTCCAGGGCTGCAGGGCTCGGGGGCTCCGGGGCTGCAGGGCTCAGGTGCTCCGTGGCTGCAGGCATCCAGGGCTGCAGGGCTCGGGGGCTGCAGGGCTCCTCGGGGGCTCCAGGGCTCCCGGGCTCCGGGGCTGCAGGGCTCCGGGGCTCCAGGGCTCTAGGGCTCCAGGGATCCAGGGCTGCTGGGCTCCAGGGCTCGGGGGCTCCAGGGCAGCAGGGCTCCAGGGCTTGGGACCCATGGAGCCCGTCCCGGGTACTTTGCCACTCTGCGGACCGGAGGAGGGAGCCCCTAATGCCTGGGAGGTGTTGCCCGGGCATCGCTCATCTGGTCCCCAGCAGGGAACCACCAGCCCCGGGAGGGTGTTTGGGCATACCCTTGCTCCTACTAATCCGGAGGAAAATTACCCCCCTTTCTTGTAATCCATGCACTCGAGGTGACAGAGGGGACCCAGGGCACAAATGTGCCCGACCTCCTGGAGCCCTGGCTGGAATCCGGGAGGCGAATGGCACCTCATAGGGACTTCCAGGGAAGTCCGGCCATCTAGTCGCCCCATAGGAAAGCATTGCGGGCGACCAGATGGCCGAGGCGAGAGGGGCGACCCGATTGCCGGGACCGAAATGACACCAATCTGCCTGCCCCGGGCCTGTAGGGCTCAGGAGCTGCAGGGCTCCGGGGCTCTGGGGCTCCGGGGCTCTGGGGCTCCGGGGCTGCAGGGCAAGAGGCAAGGGGACTGCAGGGCTCCACAGCTTGGGGGGCTGCAGGGCTCCGGGGCTGCAGGGCTCGGGTTCTCCAGGGCTCCAGGGCTCCAGGGCTCCAGGGCTGCAGGGCTCCGGGGCTGCTGGGCTCCAGGGCTCCGGGGCGGCTGGGCTCCGGGGCTCCAGGGCCTGGGACCCATGGAACCCGTTCCGGGTACTTTGCCACACTGCGGCCCGGAGGAGGGAGCCCCGGATGCCTGGGAGGTGTTGCCCGGGCATCGCCCATCTGGTCCCCAGCAGGAAACCACCAGCCCCGGGAGGGTGTTTGGGCATACCCTTGCACCTACTAATCCGGAGGAAAATTACCCCCCTTTCTTGTAATCCGTGCACTCGAGGTGACAGAGGGGACCCAGGGCGCAAAAGTGCCCGACCTCCTGGAGCCCTGGCTGGGATCCGGGAGGCAAATGGCACCTCATAGGGACTTTCAGGGACGTCCGGCCATCTAGTCACCCCATAGGAAAGCATTGCGGGCGACAAGATGGCCGGGGCGAGAGGGTCGACCAGATGGCCGGGACCGAAATAACACCAATCTGCCTGCCCCAGGCCTGCAGGGCTCTGGGGCTGCAGGGCTCCGGGGGCTGCAGAGCTACAGGGCTCCAGGGCTGCAGGGCTCCGGGGCTTCAGGCCTCCCCGGGCCCTGATGGACCCTCTGTCCCGGGCGCCCTTGACCCCCCCCGGCCGGCTCGCAGGATGGAGGGTTATTCCCGCACCACCGGGCCCTGCTGGACGGGGCTCAAGCCCCGGGCCCGGTCCCTGGCCCAGCTCCCGGACCCTAGGCCAGGCCCGGGAGAGCCTCCCCTAGGCTGCAGGGCTACAGGGCTACAGGGCTCGGGGGCTGCAGGGCTCCATGGACTGCAGGACTTCGGGGCTGCCGGGCATGGGGGCTCCTGGGCTGCAGGGCTCGGGGGCTCCGGGGCTGCAGGGCTCAGGGGCTCCCGGGCTGCAGGCATCCGGGGCTGCAGGGCTCGGGGGCTGCAGGGCTCCTCGGGGGCTCCACAGCTCCCGGGCTCCGGGGCTGCAGGGCTCCAGGGCTCCAGGGCTGCAGGGCTCCGGGGGGGCTCAAGGGGCTGTAGGGCTCCAGGGGCTCCAGGGCTGCAGGGCTCCAGGGCTGCAGGGCTCCAGGGCTCCAGGGCTGCAGGGCTCAGGGGCTGCAGGGCTCCGGGGCTCCAGGGCTCTAGGGCTCCAGGGATCCAGGGCTGCTGGGCTCCAGGGCTCGCAGGCTCCAGGGCAGCAGGGCTCCAGGGCTTGGAACCCATGGAGCCCGTCCCCGGTACTTTGCCACTCTGCGGCCCGGAGGAGGGAGCCCCGGATGCATGGAAGGTGTTGCCCGGGCATCGCCCATCTGGTCCACAGCAGGGAACCACCAGCCCCGGGAGGTTGTTTGGGCATACTCTTGCACCTACTAATCCGGAGGAAAATTACCCCCCTTTCTTGTAATCCGTGCACTCGAGGTGACAGAGGGGACCCAGGGCGCAAACGTGCCCGACCTCCTGGAGCCCTGGCTGGGATCCGGGAGGCGAATGGCACCTCATAGGGACTTCCAGGGAAGTCCGGCCATCTAGTCGCCCCATAGGAAAGCATTGCGGGCAACCAGATGGCTGAGGCGAAAGGGGCGACCAGAAGGCCGGGACCAAAATGACGCCAATCGGCCTGCCCCGGGCCTGTAGGGCTCAGGAGCTGCAGGGCTCCGGGGCTCCGGGGCTCCGGGGCTGCAGGGCTCGGGGACTGCAGGGCTCCACGGCACGGGGGGCTGCAGCGCTCCGGGGCTCCAGGGCTCCGGGGCTCCGGGGCTCCGGGGCTGAGGGGCTCCGGGGCTGCTGGGCTCCAGGGCTCGGGGGCTCCAGGGCAGGAGGGCTCCAGGGCTCCAAGGCTCCGGGGCTCCAGGGCCCGGGACCCATGGAGCCCGTCCCGGGTACTTTGCCACTCTGCGGCCCGGAGGAGGGAGCCCCGGATGCATGGAAGGTGTTGCCCGGGCATCGCCCATCTGGTCCACAGCAGGGAACCACCAGCCCCGGGAGGGTGTTTGGGCATACCCTTGCACCTACTAATCCAGAGGAAAATTACCCCCCTTTCTTGTAATCTGTGCACTCGAGGTGACAGAGGGGACCCAGGGCGCAAACGTGCCCAACCTCCTGGAGCCCTGGCTGGGATCCGGGAGGCGAATGGCACCTCATAGGGACTTCCAGGGAAGTCCGGCCATCTAGTCGCCCCATAGGAAAGCATTGCGGGCGACCAGATGGCCGAGGCGAGAGGGGCGACCAGATGGCCGGGACCGAAATGACGCCAATCTGCCTGCCCCGGGCCTGCAGGGCTCTGGGGCTGCAGGGCTCCGGGGGCTGCAGAGCTACAGGGCTCCGGGGCTGCAGGGCTCCGGGGCTTCAGTCCTCCCCGGGCCCTGATGGACCCTCTGTCCCGGGCGTCCCAGACCCCCCTGGCCGGCTCACAGGACGGAGGGGTATTCCCGCACCACCGGGCCATGCCGGATGGGGCTGAAGCCCCGGGCCCGGTCCCAGGCCCGGCTCCCGGACCCTAGGCCAGGCCTGGGAGAGCCTCCCCTGGGCTGCAGGGCTCCAGGGCTCCAGGGCTCAGGGGCTGCAGAGCTCTGTGGGCTGCAGGGCTTTGGGGCTGCCGGGCTCGGGGGCTCCAGGGCTGCAGGGCTCGGGGGCTCCGGGGCTGCAGGGCTCAGGGGCTCCGTGGCTGCAGGCATCCAGGGCTGCAGGGCTCGGGGGCTGCAGGGCTCCTCGGGGGCTCCAGGGCTCCCGGGCTCCGGGGCTGCAGGGCTCCGGGGCTCCAGGGCTCTAGGGCTCCAGGGATCCAGGGCTGCTGGGCTCCAGGGCTCGCAGGCTCCAGGGCAGCAGGGCTCCAGGGCTTGGAACCCATGGAGCCCGTCCCCGGTACTTTGCCACTCTGCGGCCCGGAGGAGGGAGCCCCGGATGCATGGAAGGTGTTGCCCGAGCATCGCCCATCTGGTCCACAGCAGGGAACCACCAGCCCCGGGATGGTGTTTGGGCATACCCTTGCACCTACTAATCCGGAGGAAAATTACCCCCCTTTCTTGTAATCTGTGCGCTCGAGGTGACAGAGGGGACCCAGGGCGCAAACGTGCCCGACCTCCTGGAGCCCTGGCTGGGATCTGGGAGGCGAATGGCACCTCATAGGGACTTCCAGGGAAGTCCGGCCATCTAGTTGCCCCATATGAAAGCATTGCGGGCGACCAGATGGCCGAGGCGAGAGGGGCGACCAGATGGCCGGGACCGAAATGACGCCAATCTGCCTGCAGGGCTCTGGGGCTGCAGGGCTCCGGGGGCTGCAGAGCTACAGGGCTACGGGGCTGCAGGGCTCCGGGGCTTCAGTCCTCCCCGGGCCCTGATGGACCCTCTGTCTCGGGCGCCCGGTCCCCCCTGGCCGGCTCACAGGACGGAGGGGTATTCCCGCACCACCGGGCCATGCCGGATGGGGCTCAAGCCCCGTGCCCGGTCCCAGGCCTGGCTCCCGGACCCTAGGCCAGGCCCGGGAGAGCCTCCTCTGGGCTGCAGGGCTCCAGGGCTACAGGGCTCGGGGGCTGCGAGCTCTGTAGGCTGCAGGGCTTCGGGGCTGCCGGGCTCGCGGGCTCCAGGGCTCCAGGGCTCGGGGGCTCCGGGGCTGCAGGGCTCAGGGGCTCCGTGGCTGCAGGCATCCGGGGCTGCAGGGCTCGGGGGCTGCAGGGCTCCTCGGGGGCTCCAGGGCTCCCGGGGTCCGGGGCTGCAGGGCTCCGGGGCTCCAGGGCTCTAGGGCTCCAGGGATCCAGGGCTGCTGGGCTCCAGGGCTCGGGGGCTCCAGGGCAGCAGGGCTCCAGGGCTTGGGACCCATGGAGCCCGTCCCGGGTACTTTGCCACTCTGCGGACCGGAGGAGGGAGCCCCTAATGCCTGGGAGGTGATGCCCGGGCATCGCTCATCTGGTCCCCAGCAGGGAACCACCAGCCCCGGGAGGGTGTTTGGGCATACCCTTGCACCTACTAATCCGGAGGAAAATTACCCCCCTTTCTTGTAATCCATGCACTCGAGGTGACAGAGGGGACCCAGGGCACAAACGTGCCCGACCTCCTGGAGCCCTGGCTGGAATCCGGGATGCGAATGGCACCTCATAGGGACTTCCAGGGAAGTCCGGCCATCTAGTCGCCCCATAGGAAAGCATTGCGGGCGACCAGATGGCCGAGGCGAGAGGGGCGACCCGATTGCCGGGACCGAAATGACACCAATCTGCCTGCCCCGGGCCTGTAGGGCTCAGGAGCTGCAGGGCTCCGGGGCTCTGGGGCTCCGGGGCTCTGGGGCTCCGGGGCTGCAGGGCAAGGGGACTGCAGGGCTCCACAGCTTGGGGGGCTGCAGGGCTCCGGGGCTGCAGGGCTCGGGTTCTCCAGGGCTCCAGGGCTCCAGGGCTCCAGGGCTGCAGGGCTCCGGGGCTGCTGGGCTCCAGGGCTCCGGGGCGGCTGGGCTCCGGGGCTCCAGGGCCTGGGACCCATGGAACCCGTTCCGGGTACTTTGCCACACTGCGGCCCGGAGGAGGGAGCCCCGGATGCCTGGGAGGTGTTGCCCGGGCATCGCCCATCTGGTCCCCAGCAGGAAACCACCAGCCCCGGGAGGGTGTTTGGGCATACCCTTGCACCTACTAATCCGGAGGAAAATTACCCCCCTTTCTTGTAATCCGTGCACTCGAGGTGACAGAGGGGACCCAGGGCGCAAAAGTGCCCGACCTCCTGGAGCCCTAGCTGGGATCCGGGAGGCAAATGGCACCTCATAGGGACTTCCAGGGACGTCCGGCCATCTAGTCACCCCATAGGAAAGCATTGCGGGCGACCAGATGGCCGAGGCGAGAGGGGCGACCAGATGGCCGGGACCGAAATAACACCAATCTGCCTGCCCCAGGCCTGCAGGGCTCTGGGGCTGCAGAGCTACAGGGCTCCAGAGCTGCAGGGCTCCGGGGCTTCAGGCCTCCCCGGGCCCTGATGGACCCTCTGTCCCGGGCGCCCGGACCCCCCTGGCCGGCTCACAGGACGGAGGGGTATTCCCGCACCACCGGGCCATGCCGGATGGGGCTCAAGCCCCGTGCCCGGTCCCAGGCCCGGCTCCCGGACCCTAGGCCAGGCCCGGGAGAGCCTCCTCTGGGCTGCAGGGCTCCAGGGCTACAGGGATCAGGGGCTGCAGAGCTCTGTGGGCTGCAGGGCTTTGGGGCTGCCGGGCTCGGGGGCTCCAGGGCTGCAGGGCTCGGGGGCTCCGGGGCTGCAGGGCTCAGGGGCTCCGTGGCTGCAGGCATCCAGGGCTGCAGGGCTCGGGGGCTGCAGGGCTCCTCGGGGGCTCCAGGGCTCCCGGGCTCCGGGGCTGCAGGGCTCCGGGGCTCCAGGGCTCTAGGGCTCCAGGGATCCAGGGCTGCTGGGCTCCAGGGCTCGCAGGCTCCAGGGCAGCAGGGCTCCAGGGCTTGGAACCCATGGAGCCCGTCCCGGGTACTTTGCCACTCTGCGGCCCGGAGGAGGGAGCCCCGGATGCATGGAAGGTGTTGCCCGGGCCTCGCCCATCTGGCCCACAGCAGGGAACCACCAGCCCCGGGAGGGTGTTTGGGCATACCCTTGCACCTACAAACCCGGAGGAAAATTACCCCCCTTTCTTGTAATCTGTGCACTCGAGGTGACAGAGGGGACCCAGGGCGCAAATGTGCCCGACCTCCTGGAGCCCTGGCTGGGATCCGGGAGGCGAATGGCACCTCATAGGGACTTCCAGGGAAGTCCGGCCATCTAGTCGCCCCATAGGAAAGCATTGCGGGCGACCAGATGGCCGAGGCGAGAGGGGCGACCAGATGGCCGGGACCGAAATGACGCCAATCTGCCTGCCCCGGGCCTGCAGGGCTCTGGGGCTGCAGGGCTCCGGGGGCTGCAGAGCTACAGGGCTCCGGGGCTGCAGGGCTCCGGGGCTTCAGTCCTCCCCGGGCCCTGATGGACCCTCTGTCCCGGGCGCCCCAGACCCCCCTGGCCAGCTCACAGGACGGAGGGGTATTCCAGCACCACCGGGCCATGCCGGATGGGGCTGAAGCCCCGGGCCCGGTCCCAGGCCCGGCTCCCGGACCCTAGGCCAGGCCTGGGAGAGCCTCCCCTGGGCTGCAGGGCTCCAGGGCTCCAGGGCTCAGGGGCTGCAGAGCTCTGTGGGCTGCAGGGCTTTGGGGCTGCCGGGCTCGGGGGCTCCAGGGCTGCAGGGCTCGGGGGCTCCGGGGCTGCAGGGCTCAGGGGCTCCGTGGCTGCAGGCATCCAGGGCTGCAGGGCTCGGGGGCTGCAGGGCTCCTCGGGGGCTCCAGGGCTCCCGGGCTCCGGGGCTCCAGGGCTCTAGGGCTCCAGGGATCCAGGGCTGCTGGGCTCCAGGGCTCGCAGGCTCCAGGGCAGCGAGGCTCCAGGGCTTGGAACCCATGGAGCCTGTCCCCGGTACTTTGCCACTCTGCGGCCCGGAGGAGGGAGCCCCGGATGCATGGAAGGTGTTGCCCGGGCATCGCCCATCTGGTCCACAGCAGGGAACCACCAGCCCCGGGAGGGTGTTTGGGCATACTCTTGCACCTACTAATCCGGAGGAAAATTACCCCCCTTTCTTGTAATCCGTGCACTCGAGGTGACAGAGGGGACCCAGGGCGCAAACGTGCCCGACCTCCTGGAGCCCTGGCTGGGATCCGGGAGGCGAATGGCACCTCATAGGGACTTCCAGGGAAGTCCGGCCATCTAGTCGCCCCATAGGAAAGCATTGCGGGCAACCAGATGGCTGAGGCGAAAGGGGCGACCAGAAGGCCGGGACCAAAATGACGCCAATCGGCCTGCCCCGGGCCTGTAGGGCTCAGGAGCTGCAGGGCTCCGGGGCTCCGGGGCTGCAGGGCTCGGGGACTGCAGGGCTCCACGGCTCGGGGGGCTGCAGCGCTCCGGGGCTCCAGGGCTCCGGGGCTCCGGGGCTCCGGGGCTGAGGGGCTCCGGGGCTGCTGGGCTCCAGGGCTCGGGGGCTCCAGGGCAGGAGGGCTCCAGGGCTCCAAGGCTCCGGGGCTCCAGGGCCCGGGACCCATGGAGCCCGTCCCGGGTACTTTGCCACTCTGCGGCCCGGAGGAGGGAGCCCCGGATGCATGGAAGGTGTTGCCCGGGCATCGCCCATCTGGTCCACAGCAGGGAACCACCAGCCCCGGGAGGGTGTTTGGGCATACCCTTGCACCTACTAATCCGGAGGAAAATTACCCCCCTTTCTTGTAATCCGTGCACTCGAGGTGACAGAGGGGACCCAGGGCGCAAACGTGCCCAACCTCCTGGAGCCCTGGCTGGGATCCGGGAGGCGAATGGCACCTCATAGGGACTTCCAGGGAAGTCCGGCCATCTAGTCGCCCCATAGGAAAGCATTGCGGGCGACCAGATGGCCGAGGCGAGATGGGCGACCAGATGGCCGGGACCGAAATGACGCCAATCTGCCTGCCCCGGGCCTGCAGGGCTCTGGGGCTGCAGGGCTCCGGGGGCTGCAGAGCTACAGGGCTCCGGGGCTGCAGGGCTCCGGGGCTTCAGTCCTCCCCGGGCCCTGATGGACCCTCTGTCTCGGGTGTCCCAGACCCCCCTGGCCGGCTCACAGGACGGAGGGGTATTCCCGCACCACCGGGCCATGCCGGATGGGGCTGAAGTTCCGGGCCCGGTCCCAGGCCCGGCTCCCGGACCCTAGGCCAGGCCTGGGAGAGCCTCCCCTGGGCTGCAGGGCTCCAGGGCTCCAGGGCTCAGGGGCTGCAGAGCTCTGTGGGCTGCAGGGCTTTGGGGCTGCCGGGCTCAGGGGCTCCAGGGCTGCAGGGCTCGGGGGCTCCGGGGCTGCAGGGCTCAGGGGCTCCGTGGCTGCAGGCATCCAGGGCTGCAGGGCTCGGGGGCTGCAGGGCTCCTCGGGGGCTCCAGGGCTCCCGGGCTCCGGGGCTGCAGGGCTCCGGGGCTCCAGGGCTCTAGGGCTCCAGGGATCCAGGGCTGCTGGGCTCCAGGGCTCGCAGGCTCCAGGGCAGCAGGGCTCCAGGGCTTGGAACCCATGGAGCCCGTCCCCGGTACTTTGCCACTCTGCGGCCCGGAGGAGGGAGCCCCGGATGCATGGAAGGTGTTGCCCGGGCATCGCCCATCTGGTCCACAGCAGGGAACCACCAGCCCCGGGAGGGTGTTTGGGCATACCCTTGCACCTACTAATCCGGAGGAAAATTACCCCCCTTTCTTGTAATCTGTGCACTCGAGGTGACAGAGGGGACCCAGGGCGCAAACGTGCCCGACCTCCTGGAGCCCTGGCTGGGATCCGGGAGGCGAATGGCACCTCATAGGGACTTCCAGGGAAGTCCGGCCATCTAGTTGCCCCATAGGAAAGCATTGCGGGCGACCAGATGGCCGAGGCGAGAGGGGCGACCAGATGGCCGGGACCGAAATGACGCCAATCTGCCTGCAGGGCTCTGGGGCTGCAGGGCTCCGGGGGCTGCAGAGCTACAGGGCTCCGGGGCTGCAGGGCTCCGGGGCTTCAGTCCTCCCCGGGCCCTGATGGACCCTCTGTCCCGGGCGCCCGGACCCCCCTGGCCGGCTCACAGGACGGAGGGGTATTTCCGCACCACCGGGCCATGCCGGATGGGGCTCAAGCCCCGTGCCCGGTCCCAGGCCCGGCTCCCGGACCCTAGGCCAGGCCCGGGAGAGCCTCCTCTGGGCTGCAGGGCTCCAGGGCTACAGGGCTCAGGGGCTGCAGAGCTCTGTGGGCTGCAGGGCTTTGGGGCTGCCGGGCTCGGGGGCTCCAGGGCTGCAGGGCTCGGGGGCTCCGGGGCTGCAGGGCTCAGGTGCTCCGTGGCTGCAGGCATCCAGGGCTGCAGGGCTCGGGGGCTGCAGGGCTCCTCGGGGGCTCCAGGGCTCCCGGGCTCCGGGGCTGCAGGGCTCCGGGGCTCCAGGGCTCTAGGGCTCCAGGGATCCAGGGCTGCTGGGCTCCAGGGCTCGGGGGCTCCAGGGCAGCAGGGCTCCAGGGCTTGGGACCCATGGAGCCCGTCCCGGGTACTTTGCCACTCTGCGGACCGGAGGAGGGAGCCCCTAATGCCTGGGAGGTGTTGCCCGGGCATCGCTCATCTGGTCCCCAGCAGGGAACCACCAGCCCCGGGAGGGTGTTTGGGCATACCCTTGCACCTACTAATCCGGAGGAAAATTACCCCCCTTTCTTGTAATCCATGCACTCGAGGTGACAGAGGGGACCCAGGGCACAAATGTGCCCGACCTCCTGGAGCCCTGGCTGGAATCCGGGAGGCGAATGGCACCTCATAGGGACTTCCAGGGAAGTCCGGCCATCTAGTCGCCCCATAGGAAAGCATTGCGGGCGACCAGATGGCCGAGGCGAGAGGGGCGACCCGATTGCCGGGACCGAAATGACACCAATCTGCCTGCCCCGGGCCTGTAGGGCTCAGGAGCTGCAGGGCTCCGGGGCTCTGGGGCTCCGGGGCTCTGGGGCTCCGGGGCTGCAGGGCAAGAGGCAAGGGGACTGCAGGGCTCCACAGCTTGGGGGGCTGCAGGGCTCCGGGGCTGCAGGGCTCGGGTTCTCCAGGGCTCCAGGGCTCCAGGGCTCCAGGGCTGCAGGGCTCCGGGGCTGCTGGGCTCCAGGGCTCCGGGGCGGCTGGGCTCCGGGGCTCCAGGGCCTGGGACCCATGGAACCCGTTCCGGGTACTTTGCCACACTGCGGCCCGGAGGAGGGAGCCCCGGATGCCTGGGAGGTGTTGCCCGGGCATCGCCCATCTGGTCCCCAGCAGGAAACCACCAGCCCCGGGAGGGTGTTTGGGCATACCCTTGCACCTACTAATCCGGAGGAAAATTACCCCCCTTTCTTGTAATCCGTGCACTCGAGGTGACAGAGGGGACCCAGGGCGCAAAAGTGCCCGACCTCCTGGAGCCCTGGCTGGGATCCGGGAGGCAAATGGCACCTCATAGGGACTTCCAGGGACGTCCGGCCATCTAGTCACCCCATAGGAAAGCATTGCGGGCGACAAGATGGCCGGGGCGAGAGGGTCGACCAGATGGCCGGGACCGAAATAACACCAATCTGCCTGCCCCAGGCCTGCAGGGCTCTGGGGCTGCAGGGCTCCGGGGGCTGCAGAGCTACAGGGCTCCAGGGCTGCAGGGCTCCGGGGCTTCAGGCCTCCCCGGGCCCTGATGGACCCTCTGTCCCGGGCGCCCTTGACCCCCCCCGACCGGCTCGCAGGATGGAGGGTTATTCCCGCACCACCGGGCCCTGCTGGACGGGGCTCAAGCCCCGGGCCCGGTCCCTGGCCCAGCTCCCGGACCCTAGGCCAGGCCCGGGAGAGCCTCCCCTAGGCTGCAGGGCTACAGGGCTACAGGGCTCGGGGGCTGCAGGGCTCCATGGACTGCAGGACTTCGGGGCTGCCGGGCATGGGGGCTCCTGGGCTGCAGGGCTCGGGGGCTCCGGGGCTGCAGGGCTCAGGGGCTCCCGGGCTGCAGGCATCCGGGGCTGCAGGGCTCGGGGGCTGCAGGGCTCCTCGGGGGCTCCACAGCTCCCGGGCTCCGGGGCTGCAGGGCTCCAGGGCTCCAGGGCTGCAGGGCTCCGGGGGGGCTCAAGGGGCTGTAGGGCTCCAGGGGCTCCAGGGCTGCAGGGCTCCAGGGCTGCAGGGCTCCAGGGCTCCAGGGCTGCAGGGCTGCAGGGCTCCATGGGGACTACAGGGATCCAGGGGCTGTAGGGCTCCGGGGGCTCCAGGACGGAGGGGTATTCCCGCACCTCCGGGCCCTGCCGGATGGGGCTCAAGCCGCGGGCCCGCTCCGGTCTCTGCTTCTGAAACCCTAGCCAGGCTGGGGAAAGAGCCGCCCTTGCCTCTGATGAACGCCTGGAACCTCGGCCGGCTTGCAGGACGGGGAAGCTCCAGCAAACCCATGGCTGGCCGGACGGAGCTCAAGCCCCGGGCCCGCTCCCGGTCCCTGCTTCCGAAACCCTAGCCCAGCCGGGGAGAGCCTCCCTTGGCCCTGATGAACGCCCGGAACCTCAGCCGGCTTGCGGGACGGGGAGGCTCCAGCAACCCCATGGCCTACCGGACGGAGCTCAAGCCCCGGGCCCGGTCCCTGCTTCCAAAACCCTAGCCAGCCCGGGGAGAGCCTCCCTTGGCCCGATAAACGCCCGGAACCTCGGCCGGCTTGCAGGACGGAGCTCAGGCCCCAGGCCTCAGGCCCAGCCTACCAACCCTAGCCGGGCCCGGGGAGAGCCTCCCGGTAGATCCCCCTGTCCCCAGCACCTGGACCCTGGGCCGGAACCAAGGAGGGTTAAGCCCAGGACACGTCCTCTCCCCGACGGCCTGCCCGGGAGCCCATTTTTGTCGACTATTAAGCCCCCACGTAGTGGGGGCTTACAGAACTTTGGGAAAGGACAAAAGTTGGAGTTAGCCCGTCCGCCAGCCTGCAGGGCCATCTGGTCACCCAGCCCGCAGGGCCATCTGGTCACGTAGCCAGGCGACCAGATGACCCGGGACGACCCAGCGCCCGGATGGGCTGGGAGGGTGCCGTACCCAGTCGCCCTTGCAGTCCAGCGAGGGTGGCCAGGCGCTGCTGCTTGCCTCCCTGCTCGACTTGCCCATTCAGCAGTGGGAAGGGGAGGCCCGGATGGCGGCGGCCCAGGCCATCTGGTCACCCTGCCGACCCGCAAGGGAAGGTGTGGCCCCCATCCCCGCACCCCGGTGGGGCAGGGAGGGGAGGGAGAGGCCCCCGTGCCGGAGGGCATGTGGTGGAGGCAGCCTCCAGCAGGCCCGTGTTACCCCCTCCACATCCATCCCGCCGGCCAGGCGGCAGAGGGACCCACCCCTGGGTGTGGTGGAGGGAGGCTTCTGCGGGCACCCACGCACGGAAAGAGACAAAAGCTTGGCTCAGAGGATGACTTTCAATAGATCGCAGCGAGGTAGCTGCTCTGCTACTTACGAAACCCTGACCCAGAATCAGGTTGTCTACGAATGATTTAGCACTGGGTGCCCCACGAACATGGGCCTGATCAAACTCAGAGGAAAAGGACCATCGGCAAGGGGCTGAGAGGCAGGAGCGTCCCCGGGCCCCTGAGGGGCCCTGGCGGGCAGGCCCCGGGATGCCTTCCCCCTCTCAGCATGGCCAGACCTCATGGAAGTCTGCCTGATCAAACTCGGAGAAAAATGACCATCGAACCCTGATAAAAACAACCATCGACAATGGGCCGAGAGGCAGAAGCATCCACGGGCCCCTGGGGGCCCCTTGCGGGTGGGTACTGGGACGCCTTCCCCCTCTCAGCATGGCCAGACCTCACGGAGCTATGCCTGATCAAACTCTGAGAAAAACGACCATCGGCAAGGAGCTGAGAGGCAGGAGCGTCCCCGGGCCCCTGGGGGCCCCTGGCAGGCAGGCTTCAGGACGCCTCCCTCCCTCTCAGCATGGCCAGACCTCATGAAAGTCTGCCTGATCAAACTCGGAGAAAAACAACCATCGAACTTGGAGAAAAACGACCATCGGCAAGGGGCCAAGAGGCAGAAGTGTCCCCGGGCCCCTGGGGGCCCCTGGCGCGCAGGCCCCGGGATGCCTTCCCTCTCTCAGCATGACCAGACCTCATGGAAGTCTGCCTGATGAAACTCGGAGAAAAACGACCATCGAACCCTGATAAAAACGACCATCGACAAGGGGCCGAGAGGCAGAAGCATCCACGGGCCCCTGGGGGCCCCTCGCGGGCGGGCCCTGGGATGCATTCCCCCTCTCAGCATGGCCAGACCTCACTGAGGTATGCCTGATCAAACTCGGAGACAAACAACCATCGGCAAGGGGCTGAGAGGCAGGAGCGTCCCAGGGCCCCTGGGGGACCCTGGCAGGCCCTGGGATGCCTCCCCCCCTCTCAGCATGGCTGGACCTCCTGGAAGTCTACCTGATCAAACTCGGCGAAAAACAACCATCTAACTCGGAGAAAAACGACCATCGGCAAGGGGCCAGGAGGCAGAAGTGTCCCCGGGCCCCTGGGGGCCCCTGGCGGGCAGGCCCGGGACACCTTCCCCCTCTCTGCATGGCCAGACCTCACGGAGGTCTGTGCCTTATCAAACTCGGAGAAAAAGGACCATCGGCAAGGGGCTGACAGGCAGGAGCATCCCCGGGCCCCTGGGGGCCCCTGGCAGGCGGGCCCTGGGATGCCTTCCCCCTCTCAGCATGGCCAGACCTCATGGAAGTCTGCCTGATCAAACTCGGAGAAAAACGACCATCGAACCCTGATAAAAACGACCATCAACAATGGGCAGGAGTGTCCCTGGGCCCCTGGGGGCCCCTGGCGGGCGGGCCCCGGGACGCCTTCCCCCTCTCAGCATGGCCAGACCTCACGGAGGTATGCCTGATCAAACTCGGAGAAAAACAAATATCGAACTCGGAGAAAAACGACCATCGGCAAGGGGCTGAGAGGCTGAAGCGTCCCCGGGCCCCTGGGGGCCCCTGGCGGGAGGGCCCCGGGATGCCTCCCCCCTCTCAGCATGGCCAGACCTCATGGAAGTCTGCCTGATCAAACTCAGAGAAAAACGACCATCGGCAAGGGGCTGAGAGGCAGAAGCGTCCCCGGGCCCCTGGGGGCCCCTGGCAGGCGGGCCCGGGATGCCTTCCCCCTCTCAGCATGGCCGGACCTCACGGAGGTCTGTGCCTGATCAAACTCGGAGAAAAACGACCATCGGCAAGGGGCTGAGAGGCAGGAGCGTCCCCGGGCCCCTGGGGGCCCCTGGCGGGAGGGCCCCGGGATGCCTCTCCCCTCTCAGCATGGCCGGACCTCATGGAAGTCTGCCTGATCAAACTCGGAGAAAAACAACCATCGAACTTGGAGAAAAACGACCATCGGCAAGGGGCCAAGAGGCAGAAGCGTCCCCGGGCCCCTGGGGGCCCCTGGCGGGTGGGCCCCAGGAAACCTTACCCCCTTAGCATGGCCAGACCTCATGGAAGTCTGCCTGATGAAACTCGGAGAAAAACAACCATCGAACCCTGATAAAAACGACCATCGACAAGGGGCCGAGAGGCAGAAGCATCCACGGGCCCCTGGGGGCCCCTGGCGGGTGGGCCCCGGGACGCCTTACCCCTCTCAGCATGGCCAGACCTCACAGAGGTATGCCTGATCAAACTCGGAGACAAACGACCATCGGCAAAGGGCTGAGAGGCAGGAGCGTCCCCGGGCCCCTGGGGGACCCTGGCAGGCCCCGGGATGCCTCCCCCCCTCTCAGCATGGCCGGACCTCCTGGAAGTCTGCCTGATCAAACTCGGCGAAAAACAACCATCTAACTCAGAGAAAAACGACCATCGGCAGGGGGCCAAGAGGCAGAAGTGTCCCGGGGCCCCTGGGGGCCCCTGGCGGGCCGGCCCGGGACACCTTCCCCCTCTCAGCATGGCCAGACCTCACGGAGGTCTGTGCCTTATCAAACTCGGAGAAAAAGGACCATCGGCAAGGGGCTGACAGGCAGGAGCGTCCCCGGGCCCCTGGGGGCCCCTGGCGGGCGGGCCCCGGATGCCTTCCCCCTCTCAGCATGGCCAGACCTCATGGAAGTCTGCCTGATCAAACTCGGGAGAAAAACGACCATCGAACCTTGATAAAAACGACCATCAACAATGGGCAGGAGCGTCCCCGGGCCCCTGGGGGCCACTGGCGGGCGGGCCCCGGGACGCCTTTCCCCTCTCAGCATGGCCAGACCTCACGGAGGTATGCCTGATCAAACTCGGAGAAAAACAAATATCGAACTCGGAGAAAAACGACCATCGGCAAGGGGCTGAGAGGCTGAAGCGTCCCCGGGCCCCTGGGGGCCCCTGGCAGGCGGGCCCCGGGATGCCTCCCCCCTCCCAGCATGGCCAGACCTCATGGAAGTCTGCCTGATCAAACTCGGAGAAAAACGACCATCGAACTCGGAGAAAAACGACCATCGGCAAGGGGCTGAGAGGCAGAAGCGTCCCCGGGCCCCTGGGGGCCCCTGGGGGCTCCTGGCAGGCGGGCCCGGGATGCCTTCCCCCTCTCAGCATGGCCGGACCTCACGGAGGTCTGTGCCTGATCAAACTCGGAGAAAAAGGACCATCGGCAAGGGGCTGAGAGGCAGGAGCGTCCCCGGGCCCCTGGGGGCCCCTGGCAGGTGGGCCCCGGGACACCTTCCCCCTCAAACTTGGTGAAAAAGGACCATCGGCAAGGGGCTGAGAGGCAAGAGTGTCCCCAGGACACTGGGGGCCCCGGTGGGCAGGCTCCAGGGCTGCCTACCCCTGATTCAGAATCTCCGGAGGTCTGACTGACCCTCTCCCTAGTAATCCGGAGGAACATTACCCCCCTTTCTTGTAATCTGTGCACTCGAAGTCACACAGGGGACCCAAGGCACGAACGAGCCCGACCTCCTGGAGCCCTGGCTGGGATCCGGGAGGCGAATGGCACCTCATCGGGACTTCCAGGGAATTTCGGTCATCTGGTCGCCCCATTGGAAAGCATTGCGGGCGACCAGATGGCCGAGGCGAGAGGGGCGACCAGATGGCCGGGACCGAAATGACGCCAATCTGCCTGCCCCGGGCCTGCAGGGCTCTGGGGCTGCAGGGCTCATGGGCTCCGGGGCTGCAGGGCTCAGGGGCTCCAGGGCTGCAGGCATCCGGGGCTGCAGGGCTCCGGGGCTGCAGGGCTTCGGGGCTCCAGGGCTCCGGGGCTCCGGGGCTCCGGGGCTCCGGGGCTGCTGGGCTCCGGGGCTGCTGGGCTCCAGGGCTCGGGGGCTCCAGGGCAGGAGGGCTCCAGGGCTCCAAGGCTCCGGGGCTCCAGGGCCCGGGACCCATGGAGCCCGTCCCGGGTACTTTGCCACTCTGCGGCCCGGAGGAGGGAGCCCCGGATGCATGGAAGGTGTTGCCCGGGCCTCACCCATCTGGTCCACAGCAGGGAACCACCAGCCCCGGGAGGGTGTTTGGGCATACCCTTGCACCTACAAACCCGGAGGAAAATTACCCCCCTTTCTTGTAATCTGTGCACTCGAGGTGACAGAGGGGACCCAGGGCGCAAACGTGCCCGACCTCCTGGAGCCCTGGCTGGGATCCGGGAGGCGAATGGCACCTCATAGGGACTTCCAGGGAAGTCCGGCCATCTAGTCGCCCCATAGGAAAGCATTGCGGGCGACCAGATGGCCGAGGCGAGAGGGGCGACCAGATGGCCGGGACCGAAATGACGCCAATCTGCCTGCCCCGGGCCTGCAGGGCTCTGGGGCTGCAGGGCTCCGGGGGCTGCAGAGCTACAGGGCTCCGGGGCTGCAGGGCTCCGGGGCTTCAGTCCTCCCCGGGCCCTGATGGACCCTCTGTCTCGGGCGTCCCAGACCCCCCTGGCCGGCTCACAGGACGGAGGGGTATTCCCGCACCACCGGGCCATGCCGGATGGGGCTGAAGCCCCGGGCCCGGTCCCAGGCCCGGCTCCCGGACCCTAGGCCAGGCCTGGGAGAGCCTCCCCTGGGCTGCAGGGCTCCAGGGCTCCAGGGCTCAGGGGCTGCAGAGCTCTGTGGGCTGCAGGGCTTTGGGGCTGCCGGGCTCGGGGGCTCCAGGGCTGCAGGGCTCGGGGGCTCCGGGGCTGCAGGGCTCAGGGGCTCCGTGGCTGCAGGCATCCAGGGCTGCAGGGCTCGGGGGCTGCAGGGCTCCTCGGGGGCTCCAGGGCTCCCGGGCTTCGGGGCTGCAGGGCTCCGGGGCTCCAGGGCTCTAGGGCTCCAGGGATCCAGGGCTGCTGGGCTCCAGGGCTCGCAGGCTCCAGGGCAGCAGGGCTCCAGGGCTTGGAACCCATGGAGCCCGTCCCCGGTACTTTGCCACTATGCGGCCCGGAGGAGGGAGCCCCGGATGCATGGAAGGTGTTGCCCGGGCATCGCCCATCTGGTCCACAGCAGGGAACCACCAGCCCCGGGAGGGTGTTTGGGCATACCCTTGCACCTACTAATCCGGAGGAAAATTACCCCCCTTTCTTGTAATCTGTGCACTCGAGGTGACAGAGGGGACCCAGGGCGCAAACGTGCCCGACCTCCTGGAGCCCTGGCTGGGATCCGGGAGGCGAATGGCACCTCATAGGGACTTCCAGGGAAGTCCGGCCATCTAGTTGCCCCATAGGAAAGCATTGCGGGCGACCAGATGGCCGAGGCGAGAGGGGCGACCAGATGGCCGGGACCGAAATGACGCCAATCTGCCTGCAGGGCTCTGGGGCTGCAGGGCTCCTGGGGCTGCAGAGCTACAGGGCTCCAGGGGCTGCAGGGCTCCGGGGCTTCAGTCCTCCCCGGGCCCTGATGGACCCTCTGTCCCGGGCGCCCGGACTCCCCTGGCCGGCTCACAGGACGGAGGGGTATTCCCGCACCACCGGGCCATGCCGGATGGGGCTCAAGTCCCGTGCCCGGTCCCAGGCCCGGCTCCCGGACCCTAGGCCAGGCCCGGGAGAGCCTCCTCTGGGCTGCAGGGCTCCAGGGCTACAGGGCTCAGGGGCTGCAGAGCTCTGTGGGCTGCAGGGCTTTGGGGCTGCCGGGCTCGGGGGCTCCAGGGCTGCAGGGCTCGGGGGCTCCGGGGCTGCAGGGCTCAGGGGCTCCGTGGCTGCAGGCATCCAGGGCTGCAGGGCTCGGGGGCTGCAGGGCTCCTCGGGGGCTCCAGGGCTCCCGGGCTCCGGGGCTGCAGGGCTCCGGGGCTCCAGGGCTCTAGGGCTCCAGGGATCCAGGGCTGCTGGGCTCCAGGGCTCGCAGGCTCCAGGGCAGCAGGGCTCCAGGGCTTGGAACCCATGGAGCCCGTCCCCGGTACTTTGCCACTCTGCGGCCCGGAGGAGGGAGCCCCGGATGCATGGAAGGTGTTGCCCGGGCATCGCCCATCTGGTCCACAGCAGGGAACCACCAGCCCCGGGAGGGTGTTTGGGCATACTCTTGCACCTACTAATCCGGAGGAAAATTACCCCCCTTTCTTGTAATCCGTGCACTCGAGGTGACAGAGGGGACCCAGGGCGCAAACGTGCCCGACCTCCTGGAGCCCTGGCTGGGATCCGGGAGGCGAATGGCACCTCATAGGGACTTCCAGGGAAGTCCGGCCATCTAGTCGCCCCATAGGAAAGCATTGCGGGCAACCAGATGGCTGAGGCGAAAGGGGCGACCAGAAGGCCGGGACCAAAATGACGCCAATCGGCCTGCCCCGGGCCTGTAGGGCTCAGGAGCTGCAGGGCTCCGGGGCTCCGGGGCTGCAGGGCTCGGGGACTGCAGGGCTCCACGGCTCGGGGGGCTGCAGCGCTCCGGGGCTCCAGGGCTCCGGGGCTCCGGGGCTCCGGGGCTGAGGGGCTGAGGGGCTCCGGGGCTGCTGGGCTCCAGGGCTCGGGGGCTCCAGGGCAGGAGGGCTCCAGGGCTCCAAGGCTCCGGGGCTCCAGGGCCCGGGACCCATGGAGCCCGTCCCGGGTACTTTGCCACTCTGCGGCCCGGAGGAGGGAGCCCCGGATGCATGGAAGGTGTTGCCCGGGCATCGCCCATCTGGTCCACAGCAGGGAACCACCAGCCCCGGGAGGGTGTTTGGGCATACCCTTGCACCTACTAATCCGGAGGAAAATTACCCCCCTTTCTTGTAATCTGTGCACTCGAGGTGACAGAGGGGACCCAGGGCGCAAACGTGCCCAACCTCCTGGAGCCCTGGCTGGGATCCGGGAGGCGAATGGCACCTCATAGGGACTTCCAGGGAAGTCCGGCCATCTAGTCGCCCCATAGGAAAGCATTGCGGGCGACCAGATGGCCGAGGCGAGAGGGGCGACCAGATGGCCGGGACCGAAATGACGCCAATCTGCCTGCCCCGGGCCTGCAGGGCTCTGGGGCTGCAGGGCTCCGGGGGCTGCAGAGCTACAGGGCTCCGGGGCTGCAGGGCTCCGGGGCTTCAGTCCTCCCCGGGCCCTGATGGACCCTCTGTCCCGGGCGTCCCAGACCCCCCTGGCCGGCTCACAGGACGGAGGGGTATTCCCGCACCACCGGGCCATGCCGGATGGGGCTGAAGCCCCGGGCCCGGTCCCAGGCCCGGCTCCCGGACCCTAGGCCAGGCCTGGGAGAGCCTCCCCTGGGCTGCAGGGCTCCAGGGCTCCAGGGCTCAGGGGCTGCAGAGCTCTGTGGGCTGCAGGGCTTTGGGGCTGCCGGGCTCGGGGGCTCCAGGGCTGCAGGGCTCGGGGGCTCCGGGGCTGCAGGGCTCAGGGGCTCCGTGGCTGCAGGCATCCAGGGCTGCAGGGCTCGGGGGCTGCAGGGCTCCTCGGGGGCTCCAGGGCTCCCGGGCTCCGGGGCTGCAGGGCTCCGGGGCTCCAGGGCTCTAGGGCTCCAGGGATCCAGGGCTGCTGGGCTCCAGGGCTCGCAGGCTCCAGGGCAGCAGGGCTCCAGGGCTTGGAACCCATGGAGCCCGTCCCCGGTACTTTGCCACTCTGCGGCCCGGAGGAGGGAGCCCCGGATGCATGGAAGGTGTTGCCCGAGCATCGCCCATCTGGTCCACAGCAGGGAACCACCAGCCCCGGGAGGGTGTTTGGGCATACCCTTGCACCTACTAATCCGGAGGAAAATTACCCCCCTTTCTTGTAATCTGTGCGCTCGAGGTGACAGAGGGGACCCAGGGCGCAAACGTGCCCGACCTCCTGGAGCCCTGGCTGGGATCCGGGAGGCGAATGGCACCTCATAGGGACTTCCAGGGAAGTCCGGCCATCTAGTTGCCCCATATGAAAGCATTGCGGGCGACCAGATGGCCGAGGCGAGAGGGGCGACCAGATGGCCGGGACCGAAATGACGCCAATCTGCCTGCAGGGCTCTGGGGCTGCAGGGCTCCGGGGGCTGCAGAGCTACAGGGCTCCGGGGCTGCAGGGCTCCGGGGCTTCAGTCCTCCCCGGGCCCTGATGGACCCTCTGTCCCGGGCGCCCGGTCCCCCCTGGCCGGCTCACAGGACGGAGGGGTATTCCCGCACCACCGGGCCATGCCGGATGGGGCTCAAGCCCCGTGCCCGGTCCCAGGCCTGGCTCCCGGACCCTAGGCCAGGCCCGGGAGAGCCTCCTCTGGGCTGCAGGGCTCCAGGGCTACAGGGCTCGGGGGCTGCGAGCTCTGTAGGCTGCAGGGCTTCGGGGCTGCCGGGCTCGCGGGCTCCAGGGCTCCAGGGCTCGGGGGCTCCGGGGCTGCAGGGCTCAGGGGCTCCGTGGCTGCAGGCATCCGGGGCTGCAGGGCTCGGGGGCTGCAGGGCTCCTCGGGGGCTCCAGGGCTCCCGGGCTCCGGGGCTGCAGGGCTCCGGGGCTCCAGGGCTCTAGGGCTCCAGGGATCCAGGGCTGCTGGGCTCCAGGGCTCGGGGGCTCCAGGGCAGCAGGGCTCCAGGGCTTGGGACCCATGGAGCCCGTCCCGGGTACTTTGCCACTCTGCGGACCGGAGGAGGGAGCCCCTAATGCCTGGGAGGTGATGCCCGGGCATCGCTCATCTGGTCCCCAGCAGGGAACCACCAGCCCCGGGAGGGTGTTTGGGCATACCCTTGCACCTACTAATCCGGAGGAAAATTACCCCCCTTTCTTGTAATCCATGCACTCGAGGTGACAGAGGGGACCCAGGGCACAAACGTGCCCGACCTCCTGGAGCCCTGGCTGGAATCCGGGAGGCGAATGGCACCTCATAGGGACTTCCAGGGAAGTCCGGCCATCTAGTCGCCCCATAGGAAAGCATTGCGGGCGACCAGATGGCCGAGGCGAGAGGGGCGACCCGATTGCCGGGACCGAAATGACACCAATCTGCCTGCCCCGGGCCTGTAGGGCTCAGGAGCTGCAGGGCTCCGGGGCTCTGGGGCTCCGGGGCTCTGGGGCTCCGGGGCTGCAGGGCAAGGGGACTGCAGGGCTCCACAGCTTGGGGGGCTGCAGGGCTCCGGGGCTGCAGGGCTCGGGTTCTCCAGGGCTCCAGGGCTCCAGGGCTCCAGGGCTGCAGGGCTCCGGGGCTGCTGGGCTCCAGGGCTCCGGGGCGGCTGGGCTCCGGGGCTCCAGGGCCTGGGACCCATGGAACCCGTTCCGGGTACTTTGCCACACTGCGGCCCGGAGGAGGGAGCCCCGGATGCCTGGGAGGTGTTGCCCGGGCATCGCCCATCTGGTCCCCAGCAGGAAACCACCAGCCCCGGGAGGGTGTTTGGGCATACCCTTGCACCTACTAATCCGGAGGAAAATTACCCCCCTTTCTTGTAATCCGTGCACTCGAGGTGACAGAGGGGACCCAGGGCGCAAAAGTGCCCGACCTCCTGGAGCCCTAGCTGGGATCCGGGAGGCAAATGGCACCTCATAGGGACTTCCAGGGACGTCCGGCCATCTAGTCACCCCATAGGAAAGCATTGCGGGCGACCAGATGGCCGAGGCGAGAGGGGCGACCAGATGGCCGGGACCGAAATAACACCAATCTGCCTGCCCCAGGCCTGCAGGGCTCTGGGGCTGCAGAGCTACAGGGCTCCAGAGCTGCAGGGCTCCGGGGCTTCAGGCCTCCCCGGGCCCTGATGGACCCTCTGTCCCGGGCGCCCGGACCCCCCTGGCCGGCTCACAGGACGGAGGGGTATTCCCGCACCACCGGGCCATGCCGGATGGGGCTCAAGCCCCGTGCCCGGTCCCAGGCCCGGCTCCCGGACCCTAGGCCAGGCCCGGGAGAGCCTCCTCTGGGCTGCAGGGCTCTAGGGCTACAGGGATCAGGGGCTGCAGAGCTCTGTGGGCTGCAGGGCTTTGGGGCTGCCGGGCTCGGGGGCTCCAGGGCTGCAGGGCTCGGGGGCTCCGGGGCTGCAGGGCTCAGGGGCTCCGTGGCTGCAGGCATCCAGGGCTGCAGGGCTCGGGGGCTGCAGGGCTCCTCGGGGGCTCCAGGGCTCCCGGGCTCCGGGGCTGCAGGGCTCCGGGGCTCCAGGGCTCTAGGGCTCCAGGGATCCAGGGCTGCTGGGCTCCAGGGCTCGCAGGCTCCAGGGCAGCAGGGCTCCAGGGCTTGGAACCCATGGAGCCCGTCCCCGGTACTTTGCCACTCTGCGGCCCGGAGGAGGGAGCCCCGGATGCATGGAAGGTGTTGCCCGGGCATCGCCCATCTGGTCCACAGCAGGGAACCACCAGCCCCGGGAGGGTGTTTGGGCATACTCTTGCACCTACTAATCCGGAGGAAAATTACCCCCCTTTCTTGTAATCCGTGCACTCGAGGTGACAGAGGGGACCCAGGGCGCAAACGTGCCCGACCTCCTGGAGCCCTGGCTGGGATCCGGGAGGCGAATGGCACCTCATAGGGACTTCCAGGGAAGTCCGGCCATCTAGTCGCCCCATAGGAAAGCATTGCGGGCAACCAGATGGCTGAGGCGAAAGGGGCGACCAAAAGGCCGGGACCAAAATGACGCCAATCGGCCTGCCCCGGGCCTGTAGGGCTCAGGAGCTGCAGGGCTCCGGGGCTCCGGGGCTGCAGGGCTCGGGGACTGCAGGGCTCCACGGCTCGGGGGGCTGCAGCGCTCCGGGGCTCCAGGGCTCCGGGGCTCCGGGGCTCCGGGGCTGAGGGGCTCCGGGGCTGCTGGGCTCCAGGGCTCGGGGGCTCCAGGGCAGGAGGGCTCCAGGGCTCCAAGGCTCCGGGGCTCCAGGGCCCGGGACCCATGGAGCCCGTCCCGGGTACTTTGCCACTCTGCGGCCCGGAGGAGGGAGCCCCGGATGCATGGAAGGTGTTGCCCGGGCATCGCCCATCTGGTCCACAGCAGGGAACCACCAGCCCCGGGAGGGTGTTTGGGCATACCCTTGCACCTACTAATCCGGAGGAAAATTACCCCCCTTTCTTGTAATCTGTGCACTCGAGGTGACAGAGGGGACCCAGGGCGCAAACGTGCCCAACCTCCTGGAGCCCTGGCTGGGATCCGGGAGGCGAATGGCACCTCATAGGGACTTCCAGGGAAGTCCGGCCATCTAGTCGCCCCATAGGAAAGCATTGCGGGCGACCAGATGGCCGAGGCGAGAGGGGCGACCAGATGGCCGGGACCGAAATGACGCCAATCTGCCTGCCCCGGGCCCTGGGGCTGCAGGGCTCCGGGGGCGGCAGAGCTACAGGGCTCCGGGGCTGCAGGGCTCCGGGGCTTCAGTCCTCCCCGGGCCCTGATGGACCCTCTGTCCCGGGCGCCCGGTCCCCCCTGGCCGGCTCACAGGACGGAGGGGTATTCCCGCACCACCGGGCCATGCCGGATGGGGCTCAAGCCCCGTGCCCGGTCCCAGGCCTGGCTCCCGGACCCTAGGCCAGGCCCGGGAGAGCCTCCTCTGGGCTGCAGGGCTCCAGGGCTACAGGGCTCGGGGGCTGCGAGCTCTGTAGGCTGCAGGGCTTCGGGGCTGCCGGGCTCGCGGGCTCCAGGGCTCCAGGGCTCGGGGGCTCCGGGGCTGCAGGGCTCAGGGGCTCCGTGGCTGCAGGCATCCGGGGCTGCAGGGCTCGGGGGCTGCAGGGCTCCTCGGGGGCTCCAGGGCTCCCGGGCTCCGGGGCTGCAGGGCTCCGGGGCTCCAGGGCTCTAGGGCTCCAGGGATCCAGGGCTGCTGGGCTCCAGGGCTCGGGGGCTCCAGGGCAGCAGGGCTCCAGGGCTTGGGACCCATGGAGCCCGTCCCGGGTACTTTGCCACTCTGCGGACCGTAGGAGGGAGCCCCTAATGCCTGGGAGGTGATGCCCGGGCATCGCTCATCTGGTCCCCAGCAGGGAACCACCAGCCCCGGGAGGGTGTTTGGGCATACCCTTGCACCTACTAATCCGGAGGAAAATTACCCCCCTTTCTTGTAATCCATGCACTCGAGGTGACAGAGGGGACCCAGGGCACAAACGTGCCCGACCTCCTGGAGCCCTGGCTGGAATCCGGGAGGCGAATGGCACCTCATAGGGACTTCCAGGGAAGTCCGGCCATCTAGTCGCCCCATAGGAAAGCATTGCGGGCGACCAGATGGCCGAGGCGAGAGGGGCGACCCGATTGCCGGGACCGAAATGACACCAATCTGCCTGCCCCGGGCCTGTAGGGCTCAGGAGCTGCAGGGCTCCGGGGCTCTGGGGCTCCGGGGCTCTGGGGCTCCGGGGCTGCAGGGCAAGGGGACTGCAGGGCTCCACAGCTTGGGGGGCTGCAGGGCTCCGGGGCTGCAGGGCTCAGGTTCTCCAGGGCTCCAGGGCTCCAGGGCTCCAGGGCTGCAGGGCTCCGGGGCTGCTGGGCTCCAGGGCTCCGGGGCGGCTGGGCTCCGGGGCTCCAGGGCCTGGGACCCATGGAACCCGTTCCGGGTACTTTGCCACACTGCGGCCCGGAGGAGGGAGCCCCGGATGCCTGGGAGGTGTTGCCCGGGCATCGCCCATCTGGTCCCCAGCAGGAAACCACCAGCCCCGGGAGGGTGTTTGGGCATACCCTTGCACCTACTAATCCGGAGGAAAATTACCCCCCTTTCTTGTAATCCGTGCACTCGAGGTGACAGAGGGGACCCAGGGCGCAAAAGTGCCCGACCTCCTGGAGCCCTAGCTGGGATCCGGGAGGCAAATGGCACCTCATAGGGACTTCCAGGGACGTCCGGCCATCTAGTCACCCCATAGGAAAGCATTGCGGGCGACCAGATGGCCGAGGCGAGAGGGGCGACCAGATGGCCGGGACCGAAATAACACCAATCTGCCTGCCCCAGGCCTGCAGGGCTCTGGGGCTGCAGGGCTCTGGGGCTGCAGAGCTACAGGGCTCCAGGGCTGCAGGGCTCCTGGGCTTCAGGCCTCCCCGGGCCCTGATGGACCCTCTGGGCGCCCTTGACCCCCCCCGGCCGGCTCGCAGGATGGAGGGTTATTCCCGCACCACCGGGCCCTGCTGGACGGGGCTCAAGCCCCGGGCCCGGTCCCTGGCCCGGCTCCCGGACCCTAGGCCAGGCCCGGGAGAGCCTCCCCTAGGCTGCAGGGCTACAGGGCTACAGGGCTCGGGGGCTGCAGGGCTCCATGGACTGCAGGACTTCGGGGCTGCCGGGCATGGGGGCTCCAGGGCTGCAGGGCTCGGGGGCTCCGGGGCTGCAGGGCTCAGGGGCTCCCGGGCTGCAGGCATCCGGGGCTGCAGGGCTCGGGGGCTGCAGGGCTCCTCGGGGGCTCCACAGCTCCCGGGCTCTGGGGCTGCAGGTCTCCAGGGCTGCAGGGCTCCGGGGGGGCTCCAGGGGCTGTAGGGCTCCAGGGGCTCCAGGGCTGCAGGGCTCCAGGGCTGCAGGGCTGCAGGGCTCCATGGGGACTACAGGGCTCCAGGGGCTGTAGGGCTCCGGGGGCTCCAGGACGGAGGGGTATTCCCGCACCACTGGGCCCTGCCGGATGGGGCTCAAGCCGCGGGCCCGCTCCCGGTCTCTGCTTCTGAAACCCTAGCCAGGCTGGGGAAAGAGCCGCCCTTGCCTCTGATGAACGCCTGGAACCTCGGCCGGCTTGCAGGACGGGGAAGCTCCAGCAAACCCATGGCTGGCCGGACGGAGCTCAAGCCCCGGGCCCGCTCCCGGTCTCTGCTTCCGAAACCCTAGCCCGGCCGGGGAGAGCCTCCCTTGGCCCTGATGAACGCCCGGAACCTCAGCCGGCTTGCGGGACGGGGAGGCTCCAGCAACCCCATGGCCTACCGGACGGAGCTCAAGCCCCGGGCCCAGTCCCTGCTTCCAAAACCCTAGCCAGCCCGGGGAGAGCCTCCCTTGGCCCCATAAATGCCCGGAACCTCGGCCGGCTTGCAGGACGGAGCTCAGGCCCCAGGCCTCAGGCCCAGACTACCAACACTAGCCGGGCCCGGGGAGAGCCTCCCGGTAGATCCCCCTGTCCCCAGCACCTGGACCCTGGGCCGGAACCAAGGAGGGTTAAGCCCAGGACACGTCCTCTCCCCGACGGCCTGCCCGGGAGCCCATTTTTGTCGACTATTAAGCCCCCACGTAGTGGGGGCTTACAGAACTTTGGGAAAGGACAAAAGTTGGAGTTAGCCCGTCCGCCAGCCTGCAGGGCCATCTGGTCACCCAGCCCGCAGGGCCATCTGGTCACGCAGCCAGGCGACCAGATGACCCGGGACGACCCAGCGCCCGGATGGCCTGGGAGGGTGCCGTACCCAGTCGCCCTTGCAGTCCAGCGAGGGTGGCCAGGCGCTGCTGCTTGCCTCCCTGCTCGACTTGCCCATTCAGCAGTGGGAAGGGGAGGCCCGCCGGCGGCGGCCCAGGCCATCTGGTCACCCTGCCGACCCGCAAGGGAAGGTGTGGCCCCCAT
This sequence comes from Lissotriton vulgaris, assembly GCF_964263255.1. Classification (NCBI taxonomy): domain Eukaryota; kingdom Metazoa; phylum Chordata; class Amphibia; order Caudata; family Salamandridae; genus Lissotriton; species Lissotriton vulgaris. Next base: position 626,354,125 of record NC_141699.1, read on the forward strand.
CCCCGCACCCCGGTGGGGCAGGGAGGGGAGGGAGAGGCCCCCGTGCCAGAGGGCATGTGGTGGAGGCAGCCTCCCGCAGGCCCGTGTTACCCCCTCCACATCCATCCCGCCGGCCAGGCGGCAGAGGGACCCACCCCTGGGTGTGGTGGAGGGAGGCTTCTGCGGGCGCCCACGCACGGAAAGAGACAAAAGCTTGGCTCAGAGGATGACTTTCAATAGATCGCAGCGAGGTAGCTGCTCTGCTACTTACGAAACCCTGACCCAGAATCAGGTTGTCTACGAATGATTTAGCACTGGGTGCCCCACGAACATGGGCCTGATCAAACTCAGAGGAAAAGGACCATCGGCAAGGGGCTGAGAGGCAGGAGCGTCCCGGGCCCCTGAGGGGCCCTGGCGGGCAGGCCCCGGGATGCCTTCCCCCTCTCAGCATGGCCAGACCTCATGGAAGTCTGCCTGATCAAACTCGGTGAAAAATGACCATCGAACCCTGATAAAAACAACCATCGACAATGGGCCGAGAGGCAGAAGCATCCACGGGCCCCTGGGGGCCCCTAGCGGGTGGGTACTGGGACGCCTTCCCCCTCTCAGCATGGCCAGACCTCACGGAGGTATGCCTGATCAAACTCTGAGGAAAACGACCATCGGCAAGGGGCTGAGAGGCAGGAGCATCCCCGGGCCCCTGGGGGCCCCTGGCAGGCAGGCTCCAGGACGCCTCCCTCCCTCTCAGCATGGCCAGACCTCATGAAAGTCTGCCTGATCAAACTCGGAGAAAAACAACCATCGAACTTGGAGAAAAACGACCATCGGCAAGGGGCCAAGAGGCAGAAGTGTCCCCGGGCCCCTGGGGGCCCCTGTCGGGCAGGCCCCGGGATGCCTTCCCTCTCTCAGCATGACCAGACCTCATGGAAGTCTGCCTGATGAAACTCGGAGAAAAACGACCATCGAACCCTGATAAAAACGACCATCGACAAGGGGCCGAGAGGCAGAAGCATCCACGGGCCCCTGGGGGCCCCTGGCGGGCGGGCCCCGGGATCCATTCCCCCTCTCAGCATGACCAGACCTCACTGAGGTATGCCTGATCAAACTCGGAGACAAACAACCATCGGCAAGGGGCTGAGAGGCAGGAGCGTCCCAGGGCCCCTGGGGGACCCTGGCAGGCCCTGGGATGCCTCCCCCCCTCTCAGCATGGCTGGACCTCCTGGAAGTCTACCTGATCAAACTCGGCGAAAAACAACCATCTAACTCGGAGAAAAACGACCATCGGCAAAGGGCCAGGAGGCAGAAGTGTCCCCGGGCCCCTGGGGGCCCCTGGCGGGCAGGCCCGGGACACCTTCCCCCTCTCTGCATGGCCAGACCTCACGGAGGTCTGTGCCTTATCAAACTCGGAGAAAAAGGACCATCGGCAAGGGGCTGACAGGCAGGAGCGTCCCCGGGCCCCTGGGGGCCCCTGGCAGGCGGGCCCTGGGATGCCTTCCCCCTCTCAGCATGGCCAGACCTCATGGAAGTCTGCCTGATCAAACTCGGAGAAAAACGACCATCGAACCCTGATAAAAACGACCATCAACAATGGGCAGGAGTGTCCCTGGGCCCCTGGGGGCCCCTGGCGGGCGGGCCCCGGGACGCCTTCCCCCTCTCAGCATGGCCAGACCTCACGGAGGTATGCCTGATCAAACTCGGAGAAAAACAAATATCGAACTCGGAGAAAAACGACCATCGGCAAGGGGCTGAGAGGCTGAAGCGTCCCCGGGCCCCTGGGGGCCCCTGGCGGGAGGGCCCCGGGATGCCTCCCCCCTCTCAGCATGGCCAGACCTCATGGAAGTCTGCCTGATCAAACTCGGAGAAAAACGACCATCGGCAAGGGGCTGAGAGGCAGAAGCGTCCCCGGGCCCCTGGGGGCCCCTGGCAGGCGGGCCCGGGATGCCTTCCCCCTCTCAGCATGGCCGGACCTCACGGAGGTCTGTGCCTGATCAAACTCGGAGAAAAACGACCATCGGCAAGGGGCTGAGAGGCAGGAGCGTCCCCGGGCCCCTGGGGGCCCCTGGCGGGAGGGCCCCGGGATGCCTCTCCCCTCTCAGCATGGCCGGACCTCATGGAAGTCTGCCTGATCAAACTCGGAGAAAAACAACCATCGAACTTGGAGAAAATTGACCATCGGCAAGGGGCCAAGAGGCAGAAGCGTCCCCGGGCCCCTGGGGGCCCCTGGCGGGTGGGCCCCAGGAAACCTTTCCCCCTTAGCATGGCCAGACCTCATGGAAGTCTGCCTGATGAAACTCGGAGAAAAACAACCATCGAACCCTGATAAAAACGACCATCGACAAGGGGCCGAGAGGCAGAAGCATCCACGGGCCCCTGGGGGCCCCTGGCGGGTGGGCCCCGGGACGCCTTACCCCTCTCAGCATGGCCAGACCTCACAGAGGTATGCCTGATCAAACTCGGAGACAAACGACCATCGGCAAGGGGCTGAGAGGCAGGAGCGTCCCCGGGCCCCTGGGGGACCCTGGCAGGCCCCGGGATGCCTCCCCCCCTCTCAGCATGGCCGGACCTCCTGGAAGTCTGCCTGATCAAACTCGGCGAAAAACAACCATCTAACTCAGAGAAAAACGACCATCGGCAAGGGGCCAAGAGGCAGAAGTGTCCCGGGGCCCCTGGGGGCCCCTGGCGGGCCGGCCCGGGACACCTTCCCCCTCTCAGCATGGCCAGACCTCACGGAGGTCTGTGCCTTATCAAACTCGGAGAAAAAGGACCAACGGCAAGGGGCTGACAGGCAGGAGCGTCCCCGGGCCCCTGGGGGCCCCTGGCGGGCGGGCCCTGGGATGCCTTCCCCCTCTCAGCATGGCCAGACCTCATGGAAGTCTGCCTGATCAAACTCAGAGAAAAACGACCATCGAACCTTGATAAAAACGACCATCAACAATGGGCAGGAGCGTCCCCGGGCCCCTGGGGGCCACTGGCGGGCGGGCCCCGGGACGCCTTTCCCCTCTCAGCATGGCCAGACCTCACGGAGGTATGCCTGATCAAACTCGGAGAAAAACAAATATCGAACTCGGAGAAAAACGACCATCGGCAAGGGGCTGAGAGGCTGAAGCGTCCCCGGGCCCCTGGGGGCCCCTGGCAGGCAGGCCCCGGGATGCCTCCCCCCTCCCAGCATGGCCAGACCTCATGGAAGTCTGCCTGATCAAACTCGGAGAAAAACGACCATCGAACTCGGAGAAAAACGACCATCGGCAAGGGGCTGAGAGGCAGAAGCGTCCCCGGGCCCCTGGGGGCCCCTGGGGGCTCCTGGCAGGCGGGCCCGGGATGCCTTCCCCCTCTCAGCATGGCCGGACCTCACGGAGGTCTGTGCCTGATCAAACTTGGAGAAAAAGGACCATCGGCAAGGGGCTGAGAGGCAGGAGCGTCCCCGGGCCCCTGGGGGCCCCTGGCAGGTGGGCCCCGGGACACCTTCCCCCTCAAACTTGGTGAAAAAGGACCATCGGCAAGGGGCTGAGAGGCAAGAGTGTCCCCAGGACACTGGGGGCCCCGGTGGGCAGGCTCCAGGGCTGCCTACCCCTGATTCAGAATCTCCGGAGGTCTGACTGACCCTCTCCCTAGTAATCCGGAGGAACATTACCCCCCTTTCTTGTAATCTGTGCACTCGAAGTCACACAGGGGACCCAAGGCACGAACGAGCCCGACCTCCTGGAGCCCTGGCTGGGATCCGGGAGGCGAATGGCACCTCATCGGGACTTCCAGGGAAGTTCGGTCATCTGGTCGCCCCATTGGAAAGCATTGCGGGCGACCAGATGGCCGAGGCGAGAGGGGCGACCAGATGGCCGGGACCGAAATGACGCCAATCTGCCTGCCCCGGGCCTGCAGTGCTCTGGGGCTGCAGGGCTCATGGGCTCCGGGGCTGCAGGGCTCAGGGGCTCCAGGGCTGCAGGCATCCGGGGCTGCAGGGCTCCGGGGCTGCAGGGCTCCGGGGCTCCAGGGCTCTAGGACTCCAGGGCTCCAGGTCTCCAGGGCTGCAGGGCTCCGGGGGCTGCTGGGCTCCAGGGCTCGGGGGCTCCAGGGTAGCAGGGCTCCAGGGGTCGGGACCCATGGAGCCCGTCCCGGGTACTTTGCCACTCTGCGGCCCAGAGGAGGGAGCCCCGGATGCCTGGGAGGTGTTGCCCGGGCATCGCCCATCTGGTCCCCAGCAGGGAACCACCAGCCCCGGGATGGTGTTTGGGCAAACCCTTGCACCTACTAATCCGGAGGAAAATTACCCCCCTTTCTTGTAATCCGTGCACTCGAGGTGACAGAGGGGACCCAGGGCGCAAACGTGCCCGACCTCCTGGAGCCCTGGCTGGGATCCGGGAGGCGAATGGCACCTCATAGGGACTTCCAGGGAAGTCCGGCCATCTAGTCGCCCCATAGGAAAGCATTGCGGGCAACCAGATGGCTGAGGCGAAAGGGGCGACCAGATGGCCGGGACCAAAATGACGCCAATCGGCCTGCCCCGGGCCTGTAGGGCTCAGGAGCTGCAGGGCTCCGGGGCTCCGGGGCTGCAGGGCTCGGGGACTGCAGGGCTCCACGGCTCGGGGGGCTGCAGCGCTCCGGGGCTCCAGGGCTCCGGGGCTCCGGGGCTCCGGGGCTCCGGGGCTGCTGGGCTCCGGGGCTGCTGGGCTCCAGGGCTTGGGGGCTCCAGGGCAGGAGGGCTCCAGGGCTCCAAGGCTCCGGGGCTCCAGGGCCCGGGACCCATGGAGCCCGTCCCGGGTACTTTGCCACTCTGCGGCCCGGAGGAGGGAGCCCCGGATGCATGGAAGGTGTTGCCCGGGCCTCGCCCATCTGGTCCACAGCAGGGAACCACCAGCCCCGGGAGGGTGTTTGGGCATACCCTTGCACCTACAAACCCGGAGGAAAATTACCCCCCTTTCTTGTAATCTGTGCACTCGAGGTGACAGAGGGGACCCAGGGCGCAAACGTGCCCGAACTCCTGGAGCCCTGGCTGGGATCCGGGAGGCGAATGGAACCTCATAGGGACTTCCAGGGAAGTCCGGCCATCTAGTCGCCCCATAGGAAAGCATTGCGGGAGACCAGATGGCCGAGGCGAGAGGGGCGACCAGATGGCCGGGACCGAAATGACGCCAATCTGCCTGCCCCGGGCCTGCAGGGCTCTGGGGCTGCAGGGCTCCGGGGGCTGCAGAGCTACAGGGCTCCGGGGCTGCAGGGCTCCGGGGCTTCAGTCCTCCCCGGGCCCTGATGGACCCTCTGTCCCGGGCGCCCCAGACCCCCCTGGCCAGCTCACAGGACGGAGGGGTATTCCAGCACCACCGGGCCATGCCGGATGGGGCTGAAGCCCCGGGCCCGGTCCCAGGCCCGGCTCCCGGACCCTAGGCCAGGCCTGGGAGAGCCTCCCCTGGGCTGCAGGGCTCCAGGGCTCCAGGGCTCAGGGGCTGCAGAGCTCTGTGGGCTGCAGGGCTTTGGGGCTGCCGGGCTCGGGGGCTCCAGGGCTGCAGGGCTCGGGGGCTCCGGGGCTGCAGGGCTCAGGGGCTCCGTGGCTGCAGGCATCCAGGGCTGCAGGGCTCGGGGGCTGCAGGGCTCCTCGGGGGCTCCAGGGCTCCCGGGCTCCGGGGCTGCAGGGCTCCGGGGCTCCAGGGCTCTAGGGCTCCAGGGATCCAGGGCTGCTGGGCTCCAGGGCTCGCAGGCTCCAGGGCAGCAGGGCTCCAGGGCTTGGAACCCATGGAGCCCGTCCCCGGTACTTTGCCACTCTGCGGCCCGGAGGAGGGAGCCCCGGATGCATGGAAGGTGTTGCCCGGGCATCGCCCATCTGGTCCACAGCAGGGAACCACCAGCCCCGGGAGGGTGTTTGGGCATACTCTTGCACCTACTAATCCGGAGGAAAATTACCCCCCTTTCTTGTAATCCGTGCACTCGAGGTGACAGAGGGGACCCAGGGCGCAAACGTGCCCGACCTCCTGGAGCCCTGGCTGGGATCCGGGAGGCGAATGGCACCTCATAGGGACTTCCAGGGAAGTCCGGCCATCTAGTCGCCCCATAGGAAAGCATTTCGGGCAACCAGATGGCTGAGGCGAAAGGGGCGACCAGAAGGCCGGGACCAAAATGACGCCAATCGGCCTGCCCCGGGCCTGTAGGGCTCAGGAGCTGCAGGGCTCCGGGGCTCCGGGGCTCAGGAGCTGCAGGGCTCCGGGGCTCCGGGGCTGCAGGGCTCGGGGACTGCAGGGCTCCACGGCTCGGGGGGCTGCAGCGCTCCGGGGCTCCAGGGCTCCGGGGCTCCGGGGCTGAGGGGCTCCGGGGCTACTGGGCTCCAGGGCTCGGGGGCTCCAGGGCAGGAGGGCTCCAGGGCTCCAAGGCTCCGGGGCTCCAGGGCCCGGGACCCATGGAGCCCGTCCCGGGTACTTTGCCACTCTGCGGCCCGGAGGAGGGAGCCCCGGATGCATGGAAGGTGTTGCCCGGGCATCGCCCATCTGGTCCACAGCAGGGAACCACCAGCCCCGGGAGGGTGTTTGGGCATACCCTTGCACCTACTAATCCGGAGGAAAATTACCCCCCTTTCTTGTAATCTGTGCACTCGAGGTGACAGAGGGGACCCAGGGCGCAAACGTGCCCAACCTCCTGGAGCCCTGGCTGGGATCCGGGAGGCGAATGGCACCTCATAGGGACTTCCAGGGAAGTCCGGCCATCTAGTCGCCCCATAGGAAAGCATTGCGGGCGACCAGATGGCCGAGGCGAGAGGGGCGACCAGATGGCCGGGACCGAAATGACGCCAATCTGCCTGCCCCGGGCCTGCAGGGCTCTGGGGCTGCAGGGCTCCGGGGGCTGCAGAGCTACAGGGCTCCGGGGCTGCAGGGCTCCGGGGCTTCAGTCCTCCCCGGGCCCTGATGGACCCTCTGTCTCGGGCGTCCCAGACCCCCCTGGCCGGCTCACAGGACGGAGGGGTATTCCCGCACCACCGGGCCATGCCGGATGGGGCTGAAGCCCCGGGCCCGGTCCCAGGCCCGGCTCCCGGACCCTAGGCCAGGCCTGGGAGAGCCTCCCCTGGGCTGCAGGGCTCCAGGGCTCCAGGGCTCAGGGGCTGCAGAGCTCTGTGGGCTGCAGGGCTTTGGGGCTGCCGGGCTCGGGGGCTCCAGGGCTGCAGGGCTCGGGGGCTCCGGGGCTGCAGGGCTCAGGGGCTCCGTGGCTGCAGGCATCCAGGGCTGCAGGGCTCGGGGGCTGCAGGGCTCCTCGGGGGCTCCAGGGCTCCCGGGCTCCGGGGCTGCAGGGCTCCGGGGCTCCAGGGCTCTAGGGCTCCAGGGATCCAGGGCTGCTGGGCTCCAGGGCTCGCAGGCTCCAGGGCAGCAGGGCTCCAGGGCTTGGAACCCATGGAGCCCGTCCCCGGTACTTTGCCACTCTGCGGCCCGGAGGAGGGAGCCCCGGATGCATGGAAGGTGTTGCCCGGGCATCGCCCATCTGGTCCACAGCAGGGAACCACCAGCCCCGGGAGGGTGTTTGGGCATACCCTTGCACCTACTAATCCGGAGGAAAATTACCCCCCTTTCTTGTAATCTGTGCACTCGAGGTGACAGAGGGGACCCAGGGCGCAAACGTGCCCGACCTCCTGGAGCCCTGGCTGGGATCCGGGAGGCGAATGGCACCTCATAGGGACTTCCAGGGAAGTCCGGCCATCTAGTTGCCCCATAGGAAAGCATTGCGGGCGACCAGATGGCCGAGGCGAGAGGGGCGACCAGATGGCCGGGACCGAAATGACGCCAATCTGCCTGCAGGGCTCTGGGGCTGCAGGGCTCCGGGGGCTGCAGAGCTACAGGGCTCCGGGGCTGCAGGGCTCCGGGGCTTCAGTCCTCCCCGGGCCCTGATGGACCCTCTGTCCCGGGCGCCCGGACCCCCCTGGCCGGCTCACAGGACGGAGGGGTATTCCCGCACCACCGGGCCATGCCGGATGGGGCTCAAGCCCCGTGCCCGGTCCCAGGCCCGGCTCCCGGACCCTAGGCCAGGCCCGGGAGAGCCTCCTCTGGGCTGCAGGGCTCCAGGGCTACAGGGCTCAGGGGCTGCAGAGCTCTGTGGGCTGCAGGGCTTTGGGGCTGCCGGGCTCGGGGGCTCCAGGGCTGCAGGGCTCGGGGGCTCCGGGGCTGCAGGGCTCAGGGGCTCCGTGGCTGCAGGCATCCAGGGCTGCAGGGCTCGGGGGCTGCAGGGCTCCTCGGGGGCTCCAGGGCTCCCGGGCTCCGGGGCTGCAGGGCTCCGGGGCTCCAGGGCTCTAGGGCTCCAGGGATCCAGGGCTGCTGGGCTCCAGGGCTCGGGGGCTCCAGGGCAGCAGGGCTCCAGGGCTTGGGACCCATGGAGCCCGTCCCGGGTACTTTGCCACTCTGCGGACCGGAGGAGGGAGCCCCTAATGCCTGGGAGGTGTTGCCCGGGCATCGCTCATCTGGTCCCCAGCAGGGAACCACCAGCCCCGGGAGGGTGTTTGGGCATACCCTTGCACCTACTAATACGGAGGAAAATTACCCCCCTTTCTTGTAATCCATGCACTCGAGGTGACAGAGGGGACCCAGGGCACAAATGTGCCCGACCTCCTGGAGCCCTGGCTGGAATCCGGGAGGCGAATGGCACCTCATAGGGACTTCCAGGGAAGTCCGGCCATCTAGTCGCCCCATAGGAAAGCATTGCGGGCGACCAGATGGCCGAGGCGAGAGGGGCGACCCGATTGCCGGGACTGAAATGACACCAATCTGCCTGCCCCGGGCCTGTAGGGCTCAGGAGCTGCAGGGCTCCGGGGCTCTGGGGCTCCGGGGCTGCAGGGCAAGAGGCAAGGGGACTGCAGGGCTCCACAGCTTGGGGGGCTGCAGGGCTCCGGGGCTGCAGGGCTCGGGTTCTCCAGGGCTCCAGGGCTCCAGGGCTCCAGGGCTGCAGGGCTCCGGGGCTGCTGGGCTCCAGGGCTCCGGGGCGGCTGGGCTCCGGGGCTCCAGGGCCTGGGACCCATGGAACCCGTTCCGGGTACTTTGCCACACTGCGGCCCGGAGGAGGGAGCCCCGGATGCCTGGGAGGTGTTGCCCGGGCATCGCCCATCTGGTCCCCAGCAGGAAACCACCAGCCCCGGGAGGGTGTTTGGGCATACCCTTGCACCTACTAATCCGGAGGAAAATTACCCCCCTTTCTTGTAATCCGTGCACTCGAGGTGACAGAGGGGACCCAGGGCGCAAAAGTGCCCGACCTCCTGGAGCCCTGGCTGGGATCCGGGAGGCAAATGGCACCTCATAGGGACTTCCAGGGACGTCCGGCCATCTAGTCACCCCATAGGAAAGCATTGCGGGCGACAAGATGGCCGAGGCGAGAGGGTCGACCAGATGGCCGGGACCGAAATAACACCAATCTGCCTGCCCCAGGCCTGCAGGGCTCTGGGGCTGCAGGGCTCCGGGGGCTGCAGAGCTACAGGGCTCCAGGGCTGCAGGGCTCCGGGGCTTCAGGCCTCCCCGGGCCCTGATGGACCCTCTGTCCCGGGCGCCCTTGACCCCCCCCGGCCGGCTCGCAGGATGGAGGGTTATTCCCGCACCACCGGGCCCTGCTGGACGGGGCTCAAGCCCCGGGCCCGGTCCCTGGCCCAGCTCCCGGACCCTAGGCCAGGCCCGGGAGAGCCTCCCCTAGGCTGCAGGGCTACAGGGCTACAGGGCTCGGGGGCTGCAGGGCTCCATGGACTGCAGGACTTCGGGGCTGCCGGGCATGGGGGCTCCTGGGCTGCAGGGCTCGGGGGCTCCGGGCCTGCAGGGCTCAGGGGCTCCCGGGCTGCAGGCATCCGGGGCTGCAGGGCTCGGGGGCTGCAGGGCTCCTCGGGGGCTCCACAGCTCCCGGGCTCCGGGGCTGCAGGGCTCCAGGGCTCCAGGGCTGCAGGGCTCCGGGGGGGCTCAAGGGGCTGTAGGGCTCCAGGGGCTCCAGGGCTGCAGGGCTCCAGGGCTGCAGGGCTCCAGGGCTCCAGGGCTGCAGGGCTTCAGGGCTCCATGGGGACTACAGGGCTCCAGGGGCTGTAGGGCTCCGGGGGCTCCAGGACGGAGGGGTATTCCCGCACCTCCGGGCCCTGCCGGATGGGGCTCAAGCCGCGGGCCCGCTCCGGTCTCTGCTTCTGAAACCCTAGCCAGGCTGGGGAAAGAGCCGCCCTTGCCTCTGATGAACGCCTGGAACCTCGGCCGGCTTGCAGGACGGGGAAGCTCCAGCAAACCCATGGCTGGCCGGACGGAGCTCAAGCCCCGGGCCCGCTCCCGGTCCCTGCTTCCGAAACCCTAGCCCAGCCGGGGAGAGCCTCCCTTGGCCCTGATGAACGCCCGGAACCTCAGCCGGCTTGCGGGACGGGGAGGCTCCAGCAACCCCATGGCCTACCGGACGGAGCTCAAGCCCCGGGCCCGGTCCCTGCTTCCAAAACCCTAGCCAGCCCAGGGAGAGCCTCCCTTGGCCCGATAAACGCCCGGAACCTCGGCCGGCTTGCAGGACGGAGCTCAGGCCCCAGGCCTCAGGCCCAGCCTACCAACCCTAGCCGGGCCCGGGGAGAGCCTCCCGGTAGATCCCCCTGTCCCCAGCACCTGGACCCTGGGCCAGAACCAAGGAGGGTTAAGCCCAGGACACGTCCTCTCCCCGACGGCCTGCCCGGGAGCCCATTTTTGTCGACTATTAAGCCCCCACGTAGTGGGGGCTTACAGAACTTTGGGAAAGGACAAAAGTTGGAGTTAGCCCGTCCGCCAGCCTGCAGGGCCATCTGGTCACCCAGCCCGCAGGGCCATCTGGTCACGCAGCCAGGCGACCAGATGACCCGGGACGACCCAGCGCCCGGATGGCCTGGGAGGGTGCCGTACCCAGTCGCCCTTGCAGTCCAGCGAGGGTGGCCAGGCGCTGCTGCTTGCCTCCCTGCTCGACTTGCCCATTCAGCAGTGGGAAGGGGAGGCCCGGATGGCGGCGGCCCAGGCCATCTGGTCACCCTGCCGACCCGCAAGGGAAGGTGTGGCCCCCATCCCCACACCCCGGTGGGGCAGGGAGGGGAGGGAGAGGCCCCCGTGCCGGAGGGCATGTGGTGGAGGCAGCCTCCAGCAGGCCCGTGTTACCCCCTCCACATCCATCCCGCCGGCCAGGCGGCAGAGGGACCCACCCCTGGGTGTGGTGGAGGGAGGCTTCTGCGGGTGCCCACGCACGGAAAGAGACAAAAGCTTGGCTCAGAGGATGACTTTCAATAGATCGCAGCGAGGTAGCTGCTCTGCTACTTACGAAACCCTGACCCAGAATCAGGTTGTCTACGAATGATTTAGCACTGGGTGCCCCACGAACATGGGCCTGATCAAACTCAGAGGAAAAGGACCATCGGCAAGGGGCTGAGAGGCAGGAGCGTCCCCGGGCCCCTGAGGGGCCCTGGCGGGCAGGCCCCGGGATGCCTTCCCCCTCTCAGCATGGCCAGACCTCATGGAAGTCTGCCTGATCAAACTCGGAGAAAAATGACCATCGAACCCTGATAAAAACAACCATCGACAATGGGCCGAGAGGCAGAAGCATCCACGGGCCCCTGGGGGCCCCTTGCGGGTGGGTACTGGGACGCCTTCCCCCTCTCAGCATGGCCAGACCTCACGGAGGTATGCCTGATCAAACTCTGAGAAAAACGACCATCGGCAAGGAGCTGAGAGGCAGGAGCGTCCCCGGGCCCCTGGGGGCCCCTGGCAGGCAGGCTTCAGGACGCCTCCCTCCCTCTCAGCATGGCCAGACCTCATGAAAGTCTGCCTGATCAAACTCGGAGAAAAACAACCATCGAACTTGGAGAAAAACGACCATCGGCAAGGGGCCAAGAGGCAGAAGTGTCCCCGGGCCCCTGGGGGCCCCTGGCAGGCAGGCCCCGGGATGCCTTCCCTCTCTCAGCATGATCAGACCTCATGGAAGTCTGCCTGATGAAACTCGGAGAAAAACGACCATCGAACCCTGATAAAAACGACCATCGACAAGGGGCCGAGAGGCAGAAGCATCCACGGGCCCCTGGGGGCCCCTCGCGGGCGGGCCCTGGGATGCATTCCCCCTCTCAGCATGGCCGGACCTCACTGAGGTATGCCTGATCAAACTCGGAGACAAACAACCATCGGCAAGGGGCTGAGAGGCAGGAGCGTCCCAGGGCCCCTGGGGGACCCTGGCAGGCCCTGGGATGCCTCCCCCCCTCTCAGCATGGCTGGACCTCCTGGAAGTCTACCTGATCAAACTCGGCGAAAAACAACCATCTAACTCGGAGAAAAACGACCATCGGCAAGGGGCCAGGAGGCAGAAGTGTCCCCGGGCCCCTGGGGGCCCCTGGCGGGCAGGCCCGGGACACCTTCCCCCTCTCTGCATGGCCAGACCTCACGGAGGTCTGTGCCTTATCAAACTCGGAGAAAAAGGACCATCGGCAAGGGGCTGACAGGCAGGAGCGTCCCCGGGCCCCTGGGGGCCCCTGGCAGGCGGGCCCTGGGATGCCTTCCCCCTCTCAGCATGGCCAGACCTCATGGAAGTCTGCCTGATCAAACTCGGAGAAAAACGACCATCGAACCCTGATAAAAACGACCATCAACAATGGGCAGGAGTGTCCCTGGGCCCCTGGGGGCCCCTGGCGGGCGGGCCCCGGGACGCCTTCCCCCTCTCAGCATGGCCAGACCTCACGGAGGTATGCCTGATCAAACTCGGAGAAAAACAAATATCGAACTCGGAGAAAAACGACCATCGGCAAGGGGCTGAGAGGCTGAAGCGTCCCCGGGCCCCTGGGGGCCCCTGGCGGGAGGGCCCCGGGATGCCTCCCCCCTCTCAGCATGGCCAGACCTCATGGAAGTCTGCCTGATCAAACTCGGAGAAAAACGACCATCGGCAAGGGGCTGAGAGGCAGAAGCGTCCCCGGGCCCCTGGGGGCCCCTGGCAGGCGGGCCCGGGATGCCTTCCCCCTCTCAGCATGGCCGGACCTCACGGAGGTCTGTGCCTGATCAAACTCGGAGAAAAACGACCATCGGCAAGGGGCTGAGAGGCAGGAGCGTCCCCGGGCCCCTGGGGGCCCCTGGCGGGAGGGCCCCGGGATGCCTCTCCCCTCTCAGCATGGCCGGACCTCATGGAAGTCTGCCTGATCAAACTCGGAGAAAAACAACCATCGAACTTGGAGAAAAACGACCATCGGCAAGGGGCCAAGAGGCAGAAGCGTCCCCGGGCCCCTGGGGGCCCCTGGCGGGTGGGCCCCAGGAAACCTTACCCCCTTAGCATGGCCAGACCTCATGGAAGTCTGCCTGATGAAACTCGGAGAAAAACAACCATCAAACCCTGATAAAAACGACCATCGACAAGGGGCCGAGAGGCAGAAGCATCCACGGGCCCCTGGGGGCCCCTGGCGGGTGGGCCCCGGGACGCCTTACCCCTCTCAGCATGGCCAGACCTCACAGAGGTATGCCTGATCAAACTCGGAGACAAACGACCATCGGCAAAGGGCTGAGAGGCAGGAGCGTCCCCGGGCCCCTGGGGGACCCTGGCAGGCCCCGGGATGCCTCCCCCCCTCTCAGCATGGCCGGACCTCCTGGAAGTCTGCCTGATCAAACTCGGCGAAAAACAACCATCTAACTCAGAGAAAAACGACCATCGGCAGGGGGCCAAGAGGCAGAAGTGTCCCGGGGCCCCTGGGGGCCCCTGGCGGGCCGGCCCGGGACACCTTCCCCCTCTCAGCATGGCCAGACCTCACGGAGGTCTGTGCCTTATCAAACTCTGAGAAAAAGGACCATCGGCAAGGGGCTGACAGGCAGGAGCATCCCCGGGCCCCTGGGGGCCCCTGGCGGGCGGGCCCCGGATGCCTTCCCCCTCTCAGCATGGCCAGACCTCATGGAAGTCTGCCTGATCAAACTCGGGAGAAAAACGACCATCGAACCTTGATAAAAACGACCATCAACAATGGGCAGGAGCGTCCCCGGGCCCCTGGGGGCCACTGGCGGGCGGGCCCCGGGACGCCTTTCCCCTCTCAGCATGGCCAGACCTCACGGAGGTATGCCTGATCAAACTCGGAGAAAAACAAATATCGAACTCGGAGAAAAACGACCATCGGCAAGGGGCTGAGAGGCTGAAGCGTCCCCGGGCCCCTGGGGGCCCCTGGCAGGCGGGCCCCGGGATGCCTCCCCCCTCCCAGCATGGCCAGACCTCATGGAAGTCTGCCTGATCAAACTCGGAGAAAAACGACCATCGAACTCGGAGAAAAACGACCATCGGCAAGGGGCTGAGAGGCAGAAGCGTCCCCGGGCCCCTGGGGGCCCCTGGGGGCTCCTGGCAGGCGGGCCCGGGATGCCTTCCCCCTCTCAGCATGGCCGGACCTCACGGAGGTCTGTGCCTGATCAAACTCGGAGAAAAAGGACCATCGGCAAGGGGCTGAGAGGCAGGAGCGTCCCCGGGCCCCTGGGGGCCCCTGGCAGGTGGGCCCCGGGACACCTTCCCCCTCAAACTTGGTGAAAAAGGACCATCGGCAAGGGGCTGAGAGGCAAGAGTGTCCCCAGGACACTGGGGGCCCCGGTGGGCAGGCTCCAGGGCTGCCTACCCCTGATTCAGAATCTCCGGAGGTCTGACTGACCCTCTCCCTAGTAATCCGGAGGAACATTACCCCCCTTTCTTGTAATCTGTGCACTCGAAGTCACACAGGGGACCCAAGGCACGAACGAGCCCGACCTCCTGGAGCCCTGGCTGGGATCCGGGAGGCGAATGGCACCTCATCGGGACTTCCAGGGAAGTTCGGTCATCTGGTCGCCCCATTGGAAAGCATTGCGGGCGACCAGATGGCCGAGGCGAGAGGGGCGACCAGATGGCCGGGACCGAAATGACGCCAATCTGCCTGCCCCGGGCCTGCAGGGCTCTGGGGCTGCAGGGCTCATGGGCTCCGGGGCTGCAGGGCTCAGGGGCTCCAGGGCTGCAGGCATCCGGGGCTGCAGGGCTCCGGGGCTGCAGGGCTTCGGGGCTCCAGGGCTCCGGGGCTCCGGGGCTCCGGGGCTCCGGGGCTGCTGGGCTCCGGGGCTGCTGGGCTCCAGGGCTCGGGGGCTCCAGGGCAGGAGGGCTCCAGGGCTCCAAGGCTCCGGGGCTCCAGGGCCCGGGACCCATGGAGCCCGTCCCGGGTACTTTGCCACTCTGCGGCCCGGAGGAGGGAGCCCCGGATGCATGGAAGGTGTTGCCCGGGCCTCACCCATCTGGTCCACAGCAGGGAACCACCAGCCCCGGGAGGGTGTTTGGGCATACCCTTGCACCTACAAACCCGGAGGAAAATTACCCCCCTTTCTTGTAATCTGTGCACTCGAGGTGACAGAGGGGACCCAGGGCGCAAACGTGCCCGACCTCCTGGAGCCCTGGCTGGGATCCGGGAGGCGAATGGCACCTCATAGGGACTTCCAGGGAAGTCCGGCCATCTAGTCGCCCCATAGGAAAGCATTGCGGGCGACCAGATGGCCGAGGCGAGAGGGGCGACCAGATGGCCGGGACCGAAATGACGCCAATCTGCCTGCCCCGGGCCTGCAGGGCTCTGGGGCTGCAGGGCTCCGGGGGCTGCAGAGCTACAGGGCTCCGGGGCTGCAGGGCTCCGGGGCTTCAGTCCTCCCCGGGCCCTGATGGACCCTCTGTCTCGGGCGTCCCAGACCCCCCTGGCCGGCTCACAGGACGGAGGGGTATTCCCGCACCACCGGGCCATGCCGGATGGGGCTGAAGCCCCGGGCCCGGTCCCAGGCCCGGCTCCCGGACCCTAGGCCAGGCCTGGGAGAGCCTCCCCTGGGCTGCAGGGCTCCAGGGCTCCAGGGCTCAGGGGCTGCAGAGCTCTGTGGGCTGCAGGGCTTTGGGGCTGCCGGGCTCGGGGGCTCCAGGGCTGCAGGGCTCGGGGGCTCCGGGGCTGCAGGGCTCAGGGGCTCCGTGGCTGCAGGCATCCAGGGCTCCTCGGGGGCTCCAGGGCTCCCGGGCTCCGGGGCTGCAGGGCTCCGGGGCTCCAGGGCTCTAGGGCTCCAGGGATCCAGGGCTGCTGGGCTCCAGGGCTCGCAGGCTCCAGGGCAGCAGGGCTCCAGGGCTTGGAACCCATGGAGCCCGTCCCCGGTACTTTGCCACTCTGCGGCCCGGAGGAGGGAGCCCCGGATGCATGGAAGGTGTTGCCCGGGCATCGCCCATCTGGTCCACAGCAGGGAACCACCAGCCCCGGGAGGGTGTTTGGGCATACCCTTGCACCTACTAATCCGGAGGAAAATTACCCCCCTTTCTTGTAATCTGTGCACTCGAGGTGACAGAGGGGACCCAGGGCGCAAACGTGCCCGACCTCCTGGAGCCCTGGCTGGGATCCGGGAGGCGAATGGCACCTCATAGGGACTTCCAGGGAAGTCCGGCCATCTAGTTGCCCCATAGGAAAGCATTGCGGGCGACCAGATGGCCGAGGCGAGAGGGGCGACCAGATGGCCGGGACCGAAATGACGCCAATCTGCCTGCAGGGCTCGGGGGCTGCAGGGCTCCGGGGGCTGCAGAGCTACAGGGCTCCAGGGGCTGCAGGGCTCCGGGGCTTCAGTCCTCCCCGGGCCCTGATGGACCCTCTGTCCCGGGCGCCCGGACTCCCCTGGCCGGCTCACAGGACGGAGGGGTATTCCCGCACCACCGGGCCATGCCGGATGGGGCTCAAGTCCCGTGCCCGGTCCCAGGCCCGGCTCCCGGACCCTAGGCCAGGCCCGGGAGAGCCTCCTCTGGGCTGCAGGGCTCCAGGGCTACAGGGCTCAGGGGCTGCAGAGCTCTGTGGGCTGCAGGGCTTTGGGGCTGCCGGGCTCGGGGGCTCCAGGGCTGCAGGGCTCGGGGGCTCCGGGGCTGCAGGGCTCAGGGGCTCCGTGGCTGCAGGCATCCAGGGCTGCAGGGCTCGGGGGCTGCAGGGCTCCTCGGGGGCTCCAGGGCTCCCGGGCTCCGGGGCTGCAGGGCTCCGGGGCTCCAGGGCTCTAGGGCTCCAGGGATCCAGGGCTGCTGGGCTCCAGGGCTCGCAGGCTCCAGGGCAGCAGGGCTCCAGGGCTTGGAACCCATGGAGCCCGTCCCCGGTACTTTGCCACTCTGCGGCCCGGAGGAGGGAGCCCCGGATGCATGGAAGGTGTTGCCCGGGCATCGCCCATCTGGTCCACAGCAGGGAACCACCAGCCCCGGGAGGGTGTTTGGGCATACTCTTGCACCTACTAATCCGGAGGAAAATTACCCCCCTTTCTTGTAATCCGTGCACTCGAGGTGACAGAGGGGACCCAGGGCGCAAACGTGCCCGACCTCCTGGAGCCCTGGCTGGGATCCGGGAGGCGAATGGCACCTCATAGGGACTTCCAGGGAAGTCCGGCCATCTAGTCGCCCCATAGGAAAGCATTGCGGGCAACCAGATGGCTGAGGCGAAAGGGGCGACCAGAAGGCCGGGACCAAAATGACGCCAATCGGCCTGCCCCGGGCCTGTAGGGCTCAGGAGCTGCAGGGCTCCGGGGCTCCGGGGCTGCAGGGCTCGGGGACTGCAGGGCTCCACGGCTCGGGGGGCTGCAGCGCTCCGGGGCTCCAGGGCTCCGGGGCTCCGGGGCTCCGGGGCTGAGGGGCTGAAGGGCTCCGGGGCTGCTGGGCTCCAGGGCTCGGGGGCTCCAGGGCAGGAGGGCTCCAGGGCTCCAAGGCTCCGGGGCTCCAGGGCCCGGGACCCATGGAGCCCGTCCCGGGTACTTTGCCACTCTGCGGCCCGGAGGAGGGAGCCCCGGATGCATGGAAGGTGTTGCCCGGGCATCGCCCATCTGGTCCACAGCAGGGAACCACCAGCCCCGGGAGGGTGTTTGGGCATACCCTTGCACCTACTAATCCGGAGGAAAATTACCCCCCTTTCTTGTAATCTGTGCACTCGAGGTGACAGAGGGGACCCAGGGCTAGGGGTGGGCGGCCAGCTACGCTCCGTCTGCGGAGTGTGCGTAGTGCCGCCTACTCCGCATTTTGCGGAGCTTGCGGAGCCAGGCGGCACTCCGCAGACGGAGCGTAGCTGGCCGCCACCCGCCTCCCTCCCGCCCTCCCTAAATACTTTAAAATACAATAATCAAATAATTTAAAAAGCACTTACCTTGCCGCCGCTGCCCGCCGCGTCCCCGGGGCTCACTTACTTCCGTCTTCCGTCTTCCGTACTAATGCGCATGCGCGGGCGGCCGCGCATGCGCATTTTCACGAGAAAATGCGCATGCGCGGCCGCCCGCGCATGCGCATTAGTACGGAAGACGGAAGATCGCGAGCCCCGGGGACGCGGCGGGCAGCGGCGGCAAGGTAAGTGCTTTTAAATTATTTGATTATTGTATTTTAAAGTATTTAGGGAGGGCGGGAGGGAGGCGGGTGGCGGGGCTGGCGGCCAGTGGTGTTTGCGGAGTGGGGCTACGCGGAGTGCGGAGGTGGGCGTAGTTTCTCGCCCACTTCGCGTAGCTCCGCGAAGCCCCACTCCGCGAACTCCGCCCAGGGTTACCCAGGGCGCAAACGTGCCCAACCTCCTGGAGCCCTGGCTGGGATCCGGGAGGCGAATGGCACCTCATAGGGACTTCCAGGGAAGTCCGGCCATCTAGTCGCCCCATAGGAAAGCATTGCGGGCGACCAGATGGCCGAGGCGAGAGGGGCGACCAGATGGCCGGGACCGAAATGACGCCAATCTGCCTGCCCCGGGCCTGCAGGGCTCTGGGGCTGCAGGGCTACGGGGGCTGCAGAGCTACAGGGCTCCGGGGCTGCAGGGCTCCGGGGCTTCAGTCCTCCCCGGGCCCTGATGGACCCTCTGTCCCGGGCGTCCCAGACCCCCCTGGCCGGCTCACAGGACGGAGGGGTATTCCCGCACCACCGGGCCATGCCGGATGGGGCTGAAGCCCCGGGCCCGGTCCCAGGCCCGGCTCCCGGACCCTAGGCCAGGCCTGGGAGAGCCTCCCCTGGGCTGCAGGGCTCCAGGGCTCCAGGGCTCAGGGGCTGCAGAGCTCTGTGGGCTGCAGGGCTTTGGGGCTGCCGGGCTCGGGGGCTCCAGGGCTGCAGGGCTCGGGGGCTCCGGGGCTGCAGGGCTCAGGGGCTCCGTGGCTGCAGGCATCCAGGGCTGCAGGGCTCGGGGGCTGCAGGGCTCCTCGGGGGCTCCAGGGCTCCCGGGCTCCGGGGCTCTAGGGCTCCAGGGATCCAGGGCTGCTGGGCTCCAGGGCTCGCAGGCTCCAGGGCAGCAGGGCTACAGGGCTTGGAACCCATGGAGCCCGTCCCCGGTACTTTGCCACTCTGCGGCCCGGAGGAGGGAGCCCCGGATGCATGGAAGGTGTTGCCCGAGCATCGCCCATCTGGTCCACAGCAGGGAACCACCAGCCCCGGGAGGGTGTTTGGGCATACCCTTGCACCTACTAATCCGGAGGAAAATTACCCCCCTTTCTTGTAATCTGTGCGCTCGAGGTGACAGAGGGTACCCAGGGCGCAAACGTGCCCGACCTCCTGGAGCCCTGGCTGGGATCCGGGAGGCGAATGGCACCTCATAGGGACTTCCAGGGAAGTCCGGCCATCTAGTTGCCCCATATGAAAGCATTGCGGGCGACCAGATGGCCGAGGCGAGAGGGGCGACCAGATGGCCGGGACCGAAATGACGCCAATCTGCCTGCAGGGCTCTGGGGCTGCAGAGCTCCGGGGGCTGCAGAGCTACAGGGCTCCGGGGCTGCAGGGCTCCGGGGCTTCAGTCCTCCCCGGGCCCTGATGGACCCTCTGTCCCGGGCGCCCGGTCCCCCCTGGCCGGCTCACAGGACGGAGGGGTATTCCCGCACCACCGGGCCATGCCGGATGGGGCTCAAGCCCCGTGCCCGGTCCCAGGCCTGGCTCCCGGACCCTAGGCCAGGCCCGGGAGAGCCTCCTCTGGGCTGCAGGGCTCCAGGGCTACAGGGCTCGGGGGCTGCGAGCTCTGTAGGCTGCAGGGCTTCGGGGCTGCCGGGCTCGCGGGCTCCAGGGCTCCAGGGCTCGGGGGCTCCGGGGCTGCAGGGCTCAGGGGCTCCGTGGCTGCAGGCATCCGGGGCTGCAGGGCTCGGGGGCTGCAGGGCTCCTCGGGGGCTCCAGGGCTCCCGGGCTCCGGGGCTGCAGGGCTCCGGGGCTCCAGGGCTCTAGGGCTCCAGGGATCCAGGGCTGCTGGGCTCCAGGGCTCGGGGGCTCCAGGGCAGCAGGGCTCCAGGGCTTGGGACCCATGGAGCCCGTCCCGGGTACTTTGCCACTCTGCGGACCGGAGGAGGGAGCCCCTAATGCCTGGGAGGTGATGCCCGGGCATCGCTCATCTGGTCCCCAGCAGGGAACCACCAGCCCCGGGAGGGTGTTTGGGCATACCCTTGCACCTACTAATCCGGAGGAAAATTACCCCCCTTTCTTGTAATCCATGCACTCGAGGTGACAGAGGGGACCCAGGGCACAAACGTGCCCGACCTCCTGGAGCCCTGGCTGGAATCCGGGAGGCGAATGGCACCTCATAGGGACTTCCAGGGAAGTCCGGCCATCTAGTCGCCCCATAGGAAAGCATTGCGGGCGACCAGATGGCCGAGGCGAGAGGGGCGACCCGATTGCCGGGACCGAAATGACACCAATCTGCCTGCCCCGGGCCTGTAGGGCTCAGGAGATGCAGGGCTCCGGGGCTCTGGGGCTCCGGGGCTCTGGGGCTCCGGGGCTGCAGGGCAAGGGGACTGCAGGGCTCCACAGCTTGGGGGGCTGCAGGGCTCCGGGGCTGCAGGGCTCGGGTTCTCCAGGGCTCCAGGGCTCCAGGGCTGCAGGGCTCCGGGGCTGCTGGGCTCCAGGGCTCCGGGGCGGCTGGGCTCCGGGGCTCCAGGGCCTGGGACCCATGGAACCCGTTCCGGGTACTTTGCCACACTGCGGCCCGGAGGAGGGAGCCCCGGATGCCTGGGAGGTGTTGCCCGGGCATCGCCCATCTGGTCCCCAGCAGGAAACCACCAGCCCCGGGAGGGTGTTTGGGCATACCCTTGCACCTACTAATCCGGAGGAAAATTACCCCCCTTTCTTGTAATCCGTGCACTCGAGGTGACAGAGGGGACCCAGGGCGCAAAAGTGCCCGACCTCCTGGAGCCCTAGCTGGGATCCGGGAGGCAAATGGCACCTCATAGGGACTTCCAGGGACGTCCGGCCATCTAGTCACCCCATAGGAAAGCATTGCGGGCGACCAGATGGCCGAGGCGAGAGGGGCGACCAGATGGCCGGGACCGAAATAACACCAATCTGCCTGCCCCAGGCCTGCAGGGCTCTGGGGCTGCAGAGCTACAGGGCTCCAGAGCTTCAGGGCTCCGGGGCTTCAGGCCTCCCCGGGCCCTGATGGACCCTCTGTCCCGGGCGCCCGGACCCCCCTGGCCGGCTCACAGGACGGAGGGGTATTCCCGCACCACCGGGCCATGCCGGATGGGGCTCAAGCCCCGTGCCCGGTCCCAGGCCCGGCTCCCGGACCCTAGGCCAGGCCCGGGAGAGCCTCCTCTGGGCTGCAGGGCTCTAGGGCTACAGGGATCAGGGGCTGCAGAGCTCTGTGGGCTGCAGGGCTTTGGGGCTGCCGGGCTCGGGGGCTCCAGGGCTGCAGGGCTCGGGGGCTCCGGGGCTGCAGGGCTCAGGGGCTCCGTGGCTGCAGGCATCCAGGGCTGCAGGGCTCGGGGGCTGCAGGGCTCCTCGGGGGCTCCAGGGCTCCCGGGCTCCGGGGCTGCAGGGCTCCGGGGCTCCAGGGCTCTAGGGCTCCAGGGATCCAGGGCTGCTGGGCTCCAGGGCTCGCAGGCTCCAGGGCAGCAGGGCTCCAGGGCTTGGAACCCATGGAGCCCGTCCCCGGTACTTTGCCACTCTGCGGCCCGGAGGAGGGAGCCCCGGATGCATGGAAGGTGTTGCCCGGGCATCGCCCATCTGGTCCACAGCAGGGAACCACCAGCCCCGGGAGGGTGTTTGGGCATACTCTTGCACCTACTAATCCGGAGGAAAATTACCCCCCTTTCTTGTAATCCGTGCACTCGAGGTGACAGAGGGGACCCAGGGCGCAAACGTGCCCGACCTCCTGGAGCCCTGGCTGGGATCCGGGAGGCGAATGGCACCTCATAGGGACTTCCAGGGAAGTCCGGCCATCTAGTCGCCCCATAGGAAAGCATTGCGGGCAACCAGATGGCTGAGGCGAAAGGGGCGACCAAAAGGCCGGGACCAAAATGACGCCAATCGGCCTGCCCCGGGCCTGTAGGGCTCAGGAGCTGCAGGGCTCCGGGGCTCCGGGGCTGCAGGGCTCGGGGACTGCAGGGCTCCACGGCTCGGGGGGCTGCAGCGCTCCGGGGCTCCAGGGCTCCGGGGCTCCGGGGCTCCGGGGCTGAGGGGCTCCGGGGCTGCTGGGCTCCAGGGCTCGGGGGCTCCAGGGCAGGAGGGCTCCAGGGCTGCAAGGCTCCGGGGCTCCAGGGCCCGGGACCCATGGAGCCCGTCCCGGGTACTTTGCCACTCTGCGGCCCGGAGGAGGGAGCCCCAGATGCATGGAAGGTGTTGCCCGGGCATCGCCCATCTGGTCCACAGCAGGGAACCACCAGCCCCGGGAGGGTGTTTGGGCATACCCTTGCACCTACTAATCCGGAGGAAAATTACCCCCCTTTCTTGTAATCTGTGCACTCGAGGTGACAGAGGGGACCCAGGGCGCAAACGTGCCCAACCTCCTGGAGCCCTGGCTGGGATCCGGGAGGCGAATGGCACCTCATAGGGACTTCCAGGGAAGTCCGGCCATCTAGTCGCCCCATAGGAAAGCATTGCGGGCGACCAGATGGCCGAGGCGAGAGGGGCGACCAGATGGCCGGGACCGAAATGACGCCAATCTGCCTGCCCCGGGCCCTGGGGCTGCAGGGCTCCGGGGGCGGCAGAGCTACAGGGCTCCGGGGCTGCAGGGCTCCGGGGCTTCAGTCCTCCCCGGGCCCTGATGGACCCTCTGTCCCGGGCGCCCGGTCCCCCCTGGCCGGCTCACAGGACGGAGGGGTATTCCCGCACCACCGGGCCATGCCGGATGGGGCTCAAGCCCCGTGCCCGGTCCCAGGCCTGGCTCCCGGACCCTAGGCCAGGCCCGGGAGAGCCTCCTCTGGGCTGCAGGGCTCCAGGGCTACAGGGCTCGGGGGCTGCGAGCTCTGTAGGCTGCAGGGCTTCGGGGCTGCCGGGCTCGCGGGCTCCAGGGCTCCAGGGCTCGGGGGCTCCGGGGCTGCAGGGCTTAGGGGCTCCGTGGCTGCAGGCATCCGGGGCTGCAGGGCTCGGGGGCTGCAGGGCTCCTCGGGGGCTCCAGGGCTCCCGGGCTCCGGGGCTGCAGGGCTCCGGGGCTCCAGGGCTCTAGGGCTCCAGGGATCCAGGGCTGCTGGGCTCCAGGGCTCGGGGGCTCCAGGGTAGCAGGGCTCCAGGGCTTGGGACCCATGGAGCCCGTCCCGGGTACTTTGCCACTCTGCGGACCGGAGGAGGGAGCCCCTAATGCCTGGGAGGTGATGCCCGGGCATCGCTCATCTGGTCCCCAGCAGGGAACCACCAGCCCCGGGAGGGTGTTTGGGCATACCCTTGCACCTACTAATCCGGAGGAAAATTACCCCCCTTTCTTGTAATCCATGCACTCGAGGTGACAGAGGGGACCCAGGGCACAAACGTGCCCGACCTCCTGGAGCCCTGGCTGGAATCCGGGAGGCGAATGGCACCTCATAGGGACTTCCAGGGAAGTCCGGCCATCTAGTCGCCCCATAGGAAAGCATTGCGGGCGACCAGATGGCCGAGGCGAGAGGGGCGACCCGATTGCCGGGACCGAAATGACACCAATCTGCCTGCCCCGGGCCTGTAGGGCTCAGGAGCTGCAGGGCTCCGGGGCTCTGGGGCTCCGGGGCTCTGGGGCTCCGGGGCTGCAGGGCAAGGGGACTGCAGGGCTCCACAGCTTGGGGGGCTGCAGGGCTCCGGGGCTGCAGGGCTCAGGTTCTCCAGGGCTCCAGGGCTCCAGGGCTGCAGGGCTCCGGGGCTGCTGGGCTCCAGGGCTCCGGGGCGGCTGGGCTCCGGGGCTCCAGGGCCTGGGACCCATGGAACCCGTTCCGGGTACTTTGCCACACTGCGGCCCAGAGGAGGGAGCCCCGGATGCCTGGGAGGTGTTGCCCGGGCATCGCCCATCTGGTCCCCAGCAGGAAACCACCAGCCCCGGGAGGGTGTTTGGGCATACCCTTGCACCTACTAATCCGGAGGAAAATTACCCCCCTTTCTTGTAATCCGTGCACTCGAGGTGACAGAGGGGACCCAGGGCGCAAAAGTGCCCGACCTCCTGGAGCCCTAGCTGGGATCCGGGAGGCAAATGGCACCTCATAGGGACTTCCAGGGACGTCTGGCCATCTAGTCACCCCATAGGAAAGCATTGCGGGCGACCAGATGGCCGAGGCGAGAGGGGCGACCAGATGGCCGGGACCGAAATAACACCAATCTGCCTGCCCCAGGCCTGCAGGGCTCTGGGGCTGCAGGGCTCTGGGGCTGCAGAGCTACAGGGCTCCAGGGCTGCAGGGCTCCGGGGCTTCAGGCCTCCCCGGGCCCTGATGGACCCTCTGTCCCGGGCGCCCTTGACCCCCCCCGGCCGGCTCGCAGGATGGAGGGTTATTCCCGCACCACCGGGCCCTGCTGGACGGGGCTCAAGCCCCGGGCCCGGTCCCTGGCCCGGCTCCCGGACCCTAGGCCAGGCCCGGGAGAGCCTCCCCTAGGCTGCAGGGCTACAGGGCTACAGGGCTCGGGGGCTGCAGGGCTCCATGGACTGCAGGACTTCGGGGCTGCCGGGCATGGGGGCTCCAGGGCTGCAGGGCTCGGGGGCTCCGGGGCTGCAGGGCTCAGGGGCTCCCGGGCTGCAGGCATCCGGGGCTGCAGGGCTCGGGGGCTGCAGGGCTCCTCGGGGGCTCCACAGCTCCCGGGCTCTGGGGCTGCAGGGCTCCAGGGCTGCAGGGCTCCGGGGGGGCTCCAGGGGCTGTAGGGCTCCAGGGGCTCCAGGGCTGCAGGGCTCCAGGGCTGCAGGGCTGCAGGGCTCCATGGGGACTACAGGGCTCCAGGGGCTGTAGGGCTCCGGGGGCTCCAGGACGGAGGGGTATTCCCGCACCACCGGGCCCTGCCGGATGGGGCTCAAGCCGCGGGCCCGCTCCCGGTCTCTGCTTCTGAAACCCTAGCCAGGCTGGGGAAAGAGCCGCCCTTGCCTCTGATGAACGCCTGGAACCTCGGCCGGCTTGCAGGACGGGGAAGCTCCAGCAAACCCATGGCTGGCCGGACGGAGCTCAAGCCCCGGGCCCGCTCCCGGTCTCTGCTTCCGAAACCCTAGCCCGGCCGGGGAGAGCCTCCCTTGGCCCTGATGAACGCCCGGAACCTCAGCCGGCTTGCGGGACGGGGAGGCTCCAGCAACCCCATGGCCTACCGGACGGAGCTCAAGCCCCGGGCCCAGTCCCTGCTTCCAAAACCCTAGCCAGCCCGGGGAGAGCCTCCCTTGGCCCCATAAACGCCCGGAACCTCGGCCAGCTTGCAGGACGGAGCTCAGGCCCCAGGCCTCAGGCCCAGACTACCAACACTAGCCGGGCCCGGGGAGAGCCTCCCGGTAGATCCCCCTGTCCCCAGCACCTGGACCCTGGGCCGGAACCAAGGAGGGTTAAGCCCAGGACACGTCCTCTCCCCGACGGCCTGCCCGGGAGCCCTTTTTTGTCGACTATTAAGCCCCCACGTAGTGGGGGCTTACAGAACTTTGGGAAAGGACAAAAGTTGGAGTTAGCCCGTCCGCCAGCCTGCAGGGCCATCTGGTCACCCAGCCCGCAGGGCCATCTGGTCACGCAGCCAGGCGACCAGATGACCCGGGACGACCCAGCGCCCGGATGGCCTGGGAGGGTGCCGTACCCAGTCGCCCTTGCAGTCCAGCGAGGGTGGCCAGGCGCTGCTGCTTGCCTCCCTGCTCGACTTGCCCATTCAGCAGTGGGAAGGGGAGGCCCGCCGGCGGCGGCCCAGGCCATCTGGTCACCCTGCCGACCCGCAAGGGAAGGTGTGGCCCCCATCCCCGCACCCCGGTGGGGCAGGGAGGGGAGGGAGAGGCCCCCGTGCCGGAGGGCATGTGGTGGAGGCAGCCTCCCGCAGGCCTGTGTTACCCCCTCCACATCCATCCCGCCGGCCAGGCGGCAGAGGGACCCACCCCTGGGTGTGGTGGAGGGAGGCTTCTGCGGGCGCCCACGCACGGAAAGAGACAAAAGCTTGGCTCAGAGGATGACTTTCAATAGATCGCAGCGAGGTAGCTGCTCTGCTACTTACGAAACCCTGACCCAGAATCAGGTTGTCTACGAATGATTTAGCACTGGGTGCCCCACGAACATAGGCCTGATCAAACTCAGAGGAAAAGGACCATCGGCAAGGGGCTGAGAGGCAGGAGCGTCCCGGGCCCCTGAGGGGCCCTGGCGGGCAGGCCCCGGGATGCCTTCCCCCTCTCAGCATGGCCAGACCTCATGGAAGTCTGCCTGATCAAACTCGGTGAAAAATGACCATCGAACCCTGATAAAAACAACCATCGACAATGGGCCGAGAGGCAGAAGCATCCACGGGCCCCTGGGGGCCCCTAGCGGGTGGGTACTGGGACGCCTTCCCCCTCTCAGCATGGCCAGACCTCACGGAGGTATGCCTGATCAAACTCTGAGGAAAACGACCATCGGCAAGGGGCTGAGAGGCAGGAGCGTCCCCGGGCCCCTGGGGGCCCCTGGCAGGCAGGCTCCAGGACGCCTCCCTCCCTCTCAGCATGGCCAGACCTCATGAAAGTCTGCCTGATCAAACTCGGAGAAAAACAACCATCAAACTTGGAGAAAAACGACCATCGGCAAGGGGCCAAGAGGCAGAAGTGTCCCCGGGCCCCTGGGGGCCCCTGTCGGGCAGGCCCCGGGATGCCTTCCCTCTCTCAGCATGACCAGACCTCATGGAAGTCTGCCTGATGAAACTCGGAGAAAAACGACCATCGAACCCTGATAAAAACGACCATCGACAAGGGGCCGAGAGGCAGAAGCATCCACGGGCCCCTGGGGGCCCCTGGCGGGCGGGCCCCGGGATCCATTCCCCCTCTCAGCATGACCAGACCTCACTGAGGTATGCCTGATCAAACTCGGAGACAAACAACCATCGGCAAGGGGCTGAGAGGCAGGAGCGTCCCAGGGCCCCTGGGGGACCCTGGCAGGCCCTGGGATGCCTCCCCCCCTCTCAGCATGGCTGGACCTCCTGGAAGTCTACCTGATCAAACTCGGCGAAAAACAACCATCTAACTCGGAGAAAAACGACCATCGGCAAAGGGCCAGGAGGCAGAAGTGTCCCCGGGCCCCTGGGGGCCCCTGGCGGGCAGGCCCGGGACACCTTCCCCCTCTCTGCATGGCCAGACCTCACGGAGGTCTGTGCCTTATCAAACTCGGAGAAAAAGGACCATCGGCAAGGGGCTGACAGGCAGGAGCGTCCCCGGGCCCCTGGGGGCCCCTGGCAGGCGGGCCCTGGGATGCCTTCCCCCTCTCAGCATGGCCAGACCTCATGGAAGTCTGCCTGATCAAACTCGGAGAAAAATGACCATCGAACCCTGATAAAAACGACCATCAACAATGGGCAGGAGTGTCCCTGGGCCCCTGGGGGCCCCTGGCGGGCGGGCCCCGGGACGCCTTCCCCCTCTCAGCATGGCCAGACCTCACGGAGGTATGCCTGATCAAACTCGGAGAAAAACAAATATCGAACTCGGAGAAAAATGACCATCGGCAAGGGGCTGAGAGGCTGAAGCGTCCCCGGGCCCCTGGGGGCCCCTGGCGGGAGGGCCCCGGGATGCCTCCCCCCTCTCAGCATGGCCAGACCTCATGGAAGTCTGCCTGATCAAACTCGGAGAAAAACGACCATCGGCAAGGGGCTGAGAGGCAGAAGCGTCCCCGGGCCCCTGGGGGCCCCTGGCAGGCGGGCCCGGGATGCCTTCCCCCTCTCAGCATGGCCGGACCTCACGGAGGTCTGTGCCTGATCAAACTCGGAGAAAAACGACCATCGGCAAGGGGCTGAGAGGCAGGAGCGTCCCCGGGCCCCTGGGGGCCCCTGGCGGGAGGGCCCCGGGATGCCTCTCCCCTCTCAGCATGGTCGGACCTCATGGAAGTCTGCCTGATCAAACTCGGAGAAAAACAACCATCGAACTTGGAGAAAAATGACCATCGGCAAGGGGCCAAGAGGCAGAAGCGTCCCCGGGCCCCTGGGGGCCCCTGGCGGGTGGGCCCCAGGAAACCTTTCCCCCTTAGCATGGCCAGACCTCATGGAAGTCTGCCTGATGAAACTCGGAGAAAAACAACCATCGAACCCTGATAAAAACGACCATCGACAAGGGGCCGAGAGGCAGAAGCATCCACGGGCCCCTGGGGGCCCCTGGCGGGTGGGCCCCGGGACGCCTTACCCCTCTCAGCATGGCCAGACCTCACAGAGGTATGCCTGATCAAACTCGGAGACAAACGACCATCGGCAAGGGGCTGAGAGGCAGGAGCGTCCCCGGGCCCCTGGGGGACCCTGGCAGGCCCCGGGATGCCTCCCCCCCTCTCAGCATGGCCGGACCTCCTGGAAGTCTGCCTGATCAAACTCTGCGAAAAAAAACCATCTAACTCAGAGAAAAACGACCATCGGCAAGGGGCCAAGAGGCAGAAGTGTCCCGGGGCCCCTGGGGGCCCCTGGCGGGCCGGCCCGGGACACCTTCCCCCTCTCAGCATGGCCAGACCTCACGGAGGTCTGTGCCTTATCAAACTCGGAGAAAAAGGACCAACGGCAAGGGGCTGACAGGCAGGAGCGTCCCCGGGCCCCTGGGGGCCCCTGGCGGGCGGGCCCCGGGATGCCTTCCCCCTCTCAGCATGGCCAGACCTCATGGAAGTCTGCCTGATCAAACTCAGAGAAAAACGACCATCGAACCTTGATAAAAACGACCATCAACAATGGGCAGGAGCGTCCCCGGGCCCCTGGGGGCCACTGGCGGGCGGGCCCCGGGACGCCTTTCCCCACTCAGCATGGCCAGACCTCATGGAAGTCTGCCTGATCAAACTCAGAGAAAAACGACCATCGAACCTTGATAAAAACGACCATCAACAATGGGCAGGAGCGTCCCCGGGCCCCTGGGGGCCACTGGCGGGCGGGCCCCGGGACGCCTTTCCCCACTCAGCATGGCCAGACCTCACGGAGGTATGCCTGATCAAACTCGGAGAAAAACAAATATCGAACTCGGAGAAAAACGACCATCGGCAAGGGGCTGAGAGGCTGAAGCGTCCCCGGGCCCCTGGGGGCCCCTGGCAGGCAGGCCCCGGGATGCCTCCCCCCTCCCAGCATGGCCAGACCTCATGGAAGTCTGCCTGATCAAACTCGGAGAAAAACGACCATCGAACTCGGAGAAAAACGACCATCGGCAAGGGGCTGAGAGGCAGAAGCGTCCCCGGGCCCCTGGGGGCCCCTGGGGGCTCCTGGCAGGCGGGCCCGGGATGCCTTCCCCCTCTCAGCATGGCCGGACCTCACGGAGGTCTGTGCCTGATCAAACTCGGAGAAAAAGGACCATCGGCAAGGGGCTGAGAGGCAGGAGCGTCCCCGGGCCCCTGGGGGCCCCTGGCAGGTGGGCCCCGGGACACCTTCCCCCTCAAACTTGGTGAAAAAGGACCATCGGCAAGGGGCTGAGAGGCAAGAGTGTCCCCAGGACACTGGGGGCCCCGGTGGGCAGGCTCCAGGGCTGCCTACCCCTGATTCAGAATCTCCGGAGGTCTGACTGACCCTCTCCCTAGTAATCCGGAGGAACATTACCCCCCTTTCTTGTAATCTGTGCACTCGAAGTCACACAGGGGACCCAAGGCACGAACGAGCCCGACCTCCTGGAGCCCTGGCTGGGATCCGGGAGGCGAATGGCACCTCATCGGGACTTCCAGGGAAGTTCGGTCATCTGGTCGCCCCATTGGAAAGCATTGCGGGCGACCAGATGGCCGAGGCGAGAGGGGCGACCAGATGGCCGGGACCGAAATGACGCCAATCTGCCTGCCCCGGGCCTGCAGGGCTCTGGGGCTGCAGGGCTCATGGGCTCCGGGGCTGCAGGGCTCAGGGGCTCCAGGGCTGCAGGCATCCGGGGCTGCAGGGCTCCGGGGCTGCAGGGCTCCGGGGCTCCAGGGCTCTAGGACTCCAGGGCTCCAGGTCTCCAGGGCTGCAGGGCTCCGGGGGCTGCTGGGCTCCAGGGCTCGGGGGCTCCAGGGTAGCAGGGCTCCAGGGGTCGGGACCCATGGAGCCCGTCCCGGGTACTTTGCCACTCTGCGGCCCAGAGGAGGGAGCCCAGGATGCCTGGGAGGTGTTGCCCGGGCATCGCCCATCTGGTCCCCAGCAGGGAACCACCAGCCCCGGGATGGTGTTTGGGCAAACCCTTGCACCTACTAATCCGGAGGAAAATTACCCCCCTTTCTTGTAATCCGTGCACTCGAGGTGACAGAGGGGACCCAGGGCGCAAACGTGCCCGACCTCCTGGAGCCCTGGCTGGGATCCGGGAGGCGAATGGCACCTCATAGGGACTTCCAGGGAAGTCCGGCCATCTAGTCGCCCCATAGGAAAGCATTGCGGGCAACCAGATGGCTGAGGCGAAAGGGGCGACCAGATGGCCGGGACCAAAATGACGCCAATCGGCCTGCCCCGGGCCTGTAGGGCTCAGGAGCTGCAGGGCTCCGGGGCTCCGGGGCTGCAGGGCTCGGGGACTGCAGGGCTCCACGGCTCGGGGGGCTGCAGCGCTCCGGGGCTCCAGGGCTCCGGGGCTCCGGGGCTCCGGGGCTCCGGGGCTGCTGGGCTCCGGGGCTGCTGGGCTCCAGGGCTTGGGGGCTCCAGGGCAGGAGGGCTCCAGGGCTCCAAGGCTCCGGGGCTCCAGGGCCCGGGACCCATGGAGCCCGTCCCGGGTACTTTGCCACTCTGCGGCCCGGAGGAGGGAGCCCCGGATGCATGGAAGGTGTTGCCCGGGCCTCGCCCATCTGGTCCACAGCAGGGAACCACCAGCCCCGGGAGGGTGTTTGGGCATACCCTTGCACCTACAAACCCGGAGGAAAATTACCCCCCTTTCTTGTAATCTGTGCACTCGAGGTGACAGAGGGGACCCAGGGCGCAAACGTGCCCGACCTCCTGGAGCCCTGGCTGGGATCCGGGAGGCGAATGGCACCTCATAGGGACTTCCAGGGAAGTCCGGCCATCTAGTCGCCCCATAGGAAAGCATTGCGGGCGACCAGATGGCCGAGGCGAGAGGGGCGACCAGATGGCCGGGACCGAAATGACGCCAATCTGCCTGCCCCGGGCCTGCAGGGCTCTGGGGCTGCAGGGCTCCGGGGGCTGCAGAGCTACAGGGCTCCGGGGCTGCAGGGCTCCGGGGCTTCAGTCCTCCCCGGGCCCTGATGGACCCTCTGTCCCGGGTGCCCCAGACCCCCCTGGCCAGCTCACAGGACGGAGGGGTATTCCAGCACCACCGGGCCATGCCGGATGGGGCTGAAGCCCCGGGCCCGGTCCCAGGCCCGGCTCCCGGACCCTAGGCCAGGCCTGGGAGAGCCTCCCCTGGGCTGCAGGGCTCCAGGGCTCCAGGGCTCAGGGGCTGCAGAGCTCTGTGGGCTGCAGGGCTTTGGGGCTGCCGGGCTCGGGGGCTCCAGGGCTGCAGGGCTCGGGGGCTCCGGGGCTGCAGGGCTCAGGGGCTCCGTGGCTGCAGGCATCCAGGGCTGCAGGGCTCGGGGGCTGCAGGGCTCCTCGGGGGCTCCAGGGCTCCCGGGCTCCGGGGCTGCAGGGCTCCGGGGCTCCAGGGCTCTAGGGCTCCAGGGATCCAGGGCTGCTGGGCTCCAGGGCTCGCAGGCTCCAGGGCAGCAGGGCTCCAGGGCTTGGAACCCATGGAGCCCGTCCCCGGTACTTTGCCACTCTGCGGCCCGGAGGAGGGAGCCCCGGATGCATGGAAGGTGTTGCCCGGGCATCGCCCATCTGGTCCACAGCAGGGAACCACCAGCCCCGGGAGGGTGTTTGGGCATACTCTTGCACCTACTAATCCGGAGGAAAATTACCCCCCTTTCTTGTAATCCGTGCAATCGAGGTGACAGAGGGGACCCAGGGCGCAAACGTGCCCGACCTCCTGGAGCCCTGGCTGGGATCCGGGAGGCGAATGGCACCTCATAGGGACTTCCAGGGAAGTCCGGCCATCTAGTCGCCCCATAGGAAAGCATTTCGGGCAACCAGATGGCTGAGGCGAAAGGGGCGACCAGAAGGCCGGGACCAAAATGACGCCAATCGGCCTGCCCCGGGCCTGTAGGGCTCAGGAGCTGCAGGGCTCCGGGGCTCCGGGGCTGCAGGGCTCGGGGACTGCAGGGCTCCACGGCTCGGGGGGCTGCAGCGCTCCGGGGCTCCAGGGCTCCGGGGCTCCGGGGCTGAGGGGCTCCGGGGCTGCTGGGCTCCAGGGCTCGGGGGCTCCAGGGCAGGAGGGCTCCAGGGCTCCAAGGCTCCGGGGCTCCAGGGCCCGGGACCCATGGAGCCCGTCCCGGGTACTTTGCCACTCTGCGGCCCGGAGGAGGGAGCCCCGGATGCATGGAAGGTGTTGCCCGGGCATCGCCCATCTGGTCCACAGCAGGGAACCACCAGCCCCGGGAGGGTGTTTGGGCATACCCTTGCACCTACTAATCCGGAGGAAAATTACCCCCCTTTCTTGTAATCTGTGCACTCGAGTTGACAGAGGGGACCCAGGGCGCAAACGTGCCCAACCTCCTGGAGCCCTGGCTGGGATCCGGGAGGCGAATGGCACCTCATAGGGACTTCCAGGGAAGTCCGGCCATCTAGTCGCCCCATAGGAAAGCATTGCGGGCGACCAGATGGCCGAGGCGAGAGGGGCGACCAGATGGCCGGGACCGAAATGACGCCAATCTGCCTGCCCCGGGCCTGCAGGGCTCTGGGGCTGCAGGGCTCCGGGGGCTGCAGAGCTACAGGGCTCCGGGGCTGCAGGGCTCCGGGGCTTCAGTCCTCCCCGGGCCCTGATGGACCCTCTGTCTCGGGCGTCCCAGACCCCCCTGGCCGGCTCACAGGACGGAGGGGTATTCCCGCACCACCGGGCCATGCCGGATGGGGCTGAAGCCCCGGGCCCGGTCCCAGGCCCGGCTCCCGGACCCTAGGCCAGGCCTGGGAGAGCCTCCCCCGGGCTGCAGGGCTCCAGGGCTCCAGGGCTCAGGGGCTGCAGAGCTCTGTGGGCTGCAGGGCTTTGGGGCTGCCGGGCTCGGGGGCTCCAGGGCTGCAGGGCTCGGGGGCTCCGGGGCTGCAGGGCTCAGGGGCTCCGTGGCTGCAGGCATCCAGGGCTGCAGGGCTCGGGGGCTGCAGGGCTCCTCGGGGGCTCCAGGGCTCCCGGGCTCCGGGGCTGCAGGGCTCCGGGGCTCCAGGGCTCTAGGGCTCCAGGGATCCAGGGCTGCTGGGCTCCAGGGCTCGCAGGCTCCAGGGCAGCAGGGCTCCAGGGCTTGGAACCCATGGAGCCCGTCCCCGGTACTTTGCCACTCTGCGGCCCGGAGGAGGGAGCCCTGGATGCATGGAAGGTGTTGCCCGGGCATCGCCCATCTGGTCCACAGCAGGGAACCACCAGCCCCGGGAGGGTGTTTGGGCATACCCTTGCACCTACTAATCCGGAGGAAAATTACCCCCCTTTCTTGTAATCTGTGCACTCGAGGTGACAGAGGGGACCCAGGGCGCAAACGTGCCCGACCTCCTGGAGCCCTGGCTGGGATCCGGGAGGCGAATGGCACCTCATAGGGACTTCCAGGGAAGTCCGGCCATCTAGTTGCCCCATAGGAAAGCATTGCGGGCGACCAGATGGCCGAGGCGAGAGGGGCGACCAGATGGCCGGGACCGAAATGACGCCAATCTGCCTGCAGGGCTCTGGGGCTGCAGGGCTCCGGGGGCTGCAGAGCTACAGGGCTCCGGGGCTGCAGGGCTCCGGGGCTTCAGTCCTCCCCGGGCCCTGATGGACCCTCTGTCCCGGGCGCCCGGACCCCCCTGGCCGGCTCACAGGACGGAGGGGTATTCCCGCACCACCGGGCCATGCCGGATGGGGCTCAAGCCCCGTGCCCGGTCCCAGGCCCGGCTCCCGGACCCTAGGCCAGGCCCGGGAGAGCCTCCTCTGGGCTGCAGGGCTACAGGGCTCAGGGGCTGCAGAGCTCTGTGGGCTGCAGGGCTTTGGGGCTGCCGGGCTCGGGGGCTCCAGGGCTGCAGGGCTCGGGGGCTCCGGGGCTGCAGGGCTCAGGGGCTCCGTGGCTGCAGGCATCCAGGGCTGCAGGGCTCGGGGGCTGCAGGGCTCCTCGGGGGCTCCAGGGCTCCCGGGCTCCGGGGCTGCAGGGCTCCGGGGCTCCAGGGCTCTAGGGCTCCAGGGATCCAGGGCTGCTGGGCTCCAGGGCTCGGGGGCTCCAGGGCAGCAGGGCTCCAGGGCTTGGGACCCATGGAGCCCGTCCCGGGTACTTTGCCACTCTGCGGACCGGAGGAGGGAGCCCCTAATGCCTGGGAGGTGTTGCCCGGGCATCGCTCATCTGGTCCCCAGCAGGGAACCACCAGCCCCGGGAGGGTGTTTGGGCATACCCTTGCACCTACTAATCCGGAGGAAAATTACCCCCCTTTCTTGTAATCCATGCACTCGAGGTGACAGAGGGGACCCAGGGCACAAATGTGCCCGACCTCCTGGAGCCCTTGACGTAAATAATTAATTTACTCTCTTAATTTCTATGCAGGTAAGTACTTAATTAATAATAACTCAATCAGAATGAAGGAAAACAGAGTCCGTGGTGTAAGAGTTTCTAAGGGTTTTATTCCTCATAAAGGAATCAGGATATCATGTTCTGACCACCACACAGGGTGTCAGAAGGGATAGATGAGCGCGCTCTCGTTTATTGACAATACATAGCTTATATACTTGATTTACATCATAATGTTCAATGTAAGAGGCGTAACAGCTGAGAGAAGACAAGATAACAGTATACACGTGGTATTAGTACATCATCAAGAGGCGTAAACTAGGCGTAAACTAGAGGTGTGTGCTAGAAACGTCACTGATAGGTGACGCAAGTGGGTGGCACCAAGGGGTGGTGCTAACAGAATGTTGCAATGTCAGCAGAAATCGGAAGCTTGGATGCGCGCGTAGCTGCATGACGTGTGATTGACGGGGTGCAGGGGACTTGACATTTACACTGACGGAAAGAGACAGAAGTCTGGCATGTCAGATCAACTTGTGCTTCTATCATATCTGATATCTGATGTTTAGGAACTAAGCTATCTGGGCAGAAAGGTCTCTAGAGCAGAAGCTATTCTATACCAACTGTGAGTGCGTGTATAAGCGCCTGAGTGTCTGTATGAGAAGCGTGGGGGCATGGGGCCTTACATGGAAGCATGGCAACAGAGGCTATGAATTACTTGCATAGAGACAGGTCGGCCCTTTAGCCCTGCAGCTGAGGAAGGATGTTTACTGAAGCTAGCAGGCTGGAATGTACTTTCGGGGAGGGAAACAGATAACTCGAAGGTTATAGTCAATCTTGGCAGGCAGCAGGCTGAGCTGAGCACGGAGGGCCGCGCTAGAAGTAAGTCAGAGTTCACGGGTACGGGGGCTGCTTGGGCAGGGGCCCTCGCAGTCAGAAGCCAGAAAAGAGGCTCGGTGGCAGAGATTCAGGGCCTACTTGCAGCCAGGCTGAAAAACGTAGGAGTACACTTCAAAAAAGACGTTGGCATAGCATACTTAGGAACGGACCATCCAACCCATTCATGGTGGGTCTGAAAGAGGACAAGTTAACGTTGGACGCAAATGTATTTGCGTCTTCATAGCTGGTACAGGAGGGAAGTTACATGCACTTTAACTCGTACATGGAGTCGGTGGGGTACTCGCTAGGGAACACAACATGGCCAAAATTTAATTTTCCTCATTCCCTCCTTGTTCCCTACGGACCCTTCATGATATATCGATCCTCATAAATTGATCGGTTTGTTCTTGTAACATTATATGTTCGTCTTTCTTTCTTTGACTGTTTGAGAGACAACGGGAATGCTCAATGCAGGATGTGGCACACAGTCCACATATCGCTGGCCCACACTGCAGGCACAGGCAGCAGCTGAATACTATAACAAGGCCAATGCCTAGGAAGGATAAGATCTTCCATCCCCATGCTGTTAACGTAGTCCAGAACCAACCGGACCAAGTCCAGGTGCCTGGATTCTGATGTATCTGATTTGCAATTTTATGCAGACGGGTAATAGCTTGATAGACAGATGGTGCATTTTGTGGAATGAAAACACAGCAACTTGACCCGATGACCTTACAGGCTCCACCTCTATCTGCCAAGATGACGTCAATTACAAGACGATTTTGAAGGACAACAGTCCGTATAGCAGACTGCTCCTCTGTTAAGTTACCTAGAGCGGAGGCAGTTTCATTCACTACTGCTTCAAGAGTTCTTGTTAATCTGCGTATCAATTTACTGTTTTGGACAGGTCCTAGGAAGAAAAAGAATCCCTTATTAAAATCAGTGTACTGTTCCCATGCCGTTTCTGTGTAGTCGACAAGGGGAATATCTCTTTTGGGTCTATTCGGTACTAGATTCGTATTTCTATGGTAATCAGGGAGAGCTAGAAAAACAGGTGGCAGAAGGAATGCAATGTAACAGGTACCATCCCAATCTGGAGGCAAACGTATGTATGCGGTATGACCACAAACAAAGTAGGAATGACTGGTAGCTTTAAAGGACGATTTACCATGGTCACTGAACTCGACCACTGTAGTGCATTGGCTATGACCTACGTGTACTGAACCTTTCTTGCTAACACATAATTCACCTGTGACTGGTAATACTAACATATGGGGCAAAACTGGAGCGGTTTCAGATTCGACAGTAAGGATCATAAGGCTAATTGTGTAATTACCTAATCCATATACTTCATTTTCTAGATCAGTTCCTATTCGAGTGGGAAGTCCCTCTTTATCAGGGTAACAGACGTTGAGCAGGACTAAGTTCAAGTTTCCCCAAACCCAGCCCCCATCGAAAACAGCAGTATCAGGATCTAAGGAATTAATTATTTTAAACCATGCTCCACAGGAGCCATTGTGAGTGAATGGGTACGGAAAGAGGGGCAGAGCTCCCTTGTAATTCTGGTAGGGAGGGAGTCGGCCACATATCCAGCAGTCGGTAGCATTGCTTGTCTGATGGGAGTGGTGTAACATACTAATGAATGTATTGTTGCGCAGCGCAAGTCTGTAAGAGAGTTCATGTGCAGGAAGTTCACTAAAAGTGTGTTCAGCAGAAACATTGTAAGCAGATTGTTCATGCCTGAAAATAGGCCAATATATAGGTAGCAGAATGCTGGCAATAATAACTAGAACACTTAGAAAAAACATTATTAACAACGTCACTATACAGTGACTACGCAGTGATTTACAGTATGTACGTTTCTTTTCTTCTCTCTCTCTCTCTCTATCTCGATCTAGGGGATACATGTCAGAAACTATTTAACCGATTCACCTAGGGGAGGACTTAAACAATTAAACTGTCTGACTTGCTAGATCGGAGCTTCATACGGTAAAGTTCTTGGGGAGTCTTTTCTCGTTCGGCAACGGTGAAATCCTTCGTCTCAACACAGTCTTTGGAGGGGGTGGACGAGTCATAGCCCTGTTTCAGTCCGTTTTTTAGTTCATTGCATAGTTTGATGTGACTCGTGTGGACCCACCCCTTTCTCCCCTCGATTTTCACGGCGGTCCTGGTGGTAAGCAGAACGGTCTTCGGGGATTTCCAACGGGGCTCCAGCGGACTTTTCCGGTCGAAATTCCGGACGAGAACCAGGTCCCCTGGACGGACCTCATGCGCCTTTACATCGGTATTGTCAGGGAAGGCTGCGGCAACCTGTGAACGACATGATTGGAGTGCAGACATCAAGGAGGCAAGGTAATCTGTCAACATGTTACAATCAACATCAGTGATCTTTTTCGGAATGGGCGTCCCCCACATATTCGGTGGTCTGCCAAAGACCACTTCGTACGGGGATAGCCCTGATCTTGAGTGGGCGACCATTCTCATATAGAATAGTGCCACGGGCAGAGCGACTATCCAGTCGACTCCTTTTTCCTGACAGATCTTGGCAAGACGGATTTTTAGTGTCTGATTATGCCTTTCCACAAGGCCAGCTGCTTCGGGATGTCGGACACAGTGGAACCTCCACTGATATCCTAGCAAGAGGGAAACTTGTCTCATCAACTCGGACGAGAACGGCTGTCCATTATCTGAATACACGACACGGGGCAAACCGTACCGTGGGAAGAATTCACGAACCAACTGTCTGGCAGTGGTCGGAGCAGTGTAGTCTGGGACTGGGTATGCTTCGGTCCAGCGGGACAGAGCACAAACAATTACAAGGACATACTTAAATCCTCTACAGCTATTCATCTGGATATAATCCATCTGGAGGACTTCAAAAGGGTGATCGGGAGGATGAAATCCACCTTGCTCAACAGGGACACTTTTACCTGGATTGAACTGACAACAGATCATGCAAGTACGCACTTTCTGCTTTGCTGCTGCTCGTAAGTGTTTGTTGTACCAGAGATTCTGTAAACTGTCTAACATGGCTTTCTCTCCTAGATGGGCCGGGCTATGTGCTGTATTTATCATGACCTGAACCATTGAGTCGGGGAGAAACCATATAGATTTTCCCTTCGTCACCCAACCTTGATCTGTCTGAATCCCTCCTAGTTCAGTCCATTTCTTTATTTCATCTGCAGTAGCGTGTGTCTGAATATCGATTACGTCTAGGGCGGGATCTCTAACTGCCATACACTGTGTCGGTACTAGTGTCTTTGTCACATCAGTAGTCTGGGTGTGAGTCAATGCTGTATGTTTTGCTGTCTGGTCTGCCAGGTCGTTACCCTGGGAAACAGAATCTGTGACTTTAGTATGTGCTTTACACTTCATGACTGAAATGGCTGAAGGCAGATGTATTGCTTCTAGTAGTGCTTGAATGAGAGGACCATGCTGTATCTTTGTACCATGAGAGGTCAGAAAACCTCGTTCTTGCCAGAGCATGCCGAAGTCGTGTACGACTCCGAACGCATAACGGGAATCTGTGTATATGTTAACATTTCTGTTTTTCGCTAGAATACAGGCTTGGGTCAGAGCGATGAGCTCTGCTGCTTGAGCAGACAGTGTGTCAATACGATGTGTTTCTTTAATTTCAGTTTCAGTGGTCACGGCATACGCGGCCACTAATTCTCCTGTACTTGTTCTCATGCATGAACCGTCCACATAAAGTGTCAGGTCTGGATTTGTCAATGGGACATCTGTTAAGTCTCGTCTAGGCTTTGTTACTGCATTAATTATTTCTATACAATCATGTGGAGCTGGATCTGTCATAACTGTAGGTAACAGTGTTGCTGGATTCAGGATGTTGCAACGCCTGATTTCTATGTGTGGCTGGAATAGTGTTAATTCATAACCTGTCAGTCGTGCTATAGTTAAGTGTTGAGTCTGGGTTCTGTTTAACAAAACCTCTACAGAATGTGGTACTTGAACTGTTAACTGATGACCTAAAACAATTGAATCACTTTGTCTTATTGCTAACGCTGTTGCTGCTACTGACTTTAAGCACGCAGGGAGTGCTTGGGCTACGGCATCCAATGTACTAGAAAAATAAGCACAAGGCTTATGTGAACCTGCTTGATCTTGAGTGAGGACAGACAACGCTGTACCATCACGTTCTGTAACAAAAAGTGTAAACGGTTTGCTGTAACATGGCGTTGCTAAAACTGGTGCTTGGCATAAAACTTTCTTTAAGTCTTCAAAAGCTTGTGTATGTTCCTGAGTCCAAGGGAGGGCAGTCGAAGTCGCTGCCTCCTGTGTCGTTAACTGGATGAGTGGCTTGGCTAGAAATGCATACTGGGGAATCCATTGTCTGCAGTACGAGGTGAGGCCTATGAAGGCCCGCACTTCCTTTTGTGTCTTGGGTTGCGGCATGTTCACAATTAACTGAATGCGATCGGGAGTGAGCTGTCTCCCCACTTTGGACAGCAAGTGACCCAAGTACACAACTTGCTGAACACAGAATTGTAGCTTCGAAGGAGACACCTTGTGTCCCTTGTCGGCCAGGAAATGTAAAACTGTCAGTGATGCTTTTTCACATTCGGGCTCACTTCGTGCGGTGATCAGCAGATCATCGACGTATTGTAGTAAAGTGGTGTTGACTGGCATTTGAATACAATCTAGTTGTCTCTTCAGTGCTTGACTATAGATGCTGGGGCTTTCTGTGAATCCTTGAGGTGCGCGCGAAAATTTGAAACTGCGTCCATTTAAACAGAATCCGAAGAGATATTGGCTCTCTGGATCAATAGGCACGCTGAAGAAGGCGTTCTTGAGATCAATTACAGTAAAGAACGTTGCTTCTGAATCAATAGCAGTCAATAGAGATGATATATCGGGGACCACAGGATACTGTGGGATAATGCATTTATTCAATTCTCGAAGATCAATCACCAGCCGATATACTGGCGGTGCATTGGGATCAGTACGTTTAAGAATCGGAATGATGGGTGAATTACAGATATTGGAGTCGGTTTCGACGACCACTCCTTGGGCAATGAGCTCTTCAATGATTTTCAGTAAAGCCACTACAGCATCGGGTGGTAACTTGTATTGTCTGATTCTGGGTAATACAACACCTGCCTTGAGTGTAACGCGGTATGGTGTAATGTGCATACATCCTACATCAGTTGGGCCTTTTGCCCACAAGTAATCAGGTACATTTTTCAATCTGACGTCAAACTCACGCAAAACATAATGGCCCTTGAAATCCCGCAGAAAGAGTCTAACTCCCTCCGGGGAACAGCAGATTATGGCTCCTAGAGCCTTCAATGTTTTAATTCCTAATAAATTTTCTGGACATGATTTCGTGAGTAACAGGTCTGTAACACGTGATAATGGACCCACAGCCAGGGGAACTGGTTCTGATACTTCATTTACAATAGGCTGTCCTGAAAAACCAAGGGAAACATTTTGTGAGCCTGAGAGGGGTGCCCCTGGAACCTCGTCATGACTTATTGTAGTGCGACTTGCCCCTGTGTCAATTAAAAACTTTCTGTCTTTTCCCAATACTTGACTGTGTACATAAGGACCTTCTTGATCTACAGGAATCTCAATAAGAGGCAAGCCACCTTCCCTCTCTAGGCTGTTTCATGTATATCGGGAGTATTCGGGGTAAGCAGACTGGGCATACTGGTACATCTGTTGTGAGACTTGCTGAGTCGCAGCAATGGGCTGTGGCTGTGGTACTGCTACGGTCTGTGCTGTCTGTGCGGATGCATGTATAGGCTGTGTATTCTGTGTAGACTGATGCTGGTTATGGTCTTGTCTAGGCGGATGCGGTCTTTCTTTAGTTTTACCTGTCGCTATGTTATGTTTCAGAACTGGACATTCGTGTACGTAGTGACCTGGCTGCTTGCAATAATTGCATGTCCCTTTAACAGGAGCCCCAGTGTGACTTGTCTGGGTCGTACCTTTCCTGTGACTGTCGGATGGGACCGTCTGAGCTACTAACATTTTCATTTTCGTGTCTTTCATACGTTTCTGTTCCTGATCTTGTTCTTCCCTAATTCTATTCTGGTGATATTGTAACATTTGTAACATCTGGGATGGCGTATTGGCTTGCCATGTACTCTCGACTTTATACACTCTATTTTTAACTAACGGTAGGGAATTCTCGACTAACTTTGATACAAAAAGATGTGGGTACGACTCGCTACTTGGCTGGAGGCCACTATTGATAATAAAACATTTCTCGAATCTTGAATAGAAGTCGCTAGTATCTTCACCTTGTTTCTGTTTACAGGACGAGATTGCGTCCCAATCTTCTTTTCTAGTTGTCAACAATCTGGGCAAGACCTGTACTATCAAACCTGGTAATGCTTTAGTTTTGTCTCCAAGGCCTAACCCTGGAACCCGTTTTTTCTCTACTTCTTCTATTTCTGCCCAGGCAATCTTTGTGTCTCCCACCTCCCATTCCTTTTCCTTCAGTTTCTCAAATATACCCGTAGGCAGTAACACTTTCAACATTTTCATGATATCATCATACGTATAGTCTCCCATCAGTAACATATCTTTGAGCTCTCTATGAAAACCTGCAGGGTCTTTATCATGGCACGGGACTAATTTCTTCATTTCTAACAGTTCTAATTTAGTCAGAGGCGTGTGTACATACACGCGTTTCAAAACCTTATCCTCACCCATAACAGGGTGCACTTCTCGTAAGGGGTTCTGACTTTCAATACCACCCCTGCACTGCATATGGTACATTTTCCTCTCTGGAGGTGGGGCGGGAACATGTTCAGAGCTTACAAAGGTATCATATCTGCGTCGTTGTTCTAGAATTATTTGAATTAATTTGGTACTTAAGCCTCTCCATCTATCCATCAGTAGTGCTTCTAGTGTCTCGTGTAAGGGACCTGGATCGGAATAATGTTTTCTGTATTT
Organism: Lissotriton vulgaris; assembly: GCF_964263255.1. Classification (NCBI taxonomy): domain Eukaryota; kingdom Metazoa; phylum Chordata; class Amphibia; order Caudata; family Salamandridae; genus Lissotriton; species Lissotriton vulgaris. Next base: position 626,396,580 of record NC_141699.1, read on the forward strand.
AATCAGAAGATGCTGAATCATGTATACACCTGCTAGTTTCTGTTCGTCGGGGGAGAGGTTCAGAAATGTCTGCGCCACTGTGTCATCATTATATATGTCTGCATTTTCGGCCCATGATACAGCTGATCGGGCTAGTTCTTGTTCATCCATAGAATTGAGTACATGGTACCCAACTCGATCTCGAAGCCGTTTATCAGTTTCCTGGAACTGATGCTCAGCAGAATTCGGATTCGTTAAGGCAGAGAAGAAAACTCTCTTGCTCTCCGGACGGACACCTTTCCTAAGGTAGTTTCCCCTACCTACATATGCTATAATGTCTGTAGACTTTCCTGATGTCTCATCTTCATTTTCTTCCTCAGAGGAAGTTTTATCAGTTTCTTCCTGATGCGCAGTTAATACTGCCTTTCTAATTTTCTGGGACATAGCGGCTATGCAAGTCCCCTTGTCATGTTTTGCTTCTGCTATATTTTGGCCCCACTTGTTCAATACGTCTAATTCACTCTGATCTGTTCCGGGCCTGTCTCGTTCTCTTATTACACAATTAATGAAGAATCGTAATATCTGTTTTTGAATGTCAACTTTCTGTTTATACATGGCAGCTTGGACACTGTCGGGATCTTTCCCTGTCTGTATGAATTTGTATAGTCTGTCGAGGGCTTCCTGCATTCCCACACAGCATAACAAGCTGTCGGTGGCAGATCTTAAGCGCAGTGATGCTAATACCATTAGATCGTCTGTTCCGGGTACTGGATCATATCTGCAGAATGACATCCTATCTTTCAATGCCTCAAGCCGGGATGAGTAGTGGGGAGACTGGAAAGGATTCTGTGTGTCTTTTAAATGCAATCTGTGTGTCGGTGGCGGGGTCTGTAGACCCGCTGTCGCACCTCCTGAGGCGGATGCTTGGGCATTATCTCTCCGCGGAGTCTGTATCTGAACGTGAACTTGTCGTTTAGGTGGATCAGGCAAACGTGGTTTCGGTAGGTCAGTTTTGAGTAGGGGAAGTGGCGGGGCTGGCGGAACAGGAGAAGTCTGTTGCGGTACCGGCGGAACGTGACCTGGGGGTGGAGTACCACCCCCGTCCCTGTCTGCAGGCAGGGCTCGAACAGGCAGATTGGTGTAAGCTGGTGCTACATCATCTAGATAGGAATTTAGGAATATGTCTTTAGTAGTCTTGTGCATTACTTTAGTTGGAACCAATGGTGACGGCAAATTTTTCGGTATTTCTGAAATGGCGTCAGGGGTACCTTCGGCCAAAAGATACATGTTGTTCACTTGGCTATTTTGGGTACGATCTATTTGTTCTAATTTTACTCGAATTCCCTCAGTAACTAATTCGTTTTCTTGGGCCTTTTCTGATTCTTGAAGTCTGTCTTCTCTACGGAGTGCTCTTTCAGCACGCTTACGTGATTCCTTACGCCAAAATTCTATGGCGTCTTTCTGAGATTGTCTAGCTTTCTTTTTCCGTAATACTTCTTCTACCTTTATGATGCACTCGGCATCCCATGTTCCGTTAACTGGCCATCGGTATCTTTCCTCTAGGTGCTTGGTATAATCGGTCCATAACTCTAGATACAGAATGGCGTCTATGCCATGTTTATTGTACATAAAATTACCTGGAGTGTCCCTAGGGGGGATTGGAATCTCTTCCTCTAACATCCCTTTCCTAGTTCCTATCTGCTTTAACTTGTTAAAAAACGGCATTGTGCCTACTTGATACTGAAATGCTTGATCCTTGATACTCAATGTTGACTGTAACTATTTATACCAGAGACACAATAATGCACAAAAACAATCACATTCATACCACGACATTAATTACAAAAACATTTAAAACATAGATGACTACCCCTCTATACTAGAAGTACCGCTCAACGATACGGATACACTGCTGTAACAGTGCAGAAATTCGGAATACTTTATATACTGCTAAACAGTACAGATACACTGCCTAAAAACAGTGCAGACCGGACTTGCGTACCCAAACCCGTCTAGATACGACCCAGCAATGGTACTCACCGGGAAGCACGGAAAACAGAAGGCCTCGGAAAACTCGACTGGACTCGGCTCGGAACTTCGGAAAACTTCGGAAAACTTCGGAAAACTGGTGGGCCTCTTCACACCTCGGACCTTGCTTCTTTCGGCTGGGCTCTGGTCGGGATCCTCCGCACTCCTCACCGCCTCGTCTGGGCACTGATTGCAGTCTTCGTCACCTCCGTGTGTCAGAGGGGGATGCAGGAAATCCTGCCAGTACACGTGTAGTCCGTCTAACTGATGGCAGGGGACACGGATTGCAACGCACCTTCCGGCGCGTGAGGTGGGGGAGGGGTCCCTGTTCGGGCGCCAAAATGACGTAAATAATTAATTTACTCTCTTAATTTCTATGCAGGTAAGTACTTAATTAATAATAACTCAATCAGAATGAAGGAAAACAGAGTCCGTGGTGTAAGAGTTTCTAAGGGTTTTATTCCTCATAAAGGAATCAGGATATCATGTTCTGACCACCACACAGGGTGTCAGAAGGGATAGATGAGCGCGCTCTCGTTTATTGACAATACATAGCTTATATACTTGATTTACATCATAATGTTCAATGTAAGAGGCGTAACAGCTGAGAGAAGACAAGATAACAGTATACACGTGGTATTAGTACATCATCAAGAGGCGTAAACTAGGCGTAAACTAGAGGTGTGTGCTAGAAACGTCACTGATAGGTGACGCAAGTGGGTGGCACCAAGGGGTGGTGCTAACAGAATGTTGCAATGTCAGCAGAAATCGGAAGCTTGGATGCGCGCGTAGCTGCATGACGTGTGATTGACGGGGTGCAGGGGACTTGACATTTACACTGACGGAAAGAGACAGAAGTCTGGCATGTCAGATCAACTTGTGCTTCTATCATATCTGATATCTGATGTTTAGGAACTAAGCTATCTGGGCAGAAAGGTCTCTAGAGCAGAAGCTATTCTATACCAACTGTGAGTGCGTGTATAAGCGCCTGAGTGTCTGTATGAGAAGCGTGGGGGCATGGGGCCTTACATGGAAGCATGGCAACAGAGGCTATGAATTACTTGCATAGAGACAGGTCGGCCCTTTAGCCCTGCAGCTGAGGAAGGATGTTTACTGAAGCTAGCAGGCTGGAATGTACTTTCGGGGAGGGAAACAGATAACTCGAAGGTTATAGTCAATCTTGGCAGGCAGCAGGCTGAGCTGAGCACGGAGGGCCGCGCTAGAAGTAAGTCAGAGTTCACGGGTACGGGGGCTGCTTGGGCAGGGGCCCTCGCAGTCAGAAGCCAGAAAAGAGGCTCGGTGGCAGAGATTCAGGGCCTACTTTCAGCCAGGCTGAAAAACGTAGGAGTACACTTCAAAAAAGACGTTGGCATAGCATACTTAGGAACGGACCATCCAACCCATTCATGGTGGGTCTGAAAGAGGACAAGTTAACGTTGGACGCAAATGTATTTGCGTCTTCATAGCTGGTACAGGAGGGAAGTTACATGCACTTTAACTCGTACATGGAGTCGGTGGGGTACTCGCTAGGGAACACAACATGGCCAAAATTTAATTTTCCTCACCCTGGCTGGAATCCGGGAGGCGAATGGCACCTCATAGGGACTTCCAGGGAAGTCCGGCCATCTAGTCGCCCCATAGGAAAGCATTGCAGGCGACCAGATGGCCGAGGCGAGAGGGGCGACCCGATTGCCGGGACCGAAATGACACCAATCTGCCTGCCCCGGGCCTGTAGGGCTCAGGAGCTGCAGGGCTCCGGGGCTCTGGGGCTCCGGGGCTGCAGGGCAAGAGGCAAGGGGACTGCAGGGCTCCACAGCTTGGGGGGCTGCAGGGCTCCGGGGCTGCAGGGCTCGGGTTCTCCAGGGCTCCAGGGCTCCAGGGCTCCAGGGCTGCAGGGCTCCGGGGCTGCTGGGCTCCAGGGCTCCGGGGCGGCTGGGCTCCGGGGCTCCAGGGCCTGGGACCCATGGAACCCGTTCCGGGTACTTTGCCACACTGCGGCCCGGAGGAGGGAGCCCCGGATGCCTGGGAGGTGTTGCCCGGGCATCGCCCATCTGGTCCCCAGCAGGAAACCACCAGCCCCGGGAGGGTGTTTGGGCATACCCTTGCACCTACTAATCCGGAGGAAAATTACCCCCCTTTCTTGTAATCCGTGCACTCGAGGTGACAGAGGGGACCCAGGGCGCAAAAGTGCCCGACCTCCTGGAGCCCTGGCTGGGATCCGGGAGGCAAATGGCACCTCATAGGGACTTCCAGGGACGTCCGGCCATCTAGTCACCCCATAGGAAAGCATTGCGGGCGACAAGATGGCCGAGGCGAGAGGGTCGACCAGATGGCCGGGACCGAAATAACACCAATCTGCCTGCCCCAGGCCTGCAGGGCTCTGGGGCTGCAGGGCTCCGGGGGCTGCAGAGCTACAGGGCTCCAGGGCTGCAGGGCTCCGGGGCTTCAGGCCTCCCCGGGCCCTGATGGACCCTCTGTCCCGGGCGCCCTTGACCCCCCCCGGCCGGCTCGCAGGATGGAGGGTTATTCCCGCACCACCGGGCCCTGCTGGACGGGGCTTAAGCCCCGGGCCCGGTCCCTGGCCCAGCTCCCGGACCCTAGGCCAGGCCCGGGAGAGCCTCCCCTAGGCTGCAGGGCTACAGGGCTACAGGGCTCGGGGGCTGCAGGGCTCCATGGACTGCAGGACTTCGGGGCTGCCGGGCATGGGGGCTCCTGGGCTGCAGGGCTCGGGGGCTCCGGGCCTGCAGGGCTCAGGGGCTCCCGGGCTGCAGGCATCCGGGGCTGCAGGGCTCGGGGGCTGCAGGGCTCCTCGGGGGCTCCACAGCTCCCGGGCTCCGGGGCTGCAGGGCTCCAGGGCTCCAGGGCTGCAGGGCTCCGGGGGGGCTCAAGGGGCTGTAGGGCTCCAGGGGCTCCAGGGCTGCAGGGCTCCAGGGCTGCAGGGCTCCAGGGCTGCAGGGCTCCAGGGCTCCAGGGCTGCAGGGCTGCAGGGCTCCATGGGGACTACAGGGCTCCAGGGGCTGTAGGGCTCCGGGGGCTCCAGGACGGAGGGGTATTCCCGCACCTCCGGGCCCTGCCGGATGGGGCTCAAGCCGCGGGCCCGCTCCGGTCTCTGCTTCTGAAACCCTAGCCAGGCTGGGGAAAGAGCCGCCCTTGCCTCTGATGAACGCCTGGAACCTCGGCCGGCTTGCAGGACGGGGAAGCTCCAGCAAACCCATGGCTGGCCGGACGGAGCTCAAGCCCCGGGCCCGCTCCCGGTCCCTGCTTCCGAAACCCTAGCCCAGCCGGGGAGAGCCTCCCTTGGCCCTGATGAACGCCCGGAACCTCAGCCGGCTTGCGGGACGGGGAGGCTCCAGCAACCCCATGGCCTACCGGACGGAGCTCAAGCCCCGGGCCCGGTCCCTGCTTCCAAAACCCTAGCCAGCCCAGGGAGAGCCTCCCTTGGCCCGATAAACGCCCGGAACCTCGGCCGGCTTGCAGGACGGAGCTCAGGCCCCAGGCCTCAGGCCCAGCCTACCAACCCTAGCCGGGCCCGGGGAGAGCCTCCCGGTAGATCCCCCTGTCCCCAGCACCTGGACCCTGGGCCGGAACCAAGGAGGGTTAAGCCCAGGACACGTCCTCTCCCCGACGGCCTGCCCGGGAGCCCATTTTTGTCGACTATTAAGCCCCCACGTAGTGGGGGCTTACAGAACTTTGGGAAAGGACAAAAGTTGGAGTTAGCCCGTCTGCCAGCCTGCAGGGCCATCTGGTCACCCAGCCCGCAGGGCCATCTGGTCACGCAGCCAGGCGACCAGATGACCCGGGACGACCCAGCGCCCGGATGGCCTGGGAGGGTGCCGTACCCAGTCGCCCTTGCAGTCCAGCGAGGGTGGCCAGGCGCTGCTGCTTGCCTCCCTGCTCGACTTGCCCATTCAGCAGTGGGAAGGGGAGGCCCGCCGGCGGCGGCCCAGGCCATCTGGTCACCCTGCCGACCCGCAAGGGAAGGTGTGGCCCCCATCCCCGCAACCCGGTGGGGCAGGGAGGGGAGGGAGAGGCCCCCGTGCCGGAGGGCATGTGGTGGAGGCAGCCTCCCGCAGGCCCGTGTTACCCCCTCCACATCCATCCCGCCGGCCAGGCGGCAGAGGGACCCACCCCTGGGTGTGGTGGAGGGAGGCTTCTGCGGGCGCCCACGCACGGAAAGAGACAAAAGCTTGGCTCAGAGGATGACTTTCAATAGATCGCAGCGAGGTAGCTGCTCTGCTACTTACGAAACCCTGACCCAGAATCAGGTTGTCTACGAATGATTTAGCACTGGGTGCCCCACGAACATGGGCCTGATCAAACTCAGAGGAAAAGGACCATCGGCAAGGGGCTGAGAGGCAGGAGCGTCCCGGGCCCCTGAGGGGCCCTGGCGGGCAGGCCCCGGGATGCCTTCCCCCTCTCAGCATGGCCAGACCTCATGGAAGTCTGCCTGATCAAACTCGGTGAAAAATGACCATCGAACCCTGATAAAAACAACCATCGACAATGGGCCGAGAGGCAGAAGCATCCACGGGCCCCTGGGGGCCCCTAGCGGGTGGGTACTGGGACGCCTTCCCCCTCTCAGCATGGCCAGACCTCACGGAGGTATGCCTGATCAAACTCTGAGGAAAACGACCATCGGCAAGGGGCTGAGAGGCAGGAGCGTCCCCGGGCCCCTGGGGGCCCCTGGCAGGCAGGCTCCAGGACGCCTCCCTCCCTCTCAGCATGGCCAGACCTCATGAAAGTCTGCCTGATCAAACTCGGAGAAAAACAACCATCGAACTTGGAGAAAAACGACCATCGGCAAGGGGCCAAGAGGCAGAAGTGTCCCCGGGCCCCTGGGGGCCCCTGTCGGGCAGGCCCCGGGATGCCTTCCCTCTCTCAGCATGACCAGACCTCATGGAAGTCTGCCTGATGAAACTCGGAGAAAAACGACCATCGAACCCTGATAAAAACGACCATCGACAAGGGGCCGAGAGGCAGAAGCATCCACGGGCCCCTGGGGGCCCCTGGCGGGCGGGCCCCGGGATCCATTCCCCCTCTCAGCATGACCAGACCTCACTGAGGTATGCCTGATCAAACTCGGAGACAAACAACCATCGGCAAGGGGCTGAGAGGCAGGAGCGTCCCAGGGCCCCTGGGGGACCCTGGCAGGCCCTGGGATGCCTCCCCCCCTCTCAGCATGGCTGGACCTCCTGGAAGTCTACCTGATCAAACTCGGCGAAAAACAACCATCTAACTCGGAGAAAAACGACCATCGGCAAAGGGCCAGGAGGCAGAAGTGTCCCCGGGCCCCTGGGGGCCCCTGGCGGGCAGGCCCGGGACACCTTCCCCTTCTCTGCATGGCCAGACCTCACGGAGGTCTGTGCCTTATCAAACTCGGAGAAAAAGGACCATCGGCAAGGGGCTGACAGGCAGGAGCGTCCCCGGGCCCCTGGGGGCCCCTGGCAGGCGGGCCCTGGGATGCCTTCCCCCTCTCAGCATGGCCAGACCTCATGGAAGTCTGCCTGATCAAACTCGGAGAAAAACGACCATCGAACCCTGATAAAAACGACCATCAACAATGGGCAGGAGTGTCCCTGGGCCCCTGGGGGCCCCTGGCGGGCGGGCCCCGGGACGCCTTCCCCCTCTCAGCATGGCCAGACCTCACGGAGGTATGCCTGATCAAACTCGGAGAAAAACAAATATCGAACTCGGAGAAAAACGACCATCGGCAAGGGGCTGAGAGGCTGAAGCGTCCCCGGGCCCCTGGGGGCCCATGGCGGGAGGGCCCCGGGATGCCTCCCCCCTCTCAGCATGGCCAGACCTCATGGAAGTCTGCCTGATCAAACTCGGAGAAAAACGACCATCGGCAAGGGGCTGAGAGGCAGAAGCGTCCCCGGGCCCCTGGGGGCCCCTGGCAGGCGGGCCCGGGATGCCTTCCCCCTCTCAGCATGGCCGGACCTCACGGAGGTCTGTGCCTGATCAAACTCGGAGAAAAACGACCATCGGCAAGGGGCTGAGAGGCAGGAGCGTCCCCGGGCCCCTGGGGGCCCCTGGCGGGAGGGCCCCGGGATGCCTCTCCCCTCTCAGCATGGCCGGACCTCATGGAAGTCTGCCTGATCAAACTCGGAGAAAAACAACCATCGAACTTGGAGAAAAACGACCATCGGCAAGGGGCCAAGAGGCAGAAGCGTCCCCGGGCCCCTGGGGGCCCCTGGCGGGTGGGCCCCAGGAAACCTTTCCCCCTTAGCATGGCCAGACCTCATGGAAGTCTGCCTGATGAAACTCGGAGAAAAACAACCATCGAACCCTGATAAAAACGACCATCGACAAGGGGCCGAGAGGCAGAAGCATCCACGGGCCCCTGGGGGCCCCTGGCGGGTGGGCCCCGGGACGCCTTACCCCTCTCAGCATGGCCAGACCTCACAGAGGTATGCCTGATCAAACTCGGAGACAAACGACCATCGGCAAGGGGCTGAGAGGCAGGAGCGTCCCCGGGCCCCTGGGGGACCCTGGCAGGCCCCGGGATGCCTCCCCCCCTCTCAGCATGGCCGGACCTCCTGGAAGTCTGCCTGATCAAACTCGGCGAAAAACAACCATCTAACTCAGAGAAAAACGACCATCGGCAAGGGGCCAAGAGGCAGAAGTGTCCCGGGGCCCCTGGGGGCCCCTGGCGGGCCGGCCCGGGACACCTTCCCCCTCTCAGCATGGCCAGACCTCACGGAGGTCTGTGCCTTATCAAACTCGGAGAAAAAGGACCATCGGCAAGGGGCTGACAGGCAGGAGCGTCCCCGGGCCCCTGGGGGCCCCTGGCGGGCGGGCCCCGGGATGCCTTCCCCCTCTCAGCATGGCCAGACCTCATGGAAGTCTGCCTGATCAAACTCAGAGAAAAACGACCATCGAACCTTGATAAAAACGACCATCAACAATGGGCAGGAGCGTCCCCGGGCCCCTGGGGGCCACTGGCGGGCGGGCCCCGGGACGCCTTTCCCCTCTCAGCATGGCCAGACCTCACGGAGGTATGCCTGATCAAACTCGGAGAAAAACAAATATCGAACTCGGAGAAAAACGACCATCGGCAAGGGGCTGAGAGGCTGAAGCGTCCCCGGGCCCCTGGGGGCCCCTGGCAGGCAGGCCCCGGGATGCCTCCCCCCTCCCAACATGGCCAGACCTCATGGAAGTCGGCCTGATCAAACTCGGAGAAAAACGACCATCGAACTCGGAGAAAAACGACCATCGGCAAGGGGCTGAGAGGCAGAAGCGTCCCCGGGCCCCTGGGGGCCCCTGGGGGCTCCTGGCAGGCGGGCCCGGGATGCCTTCCCCCTCTCAGCATGGCCGGACCTCACGGAGGTCTGTGCCTGATCAAACTCGGAGAAAAAGGACCATCGGCAAGGGGCTGAGAGGCAGGAGCGTCCCCGGGCCCCTGGGGGCCCCTGGCAGGTGGGCCCCGGGACACCTTCCCCCTCAAACTTGGTGAAAAAGGACCATCGGCAAGGGGCTGAGAGGCAAGAGTGTCCCCAGGACACTGGGGGCCCCGGTGGGCAGGCTCCAGGGCTGCCTACCCCTGATTCAGAATCTCCGGAGGTCTGACTGACCCTCTCCCTAGTAATCCGGAGGAACATTACCCCCCTTTCTTGTAATCTGTGCACTCGAAGTCACACAGGGGACCCAAGGCACGAACGAGCCCGACCTCCTGGAGCCCTGGCTGGGATCCGGGAGGCGAATGGCACCTCATAGGGACTTCCAGGGAAGTCCGGCCATCTAGTCGCCCCATAGGAAAGCATTGCGGGCAACCAGATGGCTGAGGCGAAAGGGGCGACCAGAAGGCCGGGACCAAAATGACGCCAATCGGCCTGCCCCGGGCCTGTAGGGCTCAGGAGCTGCAGGGCTCCGGTGCTCCGGGGCTGCAGGGCTCGGGGACTGCAGGGCTCCACGGCTCGGGGGGCTGCAGCGCTCCGGGGCTCCAGGGCTCCGGGGCTCCGGGGCTCCGGGGCTGAGGGGCTGAGGGGCTCCGGGGCTGCTGGGCTCCAGGGCTCGGGGGCTCCAGGGCAGGAGGGCTCCAGGGCTCCAAGGCTCCGGGGCTCCAGGGCCTGGGACCCATGGAGCCCGTCCCGGGTACTTTGCCACTCTGCGGCCCGGAGGAGGGAGCCCCGGATGCATGGAAGGTGTTGCCAGGGCATCGCCCATCTGGTCCACAACCAGGGAACCACCAGCCCCGGGAGGGTGTTTGGGCATACCCTTGCACCTACAAACCCGGAGGAAAATTACCCCCCTTTCTTGTAATCTGTGCACTCGAGGTGACAGAGGGGACCCAGGGCGCAAACGTGCCCGACCTCCTGGAGCCCTGGCTGGGATCCGGGAGGCGAATGGCACCTCATAGGGACTTCCAGGGAAGTCCGGCCATCTAGTCGCCCCATAGGAAAGCATTGCGGGCGACCAGATGGCCGAGGCGAGAGGGGCGACCAGATGGCCGGGACCGAAATGACGCCAATCTGCCTGCCCCGGGCCTGCAGGGCTCTGGGGCTGCAGGGCTCCGGGGGCTGCAGAGCTACAGGGCTCCGGGGCTGCAGGGCTCCGGGGCTTCAGTCCTCCCCGGGCCCTGATGGACCCTCTGTCTCGGGCATCCCAGACCCCCCTGGCCGGCTCACAGGACGGAGGGGTATTCCCGCACCACCGGGCCATGCCGGATGGGGCTGAAGCCCCGGGCCCGGTCCCAGGCCCGGCTCCCGGACCCTAGGCCAGGCCTGGGAGAGCCTCCCCTGGGCTGCAGGGCTCCAGGGCTCCAGGGCTCAGGGGCTGCAGAGCTCTGTGGGCTGCAGGGCTTTGGGGCTGCCGGGCTCGGGGGCTCCAGGGCTGCAGGGCTCGGGGGCTCCGGGGCTGCAGGGCTCAGGGGCTCTGTGGCTGCAGGCATCCAGGGTTGCAGGGCTCGGGGGCTGCAGGGCTCCTCGGGGGCTCCAGGGCTCCCGGGCTCCGGGGCTGCAGGGCTCCGGGGCTCCAGGGCTCTAGGGCTCCAGGGATCCAGGGCTGCTGGGCTCCAGGGCTCGCAGGCTCCAGGGCAGCAGGGCTCCAGGGCTTGGAACCCATGGAGCCCGTCCCCGGTACTTTGCCACTCTGCGGCCCGGAGGAGGGAGCCCCGGATGCATGGAAGGTGTTGCCCGGGCATCGCCCATCTGGTCCACAGCAGGGAACCACCAGCCCCGGGAGGGTGTTTGGGCATACCCTTGCACCTACTAATCCGGAGGAAAATTACCCCCCTTTCTTGTAATCTGTGCACTCGAGGTGACAGAGGGGACCCAGGGCGCAAACGTGCCCGACCTCCTGGAGCCCTGGCTGGGATCCGGGAGGCGAATGGCACCTCATAGGGACTTCCAGGGAAGTCCGGCCATCTAGTTGCCCCATAGGAAAGCATTGCGGGCGACCAGATGGCCGAGGCGAGAGGGGCGACCAGATGGCCGGGACCGAAATGACGCCAATCTGCCTGCAGGGCTCTGGGGCTGCAGGGCTCCGGGGGCTGCAGAGCTACAGGGCTCCAGGGGCTGCAGGGCTCCGGGGCTTCAGTCCTCCCCGGGCCCTGATGGACCCTCTGTCCCGGGCGCCCGGACTCCCCTGGCCGGCTCACAGGACGGAGGGGTATTCCCGCACCACCGGGCCATGCCGGATGGGGCTCAAGTCCCGTGCCCGGTCCCAGGCCCGGCTCCCGGACCCTAGGCCAGGCCCGGGAGAGCCTCCTCTGGGCTGCAGGGCTCCAGGGCTACAGGGCTCAGGGGCTGCAGAGCTCTGTGGGCTGCAGGGCTTTGGGGCTGCCGGGCTCGGGGGCTGCAGGGCTCGGGGGCTCCGGGGCTGCAGGGCTCAGGGGCTCCGTGGCTGCAGGCATCCAGGGCTGCAGGGCTCGGGGGCTGCAGGGCTCCTCGGGGGCTCCAGGGCTCCCGGGCTCCGGGGCTGCAGGGCTCCGGGGCTCCAGGGCTCTAGGGCTCCAGGGATCCAGGGCTGCTGGGCTCCAGGGCTCGCAGGCTCCAGGGCAGCAGGGCTCCAGGGCTTGGAACCCATGGAGCCCGTCCCCGGTACTTTGCCACTCTGCGGCCCGGAGGAGGGAGCCCCGGATGCATGGAAGGTGTTGCCCGGGCATCGCCCATCTGGTCCACAGCAGGGAACCACCAGCCCCGGGAGGGTGTTTGGGCATACTCTTGCACCTACTAATCCGGAGGAAAATTACCCCCCTTTCTTGTAATCCGTGCACTCGAGGTGACAGAGGGGACCCAGGGCGCAAACGTGCCCGACCTCCTGGAGCCCTGGCTGGGATCCGGGAGGCGAATGGCACCTCATAGGGACTTCCAGGGAAGTCAGGCCATCTAGTCGCCCCATAGGAAAGCATTTCGGGCAACCAGATGGCTGAGGCGAAAGGGGCGACCAGAAGGCCGGGACCAAAATGACGCCAATCGGCCTGCCCCGGGCCTGTAGGGCTCAGGAGCTGCAGGGCTCCGGGGCTCCGGGGCTGCAGGGCTCGGGGACTGCAGGGCTCCACGGCTCGGGGGGCTGCAGCGCTCCGGGGCTCCAGGGCTCCGGGGCTCCGGGGCTGAGGGGCTCCGGGGCTGCTGGGCTCCAGGGCTCGGGGGCTCCAGGGCAGGAGGGCTCCAGGGCTCCAAGGCTCCGGGGCTCCAGGGCCCGGGACCCATGGAGCCCGTCCCGGGTACTTTGCCACTCTGCGGCCCGGAGGAGGGAGCCCCGGATGCATGGAAGGTGTTGCCCGGGCATCGCCCATCTGGTCCACAGCAGGGAACCACCAGCCCCGGGAGGGTGTTTGGGCATACCCTTGCACCTACTAATCCGGAGGAAAATTACCCCCCTTTCTTGTAATCTGTGCACTCGAGGTGACAGAGGGGACCCAGGGCGCAAACGTGCCCAACCTCCTGGAGCCCTGGCTGGGATCCGGGAGGCGAATGGCACCTCATAGGGACTTCCAGGGAAGTCCGGCCATCTAGTCGCCCCATAGGAAAGCATTGCGGGCGACCAGATGGCCGAGGCGAGAGGGGCGACCAGATGGCCGGGACCGAAATGACGCCAATCTGCCTGCCCCGGGCCTGCAGGGCTCTGGGGCTGCAGGGCTCCGGGGGCTGCAGAGCTACAGGGCTCCGGGGCTGCAGGGCTCCGGGGCTTCAGTCCTCCCCGGGCCCTGATGGACCCTCTGTCCCGGGCGCCCGGACCCCCCTGGCCGGCTCACAGGACGGAGGGGTATTCCCGCACCACCGGGCCATGCCGGATGGGGCTCAAGCCCCGTGCCCGGTCCCAGGCCCGGCTCCCGGACCCTAGGCCAGGCCCGGGAGAGCCTCCTCTGGGCTGCAGGGCTCCAGGGCTACAGGGCTCAGGGGCTGCAGAGCTCTGTGGGCTGCAGGGCTTTGGGGCTGCCGGGCTCGGGGGCTCCAGGGCTGCAGGGCTCGGGGGCTCCGGGGCTGCAGGGCTCAGGGGCTCCGTGGCTGCAGGCATCCAGGGCTGCAGGGCTCGGGGGCTGCAGGGCTCCTCGGGGGCTCCAGGGCTCCCGGGCTCCGGGGCTGCAGGGCTCCGGGGCTCCAGGGCTCTAGGGCTCCAGGGATCCAGGGCTGCTGGGCTCCAGGGCTCGGGGGCTCCAGGGCAGCAGGGCTCCAGGGCTTGGGACCCATGGAGCCCGTCCCGGGTACTTTGCCACTCTGCGGACCGGAGGAGGGAGCCCCTAATGCCTGGGAGGTGTTGCCCGGGCATCGCTCATCTGGTCCCCAGCAGGGAACCACCAGCCCCGGGAGGGTGTTTGGGCATACCCTTGCACCTACTAATCCGGAGGAAAATTACCCCCCTTTCTTGTAATCCATGCACTCGAGGTGACAGAGGGGACCCAGGGCACAAATGTGCCCGACCTCCTGGAGCCCTGGCTGGAATCCGGGAGTCGCCCCATAGGAAAGCATTGCGGGCGACCAGATGGCCGAGGCGAGAGGGGCGACCCGATTGCCGGGACCGAAATGACACCAATCTGCCTGCCCCGGGCCTGTAGGGCTCAGGAGCTGCAGGGCTCCGGGGCTCTGGGGCTCCGGGGCTCTGGGGCTCCGGGGCTGCAGGGCAAGAGGCAAGGGGACTGCAGGGCTCCACAGCTTGGGGGGCTGCAGGGCTCCGGGGCTGCAGGGCTCGGGTTCTCCAGGGCTCCAGGGCTCCAGGGCTCCGGGGCGGCTGGGCTCCGGGGCTCCAGGGCCTGGGACCCATGGAACCCGTTCCGGGTACTTTGCCACACTGCGGCCCGGAGGAGGGAGCCCCGGATGCCTGGGAGGTGTTGCCCGGGCATCGCCCATCTGGTCCGCAGCAGGAAACCACCAGCCCCGGGAGGGTGTTTGGGCATACCCTTGCACCTACTAATCCGGAGGAAAATTACCCCCCTTTCTTGTAATCCGTGCACTCGAGGTGACAGAGGGGACCCAGGGCGCAAAAGTGCCCGACCTCCTGGAGCCCTGGCTGGGATCCGGGAGGCAAATGGCACCTCATAGGGACTTCCAGGGACGTCCGGCCATCTAGTCACCCCATAGGAAAGCATTGCGGGCGACAAGATGGCCGAGGCGAGAGGGTCGACCAGATGGCCGGGACCGAAATAACACCAATCTGCCTGCCCCAGGCCTGCAGGGCTCCGGGGGCTGCAGAGCTACAGGGCTCCAGGGCTGCAGGGCTCCGGGGCTTCAGGCCTCCCCGGGCCCTGATGGACCCTCTGTCCCGGGCGCCCTTGACCCCCCCCCGGCCGGCTCGCAGGATGGAGGGTTATTCGCGCACCACCGGGCCCTGCTGGATGGGGCTCAAGCCCCGGGCCCGGTCCCTGGCCCAGCTCCCGGACCCTAGGCCAGGCCCGGGAGAGCCTCCCCTAGGCTGCAGGGCTACAGGGCTACAGGGCTCGGGGGCTGCAGGGCTCCATGGACTGCAGGACTTCGGGGCTGCCGGGCATGGGGGCTCCTGGGCTGCAGGGCTCGGGGGCTCCGGGGCTGCAGGGCTCAGGGGCTCCCGGGCTGCAGGCATCCGGGGCTGCAGGGCTCGGGGGCTGCAGGGCTCCTCGGGGGCTCCACAGCTCCCGGGCTCCGGGGCTGCAGGGCTCCAGGGCTCCAGGGCTGCAGGGCTCCGGGGGGGCTCAAGGGGCTGTAGGGCTCCAGGGGCTCCAGGGCTGCAGGGCTCCAGGGCTGCAGGGCTCCAGGGCTCCAGGGCTGCAGGGCTGCAGGGCTCCATGGGGACTACAGGGCTCCAGGGGCTGTAGGGCTCCGGGGGCTCCAGGACGGAGGGGTATTCCCGCACCTCCGGGCCCTGCCGGATGGGGCTCAAGCCGCGGGCCCGCTCCGGTCTCTGCTTCTGAAACCCTAGCCAGGCTGGGGAAAGAGCCGCCCTTGCCTCTGATGAACGCCTGGAACCTCGGCCGGCTTGCAGGACGGGGAAGCTCCAGCAAACCCATGGCTGGCCGGACGGAGCTCAAGCCCCGGGCCCGCTCCCGGTCCCTGCTTCCGAAACCCTAGCCCAGCCGGGGAGAGCCTCCCTTGGCCCTGATGAACGCCCGGAACCTCAGCCGGCTTGCGGGACGGGGAGGCTCCAGCAACCCCATGGCCTACCGGACGGAGCTCAAGCCCCGGGCCCGATCCCTGCTTCCAAAACCCTAGCCAGCCCAGGGAGAGCCTCCCTTGGCCCGATAAACGCCCGGAACCTCGGCCGGCTTGCAGGATGGAGCTCAGGCCCCAGGCCTCAGGCCCAGCCTACCAACCCTAGCCGGGCCCGGGGAGAGCCTCCCGGTAGATCCCCCTGTCCCCAGCACCTGGACCCTGGGCCGGAACCAAGGAGGGTTAAGCCCAGGACACGTCCTCTCCCCGACGGCCTGCCCGGGAGCCCATTTTTGTCGACTATTAAGCCCCCACGTAGTGGGGGCTTACAGAACTTTGGGAAAGGACAAAAGTTGGAGTTAGCCCGTCCGCCAGCCTGCAGGGCCATCTGGTCACCCAGCCCGCAGGGCCATCTGGTCACGCAGACAGGCGACCAGATGACCCGGGACGACCCAGCGCCCGGATGGCCTGGGAGGGTGCCGTACCCAGTCGCCCTTGCAGTCCAGCGAGGGTGGCCAGGCGCTGCTGCTTGCCTCCCTGCTCGACTTGCCCATTCAGCAGTGGGAAGGGGAGGCCCGGATGGCGGCGGCCCAGGCCATCTGGTCACACTGCCGACCCGCAAGGGAAGGTGTGGCCCCCATCCCCACACCCCGGTGGGGCAGGGAGGGGAGGGAGAGGCCCCCGTGCCGGAGGGCATGTGGTGGAGGCAGCCTCCAGCAGGCCCGTGTTACCCCCTCCACATCCATCCCGCCGGCCAGGCGGCAGAGGGACCCACCCCTGGGTGTGGTGGAGGGAGGCTTCTGCGGGCGCCCACGCACGGAAAGAGACAAAAGCTTGGCTCAGAGGATGACTTTCAATAGATCGCAGCGAGGTAGCTGCTCTGCTACTTACGAAACCCTGACCCAGAATCAGGTTGTCTACGAATGATTTAGCACTGGGTGCCCCACGAACATGGGCCTGATCAAACTCAGAGGAAAAGGACCATCGGCAAGGGGCTGAGAGGCAGGAGCGTCCCCGGGCCCCTGAGGGGCCCTGGCGGGCAGGCCCCGGGATGCCTTCCCCCTCTCAGCATGGCCAGACCTCATGGAAGTCTGCCTGATCAAACTCGGAGAAAAATGACCATCGAACCCTGATAAAAACAACCATCGACAATAGGCCGAGAGGCAGAAGCATCCACGGGCCCCTGGGGGCCCCTTGCGGGTGGGTACTGGGACGCCTTCCCCCTCTCAGCATGGCCAGACCTCACGGAGGTATGCCTGATCAAACTCTGAGAAAAACGACCATCGGCAAGGAGCTGAGAGGCAGGAGCGTCCCCAGGCCCCTGGGGGCCCCTGGCAGGCAGGCTTCAGGACGCCTCCCTCCCTCTCAGCATGGCCAGACCTCATGAAAGTCTGCCTGATCAAACTCGGAGAAAAACAACCATCGAACTTGGAGAAAAACGACCATCGGCAAGGGGCCAAGAGGCAGAAGTGTCCCCGGGCCCCTGGGGGCCC
This sequence comes from Lissotriton vulgaris, assembly GCF_964263255.1. Classification (NCBI taxonomy): domain Eukaryota; kingdom Metazoa; phylum Chordata; class Amphibia; order Caudata; family Salamandridae; genus Lissotriton; species Lissotriton vulgaris. The sequence goes on from NC_141699.1 coordinate 626,413,642, forward strand.
CTGGCGGGCAGGCCCCGGGATGCCTTCCCTCTCTCAGCATGACCAGACCTCATGGAAGTCTGCCTGATGAAACTCGGAGAAAAACGACCATCGAACCCTGATAAAAACGACCATCGACAAGGGGCCGAGAGGCAGAAGCATCCACGGGCCCCTGGGGGCCCCTCGCGGGCGGGCCCTGGGATGCATTCCCCCTCTCAGCATGGCCAGACCTCACTGAGGTATGCCTGATCAAACTCGGAGACAAACAACCATCGGCAAGGGGCTGAGAGGCAGGAGCGTCCCAGGGCCCCTGGGGGACCCTGGCAGGCCCTGGGATGCCTCCCCCCCTCTCAGCATGGCTGGACCTCCTGGAAGTCTACCTGATCAAACTCGGCGAAAAACAACCATCTAACTCGGAGAAAAACGACCATCGGCAAGGGGCCAGGAGGCAGAAGTGTCCCCAGGCCCCTGGGGGCCCCTGGCGGGCAGGCCCGGGACACCTTCCCCCTCTCTGCATGGCCAGACCTCACGGAGGTCTGTGCCTTATCAAACTCGGAGAAAAAGGACCATCGGCAAGGGGCTGACAGGCAGGAGCGTCCCCGGGCCCCTGGGGGCCCCTGGCAGGCGGGCCCTGGGATGCCTTCCCCCTCTCAGCATGGCCAGACCTCATGGAAGTCTGCCTGATCAAACTCGGAGAAAAACGACCATCGAACCCTGATAAAAACGACCATCAACAATGGGCAGGAGTGTCCCTGGGCCCCTGGGGGCCCCTGGCGGGCGGGCCCCGGGACGCCTTCCCCCTCTCAGCATGGCCAGACCTCACGGAGGTATGCCTGATCAAACTCGGAGAAAAACAAATATTGAACTCGGAGAAAAACGACCATCGGCAAGGGGCTGAGAGGCTGAAGCGTCCCCGGGCCCCTGGGGGCCCCTGGCGGGAGGGCCCCGGGATGCCTCCCCCCTCTCAGCATGGCCAGACCTCATGGAAGTCTGCCTGATCAAACTCGGAGAAAAACGACCATCGGCAAGGGGCTGAGAGGCAGAAGCGTCCCCGGGCCCCTGGGGGCCCCTGGCAGGCGGGCCCGGGATGCCTTCCCCCTCTCAGCATGGCCGGACCTCACGGAGGTCTGTGCCTGATCAAACTCGGAGAAAAACGACCATCGGCAAGGGGCTGAGAGGCAGGAGCGTCCCCGGGCCCCTGGGGGCCCCTGGCGGGAGGGCCCCGGGATGCCTCTCCCCTCTCAGCATGGCCGGACCTCATGGAAGTCTGCCTGATCAAACTCGGAGAAAAACAACCATCGAACTTGGAGAAAAACGACCATCGGCAAGGGGCCAAGAGGCAGAAGCGTCCCCGGGCCCCTGGGGGCCCCTGGCGGGTGGGCCCCAGGAAACCTTACCCCCTTAGCATGGCCAGACCTCATGGAAGTCTGCCTGATGAAACTCGGAGAAAAACAACCATCGAACCCTGATAAAAACGACCATCGACAAGGGGCCGAGAGGCAGAAGCATCCACGGGCCCCTGGGGGCCCCTGGCGGGTGGGCCCAGGGACGCCTTACCCCTCTCAGCATGGCCAGACCTCACAGAGGTATGCCTGATCAAACTCGGAGACAAACGACCATCGGCAAAGGGCTGAGAGGCAGGAGCGTCCCCGGGCCCCTGGGGGACCCTGGCAGGCCCCGGGATGCCTCCCCCCCTCTCAGCATGGCCGGACCTCCTGGAAGTCTGCCTGATCAAACTCGTCGAAAAACAACCATCTAACTCAGAGAAAAACGACCATCGGCAGGGGGCCAAGAGGCAGAAGTGTCCCGGGGCCCCTGGGGGCCCCTGGCGGGCCGGCCCGGGACACCTTCCCCCTCTCAGCATGGCCAGACCTCACGGAGGTCTGTGCCTTATCAAACTCTGAGAAAAAGGACCATCGGCAAGGGGCTGACAGGCAGGAGCGTCCCCGGGCCCCTGGGGGCCCCTGGCGGGCGGGCCCCGGATGCCTTCCCCCTCTCAGCATGGCCAGACCTCATGGAAGTCTGCCTGATCAAACTCGGGAGAAAAACGACCATCGAACCTTGATAAAAACGACCATCAACAATGGGCAGGAGCGTCCCCGGGCCCCTGGGGGCCACTGGCGGGCGGGCCCCGGGACGCCTTTCCCCTCTCAGCATGGCCAGACCTCACGGAGGTATGCCTGATCAAACTCGGAGAAAAACAAATATCGAACTCGGAGAAAAACGACCATCGGCAAGGGGCTGAGAGGCTGAAGCGTCCCCGGGCCCCTGGGGGCCCCTGGCAGGCGGGCCCCGGGATGCCTCCCCCCTCCCAGCATGGCCAGACCTCATGGAAGTCTGCCTGATCAAACTCGGAGAAAAACGACCATCGAACTCGGAGAAAAACGACCATCGGCAAGGGGCTGAGAGGCAGAAGCGTCCCCGGGCCCCTGGGGGCCCCTGGGGGCTCCTGGCTGGCGGGCCCGGGATGCCTTCCCCCTCTCAGCATGGCCGGACCTCACGGAGGTCTGTGCCTGATCAAACTCGGAGAAAAAGGACCATCGGCAAGGGGCTGAGAGGCAGGAGCGTCCCCGGGCCCCTGGGGGCCCCTGGCAGGTGGGCCCCGGGACACCTTCCCCCTCAAACTTGGTGAAAAAGGACCATCGGCAAGGGGCTGAGAGGCAAGAGTGTCCCCAGGACACTGGGGGCCCCGGTGGGCAGGCTCCAGGGCTGCCTACCCCTGATTCAGAATCTCCGGAGGTCTGACTGACCCTCTCCCTAGTAATCCGGAGGAACATTACCCCCCTTTCTTGTAATCTGTGCACTCGAAGTCACACAGGGGACCCAAGGCACGAACGAGCCCGACCTCCTGGAGCCCTGGCTGGGATCCGGGAGGCGAATGGCACCTCATCGGGACTTCCAGGGAAGTTCGGTCATCTGGTCGCCCCATTGGAAAGCATTGCGGGCGACCAGATGGCCGAGGCGAGAGGGGCGACCAGATGGCCGGGACCGAAATGACGCCAATCTGCCTGCCCCGGGCCTGCAGGGCTCTGGGGCTGCAGGGCTCATGGGCTCCGGGGCTGCAGGGCTCAGGGGCTCCAGGGCTGCAGGCATCCGGGGCTGCAGGGCTCCGGGGCTGCAGGGCTTCGGGGCTCCAGGGCTCCGGGGATCCGGAGCTCCGGGGCTCCGGGGCTGCTGGGCTCCGGGGCTGCTGGGCTCCAGGGCTCGGGGGCTCCAGGGCAGGAGGGCTCCAGGGCTCCAAGGCTCCGGGGCTCCAGGGCCCGGGACCCATGGAGCCCGTCCCGGGTACTTTGCCACTCTGCGGCCCGGAGGAGGGAGCCCCGGATGCATGGAAGGTGTTGCCCGGGCCTCACCCATCTGGTCCACAGCAGGGAACCACCAGCCCCGGGAGGGTGTTTGGGCATACCCTTGCACCTACAAACCCGGAGGAAAATTACCCCCCTTTCTTGTAATCTGTGCACTCGAGGTGACAGAGGGGACCCAGGGCGCAAACGTGCCCGACCTCCTGGAGCCCTGGCTGGGATCCGGGAGGCGAATGGCACCTCATAGGGACTTCCAGGGAAGTCCGGCCATCTAGTCGCCCCATAGGAAAGCATTGCGGGCGACCAGATGGCCGAGGCGAGAGGGGCGACCAGATGGCCGGGACCGAAATGACGCCAATCTGCCTGCCCCGGGCCTGCAGGGCTCTGGGGCTGCAGGGCTCCGGGGGCTGCAGAGCTACAGGGCTCCGGGGCTGCAGGGCTCCGGGGCTTCAGTCCTCCCCGGGCCCTGATGGACCCTCTGTCTCGGGCGTCCCAGACCCCCCTGGCCGGCTCACAGGACGGAGGGGTATTCCCGCACCACCGGGCCATGCCGGATGGGGCTGAAGCCCCGGGCCCGGTCCCAGGCCCGGCTCCCGGACCCTAGGCCAGGCCTGGGAGAGCCTCCCCTGGGCTGCAGGGCTCCAGGGCTCCAGGGCTCAGGGGCTGCAGAGCTCTGTGGGCTGCAGGGCTTTGGGGCTGCCGGGCTCGGGGGCTCCAGGGCTGCAGGGCTCGGGGGCTCCGGGGCTGCAGGGCTCAGGGGCTCCGTGGCTGCAGGCATCCAGGGTTGCAGGGCTCGGGGGCTGCAGGGCTCCTCGGGGGCTCCAGGGCTCCCGGGCTCCGGGGCTGCAGGGCTCCGGGGCTCCAGGGCTCTAGGGCTCCAGGGATCCAGGGCTGCTGGGCTCCAGGGCTCGCAGGCTCCAGGGCAGCAGGGCTCGAGGGCTTGGAACCCATGGAGCCCGTCCCCGGTACTTTGCCACTCTGCGGCCCGGAGGAGGGAGCCCCGGATGCATGGAAGGTGTTGCCCGGGCATCGCCCATCTGGTCCACAGCAGGGAACCACCAGCCCCGGGAGGGTGTTTGGGCATACCCTTGCACCTACTAATCCGGAGGAAAATTACCCCCCTTTCTTGTAATCTGTGCACTCGAGGTGACAGAGGGGACCCAGGGCGCAAACGTGCCCGACCTCCTGGAGCCCTGGCTGGGATCCGGGAGGCGAATGGCACCTCTTAGGGACTTCCAGGGAAGTCCGGCCATCTAGTTGCCCCATAGGAAAGCATTGCGGGCGACCAGATGGCCGAGGCGAGAGGGGCGACCAGATGGCCGGGACCGAAATGACGCCAATCTGCCTGCAGGGCTCTGGGGCTGCAGGGCTCCGGGGGCTGCAGAGCTACAGGGCTCCAGGGGCTGCAGGGCTCCGGGGCTTCAGTCCTCCCCGGGCCCTGATGGACCCTCTGTCCCGGGCGCCCGGACTCCCCTGGCCGGCTCACAGGATGGAGGGGTATTCCCGCACCACCGGGCCATGCCGGATGGGGCTCAAGTCCCGTGCCCGGTCCCAGGCCCGGCTCCCGGACCCTAGGCCAGGCCCGGGAGAGCCTCCTCTGGGCTGCAGGGCTCCAGGGCTACAGGGCTCAGGGGCTGCAGAGCTCTGTGGGCTGCAGGGCTTTGGGGCTGCCGGGCTCGGGGGCTCCAGGGCTGCAGGGCTCGGGGGCTCCGGAGCTGCAGGGCTCAGGGGCTCCGTGGCTGCAGGCATCCAGGGCTGCAGGGCTCGGGGGCTGCAGGGCTCCTCGGGGGCTCCAGGGCTCCCGGGCTCCGGGGCTGCAGGGCTCCGGGGCTCCAGGGCTCTAGGGCTCCAGGGATCCAGGGCTGCTGGGCTCCAGGGCTCGCAGGCTCCAGGGCAGCAGGGCTCCAGGGCTTGGAACCCATGGAGCCCGTCCCCGGTACTTTGCCACTCTGCGGCCCGGAGGAGGGAGCCCCGGATGCATGGAAGGTGTTGCCCGGGCATCGCCCATCTGGTCCACAGCAGGGAACCACCAGCCCCGGGAGGGTGTTTGGGCATACTCTTGCACCTACTAATCCGGAGGAAAATTACCCCCCTTTCTTGTAATCCGTGCACTCGAGGTGACAGAGGGGACCCAGGGCACAAACGTGCCCGACCTCCTGGAGCCCTGGCTGGGATCCGGGAGGCGAATGGCACCTCATAGGGACTTCCAGGGAAGTCCGGCCATCTAGTCGCCCCATAGGAAAGCATTGCGGGCAACCAGATGGCTGAGGCGAAAGGGGCGACCAGAAGGCCGGGACCAAAATGACACCAATCGGCCTGCCCCGGGCCTGTAGGGCTCAGGAGCTGCAGGGCTCCGGGGCTCCGGGGCTGCAGGGCTCGGGGACTGCAGGGCTCCACGGCTCGGGGGGCTGCAGCGCTCCGGGGCTCCAGGGCTCCGGGGCTCCGGGGCTCCGGGGCTGAGGGGCTGAGGGGCTCCGGGGCTGCTGGGCTCCAGGGTTTCAGGGCTCGGGGGCTCCAGGGCAGGAGGGCTCCAGGGCTCCAAGGCTCCGGGGCTCCAGGGCCCGGGACCCATGGAGCCCGTCCCGGGTACTTTGCCACTCTGCGGCCCGGAGGAGGGAGCCCCGGATGCATGGAAGGTGTTGCCCGGGCATCGCCCATCTGGTCCACAGCAGGGAACCACCAGCCCCGGGAGGGTGTTTGGGCATACCCTTGCACCTACTAATCCGGAGGAAAATTACCCCCCTTTCTTGTAATCTGTGCACTCGAGGTGACAGAGGGGACCCAGGGCGCAAACGTGCCCAACCTCCTGGAGCCCTGGCTGGGATCCGGGAGGCGAATGGCACCTCATAGGGACTTCCAGGGAAGTCCGGCCATCTAGTCGCCCCATAGGAAAGCATTGCGGGCGACCAGATGGCCGAGGCGAGAGGGGCGACCAGATGGCCGGGACCGAAATGACGCCAATCTGCCTGCAGGGCTCTGGGGCTGCAGGGCTCCGGGGGCTGCAGAGCTACAGGGCTCCGGGGCTGCAGGGCTCCGGGGCTTCAGTCCTCCCCGGGCCCTGATGGACCCTCTGTCCCGGGCGCCCGGTCCCCCCTGGCCGGCTCACAGGACGGAGGGGTATTCCCGCACCACCGGGCCATGCCGGATGGGGCTCAAGCCCCGTGCCCGGTCCCAGGCCTGGCTCCCGGACCCTAGGCCAGGCCCGGGAGAGCCTCCTCTGGGCTGCAGGGCTCCAGGGCTACAGGGCTCGGGGGCTGCGAGCTCTGTAGGCTGCAGGGCTTCGGGGTTGCCGGGCTCGCGGGCTCCAGGGCTCCAGGGCTCGGGGGCTCCGGGGCTGCAGGGCTCAGGGGCTCCGTGGCTGCAGGCATCCGGGGCTGCAGGGCTCGGGGGCTGCAGGGCTCCTCGGGGGCTCCAGGGCTCCCGGGCTCCGGGGCTGCAGGGCTCCGGGGCTCCAGGGCTCTAGGGCTCCAGGGATCCAGGGCTGCTGGGCTCCAGGGCTCGGGGGCTCCAGGGCAGCAGGGCTCCAGGGCTTGGGACCCATGGAGCCCGTCCCGGGTACTTTGCCACTCTGCGGACCGGAGGAGGGAGCCCCTAATGCCTGGGAGGTGATGCCCGGGCATCGCTCATCTGGTCCCCAGCAGGGAACCACCAGCCCCGGGAGGGTGTTTGGGCATACCCTTGCACCTACTAATCCGGAGGAAAATTACCCCCCTTTCTTGTAATCCATGCACTCGAGGTGACAGAGGGGACCCAGGGCACAAACGTGCCCGACCTCCTGGAGCCCTGGCTGGAATCCGGGAGGCGAATGGCACCTCATAGGGACTTCCAGGGAAGTCCGGCCATCTAGTCGCCCCATAGGAAAGCATTGCGGGCGACCAGATGGCCGAGGCGAGAGGGGCGACCCGATTGCCGGGACCGAAATGACACCAATCTGCCTGCCCCGGGCCTGTAGGGCTCAGGAGCTGCAGGGCTCCGGGGCTCTGGGGCTCCGGGGCTCTGGGGCTCCGGGGCTGCAGGGCAAGGGGACTGCAGGGCTCCACAGCTTGGGGGGCTGCAGGGCTCCGGGGCTGCAGGGCTCGGGTTCTCCAGGGCTCCAGGGCTCCAGGGCTCCAGGGCTGCAGGGCTCCGGGGCTGCTGGGCTCCAGGGCTCCGGGGCGGCTAGGCTCCGGGGCTCCAGGGCCTGGGACCCATGGAACCCGTTCCGGGTACTTTGCCACACTGTGGCCCGGAGGAGGGAGCCCCGGATGCCTGGGAGGTGTTGCCCGGGCATCGCCCATCTGGTCCCCAGCAGGAAACCACCAGCCCCGGGAGGGTGTTTGGGCATACCCTTGCACCTACTAATCCGGAGGAAAATTACCCCCCTTTCTTGTAATCCGTGCACTCGAGGTGACAGAGGGGACCCAGGGCGCAAAAGTGCCCGACCTCCTGGAGCCCTAGCTGGGATCCGGGAGGCAAATGGCACCTCATAAAGGACTTCCAGGGACGTCCGGCCATCTAGTCACCCCATAGGAAAGCATTGCGGGCGACCAGATGGCCGAGGCGAGAGGGGCGACCAGATGGCCGGGACCGAAATAACACCAATCTGCCTGCCCCAGGCCTGCAGGGCTCTGGGGCTGCAGAGCTACAGGGCTCCAGAGCTGCAGGGCTCCGGGGCTTCAGGCCTCCCCGGGCCCTGATGGACCCTCTGTCCCGGGCGCCCCAGACCCCCCTGGCCGGCTCACAGGACGGAGGGGTATTCCCGCACCACCGGGCCATGCCGGATGGGGCTCAAGCCCCATGCCCGGTCCCAGGCCCGGCTCCCGGACCCTAGGCCAGGCCCGGGAGAGCCTCCTCTGGGCTGCAGGGCTGTAGGGCTACAGGGATCAGGGGCTGCAGAGCTCTGTGGGCTGCAGGGCTTTGGGGCTGCCGGGCTCGGGGGCTCCAGGGCTGCAGGGCTCGGGGGCTCCGGGGCTGCAGGGCTCAGGGGCTCCGTGGCTGCAGGCATCCAGGGCTGCAGGGCTCGGGGGCTGCAGGGCTCCTCGGGGGCTCCAGGGCTCCCGGGCTCCGGGGCTGCAGGGCTCCGGGGCTCCAGGGCTCTAGGGCTCCAGGGATCCAGGGCTGCTGGGCTCCAGGGCTCGCAGGCTCCAGGGCAGCAGGGCTCCAGGGCTTGGAACCCATGGAGCCCGTCCCCGGTACTTTGCCACTCTGCGGCCCGGAGGAGGGAGCCCCGGATGCATGGAAGGTGTTGCCCGGGCATCGCCCATCTGGTCCACAGCAGGGAACCACCAGCCCCGGGAGGGTGTTTGGGCATACTCTTGCACCTACTAATCCGGAGGAAAATTACCCCCCTTTCTTGTAATCCGTGCACTCGAGGTGACAGAGGGGACCCAGGGCGCAAACGTGCCCGACCTCCTGGAGCCCTGGCTGGGATCCGGGAGGCGAATGGCACCTCATAGGGACTTCCAGGGAAGTCCGGCCATCTAGTCGCCCCATAGGAAAGCATTGCGGGCAACCAGATGGCTGAGGCGAAAGGGGCGACCAAAAGGCCGGGACCAAAATGACGCCAATCGGCCTGCCCCGGGCCTGTAGGGCTCAGGAGCTGCAGGGCTCCGGGGCTGCAGGGCTCGGGGACTGCAGGGCTCCACGGCTCGGGGGGCTGCAGCGCTCCGGGGCTCCAGGGCTCCGGGGCTCCGGGGCTCCGGGGCTGAGGGGCTCCGGGGCTGCTGGGCTCCAGGGCTCGGGGGCTCCAGGGCAGGAGGGCTCCAGGGCTCCAAGGCTCCGGGGCTCCAGGGCCCGGGACCCATGGAGCCCGTCCCGGGTACTTTGCCACTCTGCGGCCCGGAGGAGGGAGCCCCGGATGCATGGAAGGTGTTGCCCGGGCATCGCCCATCTGGTCCACAGCAGGGAACCACCAGCCCCGGGAGGGTGTTTGGGCATACCCTTGCACCTACTAATCCGGAGGAAAATTACCCCCCTTTCTTGTAATCTGTGCACTTGAGGTGACAGAGGGGACCCAGGGCGCAAACGTGCCCAACCTCCTGGAGCCCTGGCTGGGATCCGGGAGGCGAATGGCACCTCATAGGGACTTCCAGGGAAGTCCGGCCATCTAGTCGCCCCATGGGAAAGCATTGCGGGCGACCAGATGGCCGAGGCGAGAGGGGCGACCAGATGGCCGGGACCGAAATGACGCCAATCTGCCTGCCCCGGGCCCTGGGGCTGCAGGGCTCCGGGGGCGGCAGAGCTACAGGGCTCCGGGGCTGCAGGGCTCCGGGGCTTCAGTCCTCCCCGGGCCCTGATGGACCCTCTGTCCCGGGCGCCCGGTCCCCCCTGGCCGGCTCACAGGACGGAGGGGTATTCCCGCACCACCGGGCCATGCCGGATGGGGCTCAAGCCCCGTGCCCGGTCCCAGGCCTGGCTCCCGGACCCTAGGCCAGGCCCGGGAGAGCCTCCTCTGGGCTGCAGGGCTCCAGGGCTACAGGGCTCGGGGGCTGCGAGCTCTGTAGGCTGCAGGGCTTCGGGGCTGCCGGGCTCGCGGGCTCCAGGGCTCGGGGGCTCCGGGGCTGCAGGGCTCAGGGGCTCCGTGGCTGCAGGCATCCGGGGCTGCAGGGCTCGGGGGCTGCAGGGCTCCTCGGGGGCTCCAGGGCTCCCGGGCTCCGGGGCTGCAGGGCTCCGGGGCTCCAGGGCTCTAGGGCTCCAGGGATCCAGGGCTGCTGGGCTCCAGGGCTCGGGGGCTCCAGGGCAGCAGGGCTCCAGGGCTTGGGACCCATATAGCCCGTCCCGGGTACTTTGCCACTCTGCGGACCGGAGGAGGGAGCCCCTAATGCCTGGGAGGTGATGCCCGGGCATCGCTCATCTGGTCCCCAGCAGGGAACCACCAGCCCCGGGAGGGTGTTTGGGCATACCCTTGCACCTACTAATCCGGAGGAAAATTACCCCCCTTTCTTGTAATCCATGCACTCGAGGTGACAGAGGGGACCCAGGGCACAAATGTGCCCGACCTCCTGGAGCCCTTGACGTAAATAATTAATTTACTCTCTTAATTTCTATGCAGGTAAGTACTTAATTAATAATAACTCAATCAGAATGAAGGAAAACAGAGTCCGTGGTGTAAGAGTTTCTAAGGGTTTTATTCCTCATAAAGGAATCAGGATATCATGTTCTGACCACCACACAGGGTGTCAGAAGGGATAGATGAGCGCGCTCTCGTTTATTGACAATACATAGCTTATATACTTGATTTACATCATAATGTTCAATGTAAGAGGCGTAACAGCTGAGAGAAGACAAGATAACAGTATACACGTGGTATTAGTACATCATCAAGAGGCGTAAACTAGGCGTAAACTAGAGGTGTGTGCTAGAAACGTCACTGATAGGTGACGCAAGTGGGTGGCACCAAGGGGTGGTGCTAACAGAATGTTGCAATGTCAGCAGAAATCGGAAGCTTGGATGCGCGCGTAGCTGCATGACGTGTGATTGACGGGGTGCAGGGGACTTGACATTTACACTGACGGAAAGAGACAGAAGTCTGGCATGTCAGATCAACTTGTGCTTCTATCATATCTGATATCTGATGTTTAGGAACTAAGCTATCTGGGCAGAAAGGTCTCTAGAGCAGAAGCTATTCTATACCAACTGTGAGTGCGTGTATAAGCGCCTGAGTGTCTGTATGAGAAGCGTGGGGGCATGGGGCCTTACATGGAAGCATGGCAACAGAGGCTATGAATTACTTGCATAGAGACAGGTCGGCCCTTTAGCCCTGCAGCTGAGGAAGGATGTTTACTGAAGCTAGCAGGCTGGAATGTACTTTCGGGGAGGGAAACAGATAACTCGAAGGTTATAGTCAATCTTGGCAGGCAGCAGGCTGAGCTGAGCACGGAGGGCCGCGCTAGAAGTAAGTCAGAGTTCACGGGTACGGGGGCTGCTTGGGCAGGGGCCCTCGCAGTCAGAAGCCAGAAAAGAGGCTCGGTGGCAGAGATTCAGGGCCTACTTGCAGCCAGGCTGAAAAACGTAGGAGTACACTTCAAAAAAGACGTTGGCATAGCATACTTAGGAACGGACCATCCAACCCATTCATGGTGGGTCTGAAAGAGGACAAGTTAACGTTGGACGCAAATGTATTTGCGTCTTCATAGCTGGTACAGGAGGGAAGTTACATGCACTTTAACTCGTACATGGAGTCGGTGGGGTACTCGCTAGGGAACACAACATGGCCAAAATTTAATTTTCCTCATTCCCTCCTTGTTCCCTACGGACCCTTCATGATATATCGATCCTCATAAATTGATCGGTTTGTTCTTGTAACATTATATGTTCGTCTTTCTTTCTTTGACTGTTTGAGAGACAACGGGAATGCTCAATGCAGGATGTGGCACACAGTCCACATATCGCTGGCCCACACTGCAGGCACAGGCAGCAGCTGAATACTATAACAAGGCCAATGCCTAGGAAGGATAAGATCTTCCATCCCCATGCTGTTAACGTAGTCCAGAACCAACCGGACCAAGTCCAGGTGCCTGGATTCTGATGTATCTGATTTGCAATTTTATGCAGACGGGTAATAGCTTGATAGACAGATGGTGCATTTTGTGGAATGAAAACACAGCAACTTGACCCGATGACCTTACAGGCTCCACCTCTATCTGCCAAGATGACGTCAATTACAAGACGATTTTGAAGGACAACAGTCCGTATAGCAGACTGCTCCTCTGTTAAGTTACCTAGAGCGGAGGCAGTTTCATTCACTACTGCTTCAAGAGTTCTTGTTAATCTGCGTATCAATTTACTGTTTTGGACAGGTCCTAGGAAGAAAAAGAATCCCTTATTAAAATCAGTGTACTGTTCCCATGCCGTTTCTGTGTAGTCGACAAGGGGAATATCTCTTTTGGGTCTATTCGGTACTAGATTCGTATTTCTATGGTAATCAGGGAGAGCTAGAAAAACAGGTGGCAGAAGGAATGCAATGTAACAGGTACCATCCCAATCTGGAGGCAAACGTATGTATGCGGTATGACCACAAACAAAGTAGGAATGACTGGTAGCTTTAAAGGACGATTTACCATGGTCACTGAACTCGACCACTGTAGTGCATTGGCTATGACCTACGTGTACTGAACCTTTCTTGCTAACACATAATTCACCTGTGACTGGTAATACTAACATATGGGGCAAAACTGGAGCGGTTTCAGATTCGACAGTAAGGATCATAAGGCTAATTGTGTAATTACCTAATCCATATACTTCATTTTCTAGATCAGTTCCTATTCGAGTGGGAAGTCCCTCTTTATCAGGGTAACAGACGTTGAGCAGGACTAAGTTCAAGTTTCCCCAAACCCAGCCCCCATCGAAAACAGCAGTATCAGGATCTAAGGAATTAATTATTTTAAACCATGCTCCACAGGAGCCATTGTGAGTGAATGGGTACGGAAAGAGGGGCAGAGCTCCCTTGTAATTCTGGTAGGGAGGGAGTCGGCCACATATCCAGCAGTCGGTAGCATTGCTTGTCTGATGGGAGTGGTGTAACATACTAATGAATGTATTGTTGCGCAGCGCAAGTCTGTAAGAGAGTTCATGTGCAGGAAGTTCACTAAAAGTGTGTTCAGCAGAAACATTGTAAGCAGATTGTTCATGCCTGAAAATAGGCCAATATATAGGTAGCAGAATGCTGGCAATAATAACTAGAACACTTAGAAAAAACATTATTAACAACGTCACTATACAGTGACTACGCAGTGATTTACAGTATGTACGTTTCTTTTCTTCTCTCTCTCTCTCTCTATCTCGATCTAGGGGATACATGTCAGAAACTATTTAACCGATTCACCTAGGGGAGGACTTAAACAATTAAACTGTCTGACTTGCTAGATCGGAGCTTCATACGGTAAAGTTCTTGGGGAGTCTTTTCTCGTTCGGCAACGGTGAAATCCTTCGTCTCAACACAGTCTTTGGAGGGGGTGGACGAGTCATAGCCCTGTTTCAGTCCGTTTTTTAGTTCATTGCATAGTTTGATGTGACTCGTGTGGACCCACCCCTTTCTCCCCTCGATTTTCACGGCGGTCCTGGTGGTAAGCAGAACGGTCTTCGGGGATTTCCAACGGGGCTCCAGCGGACTTTTCCGGTCGAAATTCCGGACGAGAACCAGGTCCCCTGGACGGACCTCATGCGCCTTTACATCGGTATTGTCAGGGAAGGCTGCGGCAACCTGTGAACGACATGATTGGAGTGCAGACATCAAGGAGGCAAGGTAATCTGTCAACATGTTACAATCAACATCAGTGATCTTTTTCGGAATGGGCGTCCCCCACATATTCGGTGGTCTGCCAAAGACCACTTCGTACGGGGATAGCCCTGATCTTGAGTGGGCGACCATTCTCATATAGAATAGTGCCACGGGCAGAGCGACTATCCAGTCGACTCCTTTTTCCTGACAGATCTTGGCAAGACGGATTTTTAGTGTCTGATTATGCCTTTCCACAAGGCCAGCTGCTTCGGGATGTCGGACACAGTGGAACCTCCACTGATATCCTAGCAAGAGGGAAACTTGTCTCATCAACTCGGACGAGAACGGCTGTCCATTATCTGAATACACGACACGGGGCAAACCGTACCGTGGGAAGAATTCACGAACCAACTGTCTGGCAGTGGTCGGAGCAGTGTAGTCTGGGACTGGGTATGCTTCGGTCCAGCGGGACAGAGCACAAACAATTACAAGGACATACTTAAATCCTCTACAGCTATTCATCTGGATATAATCCATCTGGAGGACTTCAAAAGGGTGATCGGGAGGATGAAATCCACCTTGCTCAACAGGGACACTTTTACCTGGATTGAACTGACAACAGATCATGCAAGTACGCACTTTCTGCTTTGCTGCTGCTCGTAAGTGTTTGTTGTACCAGAGATTCTGTAAACTGTCTAACATGGCTTTCTCTCCTAGATGGGCCGGGCTATGTGCTGTATTTATCATGACCTGAACCATTGAGTCGGGGAGAAACCATATAGATTTTCCCTTCGTCACCCAACCTTGATCTGTCTGAATCCCTCCTAGTTCAGTCCATTTCTTTATTTCATCTGCAGTAGCGTGTGTCTGAATATCGATTACGTCTAGGGCGGGATCTCTAACTGCCATACACTGTGTCGGTACTAGTGTCTTTGTCACATCAGTAGTCTGGGTGTGAGTCAATGCTGTATGTTTTGCTGTCTGGTCTGCCAGGTCGTTACCCTGGGAAACAGAATCTGTGACTTTAGTATGTGCTTTACACTTCATGACTGAAATGGCTGAAGGCAGATGTATTGCTTCTAGTAGTGCTTGAATGAGAGGACCATGCTGTATCTTTGTACCATGAGAGGTCAGAAAACCTCGTTCTTGCCAGAGCATGCCGAAGTCGTGTACGACTCCGAACGCATAACGGGAATCTGTGTATATGTTAACATTTCTGTTTTTCGCTAGAATACAGGCTTGGGTCAGAGCGATGAGCTCTGCTGCTTGAGCAGACAGTGTGTCAATACGATGTGTTTCTTTAATTTCAGTTTCAGTGGTCACGGCATACGCGGCCACTAATTCTCCTGTACTTGTTCTCATGCATGAACCGTCCACATAAAGTGTCAGGTCTGGATTTGTCAATGGGACATCTGTTAAGTCTCGTCTAGGCTTTGTTACTGCATTAATTATTTCTATACAATCATGTGGAGCTGGATCTGTCATAACTGTAGGTAACAGTGTTGCTGGATTCAGGATGTTGCAACGCCTGATTTCTATGTGTGGCTGGAATAGTGTTAATTCATAACCTGTCAGTCGTGCTATAGTTAAGTGTTGAGTCTGGGTTCTGTTTAACAAAACCTCTACAGAATGTGGTACTTGAACTGTTAACTGATGACCTAAAACAATTGAATCACTTTGTCTTATTGCTAACGCTGTTGCTGCTACTGACTTTAAGCACGCAGGGAGTGCTTGGGCTACGGCATCCAATGTACTAGAAAAATAAGCACAAGGCTTATGTGAACCTGCTTGATCTTGAGTGAGGACAGACAACGCTGTACCATCACGTTCTGTAACAAAAAGTGTAAACGGTTTGCTGTAACATGGCGTTGCTAAAACTGGTGCTTGGCATAAAACTTTCTTTAAGTCTTCAAAAGCTTGTGTATGTTCCTGAGTCCAAGGGAGGGCAGTCGAAGTCGCTGCCTCCTGTGTCGTTAACTGGATGAGTGGCTTGGCTAGAAATGCATACTGGGGAATCCATTGTCTGCAGTACGAGGTGAGGCCTATGAAGGCCCGCACTTCCTTTTGTGTCTTGGGTTGCGGCATGTTCACAATTAACTGAATGCGATCGGGAGTGAGCTGTCTCCCCACTTTGGACAGCAAGTGACCCAAGTACACAACTTGCTGAACACAGAATTGTAGCTTCGAAGGAGACACCTTGTGTCCCTTGTCGGCCAGGAAATGTAAAACTGTCAGTGATGCTTTTTCACATTCGGGCTCACTTCGTGCGGTGATCAGCAGATCATCGACGTATTGTAGTAAAGTGGTGTTGACTGGCATTTGAATACAATCTAGTTGTCTCTTCAGTGCTTGACTATAGATGCTGGGGCTTTCTGTGAATCCTTGAGGTGCGCGCGAAAATTTGAAACTGCGTCCATTTAAACAGAATCCGAAGAGATATTGGCTCTCTGGATCAATAGGCACGCTGAAGAAGGCGTTCTTGAGATCAATTACAGTAAAGAACGTTGCTTCTGAATCAATAGCAGTCAATAGAGATGATATATCGGGGACCACAGGATACTGTGGGATAATGCATTTATTCAATTCTCGAAGATCAATCACCAGCCGATATACTGGCGGTGCATTGGGATCAGTACGTTTAAGAATCGGAATGATGGGTGAATTACAGATATTGGAGTCGGTTTCGACGACCACTCCTTGGGCAATGAGCTCTTCAATGATTTTCAGTAAAGCCACTACAGCATCGGGTGGTAACTTGTATTGTCTGATTCTGGGTAATACAACACCTGCCTTGAGTGTAACGCGGTATGGTGTAATGTGCATACATCCTACATCAGTTGGGCCTTTTGCCCACAAGTAATCAGGTACATTTTTCAATCTGACGTCAAACTCACGCAAAACATAATGGCCCTTGAAATCCCGCAGAAAGAGTCTAACTCCCTCCGGGGAACAGCAGATTATGGCTCCTAGAGCCTTCAATGTTTTAATTCCTAATAAATTTTCTGGACATGATTTCGTGAGTAACAGGTCTGTAACACGTGATAATGGACCCACAGCCAGGGGAACTGGTTCTGATACTTCATTTACAATAGGCTGTCCTGAAAAACCAAGGGAAACATTTTGTGAGCCTGAGAGGGGTGCCCCTGGAACCTCGTCATGACTTATTGTAGTGCGACTTGCCCCTGTGTCAATTAAAAACTTTCTGTCTTTTCCCAATACTTGACTGTGTACATAAGGACCTTCTTGATCTACAGGAATCTCAATAAGAGGCAAGCCACCTTCCCTCTCTAGGCTGTTTCATGTATATCGGGAGTATTCGGGGTAAGCAGACTGGGCATACTGGTACATCTGTTGTGAGACTTGCTGAGTCGCAGCAATGGGCTGTGGCTGTGGTACTGCTACGGTCTGTGCTGTCTGTGCGGATGCATGTATAGGCTGTGTATTCTGTGTAGACTGATGCTGGTTATGGTCTTGTCTAGGCGGATGCGGTCTTTCTTTAGTTTTACCTGTCGCTATGTTATGTTTCAGAACTGGACATTCGTGTACGTAGTGACCTGGCTGCTTGCAATAATTGCATGTCCCTTTAACAGGAGCCCCAGTGTGACTTGTCTGGGTCGTACCTTTCCTGTGACTGTCGGATGGGACCGTCTGAGCTACTAACATTTTCATTTTCGTGTCTTTCATACGTTTCTGTTCCTGATCTTGTTCTTCCCTAATTCTATTCTGGTGATATTGTAACATTTGTAACATCTGGGATGGCGTATTGGCTTGCCATGTACTCTCGACTTTATACACTCTATTTTTAACTAACGGTAGGGAATTCTCGACTAACTTTGATACAAAAAGATGTGGGTACGACTCGCTACTTGGCTGGAGGCCACTATTGATAATAAAACATTTCTCGAATCTTGAATAGAAGTCGCTAGTATCTTCACCTTGTTTCTGTTTACAGGACGAGATTGCGTCCCAATCTTCTTTTCTAGTTGTCAACAATCTGGGCAAGACCTGTACTATCAAACCTGGTAATGCTTTAGTTTTGTCTCCAAGGCCTAACCCTGGAACCCGTTTTTTCTCTACTTCTTCTATTTCTGCCCAGGCAATCTTTGTGTCTCCCACCTCCCATTCCTTTTCCTTCAGTTTCTCAAATATACCCGTAGGCAGTAACACTTTCAACATTTTCATGATATCATCATACGTATAGTCTCCCATCAGTAACATATCTTTGAGCTCTCTATGAAAACCTGCAGGGTCTTTATCATGGCACGGGACTAATTTCTTCATTTCTAACAGTTCTAATTTAGTCAGAGGCGTGTGTACATACACGCGTTTCAAAACCTTATCCTCACCCATAACAGGGTGCACTTCTCGTAAGGGGTTCTGACTTTCAATACCACCCCTGCACTGCATATGGTACATTTTCCTCTCTGGAGGTGGGGCGGGAACATGTTCAGAGCTTACAAAGGTATCATATCTGCGTCGTTGTTCTAGAATTATTTGAATTAATTTGGTACTTAAGCCTCTCCATCTATCCATCAGTAGTGCTTCTAGTGTCTCGTGTAAGGGACCTGGATCGGAATAATGTTTTCTGTATTTAATCAGAAGATGCTGAATCATGTATACACCTGCTAGTTTCTGTTCGTCGGGGGAGAGGTTCAGAAATGTCTGCGCCACTGTGTCATCATTATATATGTCTGCATTTTCGGCCCATGATACAGCTGATCGGGCTAGTTCTTGTTCATCCATAGAATTGAGTACATGGTACCCAACTCGATCTCGAAGCCGTTTATCAGTTTCCTGGAACTGATGCTCAGCAGAATTCGGATTCGTTAAGGCAGAGAAGAAAACTCTCTTGCTCTCCGGACGGACACCTTTCCTAAGGTAGTTTCCCCTACCTACATATGCTATAATGTCTGTAGACTTTCCTGATGTCTCATCTTCATTTTCTTCCTCAGAGGAAGTTTTATCAGTTTCTTCCTGATGCGCAGTTAATACTGCCTTTCTAATTTTCTGGGACATAGCGGCTATGCAAGTCCCCTTGTCATGTTTTGCTTCTGCTATATTTTGGCCCCACTTGTTCAATACGTCTAATTCACTCTGATCTGTTCCGGGCCTGTCTCGTTCTCTTATTACACAATTAATGAAGAATCGTAATATCTGTTTTTGAATGTCAACTTTCTGTTTATACATGGCAGCTTGGACACTGTCGGGATCTTTCCCTGTCTGTATGAATTTGTATAGTCTGTCGAGGGCTTCCTGCATTCCCACACAGCATAACAAGCTGTCGGTGGCAGATCTTAAGCGCAGTGATGCTAATACCATTAGATCGTCTGTTCCGGGTACTGGATCATATCTGCAGAATGACATCCTATCTTTCAATGCCTCAAGCCGGGATGAGTAGTGGGGAGACTGGAAAGGATTCTGTGTGTCTTTTAAATGCAATCTGTGTGTCGGTGGCGGGGTCTGTAGACCCGCTGTCGCACCTCCTGAGGCGGATGCTTGGGCATTATCTCTCCGCGGAGTCTGTATCTGAACGTGAACTTGTCGTTTAGGTGGATCAGGCAAACGTGGTTTCGGTAGGTCAGTTTTGAGTAGGGGAAGTGGCGGGGCTGGCGGAACAGGAGAAGTCTGTTGCGGTACCGGCGGAACGTGACCTGGGGGTGGAGTACCACCCCCGTCCCTGTCTGCAGGCAGGGCTCGAACAGGCAGATTGGTGTAAGCTGGTGCTACATCATCTAGATAGGAATTTAGGAATATGTCTTTAGTAGTCTTGTGCATTACTTTAGTTGGAACCAATGGTGACGGCAAATTTTTCGGTATTTCTGAAATGGCGTCAGGGGTACCTTCGGCCAAAAGATACATGTTGTTCACTTGGCTATTTTGGGTACGATCTATTTGTTCTAATTTTACTCGAATTCCCTCAGTAACTAATTCGTTTTCTTGGGCCTTTTCTGATTCTTGAAGTCTGTCTTCTCTACGGAGTGCTCTTTCAGCACGCTTACGTGATTCCTTACGCCAAAATTCTATGGCGTCTTTCTGAGATTGTCTAGCTTTCTTTTTCCGTAATACTTCTTCTACCTTTATGATGCACTCGGCATCCCATGTTCCGTTAACTGGCCATCGGTATCTTTCCTCTAGGTGCTTGGTATAATCGGTCCATAACTCTAGATACAGAATGGCGTCTATGCCATGTTTATTGTACATAAAATTACCTGGAGTGTCCCTAGGGGGGATTGGAATCTCTTCCTCTAACATCCCTTTCCTAGTTCCTATCTGCTTTAACTTGTTAAAAAACGGCATTGTGCCTACTTGATACTGAAATGCTTGATCCTTGATACTCAATGTTGACTGTAACTATTTATACCAGAGACACAATAATGCACAAAAACAATCACATTCATACCACGACATTAATTACAAAAACATTTAAAACATAGATGACTACCCCTCTATACTAGAAGTACCGCTCAACGATACGGATACACTGCTGTAACAGTGCAGAAATTCGGAATACTTTATATACTGCTAAACAGTACAGATACACTGCCTAAAAACAGTGCAGACCGGACTTGCGTACCCAAACCCGTCTAGATACGACCCAGCAATGGTACTCACCGGGAAGCACGGAAAACAGAAGGCCTCGGAAAACTCGACTGGACTCGGCTCGGAACTTCGGAAAACTTCGGAAAACTTCGGAAAACTGGTGGGCCTCTTCACACCTCGGACCTTGCTTCTTTCGGCTGGGCTCTGGTCGGGATCCTCCGCACTCCTCACCGCCTCGTCTGGGCACTGATTGCAGTCTTCGTCACCTCCGTGTGTCAGAGGGGGATGCAGGAAATCCTGCCAGTACACGTGTAGTCCGTCTAACTGATGGCAGGGGACACGGATTGCAACGCACCTTCCGGCGCGTGAGGTGGGGGAGGGGTCCCTGTTCGGGCGCCAAAATGACGTAAATAATTAATTTACTCTCTTAATTTCTATGCAGGTAAGTACTTAATTAATAATAACTCAATCAGAATGAAGGAAAACAGAGTCCGTGGTGTAAGAGTTTCTAAGGGTTTTATTCCTCATAAAGGAATCAGGATATCATGTTCTGACCACCACACAGGGTGTCAGAAGGGATAGATGAGCGCGCTCTCGTTTATTGACAATACATAGCTTATATACTTGATTTACATCATAATGTTCAATGTAAGAGGCGTAACAGCTGAGAGAAGACAAGATAACAGTATACACGTGGTATTAGTACATCATCAAGAGGCGTAAACTAGGCGTAAACTAGAGGTGTGTGCTAGAAACGTCACTGATAGGTGACGCAAGTGGGTGGCACCAAGGGGTGGTGCTAACAGAATGTTGCAATGTCAGCAGAAATCGGAAGCTTGGATGCGCGCGTAGCTGCATGACGTGTGATTGACGGGGTGCAGGGGACTTGACATTTACACTGACGGAAAGAGACAGAAGTCTGGCATGTCAGATCAACTTGTGCTTCTATCATATCTGATATCTGATGTTTAGGAACTAAGCTATCTGGGCAGAAAGGTCTCTAGAGCAGAAGCTATTCTATACCAACTGTGAGTGCGTGTATAAGCGCCTGAGTGTCTGTATGAGAAGCGTGGGGGCATGGGGCCTTACATGGAAGCATGGCAACAGAGGCTATGAATTACTTGCATAGAGACAGGTCGGCCCTTTAGCCCTGCAGCTGAGGAAGGATGTTTACTGAAGCTAGCAGGCTGGAATGTACTTTCGGGGAGGGAAACAGATAACTCGAAGGTTATAGTCAATCTTGGCAGGCAGCAGGCTGAGCTGAGCACGGAGGGCCGCGCTAGAAGTAAGTCAGAGTTCACGGGTACGGGGGCTGCTTGGGCAGGGGCCCTCGCAGTCAGAAGCCAGAAAAGAGGCTCGGTGGCAGAGATTCAGGGCCTACTTTCAGCCAGGCTGAAAAACGTAGGAGTACACTTCAAAAAAGACGTTGGCATAGCATACTTAGGAACGGACCATCCAACCCATTCATGGTGGGTCTGAAAGAGGACAAGTTAACGTTGGACGCAAATGTATTTGCGTCTTCATAGCTGGTACAGGAGGGAAGTTACATGCACTTTAACTCGTACATGGAGTCGGTGGGGTACTCGCTAGGGAACACAACATGGCCAAAATTTAATTTTCCTCACCCTGGCTGGAATCCGGGAGGCGAATGGCACCTCATAGGGACTTCCAGGGAAGTCCGGCCATCTAGTCGCCCCATAGGAAAGCATTGCAGGCGACCAGATGGCCGAGGCGAGAGGGGCGACCCGATTGCCGGGACCGAAATGACACCAATCTGCCTGCCCCGGGCCTGTAGGGCTCAGGAGCTGCAGGGCTCCGGGGCTCTGGGGCTCCGGGGCTGCAGGGCAAGAGGCAAGGGGACTGCAGGGCTCCACAGCTTGGGGGGCTGCAGGGCTCCGGGGCTGCAGGGCTCGGGTTCTCCAGGGCTCCAGGGCTCCAGGGCTCCAGGGCTGCAGGGCTCCGGGGCTGCTGGGCTCCAGGGCTCCGGGGCGGCTGGGCTCCGGGGCTCCAGGGCCTGGGACCCATGGAACCCGTTCCGGGTACTTTGCCACACTGCGGCCCGGAGGAGGGAGCCCCGGATGCCTGGGAGGTGTTGCCCGGGCATCGCCCATCTGGTCCCCAGCAGGAAACCACCAGCCCCGGGAGGGTGTTTGGGCATACCCTTGCACCTACTAATCCGGAGGAAAATTACCCCCCTTTCTTGTAATCCGTGCACTCGAGGTGACAGAGGGGACCCAGGGCGCAAAAGTGCCCGACCTCCTGGAGCCCTGGCTGGGATCCGGGAGGCAAATGGCACCTCATAGGGACTTCCAGGGACGTCCGGCCATCTAGTCACCCCATAGGAAAGCATTGCGGGCGACAAGATGGCCGAGGCGAGAGGGTCGACCAGATGGCCGGGACCGAAATAACACCAATCTGCCTGCCCCAGGCCTGCAGGGCTCTGGGGCTGCAGGGCTCCGGGGGCTGCAGAGCTACAGGGCTCCAGGGCTGCAGGGCTCCGGGGCTTCAGGCCTCCCCGGGCCCTGATGGACCCTCTGTCCCGGGCGCCCTTGACCCCCCCCGGCCGGCTCGCAGGATGGAGGGTTATTCCCGCACCACCGGGCCCTGCTGGACGGGGCTTAAGCCCCGGGCCCGGTCCCTGGCCCAGCTCCCGGACCCTAGGCCAGGCCCGGGAGAGCCTCCCCTAGGCTGCAGGGCTACAGGGCTACAGGGCTCGGGGGCTGCAGGGCTCCATGGACTGCAGGACTTCGGGGCTGCCGGGCATGGGGGCTCCTGGGCTGCAGGGCTCGGGGGCTCCGGGCCTGCAGGGCTCAGGGGCTCCCGGGCTGCAGGCATCCGGGGCTGCAGGGCTCGGGGGCTGCAGGGCTCCTCGGGGGCTCCACAGCTCCCGGGCTCCGGGGCTGCAGGGCTCCAGGGCTCCAGGGCTGCAGGGCTCCGGGGGGGCTCAAGGGGCTGTAGGGCTCCAGGGGCTCCAGGGCTGCAGGGCTCCAGGGCTGCAGGGCTCCAGGGCTGCAGGGCTCCAGGGCTCCAGGGCTGCAGGGCTGCAGGGCTCCATGGGGACTACAGGGCTCCAGGGGCTGTAGGGCTCCGGGGGCTCCAGGACGGAGGGGTATTCCCGCACCTCCGGGCCCTGCCGGATGGGGCTCAAGCCGCGGGCCCGCTCCGGTCTCTGCTTCTGAAACCCTAGCCAGGCTGGGGAAAGAGCCGCCCTTGCCTCTGATGAACGCCTGGAACCTCGGCCGGCTTGCAGGACGGGGAAGCTCCAGCAAACCCATGGCTGGCCGGACGGAGCTCAAGCCCCGGGCCCGCTCCCGGTCCCTGCTTCCGAAACCCTAGCCCAGCCGGGGAGAGCCTCCCTTGGCCCTGATGAACGCCCGGAACCTCAGCCGGCTTGCGGGACGGGGAGGCTCCAGCAACCCCATGGCCTACCGGACGGAGCTCAAGCCCCGGGCCCGGTCCCTGCTTCCAAAACCCTAGCCAGCCCAGGGAGAGCCTCCCTTGGCCCGATAAACGCCCGGAACCTCGGCCGGCTTGCAGGACGGAGCTCAGGCCCCAGGCCTCAGGCCCAGCCTACCAACCCTAGCCGGGCCCGGGGAGAGCCTCCCGGTAGATCCCCCTGTCCCCAGCACCTGGACCCTGGGCCGGAACCAAGGAGGGTTAAGCCCAGGACACGTCCTCTCCCCGACGGCCTGCCCGGGAGCCCATTTTTGTCGACTATTAAGCCCCCACGTAGTGGGGGCTTACAGAACTTTGGGAAAGGACAAAAGTTGGAGTTAGCCCGTCTGCCAGCCTGCAGGGCCATCTGGTCACCCAGCCCGCAGGGCCATCTGGTCACGCAGCCAGGCGACCAGATGACCCGGGACGACCCAGCGCCCGGATGGCCTGGGAGGGTGCCGTACCCAGTCGCCCTTGCAGTCCAGCGAGGGTGGCCAGGCGCTGCTGCTTGCCTCCCTGCTCGACTTGCCCATTCAGCAGTGGGAAGGGGAGGCCCGCCGGCGGCGGCCCAGGCCATCTGGTCACCCTGCCGACCCGCAAGGGAAGGTGTGGCCCCCATCCCCGCAACCCGGTGGGGCAGGGAGGGGAGGGAGAGGCCCCCGTGCCGGAGGGCATGTGGTGGAGGCAGCCTCCCGCAGGCCCGTGTTACCCCCTCCACATCCATCCCGCCGGCCAGGCGGCAGAGGGACCCACCCCTGGGTGTGGTGGAGGGAGGCTTCTGCGGGCGCCCACGCACGGAAAGAGACAAAAGCTTGGCTCAGAGGATGACTTTCAATAGATCGCAGCGAGGTAGCTGCTCTGCTACTTACGAAACCCTGACCCAGAATCAGGTTGTCTACGAATGATTTAGCACTGGGTGCCCCACGAACATGGGCCTGATCAAACTCAGAGGAAAAGGACCATCGGCAAGGGGCTGAGAGGCAGGAGCGTCCCGGGCCCCTGAGGGGCCCTGGCGGGCAGGCCCCGGGATGCCTTCCCCCTCTCAGCATGGCCAGACCTCATGGAAGTCTGCCTGATCAAACTCGGTGAAAAATGACCATCGAACCCTGATAAAAACAACCATCGACAATGGGCCGAGAGGCAGAAGCATCCACGGGCCCCTGGGGGCCCCTAGCGGGTGGGTACTGGGACGCCTTCCCCCTCTCAGCATGGCCAGACCTCACGGAGGTATGCCTGATCAAACTCTGAGGAAAACGACCATCGGCAAGGGGCTGAGAGGCAGGAGCGTCCCCGGGCCCCTGGGGGCCCCTGGCAGGCAGGCTCCAGGACGCCTCCCTCCCTCTCAGCATGGCCAGACCTCATGAAAGTCTGCCTGATCAAACTCGGAGAAAAACAACCATCGAACTTGGAGAAAAACGACCATCGGCAAGGGGCCAAGAGGCAGAAGTGTCCCCGGGCCCCTGGGGGCCCCTGTCGGGCAGGCCCCGGGATGCCTTCCCTCTCTCAGCATGACCAGACCTCATGGAAGTCTGCCTGATGAAACTCGGAGAAAAACGACCATCGAACCCTGATAAAAACGACCATCGACAAGGGGCCGAGAGGCAGAAGCATCCACGGGCCCCTGGGGGCCCCTGGCGGGCGGGCCCCGGGATCCATTCCCCCTCTCAGCATGACCAGACCTCACTGAGGTATGCCTGATCAAACTCGGAGACAAACAACCATCGGCAAGGGGCTGAGAGGCAGGAGCGTCCCAGGGCCCCTGGGGGACCCTGGCAGGCCCTGGGATGCCTCCCCCCCTCTCAGCATGGCTGGACCTCCTGGAAGTCTACCTGATCAAACTCGGCGAAAAACAACCATCTAACTCGGAGAAAAACGACCATCGGCAAAGGGCCAGGAGGCAGAAGTGTCCCCGGGCCCCTGGGGGCCCCTGGCGGGCAGGCCCGGGACACCTTCCCCTTCTCTGCATGGCCAGACCTCACGGAGGTCTGTGCCTTATCAAACTCGGAGAAAAAGGACCATCGGCAAGGGGCTGACAGGCAGGAGCGTCCCCGGGCCCCTGGGGGCCCCTGGCAGGCGGGCCCTGGGATGCCTTCCCCCTCTCAGCATGGCCAGACCTCATGGAAGTCTGCCTGATCAAACTCGGAGAAAAACGACCATCGAACCCTGATAAAAACGACCATCAACAATGGGCAGGAGTGTCCCTGGGCCCCTGGGGGCCCCTGGCGGGCGGGCCCCGGGACGCCTTCCCCCTCTCAGCATGGCCAGACCTCACGGAGGTATGCCTGATCAAACTCGGAGAAAAACAAATATCGAACTCGGAGAAAAACGACCATCGGCAAGGGGCTGAGAGGCTGAAGCGTCCCCGGGCCCCTGGGGGCCCATGGCGGGAGGGCCCCGGGATGCCTCCCCCCTCTCAGCATGGCCAGACCTCATGGAAGTCTGCCTGATCAAACTCGGAGAAAAACGACCATCGGCAAGGGGCTGAGAGGCAGAAGCGTCCCCGGGCCCCTGGGGGCCCCTGGCAGGCGGGCCCGGGATGCCTTCCCCCTCTCAGCATGGCCGGACCTCACGGAGGTCTGTGCCTGATCAAACTCGGAGAAAAACGACCATCGGCAAGGGGCTGAGAGGCAGGAGCGTCCCCGGGCCCCTGGGGGCCCCTGGCGGGAGGGCCCCGGGATGCCTCTCCCCTCTCAGCATGGCCGGACCTCATGGAAGTCTGCCTGATCAAACTCGGAGAAAAACAACCATCGAACTTGGAGAAAAACGACCATCGGCAAGGGGCCAAGAGGCAGAAGCGTCCCCGGGCCCCTGGGGGCCCCTGGCGGGTGGGCCCCAGGAAACCTTTCCCCCTTAGCATGGCCAGACCTCATGGAAGTCTGCCTGATGAAACTCGGAGAAAAACAACCATCGAACCCTGATAAAAACGACCATCGACAAGGGGCCGAGAGGCAGAAGCATCCACGGGCCCCTGGGGGCCCCTGGCGGGTGGGCCCCGGGACGCCTTACCCCTCTCAGCATGGCCAGACCTCACAGAGGTATGCCTGATCAAACTCGGAGACAAACGACCATCGGCAAGGGGCTGAGAGGCAGGAGCGTCCCCGGGCCCCTGGGGGACCCTGGCAGGCCCCGGGATGCCTCCCCCCCTCTCAGCATGGCCGGACCTCCTGGAAGTCTGCCTGATCAAACTCGGCGAAAAACAACCATCTAACTCAGAGAAAAACGACCATCGGCAAGGGGCCAAGAGGCAGAAGTGTCCCGGGGCCCCTGGGGGCCCCTGGCGGGCCGGCCCGGGACACCTTCCCCCTCTCAGCATGGCCAGACCTCACGGAGGTCTGTGCCTTATCAAACTCGGAGAAAAAGGACCATCGGCAAGGGGCTGACAGGCAGGAGCGTCCCCGGGCCCCTGGGGGCCCCTGGCGGGCGGGCCCCGGGATGCCTTCCCCCTCTCAGCATGGCCAGACCTCATGGAAGTCTGCCTGATCAAACTCAGAGAAAAACGACCATCGAACCTTGATAAAAACGACCATCAACAATGGGCAGGAGCGTCCCCGGGCCCCTGGGGGCCACTGGCGGGCGGGCCCCGGGACGCCTTTCCCCTCTCAGCATGGCCAGACCTCACGGAGGTATGCCTGATCAAACTCGGAGAAAAACAAATATCGAACTCGGAGAAAAACGACCATCGGCAAGGGGCTGAGAGGCTGAAGCGTCCCCGGGCCCCTGGGGGCCCCTGGCAGGCAGGCCCCGGGATGCCTCCCCCCTCCCAACATGGCCAGACCTCATGGAAGTCGGCCTGATCAAACTCGGAGAAAAACGACCATCGAACTCGGAGAAAAACGACCATCGGCAAGGGGCTGAGAGGCAGAAGCGTCCCCGGGCCCCTGGGGGCCCCTGGGGGCTCCTGGCAGGCGGGCCCGGGATGCCTTCCCCCTCTCAGCATGGCCGGACCTCACGGAGGTCTGTGCCTGATCAAACTCGGAGAAAAAGGACCATCGGCAAGGGGCTGAGAGGCAGGAGCGTCCCCGGGCCCCTGGGGGCCCCTGGCAGGTGGGCCCCGGGACACCTTCCCCCTCAAACTTGGTGAAAAAGGACCATCGGCAAGGGGCTGAGAGGCAAGAGTGTCCCCAGGACACTGGGGGCCCCGGTGGGCAGGCTCCAGGGCTGCCTACCCCTGATTCAGAATCTCCGGAGGTCTGACTGACCCTCTCCCTAGTAATCCGGAGGAACATTACCCCCCTTTCTTGTAATCTGTGCACTCGAAGTCACACAGGGGACCCAAGGCACGAACGAGCCCGACCTCCTGGAGCCCTGGCTGGGATCCGGGAGGCGAATGGCACCTCATAGGGACTTCCAGGGAAGTCCGGCCATCTAGTCGCCCCATAGGAAAGCATTGCGGGCAACCAGATGGCTGAGGCGAAAGGGGCGACCAGAAGGCCGGGACCAAAATGACGCCAATCGGCCTGCCCCGGGCCTGTAGGGCTCAGGAGCTGCAGGGCTCCGGTGCTCCGGGGCTGCAGGGCTCGGGGACTGCAGGGCTCCACGGCTCGGGGGGCTGCAGCGCTCCGGGGCTCCAGGGCTCCGGGGCTCCGGGGCTCCGGGGCTGAGGGGCTGAGGGGCTCCGGGGCTGCTGGGCTCCAGGGCTCGGGGGCTCCAGGGCAGGAGGGCTCCAGGGCTCCAAGGCTCCGGGGCTCCAGGGCCTGGGACCCATGGAGCCCGTCCCGGGTACTTTGCCACTCTGCGGCCCGGAGGAGGGAGCCCCGGATGCATGGAAGGTGTTGCCAGGGCATCGCCCATCTGGTCCACAACCAGGGAACCACCAGCCCCGGGAGGGTGTTTGGGCATACCCTTGCACCTACAAACCCGGAGGAAAATTACCCCCCTTTCTTGTAATCTGTGCACTCGAGGTGACAGAGGGGACCCAGGGCGCAAACGTGCCCGACCTCCTGGAGCCCTGGCTGGGATCCGGGAGGCGAATGGCACCTCATAGGGACTTCCAGGGAAGTCCGGCCATCTAGTCGCCCCATAGGAAAGCATTGCGGGCGACCAGATGGCCGAGGCGAGAGGGGCGACCAGATGGCCGGGACCGAAATGACGCCAATCTGCCTGCCCCGGGCCTGCAGGGCTCTGGGGCTGCAGGGCTCCGGGGGCTGCAGAGCTACAGGGCTCCGGGGCTGCAGGGCTCCGGGGCTTCAGTCCTCCCCGGGCCCTGATGGACCCTCTGTCTCGGGCATCCCAGACCCCCCTGGCCGGCTCACAGGACGGAGGGGTATTCCCGCACCACCGGGCCATGCCGGATGGGGCTGAAGCCCCGGGCCCGGTCCCAGGCCCGGCTCCCGGACCCTAGGCCAGGCCTGGGAGAGCCTCCCCTGGGCTGCAGGGCTCCAGGGCTCCAGGGCTCAGGGGCTGCAGAGCTCTGTGGGCTGCAGGGCTTTGGGGCTGCCGGGCTCGGGGGCTCCAGGGCTGCAGGGCTCGGGGGCTCCGGGGCTGCAGGGCTCAGGGGCTCTGTGGCTGCAGGCATCCAGGGTTGCAGGGCTCGGGGGCTGCAGGGCTCCTCGGGGGCTCCAGGGCTCCCGGGCTCCGGGGCTGCAGGGCTCCGGGGCTCCAGGGCTCTAGGGCTCCAGGGATCCAGGGCTGCTGGGCTCCAGGGCTCGCAGGCTCCAGGGCAGCAGGGCTCCAGGGCTTGGAACCCATGGAGCCCGTCCCCGGTACTTTGCCACTCTGCGGCCCGGAGGAGGGAGCCCCGGATGCATGGAAGGTGTTGCCCGGGCATCGCCCATCTGGTCCACAGCAGGGAACCACCAGCCCCGGGAGGGTGTTTGGGCATACCCTTGCACCTACTAATCCGGAGGAAAATTACCCCCCTTTCTTGTAATCTGTGCACTCGAGGTGACAGAGGGGACCCAGGGCGCAAACGTGCCCGACCTCCTGGAGCCCTGGCTGGGATCCGGGAGGCGAATGGCACCTCATAGGGACTTCCAGGGAAGTCCGGCCATCTAGTTGCCCCATAGGAAAGCATTGCGGGCGACCAGATGGCCGAGGCGAGAGGGGCGACCAGATGGCCGGGACCGAAATGACGCCAATCTGCCTGCAGGGCTCTGGGGCTGCAGGGCTCCGGGGGCTGCAGAGCTACAGGGCTCCAGGGGCTGCAGGGCTCCGGGGCTTCAGTCCTCCCCGGGCCCTGA
This sequence comes from Lissotriton vulgaris, assembly GCF_964263255.1. Taxonomy (NCBI): domain Eukaryota; kingdom Metazoa; phylum Chordata; class Amphibia; order Caudata; family Salamandridae; genus Lissotriton; species Lissotriton vulgaris. Next base: position 626,443,275 of record NC_141699.1, read on the forward strand.
TGGACCCTCTGTCCCGGGCGCCCGGACTCCCCTGGCCGGCTCACAGGACGGAGGGGTATTCCCGCACCACCGGGCCATGCCGGATGGGGCTCAAGTCCCGTGCCCGGTCCCAGGCCCGGCTCCCGGACCCTAGGCCAGGCCCGGGAGAGCCTCCTCTGGGCTGCAGGGCTCCAGGGCTACAGGGCTCAGGGGCTGCAGAGCTCTGTGGGCTGCAGGGCTTTGGGGCTGCCGGGCTCGGGGGCTGCAGGGCTCGGGGGCTCCGGGGCTGCAGGGCTCAGGGGCTCCGTGGCTGCAGGCATCCAGGGCTGCAGGGCTCGGGGGCTGCAGGGCTCCTCGGGGGCTCCAGGGCTCCCGGGCTCCGGGGCTGCAGGGCTCCGGGGCTCCAGGGCTCTAGGGCTCCAGGGATCCAGGGCTGCTGGGCTCCAGGGCTCGCAGGCTCCAGGGCAGCAGGGCTCCAGGGCTTGGAACCCATGGAGCCCGTCCCCGGTACTTTGCCACTCTGCGGCCCGGAGGAGGGAGCCCCGGATGCATGGAAGGTGTTGCCCGGGCATCGCCCATCTGGTCCACAGCAGGGAACCACCAGCCCCGGGAGGGTGTTTGGGCATACTCTTGCACCTACTAATCCGGAGGAAAATTACCCCCCTTTCTTGTAATCCGTGCACTCGAGGTGACAGAGGGGACCCAGGGCGCAAACGTGCCCGACCTCCTGGAGCCCTGGCTGGGATCCGGGAGGCGAATGGCACCTCATAGGGACTTCCAGGGAAGTCAGGCCATCTAGTCGCCCCATAGGAAAGCATTTCGGGCAACCAGATGGCTGAGGCGAAAGGGGCGACCAGAAGGCCGGGACCAAAATGACGCCAATCGGCCTGCCCCGGGCCTGTAGGGCTCAGGAGCTGCAGGGCTCCGGGGCTCCGGGGCTGCAGGGCTCGGGGACTGCAGGGCTCCACGGCTCGGGGGGCTGCAGCGCTCCGGGGCTCCAGGGCTCCGGGGCTCCGGGGCTGAGGGGCTCCGGGGCTGCTGGGCTCCAGGGCTCGGGGGCTCCAGGGCAGGAGGGCTCCAGGGCTCCAAGGCTCCGGGGCTCCAGGGCCCGGGACCCATGGAGCCCGTCCCGGGTACTTTGCCACTCTGCGGCCCGGAGGAGGGAGCCCCGGATGCATGGAAGGTGTTGCCCGGGCATCGCCCATCTGGTCCACAGCAGGGAACCACCAGCCCCGGGAGGGTGTTTGGGCATACCCTTGCACCTACTAATCCGGAGGAAAATTACCCCCCTTTCTTGTAATCTGTGCACTCGAGGTGACAGAGGGGACCCAGGGCGCAAACGTGCCCAACCTCCTGGAGCCCTGGCTGGGATCCGGGAGGCGAATGGCACCTCATAGGGACTTCCAGGGAAGTCCGGCCATCTAGTCGCCCCATAGGAAAGCATTGCGGGCGACCAGATGGCCGAGGCGAGAGGGGCGACCAGATGGCCGGGACCGAAATGACGCCAATCTGCCTGCCCCGGGCCTGCAGGGCTCTGGGGCTGCAGGGCTCCGGGGGCTGCAGAGCTACAGGGCTCCGGGGCTGCAGGGCTCCGGGGCTTCAGTCCTCCCCGGGCCCTGATGGACCCTCTGTCCCGGGCGCCCGGACCCCCCTGGCCGGCTCACAGGACGGAGGGGTATTCCCGCACCACCGGGCCATGCCGGATGGGGCTCAAGCCCCGTGCCCGGTCCCAGGCCCGGCTCCCGGACCCTAGGCCAGGCCCGGGAGAGCCTCCTCTGGGCTGCAGGGCTCCAGGGCTACAGGGCTCAGGGGCTGCAGAGCTCTGTGGGCTGCAGGGCTTTGGGGCTGCCGGGCTCGGGGGCTCCAGGGCTGCAGGGCTCGGGGGCTCCGGGGCTGCAGGGCTCAGGGGCTCCGTGGCTGCAGGCATCCAGGGCTGCAGGGCTCGGGGGCTGCAGGGCTCCTCGGGGGCTCCAGGGCTCCCGGGCTCCGGGGCTGCAGGGCTCCGGGGCTCCAGGGCTCTAGGGCTCCAGGGATCCAGGGCTGCTGGGCTCCAGGGCTCGGGGGCTCCAGGGCAGCAGGGCTCCAGGGCTTGGGACCCATGGAGCCCGTCCCGGGTACTTTGCCACTCTGCGGACCGGAGGAGGGAGCCCCTAATGCCTGGGAGGTGTTGCCCGGGCATCGCTCATCTGGTCCCCAGCAGGGAACCACCAGCCCCGGGAGGGTGTTTGGGCATACCCTTGCACCTACTAATCCGGAGGAAAATTACCCCCCTTTCTTGTAATCCATGCACTCGAGGTGACAGAGGGGACCCAGGGCACAAATGTGCCCGACCTCCTGGAGCCCTGGCTGGAATCCGGGAGTCGCCCCATAGGAAAGCATTGCGGGCGACCAGATGGCCGAGGCGAGAGGGGCGACCCGATTGCCGGGACCGAAATGACACCAATCTGCCTGCCCCGGGCCTGTAGGGCTCAGGAGCTGCAGGGCTCCGGGGCTCTGGGGCTCCGGGGCTCTGGGGCTCCGGGGCTGCAGGGCAAGAGGCAAGGGGACTGCAGGGCTCCACAGCTTGGGGGGCTGCAGGGCTCCGGGGCTGCAGGGCTCGGGTTCTCCAGGGCTCCAGGGCTCCAGGGCTCCGGGGCGGCTGGGCTCCGGGGCTCCAGGGCCTGGGACCCATGGAACCCGTTCCGGGTACTTTGCCACACTGCGGCCCGGAGGAGGGAGCCCCGGATGCCTGGGAGGTGTTGCCCGGGCATCGCCCATCTGGTCCGCAGCAGGAAACCACCAGCCCCGGGAGGGTGTTTGGGCATACCCTTGCACCTACTAATCCGGAGGAAAATTACCCCCCTTTCTTGTAATCCGTGCACTCGAGGTGACAGAGGGGACCCAGGGCGCAAAAGTGCCCGACCTCCTGGAGCCCTGGCTGGGATCCGGGAGGCAAATGGCACCTCATAGGGACTTCCAGGGACGTCCGGCCATCTAGTCACCCCATAGGAAAGCATTGCGGGCGACAAGATGGCCGAGGCGAGAGGGTCGACCAGATGGCCGGGACCGAAATAACACCAATCTGCCTGCCCCAGGCCTGCAGGGCTCCGGGGGCTGCAGAGCTACAGGGCTCCAGGGCTGCAGGGCTCCGGGGCTTCAGGCCTCCCCGGGCCCTGATGGACCCTCTGTCCCGGGCGCCCTTGACCCCCCCCCGGCCGGCTCGCAGGATGGAGGGTTATTCGCGCACCACCGGGCCCTGCTGGATGGGGCTCAAGCCCCGGGCCCGGTCCCTGGCCCAGCTCCCGGACCCTAGGCCAGGCCCGGGAGAGCCTCCCCTAGGCTGCAGGGCTACAGGGCTACAGGGCTCGGGGGCTGCAGGGCTCCATGGACTGCAGGACTTCGGGGCTGCCGGGCATGGGGGCTCCTGGGCTGCAGGGCTCGGGGGCTCCGGGGCTGCAGGGCTCAGGGGCTCCCGGGCTGCAGGCATCCGGGGCTGCAGGGCTCGGGGGCTGCAGGGCTCCTCGGGGGCTCCACAGCTCCCGGGCTCCGGGGCTGCAGGGCTCCAGGGCTCCAGGGCTGCAGGGCTCCGGGGGGGCTCAAGGGGCTGTAGGGCTCCAGGGGCTCCAGGGCTGCAGGGCTCCAGGGCTGCAGGGCTCCAGGGCTCCAGGGCTGCAGGGCTGCAGGGCTCCATGGGGACTACAGGGCTCCAGGGGCTGTAGGGCTCCGGGGGCTCCAGGACGGAGGGGTATTCCCGCACCTCCGGGCCCTGCCGGATGGGGCTCAAGCCGCGGGCCCGCTCCGGTCTCTGCTTCTGAAACCCTAGCCAGGCTGGGGAAAGAGCCGCCCTTGCCTCTGATGAACGCCTGGAACCTCGGCCGGCTTGCAGGACGGGGAAGCTCCAGCAAACCCATGGCTGGCCGGACGGAGCTCAAGCCCCGGGCCCGCTCCCGGTCCCTGCTTCCGAAACCCTAGCCCAGCCGGGGAGAGCCTCCCTTGGCCCTGATGAACGCCCGGAACCTCAGCCGGCTTGCGGGACGGGGAGGCTCCAGCAACCCCATGGCCTACCGGACGGAGCTCAAGCCCCGGGCCCGATCCCTGCTTCCAAAACCCTAGCCAGCCCAGGGAGAGCCTCCCTTGGCCCGATAAACGCCCGGAACCTCGGCCGGCTTGCAGGATGGAGCTCAGGCCCCAGGCCTCAGGCCCAGCCTACCAACCCTAGCCGGGCCCGGGGAGAGCCTCCCGGTAGATCCCCCTGTCCCCAGCACCTGGACCCTGGGCCGGAACCAAGGAGGGTTAAGCCCAGGACACGTCCTCTCCCCGACGGCCTGCCCGGGAGCCCATTTTTGTCGACTATTAAGCCCCCACGTAGTGGGGGCTTACAGAACTTTGGGAAAGGACAAAAGTTGGAGTTAGCCCGTCCGCCAGCCTGCAGGGCCATCTGGTCACCCAGCCCGCAGGGCCATCTGGTCACGCAGACAGGCGACCAGATGACCCGGGACGACCCAGCGCCCGGATGGCCTGGGAGGGTGCCGTACCCAGTCGCCCTTGCAGTCCAGCGAGGGTGGCCAGGCGCTGCTGCTTGCCTCCCTGCTCGACTTGCCCATTCAGCAGTGGGAAGGGGAGGCCCGGATGGCGGCGGCCCAGGCCATCTGGTCACACTGCCGACCCGCAAGGGAAGGTGTGGCCCCCATCCCCACACCCCGGTGGGGCAGGGAGGGGAGGGAGAGGCCCCCGTGCCGGAGGGCATGTGGTGGAGGCAGCCTCCAGCAGGCCCGTGTTACCCCCTCCACATCCATCCCGCCGGCCAGGCGGCAGAGGGACCCACCCCTGGGTGTGGTGGAGGGAGGCTTCTGCGGGCGCCCACGCACGGAAAGAGACAAAAGCTTGGCTCAGAGGATGACTTTCAATAGATCGCAGCGAGGTAGCTGCTCTGCTACTTACGAAACCCTGACCCAGAATCAGGTTGTCTACGAATGATTTAGCACTGGGTGCCCCACGAACATGGGCCTGATCAAACTCAGAGGAAAAGGACCATCGGCAAGGGGCTGAGAGGCAGGAGCGTCCCCGGGCCCCTGAGGGGCCCTGGCGGGCAGGCCCCGGGATGCCTTCCCCCTCTCAGCATGGCCAGACCTCATGGAAGTCTGCCTGATCAAACTCGGAGAAAAATGACCATCGAACCCTGATAAAAACAACCATCGACAATAGGCCGAGAGGCAGAAGCATCCACGGGCCCCTGGGGGCCCCTTGCGGGTGGGTACTGGGACGCCTTCCCCCTCTCAGCATGGCCAGACCTCACGGAGGTATGCCTGATCAAACTCTGAGAAAAACGACCATCGGCAAGGAGCTGAGAGGCAGGAGCGTCCCCAGGCCCCTGGGGGCCCCTGGCAGGCAGGCTTCAGGACGCCTCCCTCCCTCTCAGCATGGCCAGACCTCATGAAAGTCTGCCTGATCAAACTCGGAGAAAAACAACCATCGAACTTGGAGAAAAACGACCATCGGCAAGGGGCCAAGAGGCAGAAGTGTCCCCGGGCCCCTGGGGGCCCCTGGCGGGCAGGCCCCGGGATGCCTTCCCTCTCTCAGCATGACCAGACCTCATGGAAGTCTGCCTGATGAAACTCGGAGAAAAACGACCATCGAACCCTGATAAAAACGACCATCGACAAGGGGCCGAGAGGCAGAAGCATCCACGGGCCCCTGGGGGCCCCTCGCGGGCGGGCCCTGGGATGCATTCCCCCTCTCAGCATGGCCAGACCTCACTGAGGTATGCCTGATCAAACTCGGAGACAAACAACCATCGGCAAGGGGCTGAGAGGCAGGAGCGTCCCAGGGCCCCTGGGGGACCCTGGCAGGCCCTGGGATGCCTCCCCCCCTCTCAGCATGGCTGGACCTCCTGGAAGTCTACCTGATCAAACTCGGCGAAAAACAACCATCTAACTCGGAGAAAAACGACCATCGGCAAGGGGCCAGGAGGCAGAAGTGTCCCCAGGCCCCTGGGGGCCCCTGGCGGGCAGGCCCGGGACACCTTCCCCCTCTCTGCATGGCCAGACCTCACGGAGGTCTGTGCCTTATCAAACTCGGAGAAAAAGGACCATCGGCAAGGGGCTGACAGGCAGGAGCGTCCCCGGGCCCCTGGGGGCCCCTGGCAGGCGGGCCCTGGGATGCCTTCCCCCTCTCAGCATGGCCAGACCTCATGGAAGTCTGCCTGATCAAACTCGGAGAAAAACGACCATCGAACCCTGATAAAAACGACCATCAACAATGGGCAGGAGTGTCCCTGGGCCCCTGGGGGCCCCTGGCGGGCGGGCCCCGGGACGCCTTCCCCCTCTCAGCATGGCCAGACCTCACGGAGGTATGCCTGATCAAACTCGGAGAAAAACAAATATTGAACTCGGAGAAAAACGACCATCGGCAAGGGGCTGAGAGGCTGAAGCGTCCCCGGGCCCCTGGGGGCCCCTGGCGGGAGGGCCCCGGGATGCCTCCCCCCTCTCAGCATGGCCAGACCTCATGGAAGTCTGCCTGATCAAACTCGGAGAAAAACGACCATCGGCAAGGGGCTGAGAGGCAGAAGCGTCCCCGGGCCCCTGGGGGCCCCTGGCAGGCGGGCCCGGGATGCCTTCCCCCTCTCAGCATGGCCGGACCTCACGGAGGTCTGTGCCTGATCAAACTCGGAGAAAAACGACCATCGGCAAGGGGCTGAGAGGCAGGAGCGTCCCCGGGCCCCTGGGGGCCCCTGGCGGGAGGGCCCCGGGATGCCTCTCCCCTCTCAGCATGGCCGGACCTCATGGAAGTCTGCCTGATCAAACTCGGAGAAAAACAACCATCGAACTTGGAGAAAAACGACCATCGGCAAGGGGCCAAGAGGCAGAAGCGTCCCCGGGCCCCTGGGGGCCCCTGGCGGGTGGGCCCCAGGAAACCTTACCCCCTTAGCATGGCCAGACCTCATGGAAGTCTGCCTGATGAAACTCGGAGAAAAACAACCATCGAACCCTGATAAAAACGACCATCGACAAGGGGCCGAGAGGCAGAAGCATCCACGGGCCCCTGGGGGCCCCTGGCGGGTGGGCCCAGGGACGCCTTACCCCTCTCAGCATGGCCAGACCTCACAGAGGTATGCCTGATCAAACTCGGAGACAAACGACCATCGGCAAAGGGCTGAGAGGCAGGAGCGTCCCCGGGCCCCTGGGGGACCCTGGCAGGCCCCGGGATGCCTCCCCCCCTCTCAGCATGGCCGGACCTCCTGGAAGTCTGCCTGATCAAACTCGTCGAAAAACAACCATCTAACTCAGAGAAAAACGACCATCGGCAGGGGGCCAAGAGGCAGAAGTGTCCCGGGGCCCCTGGGGGCCCCTGGCGGGCCGGCCCGGGACACCTTCCCCCTCTCAGCATGGCCAGACCTCACGGAGGTCTGTGCCTTATCAAACTCTGAGAAAAAGGACCATCGGCAAGGGGCTGACAGGCAGGAGCGTCCCCGGGCCCCTGGGGGCCCCTGGCGGGCGGGCCCCGGATGCCTTCCCCCTCTCAGCATGGCCAGACCTCATGGAAGTCTGCCTGATCAAACTCGGGAGAAAAACGACCATCGAACCTTGATAAAAACGACCATCAACAATGGGCAGGAGCGTCCCCGGGCCCCTGGGGGCCACTGGCGGGCGGGCCCCGGGACGCCTTTCCCCTCTCAGCATGGCCAGACCTCACGGAGGTATGCCTGATCAAACTCGGAGAAAAACAAATATCGAACTCGGAGAAAAACGACCATCGGCAAGGGGCTGAGAGGCTGAAGCGTCCCCGGGCCCCTGGGGGCCCCTGGCAGGCGGGCCCCGGGATGCCTCCCCCCTCCCAGCATGGCCAGACCTCATGGAAGTCTGCCTGATCAAACTCGGAGAAAAACGACCATCGAACTCGGAGAAAAACGACCATCGGCAAGGGGCTGAGAGGCAGAAGCGTCCCCGGGCCCCTGGGGGCCCCTGGGGGCTCCTGGCTGGCGGGCCCGGGATGCCTTCCCCCTCTCAGCATGGCCGGACCTCACGGAGGTCTGTGCCTGATCAAACTCGGAGAAAAAGGACCATCGGCAAGGGGCTGAGAGGCAGGAGCGTCCCCGGGCCCCTGGGGGCCCCTGGCAGGTGGGCCCCGGGACACCTTCCCCCTCAAACTTGGTGAAAAAGGACCATCGGCAAGGGGCTGAGAGGCAAGAGTGTCCCCAGGACACTGGGGGCCCCGGTGGGCAGGCTCCAGGGCTGCCTACCCCTGATTCAGAATCTCCGGAGGTCTGACTGACCCTCTCCCTAGTAATCCGGAGGAACATTACCCCCCTTTCTTGTAATCTGTGCACTCGAAGTCACACAGGGGACCCAAGGCACGAACGAGCCCGACCTCCTGGAGCCCTGGCTGGGATCCGGGAGGCGAATGGCACCTCATCGGGACTTCCAGGGAAGTTCGGTCATCTGGTCGCCCCATTGGAAAGCATTGCGGGCGACCAGATGGCCGAGGCGAGAGGGGCGACCAGATGGCCGGGACCGAAATGACGCCAATCTGCCTGCCCCGGGCCTGCAGGGCTCTGGGGCTGCAGGGCTCATGGGCTCCGGGGCTGCAGGGCTCAGGGGCTCCAGGGCTGCAGGCATCCGGGGCTGCAGGGCTCCGGGGCTGCAGGGCTTCGGGGCTCCAGGGCTCCGGGGATCCGGAGCTCCGGGGCTCCGGGGCTGCTGGGCTCCGGGGCTGCTGGGCTCCAGGGCTCGGGGGCTCCAGGGCAGGAGGGCTCCAGGGCTCCAAGGCTCCGGGGCTCCAGGGCCCGGGACCCATGGAGCCCGTCCCGGGTACTTTGCCACTCTGCGGCCCGGAGGAGGGAGCCCCGGATGCATGGAAGGTGTTGCCCGGGCCTCACCCATCTGGTCCACAGCAGGGAACCACCAGCCCCGGGAGGGTGTTTGGGCATACCCTTGCACCTACAAACCCGGAGGAAAATTACCCCCCTTTCTTGTAATCTGTGCACTCGAGGTGACAGAGGGGACCCAGGGCGCAAACGTGCCCGACCTCCTGGAGCCCTGGCTGGGATCCGGGAGGCGAATGGCACCTCATAGGGACTTCCAGGGAAGTCCGGCCATCTAGTCGCCCCATAGGAAAGCATTGCGGGCGACCAGATGGCCGAGGCGAGAGGGGCGACCAGATGGCCGGGACCGAAATGACGCCAATCTGCCTGCCCCGGGCCTGCAGGGCTCTGGGGCTGCAGGGCTCCGGGGGCTGCAGAGCTACAGGGCTCCGGGGCTGCAGGGCTCCGGGGCTTCAGTCCTCCCCGGGCCCTGATGGACCCTCTGTCTCGGGCGTCCCAGACCCCCCTGGCCGGCTCACAGGACGGAGGGGTATTCCCGCACCACCGGGCCATGCCGGATGGGGCTGAAGCCCCGGGCCCGGTCCCAGGCCCGGCTCCCGGACCCTAGGCCAGGCCTGGGAGAGCCTCCCCTGGGCTGCAGGGCTCCAGGGCTCCAGGGCTCAGGGGCTGCAGAGCTCTGTGGGCTGCAGGGCTTTGGGGCTGCCGGGCTCGGGGGCTCCAGGGCTGCAGGGCTCGGGGGCTCCGGGGCTGCAGGGCTCAGGGGCTCCGTGGCTGCAGGCATCCAGGGTTGCAGGGCTCGGGGGCTGCAGGGCTCCTCGGGGGCTCCAGGGCTCCCGGGCTCCGGGGCTGCAGGGCTCCGGGGCTCCAGGGCTCTAGGGCTCCAGGGATCCAGGGCTGCTGGGCTCCAGGGCTCGCAGGCTCCAGGGCAGCAGGGCTCGAGGGCTTGGAACCCATGGAGCCCGTCCCCGGTACTTTGCCACTCTGCGGCCCGGAGGAGGGAGCCCCGGATGCATGGAAGGTGTTGCCCGGGCATCGCCCATCTGGTCCACAGCAGGGAACCACCAGCCCCGGGAGGGTGTTTGGGCATACCCTTGCACCTACTAATCCGGAGGAAAATTACCCCCCTTTCTTGTAATCTGTGCACTCGAGGTGACAGAGGGGACCCAGGGCGCAAACGTGCCCGACCTCCTGGAGCCCTGGCTGGGATCCGGGAGGCGAATGGCACCTCTTAGGGACTTCCAGGGAAGTCCGGCCATCTAGTTGCCCCATAGGAAAGCATTGCGGGCGACCAGATGGCCGAGGCGAGAGGGGCGACCAGATGGCCGGGACCGAAATGACGCCAATCTGCCTGCAGGGCTCTGGGGCTGCAGGGCTCCGGGGGCTGCAGAGCTACAGGGCTCCAGGGGCTGCAGGGCTCCGGGGCTTCAGTCCTCCCCGGGCCCTGATGGACCCTCTGTCCCGGGCGCCCGGACTCCCCTGGCCGGCTCACAGGATGGAGGGGTATTCCCGCACCACCGGGCCATGCCGGATGGGGCTCAAGTCCCGTGCCCGGTCCCAGGCCCGGCTCCCGGACCCTAGGCCAGGCCCGGGAGAGCCTCCTCTGGGCTGCAGGGCTCCAGGGCTACAGGGCTCAGGGGCTGCAGAGCTCTGTGGGCTGCAGGGCTTTGGGGCTGCCGGGCTCGGGGGCTCCAGGGCTGCAGGGCTCGGGGGCTCCGGAGCTGCAGGGCTCAGGGGCTCCGTGGCTGCAGGCATCCAGGGCTGCAGGGCTCGGGGGCTGCAGGGCTCCTCGGGGGCTCCAGGGCTCCCGGGCTCCGGGGCTGCAGGGCTCCGGGGCTCCAGGGCTCTAGGGCTCCAGGGATCCAGGGCTGCTGGGCTCCAGGGCTCGCAGGCTCCAGGGCAGCAGGGCTCCAGGGCTTGGAACCCATGGAGCCCGTCCCCGGTACTTTGCCACTCTGCGGCCCGGAGGAGGGAGCCCCGGATGCATGGAAGGTGTTGCCCGGGCATCGCCCATCTGGTCCACAGCAGGGAACCACCAGCCCCGGGAGGGTGTTTGGGCATACTCTTGCACCTACTAATCCGGAGGAAAATTACCCCCCTTTCTTGTAATCCGTGCACTCGAGGTGACAGAGGGGACCCAGGGCACAAACGTGCCCGACCTCCTGGAGCCCTGGCTGGGATCCGGGAGGCGAATGGCACCTCATAGGGACTTCCAGGGAAGTCCGGCCATCTAGTCGCCCCATAGGAAAGCATTGCGGGCAACCAGATGGCTGAGGCGAAAGGGGCGACCAGAAGGCCGGGACCAAAATGACACCAATCGGCCTGCCCCGGGCCTGTAGGGCTCAGGAGCTGCAGGGCTCCGGGGCTCCGGGGCTGCAGGGCTCGGGGACTGCAGGGCTCCACGGCTCGGGGGGCTGCAGCGCTCCGGGGCTCCAGGGCTCCGGGGCTCCGGGGCTCCGGGGCTGAGGGGCTGAGGGGCTCCGGGGCTGCTGGGCTCCAGGGTTTCAGGGCTCGGGGGCTCCAGGGCAGGAGGGCTCCAGGGCTCCAAGGCTCCGGGGCTCCAGGGCCCGGGACCCATGGAGCCCGTCCCGGGTACTTTGCCACTCTGCGGCCCGGAGGAGGGAGCCCCGGATGCATGGAAGGTGTTGCCCGGGCATCGCCCATCTGGTCCACAGCAGGGAACCACCAGCCCCGGGAGGGTGTTTGGGCATACCCTTGCACCTACTAATCCGGAGGAAAATTACCCCCCTTTCTTGTAATCTGTGCACTCGAGGTGACAGAGGGGACCCAGGGCGCAAACGTGCCCAACCTCCTGGAGCCCTGGCTGGGATCCGGGAGGCGAATGGCACCTCATAGGGACTTCCAGGGAAGTCCGGCCATCTAGTCGCCCCATAGGAAAGCATTGCGGGCGACCAGATGGCCGAGGCGAGAGGGGCGACCAGATGGCCGGGACCGAAATGACGCCAATCTGCCTGCAGGGCTCTGGGGCTGCAGGGCTCCGGGGGCTGCAGAGCTACAGGGCTCCGGGGCTGCAGGGCTCCGGGGCTTCAGTCCTCCCCGGGCCCTGATGGACCCTCTGTCCCGGGCGCCCGGTCCCCCCTGGCCGGCTCACAGGACGGAGGGGTATTCCCGCACCACCGGGCCATGCCGGATGGGGCTCAAGCCCCGTGCCCGGTCCCAGGCCTGGCTCCCGGACCCTAGGCCAGGCCCGGGAGAGCCTCCTCTGGGCTGCAGGGCTCCAGGGCTACAGGGCTCGGGGGCTGCGAGCTCTGTAGGCTGCAGGGCTTCGGGGTTGCCGGGCTCGCGGGCTCCAGGGCTCCAGGGCTCGGGGGCTCCGGGGCTGCAGGGCTCAGGGGCTCCGTGGCTGCAGGCATCCGGGGCTGCAGGGCTCGGGGGCTGCAGGGCTCCTCGGGGGCTCCAGGGCTCCCGGGCTCCGGGGCTGCAGGGCTCCGGGGCTCCAGGGCTCTAGGGCTCCAGGGATCCAGGGCTGCTGGGCTCCAGGGCTCGGGGGCTCCAGGGCAGCAGGGCTCCAGGGCTTGGGACCCATGGAGCCCGTCCCGGGTACTTTGCCACTCTGCGGACCGGAGGAGGGAGCCCCTAATGCCTGGGAGGTGATGCCCGGGCATCGCTCATCTGGTCCCCAGCAGGGAACCACCAGCCCCGGGAGGGTGTTTGGGCATACCCTTGCACCTACTAATCCGGAGGAAAATTACCCCCCTTTCTTGTAATCCATGCACTCGAGGTGACAGAGGGGACCCAGGGCACAAACGTGCCCGACCTCCTGGAGCCCTGGCTGGAATCCGGGAGGCGAATGGCACCTCATAGGGACTTCCAGGGAAGTCCGGCCATCTAGTCGCCCCATAGGAAAGCATTGCGGGCGACCAGATGGCCGAGGCGAGAGGGGCGACCCGATTGCCGGGACCGAAATGACACCAATCTGCCTGCCCCGGGCCTGTAGGGCTCAGGAGCTGCAGGGCTCCGGGGCTCTGGGGCTCCGGGGCTCTGGGGCTCCGGGGCTGCAGGGCAAGGGGACTGCAGGGCTCCACAGCTTGGGGGGCTGCAGGGCTCCGGGGCTGCAGGGCTCGGGTTCTCCAGGGCTCCAGGGCTCCAGGGCTCCAGGGCTGCAGGGCTCCGGGGCTGCTGGGCTCCAGGGCTCCGGGGCGGCTAGGCTCCGGGGCTCCAGGGCCTGGGACCCATGGAACCCGTTCCGGGTACTTTGCCACACTGTGGCCCGGAGGAGGGAGCCCCGGATGCCTGGGAGGTGTTGCCCGGGCATCGCCCATCTGGTCCCCAGCAGGAAACCACCAGCCCCGGGAGGGTGTTTGGGCATACCCTTGCACCTACTAATCCGGAGGAAAATTACCCCCCTTTCTTGTAATCCGTGCACTCGAGGTGACAGAGGGGACCCAGGGCGCAAAAGTGCCCGACCTCCTGGAGCCCTAGCTGGGATCCGGGAGGCAAATGGCACCTCATAAAGGACTTCCAGGGACGTCCGGCCATCTAGTCACCCCATAGGAAAGCATTGCGGGCGACCAGATGGCCGAGGCGAGAGGGGCGACCAGATGGCCGGGACCGAAATAACACCAATCTGCCTGCCCCAGGCCTGCAGGGCTCTGGGGCTGCAGAGCTACAGGGCTCCAGAGCTGCAGGGCTCCGGGGCTTCAGGCCTCCCCGGGCCCTGATGGACCCTCTGTCCCGGGCGCCCCAGACCCCCCTGGCCGGCTCACAGGACGGAGGGGTATTCCCGCACCACCGGGCCATGCCGGATGGGGCTCAAGCCCCATGCCCGGTCCCAGGCCCGGCTCCCGGACCCTAGGCCAGGCCCGGGAGAGCCTCCTCTGGGCTGCAGGGCTGTAGGGCTACAGGGATCAGGGGCTGCAGAGCTCTGTGGGCTGCAGGGCTTTGGGGCTGCCGGGCTCGGGGGCTCCAGGGCTGCAGGGCTCGGGGGCTCCGGGGCTGCAGGGCTCAGGGGCTCCGTGGCTGCAGGCATCCAGGGCTGCAGGGCTCGGGGGCTGCAGGGCTCCTCGGGGGCTCCAGGGCTCCCGGGCTCCGGGGCTGCAGGGCTCCGGGGCTCCAGGGCTCTAGGGCTCCAGGGATCCAGGGCTGCTGGGCTCCAGGGCTCGCAGGCTCCAGGGCAGCAGGGCTCCAGGGCTTGGAACCCATGGAGCCCGTCCCCGGTACTTTGCCACTCTGCGGCCCGGAGGAGGGAGCCCCGGATGCATGGAAGGTGTTGCCCGGGCATCGCCCATCTGGTCCACAGCAGGGAACCACCAGCCCCGGGAGGGTGTTTGGGCATACTCTTGCACCTACTAATCCGGAGGAAAATTACCCCCCTTTCTTGTAATCCGTGCACTCGAGGTGACAGAGGGGACCCAGGGCGCAAACGTGCCCGACCTCCTGGAGCCCTGGCTGGGATCCGGGAGGCGAATGGCACCTCATAGGGACTTCCAGGGAAGTCCGGCCATCTAGTCGCCCCATAGGAAAGCATTGCGGGCAACCAGATGGCTGAGGCGAAAGGGGCGACCAAAAGGCCGGGACCAAAATGACGCCAATCGGCCTGCCCCGGGCCTGTAGGGCTCAGGAGCTGCAGGGCTCCGGGGCTGCAGGGCTCGGGGACTGCAGGGCTCCACGGCTCGGGGGGCTGCAGCGCTCCGGGGCTCCAGGGCTCCGGGGCTCCGGGGCTCCGGGGCTGAGGGGCTCCGGGGCTGCTGGGCTCCAGGGCTCGGGGGCTCCAGGGCAGGAGGGCTCCAGGGCTCCAAGGCTCCGGGGCTCCAGGGCCCGGGACCCATGGAGCCCGTCCCGGGTACTTTGCCACTCTGCGGCCCGGAGGAGGGAGCCCCGGATGCATGGAAGGTGTTGCCCGGGCATCGCCCATCTGGTCCACAGCAGGGAACCACCAGCCCCGGGAGGGTGTTTGGGCATACCCTTGCACCTACTAATCCGGAGGAAAATTACCCCCCTTTCTTGTAATCTGTGCACTTGAGGTGACAGAGGGGACCCAGGGCGCAAACGTGCCCAACCTCCTGGAGCCCTGGCTGGGATCCGGGAGGCGAATGGCACCTCATAGGGACTTCCAGGGAAGTCCGGCCATCTAGTCGCCCCATGGGAAAGCATTGCGGGCGACCAGATGGCCGAGGCGAGAGGGGCGACCAGATGGCCGGGACCGAAATGACGCCAATCTGCCTGCCCCGGGCCCTGGGGCTGCAGGGCTCCGGGGGCGGCAGAGCTACAGGGCTCCGGGGCTGCAGGGCTCCGGGGCTTCAGTCCTCCCCGGGCCCTGATGGACCCTCTGTCCCGGGCGCCCGGTCCCCCCTGGCCGGCTCACAGGACGGAGGGGTATTCCCGCACCACCGGGCCATGCCGGATGGGGCTCAAGCCCCGTGCCCGGTCCCAGGCCTGGCTCCCGGACCCTAGGCCAGGCCCGGGAGAGCCTCCTCTGGGCTGCAGGGCTCCAGGGCTACAGGGCTCGGGGGCTGCGAGCTCTGTAGGCTGCAGGGCTTCGGGGCTGCCGGGCTCGCGGGCTCCAGGGCTCGGGGGCTCCGGGGCTGCAGGGCTCAGGGGCTCCGTGGCTGCAGGCATCCGGGGCTGCAGGGCTCGGGGGCTGCAGGGCTCCTCGGGGGCTCCAGGGCTCCCGGGCTCCGGGGCTGCAGGGCTCCGGGGCTCCAGGGCTCTAGGGCTCCAGGGATCCAGGGCTGCTGGGCTCCAGGGCTCGGGGGCTCCAGGGCAGCAGGGCTCCAGGGCTTGGGACCCATATAGCCCGTCCCGGGTACTTTGCCACTCTGCGGACCGGAGGAGGGAGCCCCTAATGCCTGGGAGGTGATGCCCGGGCATCGCTCATCTGGTCCCCAGCAGGGAACCACCAGCCCCGGGAGGGTGTTTGGGCATACCCTTGCACCTACTAATCCGGAGGAAAATTACCCCCCTTTCTTGTAATCCATGCACTCGAGGTGACAGAGGGGACCCAGGGCACAAACGTGCCCGACCTCCTGGAGCCCTGGCTGGAATCCGGGAGGCGAATGGCACCTCATAGGGACTTCCAGGGAAGTCCGGCCATCTAGTCGCCCCATAGGAAAGCATTGCGGGCGACCAGATGGCCGAGGCGAGAGGGGCGACCCGATTGCCGGGACCGAAATGACACCAATCTGCCTGCCCCGGGCCTGTAGGGCTCAGGAGCTGCAGGGCTCCGGGGCTCTGGGGCTCCGGGGCTCTGGGGCTCCGGGGCTGCAGGGCAAGGGGACTGCAGGGCTCCACAGCTTGGGGGGCTGCAGGGCTCCGGGGCTGCAGGGCTCAGGTTCTCCAGGGCTCCAGGGCTCCAGGGCTCCAGGGCTGCAGGGCTCCGGGGCTGCTGGGCTCCAGGGCTCCGGGGCGGCTGGGCTCCGGGGCTCCAGGGCCTGGGACCCATGGAACCCGTTCCGGGTACTTTGCCACACTGCGGCCCGGAGGAGGGAGCCCCGGATGCCTGGGAGGTGTTGCCCGGGCATCGCCCATCTGGTCCCCAGCAGGAAACCACCAGCCCCGGGAGGGTGTTTGGGCATACCCTTGCACCTACTAATCCGGAGGAAAATTACCCCCCTTTCTTGTAATCCGTGCACTCGAGGTGACAGAGGGGACCCAGGGCGCAAAAGTGCCCGACCTCCTGGAGCCCTAGCTGGGATCCGGGAGGCAAATGGCACCTCATAGGGACTTCCAGGGACGTCCGGCCATCTAGTCACCCCATAGGAAAGCATTGCGGGCGACCAGATGGCCGAGGCGAGAGGGGCGACCAGATGGCCGGGACCGAAATAACACCAATCTGCCTGCCCCAGGCCTGCAGGGCTCTGGGGCTGCAGGGCTCTGGGGCTGCAGAGCTACAGGGCTCCAGGGCTGCAGGGCTCCGGGGCTTCAGGCCTCCCCGGGCCCTGATGGACCCTCTGTCCCGGGCGCCCTTGACCCCCCCCGGCCGGCTCGCAGGATGGAGGGTTATTCCCGCACCACCGGGCCCTGCTGGACGGGGCTCAAGCCCCGGGCCCGGTCCCTGGCCCGGCTCCCGGACCCTAGGCCAGGCCCGGGAGAGCCTCCCCTAGGCTGCAGGGCTACAGGGCTACAGGGCTCGGGGGCTGCAGGGCTCCATGGACTGCAGGACTTCGGGGCTGCCGGGCATGGGGGCTCCAGGGCTGCAGGGCTCGGGGGCTCCGGGGCTGCAGGGCTCAGGGGCTCCCGGGCTGCAGGCATCCGGGGCTGCAGGGCTCGGGGGCTGCAGGGCTCCTCGGGGGCTCCACAGCTCCCGGGCTCTGGGGCTGCAGGGCTCCAGGGCTGCAGGACTCCGGGGGGGCTCCAGGGGCTGTAGGGCTCCAGGGGCTCCAGGGCTGCAGGGCTCCAGGGCTGCAGGGCTCCAGGGCTGCAGGGCTGCAGGGCTCCATGGGGACTACAGGGCTCCAGGGGCTGTAGGGCTCCGGGGGCTCCAGGACGGAGGGGTATTCCCGCACCACCGGGCCCTGCCGGATGGGGCTCAAGCCGCGGGCCCGCTCCCGGTCTCTGCTTCTGAAACCCTAGCCAGGCTGGGGAAAGAGCCGCCCTTGCCTCTGATGAACGCCTGGAACCTCGGCCGGCTTGCAGGACGGGGAAGCTCCAGCAAACCCATGGCTGGCCGGACGGAGCTCAAGCCCCGGGCCCGCTCCCGGTCTCTGCTTCTGAAACCCTAGCCCGGCCGGGGAGAGCCTCCCTTGGCCCTGATGAACGCCCGGAACCTCAGCCGGCTTGCGGGACGGGGAGGCTCCAGCAACCCCATGGCCTACCGGACGGAGCTCAAGCCCCGGGCCCAGTCCCTGCTTCCAAAACCCTAGCCAGCCCGGGGAGAGCCTCCCTTGGCCCCATAAACGCCCGGAACCTCGGCCGGCTTGCAGGACGGAGCTCAGGCCCCAGGCCTCAGGCCCAGACTACCAACACTAGCCGGGCCCGGGGAGAGCCTCCCGGTAGATCCCCCTGTCCCCAGCACCTGGACCCTGGGCCGGAACCAAGGAGGGTTAAGCCCAGGACACGTCCTCTCCCCGACGGCCTGCCCGGGAGCCCATTTTTGTCGACTATTAAGCCCCCACGTAGTGGGGGCTTACAGAACTTTGGGAAAGGACAAAAGTTGGAGTTAGCCCGTCCGCCAGCCTGCAGGGCCATCTGGTCACCCAGCCCGCAGGGCCATCTGGTCACGCAGACAGGCGACCAGATGACCCGGGACGACCCAGCGCCCGGATGGCCTGGGAGGGTGCCGTACCCAGTCGCCCTTGCAGTCCAGCGAGGGTGGCCAGGCGCTGCTGCTTGCCTCCCTGCTCGACTTGCCCATTCAGCAGTGGGAAGGGGAGGCCCGGATGGCGGCGGCCCAGGCCATCTGGTCACACTGCCGACCCGCAAGGGAAGGTGTGGCCCCCATCCCCACACCCCGGTGGGGCAGGGAGGGGAGGGAGAGGCCCCCGTGCCGGAGGGCATGTGGTGGAGGCAGCCTCCAGCAGGCCCGTGTTACCCCCTCCACATCCATCCCGCCGGCCAGGCGGCAGAGGGACCCACCCCTGGGTGTGGTGGAGGGAGGCTTCTGCGGGCGCCCACGCACGGAAAGAGACAAAAGCTTGGCTCAGAGGATGACTTTCAATAGATCGCAGCGAGGTAGCTGCTCTGCTACTTACGAAACCCTGACCCAGAATCAGGTTGTCTACGAATGATTTAGCACTGGGTGCCCCACGAACATGGGCCTGATCAAACTCAGAGGAAAAGGACCATCGGCAAGGGGCTGAGAGGCAGGAGCGTCCCCGGGCCCCTGAGGGGCCCTGGCGGGCAGGCCCCGGGATGCCTTCCCCCTCTCAGCATGGCCAGACCTCATGGAAGTCTGCCTGATCAAACTCGGAGAAAAATGACCATCGAACCCTGATAAAAACAACCATCGACAATGGGCCGAGAGGCAGAAGCATCCACGGGCCCCTGGGGGCCCCTTGCGGGTGGGTACTGGGACGCCTTCCCCCTCTCAGCATGGCCAGACCTCACGGAGGTATGCCTGATCAAACTCTGAGAAAAACGACCATCGGCAAGGAGCTGAGAGGCAGGAGCGTCCCCAGGCCCCTGGGGGCCCCTGGCAGGCAGGCTTCAGGACGCCTCCCTCCCTCTCAGCATGGCCAGACCTCATGAAAGTCTGCCTGATCAAACTCGGAGAAAAACAACCATCGAACTTGGAGAAAAACGACCATCGGCAAGGGGCCAAGAGGCAGAAGTGTCCCCGGGCCCCTGGGGGCCCCTGGCGGGCAGGCCCCGGGATGCCTTCCCTCTCTCAGCATGACCAGACCTCATGGAAGTCTGCCTGATGAAACTCGGAGAAAAACGACCATCGAACCCTGATAAAAACGACCATCGACAAGGGGCCGAGAGGCAGAAGCATCCACGGGCCCCTGGGGGCCCCTCGCGGGCGGGCCCTGGGATGCATTCCCCCTCTCAGCATGGCCAGACCTCACTGAGGTATGCCTGATCAAACTCGGAGACAAACAACCATCGGCAAGGGGCTGAGAGGCAGGAGCGTCCCAGGGCCCCTGGGGGACCCTGGCAGGCCCTGGGATGCCTCCCCCCCTCTCAGCATGGCTGGACCTCCTGGAAGTCTACCTGATCAAACTCGGCAAAAAACAACCATCTAACTCGGAGAAAAACGACCATCGGCAAGGGGCCAGGAGGCAGAAGTGTCCCCAGGCCCCTGGGGGCCCCTGGCGGGCAGGCCCGGGACACCTTCCCCCTCTCTGCATGGCCAGACCTCACGGAGGTCTGTGCCTTATCAAACTCGGAGAAAAAGGACCATCGGCAAGGGGCTGACAGGCAGGAGCGTCCCCGGGCCCCTGGGGGCCCCTGGCAGGCAGGCCCTGGGATGCCTTCCCCCTCTCAGCATGGCCAGACCTCATGGAAGTCTGCCTGATCAAACTCGGAGAAAAACGACCATCGAACCCTGATAAAAACGACCATCAACAATGGGCAGGAGTGTCCCTGGGCCCCTGGGGGCCCCTGGCGGGCGGGCCCCGGGACGCCTTCCCCCTCTCAGCATGGCCAGACCTCACGGAGGTATGCCTGATCAAACTCGGAGAAAAACAAATATTGAACTCGGAGAAAAACGACCATCGGCAAGGGGCTGAGAGGCTGAAGCGTCCCCGGGCCCCTGGGGGCCCCTGGCGGGAGGGCCCCGGGATGCCTCCCCCCTCTCAGCATGGCCAGACCTCATGGAAGTCTGCCTGATCAAACTCGGAGAAAAACGACCATCGGCAAGGGGCTGAGAGGCAGAAGCGTCCCCGGGCCCCTGGGGGCCCCTGGCAGGCGGGCCCGGGATGCCTTCCCCCTCTCAGCATGGCCGGACCTCACGGAGGTCTGTGCCTGATCAAACTCGGAGAAAAACGACCATCGGCAAGGGGCTGAGAGGCAGGAGCGTCCCCGGGCCCCTGGGGGCCCCTGGCGGGAGGGCCCCGGGATGCCTCTCCCCTCTCAGCATGGCCGGACCTCATGGAAGTCTGCCTGATCAAACTCGGAGAAAAACAACCATCGAACTTGGAGAAAAACGACCATCGGCAAGGGGCCAAGAGGCAGAAGCGTCCCCGGGCCCCTGGGGGCCCCTGGCGGGTGGGCCCCAGGAAACCTTACCCCCTTAGCATGGCCAGACCTCATGGAAGTCTGCCTGATGAAACTCGGAGAAAAACAACCATCGAACCCTGATAAAAACGACCATCGACAAGGGGCCGAGAGGCAGAAGCATCCACGGGCCCCTGGGGGCCCCTGGCGGGTGGGCCCAGGGACGCCTTACCCCTCTCAGCATGGCCAGACCTCACAGAGGTATGCCTGATCAAACTCGGAGACAAACGACCATCGGCAAAGGGCTGAGAGGCAGGAGCGTCCCCGGGCCCCTGGGGGACCCTGGCAGGCCCCGGGATGCCTCCCCCCCTCTCAGCATGGCCGGACCTCCTGGAAGTCTGCCTGATCAAACTCGGCGAAAAACAACCATCTAACTCAGAGAAAAACGACCATCGGCAGGGGGCCAAGAGGCAGAAGTGTCCCGGGGCCCCTGGGGGCCCCTGGCGGGCCGGCCCGGGACACCTTCCCCCTCTCAGCATGGCCAGACCTCACGGAGGTCTGTGCCTTATCAAACTCTGAGAAAAAGGACCATCGGCAAGGGGCTGACAGGCAGGAGCGTCCCCGGGCCCCTGGGGGCCCCTGGCGGGCGGGCCCCGGATGCCTTCCCCCTCTCAGCATGGCCAGACCTCATGGAAGTCTGCCTGATCAAACTCGGGAGAAAAACGACCATCGAACCTTGATAAAAACGACCATCAACAATGGGCAGGAGCGTCCCCGGGCCCCTGGGGGCCACTGGCGGGCGGGCCCCGGGACGCCTTTCCCCTCTCAGCATGGCCAGACCTCACGGAGGTATGCCTGATCAAACTCGGAGAAAAACAAATATCGAACTCGGAGAAAAACGACCATCGGCAAGGGGCTGAGAGGCTGAAGCGTCCCCGGGCCCCTGGGGGCCCCTGGCAGGCGGGCCCCGGGATGCCTCCCCCCTCCCAGCATGGCCAGACCTCATGGAAGTCTGCCTGATCAAACTCGGAGAAAAACGACCATCGAACTCGGAGAAAAACGACCATCGGCAAGGGGCTGAGAGGCAGAAGCGTCCCCGGGCCCCTGGGGGCCCCTGGGGGCTCCTGGCAGGCGGGCCCGGGATGCCTTCCCCCTCTCAGCATGGCCGGACCTCACGGAGGTCTGTGCCTGATCAAACTCGGAGAAAAAGGACCATCGGCAAGGGGCTGAGAGGCAGGAGCGTCCCCGGGCCCCTGGGGGCCCCTGGCAGGTGGGCCCCGGGACACCTTTCCCCTCAAACTTGGTGAAAAAGGACCATCGGCAAGGGGCTGAGAGGCAAGAGTGTCCCCAGGACACTGGGGGCCCCGGTGGGCAGGCTCCAGGGCTGCCTACCCCTGATTCAGAATCTCCGGAGGTCTGACTGACCCTCTCCCTAGTAATCCGGAGGAACATTACCCCCCTTTCTTGTAATCTGTGCACTCGAAGTCACACAGGGGACCCAAGGCACGAACGAGCCCGACCTCCTGGAGCCCTGGCTGGGATCCGGGAGGCGAATGGCACCTCATCGGGACTTCCAGGGAAGTTCGGTCATCTGGTCGCCCCATTGGAAAGCATTGCGGGCGACCAGATGGCCGAGGCGAGAGGGGCGACCAGATGGCCGGGACCGAAATGACGCCAATCTGCCTGCCCCGGGCCTGCAGGGCTCTGGGGCTGCAGGGCTCATGGGCTCCGGGGCTGCAGGGCTCAGGGGCTCCAGGGCTGCAGGCATCCGGGGCTGCAGGGCTCCGGGGCTGCAGGGCTTCGGGGCTCCAGGGCTCCGGGGATCCGGAGCTCCGGGGCTCCGGGGCTGCTGGGCTCCGGGGCTGCTGGGCTCCAGGGCTCGGGGGCTCCAGGGCAGGAGGGCTCCAGGGCTCCAAGGCTCCGGGGCTCCAGGGCCCGGGACCCATGGAGCCCGTCCCGGGTACTTTGCCACTCTGCGGCCCGGAGGAGGGAGCCCCGGATGCATGGAAGGTGTTGCCCGGGCCTCACCCATCTGGTCCACAGCAGGGAACCACCAGCCCCGGGAGGGTGTTTGGGCATACCCTTGCACCTACAAACCCGGAGGAAAATTACCCCCCTTTCTTGTAATCTGTGCACTCGAGGTGACAGAGGGGACCCAGGGCGCAAACGTGCCCGACCTCCTGGAGCCCTGGCTGGGATCCGGGAGGCGAATGGCACCTCATAGGGACTTCCAGGGAAGTCCGGCCATCTAGTCGCCCCATAGGAAAGCATTGCGGGCGACCAGATGGCCGAGGCGAGAGGGGCGACCAGATGGCCGGGACCGAAATGACGCCAATCTGCCTGCCCCGGGCCTGCAGGGCTCTGGGGCTGCAGGGCTCCGGGGGCTGCAGAGCTACAGGGCTCCGGGGCTGCAGGGCTCCGGGGCTTCAGTCCTCCCCGGGCCCTGATGGACCCTCTGTCTCGGGCGTCCCAGACCCCCCTGGCCGGCTCACAGGACGGAGGGGTATTCCCGCACCACCGGGCCATGCCGGATGGGGCTGAAGCCCCGGGCCCGGTCCCAGGCCCGGCTCCCGGACCCTAGGCCAGGCCTGGGAGAGCCTCCCCTGGGCTGCAGGGCTCCAGGGCTCCAGGGCTCAGGGGCTGCAGAGCTCTGTGGGCTGCAGGGCTTTGGGGCTGCCGGGCTCGGGGGCTCCAGGGCTGCAGGGCTCGGGGGCTCCGGGGCTGCAGGGCTCAGGGGCTCCGTGGCTGCAGGCATCCAGGGTTGCAGGGCTCGGGGGCTGCAGGGCTCCTCGGGGGCTCCAGGGCTCCCGGGCTCCGGGGCTGCAGGGCTCCGGGGCTCCAGGGCTCTAGGGCTCCAGGGATCCAGGGCTGCTGGGCTCCAGGGCTCGCAGGCTCCAGGGCAGCAGGGCTCGAGGGCTTGGAACCCATGGAGCCCGTCCCCGGTACTTTGCCACTCTGCGGCCCGGAGGAGGGAGCCCCGGATGCATGGAAGGTGTTGCCCGGGCATCGCCCATCTGGTCCACAGCAGGGAACCACCAGCCCCGGGAGGGTGTTTGGGCATACCCTTGCACCTACTAATCCGGAGGAAAATTACCCCCCTTTCTTGTAATCTGTGCACTCAAGGTGACAGAGGGGACCCAGGGCGCAAACGTGCCCGACCTCCTGGAGCCCTGGCTGGGATCCGGGAGGCGAATGGCACCTCTTAGGGACTTCCAGGGAAGTCCGGCCATCTAGTTGCCCCATAGGAAAGCATTGCGGGCGACCAGATGGCCGAGGCGAGAGGGGCGACCAGATGGCCGGGACCGAAATGACGCCAATCTGCCTGCAGGGCTCTGGGGCTGCAGGGCTCCGGGGGCTGCAGAGCTACAGGGCTCCAGGGGCTGCAGGGCTCCGGGGCTTCAGTCCTCCCCGGGCCCTGATGGACCCTCTGTCCCGGGCGCCCGGACTCCCCTGGCCGGCTCACAGGACGGAGGGGTATTCCCGCACCACCGGGCCATGCCGGATGGGGCTCAAGTCCCGTGCCCGGTCCCAGGCCCGGCTCCCGGACCCTAGGCCAGGCCCGGGAGAGCCTCCTCTGGGCTGCAGGGCTCCAGGGCTACAGGGCTCAGGGGCTGCAGAGCTCTGTGGGCTGCAGGGCTTTGGGGCTGCCGGGCTCGGGGGCTCCAGGGCTGCAGGGCTCGGGGGCTCCGGAGCTGCAGGGCTCAGGGGCTCCGTGGCTGCAGGCATCCAGGGCTGCAGGGCTCGGGGGCTGCAGGGCTCCTCGGGGGCTCCAGGGCTCCCGGGCTCCGGGGCTGCAGGGCTCCGGGGCTCCAGGGCTCTAGGGCTCCAGGGATCCAGGGCTGCTGGGCTCCAGGGCTCGCAGGCTCCAGGGCAGCAGGGCTCCAGGGCTTGGAACCCATGGAGCCCGTCCCCGGTACTTTGCCACTCTGCGGCCCGGAGGAGGGAGCCCCGGATGCATGGAAGGTGTTGCCCGGGCATCGCCCATCTGGTCCACAGCAGGGAACCACCAGCCCCGGGAGGGTGTTTGGGCATACTCTTGCACCTACTAATCCGGAGGAAAATTACCCCCCTTTCTTGTAATCCGTGCACTCGAGGTGACAGAGGGGACCCAGGGCACAAACGTGCCCGACCTCCTGGAGCCCTGGCTGGGATCCGGGAGGCGAATGGCACCTCATAGGGACTTCCAGGGAAGTCCGGCCATCTAGTCGCCCCATAGGAAAGCATTGCGGGCAACCAGATGGCTGAGGCGAAAGGGGCGACCAGAAGGCCGGGACCAAAATGACACCAATCGGCCTGCCCCGGGCCTGTAGGGCTCAGGAGCTGCAGGGCTCCGGGGCTCCGGGGCTGCAGGGCTCGGGGACTGCAGGGCTCCACGGCTCAGGGGGGCTGCAGCGCTCCGGGGCTCCAGGGCTCCGGGGCTCCGGGGCTCCGGGGCTGAGGGGCTGAGGGGCTCCGGGGCTGCTGGGCTCCAGGGTTTCAGGGCTCGGGGGCTCCAGGGCAGGAGGGCTCCAGGGCTCCAAGGCTCCGGGGCTCCAGGGCCCGGGACCCATGGAGCCCGTCCCGGGTACTTTGCCACTCTGCGGCCCGGAGGAGGGAGCCCCGGATGCATGGAAGGTGTTGCCCGGGCATCGCCCATCTGGTCCACAGCAGGGAACCACCAGCCCCGGGAGGGTGTTTGGGCATACCCTTGCACCTACTAATCCGGAGGAAAATTACCCCCCTTTCTTGTAATCTGTGCACTCGAGGTGACAGAGGGGACCCAGGGCGCAAACGTGCCCAACCTCCTGGAGCCCTGGCTGGGATCCGGGAGGCGAATGGCACCTCATAGGGACTTCCAGGGAAGTCCGGCCATCTAGTCGCCCCATAGGAAAGCATTGCGGGCGACCAGATGGCCGAGGCGAGAGGGGCGACCAGATGGCCGGGACCGAAATGACGCCAATCTGCCTGCAGGGCTCTGGGGCTGCAGGGCTCCGGGGGCTGCAGAGCTACAGGGCTCCGGGGCTGCAGGGCTCCGGGGCTTCAGTCCTCCCCGGGCCCTGATGGACCCTCTGTCCCGGGCGCCCGGTCCCCCCTGGCCGGCTCACAGGACGGAGGGGTATTCCCGCACCACCGGGCCATGCCGGATGGGGCTCAAGCCCCATGCCCGGTCCCAGGCCTGGCTCCCGGACCCTAGGCCAGGCCCGGGAGAGCCTCCTCTGGGCTGCAGGGCTCCAGGGCTACAGGGCTCGGGGGCTGCGAGCTCTGTAGGCTGCAGGGCTTCGGGGTTGCCGGGCTCGCGGGCTCCAGGGCTCCAGGGCTCGGGGGCTCCGGGGCTGCAGGGCTCAGGGGCTCCGTGGCTGCAGGCATCCGGGGCTGCAGGGCTCGGGGGCTGCAGGGCTCCTCGGGGGCTCCAGGGCTCCCGGGCTCCGGGGCTGCAGGGCTCCGGGGCTCCAGGGCTCTAGGGCTCCAGGGATCCAGGGCTGCTGGGCTCCAGGGCTCGGGGGCTCCAGGGCAGCAGGGCTCCAGGGCTTGGGACCCATGGAGCCCGTCCCGGGTACTTTGCCACTCTGCGGACCGGAGGAGGGAGCCCCTAATGCCTGGGAGGTGATGCCCGGGCATCGCTCATCTGGTCCCCAGCAGGGAACCACCAGCCCCGGGAGGGTGTTTGGGCATACCCTTGCACCTACTAATCCGGAGGAAAATTACCCCCTTTCTTGTAATCCATGCACTCGAGGTGACAGAGGGGACCCAGGGCACAAACGTGCCCGACCTCCTGGAGCCCTGGCTGGAATCCGGGAGGCGAATGGCACCTCATAGGGACTTCCAGGGAAGTCCGGCCATCTAGTCGCCCCATAGGAAAGCATTGCGGGCGACCAGATGGCCGAGGCGAGAGGGGCGACCCGATTGCCGGGACCGAAATGACACCAATCTGCCTGCCCCGGGCCTGTAGGGCTCAGGAGCTGCAGTGCTCCGGGGCTCTGGGGCTCCGGGGCTCTGGGGCTCCGGGGCTGCAGGGCAAGGGGACTGCAGGGCTCCACAGCTTGGGGGGCTGCAGGGCTCCGGGGCTGCAGGGCTCGGGTTCTCCAGGGCTCCAGGGCTCCAGGGCTCCAGGGCTGCAGGGCTCCGGGGCTGCTGGGCTCCAGGGCTCCGGGGCGGCTGGGCTCCGGGGCTCCAGGGCCTGGGACCCATGGAACCCGTTCCGGGTACTTTGCCACACTGCGGCCCGGAGGAGGGAGCCCCGGATGCCTGGGAGGTGTTGCCCGGGCATCGCCCATCTGGTCCCCAGCAGGAAACCACCAGCCCCGGGAGGGTGTTTGGGCATACCCTTGCACCTACTAATCCGGAGGAAAATTACCCCCCTTTCTTGTAATCCGTGCACTCGAGGTGACAGAGGGGACCCAGGGCGCAAAAGTGCCCGACCTCCTGGAGCCCTAGCTGGGATCCGGGAGGCAAATGGCACCTCATAGGGACTTCCAGGGACGTCCGGCCATCTAGTCACCCCATAGGAAAGCATTGCGGGCGACCAGATGGCCGAGGCGAGAGGGGCGACCAGATGGCCGGGACCGAAATAACACCAATCTGCCTGCCCCAGGCCTGCAGGGCTCTGGGGCTGCAGGGCTCTGGGGCTGCAGAGCTACAGGGCTCCAGGGCTGCAGGGCTCCGGGGCTTCAGGCCTCCCCGGGCCCTGATGGACCCTCTGTCCCGGGCGCCCTTGACCCCCCCCGGCCGGCTCGCAGGATGGAGGGTTATTCCCGCACCACCGGGCCCTGCTGGACGGGGCTCAAGCCCCGGGCCCGGTCCCTGGCCCGGCTCCCGGACCCTAGGCCAGGCCCGGGAGAGCCTCCCCTAGGCTGCAGGGCTACAGGGCTACAGGGCTCGGGGGCTGCAGGGCTCCATGGACTGCAGGACTTCGGGGCTGCCGGGCATGGGGGCTCCAGGGCTGCAGGGCTCGGGGGCTCCGGGGCTGCAGGGCTCAGGGGCTCCCGGGCTGCAGGCATCCGGGGCTGCAGGGCTCGGGGGCTGCAGGGCTCCTCGGGGGCTCCACAGCTCCCGGGCTCTGGGGCTGCAGGGCTCCAGGGCTGCAGGACTCCGGGGGGGCTCCAGGGGCTGTAGGGCTCCAGGGGCTCCAGGGCTGCAGGGCTCCAGGGCTGCAGGGCTCCAGGGCTGCAGGGCTGCAGGGCTCCATGGGGACTACAGGGCTCCAGGGGCTGTAGGGCTCCGGGGGCTCCAGGACGGAGGGGTATTCCCGCACCACCGGGCCCTGCCGGATGGGGCTCAAGCCGCGGGCCCGCTCCCGGTCTCTGCTTCTGAAACCCTAGCCAGGCTGGGGAAAGAGCCGCCCTTGCCTCTGATGAACGCCTGGAACCTCGGCCGGCTTGCAGGACGGGGAAGCTCCAGCAAACCCATGGCTGGCCGGACGGAGCTCAAGCCCCGGGCCCGCTCCCGGTCTCTGCTTCTGAAACCCTAGCCCGGCCGGGGAGAGCCTCCCTTGGCCCTGATGAACGCCCGGAACCTCAGCCGGCTTGCGGGACGGGGAGGCTCCAGCAACCCCATGGCCTACCGGACGGAGCTCAAGCCCCGGGCCCAGTCCCTGCTTCCAAAACCCTAGCCAGCCCGGGGAGAGCCTCCCTTGGCCCCATAAACGCCCGGAACCTCGGCCGGCTTGCAGGACGGAGCTCAGGCCCCAGGCCTCAGGCCCAGACTACCAACACTAGCCGGGCCCGGGGAGAGCCTCCCGGTAGATCCCCCTGTCCCCAGCACCTGGACCCTGGGCCGGAACCAAGGAGGGTTAAGCCCAGGACACGTCCTCTCCCCGACGGCCTGCCCGGGAGCCCATTTTTGTCGACTATTAAGCCCCCACGTAGTGGGGGCTTACAGAACTTTGGGAAAGGACAAAAGTTGGAGTTAGCCCGTCCGCCAGCCTGCAGGGCCATCTGGTCACCCAGCCCGCAGGGCCATCTGGTCACGCAGACAGGCGACCAGATGACCCGGGACGACCCAGCGCCCGGATGGCCTGGGAGGGTGCCGTACCCAGTCGCCCTTGCAGTCCAGCGAGGGTGGCCAGGCGCTGCTGCTTGCCTCCCTGCTCGACTTGCCCATTCAGCAGTGGGAAGGGGAGGCCCGGATGGCGGCGGCCCAGGCCATCTGGTCACACTGCCGACCCGCAAGGGAAGGTGTGGCCCCCATCCCCACACCCCGGTGGGGCAGGGAGGGGAGGGAGAGGCCCCCGTGCCGGAGGGCATGTGGTGGAGGCAGCCTCCAGCAGGCCCGTGTTACCCCCTCCACATCCATCCCGCCGGCCAGGCGGCAGAGGGACCCACCCCTGGGTGTGGTGGAGGGAGGCTTCTGCGGGCGCCCACGCACGGAAAGAGACAAAAGCTTGGCTCAGAGGATGACTTTCAATAGATCGCAGCGAGGTAGCTGCTCTGCTACTTACGAAACCCTGACCCAGAATCAGGTTGTCTACGAATGATTTAGCACTGGGTGCCCCACGAACATGGGCCTGATCAAACTCAGAGGAAAAGGACCATCGGCAAGGGGCTGAGAGGCAGGAGCGTCCCCGGGCCCCTGAGGGGCCCTGGCGGGCAGGCCCCGGGATGCCTTCCCCCTCTCAGCATGGCCAGACCTCATGGAAGTCTGCCTGATCAAACTCGGAGAAAAATGACCATCGAACCCTGATAAAAACAACCATCGACAATGGGCCGAGAGGCAGAAGCATCCACGGGCCCCTGGGGGCCCCTTGCGGGTGGGTACTGGGACGCCTTCCCCCTCTCAGCATGGCCAGACCTCACGGAGGTATGCCTGATCAAACTCTGAGAAAAACGACCATCGGCAAGGAGCTGAGAGGCAGGAGCGTCCCCAGGCCCCTGGGGGCCCCTGGCAGGCAGGCTTCAGGACGCCTCCCTCCCTCTCAGCATGGCCAGACCTCATGAAAGTCTGCCTGATCAAACTCGGAGAAAAACAACCATCGAACTTGGAGAAAAACGACCATCGGCAAGGGGCCAAGAGGCAGAAGTGTCCCCGGGCCCCTGGGGGCCCCTGGCGGGCAGGCCCCGGGATGCCTTCCCTCTCTCAGCATGACCAGACCTCATGGAAGTCTGCCTGATGAAACTCGGAGAAAAACGACCATCGAACCCTGATAAAAACGACCATCGACAAGGGGCCGAGAGGCAGAAGCATCCACGGGCCCCTGGGGGCCCCTCGCGGGCGGGCCCTGGGATGCATTCCCCCTCTCAGCATGGCCAGACCTCACTGAGGTATGCCTGATCAAACTCGGAGACAAACAACCATCGGCAAGGGGCTGAGAGGCAGGAGCGTCCCAGGGCCCCTGGGGGACCCTGGCAGGCCCTGGGATGCCTCCCCCCTCTCAGCATGGCTGGACCTCCTGGAAGTCTACCTGATCAAACTCGGCAAAAAACAACCATCTAACTCGGAGAAAAACGACCATCGGCAAGGGGCCAGGAGGCAGAAGTGTCCCCAGGCCCCTGGGGGCCCCTGGCGGGCAGGCCCGGGACACCTTCCCCCTCTCTGCATGGCCAGACCTCACGGAGGTCTGTGCCTTATCAAACTCGGAGAAAAAGGACCATCGGCAAGGGGCTGACAG
Source organism: Lissotriton vulgaris (assembly GCF_964263255.1). NCBI lineage: Eukaryota > Metazoa > Chordata > Amphibia > Caudata > Salamandridae > Lissotriton > Lissotriton vulgaris. The sequence continues at coordinate 626,473,190 of NC_141699.1, forward strand.
GCAGGAGCGTCCCCGGGCCCCTGGGGGCCCCTGGCAGGCAGGCCCTGGGATGCCTTCCCCCTCTCAGCATGGCCAGACCTCATGGAAGTCTGCCTGATCAAACTCGGAGAAAAACGACCATCGAACCCTGATAAAAACGACCATCAACAATGGGCAGGAGTGTCCCTGGGCCCCTGGGGGCCCCTGGCGGGCGGGCCCCGGGACGCCTTCCCCCTCTCAGCATGGCCAGACCTCACGGAGGTATGCCTGATCAAACTCGGAGAAAAACAAATATTGAACTCGGAGAAAAACGACCATCGGCAAGGGGCTGAGAGGCTGAAGCGTCCCCGGGCCCCTGGGGGCCCCTGGCGGGAGGGCCCCGGGATGCCTCCCCCCTCTCAGCATGGCCAGACCTCATGGAAGTCTGCCTGATCAAACTCGGAGAAAAACGACCATCGGCAAGGGGCTGAGAGGCAGAAGCGTCCCCGGGCCCCTGGGGGCCCCTGGCAGGCGGGCCCGGGATGCCTTCCCCCTCTCAGCATGGCCGGACCTCACGGAGGTCTGTGCCTGATCAAACTCGGAGAAAAACGACCATCGGCAAGGGGCTGAGAGGCAGGAGCGTCCCCGGGCCCCTGGGGGCCCCTGGCGGGAGGGCCCCGGGATGCCTCTCCCCTCTCAGCATGGCCGGACCTCATGGAAGTCTGCCTGATCAAACTCGGAGAAAAACAACCATCGAACTTGGAGAAAAACGACCATCGGCAAGGGGCCAAGAGGCAGAAGCGTCCCCGGGCCCCTGGGGGCCCCTGGCGGGTGGGCCCCAGGAAACCTTACCCCCTTAGCATGGCCAGACCTCATGGAAGTCTGCCTGATGAAACTCGGAGAAAAACAACCATCGAACCCTGATAAAAACGACCATCGACAAGGGGCCGAGAGGCAGAAGCATCCACGGGCCCCTGGGGGCCCCTGGCGGGTGGGCCCAGGGACGCCTTACCCCTCTCAGCATGGCCAGACCTCACAGAGGTATGCCTGATCAAACTCGGAGACAAACGACCATCGGCAAAGGGCTGAGAGGCAGGAGCGTCCCCGGGCCCCTGGGGGACCCTGGCAGGCCCCGGGATGCCTCCCCCCCTCTCAGCATGGCCGGACCTCCTGGAAGTCTGCCTGATCAAACTCGGCGAAAAACAACCATCTAACTCAGAGAAAAACGACCATCGGCAGGGGGCCAAGAGGCAGAAGTGTCCCGGGGCCCCTGGGGGCCCCTGGCGGGCCGGCCCGGGACACCTTCCCCCTCTCAGCATGGCCAGACCTCACGGAGGTCTGTGCCTTATCAAACTCTGAGAAAAAGGACCATCGGCAAGGGGCTGACAGGCAGGAGCGTCCCCGGGCCCCTGGGGGCCCCTGGCGGGCGGGCCCCGGATGCCTTCCCCCTCTCAGCATGGCCAGACCTCATGGAAGTCTGCCTGATCAAACTCGGGAGAAAAACGACCATCGAACCTTGATAAAAACGACCATCAACAATGGGCAGGAGCGTCCCCGGGCCCCTGGGGGCCACTGGCGGGCGGGCCCCGGGACGCCTTTCCCCTCTCAGCATGGCCAGACCTCACGGAGGTATGCCTGATCAAACTCGGAGAAAAACAAATATCGAACTCGGAGAAAAACGACCATCGGCAAGGGGCTGAGAGGCTGAAGCGTCCCCGGGCCCCTGGGGGCCCCTGGCAGGCGGGCCCCGGGATGCCTCCCCCCTCCCAGCATGGCCAGACCTCATGGAAGTCTGCCTGATCAAACTCGGAGAAAAACGACCATCGAACTCGGAGAAAAACGACCATCGGCAAGGGGCTGAGAGGCAGAAGCGTCCCCGGGCCCCTGGGGGCCCCTGGGGGCTCCTGGCAGGCGGGCCCGGGATGCCTTCCCCCTCTCAGCATGGCCGGACCTCACGGAGGTCTGTGCCTGATCAAACTCGGAGAAAAAGGACCATCGGCAAGGGGCTGAGAGGCAGGAGCGTCCCCGGGCCCCTGGGGGCCCCTGGCAGGTGGGCCCCGGGACACCTTCCCCCTCAAACTTGGTGAAAAAGGACCATCGGCAAGGGGCTGAGAGGCAAGAGTGTCCCCAGGACACTGGGGGCCCCGGTGGGCAGGCTCCAGGGCTGCCTACCCCTGATTCAGAATCTCCGGAGGTCTGACTGACCCTCTCCCTAGTAATCCGGAGGAACATTACCCCCCTTTCTTGTAATCTGTGCACTCGAAGTCACACAGGGGACCCAAGGCACGAACGAGCCCGACCTCCTGGAGCCCTGGCTGGGATCCGGGAGGCGAATGGCACCTCATCGGGACTTCCAGGGAAGTTCGGTCATCTGGTCGCCCCATTGGAAAGCATTGCGGGCGACCAGATGGCCGAGGCGAGAGGGGCGACCAGATGGCCGGGACCGAAATGACGCCAATCTGCCTGCCCCGGGCCTGCAGGGCTCTGGGGCTGCAGGGCTCATGGGCTCCGGGGCTGCAGGGCTCAGGGGCTCCAGGGCTGCAGGCATCCGGGGCTGCAGGGCTCCGGGGCTGCAGGGCTTCGGGGCTCCAGGGCTCCGGGGATCCGGAGCTCCGGGGCTCCGGGGCTGCTGGGCTCCGGGGCTGCTGGGCTCCAGGGCTCGGGGGCTCCAGGGCAGGAGGGCTCCAGGGCTCCAAGGCTCCGGGGCTCCAGGGCCCGGGACCCATGGAGCCCGTCCCGGGTACTTTGCCACTCTGCGGCCCGGAGGAGGGAGCCCCGGATGCATGGAAGGTGTTGCCCGGGCCTCACCCATCTGGTCCACAGCAGGGAACCACCAGCCCCGGGAGGGTGTTTGGGCATACCCTTGCACCTACAAACCCGGAGGAAAATTACCCCCCTTTCTTGTAATCTGTGCACTCGAGGTGACAGAGGGGACCCAGGGCGCAAACGTGCCCGACCTCCTGGAGCCCTGGCTGGGATCCGGGAGGCGAATGGCACCTCATAGGGACTTCCAGGGAAGTCCGGCCATCTAGTCGCCCCATAGGAAAGCATTGCGGGCGACCAGATGGCCGAGGCGAGAGGGGCGACCAGATGGCCGGGACCGAAATGACGCCAATCTGCCTGCCCCGGGCCTGCAGGGCTCTGGGGCTGCAGGGCTCCGGGGGCTGCAGAGCTACAGGGCTCCGGGGCTGCAGGGCTCCGGGGCTTCAGTCCTCCCCGGGCCCTGATGGACCCTCTGTCTCGGGCGTCCCAGACCCCCCTGGCCGGCTCACAGGACGGAGGGGTATTCCCGCACCACCGGGCCATGCCGGATGGGGCTGAAGCCCCGGGCCCGGTCCCAGGCCCGGCTCCCGGACCCTAGGCCAGGCCTGGGAGAGCCTCCCCTGGGCTGCAGGGCTCCAGGGCTCCAGGGCTCAGGGGCTGCAGAGCTCTGTGGGCTGCAGGGCTTTGGGGCTGCCGGGCTCGGGGGCTCCAGGGCTGCAGGGCTCGGGGGCTCCGGGGCTGCAGGGCTCAGGGGCTCCGTGGCTGCAGGCATCCAGGGTTGCAGGGCTCGGGGGCTGCAGGGCTCCTCGGGGGCTCCAGGGCTCCCGGGCTCCGGGGCTGCAGGGCTCCGGGGCTCCAGGGCTCTAGGGCTCCAGGGATCCAGGGCTGCTGGGCTCCAGGGCTCGCAGGCTCCAGGGCAGCAGGGCTCGAGGGCTTGGAACCCATGGAGCCCGTCCCCGGTACTTTGCCACTCTGCGGCCCGGAGGAGGGAGCCCCGGATGCATGGAAGGTGTTGCCCGGGCATCGCCCATCTGGTCCACAGCAGGGAACCACCAGCCCCGGGAGGGTGTTTGGGCATACCCTTGCACCTACTAATCCGGAGGAAAATTACCCCCCTTTCTTGTAATCTGTGCACTCAAGGTGACAGAGGGGACCCAGGGCGCAAACGTGCCCGACCTCCTGGAGCCCTGGCTGGGATCCGGGAGGCGAATGGCACCTCTTAGGGACTTCCAGGGAAGTCCGGCCATCTAGTTGCCCCATAGGAAAGCATTGCGGGCGACCAGATGGCCGAGGCGAGAGGGGCGACCAGATGGCCGGGACCGAAATGACGCCAATCTGCCTGCAGGGCTCTGGGGCTGCAGGGCTCCGGGGGCTGCAGAGCTACAGGGCTCCAGGGGCTGCAGGGCTCCGGGGCTTCAGTCCTCCCCGGGCCCTGATGGACCCTCTGTCCCGGGCGCCCGGACTCCCCTGGCCGGCTCACAGGACGGAGGGGTATTCCCGCACCACCGGGCCATGCCGGATGGGGCTCAAGTCCCGTGCCCGGTCCCAGGCCCGGCTCCCGGACCCTAGGCCAGGCCCGGGAGAGCCTCCTCTGGGCTGCAGGGCTCCAGGGCTACAGGGCTCAGGGGCTGCAGAGCTCTGTGGGCTGCAGGGCTTTGGGGCTGCCGGGCTCGGGGGCTCCAGGGCTGCAGGGCTCGGGGGCTCCGGAGCTGCAGGGCTCAGGGGCTCCGTGGCTGCAGGCATCCAGGGCTGCAGGGCTCGGGGGCTGCAGGGCTCCTCGGGGGCTCCAGGGCTCCCGGGCTCCGGGGCTGCAGGGCTCCGGGGCTCCAGGGCTCTAGGGCTCCAGGGATCCAGGGCTGCTGGGCTCCAGGGCTCGCAGGCTCCAGGGCAGCAGGGCTCCAGGGCTTGGAACCCATGGAGCCCGTCCCCGGTACTTTGCCACTCTGCGGCCCGGAGGAGGGAGCCCCGGATGCATGGAAGGTGTTGCCCGGGCATCGCCCATCTGGTCCACAGCAGGGAACCACCAGCCCCGGGAGGGTGTTTGGGCATACTCTTGCACCTACTAATCCGGAGGAAAATTACCCCCCTTTCTTGTAATCCGTGCACTCGAGGTGACAGAGGGGACCCAGGGCACAAACGTGCCCGACCTCCTGGAGCCCTGGCTGGGATCCGGGAGGCGAATGGCACCTCATAGGGACTTCCAGGGAAGTCCGGCCATCTAGTCGCCCCATAGGAAAGCATTGCGGGCAACCAGATGGCTGAGGCGAAAGGGGCGACCAGAAGGCCGGGACCAAAATGACACCAATCGGCCTGCCCCGGGCCTGTAGGGCTCAGGAGCTGCAGGGCTCCGGGGCTCCGGGGCTGCAGGGCTCGGGGACTGCAGGGCTCCACGGCTCAGGGGGGCTGCAGCGCTCCGGGGCTCCAGGGCTCCGGGGCTCCGGGGCTCCGGGGCTGAGGGGCTGAGGGGCTCCGGGGCTGCTGGGCTCCAGGGTTTCAGGGCTCGGGGGCTCCAGGGCAGGAGGGCTCCAGGGCTCCAAGGCTCCGGGGCTCCAGGGCCCGGGACCCATGGAGCCCGTCCCGGGTACTTTGCCACTCTGCGGCCCGGAGGAGGGAGCCCCGGATGCATGGAAGGTGTTGCCCGGGCATCGCCCATCTGGTCCACAGCAGGGAACCACCAGCCCCGGGAGGGTGTTTGGGCATACCCTTGCACCTACTAATCCGGAGGAAAATTACCCCCCTTTCTTGTAATCTGTGCACTCGAGGTGACAGAGGGGACCCAGGGCGCAAACGTGCCCAACCTCCTGGAGCCCTGGCTGGGATCCGGGAGGCGAATGGCACCTCATAGGGACTTCCAGGGAAGTCCGGCCATCTAGTCGCCCCATAGGAAAGCATTGCGGGCGACCAGATGGCCGAGGCGAGAGGGGCGACCAGATGGCCGGGACCGAAATGACGCCAATCTGCCTGCAGGGCTCTGGGGCTGCAGGGCTCCGGGGGCTGCAGAGCTACAGGGCTCCGGGGCTGCAGGGCTCCGGGGCTTCAGTCCTCCCCGGGCCCTGATGGACCCTCTGTCCCGGGCGCCCGGTCCCCCCTGGCCGGCTCACAGGACGGAGGGGTATTCCCGCACCACCGGGCCATGCCGGATGGGGCTCAAGCCCCATGCCCGGTCCCAGGCCTGGCTCCCGGACCCTAGGCCAGGCCCGGGAGAGCCTCCTCTGGGCTGCAGGGCTCCAGGGCTACAGGGCTCGGGGGCTGCGAGCTCTGTAGGCTGCAGGGCTTCGGGGTTGCCGGGCTCGCGGGCTCCAGGGCTCCAGGGCTCGGGGGCTCCGGGGCTGCAGGGCTCAGGGGCTCCGTGGCTGCAGGCATCCGGGGCTGCAGGGCTCGGGGGCTGCAGGGCTCCTCGGGGGCTCCAGGGCTCCCGGGCTCCGGGGCTGCAGGGCTCCGGGGCTCCAGGGCTCTAGGGCTCCAGGGATCCAGGGCTGCTGGGCTCCAGGGCTCGGGGGCTCCAGGGCAGCAGGGCTCCAGGGCTTGGGACCCATGGAGCCCGTCCCGGGTACTTTGCCACTCTGCGGACCGGAGGAGGGAGCCCCTAATGCCTGGGAGGTGATGCCCGGGCATCGCTCATCTGGTCCCCAGCAGGGAACCACCAGCCCCGGGAGGGTGTTTGGGCATACCCTTGCACCTACTAATCCGGAGGAAAATTACCCCCCTTTCTTGTAATCCATGCACTCGAGGTGACAGAGGGGACCCAGGGCACAAACGTGCCCGACCTCCTGGAGCCCTGGCTGGAATCCGGGAGGCGAATGGCACCTCATAGGGACTTCCAGGGAAGTCCGGCCATCTAGTCGCCCCATAGGAAAGCATTGCGGGCGACCAGATGGCCGAGGCGAGAGGGGCGACCCGATTGCCGGGACCGAAATGACACCAATCTGCCTGCCCCGGGCCTGTAGGGCTCAGGAGCTGCAGTGCTCCGGGGCTCTGGGGCTCCGGGGCTCTGGGGCTCCGGGGCTGCAGGGCAAGGGGACTGCAGGGCTCCACAGCTTGGGGGGCTGCAGGGCTCCGGGGCTGCAGGGCTCGGGTTCTCCAGGGCTCCAGGGCTCCAGGGCTCCAGGGCTGCAGGGCTCCGGGGCTGCTGGGCTCCAGGGCTCCGGGGCGGCTGGGCTCCGGGGCTCCAGGGCCTGGGACCCATGGAACCCGTTCCGGGTACTTTGCCACACTGTGGCCCGGAGGAGGGAGCCCCGGATGCCTGGGAGGTGTTGCCCGGGCATCGCCCATCTGGTCCCCAGCAGGAAACCACCAGCCCCGGGAGGGTGTTTGGGCATACCCTTGCACCTACTAATCCGGAGGAAAATTACCCCCCTTTCTTGTAATCCGTGCACTCGAGGTGACAGAGGGGACCCAGGGCGCAAAAGTGCCCGACCTCCTGGAGCCCTAGCTGGGATCCGGGAGGCAAATGGCACCTCATAAAGGACTTCCAGGGACGTCCGGCCATCTAGTCACCCCATAGGAAAGCATTGCGGGCGACCAGATGGCCGAGGCGAGAGGGGCGACCAGATGGCCGGGACCGAAATAACACCAATCTGCCTGCCCCAGGCCTGCAGGGCTCTGGGGCTGCAGAGCTACAGGGCTCCAGAGCTGCAGGGCTCCGGGGCTTCAGGCCTCCCCGGGCCCTGATGGACCCTCTGTCCCGGGCGCCCCAGACCCCCCTGGCCGGCTCACAGGACGGAGGGGTATTCCCGCACCACCGGGCCATGCCGGATGGGGCTCAAGCCCCATGCCCGGTCCCAGGCCCGGCTCCCGGACCCTAGGCCAGGCCCGGGAGAGCCTCCTCTGGGCTGCAGGGCTGTAGGGCTACAGGGATCAGGGGCTGCAGAGCTCTGTGGGCTGCAGGGCTTTGGGGCTGCCGGGCTCGGGGGCTCCAGGGCTGCAGGGCTCGGGGGCTCCGGGGCTGCAGGGCTCAGGGGCTCCGTGGCTGCAGGCATCCAGGGCTGCAGGGCTCGGGGGCTGCAGGGCTCCTCGGGGGCTCCAGGGCTCCCGGGCTCCGGGGCTGCAGGGCTCCGGGGCTCCAGGGCTCTAGGGCTCCAGGGATCCAGGGCTGCTGGGCTCCAGGGCTCGCAGGCTCCAGGGCAGCAGGGCTCCAGGGCTTGGAACCCATGGAGCCCGTCCCCGGTACTTTGCCACTCTGCGGCCCGGAGGAGGGAGCCCCGGATGCATGGAAGGTGTTGCCCGGGCATCGCCCATCTGGTCCACAGCAGGGAACCACCAGCCCCGGGAGGGTGTTTGGGCATACTCTTGCACCTACTAATCCGGAGGAAAATTACCCCCCTTTCTTGTAATCCGTGCACTCGAGGTGACAGAGGGGACCCAGGGCGCAAACGTGCCCGACCTCCTGGAGCCCTGGCTGGGATCCGGGAGGCGAATGGCACCTCATAGGGACTTCCAGGGAAGTCCGGCCATCTAGTCGCCCCATAGGAAAGCATTGCGGGCAACCAGATGGCTGAGGCGAAAGGGGCGACCAAAAGGCCGGGACCAAAATGACGCCAATCGGCCTGCCCCGGGCCTGTAGGGCTCAGGAGCTGCAGGGCTCCGGGGCTCCGGGGCTGCAGGGCTCGGGGACTGCAGGGCTCCACGGCTCGGGGGGCTGCAGCGCTCCGGGGCTCCAGGGCTCCGGGGCTCCGGGGCTCCGGGGCTGAGGGGCTCCGGGGCTGCTGGGCTCCAGGGCTCGGGGGCTCCAGGGCAGGAGGGCTCCAGGGCTCCAAGGCTCCGGGGCTCCAGGGCCCGGGACCCATGGAGCCCGTCCCGGGTACTTTGCCACTCTGCGGCCCGGAGGAGGGAGCCCCGGATGCATGGAAGGTGTTGCCCGGGCATCGCCCATCTGGTCCACAGCAGGGAACCACCAGCCCCGGGAGGGTGTTTGGGCATACCCTTGCACCTACTAATCCGGAGGAAAATTACCCCCCTTTCTTGTAATCTGTGCACTTGAGGTGACAGAGGGGACCCAGGGCGCAAACGTGCCCAACCTCCTGGAGCCCTGGCTGGGATCCGGGAGGCGAATGGCACCTCATAGGGACTTCCAGGGAAGTCCGGCCATCTAGTCGCCCCATGGGAAAGCATTGCGGGCGACCAGATGGCCGAGGCGAGAGGGGCGACCAGATGGCCGGGACCGAAATGACGCCAATCTGCCTGCCCCGGGCCCTGGGGCTGCAGGGCTCCGGGGGCGGCAGAGCTACAGGGCTCCGGGGCTGCAGGGCTCCGGGGCTTCAGTCCTCCCCGGGCCCTGATGGACCCTCTGTCCCGGGCGCCCGGTCCCCCCTGGCCGGCTCACAGGACGGAGGGGTATTCCCGCACCACCGGGCCATGCCGGATGGGGCTCAAGCCCCGTGCCCGGTCCCAGGCCTGGCTCCCGGACCCTAGGCCAGGCCCGGGAGAGCCTCCTCTGGGCTGCAGGGCTCCAGGGCTACAGGGCTCGGGGGCTGCGAGCTCTGTAGGCTGCAGGGCTTCGGGGCTGCCGGGCTCGCGGGCTCCAGGGCTCCAGGGCTCGGGGGCTCCGGGGCTGCAGGGCTCAGGGGCTCCGTGGCTGCAGGCATCCGGGGCTGCAGGGCTCGGGGGCTGCAGGGCTCCTCGGGGGCTCCAGGGCTCCCGGGCTCCGGGGCTGCAGGGCTCCAGGGCTCCAGGGCTCTAGGGCTCCAGGGATCCAGGGCTGCTGGGCTCCAGGGCTCGGGGGCTCCAGGGCAGCAGGGCTCCAGGGCTTGGGACCCATATAGCCCGTCCCGGGTACTTTGCCACTCTGCGGACCGGAGGAGGGAGCCCCTAATGCCTGGGAGGTGATGCCCGGGCATCGCTCATCTGGTCCCCAGCAGGGAACCACCAGCCCCGGGAGGGTGTTTGGGCATACCCTTGCACCTACTAATCCGGAGGAAAATTACCCCCCTTTCTTGTAATCCATGCACTCGAGGTGACAGAGGGGACCCAGGGCACAAACGTGCCCGACCTCCTGGAGCCCTGGCTGGAATCCGGGAGGCGAATGGCACCTCATAGGGACTTCCAGGGAAGTCCGGCCATCTAGTCGCCCCATAGGAAAGCATTGCGGGCGACCAGATGGCCGAGGCGAGAGGGGCGACCCGATTGCCGGGACCGAAATGACACCAATCTGCCTGCCCCGGGCCTGTAGGGCTCAGGAGCTGCAGGGCTCCGGGGCTCTGGGGCTCCGGGGCTCTGGGGCTCCGGGGCTGCAGGGCAAGGGGACTGCAGGGCTCCACAGCTTGGGGGGCTGCAGGGCTCCGGGGCTGCAGGGCTCAGGTTCTCCAGGGCTCCAGGGCTCCAGGGCTCCAGGGCTACAGGGCTCCGGGGCTGCTGGGCTCCAGGGCTCCGGGGCGGCTGGGCTCCGGGGCTCCAGGGCCTGGGACCCATGGAACCCGTTCCGGGTACTTTGCCACACTGCGGCCCGGAGGAGGGAGCCCCGGATGCCTGGGAGGTGTTGCCCGGGCATCGCCCATCTGGTCCCCAGCAGGAAACCACCAGCCCCGGGAGGGTGTTTGGGCATACCCTTGCACCTACTAATCCGGAGGAAAATTACCCCCCTTTCTTGTAATCCGTGCACTCGAGGTGACAGAGGGGACCCAGGGCGCAAAAGTGCCCGACCTCCTGGAGCCCTAGCTGGGATCCGGGAGGCAAATGGCACCTCATAGGGACTTCCAGGGACGTCCGGCCATCTAGTCACCCCATAGGAAAGCATTGCGGGCGACCAGATGGCCGAGGCGAGAGGGGCGACCAGATGGCCGGGACCGAAATAACACCAATCTGCCTGCCCCAGGCCTGCAGGGCTCTGGGGCTGCAGGGCTCTGGGGCTGCAGAGCTACAGGGCTCCAGGGCTGCAGGGCTCCGGGGCTTCAGGCCTCCCCGGGCCCTGATGGACCCTCTGTCCCGGGCGCCCTTGACCCCCCCCGGCCGGCTCGCAGGATGGAGGGTTATTCCCGCACCACCGGGCCCTGCTGGACGGGGCTCAAGCCCCGGGCCCGGTCCCTGGCCCGGCTCCCGGACCCTAGGCCAGGCCCGGGAGAGCCTCCCCTAGGCTGCAGGGCTACAGGGCTACAGGGCTCGGGGGCTGCAGGGCTCCATGGACTGCAGGACTTCGGGGCTGCCGGGCATGGGGGCTCCAGGGCTGCAGGGCTCGGGGGCTCCGGGGCTGCAGGGCTCAGGGGCTCCCGGGCTGCAGGCATCCGGGGCTGCAGGGCTCGGGGGCTGCAGGGCTCCTCGGGGGCTCCACAGCTCCCGGGCTCTGGGGCTGCAGGGCTCCAGGGCTGCAGGACTCCGGGGGGGCTCCAGGGGCTGTAGGGCTCCAGGGGCTCCAGGGCTGCAGGGCTCCAGGGCTGCAGGGCTCCAGGGCTGCAGGGCTGCAGGGCTCCATGGGGACTACAGGGCTCCAGGGGCTGTAGGGCTCCGGGGGCTCCAGGACGGAGGGGTATTCCCGCACCACCGGGCCCTGCCGGATGGGGCTCAAGCCGCGGGCCCGCTCCCGGTCTCTGCTTCTGAAACCCTAGCCAGGCTGGGGAAAGAGCCGCCCTTGCCTCTGATGAACGCCTGGAACCTCGGCCGGCTTGCAGGACGGGGAAGCTCCAGCAAACCCATGGCTGGCCGGACGGAGCTCAAGCCCCGGGCCCGCTCCCGGTCTCTGCTTCTGAAACCCTAGCCCGGCCGGGGAGAGCCTCCCTTGGCCCTGATGAACGCCCGGAACCTCAGCCGGCTTGCGGGACGGGGAGGCTCCAGCAACCCCATGGCCTACCGGACGGAGCTCAAGCCCCGGGCCCAGTCCCTGCTTCCAAAACCCTAGCCAGCCCGGGGAGAGCCTCCCTTGGCCCCATAAACGCCCGGAACCTCGGCCGGCTTGCAGGACGGAGCTCAGGCCCCAGGCCTCAGGCCCAGACTACCAACACTAGCCGGGCCCGGGGAGAGCCTCCCGGTAGATCCCCCTGTCCCCAGCACCTGGACCCTGGGCCGGAACCAAGGAGGGTTAAGCCCAGGACACGTCCTCTCCCCGACGGCCTGCCCGGGAGCCCATTTTTGTCGACTATTAAGCCCCCACGTAGTGGGGGCTTACAGAACTTTGGGAAAGGACAAAAGTTGGAGTTAGCCCGTCCGCCAGCCTGCAGGGCCATCTGGTCACCCAGCCCGCAGGGCCATCTGGTCACGCAGCCAGGCGACCAGATGACCCGGGACGACCCAGCGCCCGGATGGCCTGGGAGGGTGCCGTACCCAGTCGCCCTTGCAGTCCAGCGAGGGTGGCCAGGCGCTGCTGCTTGCCTCCCTGCTCGACTTGCCCATTCAGCAGTGGGAAGGGGAGGCCCGCCGGCGGCGGCCCAGGCCATCTGGTCACCCTGCCGACCCGCAAGGGAAGGTGTGGCCCCCATCCCCGCACCCCGGTGGGGCAGGGAGGGGAGGGAGAGGTCCCCGTGCCGGAGGGCATGTGGTGGAGGCAGCCTCCCGCAGGCCCGTGTTACCCCCTCCACATCCATCCCGCCAGCCAGGCGGCAGAGGGACCCACCCCTGGGTGTGGTGGAGGGAGGCTTCTGCGGGCGCCCACGCACGGAAAGAGACAAAAGCTTGGCTCAGAGGATGACTTTCAATAGATCGCAGCGAGGTAGCTGCTCTGCTACTTACGAAACCCTGACCCAGAATCAGGTTGTCTACGAATGATTTAGCACTGGGTGCCCCACGAACATGGGCCTGATCAAACTCAGAGGAAAAGGACCATCGGCAAGGGGCTGAGAGGCAGGAGCGTCCCGGGCCCCTGAGGGGCCCTGGCGGGCAGGCCCCGGGATGCCTTCCCCCTCTCAGCATGGCCAGACCTCATGGAAGTCTGCCTGATCAAACTCGGTGAAAAATGACCATCGAACCCTGATAAAAACAACCATCGACAATGGGCCGAGAGGCAGAAGCATCCACGGGCCCCTGGGGGCCCCTAGCGGGTGGGTACTGGGACGCCTTCCCCCTCTCAGCATGGCCAGACCTCACGGAGGTATGCCTGATCAAACTCTGAGGAAAACGACCATCGGCAAGGGGCTGAGAGGCAGGAGCGTCCCCGGGCCCCTGGGGGCCCCTGGCAGGCAGGCTCCAGGACGCCTCCCTCCCTCTCAGCATGGCCAGACCTCATGAAAGTCTGCCTGATCAAACTCGGAGAAAAACAACCATCGAACTTGGAGAAAAACGACCATCGGCAAGGGGCCAAGAGGCAGAAGTGTCCCCGGGCCCCTGGGGGCCCCTGTCGGGCAGGCCCCGGGATGCCTTCCCTCTCTCAGCATGACCAGACCTCATGGAAGTCTGCCTGATGAAACTCGGAGAAAAACGACCATCGAACCCTGATAAAAACGACCATCGACAAGGGGCCGAGAGGCAGAAGCATCCACGGGCCCCTGGGGGCCCCTGGCGGGCGGGCCCCGGGATCCATTCCCCCTCTCAGCATGACCAGACCTCACTGAGGTATGCCTGATCAAACTCGGAGACAAACAACCATCGGCAAGGGGCTGAGAGGCAGGAGCGTCCCAGGGCCCCTGGGGGACCCTGGCAGGCCCTGGGATGCCTCCCCCCCTCTCAGCATGGCTGGACCTCCTGGAAGTCTACCTGATCAAACTCGGCGAAAAACAACCATCTAACTCGGAGAAAAACGACCATCGGCAAAGGGCCAGGAGGCAGAAGTGTCCCCGGGCCCCTGGGGGCCCCTGGCGGGCAGGCCCGGGACACCTTCCCCCTCTCTGCATGGCCAGACCTCACGGAGGTCTGTGCCTTATCAAACTCAGAGAAAAAGGACCATCGGCAAGGGGCTGACAGGCAGGAGCGTCCCCGGGCCCCTGGGGGCCCCTGGCAGGCGGGCCCTGGGATGCCTTCCCCCTCTCAGCATGGCCAGACCTCATGGAAGTCTGCCTGATCAAACTCGGAGAAAAACGACCATCGAACCCTGATAAAAACGACCATCAACAATGGGCAGGAGTGTCCCTGGGCCCCTGGGGGCCCCTGGCGGGCGGGCCCCGGGACGCCTTCCCCCTCTCAGCATGGCCAGACCTCACGGAGGTATGCCTGATCAAACTCGGAGAAAAACAAATATCGAACTCGGAGAAAAACGACCATCGGCAAGGGGCTGAGAGGCTGAAGCGTCCCCGGGCCCCTGGGGGCCCCTGGCGGGAGGGCCTCGGGATGCCTCCCCCCTCTCAGCATGGCCAGACCTCATGGAAGTCTGCCTGATCAAACTCGGAGAAAAACAACCATCGGCAAGGGGCTGAGAGGCAGAAGCGTCCCCGGGCCCCTGGGGGCCCCTGGCAGGCGGGCCCGGGATGCCTTCCCCCTCTCAGCATGGCCGGACCTCACGGAGGTCTGTGCCTGATCAAACTCGGAGAAAAACGACCATCGGCAAGGGGCTGAGAGGCAGGAGCGTCCCCGGGCCCCTGGGGGCCCCTGGCGGGAGGGCCCCGGGATGCCTCTCCCCTCTCAGCATGGCCGGACCTCATGGAAGTCTGCCTGATCAAACTCGGAGAAAAACAACCATCGAACTTGGAGAAAAACGACCATCGGCAAGGGGCCAAGAGGCAGAAGCGTCCCCGGGCCCCTGGGGGCCCCTGGCGGGTGGGCCCCAGGAAACCTTTCCCCCTTAGCATGGCCAGACCTCATGGAAGTCTGCCTGATGAAACTCGGAGAAAAACAACCATCGAACCCTGATAAAAACGACCATCGGCAAGGGGCTGAGAGGCAGAAGCGTCCCCGGGCCCCTGGGGGCCCCTGGCAGGCGGGCCCGGGATGCCTTCCCCCTCTCAGCATGGCCGGACCTCACGGAGGTCTGTGCCTGATCAAACTCGGAGAAAAACGACCATCGGCAAGGGGCTGAGAGGCAGGAGCGTCCCCGGGCCCCTGGGGGCCCCTGGCGGGTGGGCCCCAGGAAACCTTTCCCCCTTAGCATGGCCAGACCTCATGGAAGTCTGCCTGATGAAACTCGGAGAAAAACAACCATCGAACCCTGATAAAAACGACCATCGACAAGGGGCCGAGAGGCAGAAGCATCCACGGGCCCCTGGGGGCCCCTGGCGGGTGGGCCCCGGGACGCCTTACCCCTCTCAGCATGGCCAGACCTCACAGAGGTATGCCTGATCAAACTCGGAGACAAACGACCATCGGCAAGGGGCTGAGAGGCAGGAGCGTCCCCGGGCCCCTGGGGGACCCTGGCAGGCCCCGGGATGCCTCCCCCCCTCTCAGCATGGCCGGACCTCCTGGAAGTCTGCCTGATCAAACTCGGCGAAAAACAACCATCTAACTCAGAGAAAAACGACCATCGGCAAGGGGCCAAGAGGCAGAAGTGTCCCGGGGCCCCTGGGGGCCCCTGGCGGGCCGGCCCGGGACACCTTCCCCCTCTCAGCATGGCCAGACCTCACGGAGGTCTGTGCCTTATCAAACTCGGAGAAAAAGGACCATCGGCAAGGGGCTGACAGGCAGGAGCGTCCCCGGGCCCCTGGGGGCCCCTGGCGGGCGGGCCCCGGGATGCCTTCCCCCTCTCAGCATGGCCAGACCTCATGGAAGTCTGCCTGATCAAACTCAGAGAAAAACGACCATCGAACCTTGATAAAAACGACCATCAACAATGGGCAGGAGCGTCCCCGGGCCCCTGGGGGCCACTGGCGGGCGGGCCCCGGGACGCCTTTCCCCTCTCAGCATGGCCAGACCTCACGGAGGTATGCCTGATCAAACTCGGAGAAAAACAAATATCGAACTCGGAGAAAAACGACCATCGGCAAGGGGCTGAGAGGCTGAAGCGTCCCCGGGCCCCTGGGGGCCCCTGGCAGGCAGGCCCCGGAATGCCTCCCCCCTCCCAACATGGCCAGACCTCATGGAAGTCGGCCTGATCAAACTCGGAGAAAAACGACCATCGAACTCGGAGAAAAACGACCATCGGCAAGGGGCTGAGAGGCAGAAGCGTCCCCGGGCCCCTGGGGGCCCCTGGGGGCTCCTGGCAGGCGGGCCCGGGATGCCTTCCCCCTCTCAGCATGGCCGGACCTCATGGAGGTCTGTGCCTGATCAAACTCGGAGAAAAAGGACCATCGGCAAGGGGCTGAGAGGCAGGAGCGTCCCCGGGCCCCTGGGGGCCCCTGGCAGGTGGGCCCCGGGACACCTTCCCCCTCAAACTTGGTGAAAAAGGACCATCGGCAAGGGGCTGAGAGGCAAGAGTGTCCCCAGGACACTGGGGGCCCCGGTGGGCAGGCTCCAGGGCTGCCTACCCCTGATTCAGAATCTCCGGAGGTCTGACTGACCCTCTCCCTAGTAATCCGGAGGAACATTACCCCCCTTTCTTGTAATCTGTGCACTCGAAGTCACACAGGGGACCCAAGGCACGAACGAGCCCGACCTCCTGGAGCCCTGGCTGGGATCCGGGAGGCGAATGGCACCTCATAGGGACTTCCAGGGAAGTCCGGCCATCTAGTCGCCCCATAGGAAAGCATTGCGGGCAACCAGATGGCTGAGGCGAAAGGGGCGACCAGAAGGCCGGGACCAAAATGACGCCAATCGGCCTGCCCCGGGCCTGTAGGGCTCAGGAGCTGCAGGGCTCCGGTGCTCCGGGGCTGCAGGGCTCGGGGACTGCAGGGCTCCACGGCTCGGGGGGCTGCAGCGCTCCGGGGCTCCAGGGCTCCGGGGCTCCGGGGCTCCGGGGCTGAGGGGCTGAGGGGCTCCGGGGCTGCTGGGCTCCAGGGCTCGGGGGCTCCAGGGCAGGAGGGCTCCAGGGCTCCAAGGCTCCGGGGCTCCAGGGCCCGGGACCCATGGAGCCCGTCCCGGGTACTTTGCCACTCTGCGGCCCGGAGGAGGGAGCCCCGGATGCATGGAAGGTGTTGCCCGGGCATCGCCCATCTGGTCCACAGCAGGGAACCACCAGCCCCGGGAGGGTGTTTGGGCATACCCTTGCACCTACAAACCCGGAGGAAAATTACCCCCCTTTCTTGTAATCTGTGCACTCGAGGTGACAGAGGGGACCCAGGGCGCAAACGTGCCCGACCTCCTGGAGCCCTGGCTGGGATCCGGGAGGCGAATGGCACCTCATAGGGACTTCCAGGGAAGTCCGGCCATCTAGTCGCCCCATAGGAAAGCATTGCGGGCGACCAGATGGCCGAGGCGAGAGGGGCGACCAGATGGCCGGGACCGAAATGACGCCAATCTGCCTGCCCCGGGCCTGCAGGGCTCTGGGGCTGCAGGGCTCCGGGGGCTGCAGAGCTACAGGGCTCCGGGGCTGCAGGGCTCCGGGGCTTCAGTCCTCCCCGGGCCCTGATGGACCCTCTGTCTCGGGCGTCCCAGACCCCCCTGGCCGGCTCACAGGACGGAGGGGTATTCCCGCACCACCGGGCCATGCCGGATGGGGCTGAAGCCCCGGGCCCGGTCCCAGGCCCGGCTCCCGGACCCTAGGCCAGGCCTGGGAGAGCCTCCCCTGGGCTGCAGGGCTCCAGGGCTCCAGGGCTCAGGGGCTGCAGAGCTCTGTGGGCTGCAGGGCTTTGGGGCTGCCGGGCTCGGGGGCTCCAGGGCTGCAGGGCTCGGGGGCTCCGGGGCTGCAGGGCTCAGGGGCTCCGTGGCTGCAGGCATCCAGGGTTGCAGGGCTCGGGGGCTGCAGGGCTCCTCGGGGGCTCCAGGGCTCCCGGGCTCCGGGGCTGCAGGGCTCCGGGGCTCCAGGGCTCTAGGGCTCCAGGGATCCAGGGCTGCTGGGCTCCAGGGCTCGCAGGCTCCAGGGCAGCAGGGCTCCAGGGCTTGGAACCCATGGAGCCCGTCCCCGGTACTTTGCCACTCTGCGGCCCGGAGGAGGGAGCCCCGGATGCATGGAAGGTGTTGCCCGGGCATCGCCCATCTGGTCCACAGCAGGGAACCACCAGCCCCGGGAGGGTGTTTGGGCATACCCTTGCACCTACTAATCCGGAGGAAAATTACCCCCCTTTCTTGTAATCTGTGCACTCGAGGTGACAGAGGGGACCCAGGGCGCAAACGTGCCCGACCTCCTGGAGCCCTGGCTGGGATCCGGGAGGCGAATGGCACCTCATAGGGACTTCCAGGGAAGTCCGGCCATCTAGTTGCCCCATAGGAAAGCATTGCGGGCGACCAGATGGCCGAGGCGAGAGGGGCGACCAGATGGCCGGGACCGAAATGACGCCAATCTGCCTGCAGGGCTCTGGGGCTGCAGGGCTCCGGGGGCTGCAGAGCTACAGGGCTCCAGGGGCTGCAGGGCTCCGGGGCTTCAGTCCTCCCCGGGCCCTGATGGACCCTCTGTCCCGGGCGCCCGGACTCCCCTGGCCGGCTCACAGGACGGAGGGGTATTCCCGCACCACCGGGCCATGCCGGATGGGGCTCAAGTCCCGTGCCCGGTCCCAGGCCCGGCTCCCGGACCCTAGGCCAGGCCCGGGAGAGCCTCCTCTGGGCTGCAGGGCTCCAGGGCTACAGGGCTCAGGGGCTGCAGAGCTCTGTGGGCTGCAGGGCTTTGGGGCTGCCGGGCTCGGGGGCTGCAGGGCTCGGGGGCTCCGGGGCTGCAGGGCTCAGGGGCTCCGTGGCTGCAGGCATCCAGGGCTGCAGGGCTCGGGGGCTGCAGGGCTCCTCGGGGGCTCCAGGGCTCCCGGGCTCCGGGGCTGCAGGGCTCCGGGGCTCCAGGGCTCTAGGGCTCCAGGGATCCAGGGCTGCTGGGCTCCAGGGCTCGCAGGCTCCAGGGCAGCAGGGCTCCAGGGCTTGGAACCCATGGAGCCCGTCCCCGGTACTTTGCCACTCTGCGGCCCGGAGGAGGGAGCCCCGGATGCATGGAAGGTGTTGCCCGGGCATCGCCCATCTGGTCCACAGCAGGGAACCACCAGCCCCGGGAGGGTGTTTGGGCATACTCTTGCACCTACTAATCCGGAGGAAAATTACCCCCCTTTCTTGTAATCCGTGCACTCGAGGTGACAGAGGGGACCCAGGGCGCAAACGTGCCCGACCTCCTGGAGCCCTGGCTGGGATCCGGGAGGCGAATGGCACCTCATAGGGACTTCCAGGGAAGTCAGGCCATCTAGTCGCCCCATAGGAAAGCATTTCGGGCAACCAGATGGCTGAGGCGAAAGGGGCGACCAGAAGGCCGGGACCAAAATGACGCCAATCGGCCTGCCCCGGGCCTGTAGGGCTCAGGAGCTGCAGGGCTCCGGGGCTCCGGGGCTGTAGGGCTCGGGGACTGCAGGGCTCCACGGCTCGGGGGGCTGCAGCGCTCCGGGGCTCCAGGGCTCCGGGGCTCCGGGGCTGAGGGGCTCCGGGGCTGCTGGGCTCCAGGGCTCGGGGGCTCCAGGGCAGGAGGGCTCCAGGGCTCCAAGGCTCCGGGGCTCCAGGGCCCGGGACCCATGGAGCCCGTCCCGGGTACTTTGCCACTCTGCGGCCCGGAGGAGGGAGCCCCGGATGCATGGAAGGTGTTGCCCGGGCATCGCCCATCTGGTCCACAGCAGGGAACCACCAGCCCCGGGAGGGTGTTTGGGCATACCCTTGCACCTACTAATCCGGAGGAAAATTACCCCCCTTTCTTGTAATCTGTGCACTCGAGGTGACAGAGGGGACCCAGGGCGCAAACGTGCCCAACCTCCTGGAGCCCTGGCTGGGATCCGGGAGGCGAATGGCACCTCATAGGGACTTCCAGGGAAGTCCGGCCATCTAGTCGCCCCATAGGAAAGCATTGCGGGCGACCAGATGGCCGAGGCGAGAGGGGCGACCAGATGGCCGGGACCGAAATGACGCCAATCTGCCTGCCCCGGGCCTGCAGGGCTCTGGGGCTGCAGGGCTCCGGGGGCTGCAGAGCTACAGGGCTCCGGGGCTGCAGGGCTCCGGGGCTTCAGTCCTCCCCGGGCCCTGATGGACCCTCTGTCTCGGGCGTCCCAGACCCCCCTGGCCGGCTCACAGGACGGAGGGGTATTCCCGCACCACCGGGCCATGCCGGATGGGGCTGAAGCCCCGGGCCCGGTCCCAGGCCCGGCTCCCGGACCCTAGGCCAGGCCTGGGAGAGCCTCCCCTGGGCTGCAGGGCTCCAGGGCTCCAGGGCTCAGGGGCTGCAGAGCTCTGTGGGCTGCAGGGCTTTGGGGCTGCCGGGCTCGGGGGCTCCAGGGCTGCAGGGCTCGGGGGCTCCGGGGCTGCAGGGCTCAGGGGCTCCGTGGCTGCAGGCATCCAGGGCTGCAGGGCTCGGGGGCTGCAGGGCTCCTCGGGGGCTCCAGGGCTCCCGGGCTCCGGGGCTGCAGGGCTCCGGGGCTCCAGGGCTCTAGGGCTCCAGGGATCCAGGGCTGCTGGGCTCCAGGGCTCGCAGGCTCCAGGGCAGCAGGGCTCCAGGGCTTGGAACCCATGGAGCCCGTCCCCGGTACTTTGCCACTCTGCGGCCCGGAGGAGGGAGCCCCGGATGCATGGAAGGTGTTGCCCGGGCATCGCCCATCTGGTCCACAGCAGGGAACCACCAGCCCCGGGAGGGTGTTTGGGCATACCCTTGCACCTACTAATCCGGAGGAAAATTACCCCCCTTTCTTGTAATCTGTGCACTCGAGGTGACAGAGGGGACCCAGGGCGCAAACGTGCCCGACCTCCTGGAGCCCTGGCTGGGATCCGGGAGGCGAATGGCACCTCATAGGGACTTCCAGGGAAGTCCGGCCATCTAGTTGCCCCATAGGAAAGCATTGCGGGCGACCAGATGGCCGAGGCGAGAGGGGCGACCAGATGGCCGGGACCGAAATGACGCCAATCTGCCTGCAGGGCTCTGGGGCTGCAGGGCTCCGGGGGCTGCAGAGCTACAGGGCTCCGGGGCTGCAGGGCTCCGGGGCTTCAGTCCTCCCCGGGCCCTGATGGACCCTCTGTCCCGGGCGCCCGGACCCCCCTGGCCGGCTCACAGGACGGAGGGGTATTCCCGCACCACCGGGCCATGCCGGATGGGGCTCAAGCCCCGTGCCCGGTCCCAGGCCCGGCTCCCGGACCCTAGGCCAGGCCCGGGAGAGCCTCCTCTGGGCTGCAGGGCTCCAGGGCTACAGGGCTCAGGGGCTGCAGAGCTCTGTGGGCTGCAGGGCTTTGGGGCTGCCGGGCTCGGGGGCTCCAGGGCTGCAGGGCTCGGGGGCTCCGGGGCTGCAGGGCTCAGGGGCTCCGTGGCTGCAGGCATCCAGGGCTGCAGGGCTCGGGGGCTGCAGGGCTCCTCGGGGGCTCCAGGGCTCCCGGGCTCCGGGGCTGCAGGGCTCCGGGGCTCCAGGGCTCTAGGGCTCCAGGGATCCAGGGCTGCTGGGCTCCAGGGCTCGGGGGCTCCAGGGCAGCAGGGCTCCAGGGCTTGGGACCCATGGAGCCCGTCCCGGGTACTTTGCCACTCTGCGGACCGGAGGAGGGAGCCCCTAATGCCTGGGAGGTGTTGCCCGGGCATCGCTCATCTGGTCCCCAGCAGGGAACCACCAGCCCCGGGAGGGTGTTTGGGCATACCCTTGCACCTACTAATCCGGAGGAAAATTACCCCCCTTTCTTGTAATCCATGCACTCGAGGTGACAGAGGGGACCCAGGGCACAAATGTGCCCGACCTCCTGGAGCCCTGGCTGGAATCCGGGAGGCGAATGGCACCTCATAGGGACTTCCAGGGAAGTCCGGCCATCTAGTCGCCCCATAGGAAAGCATTGCGGGCGACCAGATGGCCGAGGCGAGAGGGGCGACCCGATTGCCGGGACCGAAATGACACCAATCTGCCTGCCCCGGGCCTGTAGGGCTCAGGAGCTGCAGGGCTCCGGGGCTCTGGGGCTCCGGGGCTCTGGGGCTCCGGGGCTGCAGGGCAAGAGGCAAGGGGACTGCAGGGCTCCACAGCTTGGGGGGCTGCAGGGCTCCGGGGCTGCAGGGCTCGGGTTCTCCAGGGCTCCAGGGCTCCAGGGCTCCGGGGCGGCTGGGCTCCGGGGCTCCAGGGCCTGGGACCCATGGAACCCGTTCCGGGTACTTTGCCACACTGCGGCCCGGAGGAGGGAGCCCCGGATGCCTGGGAGGTGTTGCCCGGGCATCGCCCATCTGGTCCGCAGCAGGAAACCACCAGCCCCGGGAGGGTGTTTGGGCATACCCTTGCACCTACTAATCCGGAGGAAAATTACCCCCCTTTCTTGTAATCCGTGCACTCGAGGTGACAGAGGGGACCCAGGGCGCAAAAGTGCCCGACCTCCTGGAGCCCTGGCTGGGATCCGGGAGGCAAATGGCACCTCATAGGGACTTCCAGGGACGTCCGGCCATCTAGTCACCCCATAGGAAAGCATTGCGGGCGACAAGATGGCCGAGGCGAGAGGGTCGACCAGATGGCCGGGACCGAAATAACACCAATCTGCCTGCCCCAGGCCTGCAGGGCTCCGGGGGCTGCAGAGCTACAGGGCTCCAGGGCTGCAGGGCTCCGGGGCTTCAGGCCTCCCCGGGCCCTGATGGACCCTCTGTCCCGGGCGCCCTTGACTCCCCCCGGCCGGCTCGCAGGATGGAGGGTTATTCCCGCACCACCGGGCCCTGCTGGATGGGGCTCAAGCCCCGGGCCCGGTCCCTGGCCCAGCTCCCGGACCCTAGGCCAGGCCCGGGAGAGCCTCCCCTAGGCTGCAGGGCTACAGGGCTACAGGGCTCGGGGGCTGCAGGGCTCCATGGACTGCAGGACTTCGGGGCTGCCGGGCATGGGGGCTCCTGGGCTGCAGGGCTCGGGGGCTCCGGGGCTGCAGGGCTCAGGGGCTCCCGGGCTGCAGGCATCCGGGGCTGCAGGGCTCGGGGGCTGCAGGGCTCCTCGGGGGCTCCACAGCTCCCGGGCTCCGGGGCTGCAGGGCTCCAGGGCTCCAGGGCTGCAGGGCTCCGGGGGGGCTCAAGGGGCTGTAGGGCTCCAGGGGCTCCAGGGCTGCAGGGCTCCAGGGCTGCAGGGCTCCAGGGCTCCAGGGCTGCAGGGCTGCAGGGCTCCATGGGGACTACAGGGCTCCAGGGGCTGTAGGGCTCCGGGGGCTCCAGGACGGAGGGGTATTCCCGCACCTCCGGGCCCTGCCGGATGGGGCTCAAGCCGCGGGCCCGCTCCGGTCTCTGCTTCTGAAACCCTAGCCAGGCTGGGGAAAGAGCCGCCCTTGCCTCTGATGAACGCCTGGAACCTCGGCCGGCTTGCAGGACGGGGAAGCTCCAGCAAACCCATGGCTGGCCGGACGGAGCTCAAGCCCCGGGCCCGCTCCCGGTCCCTGCTTCCGAAACCCTAGCCCAGCCGGGGAGAGCCTCCCTTGGCCCTGATGAACGCCCGGAACCTCAGCCGGCTTGCGGGACGGGGAGGCTCCAGCAACCCCATGGCCTACCGGACGGAGCTCAAGCCCCGGGCCCGGTCCCTGCTTCCAAAACCCTAGCCAGCCCAGGGAGAGCCTCCCTTGGCCCGATAAACGCCCGGAACCTCGGCCGGCTTGCAGGACGGAGCTCAGGCCCCAGGCCTCAGGCCCAGCCTACCAACCCTAGCCGGGCCCGGGGAGAGCCTCCCGGTAGATCCCCCTGTCCCCAGCACCTGGACCCTGGGCCGGAACCAAGGAGGGTTAAGCCCAGGACACGTCCTCTCCCCGACGGCCTGCCCGGGAGCCCATTTTTGTCGACTATTAAGCCCCCACGTAGTGGGGGCTTACAGAACTTTGGGAAAGGACAAAAGTTGGAGTTAGCCCGTCCGCCAGCCTGCAGGGCCATCTGGTCACCCAGCCCGCAGGGCCATCTGGTCACGCAGCCAGGCGACCAGATGACCCGGGACGACCCAGCGCCCGGATGGCCTGGGAGGGTGCCGTACCCAGTCGCCCTTGCAGTCCAGCGAGGGTGGCCAGGCGCTGCTGCTTGCCTCCCTGCTCGACTTGCCCATTCAGCAGTGGGAAGGGGAGGCCCGGATGGCGGCGGCCCTGGCCATCTGGTCACACTGCCGACCCGCAAGGGAAGGTGTGGCCCCCATCCCCACACCCCGGTGGGGCAGGGAGGGGAGGGAGAGGCCCCCGTGCCGGAGGGCATGTGGTGGAGGCAGCCTCCAGCAGGCCCGTGTTACCCCCTCCACATCCATCCCGCCGGCAAGGCGGCAGAGGGACCCACCCCTGGGTGTGGTGGAGGGAGGCTTCTGCGGGCGCCCACGCACGGAAAGAGACAAAAGCTTGGCTCAGAGGATGACTTTCAATAGATCGCAGCGAGGTAGCTGCTCTGCTACTTACGAAACCCTGACCCAGAATCAGGTTGTCTACGAATGATTTAGCACTGGGTGCCCCACGAACATGGGCCTGATCAAACTCAGAGGAAAAGGACCATCGGCAAGGGGCTGAGAGGCAGGAGCGTCCCCGGGCCCCTGAGGGGCCCTGGCGGGCAGGCCCCGGGATGCCTTCCCCCTCTCAGCATGGCCAGACCTCATGGAAGTCTGCCTGATCAAACTCGGAGAAAAATGACCATCGAACCCTGATAAAAACAACCATCGACAATGGGCCGAGAGGCAGAAGCATCCACGGGCCCCTGGGGGCCCCTTGCGGGTGGGTACTGGGACGCCTTCCCCCTCTCAGCATGGCCAGACCTCACGGAGGTATGCCTGATCAAACTCTGAGAAAAACGACCATCGGCAAGGAGCTGAGAGGCAGGAGCGTCCCCGGGCCCCTGGGGGCCCCTGGCAGGCAGGCTTCAGGACGCCTCCCTCCCTCTCAGCATGGCCAGACCTCATGAAAGTCTGCCTGATCAAACTCGGAGAAAAACAACCATCGAACTTGGAGAAAAACGACCATCGGCAAGGGGCCAAGAGGCAGAAGTGTCCCCGGGCCCCTGGGGGCCCCTGGCGGGCAGGCCCCGGGATGCCTTCCCTCTCTCAGCATGACCAGACCTCATGGAAGTCTGCCTGATGAAACTCGGAGAAAAACGACCATCGAACCCTGATAAAAATGACCATCGACAAGGGGCCGAGAGGCAGAAGCATCCACGGGCCCCTGGGGGCCCCTCGCGGGCGGGCCCTGGGATGCATTCCCCCTCTCAGCATGGCCAGACCTCACTGAGGTATGCCTGATCAAACTCGGAGACAAACAACCATCGGCAAGGGGCTGAGAGGCAGGAGCGTCCCAGGGCCCCTGGGGGACCCTGGCAGGCCCCCCCCCCTCTCAGCATGGCTGGACCTCCTGGAAGTCTACCTGATCAAACTCGGCGAAAAACAACCATCTAACTCGGAGAAAAACGACCATCGGCAAGGGGCCAGGAGGCAGAAGTGTCCCCGGGCCCCTGGGGGCCCCTGGCGGGCAGGCCCGGGACACCTTCCCCCTCTCTGCATGGCCAGACCTCACGGAGGTCTGTGCCTTATCAAACTCGGAGAAAAAGGACCATCGGCAAGGGGCTGACAGGCAGGAGCGTCCCCGGGCCCCTGGGGGCCCCTGGCAGGCGGGCCCTGGGATGCCTTCCCCCTCTCAGCATGGCCAGACCTCATGGAAGTCTGCCTGATCAAACTCGGAGAAAAACGACCATCGAACCCTGATAAAAACGACCATCAACAATGGGCAGGAGTGTCCCTGGGCCCCTGGGGGCCCCTGGCGGGCGGGCCCCGGGACGCCTTCCCCCTCTCAGCATGGCCAGACCTCACGGAGGTATGCCTGATCAAACTCGGAGAAAAACAAATATTGAACTCGGAGAAAAACGACCATCGGCAAGGGGCTGAGAGGCAGGAGCGTCCCCGGGCCCCTGGGGGCCCCTGGCAGGCAGGCCCCGGGATGCCTCCCCCCCTCTCAGCATGGCCAGACCTCATGGAAGTCTGCCTGATCAAACTCGGAGAAAAACGACCATCGGCAAGGGGCTGAGAGGCAGAAGCGTCCCCGGGCCCCTGGGGGCCCCTGGCAGGCGGGCCCGGGATGCCTTCCCCCTCTCAGCATGGCCGGACCTCACGGAGGTCTGTGCCTGATCAAACTCGGAGAAAAACGACCATCGGCAAGGGGCTGAGAGGCAGGAGCGTCCCCGGGCCCCTGGGGGCCCCTGGCGGGAGGGCCCCGGGATGCCTCTCCCCTCTCAGCATGGCCGGACCTCATGGAAGTCTGCCTGATCAAACTCGGAGAAAAACAACCATCGAACTTGGAGAAAAACGACCATCGGCAAGGGGCCAAGAGGCAGAAGCGTCCCCGGGCCCCTGGGGGCCCCTGGCGGGTGGGCCCCAGGAAACCTTACCCCCTTAGCATGGCCAGACCTCATGGAAGTCTGCCTGATGAAACTCGGAGAAAAACAACCATCGAACCCTGATAAAAACGACCATCGACAAGGGGCCGAGAGGCAGAAGCATCCACGGGCCCCTGGGGGCCCCTGGCGGGTGGGCCCCGGGACGCCTTACCCCTCTCAGCATGGCCAGACCTCACAGAGGTATGCCTGATCAAACTCGGAGACAAACGACCATCGGCAAAGGGCTGAGAGGCAGGAGCGTCCCCGGGCCCCTGGGGGACCCTGGCAGGCCCCGGGATGCCTCCCCCCCTCTCAGCATGGCCGGACCTCCTGGAAGTCTGCCTGATCAAACTCGGCGAAAAACAACCATCTAACTCAGAGAAAAACGACCATCGGCAGGGGGCCAAGAGGCAGAAGTGTCCCGGGGCCCCTGGGGGCCCCTGGCGGGCCGGCCCGGGACACCTTCCCCCTCTCAGCATGGCCAGACCTCACGGAGGTCTGTGCCTTATCAAACTCTGAGAAAAAGGACCA
The DNA here is from genome assembly GCF_964263255.1 of Lissotriton vulgaris. Lineage (NCBI taxonomy): Eukaryota > Metazoa > Chordata > Amphibia > Caudata > Salamandridae > Lissotriton > Lissotriton vulgaris. Next base: position 626,499,576 of record NC_141699.1, read on the forward strand.
TCGGCAAGGGGCTGACAGGCAGGAGCGTCCCCGGGCCCCTGGGGGCCCCTGGCGGGCGGGCCCCGGATGCCTTCCCCCTCTCAGCATGGCCAGACCTCATGGAAGTCTGCCTGATCAAACTCGGGAGAAAAACGACCATCGAACCTTGATAAAAACGACCATCAACAATGGGCAGGAGCGTCCCCGGGCCCCTGGGGGCCACTGGCGGGCGGGCCCCGGGACGCCTTTCCCCTCTCAGCATGGCCAGACCTCACGGAGGTATGCCTGATCAAACTCGGAGAAAAACAAATATCGAACTCGGAGAAAAACGACCATCGGCAAGGGGCTGAGAGGCTGAAGCGTCCCCGGGCCCCTGGGGGCCCCTGGCAGGCGGGCCCCGGGATGCCTCCCCCCTCCCAGCATGGCCAGACCTCATGGAAGTCTGCCTGATCAAACTCGGAGAAAAACGACCATCGAACTCGGAGAAAAACGACCATCGGCAAGGGGCTGAGAGGCAGAAGCGTCCCCGGGCCCCTGGGGGCCCCTGGGGGCTCCTGGCAGGCGGGCCCGGGATGCCTTCCCCCTCTCAGCATGGCCGGACCTCACGGAGGTCTGTGCCTGATCAAACTCGGAGAAAAAGGACCATCGGCAAGGGGCTGAGAGGCAGGAGCGTCCCCGGGCCCCTGGGGGCCCCTGGCAGGTGGGCCCCGGGACACCTTCCCCCTCAAACTTGGTGAAAAAGGACCATCGGCAAGGGGCTGAGAGGCAAGAGTGTCCCCAGGACACTGGGGGCCCCGGTGGGCAGGCTCCAGGGCTGCCTACCCCTGATTCAGAATCTCCGGAGGTCTGACTGACCCTCTCCCTAGTAATCCGGAGGAACATTACCCCCCTTTCTTGTAATCTGTGCACTCGAAGTCACACAGGGGACCCAAGGCACGAACGAGCCCGACCTCCTGGAGCCCTGGCTGGGATCCGGGAGGCGAATGGCACCTCATCGGGACTTCCAGGGAAGTTCGGTCATCTGGTCGCCCCATTGGAAAGCATTGCGGGCGACCAGATGGCCGAGGCGAGAGGGGCGACCAGATGGCCGGGACCGAAATGACGCCAATCTGCCTGCCCCGGGCCTGCAGGGCTCTGGGGCTGCAGGGCTCATGGGCTCCGGGGCTGCAGGGCTCAGGGGCTCCAGGGCTGCAGGCATCCGGGGCTGCAGGGCTCCGGGGCTGCAGGGCTTCGGGGCTCCAGGGCTCCGGGGCTCCGGAGCTCCGGGGCTCCGGGGCTGCTGGGCTCCGGGGCTGCTGGGCTCCAGGGCTCGGGGGCTCCAGGGCAGGAGGGCTCCAGGGCTCCAAGGCTCCGGGGCTCCAGGGCCCGGGACCCATGGAGCCCGTCCCGGGTACTTTGCCACTCTGCGGCCCGGAGGAGGGAGCCCCGGATGCATGGAAGGTGTTGCCCGGGCCTCACCCATCTGGTCCACAGCAGGGAACCACCAGCCCCGGGAGGGTGTTTGGGCATACCCTTGCACCTACAAACCCGGAGGAAAATTACCCCCCTTTCTTGTAATCTGTGCACTCGAGGTGACAGAGGGGACCCAGGGCGCAAACGTGCCCGACCTCCTGGAGCCCTGGCTGGGATCCGGGAGGCGAATGGCACCTCATAGGGACTTCCAGGGAAGTCCGGCCATCTAGTCGCCCCATAGGAAAGCATTGCGGGCGACCAGATGGCCGAGGCGAGAGGGGCGACCAGATGGCCGGGACCGAAATGACGCCAATCTGCCTGCCCCGGGCCTGCAGGGCTCTGGGGCTGCAGGGCTCCGGGGGCTGCAGAGCTACAGGGCTCCGGGGCTGCAGGGCTCCGGGGCTTCAGTCCTCCCCGGGCCCTGATGGACCCTCTGTCTCGGGCGTCCCAGACCCCCCTGGCCGGCTCACAGGACGGAGGGGTATTCCCGCACCACCGGGCCATGCCGGATGGGGCTGAAGCCCCGGGCCCGGTCCCAGGCCCGGCTCCCGGACCCTAGGCCAGGCCTGGGAGAGCCTCCCCTGGGCTGCAGGGCTCCAGGGCTCCAGGGCTCAGGGGCTGCAGAGCTCTGTGGGCTGCAGGGCTTTGGGGCTGCAGGGCTCGGGGGCTCCGGGGCTGCAGGGCTCAGGGGCTCCGTGGCTGCAGGCATCCAGGGTTGCAGGGCTCGGGGGCTGCAGGGCTCCTCGGGGGCTCCAGGGCTCCCGGGCTCCGGGGCTGCAGGGCTCCGGGGCTCCAGGGCTCTAGGGCTCCAGGGATCCAGGGCTGCTGGGCTCCAGGGCTCGCAGGCTCCAGGGCAGCAGGGCTCGAGGGCTTGGAACCCATGGAGCCCGTCCCCGGTACTTTGCCACTCTGCGGCCCGGAGGAGGGAGCCCCGGATGCATGGAAGGTGTTGCCCGGGCATCGCCCATCTGGTCCACAGCAGGGAACCACCAGCCCCGGGAGGGTGTTTGGGCATACCCTTGCACCTACTAATCCGGAGGAAAATTACCCCCCTTTCTTGTAATCTGTGCACTCGAGGTGACAGAGGGGACCCAGGGCGCAAACGTGCCCGACCTCCTGGAGCCCTGGCTGGGATCCGGGAGGCGAATGGCACCTCATAGGGACTTCCAGGGACGTCCGGCCATCTAGTTGCCCCATAGGAAAGCATTGCGGGCGACCAGATGGCCGAGGCGAGAGGGGCGACCAGATGGCCGGGACCGAAATGACGCCAATCTGCCTGCAGGGCTCTGGGGCTGCAGGGCTCCGGGGGCTGCAGAGCTACAGGGCTCCAGGGGCTGCAGGGCTCCGGGGCTTCAGTCCTCCCCGGGCCCTGATGGACCCTCTGTCCCGGGCGCCCGGACTCCCCTGGCCGGCTCACAGGACGGAGGGGTATTCCCGCACCACCGGGCCATGCCGGATGGGGCTCAAGTCCCGTGCCCGGTCCCAGGCCCGGCTCCCGGACCCTAGGCCAGGCCCGGGAGAGCCTCCTCTGGGCTGCAGGGCTCCAGGGCTACAGGGCTCAGGGGCTGCAGAGCTCTGTGGGCTGCAGGGCTTTGGGGCTGCCGGGCTCGGGGGCTCCAGGGCTGCAGGGCTCGGGGGCTCCGGGGCTGCAGGGCTCAGGGGCTCCGTGGCTGCAGGCATCCAGGGCTGCAGGGCTCGGGGGCTGCAGGGCTCCTCGGGGGCTCCAGGGCTCCCGGGCTCCGGGGCTGCAGGGCTCCGGGGCTCCAGGGCTCTAGGGCTCCAGGGATCCAGGGCTGCTGGGCTCCAGGGCTCGCAGGCTCCAGGGCAGCAGGGCTCCAGGGCTTGGAACCCATGGAGCCCGTCCCCGGTACTTTGCCACTCTGCGGCCCGGAGGAGGGAGCCCCGGATGCATGGAAGGTGTTGCCCGGGCATCGCCCATCTGGTCCACAGCAGGGAACCACCAGCCCCGGGAGGGTGTTTGGGCATACTCTTGCACCTACTAATCCGGAGGAAAATTACCCCCCTTTCTTGTAATCCGTGCACTCGAGGTGACAGAGGGGACCCAGGGCGCAAACGTGCCCGACCTCCTGGAGCCCTGGCTGGGATCCGGGAGGCGAATGGCACCTCATAAGGACTTCCAGGGAAGTCCGGCCATCTAGTCGCCCCATAGGAAAGCATTGCGGGCAACCAGATGGCTGAGGCGAAAGGGGCGACCAGAAGGCCGGGACCAAAATGACGCCAATCGGCCTGCCCCGGGCCTGTAGGGCTCAGGAGCTGCAGGGCTCCGGGGCTCCGGGGCTGCAGGGCTCGGGGACTGCAGGGCTCCACGGCTCGGGGGGCTGCAGCGCTCCGGGGCTCCAGGGCACCGGGGCTCCGGGGCTCCGGGGCTGAGGGGCTGAGGGGCTCCGGGGCTGCTGGGCTCCAGGGTTTCAGGGCTCGGGGGCTCCAGGGCAGGAGGGCTCCAGGGCTCCAAGGCTCCGGGGCTCCAGGGCCCGGGACCCATGGAGCCCGTCCCGGGTACTTTGCCACTCTGCGGCCCGGAGGAGGGAGCCCCGGATGCATGGAAGGTGTTGCCCGGGCATCGCCCATCTGGTCCACAGCAGGGAACCACCAGCCCCGGGAGGGTGTTTGGGCATACCCTTGCACCTACTAATCCGGAGGAAAATTACCCCCCTTTCTTGTAATCTGTGCACTCGAGGTGACAGAGGGGACCCAGGGCGCAAACGTGCCCAACCTCCTGGAGCCCTGGCTGGGATCCGGGAGGCAAATGGCACCTCATAGGGACTTCCAGGGAAGTCCGGCCATCTAGTCGCCCCATAGGAAAGCATTGCGGGCGACCAGATGGCCGAGGCGAGAGGGGCGACCAGATGGCCGGGACCGAAATGACGCCAATCTGCCTGCCCCGGGCCTGCAGGGCTCTGGGGCTGCAGGGCTCCGGGGGCTGCAGAGCTACAGGGCTCCGGGGCTGCAGGGCTCCGGGGCTTCAGTCCTCCCCGGGCCCTGATGGACCCTCTGTCCTGGGCGTCCCAGACCCCCCTGGCCGGCTCACAGGACGGAGGGGTATTCCCGCACCACCGGGCCATGCCGGATTTGGCTGAAGCCCCGGGCCCGGTCCCAGGCCCGGCTCCCGGACCCTAGGCCAGGCCTGGGAGAGCCTCCCCTGGGCTGCAGGGCTCCAGGGCTCCAGGGCTCAGGGGCTGCAGAGCTCTGTGGGCTGCAGGGCTTTGGGGCTGCCGGGCTCGGGGGCTCCAGGGCTGCAGGGCTCGGGGGCTCCGGGGCTGCAGGGCTCAGGGGCTCCGTGGCTGCAGGCATCCAGGGCTGCAGGGCTCTGGGGCTGCAGGGCTCCTCGGGGGCTCCAGGGCTCCCGGGCTCCGGGGCTGCAGGGCTCCGGGGCTCCAGGGCTCTAGGGCTCCAGGGATCCAGGGCTGCTGGGCTCCAGGGCTCGCAGGCTCCAGGGCAGCAGGGCTCCAGGGCTTGGAACCCATGGAGCCCGTCCCCGGTACTTTGCCACTCTGCGGCCCGGAGGAGGGAGCCCCGGATGCATGGAAGGTGTTGCCCGAGCATCGCCCATCTGGTCCACAGCAGGGAACCACCAGCCCCGGGAGGGTGTTTGGGCATACCCTTGCACCTACTAATCCGGAGGAAAATTACCCCCCTTTCTTGTAATCTGTGCGCTCGAGGTGACAGAGGGGACCCAGGGCGCAAACGTGCCCGACCTCCTGGAGCCCTGGCTGGGATCCGGGAGGCGAATGGCACCTCATAGGGACTTCCAGGGAAGTCCGGCCATCTAGTTGCCCCATATGAAAGCATTGCGGGCGACCAGATGGCCGAGGCGAGAGGGGCGACCAGATGGCCGGGACCGAAATGACGCCAATCTGCCTGCAGGGCTCTGGGGCTGCAGGGCTCCGGGGGCTGCAGAGCTACAGGGCTCCGGGGCTGCAGGGCTCCGGGGCTTCAGTCCTCCCCAGGCCCTGATGGACCCTCTGTCCCGGGCGCCCGGTCCCCCCTGGCCGGCTCACAGGACGGAGGGGTATTCCCGCACCACCGGGCCATGCCGGATGGGGCTCAAGCCCCGTGCCCGGTCCCAGGCCTGGCTCCCGGACCCTAGGCCAGGCCCGGGAGAGCCTCCTCTGGGCTGCAGGGCTCCAGGGCTACAGGGCTCGGGGGCTGCGAGCTCTGTAGGCTGCAGGGCTTCGGGGCTGCCGGGCTCGCGGGCTCCAGGGCTCCAGGGCTCGGGGGCTCCGGGGCTGCAGGGCTCAGGGGCTCCGTGGCTGCAGGCATCCGGGGCTGCAGGGCTCGGGGGCTGCAGGGCTCCTCGGGGGCTCCAGGGCTCCCGGGCTCCGGGGCTGCAGGGCTCCGGGGCTCCAGGGCTCTAGGGCTCCAGGGATCCAGGGCTGCTGGGCTCCAGGGCTCGGGGGCTCCAGGGCAGCAGGGCTCCAGGGCTTGGGACCCATGGAGCCCGTCCCGGGTACTTTGCCACTCTGCGGACCGGAGGAGGGAGCCCCTAATGCCTGGGAGGTGATGCCCGGGCATCGCTCATCTGGTCCCCAGCAGGGAACCACCAGACCCGGGAGGGTGTTTGGGCATACCCTTGCACCTACTAATCCGGAGGAAAATTACCCCCCTTTCTTGTAATCCATGCACTCGAGGTGACAGAGGGGACCCAGGGCACAAACGTGCCCGACCTCCTGGAGCCCTGGCTGGAATCCGGGAGGCGAATGGCACCTCATAGGGACTTCCAGGGAAGTCCGGCCATCTAGTCGCCCCATAGGAAAGCATTGCGGGCGACCAGATGGCCGAGGCGAGAGGGGCGACCCGATTGCCGGGACCGAAATGACACCAATCTGCCTGCCCCGGGCCTGTAGGGCTCAGGAGCTGCAGGGCTCCGGGGCTCTGGGGCTCCGGGGCTCTGGGGCTCCGGGGCTGCAGGGCAAGGGGACTGCAGGGCTCCACAGCTTGGGGGGCTGCAGGGCTCCGGGGCTGCAGGGCTCGGGTTCTCCAGGGCTCCAGGGCTCCAGGGCTCCAGGGCTGCAGGGCTCCGGGGCTGCTGGGCTCCAGGGCTCCGGGGCGGCTGGGCTCCGGGGCTCCAGGGCCTGGGACCCATGGAACCCGTTCCGGGTACTTTGCCACACTGCGGCCCGGAGGAGGGAGCCCCGGATGCCTGGGAGGTGTTGCCCGGGCATCGCCCATCTGGTCCCCAGCAGGAAACCACCAGCCCCGGGAGGGTGTTTGGGCATACCCTTGCACCTACTAATCCGGAGGAAAATTACCCCCTTTCTTGTAATCCGTGCACTCGAGGTGACAGAGGGGACCCAGGGCGCAAAAGTGCCCGACCTCCTGGAGCCCTAGCTGGGATCCGGGAGGCAAATGGCACCTCATAGGGACTTCCAGGGACGTCCGGCCATCTAGTCACCCCATAGGAAAGCATTGCGGGCGACCAGATGGCCGAGGCGAGAGGGGCGACCAGATGGCCGGGACCGAAATAACACCAATCTGCCTGCCCCAGGCCTGCAGGGCTCTGGGGCTGCAGAGCTACAGGGCTCCAGAGCTGCAGGGCTCCGGGGCTTCAGGCCTCCCCGGGCCCTGATGGACCCTCTGTCCCGGGCGCCCGGACCCCCCTGGCCGGCTCACAGGACGGAGGGGTATTCCCGCACCACCGGGCCATGCCGGATGGGGCTCAAGCCCCGTGCCCGGTCCCAGGCCCGGCTCCCGGACCCTAGGCCAGGCCCGGGAGAGCCTCCTCTGGGCTGCAGGGCTCTAGGGCTACAGGGATCAGGGGCTGCAGAGCTCTGTGGGCTGCAGGGCTTTGGGGCTGCCGGGCTCGGGGGCTCCAGGGCTGCAGGGCTCAGGGGCTCCGGGGCTGCAGGGCTCAGGGGCTCCGTGGCTGCAGGCATCCAGGGCTGCAGGGCTCGGGGGCTGCAGGGCTCCTCGGGGGCTCCAGGGCTCCCGGGCTCCGGGGCTGCAGGGCTCCGGGGCTCCAGGGCTCTAGGGCTCCAGGGATCCAGGGCTGCTGGGCTCCAGGGCTCGCAGGCTCCAGGGCAGCAGGGCTCCAGGGCTTGGAACCCATGGAGCCCGTCCCCGGTACTTTGCCACTCTGCGGCCCGGAGGAGGGAGCCCCGGATGCATGGAAGGTGTTGCCCGGGCATCGCCCATCTGGTCCACAGCAGGGAACCACCAGCCCCGGGAGGGTGTTTGGGCATACCCTTGCACCTACTAATCCGGAGGAAAATTACCCCCCTTTCTTGTAATCTGTGCACTCGAGGTGACAGAGGGGACCCAGGGCGCAAACGTGCCCGACCTCCTGGAGCCCTGGCTGGGATCCGGGAGGCGAATGGCACCTCATAGGGACTTCCAGGGAAGTCCGGCCATCTAGTTGCCCCATAGGAAAGCATTGCGGGCGACCAGATGGCCGAGGCGAGAGGGGCGACCAGATGGCCGGGACCGAAATGACGCCAATCTGCCTGCAGGGCTCTGGGGCTGCAGGGCTCCGGGGGCTGCAGAGCTACAGGGCTCCAGGGGCTGCAGGGCTCCGGGGCTTCAGTCCTCCCCGGGCCCTGATGGACCCTCTGTCCCGGGCGCCCGGACTCCCCTGGCCGGCTCACAGGACGGAGGGGTATTCCCGCACCACCGGGCCATGCCGGATGGGGCTCAAGTCCCGTACCCGGTCCCAGGCCCGGCTCCCGGACCCTAGGCCAGGCCCGGGAGAGCCTCCTCTGGGCTGCAGGGCTCCAGGGCTACAGGGCTCAGGGGCTGCAGAGCTCTGTGGGCTGCAGGGCTTTGGGGCTGCCGGGCTCGGGGGCTCCAGGGCTGCAGGGCTCGGGGGCTCCGGGGCTGCAGGGCTCAGGGGCTCCGTGGCTGCAGGCATCCAGGGCTGCAGGGCTCGGGGGCTGCAGGGCTCCTCGGGGGCTCCAGGGCTCCCGGGCTCCGGGGCTGCAGGGCTCCGGGGCTCCAGGGCTCTAGGGCTCCAGGGATCCAGGGCTGCTGGGCTCCAGGGCTCGCAGGCTCCAGGGCAGCAGGGCTCCAGGGCTTGGAACCCATGGAGCCCGTCCCCGGTACTTTGCCACTCTGCGGCCCGGAGGAGGGAGCCCCGGATGCATGGAAGGTGTTGCCCGGGCATCGCCCATCTGGTCCACAGCAGGGAACCACCAGCCCCGGGAGGGTGTTTGGGCATACTCTTGCACCTACTAATCCGGAGGAAAATTACCCCCCTTTCTTGTAATCCGTGCACTCGAGGTGACAGAGGGGACCCAGGGCGCAAACGTGCCCGACCTCCTGGAGCCCTGGCTGGGATCCGGGAGGCGAATGGCACCTCATAGGGACTTCCAGGGAAGTCCGGCCATCTAGTCGCCCCATAGGAAAGCATTGCGGGCAACCAGATGGCTGAGGCGAAAGGGGCGACCAGAAGGCCGGGACCAAAATGACGCCAATCGGCCTGCCCCGGGCCTGTAGGGCTCAGGAGCTGCAGGGCTCCGGGGCTCCGGGGCTGCAGGGCTCGGGGACTGCAGGGCTCCACGGCTCGGGGGGCTGCAGCGCTCCGGGGCTCCAGGGCTCCGGGGCTCCGGGGCTCCGGGGCTGAGGGGCTGAGGGGCTCCGGGGCTGCTGGGCTCCAGGGTTTCAGGGCTCGGGGGCTCCAGGGCAGGAGGGCTCCAGGGCTCCAAGGCTCCGGGGCTCCAGGGCCCGGGACCCATGGAGCCCGTCCCGGGTACTTTGCCACTCTGCGGCCCGGAGGAGGGAGCCCCGGATGCATGGAAGGTGTTGCCCGGGCATCGCCCATCTGGTCCACAGCAGGGAACCACCAGCCCCGGGAGGGTGTTTGGGCATACCCTTGCACCTACTAATCCGGAGGAAAATTACCCCCCTTTCTTGTAATCTGTGCACTCGAGGTGACAGAGGGGACCCAGGGCGCAAACGTGCCCAACCTCCTGGAGCCCTGGCTGGGATCCGGGAGGCGAATGGCACCTCATAGGGACTTCCAGGGAAGTCCGGCCATCTAGTCGCCCCATAGGAAAGCATTGCGGGCGACCAGATGGCCGAGGCGAGAGGGGCGACCAGATGGCCGGGACCGAAATGACGCCAATCTGCCTGCCCCGGGCCTGCAGGGCTCTGGGGCTGCAGGGCTCCGGGGGCTGCAGAGCTACAGGGCTCCGGGGCTGCAGGGCTCCGGGGCTTCAGTCCTCCCCGGGCCCTGATGGACCCTCTGTCCCGGGCGTCCCAGACCCCCCTGGCCGGCTCACAGGACGGAGGGGTATTCCCGCACCACCGGGCCATGCCGGATGGGGCTGAAGCCCCGGGCCCGGTCCCAGGCCCGGCTCCCGGACCCTAGGCCAGGCCTGGGAGAGCCTCCCCTGGGCTGCAGGGCTCCAGGGCTCCAGGGCTCAGGGGCTGCAGAGCTCTGTGGGCTGCAGGGCTTTGGGGCTGCCGGGCTCGGGGGCTCCAGGGCTGCAGGGCTCGGGGGCTCCGGGGCTGCAGGGCTCAGGGGCTCCGTGGCTGCAGGCATCCAGGGCTGCAGGGCTCTGGGGCTGCAGGGCTCCTCGGGGGCTCCAGGGCTCCCGGGTTCCGGGGCTGCAGGGCTCCGGGGCTCCAGGGCTCTAGGGCTCCAGGGATCCAGGGCTGCTGGGCTCCAGGGCTCGCAGGCTCCAGGGCAGCAGGGCTCCAGGGCTTGGAACCCATGGAGCCCGTCCCCGGTACTTTGCCACTCTGCGGCCCGGAGGAGGGAGCCCCGGATGCATGGAAGGTGTTGCCCGAGCATCGCCCATCTGGTCCACAGCAGGGAACCACCAGCCCCGGGAGGGTGTTTGGGCATACCCTTGCACCTACTAATCCGGAGGAAAATTACCCCCCTTTCTTGTAATCTGTGCGCTCGAGGTGACAGAGGGGACCCAGGGCGCAAACGTGCCCGACCTCCTGGAGCCCTGGCTGGGATCCGGGAGGCGAATGGCACCTCATAGGGACTTCCAGGGAAGTCCGGCCATCTAGTTGCCCCATATGAAAGCATTGCGGGCGACCAGATGGCCGAGGCGAGAGGGGCGACCAGATGGCCGGGACCGAAATGACGCCAATCTGCCTGCAGGGCTCTGGGGCTGCAGGGCTCCGGGGGCTGCAGAGCTACAGGGCTCCGGGGCTGCAGGGCTCCGGGGCTTCAGTCCTCCCCGGGCCCTGATGGACCCTCTGTCCCGGGCGCCCGGTCCCCCCTGGCCGGCTCACAGGACGGAGGGGTATTCCCGCACCACCGGGCCATGCCGGATGGGGCTCAAGCCCCGTGCCCGGTCCCAGGCCTGGCTCCCGGACCCTAGGCCAGGCCCGGGAGAGCCTCCTCTGGGCTGCAGGGCTCCAGGGCTACAGGGCTCGGGGGCTGCGAGCTCTGTAGGCTGCAGGGCTTCGGGGCTGCCGGGCTCGCGGGCTCCAGGGCTCCAGGGCTCGGGGGCTCCGGGGCTGCAGGGCTCAGGGGCTCCGTGGCTGCAGGCATCCGGGGCTGCAGGGCTCGGGGGCTGCAGGGCTCCTCGGGGGCTCCAGGGCTCCCGGGCTCCGGGGCTGCAGGGCTCCGGGGCTCCAGGGCTCTAGGGCTCCAGGGATCCAGGGCTGCTGGGCTCCAGGGCTCGGGGGCTCCAGGGCAGCAGGGCTCCAGGGCTTGGGACCCATGGAGCCCGTCCCGGGTACTTTGCCACTCTGCGGACCGGAGGAGGGAGCCCCTAATGCCTGGGAGGTGATGCCCGGGCATCGCTCATCTGGTCCCCAGCAGGGAACCACCAGCCCCGGGAGGGTGTTTGGGCATACCCTTGCACCTACTAATCCGGAGGAAAATTACCCCCCTTTCTTGTAATCCATGCACTCGAGGTGACAGAGGGGACCCAGGGCACAAACGTGCCCGACCTCCTGGAGCCCTGGCTGGAATCCGGGAGGCGAATGGCACCTCATAGGGACTTCCAGGGAAGTCCGGCCATCTAGTCGCCCCATAGGAAAGCATTGCGGGCGACCAGATGGCCGAGGCGAGAGGGGCGACCCGATTGCCGGGACCGAAATGACACCAATCTGCCTGCCCCGGGCCTGTAGGGCTCAGGAGCTGCAGGGCTCCGGGGCTCTGGGGCTCCGGGGCTCTGGGGCTCCGGGGCTGCAGGGCAAGGGGACTGCAGGGCTCCACAGCTTGGGGGGCTGCAGGGCTCCGGGGCTGCAGGGCTCGGGTTCTCCAGGGCTCCAGGGCTCCAGGGCTCCAGGGCTGCAGGGCTCCGGGGCTGCTGGGCTCCAGGGCTCCGGGGCGGCTGGGCTCCGGGGCTCCAGGGCCTGGGACCCATGGAACCCGTTCCGGGTACTTTGCCACACTGCGGCCCGGAGGAGGGAGCCCCGGATGCCTGGGAGGTGTTGCCCGGGCATCGCCCATCTGGTCCCCAGCAGGAAACCACCAGCCCCGGGAGGGTGTTTGGGCATACCCTTGCACCTACTAATCCGGAGGAAAATTACCCCCTTTCTTGTAATCCGTGCACTCGAGGTGACAGAGGGGACCCAGGGCGCAAAAGTGCCCGACCTCCTGGAGCCCTAGCTGGGATCCGGGAGGCAAATGGCACCTCATAGGGACTTCCAGGGACGTCCGGCCATCTAGTCACCCCATAGGAAAGCATTGCGGGCGACCAGATGGCCGAGGCGAGAGGGGCGACCAGATGGCCGGGACCGAAATAACACCAATCTGCCTGCCCCAGGCCTGCAGGGCTCTGGGGCTGCAGAGCTACAGGGCTCCAGAGCTGCAGGGCTCCGGGGCTTCAGGCCTCCCCGGGCCCTGATGGACCCTCTGTCCCGGGCGCCCGGACCCCCCTGGCCGGCTCACAGGACGGAGGGGTATTCCCGCACCACCGGGCCATGCCGGATGGGGCTCAAGCCCCGTGCCCGGTCCCAGGCCCGGCTCCCGGACCCTAGGCCAGGCCCGGGAGAGCCTCCTCTGGGCTGCAGGGCTCTAGGGCTACAGGGATCAGGGGCTGCAGAGCTCTGTGGGCTGCAGGGCTTTGGGGCTGCCGGGCTCGGGGGCTCCAGGGCTGCAGGGCTCGGGGGCTCCGGGGCTGCAGGGCTCAGGGGCTCCGTGGCTGCAGGCATCCAGGGCTGCAGGGCTCGGGGGCTGCAGGGCTCCTCGGGGGCTCCAGGGCTCCCGGGCTCCGGGGCTGCAGGGCTCCGGGGCTCCAGGGCTCTAGGGCTCCAGGGATCCAGGGCTGCTGGGCTCCAGGGCTCGCAGGCTCCAGGGCAGCAGGGCTCCAGGGCTTGGAACCCATGGAGCCCGTCCCCGGTACTTTGCCACTCTGCGGCCCGGAGGAGGGAGCCCCGGATGCATGGAAGGTGTTGCCCGGGCATCGCCCATCTGGTCCACAGCAGGGAACCACCAGCCCCGGGAGGGTGTTTGGGCATACTCTTGCACCTACTAATCCGGAGGAAAATTACCCCCCTTTCTTGTAATCCGTGCACTCGAGGTGACAGAGGGGACCCAGGGCGCAAACGTGCCCGACCTCCTGGAGCCCTGGCTGGGATCCGGGAGGCGAATGGCACCTCATAGGGACTTCCAGGGAAGTCCGGCCATCTAGTCGCCCCATAGGAAAGCATTGCGGGCAACCAGATGGCTGAGGCGAAAGGGGCGACCAAAAGGCCGGGACCAAAATGACGCCAATCGGCCTGCCCCGGGCCTGTAGGGCTCAGGAGCTGCAGGGCTCCGGGGCTCCGGGGCTGCAGGGCTCGGGGACTGCAGGGCTCCACGGCTCGGGGGGCTGCAGCGCTCCGGGGCTCCAGGGCTCCGGGGCTCCGGGGCTCCGGGGCTCCGGGGCTGAGGGGCTCCGGGGCTGCTGGGCTCCAGGGCTCGGGGGCTCCAGGGCAGGAGGGCTCCAGGGCTCCAAGGCTCCGGGGCTCCAGGGCCCGGGACCCATGGAGCCCGTCCCGGGTACTTTGCCACTCTGCGGCCCGGAGGAGGGAGCCCCGGATGCATGGAAGGTGTTGCCCGGGCATCGCCCATCTGGTCCACAGCAGGGAACCACCAGCCCCGGGAGGGTGTTTGGGCATACCCTTGCACCTACTAATCCGGAGGAAAATTACCCCCCTTTCTTGTAATCTGTGCACTTGAGGTGACAGAGGGGACCCAGGGCGCAAACGTGCCCAACCTCCTGGAGCCCTGGCTGGGATCCGGGAGGCGAATGGCACCTCATAGGGACTTCCAGGGAAGTCCGGCCATCTAGTCGCCCCATAGGAAAGCATTGCGGGCGACCAGATGGCCGAGGCGAGAGGGGCGACCAGATGACCGGGACCGAAATGACGCCAATCTGCCTGCCCCGGGCCCTGGGGCTGCAGGGCTCCGGGGGCGGCAGAGCTACAGGGCTCCGGGGCTGCAGGGCTCCGGGGCTTCAGTCCTCCCCGGGCCCTGATGGACCCTCTGTCCCGGGCGCCCGGTCCCCCCTGGCCGGCTCACAGGACGGAGGGGTATTCCCGCACCACCGGGCCATGCCGGATGGGGCTCAAGCCCCGTGCCCGGTCCCAGGCCTGGCTCCCGGACCCTAGGCCAGGCCCGGGAGAGCCTCCTCTGGGCTGCAGGGCTCCAGGGCTACAGGGCTCGGGGGCTGCGAGCTCTGTAGGCTGCAGGGCTTCGGGGCTGCCGGGCTCGCGGGCTCCAGGGCTCCAGGGCTCGGGGGCTCCGGGGCTGCAGGGCTCAGGGGCTCCGTGGCTGCAGGCATCCGGGGCTGCAGGGCTCGGGGGCTGCAGGGCTCCTCGGGGGCTCCAGGGCTCCCGGGCTCCGGGGCTGCAGGGCTCCGGGGCTCCAGGGCTCTAGGGCTCCAGGGATCCAGGGCTGCTGGGCTCCAGGGCTCGGGGGCTCCAGGGCAGCAGGGCTCCAGGGCTTGGGACCCATGGAGCCCGTCCCGGGTACTTTGCCACTCTGCGGACCGGAGGAGGGAGCCCCTAATGCCTGGGAGGTGATGCCCGGGCATCGCTCATCTGGTCCCCAGCAGGGAACCACCAGCCCCGGGAGGGTGTTTGGGCATACCCTTGCACCTACTAATCCGGAGGAAAATTACCCCCCTTTCTTGTAATCCATGCACTCGAGGTGACAGAGGGGACCCAGGGCACAAACGTGCCCGACCTCCTGGAGCCCTGGCTGGAATCCGGGAGGCGAATGGCACCTCATAGGGACTTCCAGGGAAGTCCGGCCATCTAGTCGCCCCATAGGAAAGCATTGCGGGCGACCAGATGGCCGAGGCGAGAGGGGCGACCCGATTGCCGGGACCGAAATGACACCAATCTGCCTGCCCCGGGCCTGTAGGGCTCAGGAGCTGCAGGGCTCCGGGGCTCTGGGGCTCCGGGGCTCTGGGGCTCCGGGGCTGCAGGGCAAGGGGACTGCAGGGCTCCACAGCTTGGGGGGCTGCAGGGCTCCGGGGCTGCAGGGCTCGGGTTCTCCAGGGCTCCAGGGCTCCAGGGCTGCAGGGCTCCGGGGCTGCTGGGCTCCAGGGCTCCGGGGCGGCTGGGCTCCGGGGCTCCAGGGCCTGGGACCCATGGAACCCGTTCCGGGTACTTTGCCACACTGCGGCCCGGAGGAGGGAGCCCCGGATGCCTGGGAGGTGTTGCCCGGGCATCGCCCATCTGGTCCCCAGCAGGAAACCACCAGCCCCGGGAGGGTGTTTGGGCATACCCTTGCACCTACTAATCCGGAGGAAAATTACCCCCCTTTCTTGTAATCCGTGCACTCGAGGTGACAGAGGGGACCCAGGGCGCAAAAGTGCCCGACCTCCTGGAGCCCTAGCTGGGATCCGGGAGGCAAATGGCACCTCATAGGGACTTCCAGGGACGTCCGGCCATCTAGTCACCCCATAGGAAAGCATTGCGGGCGACCAGATGGCCGAGGCGAGAGGGGCGACCAGATGGCCGGGACCGAAATAACACCAATCTGCCTGCCCCAGGCCTGCAGGGCTCTGGGGCTGCAGGGCTCTGGGGCTGCAGAGCTACAGGGCTCCAGGGCTGCAGGGCTCCGGGGCTTCAGGCCTCCCCGGGCCCTGATGGACCCTCTGTCCCGGGCGCCCTTGACCCCCCCCGGCCGGCTCGCAGGATGGAGGGTTATTCCCGCACCACCGGGCCCTGCTGGACGGGGCTCAAGCCCCGGGCCCGGTCCCTGGCCCGGCTCCCGGACCCTAGGCCAGGCCCGGGAGAGCCTCCCCTAGGCTGCAGGGCTACAGGGCTACAGGGCTCGGGGGCTGCAGGGCTCCATGGACTGCAGGACTTCGGGGCTGCCGGGCATGGGGGCTCCAGGGCTGCAGGGCTCGGGGGCTCCGGGGCTGCAGGGCTCAGGGGCTCCCGGGCTGCAGGCATCCGGGGCTGCAGGGCTCGGGGGCTGCAGGGCTCCTCGGGGGCTCCACAGCTCCCGGGCTCTGGGGCTGCAGGGCTCCAGGGCTGCAGGGCTCCGGGGGGCTCCAGGGGCTGTAGGGCTCCAGGGGCTCCAGGGCTGCAGGGCTCCAGGGCTGCAGGGCTCCAGGGCTGCAGGGCTGCAGGGCTCCATGGGGACTACAGGGCTCCAGGGGCTGTAGGGCTCCGGGGGCTCCAGGACGGAGGGGTATTCCCGCACCACCGGGCCCTGCCGGATGGGGCTCAAGCCGCGGGCCCGCTCCCGGTCTCTGCTTCTGAAACCCTAGCCAGGCTGGGGAAAAAGCCGCCCTTGCCTCTGATGAACGCCTGGAACCTCGGCCGGCTTGCAGGACGGGGAAGCTCCAGCAAACCCATGGCTGGCCGGACGGAGCTCAAGCCCCGGGCCCGCTCCCGGTCCCTGCTTCCGAAACCCTAGCCCGGCCGGGGAGAGCCTCCCTTGGCCCTGATGAACGCCCGGAACCTCAGCCGGCTTGCGGGACGGGGAGGCTCCAGCAACCCCATGGCCTACCGGACGGAGCTCAAGCCCCGGGCCCAGTCCCTGCTTCCAAAACCCTAGCCAGCCCGGGGAGAGCCTCCCTTGGCCCCATAAACGCCCGGAACCTCGGCCGGCTTGCAGGACGGAGCTCAGGCCCCAGGCCTCAGGCCCAGACTACCAACACTAGCCGGGCCCGGGGAGAGCCTCCCGGTAGATCCCCCTGTCCCCAGCACCTGGACCCTGGGCCGGAACCAAGGAGGGTTAAGCCCAGGACACGTCCTCTCCCCGACGGCCTGCCCGGGAGCCCATTTTTGTCGACTATTAAGCCCCCACGTAGTGGGGGCTTACAGAACTTTGGGAAAGGACAAAAGTTGGAGTTAGCCCGTCCGCCAGCCTGCAGGGCCATCTGGTCACCCAGCCCGCAGGGCCATCTGGTCACGCAGCCAGGCGACCAGATGACCCGGGACGACCCAGCGCCCGGATGGCCTGGGAGGGTGCCGTACCCAGTCGCCCTTGCAGTCCAGCGAGGGTGGCCAGGCGCTGCTGCTTGCCTCCCTGCTCGACTTGCCCATTCAGCAGTGGGAAGGGGAGGCCCGCCGGCGGCGGCCCAGGCCATCTGGTCACCCTGCCGACCCGCAAGGGAAGGTGTGGCCCCCATCCCCGCACCCCGGTGGGGCAGGGAGGGGAGGGAGAGGCCCCCGTGCCGGAGGGCATGTGGTGGAGGCAGCCTCCCGCAGGCCCGTGTTACCCCCTCCACATCCATCCCGCCGGCCAGGCGGCAGAGGGACCCACCCCTGGGTGTGGTGGAGGGAGGCTTCTGCGGGCGCCCACGCACGGAAAGAGACAAAAGCTTGGCTCAGAGGATGACTTTCAATAGATCGCAGCGAGGTAGCTGCTCTGCTACTTACGAAACCCTGACCCAGAATCAGGTTGTCTACGAATGATTTAGCACTGGGTGCCCCACGAACATGGGCCTGATCAAACTCAGAGGAAAAGGACCATCGGCAAGGGGCTGAGAGGCAGGAGCGTCCCGGGCCCCTGAGGGGCCCTGGCGGGCAGGCCCCGGGATGCCTTCCCCCTCTCAGCATGGCCAGACCTCATGGAAGTCTGCCTGATCAAACTCGGTGAAAAATGACCATCGAACCCTGATAAAAACAACCATCGACAATGGGCCGAGAGGCAGAAGCATCCACGGGCCCCTGGGGGCCCCTAGCGGGTGGGTACTGGGACGCCTTCCCCCTCTCAGCATGGCCAGACCTCACGGAGGTATGCCTGATCAAACTCTGAGGAAAACGACCATCGGCAAGGGGCTGAGAGGCAGGAGCGTCCCCGGGCCCCTGGGGGCCCCTGGCAGGCAGGCTCCAGGACGCCTCCCTCCCTCTCAGCATGGCCAGACCTCATGAAAGTCTGCCTGATCAAACTCGGAGAAAAACAACCATCGAACTTGGAGAAAAACGACCATCGGCAAGGGGCCAAGAGGCAGAAGTGTCCCCGGGCCCCTGGGGGCCCCTGTCGGGCAGGCCCCGGGATGCCTTCCCTCTCTCAGCATGACCAGACCTCATGGAAGTCTGCCTGATGAAACTCGGAGAAAAACGACCATCGAACCCTGATAAAAACGACCATCGACAAGGGGCCGAGAGGCAGAAGCATCCACCGGCCCCTGGGGGCCCCTGGCGGGCGGGCCCCGGGATCCATTCCCCCTCTCAGCATGACCAGACCTCACTGAGGTATGCCTGATCAAACTAGGAGACAAACAACCATCGGCAAGGGGCTGAGAGGCAGGAGCGTCCCAGGGCCCCTGGGGGACCCTGGCAGGCCCTGGGATGCCTCCCCCCCTCTCAGCATGGCTGGACCTCCTGGAAGTCTACCTGATCAAACTCGGCGAAAAACAACCATCTAACTCGGAGAAAAACGACCATCGGCAAAGGGCCAGGAGGCAGAAGTGTCCCCGGGCCCCTGGGGGCCCCTGGCGGGCAGGCCCGGGACACCTTCCCCCTCTCTGCATGGCCAGACCTCACGGAGGTCTGTGCCTTATCAAACTCGGAGAAAAAGGACCATCGGCAAGGGGCTGACAGGCAGGAGCGTCCCCGGGCCCCTGGGGGCCCCTGGCAGGCGGGCCCTGGGATGCCTTCCCCCTCTCAGCATGGCCAGACCTCATGGAAGTCTGCCTGATCAAACTCGGAGAAAAACGACCATCGAACCCTGATAAAAACGACCATCAACAATGGGCAGGAGTGTCCCTGGGCCCCTGGGGGCCCCTGGCGGGCGGGCCCCGGGACGCCTTCCCCCTCTCAGCATGGCCAGACCTCACGGAGGTATGCCTGATCAAACTCGGAGAAAAACAAATATCGAACTCGGAGAAAAACGACCATCGGCAAGGGGCTGAGAGGCTGAAGCGTCCCCGGGCCCCTGGGGGCCCCTGGCGGGAGGGCCCCGGGATGCCTCCCCCTCTCAGCATGGCCAGACCTCATGGAAGTCTGCCTGATCAAACTCGGAGAAAAACGACCATCGGCAAGGGGCTGAGAGGCAGAAGCGTCCCCGGGCCCCTGGGGGCCCCTGGCAGGCAGGCCCGGGATGCCTTCCCCCTCTCAGCATGGCCGGACCTCACGGAGGTCTGTGCCTGATCAAACTCGGAGAAAAACGACCATCGGCAAGGGGCTGAGAGGCAGGAGCGTCCCCGGGCCCCTGGGGGCCCCTGGCGGGAGGGCCCCGGGATGCCTCTCCCCTCTCAGCATGGCCGGACCTCATGGAAGTCTGCCTGATCAAACTCGGAGAAAAACAACCATCGAACTTGGAGAAAAACGACCATCGGCAAGGGGCCAAGAGGCAGAAGCGTCCCCGGGCCCCTGGGGGCCCCTGGCGGGTGGGCCCCAGGAAACCTTTCCCCCTTAGCATGGCCAGACCTCATGGAAGTCTGCCTGATGAAACTCGGAGAAAAACAACCATCGAACCCTGATAAAAACGACCATCGACAAGGGGCCGAGAGGCAGAAGCATCCACGGGCCCCTGGGGGCCCCTGGCGGGTGGGCCCCGGGACGCCTTACCCCTCTCAGCATGGCCAGACCTCACAGAGGTATGCCTGATCAAACTCGGAGACAAACGACCATCGGCAAGGGGCTGAGAGGCAGGAGCGTCCCCGGGCCCCTGGGGGACCCTGGCAGGCCCCGGGATGCCTCCCCCCCTCTCAGCATGGCCGGACCTCCTGGAAGTCTGCCTGATCAAACTCGGCGAAAAACAACCATCTAACTCAGAGAAAAACGACCATCGGCAAGGGGCCAAGAGGCAGAAGTGTCCCGGGGCCCCTGGGGGCCCCTGGCGGGCCGGCCCGGGACACCTTCCCCCTCTCAGCATGGCCAGACCTCACGGAGGTCTGTGCCTTATCAAACTCGGAGAAAAAGGACCATCGGCAAGGGGCTGACAGGCAGGAGCGTCCCCGGGCCCCTGGGGGCCCCTGGCGGGCGGGCCCCGGGATGCCTTCCCCCTCTCAGCATGGCCAGACCTCATGGAAGTCTGCCTGATCAAACTCAGAGAAAAACGACCATCGAACCTTGATAAAAACGACCATCAACAATGGGCAGGAGCGTCCCCGGGCCCCTGGGGGCCACTGGCGGGCGGGCCCCGGGACGCCTTTCCCCTCTCAGCATGGCCAGACCTCACGGAGGTATGCCTGATCAAACTCGGAGAAAAACAAATATCGAACTCGGAGAAAAACGACCATCGGCAAGGGGCTGAGAGGCTGAAGCGTCCCCGGGCCCCTGGGGGCCCCTGGCAGGCAGGCCCTGGGATGCCTCCCCCCTCCCAGCATGGCCAGACCTCATGGAAGTCTGCCTGATCAAACTCGGAGAAAAACGACCATCGAACTCGGAGAAAAACGACCATCGGCAAGGGGCTGAGAGGCAGAAGCGTCCCCGGGCCCCTGGGGGCCCCTGGGGGCTCCTGGCAGGCGGGCCCGGGATGCCTTCCCCCTCTCAGCATGGCCGGACCTCACGGAGGTCTGTGCCTGATCAAACTCGGAGAAAAAGGACCATCGGCAAGGGGCTGAGAGGCAGGAGCGTCCCCGGGCCCCTGGGGGCCCCTGGCAGGTGGGCCCCGGGACACCTTCCCCCTCAAACTTGGTGAAAAAGGACCATCGGCAAGGGGCTGAGAGGCAAGAGTGTCCCCAGGACACTGGGGGCCCCGGTGGGCAGGCTCCAGGGCTGCCTACCCCTGATTCAGAATCTCCGGAGGTCTGACTGACCCTCTCCCTAGTAATCCGGAGGAACATTACCCCCCTTTCTTGTAATCTGTGCACTCGAAGTCACACAGGGGACCCAAGGCACGAACGAGCCCGACCTCCTGGAGCCCTGGCTGGGATCCGGGAGGCGAATGGCACCTCATTGGGACTTCCAGGGAAGTTCGGTCATCTGGTCGCCCCATTGGAAAGCATTGCGGGCGACCAGATGGCCGAGGCGAGAGGGGCGACCAGATGGCCGGGACCGAAATGACGCCAATCTGCCTGCAGGGCTCTGGGGCTGCAGGGCTCCGGGGGCTGCAGGGCTGCAGGGATCCGGGGGCTGCTGGGCTCCAGGGCTCGGGGGCTCCAGGGGTCGGGACCCATGGAGCCCGTCCCGGGTACTTTGCCACTCTGCGGCCCAGAGGAGGGAGCCCCGGATGCCTGGGAGGTGTTGCCCGGGCATCGCCCATCTGGTCCCCAGCAGGGAACCACCAGCCCCGGGATGGTGTTTGGGCAAACCCTTGCACCTACTAATCCGGAGGAAAATTACCCCCCTTTCTTGTAATCCGTGCACTCGAGGTGACAGAGGGGACCCAGGGCGCAAACGTGCCCGACCTCCTGGAGCCCTGGCTGGGATCCGGGAGGCGAATGGCACCTCATAGGGACTTCCAGGGAAGTCCGGCCATCTAGTCGCCCCATAGGAAAGCATTGCGGGCAACCAGATGGCTGAGGCGAAAGGGGCGACCAGATGGCCGGGACCAAAATGACGCCAATCGGCCTGCCCCGGGCCTGTAGGGCTCAGGAGCTGCAGGGCTCCGGGGCTCCGGGGCTGCAGGGCTCGGGGACTGCAGGGCTCCACGGCTCGGGGGGCTGCAGCGCTCCGGGGCTCCAGGGCTCCGGGGCTCCGGGGCTCCGGGGCTCCGGGGCTCCGGGGCTGCTGGGCTCCGGGGCTGCTGGGCTCCAGGGCTTGGGGGCTCCAGGGCAGGAGGGCTCCAGGGCTCCAAGGCTCCGGGGCTCCAGGGCCCGGGACCCATGGAGCCCGTCCCGGGTACTTTGCCACTCTGCGGCCCGGAGGAGGGAGCCCCGGATGCATGGAAGGTGTTGCCCGGGCCTCGCCCATCTGGTCCACAGCAGGGAACCACCAGCCCCGGGAGGGTGTTTGGGCATACCCTTGCACCTACAAACCCGGAGGAAAATTACCCCCCTTTCTTGTAATCTGTGCACTCGAGGTGACAGAGGGGACCCAGGGCGCAAACGTGCCCGACCTCCTGGAGCCCTGGCTGGGATCCGGGAGGCGAATGGCACCTCATAGGGACTTCCAGGGAAGTCCGGCCATCTAGTTGCCCCATAGGAAAGCATTGCGGGCGACCAGATGGCCGAGGCGAGAGGGGCGACCAGATGGCCGGGACCGAAATGACGCCTATCTGCCTGCCCCGGGCCTGCAGGGCTCTGGGGCTGCAGGGCTCCGGGGGCTGCAGAGCTACAGGGCTCCGGGGCTGCAGGGCTCCGGGGCTTCAGTCCTCCCCGGGCCCTGATGGACCCTCTGTCCCGGGCGCCCCAGACCCCCCTGGCCAGCTCACAGGACGGAGGGGTATTCCAGCACCACCGGGCCATGCCGGATGGGGCTGAAGCCCCGGGCCCGGTCCCAGGCCCGGCTCCCGGACCCTAGGCCAGGCCTGGGAGAGCCTCCCCTGGGCTGCAGGGCTCCAGGGCTCCAGGGCTCAGGGGCTGCAGAGCTCTGTGGGCTGCAGGGCTTTGGGGCTGCCGGGCTCGGGGGCTCCAGGGCTGCAGGGCTCGGGGGCTCCGGGGCTGCAGGGCTCAGGGGCTCCGTGGCTGCAGGCATCCAGGGCTGCAGGGCTCGGGGGCTGCAGGGCTCCTCGGGGGCTCCAGGGCTCCCGGGCTCCGGGGCTGCAGGGCTCCGGGGCTCCAGGGCTCTAGGGCTCCAGGGATCCAGGGCTGCTGGGCTCCAGGGCTCGCAGGCTCCAGGGCAGCAGGGCTCCAGGGCTTGGAACCCATGGAGCCCGTCCCCGGTACTTTGCCACTCTGCGGCCCGGAGGAGGGAGCCCCGGATGCATGGAAGGTGTTGCCCGGGCATCGCCCATCTGGTCCACAGCAGGGAACCACCAGCCCCGGGAGGGTGTTTGGGCATACTCTTGCACCTACTAATCCGGAGGAAAATTACCCCCCTTTCTTGTAATCCGTGCACTCGAGGTGACAGAGGGGACCCAGGGCGCAAACGTGCCCGACCTCCTGGAGCCCTGGCTGGGATCCGGGAGGCGAATGGCACCTCATAGGGACTTCCAGGGAAGTCCGGCCATCTAGTCGCCCCATAGGAAAGCATTGCGGGCAACCAGATGGCTGAGGCGAAAGGGGCGACCAGAAGGCCGGGACCAAAATGACGCCAATCGGCCTGCCCCGGGCCTGTAGGGCTCAGGAGCTGCAGGGCTCCGGGGCTCCGGGGCTGCAGGGCTCGGGTACTGCAGGGCTCCACGGCTCGGGGGGCTGCAGCGCTCCGGGGCTCCAGGGCTCCGGGGCTCCGGGGCTGAGGGGCTCCGGGGCTGCTGGGCTCCAGGGCTTGGGGGCTCCAGGGCAGGAGGGCTCCAGGGCTCCAAGGCTCCGGGGCTCCAGGGCCCGGGACCCATGGAGCCCGTCCCGGGTACTTTGCCACTTTGCGGCCCGGAGGAGGGAGCCCCGGATGCATGGAAGGTGTTGCCCGGGCATCGCCCATCTGGTCCACAGCAGGGAACCACCAGCCCCGGGAGGGTGTATGGGCATACCCTTGCACCTACTAATCCGGAGGAAAATTACCCCCCTTTCTTGTAATCTGTGCACTCGAGGTGACAGAGGGGACCCAGGGCGCAAACGTGCCCAACCTCCTGGAGCCCTGGCTGGGATCCGGGAGGCGAATGGCACCTCGAGGCGAATGGCACCTCATAGGGACTTCCAGGGAAGTCCGGCCATCTAGTCGCCCCATAGGAAAGCATTGCGGGCGACCAGATGGCCGAGGCGAGAGGGGCGACCAGATGGCCGGGACCGAAATGACGCCAATCTGCCTGCCCCGGGCCTGCAGGGCTCTGGGGCTGCAGGGCTCCGGGGGCTGCAGAGCTACAGGGCTCCGGGGCTGCAGGGCTCCGGGGCTTCAGTCCTCCCCGGGCCCTGATGGACCCTCTGTCTCGGGCGTCCCAGACCCCCCTGGCCGGCTCACAGGACGGAGGGGTATTCCCGCACCACCGGGCCATGCCGGATGGGGCTGAAGCCCCGGGCCCGGTCCCAGGCCCGGCTCCCGGACCCTAGGCCAGGCCTGGGAGAGCCTCCCCTGGGCTGCAGGGCTCCAGGGCTCCAGGGCTCAGGGGCTGCAGAGCTCTGTGGGCTGCAGGGCTTTGGGGCTGCCGGGCTCGGGGGCTCCAGGGCTGCAGGGCTCGGGGGCTCCGGGGCTGCAGGGCTCAGGGGCTCCGTGGCTGCAGGCATCCAGGGCTGCAGGGCTCGGGGGCTGCAGGGCTCCTCGGGGGCTCCAGGGCTCCCGGGCTCCGGGGCTGCAGGGCTCCGGGGCTCCAGGGCTCTAGGGCTCCAGGGATCCAGGGCTGCTGGGCTCCAGGGCTCGCAGGCTCCAGGGCAGCAGGGCTCCAGGGCTTGGAACCCATGGAGCCCGTCCCTGGTACTTTGCCACTCTGCGGCCCGGAGGAGGGAGCCCCGGATGCATGGAAGGTGTTGCCCGGGCATCGCCCATCTGGTCCACAGCAGGGAACCACCAGCCCCGGGAGGGTGTTTGGGCATACCCTTGCACCTACTAATCCGGAGGAAAATTACCCCCCTTTCTTGTAATCTGTGCACTCGAGGTGACAGAGGGGACCCAGGGCGCAAACGTGCCCGACCTCCTGGAGCCCTGGCTGGGATCCGGGAGGCGAATGGCACCTCATAGGGACTTCCAGGGAAGTCCGGCCATCTAGTTGCCCCATAGGAAAGCATTGCGGGCGACCAGATGGCCGAGGCGAGAGGGGCGACCAGATGGCCGGGACCGAAATGACGCCAATCTGCCTGCAGGGCTCTGGGGCTGCAGGGCTCCGGGGGCTGCAGAGCTACAGGGCTCCGGGGCTGCAGGGCTCCGGGGCTTCAGTCCTCCCCGGGCCCTGATGGACCCTCTGTCCCGGGCGCCCGGACCCCCCTGGCCGGCTCACAGGACGGAGGGGTATTCCCGCACCACCGGGCCATGCCGGATGGGGCTCAAGCCCCGTGCCCGGTCCCAGGCCCGGCTCCCGGACCCTAGGCCAGGCCCGGGAGAGCCTCCTCTGGGCTGCAGGGCTCCAGGGCTACAGGGCTCAGGGGCTGCAGAGCTCTGTGGGCTGCAGGGCTTTGGGGCTGCCGGGCTCGGGGGCTCCAGGGCTGCAGGGCTCGGGGGCTCCGGGGCTGCAGGGCTCAGGAGCTCCGTGGCTGCAGGCATCCAGGGCTGCAGGGCTCGGGGGCTGCAGGGCTCCTCGGGGGCTCCAGGGCTCCCGGGCTCCGGGGCTGCAGGGCTCCGGGGCTCCAGGGCTCTAGGGCTCCAGGGATCCAGGGCTGCTGGGCTCCAGGGCTCGCAGGCTCCAGGGCAGCAGGGCTCCAGGGCTTGGAACCCATGGAGCCCGTCCCCGGTACTTTGCCACTCTGCGGCCCGGAGGAGGGAGCCCCGGATGCATGGAAGGTGTTGCCCGGGCATCGCCCATCTGGTCCACAGCAGGGAACCACCAGCCCCGGGAGGGTGTTTGGGCATACTCTTGCACCTACTAATCCGGAGGAAAATTACCCCCCTTTCTTGTAATCCGTGCACTCGAGGTGACAGAGGGGACCCAGGGCGCAAACGTGCCCGACCTCCTGGAGCCCTGGCTGGGATCCGGGAGGCGAATGGCACCTCATAGGGACTTCCAGGGAAGTCCGGCCATCTAGTCGCCCCATAGGAAAGCATTGCGGGCAACCAGATGGCTGAGGCGAAAGGGGCGACCAGAAGGCCGGGACCAAAATGACGCCAATCGGCCTGCCCCGGGCCTGTAGGGCTCAGGAGCTGCAGGGCTCCGGTGCTCCGGGGCTGCAGGGCTCGGGGACTGCAGGGCTCCACGGCACGGGGGGCTGCAGCGCTCCGGGGCTCCAGGGCTCCGGGGCTCCGGGGCTCCGGGGCTGAGGGGCTGAGGGGCTCCGGGGCTGCTGGGCTCCAGGGCTCGGGGGCTCCAGGGCAGGAGGGCTCCAGGGCTCCAAGGCTCCGAGGCTCCAGGGCCCGGGACCCATGGAGCCCGTCCCGGGTACTTTGCCACTCTGCGGCCCGGAGGAGGGAGCCCCGGATGCATGGAAGGTGTTGCCCGGGCATCGCCCATCTGGTCCACAGCAGGGAACCACCAGCCCCGGGAGGGTGTTTGGGCATACCCTTGCACCTACTAATCCGGAGGAAAATTACCCCCCTTTCTTGTAATCTGTGCACTCGAGGTGACAGAGGGGACCCAGGGCGCAAACGTGCCCAACCTCCTGGAGCCCTGGCTGGGATCCGGGAGGCGAATGGCACCTCATAGGGACTTCCAGGGAAGTCCGGCCATCTAGTCGCCCCATAGGAAAGCATTGCGGGCGACCAGATGGCCGAGGCGAGAGGGGCGACCAGATGGCCGGGACCGAAATGACGCCAATCTGCCTGCCCCGGGCCTGCAGGGCTCTGGGGCTGCAGGGCTCCGGGGGCTGCAGAGCTACAGGGCTCCGGGGCTGCAGGGCTCCGGGGCTTCAGTCCTCCCCGGGCCCTGATGGACCCTCTGTCCCGGGCGTCCCAGACCCCCCTGGCCGGCTCACAGGACGGAGGGGTATTCCCGCACCACCGGGCCATGCCGGATGGGGCTGAAACCCGGTCCCGGTCCCAGGCCCGGCTCCCGGACCCTAGGCCAGGCCTGGGAGAGCCTCCCCTGGGCTGCAGGGCTCCAGGGCTCCAGGGCTCAGGGGCTGCAGAGCTCTGTGGGCTGCAGGGCTTTGGGGCTGCCGGGCTCGGGGGCTCCAGGGCTGCAGGGCTCGGGGGCTCCGGGGCTGCAGGGCTCAGGGGCTCCGTGGCTGCAGGCATCCAGGGCTGCAGGGCTCGGGGGCTGCAGGGCTCCTCGGGGGCTCCAGGGCTCCCGGGCTCCGGGGCTGCAGGGCTCCGGGGCTCCAGGGCTCTAGGGCTCCAGGGATCCAGGGCTGCTGGGCTCCAGGGCTCGCAGGCTCCAGGGCAGCAGGGCTCCAGGGCTTGGAACCCATGGAGCCCGTCCCCGGTACTTTGCCACTCTGCGGCCCGGAGGAGGGAGCCCCGGATGCATGGAAGGTGTTGCCCGAGCATCGCCCATCTGGTCCACAGCAGGGAACCACCAGCCCCGGGAGGGTGTTTGGGCATACCCTTGCACCTACTAATCCGGAGGAAAATTACCCCCCTTTCTTGTAATCCGTGCACTCGAGGTGACAGAGGGGACCCAGGGCGCAAACGTGCCCGACCTCCTGGAGCCCTGGCTGGGATCCGGGAGGCGAATGGCACCTCATAGGGACTTCCAGGGAAGTCCGGCCATCTAGTCGCCCCATAGGAAAGCATTGCGGGCAACCAGATGGCTGAGGCGAAAGGGGCGACCAAAAGGCCGGGACCAAAATGACGCCAATCGGCCTGCCCCGGGCCTGTAGGGCTCAGGAGCTGCAGGGCTCCGGGGCTCCGGGGCTGCAGGGCTCGGGGACTGCAGGGCTCCACGGCTTGGGGGGCTGCAGCTCTCCGGGGCTCCAGGGCTCCGGGGCTCCGGGGCTCCGGGGCTGAGGGGCTCCGGGGCTGCTGGGCTCCAGGGCTCGGGGGCTCCAGGGCAGGAGGGCTCCAGGGCTCCAAGGCTCCGGGGCTCCAGGGCCCGGGACCCATGGAGCCCGTCCCGGGTACTTTGCCACTCTGCGGCCCGGAGGAGGGAGCCCCGGATGCATGGAAGGTGTTGCCCGGGCATCGCCCATCTGGTCCACAGCAGGGAACCACCAGCCCCGGGAGGGTGTTTGGGCATACCCTTGTACCTACTAATCCGGAGGAAAATTACCCCCCTTTCTTGTAATCTGTGCACTCGAGGTGACAGAGGGGACCCAGGGCGCAAACGTGCCCAACCTCCTGGAGCCCTGGCTGGGATCCGGGAGGCGAATGGCACCTCTTAGGGACTTCCAGGGAAGTCCGGCCATCTAGTCGCCCCATAGGAAAGCATTGCGGGCGACCAGATGGCCGAGGCGAGAGGGGCGACCAGATGGCCGGGACCGAAATGACGCCAAACTGCCTGCCCCGGGCCTGCAGGGCTCTGGGGCTGCAGGGCTCCGGGGGCTGCTGAGCTACAGGGCTCCGGGGCTGCAGGGCTCCGGGGCTTCAGTCCTCCCCGGGCCCTGATGGACCCTCTGTCCCGGGCGTCCCAGACCCCCCTGGCCGGCTCACAGGACGGAGGGGTATTCCCGCACCACCGGGCCATGCCGGATGGGGCTGAAGCCCCGGGCCCGGTCCCAGGCCCGGCTCCCGGACCCTAGGCCAGGCCTGGGAGAGCCTCCCCTGGGCTGCAGGGCTCCAGGGCTCCAGGGCTCAGGGGCTGCAGAGCTCTGTGGGCTGCAGGGCTTTGGGGCTGCCGGGCTCGGGGGCTCCAGGGCTGCAGGGCTCGGGGGCTCCGGGGCTGCAGGGCTCAGGGGCTCCGTGGCTGCAGGCATCCAGGGCTGCAGGGCTCGGGGGCTGCAGGGCTCCTCGGGGGCTCCAGGGCTCCCGGGCTCCGGGGCTGCAGGGCTCCGGGGCTCCAGGGCTCTAGGGCTCCAGGGATCCAGGGCTGCTGGGCTCCAGGGCTCGCAGGCTCCAGGGCAGCAGGGCTCCAGGGCTTGGAACCCATGGAGCCCGTCCCCGGTACTTTGCCACTCTGCGGCCCGGAGGAGGGAGCCCCGGATGCATGGAAGGTGTTGCCCGAGCATCGCCCATCTGGTCCACAGCAGGGAACCACCAGCCCCGGGAGGGTGTTTGGGCATACCCTTGCACCTACTAATCCGGAGGAAAATTACCCCCCTTTCTTGTAATCTGTGCGCTCGAGGTGACAGAGGGGACCCAGGGCGCAAACGTGCCCGACCTCCTGGAGCCCTGGCTGGGATCCGGGAGGCAAATGGCACCTCATAGGGACTTCCAGGGAAGTCCGGCCATCTAGTTGCCCCATAGGAAAGCATTGCGGGCTACCAGATGGCCGAGGCGAGAGGGGCGACCAGATGGCCGGGACCGAAATGACGCCAATCTGCCTGCAGGGCTCTGGGGCTGCAGGGCTCCGGGGGCTGCAGAGCTACAGGGCTCCGGGGCTGCAGGGCTCCGGGGCTTCAGTCCTCCCCGGGCCCTGATGGACCCTCTGTCCCGGGCGCCCGGTCCCCCCTGGCCGGCTCACAGGACGGAGGGGTATTCCCGCACCACCGGGCCATGCCGGATGGGGCTCAAGCCCCGTGCCCGGTCCCAGGCCTGGCTCCCGGACCCTAGGCCAGGCCCGGGAGAGCCTCCTCTGGGCTGCAGGGCTCCAGGGCTCGGGGGCTGCGAGCTCTGTAGGCTGCAGGGCTTCGGGGCTGCCGGGCTCGCGGGCTCCAGGGCTCCAGGGCTCGGGGGCTCCGGGGCTGCAGGGCTCAGGGGCTCCGTGGCTGCAGGCATCCGGGGCTGCAGGGCTCGGGGGCTGCAGGGCTCCTCGGGGGCTCCAGGGCTCCCGGGCTCCGGGGCTGCAGGGCTCCGGGGCTCCAGGGCTCTAGGGCTCCAGGGATCCAGGGCTGCTGGGCTCCAGGGCTCGGGGGCTCCAGGGCAGCAGGGCTCCAGGGCTTGGGACCCATGGAGCCCGTCCCGGGTACTTTGCCACTCTGCGGACCGGAGGAGGGAGCCCCTAATGCCTGGGAGGTGATGCCCGGGCATCGCTCATCTGGTCCCCAGCAGGGAACCACCAGCCCCGGGAGGGTGTTTGGGCATACCCTTGCACCTACTAATCCGGAGGAAAATTACCCCCCTTTCTTGTAATCCATGCACTCGAGGTGACAGAGGGGACCCAGGGCACAAACGTGCCCGACCTCCTGGAGCCCTGGCTGGAATCCGGGAGGCGAATGGCACCTCATAGGGACTTCCAGGGAAGTCCGGCCATCTAGTCGCCCCATAGGAAAGCATTGCGGGCGACCAGATGGCCGAGGCGAGAGGGGCGACCCGATTGCCGGGACCGAAATGACACCAATCTGCCTGCCCCGGGCCTGTAGGGCTCAGGAGCTGCAGGGCTCCGGGGCTCTGGGGCTCCGGGGCTCTGGGGCTCCGGGGCTGCAGGGCAAGGGGACTGCAGGGCTCCACAGCTTGGGGGGCTGCAGGGCTCCGGGGCTGCAGGGCTCGGGTTCTCCAGGGCTCCAGGGCTCCAGGGCTCCAGGGCTCCAGGGCTGCAGGGCTCCGGGGCTGCTGGGCTCCAGGGCTCTGGGGCGGCTGGGCTCCGGGGCTCCAGGGCCTGGGACCCATGGAACCCGTTCCGGGTACTTTGCCACACTGCGGCCCGGAGGAGGGAGCCCCGGATGCCTGGGAGGTGTTGCCCGGGCATCGCCCATCTGGTCCCCAGCAGGAAACCACCAGCCCCGGGAAAGTGTTTGGGCATACCCTTGCACCTACTAATCCGGAGGAAAATTACCCCCCTTTCTTGTAATCCGTGCACTCGAGGTGACAGAGGGGACCCAGGGCGCAAAAGTGCCCGACCTCCTGGAGCCCTAGCTGGGATCCGGGAGGCAAATGGCACCTCATAGGGACTTCCAGGGACGTCCGGCCATCTAGTCACCCCATAGGAAAGCATTGCGGGCGACCAGATGGCCGAGGCGAGAGGGGCGACCAGATGGCCGGGACCGAAATAACACCAATCTGCCTGCCCCAGGCCTGCAGGGCTCTGGGGCTGCAGGGCTCTGGGGCTGCAGAGCTACAGGGCTCCAGAGCTGCAGGGCTCCGGGGCTTCAGGCCTCCCCGGGCCCTGATGGACCCTCTGTCCCGGGCGCCCGGACCCCCCTGGCCGGCTCACAGGACGGAGGGGTATTCCCGCACCACCGGGCCATGCCGGATGGGGCTCAAGCCCCGTGCCCGGTCCCAGGCCCGGCTCCCGGACCCTAGGCCAGGCCTGGGAGAGCCTCCTCTGGGCTGCAGGGCTCCAGGGCTACAGGGCTCAGGGGCTGCAGAGCTCTGTGGGCTGCAGGGCTTTGGGGCTGCCGGGCTCGGGGGCTCCAGGGCTGCAGGGCTCGGGGGCTCCGGGGCTGCAGGGCTCAGGGGCTCCGTGGCTGCAGGCATCCAGGGCTGCAGGGCTCGGGGCTGCAGGGCTCCTCGGGGGCTCCAGGGCTCCCGGGCTCCGGGGCTGCAGGGCTCCGGGGCTCCAGGGCTCTAGGGCTCCAGGGATCCAGGGCTGCTGGGCTCCAGGGCTCGCAGGCTCCAGGGCAGCAGGGCTCCAGGGCTTGGAACCCATGGAGCCCGTCCCCGGTACTTTGCCACTCTGCGGCCCGGAGGAGGGAGCCCCGGATGCATGGAAGGTGTTGCCCGGGCATCGCCCATCTGGTCCACAGCAGGGAACCACCAGCCCCGGGAGGGTGTTTGGGCATACTCTTGCACCTACTAATCCGGAGGAAAATTACCCCCCTTTCTTGTAATCCGTGCACTCGAGGTGACAGAGGGGACCCAGGGCGCAAACGTGCCCGACCTCCTGGAGCCCTGGCTGGGATCCGGGAGGCGAATGGCACCTCATAGGGACTTCCAGGGAAGTCCGGCCATCTAGTCGCCCCATAGGAAAGCATTGCGGGCAACCAGATGGCTGAGGCGAAAGGGGCGACCAAAAGGCCGGGACCAAAATGACGCCAATCGGCCTGCCCCGGGCCTGTAGGGCTCAGGAGCTGCAGGGCTCCGGGGCTCCGGGGCTGCAGGGCTCGGGGACTGCAGGGCTCCACGGCTCGGGGGGCTGCAGCTCTCCGGGGCTCCAGGGCTCCGGGGCTCCGGGGCTCCAGGGCTGAGGGGCTCCGGGGCTGCTGGGCTCCAGGGCTCGGGGGCTCCAGGGCAGGAGGGCTCCAGGGCTCCAAGGCTCCGGGGCTCCAGGGCCCGGGACCCATGGAGCCCGTCCCGGGTACTTTGCCACTCTGCGGCCCGGAGGAGGGAGCCCCGGATGCATGGAAGGTGTTGCCCGGGCATCGCCCATCTGGTCCACAGCAGGGAACCACCAGCCCCGGGAGGGTGTTTGGGCATACCCTTGTACCTACTAATCCGGAGGAAAATTACCCCCCTTTCTTGTAATCTGTGCACTCGAGGTGACAGAGGGGACCCAGGGCGCAAACGTGCCCAACCTCCTGGAGCCCTGGCTGGGATCCGGGAGGCGAATGGCACCTCATAGGGACTTCCAGGGAAGTCCGGCCATCTAGTCGCCCCATAGGAAAGCATTGCGGGCGACCAGATGGCCGAGGCGAGAGGGGCGACCAGATGGCCGGGACCGAAATGACGCCAATCTGCCTGCCCCGGGCCTGCAGGGCTCTGGGGCTGCAGGGCTCCGGGGGCTGCTGAGCTACAGGGCTCCGGGGCTGCAGGGCTCCGGGGCTTCAGTCCTCCCCGGGCCCTGATGGACCCTCTGTCCCGGGCGTCCCAGACCCCCCTGGCCGGCTCACAGGACGGAGGGGTATTCCCGCACCACCGGGCCATGCCGGATGGGGCTGAAGCCCCGGGCCCGGTCCCAGGCCCGGCTCCCGGACCCTAGGCCAGGCCTGGGAGAGCCTCCCCTGGGCTGCAGGGCTCCAGGGCTCCAGGGCTCAGGGGCTGCAGAGCTCTGTGGGCTGCAGGGCTTTGGGGCTGCCGGGCTCGGGGGCTCCAGGGCTGCAGGGCTCGGGGGCTCCGGGGCTGCAGGGCTCAGGGGCTCCGTGGCTGCAGGCATCCAGGGCTGCAGGGCTCGGGGGCTGCAGGGCTCCTCGGGGGCTCCAGGGCTCCCGGGCTCCGGGGCTGCAGGGCTCCGGGGCTCCAGGGCTCTAGGGCTCCAGGGATCCAGGGCTGCTGGGCTCCAGGGCTCGCAGGCTCCAGGGCAGCAGGGCTCCAGGGCTTGGAACCCATGGAGCCCGTCCCCGGTACTTTGCCACTCTGCGGCCCGGAGGAGGGAGCCCCGGATGCATGGAAGGTGTTGCCCGAGCATCGCCCATCTGGTCCACAGCAGGGAACCACCAGCCCCGGGAGGGTGTTTGGGCATACCCTTGCACCTACTAATCCGGAGGAAAATTACCCCCCTTTCTTGTAATCTGTGCGCTCGAGGTGACAGAGGGGACCCAGGGCGCAAACGTGCCCGACCTCCTGGAGCCCTGGCTGGGATCCGGGAGGCGAATGGCACCTCATAGGGACTTCCAGGGAAGTCCGGCCATCTAGTTGCCCCATATGAAAGCATTGCGGGCGACCAGATGGCCGAGGCGAGAGGGGCGACCAGATGGCCGGGACCGAAATGACGCCAATCTGCCTGCAGGGCTCTGGGGCTGCAGGGCTCCGGGGGCTGCAGAGCTACAGGGCTCCGGGGCTGCAGGGCTCCGGGGCTTCAGTCCTCCCCGGGCCCTGATGGACCCTCTGTCCCGGGCGCCCGGTCCCCCCTGGCCGGCTCACAGGATGGAGGGGTATTCCCGCACCACCGGGCCATGCCGGATGGGGCTCAAGCCCCGTGCCCGGTCCCAGGCCTGGCTCCCGGACCCTAGGCCAGGCCCGGGAGAGCCTCCTCTGGGCTGCAGGGCTCCAGGGCTACAGGGCTCGGGGGCTGCGAGCTCTGTAGGCTGCAGGGCTTCGGGGCTGCTGGGCTCGCGGGCTCCAGGGCTCCAGGGCTCGGGGGCTCCGGGGCTGCAGGGCTCAGGGGCTCCGTGGCTGCAGGCATCCGGAGCTGCAGGGCTCGGGGGCTGCAGGGCTCCTCGGGGGCTCCAGGGCTCCCGGGCTCCGGGGCTGCAGGGCTCCGGGGCTCCAGGGCTCTAGGGCTCCAGGGATCCAGGGCTGCTGGGCTCCAGGGCTCGGGGGCTCCAGGGCAGCAGGGCTCCAGGGCTTGGGACCCATGGAGCCCGTCCCGGGTACTTTGCCACTCTGCGGACCGGAGGAGGGAGCCCCTAATGCCTGGGAGGTGATGCCCGGGCATCGCTCATCTGGTCCCCAGCAGGGAACCACCAGCCCCGGGAGGGTGTTTGGGCATACCCTTGCACCTACTAATCCGGAGGAAAATTACCCCCCTTTCTTGTAATCCATGCACTCGAGGTGACAGAGGGGACCCAGGGCACAAACGTGCCCGACCTCCTGGAGCCCTGGCTGGAATCCGGGAGGCGAATGGCACCTCATAGGGACTTCCAGGGAAGTCCGGCCATCTAGTCGCCCCATAGGAAAGCATTGCGGGCGACCAGATGGCCGAGGCGAGAGGGGCGACCCGATTGCCGGGACCGAAATGACACCAATCTGCCTGCCCCGGGCCTGTAGGGCTCAGGAGCTGCAGGGCTCCGGGGCTCTGGGGCTCCGGGGCTCTGGGGCTCCGGGGCTGCAGGGCAAGGGGACTGCAGGGCTCCACAGCTTGGGGGGCTGCAGGGCTCCGGGGCTGCAGGGCTCGGGTTCTCCAGGGCTCCAGGGCTCCAGGGCTCCAGGGCTGCAGGGCTCCGGGGCTGCTGGGCTCCAGGGCTCCGGGGCGGCTGGGCTCCGGGGCTCCAGGGCCTGGGACCCATGGAACCCGTTCCGGGTACTTTGCCACACTGCGGCCCGGAGGAGGGAGCCCCGGATGCCTGGGAGGTGTTGCCCGGGCATCGCCCATCTGGTCCCCAGCAGGAAACCACCAGCCCCGGGAGGGTGTTTGGGCATACCCTTGCACCTACTAATCCGGAGGAAAATTACCCCCTTTCTTGTAATCCGTGCACTCGAGGTGACAGAGGGGACCCAGGGCGCAAAAGTGCCCGACCTCCTGGAGCCCTAGCTGGGATCCGGGAGGCAAATGGCACCTCATAGGGACTTCCAGGGACGTCCGGCCATCTAGTCACCCCATAGGAAAGCATTGCGGGCGACCAGATGGCCGAGGCGAGAGGGGCGACCAGATGGCCGGGACCGAAATAACACCAATCTGCCTGCCCCAGGCCTGCAGGGCTCTGGGGCTGCAGAGCTACAGGGCTCCAGAGCTGCAGGGCTCCGGGGCTTCAGGCCTCCCCGGGCCCTGATGGACCCTCTGTCCCGGGCGCCCGGACCCCCCTGGCCGGCTCACAGGACGGAGGGGTATTCCCGCACCACCGGGCCATGCCGGATGGGGCTCAAGCCCCGTGCCCGGTCCCAGGCCCGGCTCCCGGACCCTAGGCCAGGCCCGGGAGAGCCTCCTCTGGGCTGCAGGGCTCTAGGGCTACAGGGATCAGGGGCTGCAGAGCTCTGTGGGCTGCAGGGCTTTGGGGCTGCCGGGCTCGGGGGCTCCAGGGCTGCAGGGCTCGGGGGCTCCGGGGCTGCAGGGCTCAGGGGCTCCGTGGCTGCAGGCATCCAGGGCTGCAGGGCTCGGGGGCTGCAGGGCTCCTCGGGGGCTCCAGGGCTCCCGGGCTCCGGGGCTGCAGGGCTCCGGGGCTCCAGGGCTCTAGGGCTCCAGGGATCCAGGGCTGCTGGGCTCCAGGGCTCGCAGGCTCCAGGGCAGCAGGGCTCCAGGGCTTGGAACCCATGGAGCCCGTCCCCGGTACTTTGCCACTCTGCGGCCCGGAGGAGGGAGCCCCGGATGCATGGAAGGTGTTGCCCGGGCATCGCCCATCTGGTCCACAGCAGGGAACCACCAGCCCCGGGAGGGTGTTTGGGCATACTCTTGCACCTACTAATCCGGAGGAAAATTACCCCCCTTTCTTGTAATCCGTGCACTCGAGGTGACAGAGGGGACCCAGGGCGCAAACGTGCCCGACCTCCTGGAGCCCTGGCTGGGATCCGGGAGGCGAATGGCACCTCATAGGGACTTCCAGGGAAGTCCGGCCATCTAGTCGCCCCATAGGAAAGCATTGCGGGCAACCAGATGGCTGAGGCGAAAGGGGCGACCAAAAGGCCGGGACCAAAATGACGCCAATCGGCCTGCCCCGGGCCTGTAGGGCTCAGGAGCTGCAGGGCTCCGGGGCTCCGGGGCTGCAGGGCTCGGGGACTGCAGCCCCGGAGCTGCAGGGCTTCGGGGCTCCGGGGCTGCAGGGCTCGGGGACTGCAGGGCTCCACGGCTCGGGGGGCTGCAGCGCTCCGGGGCTCCAGGGCTCCGGGGCTCCGGGGCTCCGGGGCTGAGGGGCTCCGGGGCTGCTGGGCTCCAGGGCTCGGGGGCTCCAGGGCAGGAGGGCTCCAGGGCTCCAAGGCTCCAGGGCTCCAGGGCCCGGGACCCATGGAGCCCGTCCCGGGTACTTTGCCACTCTGCGGCCCGGAGGAGGGAGCCCCGGATGCATGGAAGGTGTTGCCCGGGCATCGCCCATCTGGTCCACAGCAGGGAACCACCAGCCCCGGGAGGGTGTTTGGGCATACCCTTGCACCTACTAATCCGGAGGAAAATTACCCCCCTTTCTTGTAATCTGTGCACTTGAGGTGACAGAGGGGACCCAGGGCGCAAACGTGCCCAACCTCCTGGAGCCCTGGCTGGGATCCGGGAGGCGAATGGCACCTCATAGGGACTTCCAGGGAAGTCCGGCCATCTAGTCGCCCCATAGGAAAGCATTGCGGGCGACCAGATGGCCGAGGCGAGAGGGGCGACCAGATGGCCGGGACCGAAATGACGCCAATCTGCCTGCCCCGGGCCCTGGGGCTGCAGGGCTCCGGGGGCGGCAGAGCTACAGGGCTCCGGGGCTGCAGGGCTCCGGGGCTTCAGTCCTCCCCGGGCCCTGATGGACCCTCTGTCCCGGGCGCCCGGTCCCCCCTGGCCGGCTCACAGGACGGAGGGGTATTCCCGCACCACCGGGCCATGCCGGATGGGGCTCAAGCCCCGTGCCCGGTCCCAGGCCTGGCTCCCGGACCCTAGGCCAGGCCCGGGAGAGCCTCCTCTGGGCTGCAGGGCTCCAGGGCTACAGGGCTCGGGGGCTGCGAGCTCTGTAGGCTGCAGGGCTTCGGGGCTGCCGGGCTCGCGGGCTCCAGGGCTCCAGGGCTCGGGGGCTCCGGGGCTGCAGGGCTCAGGGGCTCCGTGGCTGCAGGCATCCGGGGCTGCAGGGCTCGGGGGCTGCAGGGCTCCTCGGGGGCTCCAGGGCTCCCGGGCTCCGGGGCTGCAGGGCTCCGGGGCTCCAGGGCTCTAGGGCTCCAGGGATCCAGGGCTGCTGGGCTCCAGGGCTCGGGGGCTCCAGGGCAGCAGGGCTCCAGGGCTTGGGACCCATGGAGCCCGTCCCGGGTACTTTGCCACTCTGCGGACCGGAGGAGGGAGCCCCTAATGCCTGGGAGGTGATGCCCGGGCATCGCTCATCTGGTCCCCAGCAGGGAACCACCAGCCCCGGGAGGGTGTTTGGGCATACCCTTGCACCTACTAATCTGGAGGAAAATTACCCCCCTTTCTTGTAATCCATGCACTCGAGGTGACAGAGGGGACCCAGGGCACAAACGTGCCCGACCTCCTGGAGCCCTGGCTGGAATCCGGGAGGCGAATGGCACCTCATAGGGACTTCCAGGGAAGTCCGGCCATCTAGTCGCCCCATAGGAAAGCATTGCGGGCGACCAGATGGCCGAGGCGAGAGGGGCGACCCGATTGCCGGGACCGAAATGACACCAATCTGCCTGCCCCGGGCCTGTAGGGCTCAGGAGCTGCAGGGCTCCGGGGCTCTGGGGCTCCGGGGCTCTGGGGCTCCGGGGCTGCAGGGCAAGGGGACTGCAGGGCTCCACAGCTTGGGGGGCTGCAGGGCTCCGGGGCTGCAGGGCTCGGGTTCTCCAGGGCTCCAGGGCTCCAGGGCTCCAGGGCTGCAGGGCTCCGGGGCTGCTGGGCTCCAGGGCTCCGGGGCGGCTGGGCTCCGGGGCTCCAGGGCCTGGGACCCATGGAACCCGTTCCGGGTACTTTGCCACACTGCGGCCCGGAGGAGGGAGCCCCGGATGCCTGGGAGGTGTTGCCCGGGCATCGCCCATCTGGTCCCCAGCAGGAAACCACCAGCCCCGGGAGGGTGTTTGGGCATACCCTTGCACCTACTAATCCGGAGGAAAATTACCCCCCTTTCTTGTAATCCGTGCACTCGAGGTGACAGAGGGGACCCAGGGCGCAAAAGTGCCCGACCTCCTGGAGCCCTAGCTGGGATCCGGGAGGCAAATGGCACCTCATAGGGACTTCCAGGGACGTCCGGCCATCTAGTCACCCCATAGGAAAGCATTGCGGGCGACCAGATGGCCGAGGCGAGAGGGGCGACCAGATGGCCGGGACCGAAATAACACCAATCTGCCTGCCCCAGGCCTGCAGGGCTCTGGGGCTGCAGGGCTCTGGGGCTGCAGAGCTACAGGGCTCCAGGGCTGCAGGGCTCCGGGGCTTCAGGCCTCCCCGGGCCCTGATGGACCCTCTGTCCCGGGCGCCCTTGACCCCCCCCGGCCGGCTCGCAGGATGGAGGGTTATTCCCGCACCACCGGGCCCTGCTGGACGGGGCTCAAGCCCCGGGCCCGGTCCCTGGCCCGGCTCCCGGACCCTAGGCCAGGCCCGGGAGAGCCTCCCCTAGGCTGCAGGGCTACAGGGCTACAGGGCTCGGGGGCTGCAGGGCTCCATGGACTGCAGGACTTCGGGGCTGCCGGGCATGGGGGCTCCAGGGCTGCAGGGCTCGGGGGCTCCGGGGCTGCAGGGCTCAGGGGCTCCCGGGCTGCAGGCATCCGGGGCTGCAGGGCTCGGGGGCTGCAGGGCTCCTCGGGGGCTCCACAGCTCCCGGGCTCTGGGGCTGCAGGGCTCCAGGGCTGCAGGGCTCCGGGGGGCTCCAGGGGCTGTAGGGCTCCAGGGGCTCCAGGGCTGCAGGGCTCCAGGGCTGCAGGGCTCCAGGGCTGCAGGGCTGCAGGGCTCCATGGGGACTACAGGGCTCCAGGGGCTGTAGGGCTCCGGGGGCTCCAGGACGGAGGGGTATTCCCGCACCACCGGGCCCTGCCGGATGGGGCTCAAGCCGCGGGCCCGCTCCCGGTCTCTGCTTCTGAAACCCTAGCCAGGCTGGGGAAAAAGCCGCCCTTGCCTCTGATGAACGCCTGGAACCTCGGCCGGCTTGCAGGACGGGGAAGCTCCAGCAAACCCATGGCTGGCCGGACGGAGCTCAAGCCCCGGGCCCGCTCCCGGTCCCTGCTTCCGAAACCCTAGCCCGGCCGGGGAGAGCCTCCCTTGGCCCTGATGAACGCCCGGAACCTCAGCCGGCTTGCGGGACGGGGAGGCTCCAGCAACCCCATGGCCTACCGGACGGAGCTCAAGCCCCGGGCCCAGTCCCTGCTTCCAAAACCCTAGCCAGCCCGGGGAGAGCCTCCCTTGGCCCCATAAACGCCCGGAACCTCGGCCGGCTTGCAGGACGGAGCTCAGGCCCCAGGCCTCAGGCCCAGACTACCAACACTAGCCGGGCCCGGGGAGAGCCTCCCGGTAGATCCCCCTGTCCCCAGCACCTGGACCCTGGGCCGGAACCAAGGAGGGTTAAGCCCAGGACACGTCCTCTCCCCGACGGCCTGCCCGGGAGCCCATTTTTGTCGACTATTAAGCCCCCACGTAGTGGGGGCTTACAGAACTTTGGGAAAGGACAAAAGTTGGAGTTAGCCCGTCCGCCAGCCTGCAGGGCCATCTGGTCACCCAGCCCGCAGGGCCATCTGGTCACGCAGCCAGGCGACCAGATGACCCGGGACGACCCAGCGCCCGGATGGCCTGGGAGGGTGCCGTACCCAGTCGCCCTTGCAGTCCAGCGAGGGTGGCCAGGCGCTGCTGCTTGCCTCCCTGCTCGACTTGCCCATTCAGCAGTGGGAAGGGGAGGCCCGCCGGCGGCGGCCCAGGCCATCTGGTCACCCTGCCGACCCGCAAGGGAAGGTGTGGCCCCCATCCCCGCACCCCGGTGGGGCAGGGAGGGGAGGGAGAGGCCCCCGTGCCGGAGGGCATGTGGTGGAGGCAGCCTCCCGCAGGCCCGTGTTACCCCCTCCACATCCATCCCGCCGGCCAGGCGGCAGAGGGACCCACCCCTGGGTGTGGTGGAGGGAGGCTTCTGCGGGCGCCCACGCACGGAAAGAGACAAAAGCTTGGCTCAGAGGATGACTTTCAATAGATCGCAGCGAGGTAGCTGCTCTGCTACTTACGAAACCCTGACCCAGAATCAGGTTGTCTACGAATGATTTAGCACTGGGTGCCCCACGAACATGGGCCTGATCAAACTCAGAGGAAAAGGACCATCGGCAAGGGGCTGAGAGGCAGGAGCGTCCCGGGCCCCTGAGGGGCCCTGGCGGGCAGGCCCCGGGATGCCTTCCCCCTCTCAGCATGGCCAGACCTCATGGAAGTCTGCCTGATCAAACTCGGTGAAAAATGACCATCGAACCCTGATAAAAACAACCATCGACAATGGGCCGAGAGGCAGAAGCATCCACGGGCCCCTGGGGGCCCCTAGCGGGTGGGTACTGGGACGCCTTCCCCCTCTCAGCATGGCCAGACCTCACGGAGGTATGCCTGATCAAACTCTGAGGAAAACGACCATCGGCAAGGGGCTGAGAGGCAGGAGCGTCCCCGGGCCCCTGGGGGCCCCTGGCAGGCAGGCTCCAGGACGCCTCCCTCCCTCTCAGCATGGCCAGACCTCATGAAAGTCTGCCTGATCAAACTCGGAGAAAAACAACCATCGAACTTGGAGAAAAACGACCATCGGCAAGGGGCCAAGAGGCAGAAGTGTCCCCGGGCCCCTGGGGGCCCCTGGCGGGCAGGCCCCGGGATGCCTTCCCTCTCTCAACATGACCAGACCTCATGGAAGTCTGCCTGATGAAACTCGGAGAAAAACGACCATCGAACCCTGATAAAAACGACCATCGACAAGGGGCCGAGAGGCAGAAGCATCCACGGGCCCCTGGGGGCCCCTCGCGGGCGGGCCCTGGGATGCATTCCCCCTCTCAGCATGGCCAGACCTCACTGAGGTATGCCTGATCAAACTCGGAGACAAACAACCATCGGCAAGGGGCTGAGAGGCAGGAGCGTCCCAGGGCCCCTGGGGGACCCTGGCAGGCCCTGGGATGCCTCCCCCCCTCTCAGCATGGCTGGACCTCCTGGAAGTCTACCTGATCAAACTCGGCGAAAAACAACCATCTAACTCGGAGAAAAACGACCATCGGCAAGGGGCCAGGAGGCAGAAGTGTCCCCAGGCCCCTGGGGGCCCCTGGCGGGCAGGCCCGGGACACCTTCCCCCTCTCTGCATGGCCAGACCTCACGGAGGTCTGTGCCTTATCAAACTCGGAGAAAAAGGACCATCGGCAAGGGGCTGACAGGCAGGAGCGTCCCCGGGCCCCTGGGGGCCCCTGGCAGGCGGGCCCTGGGATGCCTTCCCCCTCTCAGCATGGCCAGACCTCATGGAAGTCTGCCTGATCAAACTCGGAGAAAAACGACCATCGAACCCTGATAAAAACGACCATCAACAATGGGCAGGAGTGTCCCTGGGCCCCTGGGGGCCCCTGGCGGGCGGGCCCCGGGACGCCTTCCCCCTCTCAGCATGGCCAGACCTCACGGAGGTATGCCTGATCAAACTCGGAGAAACACAAATATTGAACTCGGAGAAAAACGACCATCGGCAAGGGGCTGAGAGGCTGAAGCGTCCCCGGGCCCCTGGGGGCCCCTGGCGGGAGGGCCCCGGGATGCCTCCCCCCTCTCAGCATGGCCAGACCTCATGGAAGTCTGCCTGATCAAACTCGGAGAAAAACGACCATCGGCAAGGGGCTGAGAGGCAGAAGCGTCCCCGGGCCCCTGGGGGCCCCTGGCAGGCGGGCCCGGGATGCCTTCCCCCTCTCAGCATGGCCGGACCTCACGGAGGTCTGTGCCTGATCAAACTCGGAGAAAAACGACCATCGGCAAGGGGCTGAGAGGCAGGAGCGTCCCCGGGCCCCTGGGGGCCCCTGGCGGGAGGGCCCCGGGATGCCTCTCCCCTCTCAGCATGGCCGGACCTCATGGAAGTCTGCCTGATCAAACTCGGAGAAAAACAACCATCGAACTTGGAGAAAAACGACCATCGGCAAGGGGCCAAGAGGCAGAAGCGTCCCCGGGCCCCTGGGGGCCCCTGGCGGGTGGGCCCCAGGAAACCTTACCCCCTTAGCATGGCCAGACCTCATGGAAGTCTGCCTGATGAAACTCGGAGAAAAACAACCATCGAACCCTGATAAAAACGACCATCGACAAGGGGCCGAGAGGCAGAAGCATCCAAGGGCCCCTGGGGGCCCCTGGCGGGTGGGCCCAGGGACGCCTTACCCCTCTCAGCATGGCCAGACCTCACAGAGGTATGCCTGATCAAACTCGGAGACAAACGACCATCGGCAAAGGGCTGAGAGGCAGGAGCGTCCCCGGGCCCCTGGGGGACCCTGGCAGGCCCCGGGATGCCTCCCCCCCTCTCAGCATGGCCGGACCTCCTGGAAGTCTGCCTGATCAAACTCGGCGAAAAACAACCATCTAACTCAGAGAAAAACGACCATCGGCAGGGGGCCAAGAGGCAGAAGTGTCCCGGGGCCCCTGGGGGCCCCTGGCGGGCCGGCCCGGGACACCTTCCCCCTCTCAGCATGGCCAGACCTCACGGAGGTCTGTGCCTTATCAAACTCTGAGAAAAAGGACCATCGGCAAGGGGCTGACAGGCAGGAGCGTCCCCGGGCCCCTGGGGGCCCCTGGCGGGCGGGCCCCGGATGCCTTCCCCCTCTCAGCATGGCCAGACCTCATGGAAGTCTGCCTGATCAAACTCGGGAGAAAAACGACCATCGAACCTTGATAAAAACGACCATCAACAATGGGCAGGAGCGTCCCCGGGCCCCTGGGGGCCACTGGCGGGTGGGCCCCGGGACGCCTTTCCCCTCTCAGCATGGCCAGACCTCAC
This sequence comes from Lissotriton vulgaris, assembly GCF_964263255.1. NCBI lineage: Eukaryota > Metazoa > Chordata > Amphibia > Caudata > Salamandridae > Lissotriton > Lissotriton vulgaris. The sequence continues at coordinate 626,542,016 of NC_141699.1, forward strand.
GGAGGTATGCCTGATCAAACTCGGAGAAAAACAAATATCGAACTCGGAGAAAAACGACCATCGGCAAGGGGCTGAGAGGCTGAAGCGTCCCCGGGCCCCTGGGGCCCCTGGCAGGCGGGCCCCGGGATGCCTCCCCCCTCCCAGCATGGCCAGACCTCATGGAAGTCTGCCTGATCAAACTCGGAGAAAAACGACCATCGAACTCGGAGAAAAACGACCATCGGCAAGGGGCTGAGAGGCAGAAGCGTCCCCGGGCCCCTGGGGGCTCCTGGCAGGCGGGCCCGGGATGCCTTCCCCCTCTCAGCATGGCCGGACCTCACGGAGGTCTGTGCCTGATCAAACTCGGAGAAAAAGGACCATCGGCAAGGGGCTGAGAGGCAGGAGCGTCCCCGGGCCCCTGGGGGCCCCTGGCAGGTGGGCCCCGGGACACCTTCCCCCTCAAACTTGGTGAAAAAGGACCATCGGCAAGGGGCTGAGAGGCAAGAGTGTCCCCAGGACACTGGGGGTCCCGGTGGGCAGGCTCCAGGGCTGCCTACCCCTGATTCAGAATCTCCGGAGGTCTGACTGACCCTCTCCCTAGTAATCCGGAGGAACATTACCCCCCTTTCTTGTAATCTGTGCACTCGAAGTCACACAGGGGACCCAAGGCACGAACGAGCCCGACCTCCTGGAGCCCTGGCTGGGATCCGGGAGGCGAATGGCACCTCATCGGGACTTCCAGGGAAGTTCGGTCATCTGGTCGCCCCATTGGAAAGCATTGCGGGCGACCAGATGGCCGAGGCGAGAGGGGCGACCAGATGGCCGGGACCGAAATGACGCCAATCTGCCTGCCCCGGGCCTGCAGGGCTCTGGGGCTGCAGGGCTCATGGGCTCCGGGGCTGCAGGGCTCAGGGGCTCCAGGGCTGCAGGCATCCGGGGCTGCAGGGCTCCGGGGCTGCAGGGCTTCGGGGCTCCAGGGCTCCGGGGATCCGGAGCTCCGGGGCTCCGGGGCTGCTGGGCTCCGGGGCTGCTGGGCTCCAGGGCTCGGGGGCTCCAGGGCAGGAGGGCTCCAGGGCTCCAAGGCTCCGGGGCTCCAGGGCCCGGGACCCATGGAGCCCGTCCCGGGTACTTTGCCACTCTGCGGCCCGGAGGAGGGAGCCCCGGATGCATGGAAGGTGTTGCCCGGGCCTCACCCATCTGGTCCACAGCAGGGAACCACCAGCCCCGGGAGGGTGTTTGGGCATACCCTTGCACCTACAAACCCGGAGGAAAATTACCCCCCTTTCTTGTAATCTGTGCACTCGAGGTGACAGAGGGGACCCAGGGCGCAAACGTGCCCGACCTCCTGGAGCCCTGGCTGGGATCCGGGAGGCGAATGGCACCTCATAGGGACTTCCAGGGAAGTCCGGCCATCTAGTCGCCCCATAGGAAAGCATTGCGGGCGACCAGATGGCCGAGGCGAGAGGGGCGACCAGATGGCCGGGACCGAAATGACGCCAATCTGCCTGCCCCGGGCCTGCAGGGCTCTGGGGCTGCAGGGCTCCGGGGGCTGCAGAGCTACAGGGCTCCGGGGCTGCAGGGCTCCGGGGCTTCAGTCCTCCCCGGGCCCTGATGGACCCTCTGTCTCGGGCGTCCCAGACCCCCCTGGCCGGCTCACAGGACGGAGGGGTATTCCCGCACCACCGGGCCATGCCGGATGGGGCTGAAGCCCCGGGCCCGGTCCCAGGCCCGGCTCCCGGACCCTAGGCCAGGCCTGGGAGAGCCTCCCCTGGGCTGCAGGGCTCCAGGGCTCCAGGGCTCAGGGGCTGCAGAGCTCTGTGGGCTGCAGGGCTTTGGGGCTGCCGGGCTCGGGGGCTCCAGGGCTGCAGGGCTCGGGGGCTCCGGGGCTGCAGGGCTCAGGGGCTCCGTGGCTGCAGGCATCCAGGGTTGCAGGGCTCGGGGGCTGCAGGGCTCCTCGGGGGCTCCAGGGCTCCCGGGCTCCGGGGCTGCAGGGCTCCGGGGCTCCAGGGCTCTAGGGCTCCAGGGATCCAGGGCTGCTGGGCTCCAGGGCTCGCAGGCTCCAGGGCAGCAGGGCTCGAGGGCTTGGAACCCATGGAGCCCGTCCCCGGTACTTTGCCACTCTGCGGCCCGGAGGAGGGAGCCCCGGATGCATGGAAGGTGTTGCCCGGGCATCGCCCATCTGGTCCACAGCAGGGAACCACCAGCCCCGGGAGGGTGTTTGGGCATACCCTTGCACCTACTAATCCGGAGGAAAATTACCCCCCTTTCTTGTAATCTGTGCACTCGAGGTGACAGAGGGGACCCAGGGCGCAAACGTGCCCGACCTCCTGGAGCCCTGGCTGGGATCCGGGAGGCGAATGGCACCTCTTAGGGACTTCCAGGGAAGTCCGGCCATCTAGTTGCCCCATAGGAAAGCATTGCGGGCGACCAGATGGCCGAGGCGAGAGGGGCGACCAGATGGCCGGGACCGAAATGACGCCAATCTGCCTGCAGGGCTCTGGGGCTGCAGGGCTCCGGGGGCTGCAGAGCTACAGGGCTCCAGGGGCTGCAGGGCTCCGGGGCTTCAGTCCTCCCCGGGCCCTGATGGACCCTCTGTCCCGGGCGCCCGGACTCCCCTGGCCGGCTCACAGGACGGAGGGGTATTCCCGCACCACCGGGCCATGCCGGATGGGGCTCAAGTCCCGTGCCCGGTCCCAGGCCCGGCTCCCGGACCCTAGGCCAGGCCCGGGAGAGCCTCCTCTGGGCTGCAGGGCTCCAGGGCTACAGGGCTCAGGGGCTGCAGAGCTCTGTGGGCTGCAGGGCTTTGGGGCTGCCGGGCTCGGGGGCTCCAGGGCTGCAGGGCTCGGGGGCTCCGGAGCTGCAGGGCTCAGGGGCTCCGTGGCTGCAGGCATCCAGGGCTGCAGGGCTCGGGGGCTGCAGGGCTCCTCGGGGGCTCCAGGGCTCCCGGGCTCCGGGGCTGCAGGGCTCCGGGGCTCCAGGGCTCTAGGGCTCCAGGGATCCAGGGCTGCTGGGCTCCAGGGCTCGCAGGCTCCAGGGCAGCAGGGCTCCAGGGCTTGGAACCCATGGAGCCCGTCCCCGGTACTTTGCCACTCTGCGGCCCGGAGGAGGGAGCCCCGGATGCATGGAAGGTGTTGCCCGGGCATCGCCCATCTGGTCCACAGCAGGGAACCACCAGCCCCGGGAGGGTGTTTGGGCATACTCTTGCACCTACTAATCCGGAGGAAAATTACCCCCCTTTCTTGTAATCCGTGCACTCGAGGTGACAGAGGGGACCCAGGGCACAAACGTGCCCGACCTCCTGGAGCCCTGGCTGGGATCCGGGAGGCGAATGGCACCTCATAGGGACTTCCAGGGAAGTCCGGCCATCTAGTCGCCCCATAGGAAAGCATTGCGGGCAACCAGATGGCTGAGGCGAAAGGGGCGACCAGAAGGCCGGGACCAAAATGACACCAATCGGCCTGCCCCGGGCCTGTAGGGCTCAGGAGCTGCAGGGCTCCGGGGCTCCGGGGCTGCAGGGCTCGGGGACTGCAGGGCTCCACGGCTCGGGGGGCTGCAGCGCTCCGGGGCTCCAGGGCTCCGGGGCTCCGGGGCTCCGGGGCTGAGGGGCTGAGGGGCTCCGGGGCTGCTGGGCTCCAGGGTTTCAGGGCTCGGGGGCTCCAGGGCAGGAGGGCTCCAGGGCTCCAAGGCTCCGGGGCTCCAGGGCCCGGGACCCATGGAGCCCGTCCCGGGTACTTTGCCACTCTGCGGCCCGGAGGAGGGAGCCCCGGATGCATGGAAGGTGTTGCCCGGGCATCGCCCATCTGGTCCACAGCAGGGAACCACCAGCCCCGGGAGGGTGTTTGGGCATACCCTTGCACCTACTAATCCGGAGGAAAATTACCCCCCTTTCTTGTAATCTGTGCACTCGAGGTGACAGAGGGGACCCAGGGCGCAAACGTGCCCAACCTCCTGGAGCCCTGGCTGGGATCCGGGAGGCGAATGGCACCTCATAGGGACTTCCAGGGAAGTCCGGCCATCTAGTCGCCCCATAGGAAAGCATTGCGGGCGACCAGATGGCCGAGGCGAGAGGGGCGACCAGATGGCCGGGACCGAAATGACGCCAATCTGCCTGCAGGGCTCTGGGGCTGCAGGGCTCCGGGGGCTGCAGAGCTACAGGGCTCCGGGGCTGCAGGGCTCCGGGGCTTCAGTCCTCCCCGGGCCCTGATGGACCCTCTGTCCCGGGCGCCCGGTCCCCCCTGGCCGGCTCACAGGACGGAGGGGTATTCCCGCACCACCGGGCCATGCCGGATGGGGCTCAAGCCCCGTGCCCGGTCCCAGGCCTGGCTCCCGGACCCTAGGCCAGGCCCGGGAGAGCCTCCTCTGGGCTGCAGGGCTCCAGGGCTACAGGGCTCGGGGGCTGCGAGCTCTGTAGGCTGCAGGGCTTCGGGGTTGCCGGGCTCGCGGGCTCCAGGGCTCCAGGGCTCGGGGGCTCCGGGGCTGCAGGGCTCAGGGGCTCCGTGGCTGCAGGCATCCGGGGCTGCAGGGCTCGGGGGCTGCAGGGCTCCTCGGGGGCTCCAGGGCTCCCGGGCTCCGGGGCTGCAGGGCTCCGGGGCTCCAGGGCTCTAGGGCTCCAGGGATCCAGGGCTGCTGGGCTCCAGGGCTCGGGGGCTCCAGGGCAGCAGGGCTCCAGGGCTTGGGACCCATGGAGCCCGTCCCGGGTACTTTGCCACTCTGCGGACCGGAGGAGGGAGCCCCTAATGCCTGGGAGGTGATGCCCGGGCATCGCTCATCTGGTCCCCAGCAGGGAACCACCAGCCCCGGGAGGGTGTTTGGGCATACCCTTGCACCTACTAATCCGGAGGAAAATTACCCCCCTTTCTTGTAATCCATGCACTCGAGGTGACAGAGGGGACCCAGGGCACAAACGTGCCCGACCTCCTGGAGCCCTGGCTGGAATCCGGGAGGCGAATGGCACCTCATAGGGACTTCCAGGGAAGTCCGGCCATCTAGTCGCCCCATAGGAAAGCATTGCGGGCGACCAGATGGCCGAGGCGAGAGGGGCGACCCGATTGCCGGGACCGAAATGACACCAATCTGCCTGCCCCGGGCCTGTAGGGCTCAGGAGCTGCAGGGCTCCGGGGCTCTGGGGCTCCGGGGCTCTGGGGCTCCGGGGCTGCAGGGCAAGGGGACTGCAGGGCTCCACAGCTTGGGGGGCTGCAGGGCTCCGGGGCTGCAGGGCTCGGGTTCTCCAGGGCTCCAGGGCTCCAGGGCTCCAGGGCTGCAGGGCTCCGGGGCTGCTGGGCTCCAGGGCTCCGGGGCGGCTGGGCTCCGGGGCTCCAGGGCCTGGGACCCATGGAACCCGTTCCGGGTACTTTGCCACACTGTGGCCCGGAGGAGGGAGCCCCGGATGCCTGGGAGGTGTTGCCCGGGCATCGCCCATCTGGTCCCCAGCAGGAAACCACCAGCCCCGGGAGGGTGTTTGGGCATACCCTTGCACCTACTAATCCGGAGGAAAATTACCCCCCTTTCTTGTAATCCGTGCACTCGAGGTGACAGAGGGGACCCAGGGCGCAAAAGTGCCCGACCTCCTGGAGCCCTAGCTGGGATCCGGGAGGCAAATGGCACCTCATAAAGGACTTCCAGGGACGTCCGGCCATCTAGTCACCCCATAGGAAAGCATTGCGGGCGACCAGATGGCCGAGGCGAGAGGGGCGACCAGATGGCCGGGACCGAAATAACACCAATCTGCCTGCCCCAGGCCTGCAGGGCTCTGGGGCTGCAGAGCTACAGGGCTCCAGAGCTGCAGGGCTCCGGGGCTTCAGGCCTCCCCGGGCCCTGATGGACCCTCTGTCCCGGGCGCCCCAGACCCCCCTGGCCGGCTCACAGGACGGAGGGGTATTCCCGCACCACCGGGCCATGCCGGATGGGGCTCAAGCCCCATGCCCGGTCCCAGGCCCGGCTCCCGGACCCTAGGCCAGGCCCGGGAGAGCCTCCTCTGGGCTGCAGGGCTGTAGGGCTACAGGGATCAGGGGCTGCAGAGCTCTGTGGGCTGCAGGGCTTTGGGGCTGCCGGGCTCGGGGGCTCCAGGGCTCGGGGGCTCCGGGGCTGCAGGGCTCAGGGGCTCCGTGGCTGCAGGCATCCAGGGCTGCAGGGCTCGGGGGCTGCAGGGCTCCTCGGGGGCTCCAGGGCTCCCGGGCTCCGGGGCTGCAGGGCTCCGGGGCTCCAGGGCTCTAGGGCTCCAGGGATCCAGGGCTGCTGGGCTCCAGGGCTCGCAGGCTCCAGGGCAGCAGGGCTCCAGGGCTTGGAACCCATGGAGCCCGTCCCCGGTACTTTGCCACTCTGCGGCCCGGAGGAGGGAGCCCCGGATGCATGGAAGGTGTTGCCCGGGCATCGCCCATCTGGTCCACAGCAGGGAACCACCAGCCCCGGGAGGGTGTTTGGGCATACTCTTGCACCTACTAATCCGGAGGAAAATTACCCCCCTTTCTTGTAATCCGTGCACTCGAGGTGACAGAGGGGACCCAGGGCGCAAACGTGCCCGACCTCCTGGAGCCCTGGCTGGGATCCGGGAGGCGAATGGCACCTCATAGGGACTTCCAGGGAAGTCCGGCCATCTAGTCGCCCCATAGGAAAGCATTGCGGGCAACCAGATGGCTGAGGCGAAAGGGGCGACCAAAAGGCCGGGACCAAAATGACGCCAATCGGCCTGCCCCGGGCCTGTAGGGCTCAGGAGCTGCAGGGCTCCGGGGCTCCGGGGCTGCAGGGCTCGGGGACTGCAGGGCTCCACGGCTCGGGGGGCTGCAGCGCTCCGGGGCTCCAGGGCTCCGGGGCTCCGGGGCTCCGGGGCTGAGGGGCTCCGGGGCTGCTGGGCTCCAGGGCTCGGGGGCTCCAGGGCAGGAGGGCTCCAGGGCTCCAAGGCTCCGGGGCTCCAGGGCCCGGGACCCATGGAGCCCGTCCCGGGTACTTTGCCACTCTGCGGCCCGGAGGAGGGAGCCCCGGATGCATGGAAGGTGTTGCCCGGGCATCGCCCATCTGGTCCACAGCAGGGAACCACCAGCCCCGGGAGGGTGTTTGGGCATACCCTTGCACCTACTAATCCGGAGGAAAATTACCCCCCTTTCTTGTAATCTGTGCACTTGAGGTGACAGAGGGGACCCAGGGCGCAAACGTGCCCAACCTCCTGGAGCCCTGGCTGGGATCCGGGAGGCGAATGGCACCTCATAGGGACTTCCAGGGAAGTCCGGCCATCTAGTCGCCCCATGGGAAAGCATTGCGGGCGACCAGATGGCCGAGGCGAGAGGGGCGACCAGATGGCCGGGACCGAAATGACGCCAATCTGCCTGCCCCGGGCCCTGGGGCTGCAGGGCTCCGGGGGCGGCAGAGCTACAGGGCTCCGGGGCTGCAGGGCTCCGGGGCTTCAGTCCTCCCCGGGCCCTGATGGACCCTCTGTCCCGGGCGCCCGGTCCCCCCTGGCCGGCTCACAGGACGGAGGGGTATTCCCGCACCACCGGGCCATGCCGGATGGGGCTCAAGCCCCGTGCCCGGTCCCAGGCCTGGCTCCCGGACCCTAGGCCAGGCCCGGGAGAGCCTCCTCTGGGCTGCAGGGCTCCAGGGCTACAGGGCTCGGGGGCTGCGAGCTCTGTAGGCTGCAGGGCTTCGGGGCTGCCGGGCTCGCGGGCTCCAGGGCTCCAGGGCTCGGGGGCTCCGGGGCTGCAGGGCTCAGGGGCTCCGTGGCTGCAGGCATCCGGGGCTGCAGGGCTCGGGGGCTGCAGGGCTCCTCGGGGGCTCCAGGGCTCCCGGGCTCCGGGGCTGCAGGGCTCCGGGGCTCCAGGGCTCTAGGGCTCCAGGGATCCAGGGCTGCTGGGCTCCAGGGCTCGGGGGCTCCAGGGCAGCAGGGCTCCAGGGCTTGGGACCCATATAGCCCGTCCCGGGTACTTTGCCACTCTGCGGACCGGAGGAGGGAGCCCCTAATGCCTGGGAGGTGATGCCCGGGCATCGCTCATCTGGTCCCCAGCAGGGAACCACCAGCCCCGGGAGGGTGTTTGGGCATACCCTTGCACCTACTAATCCGGAGGAAAATTACCCCCCTTTCTTGTAATCCATGCACTCGAGGTGACAGAGGGGACCCAGGGCACAAACGTGCCCGACCTCCTGGAGCCCTGGCTGGAATCCGGGAGGCGAATGGCACCTCATAGGGACTTCCAGGGAAGTCCGGCCATCTAGTCGCCCCATAGGAAAGCATTGCGGGCGACCAGATGGCCGAGGCGAGAGGGGCGACCCGATTGCCGGGACCGAAATGACACCAATCTGCCTGCCCCGGGCCTGTAGGGCTCAGGAGCTGCAGGGCTCCGGGGCTCTGGGGCTCCGGGGCTCTGGGGCTCCGGGGCTGCAGGGCAAGGGGACTGCAGGGCTCCACAGCTTGGGGGGCTGCAGGGCTCCGGGGCTGCAGGGCTCAGGTTCTCCAGGGCTCCAGGGCTCCAGGGCTCCAGGGCTGCAGGGCTCCGGGGCTGCTGGGCTCCAGGGCTCCGGGGCGGCTGGGCTCCGGGGCTCCAGGGCCTGGGACCCATGGAACCCGTTCCGGGTACTTTGCCACACTGCGGCCCGGAGGAGGGAGCCCCGGATGCCTGGGAGGTGTTGCCCGGGCATCGCCCATCTGGTCCCCAGCAGGAAACCACCAGCCCCGGGAGGGTGTTTGGGCATACCCTTGCACCTACTAATCCGGAGGAAAATTACCCCCCTTTCTTGTAATCCGTGCACTCGAGGTGACAGAGGGGACCCAGGGCGCAAAAGTGCCCGACCTCCTGGAGCCCTAGCTGGGATCCGGGAGGCAAATGGCACCTCATAGGGACTTCCAGGGACGTCCGGCCATCTAGTCACCCCATAGGAAAGCATTGCGGGCGACCAGATGGCCGAGGCGAGAGGGGCGACCAGATGGCCGGGACCGAAATAACACCAATCTGCCTGCCCCAGGCCTGCAGGGCTCTGGGGCTGCAGGGCTCTGGGGCTGCAGAGCTACAGGGCTCCAGGGCTGCAGGGCTCCGGGGCTTCAGGCCTCCCCGGGCCCTGATGGACCCTCTGTCCCGGGCGCCCTTGACCCCCCCCGGCCGGCTCGCAGGATGGAGGGTTATTCCCGCACCACCGGGCCCTGCTGGACGGGGCTCAAGCCCCGGGCCCGGTCCCTGGCCCGGCTCCCGGACCCTAGGCCAGGCCCGGGAGAGCCTCCCCTAGGCTGCAGGGCTACAGGGCTACAGGGCTCGGGGGCTGCAGGGCTCCATGGACTGCAGGACTTCGGGGCTGCCGGGCATGGGGGCTCCAGGGCTGCAGGGCTCGGGGGCTCCGGGGCTGCAGGGCTCAGGGGCTCCCGGGCTGCAGGCATCCGGGGCTGCAGGGCTCGGGGGCTGCAGGGCTCCTCGGGGGCTCCACAGCTCCCGGGCTCTGGGGCTGCAGGGCTCCAGGGCTGCAGGACTCCGGGGGGGCTCCAGGGGCTGTAGGGCTCCAGGGGCTCCAGGGCTGCAGGGCTCCAGGGCTGCAGGGCTCCAGGGCTGCAGGGCTGCAGGGCTCCATGGGGACTACAGGGCTCCAGGGGCTGTAGGGCTCCGGGGGCTCCAGGACGGAGGGGTATTCCCGCACCACCGGGCCCTGCCGGATGGGGCTCAAGCCGCGGGCCCGCTCCCGGTCTCTGCTTCTGAAACCCTAGCCAGGCTGGGGAAAGAGCCGCCCTTGCCTCTGATGAACGCCTGGAACCTCGGCCGGCTTGCAGGACGGGGAAGCTCCAGCAAACCCATGGCTGGCCGGACGGAGCTCAAGCCCCGGGCCCGCTCCCGGTCTCTGCTTCTGAAACCCTAGCCCGGCCGGGGAGAGCCTCCCTTGGCCCTGATGAACGCCCGGAACCTCAGCCGGCTTGCGGGACGGGGAGGCTCCAGCAACCCCATGGCCTACCGGACGGAGCTCAAGCCCCGGGCCCAGTCCCTGCTTCCAAAACCCTAGCCAGCCCGGGGAGAGCCTCCCTTGGCCCCATAAACGCCCGGAACCTCGGCCGGCTTGCAGGACGGAGCTCAGGCCCCAGGCCTCAGGCCCAGACTACCAACACTAGCCGGGCCCGGGGAGAGCCTCCCGGTAGATCCCCCTGTCCCCAGCACCTGGACCCTGGGCCGGAACCAAGGAGGGTTAAGCCCAGGACACGTCCTCTCCCCGACGGCCTGCCCGGGAGCCCATTTTTGTCGACTATTAAGCCCCCACGTAGTGGGGGCTTACAGAACTTTGGGAAAGGACAAAAGTTGGAGTTAGCCCGTCCGCCAGCCTGCAGGGCCATCTGGTCACCCAGCCCGCAGGGCCATCTGGTCACGCAGACAGGCGACCAGATGACCCGGGACGACCCAGCGCCCGGATGGCCTGGGAGGGTGCCGTACCCAGTCGCCCTTGCAGTCCAGCGAGGGTGGCCAGGCGCTGCTGCTTGCCTCCCTGCTCGACTTGCCCATTCAGCAGTGGGAAGGGGAGGCCCGGATGGCGGCGGCCCAGGCCATCTGGTCACACTGCCGACCCGCAAGGGAAGGTGTGGCCCCCATCCCCACACCCCGGTGGGGCAGGGAGGGGAGGGAGAGGCCCCCGTGCCGGAGGGCATGTGGTGGAGGCAGCCTCCAGCAGGCCCGTGTTACCCCCTCCACATCCATCCCGCCGGCCAGGCGGCAGAGGGACCCACCCCTGGGTGTGGTGGAGGGAGGCTTCTGCGGGCGCCCACGCACGGAAAGAGACAAAAGCTTGGCTCAGAGGATGACTTTCAATAGATCGCAGCGAGGTAGCTGCTCTGCTACTTACGAAACCCTGACCCAGAATCAGGTTGTCTACGAATGATTTAGCACTGGGTGCCCCACGAACATGGGCCTGATCAAACTCAGAGGAAAAGGACCATCGGCAAGGGGCTGAGAGGCAGGAGCGTCCCCGGGCCCCTGAGGGGCCCTGGCGGGCAGGCCCCGGGATGCCTTCCCCCTCTCAGCATGGCCAGACCTCATGGAAGTCTGCCTGATCAAACTCGGAGAAAAATGACCATCGAACCCTGATAAAAACAACCATCGACAATGGGCCGAGAGGCAGAAGCATCCACGGGCCCCTGGGGGCCCCTTGCGGGTGGGTACTGGGACGCCTTCCCCCTCTCAGCATGGCCAGACCTCACGGAGGTATGCCTGATCAAACTCTGAGAAAAACGACCATCGGCAAGGAGCTGAGAGGCAGGAGCGTCCCCAGGCCCCTGGGGGCCCCTGGCAGGCAGGCTTCAGGACGCCTCCCTCCCTCTCAGCATGGCCAGACCTCATGAAAGTCTGCCTGATCAAACTCGGAGAAAAACAACCATCGAACTTGGAGAAAAACGACCATCGGCAAGGGGCCAAGAGGCAGAAGTGTCCCCGGGCCCCTGGGGGCCCCTGGCGGGCAGGCCCCGGGATGCCTTCCCTCTCTCAGCATGACCAGACCTCATGGAAGTCTGCCTGATGAAACTCGGAGAAAAACGACCATCGAACCCTGATAAAAACGACCATCGACAAGGGGCCGAGAGGCAGAAGCATCCACGGGCCCCTGGGGGCCCCTCGCGGGCGGGCCCTGGGATGCATTCCCCCTCTCAGCATGGCCAGACCTCACTGAGGTATGCCTGATCAAACTCGGAGACAAACAACCATCGGCAAGGGGCTGAGAGGCAGGAGCGTCCCAGGGCCCCTGGGGGACCCTGGCAGGCCCTGGGATGCCTCCCCCCCTCTCAGCATGGCTGGACCTCCTGGAAGTCTACCTGATTAAACTCGGCGAAAAACAACCATCTAACTCGGAGAAAAACGACCATCGGCAAGGGGCCAGGAGGCAGAAGTGTCCCCAGGCCCCTGGGGGCCCCTGGCGGGCAGGCCCGGGACACCTTCCCCCTCTCTGCATGGCCAGACCTCACGGAGGTCTGTGCCTTATCAAACTCGGAGAAAAAGGACCATCGGCAAGGGGCTGACAGGCAGGAGCGTCCCCGGGCCCCTGGGGGCCCCTGGCAGGCGGGCCCTGGGATGCCTTCCCCCTCTCAGCATGGCCAGACCTCATGGAAGTCTGCCTGATCAAACTCGGAGAAAAACGACCATCGAACCCTGATAAAAACGACCATCAACAATGGGTAGGAGTGTCCCTGGGCCCCTGGGGGCCCCTGGCGGGCGGGCCCCGGGACGCCTTCCCCCTCTCAGCATGGCCAGACCTCACGGAGGTATGCCTGATCAAACTCGGAGAAAAACAAATATTGAACTCGGAGAAAAACGACCATCGGCAAGGGGCTGAGAGGCTGAAGCGTCCCCGGGCCCCTGGGGGCCCCTGGCGGGAGGGCCCCGGGATGCCTCCCCCCTCTCAGCATGGCCAGACCTCATGGAAGTCTGCCTGATCAAACTCGGAGAAAAACGACCATCGGCAAGGGGCTGAGAGGCAGAAGCGTCCCCGGGCCCCTGGGGGCCCCTGGCAGGCGGGCCCGGGATGCCTTCCCCCTCTCAGCATGGCCGGACCTCACGGAGGTCTGTGCCTGATCAAACTCGGAGAAAAACGACCATCGGCAAGGGGCTGAGAGGCAGGAGCGTCCCCGGGCCCCTGGGGGCCCCTGGCGGGAGGGCCCCGGGATGCCTCTCCCCTCTCAGCATGGCCGGACCTCATGGAAGTCTGCCTGATCAAACTCGGAGAAAAACAACCATCGAACTTGGAGAAAAACGACCATCGGCAAGGGGCCAAGAGGCAGAAGCGTCCCCGGGCCCCTGGGGGCCCCTGGCGGGTGGGCCCCAGGAAACCTTACCCCCTTAGCATGGCCAGACCTCATGGAAGTCTGCCTGATGAAACTCGGAGAAAAACAACCATCGAACCCTGATAAAAACGACCATCGACAAGGGGCCGAGAGGCAGAAGCATCCACGGGCCCCTGGGGGCCCCTGGCGGGTGGGCCCAGGGATGCCTTACCCCTCTCAGCATGGCCAGACCTCACAGAGGTATGCCTGATCAAACTCGGAGACAAACGACCATCGGCAAAGGGCTGAGAGGCAGGAGCGTCCCCGGGCCCCTGGGGGACCCTGGCAGGCCCCGGGATGCCTCCCCCCCTCTCAGCATGGCCGGACCTCCTGGAAGTCTGCCTGATCAAACTCGGCGAAAAACAACCATCTAACTCAGAGAAAAACGACCATCGGCAGGGGGCCAAGAGGCAGAAGTGTCCCGGGGCCCCTGGGGGCCCCTGGCGGGCCGGCCCGGGACACCTTCCCCCTCTCAGCATGGCCAGACCTCACGGAGGTCTGTGCCTTATCAAACTCTGAGAAAAAGGACCATCGGCAAGGGGCTGACAGGCAGGAGCGTCCCCGGGCCCCTGGGGGCCCCTGGCGGGCGGGCCCCGGATGCCTTCCCCCTCTCAGCATGGCCAGACCTCATGGAAGTCTGCCTGATCAAACTCGGGAGAAAAACGACCATCGAACCTTGATAAAAACGACCATCAACAATGGGCAGGAGCGTCCCCGGGCCCCTGGGGGCCACTGGCGGGCGGGCCCCGGGACGCCTTTCCCCTCTCAGCATGGCCAGACCTCACGGAGGTATGCCTGATCAAACTCGGAGAAAAACAAATATCGAACTCGGAGAAAAACGACCATCGGCAAGGGGCTGAGAGGCTGAAGCGTCCCCGGGCCCCTGGGGGCCCCTGGCAGGCGGGCCCCGGGATGCCTCCCCCCTCCCAGCATGGCCAGACCTCATGGAAGTCTGCCTGATCAAACTCGGAGAAAAACGACCATCGAACTCGGAGAAAAACGACCATCGGCAAGGGGCTGAGAGGCAGAAGCGTCCCCGGGCCCCTGGGGGCCCCTGGGGGCTCCTGGCAGGCGGGCCCGGGATGCCTTCCCCCTCTCAGCATGGCCGGACCTCACGGAGGTCTGTGCCTGATCAAACTCGGAGAAAAAGGACCATCGGCAAGGGGCTGAGAGGCAGGAGCGTCCCCGGGCCCCTGGGGGCCCCTGGCAGGTGGGCCCCGGGACACCTTCCCCCTCAAACTTGGTGAAAAAGGACCATCGGCAAGGGGCTGAGAGGCAAGAGTGTCCCCAGGACACTGGGGGCCCCGGTGGGCAGGCTCCAGGGCTGCCTACCCCTGATTCAGAATCTCCGGAGGTCTGACTGACCCTCTCCCTAGTAATCCGGAGGAACATTACCCCCCTTTCTTGTAATCTGTGCACTCGAAGTCACACAGGGGACCCAAGGCACGAACGAGCCCGACCTCCTGGAGCCCTGGCTGGGATCCGGGAGGCGAATGGCACCTCATCGGGACTTCCAGGGAAGTTCGGTCATCTGGTCGCCCCATTGGAAAGCATTGCGGGCGACCAGATGGCCGAGGCGAGAGGGGCGACCAGATGGCCGGGACCGAAATGACGCCAATCTGCCTGCCCCGGGCCTGCAGGGCTCTGGGGCTGCAGGGCTCATGGGCTCCGGGGCTGCAGGGCTCAGGGGCTCCAGGGCTGCAGGCATCCGGGGCTGCAGGGCTCCGGGGCTGCAGGGCTTCGGGGCTCCAGGGCTCCGGGGATCCGGAGCTCCGGGGCTCCGGGGCTGCTGGGCTCCGGGGCTGCTGGGCTCCAGGGCTCGGGGGCTCCAGGGCAGGAGGGCTCCAGGGCTCCAAGGCTCCGGGGCTCCAGGGCCCGGGACCCATGGAGCCCGTCCCGGGTACTTTGCCACTCTGCGGCCCGGAGGAGGGAGCCCCGGATGCATGGAAGGTGTTGCCCGGGCCTCACCCATCTGGTCCACAGCAGGGAACCACCAGCCCCGGGAGGGTGTTTGGGCATACCCTTGCACCTACAAACCCGGAGGAAAATTACCCCCCTTTCTTGTAATCTGTGCACTCGAGGTGACAGAGGGGACCCAGGGCGCAAACGTGCCCGACCTCCTGGAGCCCTGGCTGGGATCCGGGAGGCGAATGGCACCTCATAGGGACTTCCAGGGAAGTCCGGCCATCTAGTCGCCCCATAGGAAAGCATTGCGGGCGACCAGATGGCCGAGGCGAGAGGGGCGACCAGATGGCCGGGACCGAAATGACGCCAATCTGCCTGCCCCGGGCCTGCAGGGCTCTGGGGCTGCAGGGCTCCGGGGGCTGCAGAGCTACAGGGCTCCGGGGCTGCAGGGCTCCGGGGCTTCAGTCCTCCCCGGGCCCTGATGGACCCTCTGTCTCGGGCGTCCCAGACCCCCCTGGCCGGCTCACAGGACGGAGGGGTATTCCCGCACCACCGGGCCATGCCGGATGGGGCTGAAGCCCCGGGCCCGGTCCCAGGCCCGGCTCCCGGACCCTAGGCCAGGCCTGGGAGAGCCTCCCCTGGGCTGCAGGGCTCCAGGGCTCCAGGGCTCAGGGGCTGCAGAGCTCTGTGGGCTGCAGGGCTTTGGGGCTGCCGGGCTCGGGGGCTCCAGGGCTGCAGGGCTCGGGGGCTCCGGGGCTGCAGGGCTCAGGGGCTCCGTGGCTGCAGGCATCCAGGGTTGCAGGGCTCGGGGGCTGCAGGGCTCCTCGGGGGCTCCAGGGCTCCCGGGCTCCGGGGCTGCAGGGCTCCGGGGCTCCAGGGCTCTAGGGCTCCAGGGATCCAGGGCTGCTGGGCTCCAGGGCTCGCAGGCTCCAGGGCAGCAGGGCTCGAGGGCTTGGAACCCATGGAGCCCGTCCCCGGTACTTTGCCACTCTGCGACCCGGAGGAGGGAGCCCCGGATGCATGGAAGGTGTTGCCCGGGCATCGCCCATCTGGTCCACAGCAGGGAACCACCAGCCCCGGGAGGGTGTTTGGGCATACCCTTGCACCTACTAATCCGGAGGAAAATTACCCCCCTTTCTTGTAATCTGTGCACTCGAGGTGACAGAGGGGACCCAGGGCGCAAACGTGCCCGACCTCCTGGAGCCCTGGCTGGGATCCGGGAGGCGAATGGCACCTCTTAGGGACTTCCAGGGAAGTCCGGCCATCTAGTTGCCCCATAGGAAAGCATTGCGGGCGACCAGATGGCCGAGGCGAGAGGGGCGACCAGATGGCCGGGACCGAAATGACGCCAATCTGCCTGCAGGGCTCTGGGGCTGCAGGGCTCCGGGGGCTGCAGAGCTACAGGGCTCCAGGGGCTGCAGGGCTCCGGGGCTTCAGTCCTCCCCGGGCCCTGATGGACCCTCTGTCCCGGGCGCCCGGACTCCCCTGGCCGGCTCACAGGACGGAGGGGTATTCCCGCACCACCGGGCCATGCCGGATGGGGCTCAAGTCCCGTGCCCGGTCCCAGGCCCGGCTCCCGGACCCTAGGCCAGGCCCGGGAGAGCCTCCTCTGGGCTGCAGGGCTCCAGGGCTACAGGGCTCAGGGGCTGCAGAGCTCTGTGGGCTGCAGGGCTTTGGGGCTGCCGGGCTCGGGGGCTCCAGGGCTGCAGGGCTCGGGGGCTCCGGAGCTGCAGGGCTCAGGGGCTCCGTGGCTGCAGGCATCCAGGGCTGCAGGGCTCGGGGGCTGCAGGGCTCCTCGGGGGCTCCAGGGCTCCCGGGCTCCGGGGCTGCAGGGCTCCGGGGCTCCAGGGCTCTAGGGCTCCAGGGATCCAGGGCTGCTGGGCTCCAGGGCTCGCAGGCTCCAGGGCAGCAGGGCTCCAGGGCTTGGAACCCATGGAGCCCGTCCCCGGTACTTTGCCACTCTGCGGCCCGGAGGAGGGAGCCCCGGATGCATGGAAGGTGTTGCCCGGGCATCGCCCATCTGGTCCACAGCAGGGAACCACCAGCCCCGGGAGGGTGTTTGGGCATACTCTTGCACCTACTAATCCGGAGGAAAATTACCCCCCTTTCTTGTAATCCGTGCACTCGAGGTGACAGAGGGGACCCAGGGCACAAACGTGCCCGACCTCCTGGAGCCCTGGCTGGGATCCGGGAGGCGAATGGCACCTCATAGGGACTTCCAGGGAAGTCCGGCCATCTAGTCGCCCCATAGGAAAGCATTGCGGGCAACCAGATGGCTGAGGCGAAAGGGGCGACCAGAAGGCCGGGACCAAAATGACACCAATCGGCCTGCCCCGGGCCTGTAGGGCTCAGGAGCTGCAGGGCTCCGGGGCTCCGGGGCTGCAGGGCTCGGGGACTGCAGGGCTCCACGGCTCGGGGGGCTGCAGCGCTCCGGGGCTCCAGGGCTCCGGGGCTCCGGGGCTCCGGGGCTGAGGGGCTGAGGGGCTCCGGGGCTGCTGGGCTCCAGGGTTTCAGGGCTCGGGGGCTCCAGGGCAGGAGGGCTCCAGGGCTCCAAGGCTCCGGGGCTCCAGGGCCCGGGACCCATGGAGCCCGTCCCGGGTACTTTGCCACTCTGCGGCCCGGAGGAGGGAGCCCCGGATGCATGGAAGGTGTTGCCCGGGCATCGCCCATCTGGTCCACAGCAGGGAACCACCAGCCCCGGGAGGGTGTTTGGGCATACCCTTGCACCTACTAATCCGGAGGAAAATTACCCCCCTTTCTTGTAATCTGTGCACTCGAGGTGACAGAGGGGACCCAGGGCGCAAACGTGCCCAACCTCCTGGAGCCCTGGCTGGGATCCGGGAGGCGAATGGCACCTCATAGGGACTTCCAGGGAAGTCCGGCCATCTAGTCGCCCCATAGGAAAGCATTGCGGGCGACCAGATGGCCGAGGCGAGAGGGGCGACCAGATGGCCGGGACCGAAATGACGCCAATCTGCCTGCAGGGCTCTGGGGCTGCAGGGCTCCGGGGGCTGCAGAGCTACAGGGCTCCGGGGCTGCAGGGCTCCGGGGCTTCAGTCCTCCCCGGGCCCTGATGGACCCTCTGTCCCGGGCGCCCGGTCCCCCCTGGCCGGCTCACAGGACGGAGGGGTATTCCCGCACCACCGGGCCATGCCGGATGGGGCTCATGCCCCGTGCCCGGTCCCAGGCCTGGCTCCCGGACCCTAGGCCAGGCCCGGGAGAGCCTCCTCTGGGCTGCAGGGCTCCAGGGCTACAGGGCTCGGGGGCTGCGAGCTCTGTAGGCTGCAGGGCTTCGGGGTTGCCGGGCTCGCGGGCTCCAGGGCTCCAGGGCTCGGGGGCTCCGGGGCTGCAGGGCTCAGGGGCTCCGTGGCTGCAGGCATCCGGGGCTGCAGGGCTCGGGGGCTGCAGGGCTCCTCGGGGGCTCCAGGGCTCCCGGGCTCCGGGGCTGCAGGGCTCCGGGGCTCCAGGGCTCTAGGGCTCCAGGGATCCAGGGCTGCTGGGCTCCAGGGCTCGGGGGCTCCAGGGCAGCAGGGCTCCAGGGCTTGGGACCCATGGAGCCCGTCCCGGGTACTTTGCCACTCTGCGGACCGGAGGAGGGAGCCCCTAATGCCTGGGAGGTGATGCCCGGGCATCGCTCATCTGGTCCCCAGCAGGGAACCACCAGCCCCGGGAGGGTGTTTGGGCATACCCTTGCACCTACTAATCCGGAGGAAAATTACCCCCCTTTCTTGTAATCCATGCACTCGAGGTGACAGAGGGGACCCAGGGCACAAACGTGCCCGACCTCCTGGAGCCCTGGCTGGAATCCGGGAGGCGAATGGCACCTCATAGGGACTTCCAGGGAAGTCCGGCCATCTAGTCGCCCCATAGGAAAGCATTGCGGGCGACCAGATGGCCGAGGCGAGAGGGGCGACCCGATTGCCGGGACCGAAATGACACCAATCTGCCTGCCCCGGGCCTGTAGGGCTCAGGAGCTGCAGGGCTCCGGGGCTCTGGGGCTCCGGGGCTCTGGGGCTCCGGGGCTGCAGGGCAAGGGGACTGCAGGGCTCCACAGCTTGGGGGGCTGCAGGGCTCCGGGGCTGCAGGGCTCGGGTTCTCCAGGGCTCCAGGGCTCCAGGGCTCCAGGGCTGCAGGGCTCCGGGGCTGCTGGGCTCCAGGGCTCCGGGGCGGCTGGGCTCCGGGGCTCCAGGGCCTGGGACCCATGGAACCCGTTCCGGGTACTTTGCCACACTGTGGCCCGGAGGAGGGAGCCCCGGATGCCTGGGAGGTGTTGCCCGGGCATCGCCCATCTGGTCCCCAGCAGGAAACCACCAGCCCCGGGAGGGTGTTTGGGCATACCCTTGCACCTACTAATCCGGAGGAAAATTACCCCCCTTTCTTGTAATCCGTGCACTCGAGGTGACAGAGGGGACCCAGGGCGCAAAAGTGCCCGACCTCCTGGAGCCCTAGCTGGGATCCGGGAGGCAAATGGCACCTCATAAAGGACTTCCAGGGACGTCCGGCCATCTAGTCACCCCATAGGAAAGCATTGCGGGCGACCAGATGGCCGAGGCGAGAGGGGCGACCAGATGGCCGGGACCGAAATAACACCAATCTGCCTGCCCCAGGCCTGCAGGGCTCTGGGGCTGCAGAGCTACAGGGCTCCAGAGCTGCAGGGCTCCGGGGCTTCAGGCCTCCCCGGGCCCTGATGGACCCTCTGTCCCGGGCGCCCCAGACCCCCCTGGCCGGCTCACAGGACGGAGGGGTATTCCCGCACCACCGGGCCATGCCGGATGGGGCTCAAGCCCCATGCCCGGTCCCAGGCCCGGCTCCCGGACCCTAGGCCAGGCCCGGGAGAGCCTCCTCTGGGCTGCAGGGCTGTAGGGCTACAGGGATCAGGGGCTGCAGAGCTCTGTGGGCTGCAGGGCTTTGGGGCTGCCGGGCTCGGGGGCTCCAGGGCTGCAGGGCTCGGGGGCTCCGGGGCTGCAGGGCTCAGGGGCTCCGTGGCTGCAGGCATCCAGGGCTGCAGGGCTCGGGGGCTGCAGGGCTCCTCGGGGGCTCCAGGGCTCCCGGGCTCCGGGGCTGCAGGGCTCCGGGGCTCCAGGGCTCTAGGGCTCCAGGGATCCAGGGCTGCTGGGCTCCAGGGCTCGCAGGCTCCAGGGCAGCAGGGCTCCAGGGCTTGGAACCCATGGAGCCCGTCCCCGGTACTTTGCCACTCTGCGGCCCGGAGGAGGGAGCCCCGGATGCATGGAAGGTGTTGCCCGGGCATCGCCCATCTGGTCCACAGCAGGGAACCACCAGCCCCGGGAGGGTGTTTGGGCATACTCTTGCACCTACTAATCCGGAGGAAAATTACCCCCCTTTCTTGTAATCCGTGCACTCGAGGTGACAGAGGGGACCCAGGGCGCAAACGTGCCCGACCTCCTGGAGCCCTGGCTGGGATCCGGGAGGCGAATGGCACCTCATAGGGACTTCCAGGGAAGTCCGGCCATCTAGTCGCCCCATAGGAAAGCATTGCGGGCAACCAGATGGCTGAGGCGAAAGGGGCGACCAAAAGGCCGGGACCAAAATGACGCCAATCGGCCTGCCCCGGGCCTGTAGGGCTCAGGAGCTGCAGGGCTCCGGGGCTCCGGGGCTGCAGGGCTCGGGGACTGCAGGGCTCCACGGCTCGGGGGGCTGCAGCGCTCCGGGGCTCCAGGGCTCCGGGGCTCCGGGGCTCCGGGGCTGAGGGGCTCCGGGGCTGCTGGGCTCCAGGGCTCGGGGGCTCCAGGGCAGGAGGGCTCCAGGGCTCCAAGGCTCCGGGGCTCCAGGGCCCGGGACCCATGGAGCCCGTCCCGGGTACTTTGCCACTCTGCGGCCCGGAGGAGGGAGCCCCGGATGCATGGAAGGTGTTGCCCGGGCATCGCCCATCTGGTCCACAGCAGGGAACCACCAGCCCCGGGAGGGTGTTTGGGCATACCCTTGCACCTACTAATCCGGAGGAAAATTACCCCCCTTTCTTGTAATCTGTGCACTTGAGGTGACAGAGGGGACCCAGGGCGCAAACGTGCCCAACCTCCTGGAGCCCTGGCTGGGATCCGGGAGGCGAATGGCACCTCATAGGGACTTCCAGGGAAGTCCGGCCATCTAGTCGCCCCATGGGAAAGCATTGCGGGCGACCAGATGGCCGAGGCGAGAGGGGCGACCAGATGGCCGGGACCGAAATGACGCCAATCTGCCTGCCCCGGGCCCTGGGGCTGCAGGGCTCCGGGGGCGGCAGAGCTACAGGGCTCCGGGGCTGCAGGGCTCCGGGGCTTCAGTCCTCCCCGGGCCCTGATGGACCCTCTGTCCCGGGCGCCCGGTCCCCCCTGGCCGGCTCACAGGACGGAGGGGTATTCCCGCACCACCGGGCCATGCCGGATGGGGCTCAAGCCCCGTGCCCGGTCCCAGGCCTGGCTCCCGGACCCTAGGCCAGGCCCGGGAGAGCCTCCTCTGGGCTGCAGGGCTCCAGGGCTACAGGGCTCGGGGGCTGCGAGCTCTGTAGGCTGCAGGGCTTCGGGGCTGCCGGGCTCGCGGGCTCCAGGGCTCCAGGGCTCGGGGGCTCCGGGGCTGCAGGGCTCAGGGGCTCCGTGGCTGCAGGCATCCGGGGCTGCAGGGCTCGGGGGCTGCAGGGCTCCTCGGGGGCTCCAGGGCTCCCGGGCTCCGGGGCTGCAGGGCTCCGGGGCTCCAGGGCTCTAGGGCTCCAGGGATCCAGGGCTGCTGGGCTCCAGGGCTCGGGGGCTCCAGGGCAGCAGGGCTCCAGGGCTTGGGACCCATATAGCCCGTCCCGGGTACTTTGCCACTCTGCGGACCGGAGGAGGGAGCCCCTAATGCCTGGGAGGTGATGCCCGGGCATCGCTCATCTGGTCCCCAGCAGGGAACCACCAGCCCCGGGAGGGTGTTTGGGCATACCCTTGCACCTACTAATCCGGAGGAAAATTACCCCCCTTTCTTGTAATCCATGCACTCGAGGTGACAGAGGGGACCCAGGGCACAAACGTGCCCGACCTCCTGGAGCCCTGGCTGGAATCCGGGAGGCGAATGGCACCTCATAGGGACTTCCAGGGAAGTCCGGCCATCTAGTCGCCCCATAGGAAAGCATTGCGGGCGACCAGATGGCCGAGGCGAGAGGGGCGACCCGATTGCCGGGACCGAAATGACACCAATCTGCCTGCCCCGGGCCTGTAGGGCTCAGGAGCTGCAGGGCTCCGGGGCTCTGGGGCTCCGGGGCTCTGGGGCTCCGGGGCTGCAGGGCAAGGGGACTGCAGGGCTCCACAGCTTGGGGGGCTGCAGGGCTCCGGGGCTGCAGGGCTCAGGTTCTCCAGGGCTCCAGGGCTCCAGGGCTCCAGGGCTGCAGGGCTCCGGGGCTGCTGGGCTCCAGGGCTCCGGGGCGGCTGGGCTCCGGGGCTCCAGGGCCTGGGACCCATGGAACCCGTTCCGGGTACTTTGCCACACTGCGGCCCGGAGGAGGGAGCCCCGGATGCCTGGGAGGTGTTGCCCGGGCATCGCCCATCTGGTCCCCAGCAGGAAACCACCAGCCCCGGGAGGGTGTTTGGGCATACCCTTGCACCTACTAATCCGGAGGAAAATTACCCCCCTTTCTTGTAATCCGTGCACTCGAGGTGACAGAGGGGACCCAGGGCGCAAAAGTGCCCGACCTCCTGGAGCCCTAGCTGGGATCCGGGAGGCAAATGGCACCTCATAGGGACTTCCAGGGACGTCCGGCCATCTAGTCACCCCATAGGAAAGCATTGCGGGCGACCAGATGGCCGAGGCGAGAGGGGCGACCAGATGGCCGGGACCGAAATAACACCAATCTGCCTGCCCCAGGCCTGCAGGGCTCTGGGGCTGCAGAGCTACAGGGCTCCAGGGCTGCAGGGCTCCGGGGCTTCAGGCCTCCCCGGGCCCTGATGGACCCTCTGTCCCGGGCGCCCTTGACCCCCCCCGGCCGGCTCGCAGGATGGAGGGTTATTCCCGCACCACCGGGCCCTGCTGGACGGGGCTCAAGCCCCGGGCCCGGTCCCTGGCCCGGCTCCCGGACCCTAGGCCAGGCCCGGGAGAGCCTCCCCTAGGCTGCAGGGCTACAGGGCTACAGGGCTCGGGGGCTGCAGGGCTCCATGGACTGCAGGACTTCGGGGCTGCCGGGCATGGGGGCTCCAGGGCTGCAGGGCTCGGGGGCTCCGGGGCTGCAGGGCTCAGGGGCTCCCGGGCTGCAGGCATCCGGGGCTGCAGGGCTCGGGGGCTGCAGGGCTCCTCGGGGGCTCCACAGCTCCCGGGCTCTGGGGCTGCAGGGCTCCAGGGCTGCAGGACTCCGGGGGGGCTCCAGGGGCTGTAGGGCTCCAGGGGCTCCAGGGCTGCAGGGCTCCAGGGCTGCAGGGCTCCAGGGCTGCAGGGCTGCAGGGCTCCATGGGGACTACAGGGCTCCAGGGGCTGTAGGGCTCCGGGGGCTCCAGGACGGAGGGGTATTCCCGCACCACCGGGCCCTGCCGGATGGGGCTCAAGCCGCGGGCCCGCTCCCGGTCTCTGCTTCTGAAACCCTAGCCAGGCTGGGGAAAGAGCCGCCCTTGCCTCTGATGAACGCCTGGAACCTCGGCCGGCTTGCAGGACGGGGAAGCTCCAGCAAACCCATGGCTGGCCGGACGGAGCTCAAGCCCCGGGCCCGCTCCCGGTCTCTGCTTCTGAAACCCTAGCCCGGCCGGGGAGAGCCTCCCTTGGCCCTGATGAACGCCCGGAACCTCAGCCGGCTTGCGGGACGGGGAGGCTCCAGCAACCCCATGGCCTACCGGACGGAGCTCAAGCCCCGGGCCCAGTCCCTGCTTCCAAAACCCTAGCCAGCCCGGGGAGAGCCTCCCTTGGCCCCATAAACGCCCG
Source organism: Lissotriton vulgaris (assembly GCF_964263255.1). Lineage (NCBI taxonomy): Eukaryota > Metazoa > Chordata > Amphibia > Caudata > Salamandridae > Lissotriton > Lissotriton vulgaris. The sequence goes on from NC_141699.1 coordinate 626,565,528, forward strand.
GAACCTCGGCCGGCTTGCAGGACGGAGCTCAGGCCCCAGGCCTCAGGCCCAGACTACCAACACTAGCCGGGCCCGGGGAGAGCCTCCCGGTAGATCCCCCTGTCCCCAGCACCTGGACCCTGGGCCGGAACCAAGGAGGGTTAAGCCCAGGACACGTCCTCTCCCCGACGGCCTGCCCGGGAGCCCATTTTTGTCGACTATTAAGCCCCCACGTAGTGGGGGCTTACAGAACTTTGGGAAAGGACAAAAGTTGGAGTTAGCCCGTCCGCCAGCCTGCAGGGCCATCTGGTCACCCAGCCCGCAGGGCCATCTGGTCACGCAGCCAGGCGACCAGATGACCCGGGACGACCCAGCGCCCGGATGGCCTGGGAGGGTGCCGTACCCAGTCGCCCTTGCAGTCCAGCGAGGGTGGCCAGGCGCTGCTGCTTGCCTCCCTGCTCGACTTGCCCATTCAGCAGTGGGAAGGGGAGGCCCGCCGGCGGCGGCCCAGGCCATCTGGTCACCCTGCCGACCCGCAAGGGAAGGTGTGGCCCCCATCCCCGCACCCCGGTGGGGCAGGGAGGGGAGGGAGAGGTCCCCGTGCCGGAGGGCATGTGGTGGAGGCAGCCTCCCGCAGGCCCGTGTTACCCCCTCCACATCCATCCCGCCAGCCAGGCGGCAGAGGGACCCACCCCTGGGTGTGGTGGAGGGAGGCTTCTGCGGGCGCCCACGCACGGAAAGAGACAAAAGCTTGGCTCAGAGGATGACTTTCAATAGATCGCAGCGAGGTAGCTGCTCTGCTACTTACGAAACCCTGACCCAGAATCAGGTTGTCTACGAATGATTTAGCACTGGGTGCCCCACGAACATGGGCCTGATCAAACTCAGAGGAAAAGGACCATCGGCAAGGGGCTGAGAGGCAGGAGCGTCCCGGGCCCCTGAGGGGCCCTGGCGGGCAGGCCCCGGGATGCCTTCCCCCTCTCAGCATGGCCAGACCTCATGGAAGTCTGCCTGATCAAACTCGGTGAAAAATGACCATCGAACCCTGATAAAAACAACCATCGACAATGGGCCGAGAGGCAGAAGCATCCACGGGCCCCTGGGGGCCCCTAGCGGGTGGGTACTGGGACGCCTTCCCCCTCTCAGCATGGCCAGACCTCACGGAGGTATGCCTGATCAAACTCTGAGGAAAACGACCATCGGCAAGGGGCTGAGAGGCAGGAGCGTCCCCGGGCCCCTGGGGGCCCCTGGCAGGCAGGCTCCAGGACGCCTCCCTCCCTCTCAGCATGGCCAGACCTCATGAAAGTCTGCCTGATCAAACTCGGAGAAAAACAACCATCGAACTTGGAGAAAAACGACCATCGGCAAGGGGCCAAGAGGCAGAAGTGTCCCCGGGCCCCTGGGGGCCCCTGTCGGGCAGGCCCCGGGATGCCTTCCCTCTCTCAGCATGACCAGACCTCATGGAAGTCTGCCTGATGAAACTCGGAGAAAAACGACCATCGAACCCTGATAAAAACGACCATCGACAAGGGGCCGAGAGGCAGAAGCATCCACGGGCCCCTGGGGGCCCCTGGCGGGCGGGCCCCGGGATCCATTCCCCCTCTCAGCATGACCAGACCTCACTGAGGTATGCCTGATCAAACTCGGAGACAAACAACCATCGGCAAGGGGCTGAGAGGCAGGAGCGTCCCAGGGCCCCTGGGGGACCCTGGCAGGCCCTGGGATGCCTCCCCCCCTCTCAGCATGGCTGGACCTCCTGGAAGTCTACCTGATCAAACTCGGCGAAAAACAACCATCTAACTCGGAGAAAAACGACCATCGGCAAAGGGCCAGGAGGCAGAAGTGTCCCCGGGCCCCTGGGGGCCCCTGGCGGGCAGGCCCGGGACACCTTCCCCCTCTCTGCATGGCCAGACCTCACGGAGGTCTGTGCCTTATCAAACTCGGAGAAAAAGGACCATCGGCAAGGGGCTGACAGGCAGGAGCGTCCCCGGGCCCCTGGGGGCCCCTGGCAGGCGGGCCCTGGGATGCCTGCCCCCTCTCAGCATGGCCAGACCTCATGGAAGTCTGCCTGATCAAACTCGGAGAAAAACGACCATCGAACCCTGATAAAAACGACCATCAACAATGGGCAGGAGTGTCCCTGGGCCCCTGGGGGCCCCTGGCGGGCGGGCCCCGGGACGCCTTCCCCCTCTCAGCATGGCCAGACCTCACGGAGGTATGCCTGATCAAACTCGGAGAAAAACAAATATCGAACTCGGAGAAAAACGACCATCGGCAAGGGGCTGAGAGGCTGAAGCGTCCCCGGGCCCCTGGGGGCCCCTGGCGGGAGGGCCTCGGGATGCCTCCCCCCTCTCAGCATGGCCAGACCTCATGGAAGTCTGCCTGATCAAACTCGGAGAAAAACAACCATCGGCAAGGGGCTGAGAGGCAGAAGCGTCCCCGGGCCCCTGGGGGCCCCTGGCAGGCGGGCCCGGGATGCCTTCCCCCTCTCAGCATGGCCGGACCTCACGGAGGTCTGTGCCTGATCAAACTCGGAGAAAAACGACCATCGGCAAGGGGCTGAGAGGCAGGAGCGTCCCCGGGCCCCTGGGGGCCCCTGGCGGGAGGGCCCCGGGATGCCTCTCCCCTCTCAGCATGGCCGGACCTCATGGAAGTCTGCCTGATCAAACTCGGAGAAAAACAACCATCGAACTTGGAGAAAAACGACCATCGGCAAGGGGCCAAGAGGCAGAAGCGTCCCCGGGCCCCTGGGGGCCCCTGGCGGGTGGGCCCCAGGAAACCTTTCCCCCTTAGCATGGCCAGACCTCATGGAAGTCTGCCTGATGAAACTCGGAGAAAAACAACCATCGAACCCTGATAAAAACGACCATCGGCAAGGGGCTGAGAGGCAGAAGCGTCCCCGGGCCCCTGGGGGCCCCTGGCAGGCGGGCCCGGGATGCCTTCCCCCTCTCAGCATGGCCGGACCTCACGGAGGTCTGTGCCTGATCAAACTCGGAGAAAAACGACCATCGGCAAGGGGCTGAGAGGCAGGAGCGTCCCCGGGCCCCTGGCGGGTGGGCCCCAGGAAACCTTTCCCCCTTAGCATGGCCAGACCTCATGGAAGTCTGCCTGATGAAACTCGGAGAAAAACAACCATCGAACCCTGATAAAAACGACCATCGACAAGGGGCCGAGAGGCAGAAGCATCCACGGGCCCCTGGGGGCCCCTGGCGGGTGGGCCCCGGGACGCCTTACCCCTCTCAGCATGGCCAGACCTCACAGAGGTATGCCTGATCAAACTCGGAGACAAACGACCATCGGCAAGGGGCTGAGAGGCAGGAGCGTCCCCGGGCCCCTGGGGGACCCTGGCAGGCCCCGGGATGCCTCCCCCCCTCTCAGCATGGCCGGACCTCCTGGAAGTCTGCCTGATCAAACTCGGCGAAAAACAACCATCTAACTCAGAGAAAAACGACCATCGGCAAGGGGCCAAGAGGCAGAAGTGTCCCGGGGCCCCTGGGGGCCCCTGGCGGGCCGGCCCGGGACACCTTCCCCCTCTCAGCATGGCCAGACCTCACGGAGGTCTGTGCCTTATCAAACTCGGAGAAAAAGGACCATCGGCAAGGGGCTGACAGGCAGGAGCGTCCCCGGGCCCCTGGGGGCCCCTGGCGGGCGGGCCCCGGGATGCCTTCCCCCTCTCAGCATGGCCAGACCTCATGGAAGTCTGCCTGATCAAACTCAGAGAAAAACGACCATCGAACCTTGATAAAAACGACCATCAACAATGGGCAGGAGCGTCCCCGGGCCCCTGGGGGCCACTGGCGGGCGGGCCCCGGGACGCCTTTCCCCTCTCAGCATGGCCAGACCTCACGGAGGTATGCCTGATCAAACTCGGAGAAAAACAAATATCGAACTCGGAGAAAAACGACCATCGGCAAGGGGCTGAGAGGCTGAAGCGTCCCCGGGCCCCTGGGGGCCCCTGGCAGGCAGGCCCCGGGATGCCTCCCCCCTCCCAACATGGCCAGACCTCATGGAAGTCGGCCTGATCAAACTCGGAGAAAAACGACCATCGAACTCGGAGAAAAACGACCATCGGCAAGGGGCTGAGAGGCAGAAGCGTCCCCGGGCCCCTGGGGGCCCCTGGGGGCTCCTGGCAGGCGGGCCCGGGATGCCTTCCCCCTCTCAGCATGGCCGGACCTCATGGAGGTCTGTGCCTGATCAAACTCGGAGAAAAAGGACCATCGGCAAGGGGCTGAGAGGCAGGAGCGTCCCCGGGCCCCTGGGGGCCCCTGGCAGGTGGGCCCCGGGACACCTTCCCCCTCAAACTTGGTGAAAAAGGACCATCGGCAAGGGGCTGAGAGGCAAGAGTGTCCCCAGGACACTGGGGGCCCCGGTGGGCAGGCTCCAGGGCTGCCTACCCCTGATTCAGAATCTCCGGAGGTCTGACTGACCCTCTCCCTAGTAATCCGGAGGAACATTACCCCCCTTTCTTGTAATCTGTGCACTCGAAGTCACACAGGGGACCCAAGGCACGAACGAGCCCGACCTCCTGGAGCCCTGGCTGGGATCCGGGAGGCGAATGGCACCTCATAGGGACTTCCAGGGAAGTCCGGCCATCTAGTCGCCCCATAGGAAAGCATTGCGGGCAACCAGATGGCTGAGGCGAAAGGGGCGACCAGAAGGCCGGGACCAAAATGACGCCAATCGGCCTGCCCCGGGCCTGTAGGGCTCAGGAGCTGCAGGGCTCCGGTGCTCCGGGGCTGCAGGGCTCGGGGACTGCAGGGCTCCACGGCTCGGGGGGCTGCAGCGCTCCGGGGCTCCAGGGCTCCGGGGCTCCGGGGCTCCGGGGCTGAGGGGCTGAGGGGCTCCGGGGCTGCTGGGCTCCAGGGCTCGGGGGCTCCAGGGCAGGAGGGCTCCAGGGCTCCAAGGCTCCGGGGCTCCAGGGCCCGGGACCCATGGAGCCCGTCCCGGGTACTTTGCCACTCTGCGGCCCGGAGGAGGGAGCCCCGGATGCATGGAAGGTGTTGCCCGGGCATCGCCCATCTGGTCCACAGCAGGGAACCACCAGCCCCGGGAGGGTGTTTGGGCATACCCTTGCACCTACAAACCCGGAGGAAAATTACCCCCCTTTCTTGTAATCTGTGCACTCGAGGTGACAGAGGGGACCCAGGGCGCAAACGTGCCCGACCTCCTGGAGCCCTGGCTGGGATCCGGGAGGCGAATGGCACCTCATAGGGACTTCCAGGGAAGTCCGGCCATCTAGTCGCCCCATAGGAAAGCATTGCGGGCGACCAGATGGCCGAGGCGAGAGGGGCGACCAGATGGCCGGGACCGAAATGACGCCAATCTGCCTGCCCCGGGCCTGCAGGGCTCTGGGGCTGCAGGGCTCCGGGGGATGCAGAGCTACAGGGCTCCGGGGCTGCAGGGCTCCGGGGCTTCAGTCCTCCCCGGGCCCTGATGGACCCTCTGTCTCGGGCGTCCCAGAACCCCCTGGCCGGCTCACAGGACGGAGGGGTATTCCCGCACCACCGGGCCATGCCGGATGGGGCTGAAGCCCCGGGCCCGGTCCCAGGCCCGGCTCCCGGACCCTAGGCCAGGCCTGGGAGAGCCTCCCCTGGGCTGCAGGGCTCCAGGGCTCCAGGGCTCAGGGGCTGCAGAGCTCTGTGGGCTGCAGGGCTTTGGGGCTGCCGGGCTCGGGGGCTCCAGGGCTGCAGGGCTCGGGGGCTCCGGGGCTGCAGGGCTCAGGGGCTCCGTGGCTGCAGGCATCCAGGGTTGCAGGGCTCGGGGGCTGCAGGGCTCCTCGGGGGCTCCAGGGCTCCCGGGCTCCGGGGCTGCAGGGCTCCGGGGCTCCAGGGCTCTAGGGCTCCAGGGATCCAGGGCTGCTGGGCTCCAGGGCTCGCAGGCTCCAGGGCAGCAGGGCTCCAGGGCTTGGAACCCATGGAGCCCGTCCCCGGTACTTTGCCACTCTGCGGCCCGGAGGAGGGAGCCCCGGATGCATGGAAGGTGTTGCCCGGGCATCGCCCATCTGGTCCACAGCAGGGAACCACCAGCCCCGGGAGGGTGTTTGGGCATACCCTTGCACCTACTAATCCGGAGGAAAATTACCCCCCTTTCTTGTAATCTGTGCACTCGAGGTGACAGAGGGGACCCAGGGCGCAAACGTGCCCGACCTCCTGGAGCCCTGGCTGGGATCCGGGAGGCGAATGGCACCTCATAGGGACTTCCAGGGAAGTCCGGCCATCTAGTTGCCCCATAGGAAAGCATTGCGGGCGACCAGATGGCCGAGGCGAGAGGGGCGACCAGATGGCCGGGACCGAAATGACGCCAATCTGCCTGCAGGGCTCTGGGGCTGCAGGGCTCCGGGGGCTGCAGAGCTACAGGGCTCCAGGGGCTGCAGGGCTCCGGGGCTTCAGTCCTCCCCGGGCCCTGATGGACCCTCTGTCCCGGGCGCCCGGACTCCCCTGGCCGGCTCACAGGACGGAGGGGTATTCCCGCACCACCGGGCCATGCCGGATGGGGCTCAAGTCCCGTGCCCGGTCCCAGGCCCGGCTCCCGGACCCTAGGCCAGGCCCGGGAGAGCCTCCTCTGGGCTGCAGGGCTCCAGGGCTACAGGGCTCAGGGGCTGCAGAGCTCTGTGGGCTGCAGGGCTTTGGGGCTGCCGGGCTCGGGGGCTGCAGGGCTCGGGGGCTCCGGGGCTGCAGGGCTCAGGGGCTCCGTGGCTGCAGGCATCCAGGGCTGCAGGGCTCGGGGGCTGCAGGGCTCCTCGGGGGCTCCAGGGCTCCCGGGCTCCGGGGCTGCAGGGCTCCGGGGCTCCAGGGCTCTAGGGCTCCAGGGATCCAGGGCTGCTGGGCTCCAGGGCTCGCAGGCTCCAGGGCAGCAGGGCTCCAGGGCTTGGAACCCATGGAGCCCGTCCCCGGTACTTTGCCACTCTGCGGCCCGGAGGAGGGAGCCCCGGATGCATGGAAGGTGTTGCCCGGGCATCGCCCATCTGGTCCACAGCAGGGAACCACCAGCCCCGGGAGGGTGTTTGGGCATACTCTTGCACCTACTAATCCGGAGGAAAATTACCCCCCTTTCTTGTAATCCGTGCACTCGAGGTGACAGAGGGGACCCAGGGCGCAAACGTGCCCGACCTCCTGGAGCCCTGGCTGGGATCCGGGAGGCGAATGGCACCTCATAGGGACTTCCAGGGAAGTCAGGCCATCTAGTCGCCCCATAGGAAAGCATTTCGGGCAACCAGATGGCTGAGGCGAAAGGGGCGACCAGAAGGCCGGGACCAAAATGACGCCAATCGGCCTGCCCCGGGCCTGTAGGGCTCAGGAGCTGCAGGGCTCCGGGGCTCCGGGGCTGTAGGGCTCGGGGACTGCAGGGCTCCACGGCTCGGGGGGCTGCAGCGCTCCGGGGCTCCAGGGCTCCGGGGCTCCGGGGCTGAGGGGCTCCGGGGCTGCTGGGCTCCAGGGCTCGGGGGCTCCAGGGCAGGAGGGCTCCAGGGCTCCAAGGCTCCGGGGCTCCAGGGCCCGGGACCCATGGAGCCCGTCCCGGGTACTTTGCCACTCTGCGGCCCGGAGGAGGGAGCCCCGGATGCATGGAAGGTGTTGCCCGGGCATCGCCCATCTGGTCCACAGCAGGGAACCACCAGCCCCGGGAGGGTGTTTGGGCATACCCTTGCACCTACTAATCCGGAGGAAAATTACCCCCCTTTCTTGTAATCTGTGCACTCGAGGTGACAGAGGGGACCCAGGGCGCAAACGTGCCCAACCTCCTGGAGCCCTGGCTGGGATCCGGGAGGCGAATGGCACCTCATAGGGACTTCCAGGGAAGTCCGGCCATCTAGTCGCCCCATAGGAAAGCATTGCGGGCGACCAGATGGCCGAGGCGAGAGGGGCGACCAGATGGCCGGGACCGAAATGACGCCAATCTGCCTGCCCCGGGCCTGCAGGGCTCTGGGGCTGCAGGGCTCCGGGGGCTGCAGAGCTACAGGGCTCCGGGGCTGCAGGGCTCCGGGGCTTCAGTCCTCCCCGGGCCCTGATGGACCCTCTGTCTCGGGCGTCCCAGACCCCCCTGGCCGGCTCACAGGACGGAGGGGTATTCCCGCACCACCGGGCCATGCCGGATGGGGCTGAAGCCCCGGGCCCGGTCCCAGGCCCGGCTCCCGGACCCTAGGCCAGGCCTGGGAGAGCCTCCCCTGGGCTGCAGGGCTCCAGGGCTCCAGGGCTCAGGGGCTGCAGAGCTCTGTGGGCTGCAGGGCTTTGGGGCTGCCGGGCTCGGGGGCTCCAGGGCTGCAGGGCTCGGGGGCTCCGGGGCTGCAGGGCTCAGGGGCTCCGTGGCTGCAGGCATCCAGGGCTGCAGGGCTCGGGGGCTGCAGGGCTCCTCGGGGGCTCCAGGGCTCCCGGGCTCCGGGGCTGCAGGGCTCCGGGGCTCCAGGGCTCTAGGGCTCCAGGGATCCAGGGCTGCTGGGCTCCAGGGCTCGCAGGCTCCAGGGCAGCAGGGCTCCAGGGCTTGGAACCCATGGAGCCCGTCCCCGGTACTTTGCAACTCTGCGGCCCGGAGGAGGGAGCCCCGGATGCATGGAAGGTGTTGCCCGGGCATCGCCCATCTGGTCCACAGCAGGGAACCACCAGCCCCGGGAGGGTGTTTGGGCATACCCTTGCACCTACTAATCCGGAGGAAAATTACCCCCCTTTCTTGTAATCTGTGCACTCGAGGTGACAGAGGGGACCCAGGGCGCAAACGTGCCCGACCTCCTGGAGCCCTGGCTGGGATCCGGGAGGCGAATGGCACCTCATAGGGACTTCCAGGGAAGTCCGGCCATCTAGTTGCCCCATAGGAAAGCATTGCGGGCGACCAGATGGCCGAGGCGAGAGGGGCGACCAGATGGCCGGGACCGAAATGACGCCAATCTGCCTGCAGGGCTCTGGGGCTGCAGGGCTCCGGGGGCTGCAGAGCTACAGGGCTCCGGGGCTGCAGGGCTCCGGGGCTTCAGTCCTCCCCGGGCCCTGATGGACCCTCTGTCCCGGGCGCCCGGACCCCCCTGGCCGGCTCACAGGACGGAGGGGTATTCCCGCACCACCGGGCCATGCCGGATGGGGCTCAAGCCCCGTGCCCGGTCCCAGGCCCGGCTCCCGGACCCTAGGCCAGGCCCGGGAGAGCCTCCTCTGGGCTGCAGGGCTCCAGGGCTACAGGGCTCAGGGGCTGCAGAGCTCTGTGGGCTGCAGGGCTTTGGGGCTGCCGGGCTCGGGGGCTCCAGGGCTGCAGGGCTCGGGGGCTCCGGGGCTGCAGGGCTCAGGGGCTCCGTGGCTGCAGGCATCCAGGGCTGCAGGGCTCGGGGGCTGCAGGGCTCCTCGGGGGCTCCAGGGCTCCCGGGCTCCGGGGCTGCAGGGCTCCGGGGCTCCAGGGCTCTAGGGCTCCAGGGATCCAGGGCTGCTGGGCTCCAGGGCTCGGGGGCTCCAGGGCAGCAGGGCTCCAGGGCTTGGGACCCATGGAGCCCGTCCCGGGTACTTTGCCACACTGCGGCCCGGAGGAGGGAGCCCCGGATGCCTGGGAGGTGTTGCCCGGGCATCGCCCATCTGGTCCGCAGCAGGAAACCACCAGCCCCGGGAGGGTGTTTGGGCATACCCTTGCACCTACTAATCCGGAGGAAAATTACCCCCCTTTCTTGTAATCCGTGCACTCGAGGTGACAGAGGGGACCCAGGGCGCAAAAGTGCCCGACCTCCTGGAGCCCTGGCTGGGATCCGGGAGGCAAATGGCACCTCATAGGGACTTCCAGGGACGTCCGGCCATCTAGTCACCCCATAGGAAAGCATTGCGGGCGACAAGATGGCCGAGGCGAGAGGGTCGACCAGATGGCCGGGACCGAAATAACACCAATCTGCCTGCCCCAGGCCTGCAGGGCTCCGGGGGCTGCAGAGCTACAGGGCTCCAGGGCTGCAGGGCTCCGGGGCTTCAGGCCTCCCCGGGCCCTGATGGACCCTCTGTCCCGGGCGCCCTTGACTCCCCCCGGCCGGCTCGCAGGATGGAGGGTTATTCCCGCACCACCGGGCCCTGCTGGATGGGGCTCAAGCCCCGGGCCCGGTCCCTGGCCCAGCTCCCGGACCCTAGGCCAGGCCCGGGAGAGCCTCCCCTAGGCTGCAGGGCTACAGGGCTACAGGGCTCGGGGGCTGCAGGGCTCCATGGACTGCAGGACTTCGGGGCTGCCGGGCATGGGGGCTCCTGGGCTGCAGGGCTCGGGGGCTCCGGGGCTGCAGGGCTCAGGGGCTCCCGGGCTGCAGGCATCCGGGGCTGCAGGGCTCGGGGGCTGCAGGGCTCCTCGGGGGCTCCACAGCTCCCGGGCTCCGGGGCTGCAGGGCTCCAGGGCTCCAGGGCTGCAGGGCTCCGGGGGGGCTCAAGGGGCTGTAGGGCTCCAGGGGCTCCAGGGCTGCAGGGCTCCAGGGCTGCAGGGCTCCAGGGCTCCAGGGCTGCAGGGCTGCAGGGCTCCATGGGGACTACAGGGCTCCAGGGGCTGTAGGGCTCCGGGGGCTCCAGGACGGAGGGGTATTCCCGCACCTCCGGGCCCTGCCGGATGGGGCTCAAGCCGCGGGCCCGCTCCGGTCTCTGCTTCTGAAACCCTAGCCAGGATGGGGAAAGAGCCGCCCTTGCCTCTGATGAACGCCTGGAACCTCGGCCGGCTTGCAGGACGGGGAAGCTCCAGCAAACCCATGGCTGGCCGGACGGAGCTCAAGCCCCGGGCCCGCTCCCGGTCCCTGCTTCCGAAACCCTAGCCCAGCCGGGGAGAGCCTCCCTTGGCCCTGATGAACGCCCGGAACCTCAGCCGGCTTGCGGGACGGGGAGGCTCCAGCAACCCCATGGCCTACCGGACGGAGCTCAAGCCCCGGGCCCGGTCCCTGCTTCCAAAACCCTAGCCAGCCCAGGGAGAGCCTCCCTTGGCCCGATAAACGCCCGGAACCTCGGCCGGCTTACAGGACGGAGCTCAGGCCCCAGGCCTCAGGCCCAGCCTACCAACCCTAGCCGGGCCCGGGGAGAGCCTCCCGGTAGATCCCCCTGTCCCCAGCACCTGGACCCTGGGCCGGAACCAAGGAGGGTTAAGCCCAGGACACGTCCTCTCCCCGACGGCCTGCCCGGGAGCCCATTTTTGTCGACTATTAAGCCCCCACGTAGTGGGGGCTTACAGAACTTTGGGAAAGGACAAAAGTTGGAGTTAGCCCGTCCGCCAGCCTGCAGGGCCATCTGGTCACCCAGCCCGCAGGGCCATCTGGTCACGCAGCCAGGCGACCAGATGACCCGGGACGACCCAGCGCCCGGATGGCCTGGGAGGGTGCCGTACCCAGTCGCCCTTGCAGTCCAGCGAGGGTGGCCAGGCGCTGCTGCTTGCCTCCCTGCTCGACTTGCCCATTCAGCAGTGGGAAGGGGAGGCCCGGATGGCGGCGGCCCTGGCCATCTGGTCACACTGCCGACCCGCAAGGGAAGGTGTGGCCCCCATCCCCACACCCCGGTGGGGCAGGGAGGGGAGGGAGAGGCCCCCGTGCCGGAGGGCATGTGGTGGAGGCAGCCTCCAGCAGGCCCGTGTTACCCCCTCCACATCCATCCCGCCGGCAAGGCGGCAGAGGGACCCACCCCTGGGTGTGGTGGAGGGAGGCTTCTGCGGGCGCCCACGCACGGAAAGAGACAAAAGCTTGGCTCAGAGGATGACTTTCAATAGATCGCAGCGAGGTAGCTGCTCTGCTACTTACGAAACCCTGACCCAGAATCAGGTTGTCTACGAATGATTTAGCACTGGGTGCCCCACGAACATGGGCCTGATCAAACTCAGAGGAAAAGGACCATCGGCAAGGGGCTGAGAGGCAGGAGCGTCCCCGGGCCCCTGAGGGGCCCTGGCGGGCAGGCCCCGGGATGCCTTCCCCCTCTCAGCATGGCCAGACCTCATGGAAGTCTGCCTGATCAAACTCGGAGAAAAATGACCATCGAACCCTGATAAAAACAACCATCGACAATGGGCCGAGAGGCAGAAGCATCCACGGGCCCCTGGGGGCCCCTTGCGGGTGGGTACTGGGACGCCTTCCCCCTCTCAGCATGGCCAGACCTCACGGAGGTATGCCTGATCAAACTCTGAGAAAAACGACCATCGGCAAGGAGCTGAGAGGCAGGAGCGTCCCCGGGCCCCTGGGGGCCCCTGGCAGGCAGGCTTCAGGACGCCTCCCTCCCTCTCAGCATGGCCAGACCTCATGAAAGTCTGCCTGATCAAACTCGGAGAAAAACAACCATCGAACTTGGAGAAAAACGACCATCGGCAAGGGGCCAAGAGGCAGAAGTGTCCCCGGGCCCCTGGGGGCCCCTGGCGGGCAGGCCCCGGGATGCCTTCCCTCTCTCAGCATGACCAGACCTCATGGAAGTCTGCCTGATGAAACTCGGAGAAAAACGACCATCGAACCCTGATAAAAATGACCATCGACAAGGGGCCGAGAGGCAGAAGCATCCACGGGCCCCTGGGGGCCCCTCGCGGGCGGGCCCTGGGATGCATTCCCCCTCTCAGCATGGCCAGACCTCACTGAGGTATGCCTGATCAAACTCGGAGACAAACAACCATCGGCAAGGGGCTGAGAGGCAGGAGCGTCCCAGGGCCCCTGGGGGACCCTGGCAGGCCCCCCCCCCCTCTCAGCATGGCTGGACCTCCTGGAAGTCTACCTGATCAAACTCGGCGAAAAACAACCATCTAACTCGGAGAAAAACGACCATCGGCAAGGGGCCAGGAGGCAGAAGTGTCCCCGGGCCCCTGGGGGCCCCTGGCGGGCAGGCCCGGGACACCTTCCCCCTCTCTGCATGGCCAGACCTCACGGAGGTCTGTGCCTTATCAAACTCGGAGAAAAAGGACCATCGGCAAGGGGCTGACAGGCAGGAGCGTCCCCGGGCCCCTGGGGGCCCCTGGCAGGCGGGCCCTGGGATGCCTTCCCCCTCTCAGCATGGCCAGACCTCATGGAAGTCTGCCTGATCAAACTCGGAGAAAAACGACCATCGAACCCTGATAAAAACGACCATCAACAATGGGCAGGAGTGTCCCTGGGCCCCTGGGGGCCCCTGGCGGGCGGGCCCCGGGACGCCTTCCCCCTCTCAGCATGGCCAGACCTCACGGAGGTATGCCTGATCAAACTCGGAGAAAAACAAATATTGAACTCGGAGAAAAACGACCATCGGCAAGGGGCTGAGAGGCAGGAGCGTCCCCGGGCCCCTGGGGGCCCCTGGCAGGCAGGCCCCGGGATGCCTCCCCCCCTCTCAGCATGGCCAGACCTCATGGAAGTCTGCCTGATCAAACTCGGAGAAAAACGACCATCGGCAAGGGGCTGAGAGGCAGAAGCGTCCCCGGGCCCCTGGGGGCCCCTGGCAGGCGGGCCCGGGATGCCTTCCCCCTCTCAGCATGGCCGGACCTCACGGAGGTCTGTGCCTGATCAAACTCGGAGAAAAACGACCATCGGCAAGGGGCTGAGAGGCAGGAGCGTCCCCGGGCCCCTGGGGGCCCCTGGCGGGAGGGCCCCGGGATGCCTCTCCCCTCTCAGCATGGCCGGACCTCATGGAAGTCTGCCTGATCAAACTCGGAGAAAAACAACCATCGAACTTGGAGAAAAACGACCATCGGCAAGGGGCCAAGAGGCAGAAGCGTCCCCGGGCCCCTGGGGGCCCCCGGCGGGTGGGCCCCAGGAAACCTTACCCCCTTAGCATGGCCAGACCTCATGGAAGTCTGCCTGATGAAACTCGGAGAAAAACAACCATCGAACCCTGATAAAAACGACCATCGACAAGGGGCCGAGAGGCAGAAGCATCCACGGGCCCCTGGGGGCCCCTGGCGGGTGGGCCCCGGGACGCCTTACCCCTCTCAGCATGGCCAGACCTCACAGAGGTATGCCTGATCAAACTCGGAGACAAACGACCATCGGCAAAGGGCTGAGAGGCAGGAGCGTCCCCGGGCCCCTGGGGGACCCTGGCAGGCCCCGGGATGCCTCCCCCCCTCTCAGCATGGCCGGACCTCCTGGAAGTCTGCCTGATCAAACTCGGCGAAAAACAACCATCTAACTCAGAGAAAAACGACCATCGGCAGGGGGCCAAGAGGCAGAAGTGTCCCGGGGCCCCTGGGGGCCCCTGGCGGGCCGGCCCGGGACACCTTCCCCCTCTCAGCATGGCCAGACCTCACGGAGGTCTGTGCCTTATCAAACTCTGAGAAAAAGGACCATCGGCAAGGGGCTGACAGGCAGGAGCGTCCCCGGGCCCCTGGGGGCCCCTGGCGGGCGGGCCCCGGATGCCTTCCCCCTCTCAGCATGGCCAGACCTCATGGAAGTCTGCCTGATCAAACTCGGGAGAAAAACGACCATCGAACCTTGATAAAAACGACCATCAACAATGGGCAGGAGCGTCCCCGGGCCCCTGGGGGCCACTGGCGGGCGGGCCCCGGGACGCCTTTCCCCTCTCAGCATGGCCAGACCTCACGGAGGTATGCCTGATCAAACTCGGAGAAAAACAAATATCGAACTCGGAGAAAAACGACCATCGGCAAGGGGCTGAGAGGCTGAAGCGTCCCCGGGCCCCTGGGGGCCCCTGGCAGGCGGGCCCCGGGATGCCTCCCCCCTCCCAGCATGGCCAGACCTCATGGAAGTCTGCCTGATCAAACTCGGAGAAAAACGACCATCGAACTCGGAGAAAAACGACCATTGGCAAGGGGCTGAGAGGCAGAAGCGTCCCCGGGCCCCTGGGGGCCCCTGGGGGCTCCTGGCAGGCGGGCCCGGGATGCCTTCCCCCTCTCAGCATGGCCGGACCTCACGGAGGTCTGTGCCTGATCAAACTCGGAGAAAAAGGACCATCGGCAAGGGGCTGAGAGGCAGGAGCGTCCCCGGGCCCCTGGGGGCCCCTGGCAGGTGGGCCCCGGGACACCTTCCCCCTCAAACTTGGTGAAAAAGGACCATCGGCAAGGGGCTGAGAGGCAAGAGTGTCCCCAGGACACTGGGGGCCCCGGTGGGCAGGCTCCAGGGCTGCCTACCCCTGATTCAGAATCTCCGGAGGTCTGACTGACCCTCTCCCTAGTAATCCGGAGGAACATTACCCCCCTTTCTTGTAATCTGTGCACTCGAAGTCACACAGGGGACCCAAGGCACGAACGAGCCCGACCTCCTGGAGCCCTGGCTGGGATCCGGGAGGCGAATGGCACCTCATCGGGACTTCCAGGGAAGTTCGGTCATCTGGTCGCCCCATTGGAAAGCATTGCGGGCGACCAGATGGCCGAGGCGAGAGGGGCGACCAGATGGCCGGGACCGAAATGACGCCAATCTGCCTGCCCCGGGCCTGCAGGGCTCTGGGGCTGCAGGGCTCATGGGCTCCGGGGCTGCAGGGCTCAGGGGCTCCAGGGCTGCAGGCATCCGGGGCTGCAGGGCTCCGGGGCTGCAGGGCTTCGGGGCTCCAGGGCTCCGGGGCTCCGGAGCTCCGGGGCTCCGGGGCTGCTGGGCTCCGGGGCTGCTGGGCTCCAGGGCTCGGGGGCTCCAGGGCAGGAGGGCTCCAGGGCTCCAAGGCTCCGGGGCTCCAGGGCCCGGGACCCATGGAGCCCGTCCCGGGTACTTTGCCACTCTGCGGCCCGGAGGAGGGAGCCCCGGATGCATGGAAGGTGTTGCCCGGGCCTCACCCATCTGGTCCACAGCAGGGAACCACCAGCCCCGGGAGGGTGTTTGGGCATACCCTTGCACCTACAAACCCGGAGGAAAATTACCCCCCTTTCTTGTAATCTGTGCACTCGAGGTGACAGAGGGGACCCAGGGCGCAAACGTGCCCGACCTCCTGGAGCCCTGGCTGGGATCCGGGAGGCGAATGGCACCTCATAGGGACTTCCAGGGAAGTCCGGCCATCTAGTCGCCCCATAGGAAAGCATTGCGGGCGACCAGATGGCCGAGGCGAGAGGGGCGACCAGATGGCCGGGACCGAAATGACGCCAATCTGCCTGCCCCGGGCCTGCAGGGCTCTGGGGCTGCAGGGCTCCGGGGGCTGCAGAGCTACAGGGCTCCGGGGCTGCAGGGCTCCGGGGCTTCAGTCCTCCCCGGGCCCTGATGGACCCTCTGTCTCGGGCGTCCCAGACCCCCCTGGCCGGCTCACAGGACGGAGGGGTATTCCCGCACCACCGGGCCATGCCGGATGGGGCTGAAGCCCCGGGCCCGGTCCCAGGCCCGGCTCCCGGACCCTAGGCCAGGCCTGGGAGAGCCTCCCCTGGGCTGCAGGGCTCCAGGGCTCCAGGGCTCAGGGGCTGCAGAGCTCTGTGGGCTGCAGGGCTTTGGGGCTGCAGGGCTCGGGGGCTCCGGGGCTGCAGGGCTCAGGGGCTCCGTGGCTGCAGGCATCCAGGGTTGCAGGGCTCGGGGGCTGCAGGGCTCCTCGGGGGCTCCAGGGCTCCCGGGCTCCGGGGCTGCAGGGCTCCGGGGCTCCAGGGCTCTAGGGCTCCAGGGATCCAGGGCTGCTGGGCTCCAGGGCTCGCAGGCTCCAGGGCAGCAGGGCTCGCAGGCTCCAGGGCAGCAGGGCTCGAGGGCTTGGAACCCATGGAGCCCGTCCCCGGTACTTTGCCACTCTGCGGCCCGGAGGAGGGAGCCCCGGATGCATGGAAGGTGTTGCCCGGGCATCGCCCATCTGGTCCACAGCAGGGAACCACCAGCCCCGGGAGGGTGTTTGGGCATACCCTTGCACCTACTAATCCGGAGGAAAATTACCCCCCTTTCTTGTAATCTGTGCACTCGAGGTGACAGAGGGGACCCAGGGCGCAAACGTGCCCGACCTCCTGGAGCCCTGGCTGGGATCCGGGAGGCGAATGGCACCTCATAGGGACTTCCAGGGACATCCGGCCATCTAGTTGCCCCATAGGAAAGCATTGCGGGCGACCAGATGGCCGAGGCGAGAGGGGCGACCAGATGGCCGGGACCGAAATGACGCCAATCTGCCTGCAGGGCTCTGGGGCTGCAGGGCTCCGGGGGCTGCAGAGCTACAGGGCTCCAGGGGCTGCAGGGCTCCGGGGCTTCAGTCCTCCCCGGGCCCTGATGGACCCTCTGTCCCGGGCGCCCGGACTCCCCTGGCCGGCTCACAGGACGGAGGGGTATTCCCGCACCACCGGGCCATGCCGGATGGGGCTCAAGTCCCGTGCCCGGTCCCAGGCCCGGCTCCCGGACCCTAGGCCAGGCCCGGGAGAGCCTCCTCTGGGCTGCAGGGCTCCAGGGCTACAGGGCTCAGGGGCTGCAGAGCTCTGTGGGCTGCAGGGCTTTGGGGCTGCCGGGCTCGGGGGCTCCAGGGCTGCAGGGCTCGGGGGCTCCGGGGCTGCAGGGCTCAGGGGCTCCGTGGCTGCAGGCATCCAGGGCTGCAGGGCTCGGGGGCTGCAGGGCTCCTCGGGGGCTCCAGGGCTCCCGGGCTCCGGGGCTGCAGGGCTCCGGGGCTCCAGGGCTCTAGGGCTCCAGGGATCCAGGGCTGCTGGGCTCCAGGGCTCGCAGGCTCCAGGGCAGCAGGGCTCCAGGGCTTGGAACCCATGGAGCCCGTCCCCGGTACTTTGCCACTCTGCGGCCCGGAGGAGGGAGCCCCGGATGCATGGAAGGTGTTGCCCGGGCATCGCCCATCTGGTCCACAGCAGGGAACCACCAGCCCCGGGAGGGTGTTTGGGCATACTCTTGCACCTACTAATCCGGAGGAAAATTACCCCCCTTTCTTGTAATCCGTGCACTCGAGGTGACAGAGGGGACCCAGGGCGCAAACGTGCCCGACCTCCTGGAGCCCTGGCTGGGATCCGGGAGGCGAATGGCACCTCATAAGGACTTCCAGGGAAGTCCGGCCATCTAGTCGCCCCATAGGAAAGCATTGCGGGCAACCAGATGGCTGAGGCGAAAGGGGCGACCAGAAGGCCGGGACCAAAATGACGCCAATCGGCCTGCCCCGGGCCTGTAGGGCTCAGGAGCTGCAGGGCTCCGGGGCTCCGGGGCTGCAGGGCTCGGGGACTGCAGGGCTCCACGGCTCGGGGGGCTGCAGCGCTCCGGGGCTCCAGGGCTCCGGGGCTCCGGGGCTGAGGGGCTCCGGGGCTGCTGGGCTCCAGGGTTTCAGGGCTCGGGGGCTCCAGGGCAGGAGGGCTCCAGGGCTCCAAGGCTCCGGGGCTCCAGGGCCCGGGACCCATGGAGCCCGTCCCGGGTACTTTGCCACTCTGCGGCCCGGAGGAGGGAGCCCCGGATGCATGGAAGGTGTTGCCCGGGCATCGCCCATCTGGTCCACAGCAGGGAACCACCAGCCCCGGGAGGGTGTTTGGGCATACCCTTGCACCTACTAATCCGGAGGAAAATTACCCCCCTTTCTTGTAATCTGTGCACTCGAGGTGACAGAGGGGACCCAGGGCGCAAACGTGCCCAACCTCCTGGAGCCCTGGCTGGGATCCGGGAGGCAAATGGCACCTCATAGGGACTTCCAGGGAAGTCCGGCCATCTAGTCGCCCCATAGGAAAGCATTGCGGGCGACCAGATGGCCGAGGCGAGAGGGGCGACCAGATGGCCGGGACCGAAATGACGCCAATCTGCCTGCCCCGGGCCTGCAGGGCTCTGGGGCTGCAGGGCTCCGGGGGCTGCAGAGCTACAGGGCTCCGGGGCTGCAGGGCTCCGGGGCTTCAGTCCTCCCCGGGCCCTGATGGACCCTCTGTCCGGGGCGTCCCAGACCCCCCTGGCCGGCTCACAGGACGGAGGGGTATTCCCGCACCACCGGGCCATGCCGGATGGGGTTGAAGCCCCGGGCCCGGTCCCAGGCCCGGCTCCCGGACCCTAGGCCAGGCCTGGGAGAGCCTCCCCTGGGCTGCAGGGCTCCAGGGCTCCAGGGCTCAGGGGCTGCAGAGCTCTGTGGGCTGCAGGGCTTTGGGGCTGCCGGGCTCGGGGGCTCCAGGGCTGCAGGGCTCGGGGGCTCCGGGGCTGCAGGGCTCAGGGGCTCCGTGGCTGCAGGCATCCAGGGCTGCAGGGCTCTGGGGCTGCAGGGCTCCTCGGGGGCTCCAGGGCTCCCGGGCTCCGGGGCTGCAGGGCTCCGGGGCTCCAGGGCTCTAGGGCTCCAGGGATCCAGGGCTGCTGGGCTCCAGGGCTCGCAGGCTCCAGGGCAGCAGGGCTCCAGGGCTTGGAACCCATGGAGCCCGTCCCCGGTACTTTGCCACTCTGCGGCCCGGAGGAGGGAGCCCCGGATGCATGGAAGGTGTTGCCCGAGCATCGCCCATCTGGTCCACAGCAGGGAACCACCAGCCCCGGGAGGGTGTTTGGGCATACCCTTGCACCTACTAATCCGGAGGAAAATTACCCCCCTTTCTTGTAATCTGTGCGCTCGAGGTGACAGAGGGGACCCAGGGCGCAAACGTGCCCGACCTCCTGGAGCCCTGGCTGGGATCCGGGAGGCGAATGGCACCTCATAGGGACTTCCAGGGAAGTCCGGCCATCTAGTTGCCCCATATGAAAGCATTGCGGGCGACCAGATGGCCGAGGCGAGAGGGGCGACCAGATGGCCGGGACCGAAATGACGCCAATCTGCCTGCAGGGCTCTGGGGCTGCAGGGCTCCGGGGGCTGCAGAGCTACAGGGCTCCGGGGCTGCAGGGCTCCGGGGCTTCAGTCCTCCCCAGGCCCTGATGGACCCTCTGTCCCGGGCGCCCGGTCCCCCCTGGCCGGCTCACAGGACGGAGGGGTATTCCCGCACCACCGGGCCATGCCGGATGGGGCTCAAGCCCCGTGCCCGGTCCCAGGCCTGGCTCCCGGACCCTAGGCCAGGCCCGGGAGAGCCTCCTCTGGGCTGCAGGGCTCCAGGGCTACAGGGCTCGGGGGCTGCGAGCTCTGTAGGCTGCAGGGCTTCGGGGCTGCCGGGCTCGCGGGCTCCAGGGCTCCAGGGCTCGGGGGCTCCGGGGCTGCAGGGCTCAGGGGCTCCGTGGCTGCAGGCATCCGGGGCTGCAGGGCTCGGGGGCTGCAGGGCTCCTCGGGGGCTCCAGGGCTCCCGGGCTCCGGGGCTGCAGGGCTCCGGGGCTCCAGGGCTCTAGGGCTCCAGGGATCCAGGGCTGCTGGGCTCCAGGGCTCGGGGGCTCCAGGGCAGCAGGGCTCCAGGGCTTGGGACCCATGGAGCCCGTCCCGGGTACTTTGCCACTCTGCGGACCGGAGGAGGGAGCCCCTAATGCCTGGGAGGTGATGCCCGGGCATCGCTCATCTGGTCCCCAGCAGGGAACCACCAGCCCCGGGAGGGTGTTTGGGCATACCCTTGCACCTACTAATCCGGAGGAAAATTACCCCCCTTTCTTGTAATCCATGCACTCGAGGTGACAGAGGGGACCCAGGGCACAAACGTGCCCGACCTCCTGGAGCCCTGGCTGGAATCCGGGAGGCGAATGGCACCTCATAGGGACTTCCAGGGAAGTCCGGCCATCTAGTCGCCCCATAGGAAAGCATTGCGGGCGACCAGATGGCCGAGGCGAGAGGGGCGACCCGATTGCCGGGACCGAAATGACACCAATCTGCCTGCCCCGGGCCTGTAGGGCTCAGGAGCTGCAGGGCTCCGGGGCTCTGGGGCTCCGGGGCTCTGGGGCTCCGGGGCTGCAGGGCAAGGGGACTGCAGGGCTCCACAGCTTGGGGGGCTGCAGGGCTCCGGGGCTGCAGGGCTCGGGTTCTCCAGGGCTCCAGGGCTCCAGGGCTCCAGGGCTGCAGGGCTCCGGGGCTGCTGGGCTCCAGGGCTCCGGGGCGGCTGGGCTCCGGGGCTCCAGGGCCTGGGACCCATGGAACCCGTTCCGGGTACTTTGCCACACTGCGGCCCGGAGGAGGGAGCCCCGGATGCCTGGGAGGTGTTGCCCGGGCATCGCCCATCTGGTCCCCAGCAGGAAACCACCAGCCCCGGGAGGGTGTTTGGGCATACCCTTGCACCTACTAATCCGGAGGAAAATTACCCCCTTTCTTGTAATCCGTGCACTCGAGGTGACAGAGGGGACCCAGGGCGCAAAAGTGCCCGACCTCCTGGAGCCCTAGCTGGGATCCGGGAGGCAAATGGCACCTCATAGGGACTTCCAGGGACGTCCGGCCATCTAGTCACCCCATAGGAAAGCATTGCGGGCGACCAGATGGCCGAGGCGAGAGGGGCGACCAGATGGCCGGGACCGAAATAACACCAATCTGCCTGCCCCAGGCCTGCAGGGCTCTGGGGCTGCAGAGCTACAGGGCTCCAGAGCTGCAGGGCTCCGGGGCTTCAGGCCTCCCCGGGCCCTGATGGACCCTCTGTCCCGGGCGCCCGGACCCCCCTGGCCGGCTCACAGGACGGAGGGGTATTCCCGCACCACCGGGCCATGCCGGATGGGGCTCAAGCCCCGTGCCCGGTCCCAGGCCCGGCTCCCGGACCCTAGGCCAGGCCCGGGAGAGCCTCCTCTGGGCTGCAGGGCTCTAGGGCTACAGGGATCAGGGGCTGCAGAGCTCTGTGGGCTGCAGGGCTTTGGGGCTGCCGGGCTCGGGGGCTCCAGGGCTGCAGGGCTCAGGGGCTCCGGGGCTGCAGGGCTCAGGGGCTCCGTGGCTGCAGGCATCCAGGGCTGCAGGGCTCGGGGGCTGCAGGGCTCCTCGGGGGCTCCAGGGCTCCCGGGCTCCGGGGCTGCAGGGCTCCGGGGCTCCAGGGCTCTAGGGCTCCAGGGATCCAGGGCTGCTGGGCTCCAGGGCTCGCAGGCTCCAGGGCAGCAGGGCTCCAGGGCTTGGAACCCATGGAGCCCGTCCCCGGTACTTTGCCACTCTGCGGCCCGGAGGAGGGAGCCCCGGATGCATGGAAGGTGTTGCCCGGGCATCGCCCATCTGGTCCACAGCAGGGAACCACCAGCCCCGGGAGGGTGTTTGGGCATACCCTTGCACCTACTAATCCGGAGGAAAATTACCCCCCTTTCTTGTAATCTGTGCACTCGAGGTGACAGAGGGGACCCAGGGCGCAAACGTGCCCGACCTCCTGGAGCCCTGGCTGGGATCCGGGAGGCGAATGGCACCTCATAGGGACTTCCAGGGAAGTCCGGCCATCTAGTTGCCCCATAGGAAAGCATTGCGGGCGACCAGATGGCCGAGGCGAGAGGGGCGACCAGATGGCCGGGACCGAAATGACGCCAATCTGCCTGCAGGGCTCTGGGGCTGCAGGGCTCCGGGGGCTGCAGAGCTACAGGGCTCCAGGGGCTGCAGGGCTCCGGGGCTTCAGTCCTCCCCGGGCCCTGATGGACCCTCTGTCCCGGGCGCCCGGACTCCCCTGGCCGGCTCACAGGACGGAGGGGTATTCCCGCACCACCGGGCCATGCCGGATGGGGCTCAAGTCCCGTACCCGGTCCCAGGCCCGGCTCCCGGACCCTAGGCCAGGCCCGGGAGAGCCTCCTCTGGGCTGCAGGGCTCCAGGGCTACAGGGCTCAGGGGCTGCAGAGCTCTGTGGGCTGCAGGGCTTTGGGGCTGCCGGGCTCGGGGGCTCCAGGGCTGCAGGGCTCGGGGGCTCCGGGGCTGCAGGGCTCAGGGGCTCCGTGGCTGCAGGCATCCAGGGCTGCAGGGCTCGGGGGCTGCAGGGCTCCTCGGGGGCTCCAGGGCTCCCGGGCTCCGGGGCTGCAGGGCTCCGGGGCTCCAGGGCTCTAGGGCTCCAGGGATCCAGGGCTGCTGGGCTCCAGGGCTCGCAGGCTCCAGGGCAGCAGGGCTCCAGGGCTTGGAACCCATGGAGCCCGTCCCCGGTACTTTGCCACTCTGCGGCCCGGAGGAGGGAGCCCCGGATGCATGGAAGGTGTTGCCCGGGCATCGCCCATCTGGTCCACAGCAGGGAACCACCAGCCCCGGGAGGGTGTTTGGGCATACTCTTGCACCTACTAATCCGGAGGAAAATTACCCCCCTTTCTTGTAATCCGTGCACTCGAGGTGACAGAGGGGACCCAGGGCGCAAACGTGCCCGACCTCCTGGAGCCCTGGCTGGGATCCGGGAGGCGAATGGCACCTCATAGGGACTTCCAGGGAAGTCCGGCCATCTAGTCGCCCCATAGGAAAGCATTGCGGGCAACCAGATGGCTGAGGCGAAAGGGGCGACCAGAAGGCCGGGACCAAAATGACGCCAATCGGCCTGCCCCGGGCCTGTAGGGCTCAGGAGCTGCAGGGCTCCGGGGCTCCGGGGCTGCAGGGCTCGGGGACTGCAGGGCTCCACGGCTCGGGGGGCTGCAGCGCTCCGGGGCTCCAGGGCTCCGGGGCTCCGGGGCTCCGGGGCTGAGGGGCTGAGGGGCTCCGGGGCTGCTGGGCTCCAGGGTTTCAGGGCTCGGGGGCTCCAGGGCAGGAGGGCTCCAGGGCTCCAAGGCTCCGGGGCTCCAGGGCCCGGGACCCATGGAGCCCGTCCCGGGTACTTTGCCACTCTGCGGCCCGGAGGAGGGAGCCCCGGATGCATGGAAGGTGTTGCCCGGGCATCGCCCATCTGGTCCACAGCAGGGAACCACCAGCCCCGGGAGGGTGTTTGGGCATACCCTTGCACCTACTAATCCGGAGGAAAATTACCCCCCTTTCTTGTAATCTGTGCACTCGAGGTGACAGAGGGGACCCAGGGCGCAAACGTGCCCAACCTCCTGGAGCCCTGGCTGGGATCCGGGAGGCGAATGGCACCTCATAGGGACTTCCAGGGAAGTCCGGCCATCTAGTCGCCCCATAGGAAAGCATTGCGGGCGACCAGATGGCCGAGGCGAGAGGGGCGACCAGATGGCCGGGACCGAAATGACGCCAATCTGCCTGCCCCGGGCCTGCAGGGCTCTGGGGCTGCAGGGCTCCGGGGGCTGCAGAGCTACAGGGCTCCGGGGCTGCAGGGCTCCGGGGCTTCAGTCCTCCCCGGGCCCTGATGGACCCTCTGTCCCGGGCGTCCCAGACCCCCCTGGCCGGCTCACAGGACGGAGGGGTATTACCGCACCACCGGGCCATGCCGGATGGGGCTGAAGCCCCGGGCCCGGTCCCAGGCCCGGCTCCCGGACCCTAGGCCAGGCCTGGGAGAGCCTCCCCTGGGCTGCAGGGCTCCAGGGCTCCAGGGCTCAGGGGCTGCAGAGCTCTGTGGGCTGCAGGGCTTTGGGGCTGCCGGGCTCGGGGGCTCCAGGGCTGCAGGGCTCGGGGGCTCCGGGGCTGCAGGGCTCAGGGGCTCCGTGGCTGCAGGCATCCAGGGCTGCAGGGCTCTGGGGCTGCAGGGCTCCTCGGGGGCTCCAGGGCTCCCGGGTTCCGGGGCTGCAGGGCTCCGGGGCTCCAGGGCTCTAGGGCTCCAGGGATCCAGGGCTGCTGGGCTCCAGGGCTCGCAGGCTCCAGGGCAGCAGGGCTCCAGGGCTTGGAACCCATGGAGCCCGTCCCCGGTACTTTGCCACTCTGCGGCCCGGAGGAGGGAGCCCCGGATGCATGGAAGGTGTTGCCCGAGCATCGCCCATCTGGTCCACAGCAGGGAACCACCAGCCCCGGGAGGGTGTTTGGGCATACCCTTGCACCTACTAATCCGGAGGAAAATTACCCCCCTTTCTTGTAATCTGTGCGCTCGAGGTGACAGAGGGGACCCAGGGCGCAAACGTGCCCGACCTCCTGGAGCCCTGGCTGGGATCCGGGAGGCGAATGGCACCTCATAGGGACTTCCAGGGAAGTCCGGCCATCTAGTTGCCCCATATGAAAGCAATGCGGGCGACCAGATGGCCGAGGCGAGAGGGGCGACCAGATGGCCGGGACCGAAATGACGCCAATCTGCCTGCAGGGCTCTGGGGCTGCAGGGCTCCGGGGGCTGCAGAGCTACAGGGCTCCGGGGCTGCAGGGCTCCGGGGCTTCAGTCCTCCCCGGGCCCTGATGGACCCTCTGTCCCGGGCGCCCGGTCCCCCCTGGCCGGCTCACAGGACGGAGGGGTATTCCCGCACCACCGGGCCATGCCGGATGGGGCTCAAGCCCCGTGCCCGGTCCCAGGCCTGGCTCCCGGACCCTAGGCCAGGCCCGGGAGAGCCTCCTCTGGGCTGCAGGGCTCCAGGGCTACAGGGCTCGGGGGCTGCGAGCTCTGTAGGCTGCAGGGCTTCGGGGCTGCCGGGCTCGCGGGCTCCAGGGCTCCAGGGCTCGGGGGCTCCGGGGCTGCAGGGCTCAGGGGCTCCGTGGCTGCAGGCATCCGGGGCTGCAGGGCTCGGGGGCTGCAGGGCTCCTCGGGGGCTCCAGGGCTCCCGGGCTCCGGGGCTGCAGGGCTCCGGGGCTCCAGGGCTCTAGGGCTCCAGGGATCCAGGGCTGCTGGGCTCCAGGGCTCGGGGGCTCCAGGGCAGCAGGGCTCCAGGGCTTGGGACCCATGGAGCCCGTCCCGGGTACTTTGCCACTCTGCGGACCGGAGGAGGGAGCCCCTAATGCCTGGGAGGTGATGCCCGGGCATCGCTCATCTGGTCCCCAGCAGGGAACCACCAGCCCCGGGAGGGTGTTTGGGCATACCCTTGCACCTACTAATCCGGAGGAAAATTACCCCCCTTTCTTGTAATCCATGCACTCGAGGTGACAGAGGGGACCCAGGGCACAAACGTGCCCGACCTCCTGGAGCCCTGGCTGGAATCCGGGAGGCGAATGGCACCTCATAGGGACTTCCAGGGAAGTCCGGCCATCTAGTCGCCCCATAGGAAAGCATTGCGGGCGACCAGATGGCCGAGGCGAGAGGGGCGACCCGATTGCCGGGACCGAAATGACACCAATCTGCCTGCCCCGGGCCTGTAGGGCTCAGGAGCTGCAGGGCTCCGGGGCTCTGGGGCTCCGGGGCTCTGGGGCTCCGGGGCTGCAGGGCAAGGGGACTGCAGGGCTCCACAGCTTGGGGGGCTGCAGGGCTCCGGGGCTGCAGGGCTCGGGTTCTCCAGGGCTCCAGGGCTCCAGGGCTCCAGGGCTGCAGGGCTCCGGGGCTGCTGGGCTCCAGGGCTCCGGGGCGGCTGGGCTCCGGGGCTCCAGGGCCTGGGACCCATGGAACCCGTTCCGGGTACTTTGCCACACTGCGGCCCGGAGGAGGGAGCCCCGGATGCCTGGGAGGTGTTGCCCGGGCATCGCCCATCTGGTCCCCAGCAGGAAACCACCAGCCCCGGGAGGGTGTTTGGGCATACCCTTGCACCTACTAATCCGGAGGAAAATTACCCCCTTTCTTGTAATCCGTGCACTCGAGGTGACAGAGGGGACCCAGGGCGCAAAAGTGCCCGACCTCCTGGAGCCCTAGCTGGGATCCGGGAGGCAAATGGCACCTCATAGGGACTTCCAGGGACGTCCGGCCATCTAGTCACCCCATAGGAAAGCATTGCGGGCGACCAGATGGCCGAGGCGAGAGGGGCGACCAGATGGCCGGGACCGAAATAACACCAATCTGCCTGCCCCAGGCCTGCAGGGCTCTGGGGCTGCAGAGCTACAGGGCTCCAGAGCTGCAGGGCTCCGGGGCTTCAGGCCTCCCCGGGCCCTGATGGACCCTCTGTCCCGGGCGCCCGGACCCCCCTGGCCGGCTCACAGGACGGAGGGGTATTCCCGCACCACCGGGCCATGCCGGATGGGGCTCAAGCCCCGTGCCCGGTCCCAGGCCCGGCTCCCGGACCCTAGGCCAGGCCCGGGAGAGCCTCCTCTGGGCTGCAGGGCTCTAGGGCTACAGGGATCAGGGGCTGCAGAGCTCTGTGGGCTGCAGGGCTTTGGGGCTGCCGGGCTCGGGGGCTCCAGGGCTGCAGGGCTCGGGGGCTCCGGGGCTGCAGGGCTCAGGGGCTCCGTGGCTGCAGGCATCCAGGGCTGCAGGGCTCGGGGGCTGCAGGGCTCCTCGGGGGCTCCAGGGCTCCCGGGCTCCGGGGCTGCAGGGCTCCGGGGCTCCAGGGCTCTAGGGCTCCAGGGATCCAGGGCTGCTGGGCTCCAGGGCTCGCAGGCTCCAGGGCAGCAGGGCTCCAGGGCTTGGAACCCATGGAGCCCGTCCCCGGTACTTTGCCACTCTGCGGCCCGGAGGAGGGAGCCCCGGATGCATGGAAGGTGTTGCCCGGGCATCGCCCATCTGGTCCACAGCAGGGAACCACCA
Organism: Lissotriton vulgaris; assembly: GCF_964263255.1. NCBI lineage: Eukaryota > Metazoa > Chordata > Amphibia > Caudata > Salamandridae > Lissotriton > Lissotriton vulgaris. Next base: position 626,592,501 of record NC_141699.1, read on the forward strand.
GCCCCGGGAGGGTGTTTGGGCATACTCTTGCACCTACTAATCCGGAGGAAAATTACCCCCCTTTCTTGTAATCCGTGCACTCGAGGTGACAGAGGGGACCCAGGGCGCAAACGTGCCCGACCTCCTGGAGCCCTGGCTGGGATCCGGGAGGCGAATGGCACCTCATAGGGACTTCCAGGGAAGTCCGGCCATCTAGTCGCCCCATAGGAAAGCATTGCGGGCAACCAGATGGCTGAGGCGAAAGGGGCGACCAAAAGGCCGGGACCAAAATGACGCCAATCGGCCTGCCCCGGGCCTGTAGGGCTCAGGAGCTGCAGGGCTCCGGGGCTCCGGGGCTGCAGGGCTCGGGGACTGCAGGGCTCCACGGCTCGGGGGGCTGCAGCGCTCCGGGGCTCCAGGGCTCCGGGGCTCCGGGGCTCCGGGGCTCCGGGGCTCCGGGGCTGAGGGGCTCCGGGGCTGCTGGGCTCCAGGGCTCGGGGGCTCCAGGGCAGGAGGGCTCCAGGGCTCCAAGGCTCCGGGGCTCCAGGGCCCGGGACCCATGGAGCCCGTCCCGGGTACTTTGCCACTCTGCGGCCCGGAGGAGGGAGCCCCGGATGCATGGAAGGTGTTGCCCGGGCATCGCCCATCTGGTCCACAGCAGGGAACCACCAGCCCCGGGAGGGTGTTTGGGCATACCCTTGCACCTACTAATCCGGAGGAAAATTACCCCCCTTTCTTGTAATCTGTGCACTTGAGGTGACAGAGGGGACCCAGGGCGCAAACGTGCCCAACCTCCTGGAGCCCTGGCTGGGATCCGGGAGGCGAATGGCACCTCATAGGGACTTCCAGGGAAGTCCGGCCATCTAGTCGCCCCATAGGAAAGCATTGCGGGCGACCAGATGGCCGAGGCGAGAGGGGCGACCAGATGACCGGGACCGAAATGACGCCAATCTGCCTGCCCCGGGCCCTGGGGCTGCAGGGCTCCGGGGGCGGCAGAGCTACAGGGCTCCGGGGCTGCAGGGCTCCGGGGCTTCAGTCCTCCCCGGGCCCTGATGGACCCTCTGTCCCGGGCGCCCGGTCCCCCCTGGCCGGCTCACAGGACGGAGGGGTATTCCCGCACCACCGGGCCATGCCGGATGGGGCTCAAGCCCCGTGCCCGGTCCCAGGCCTGGCTCCCGGACCCTAGGCCAGGCCCGGGAGAGCCTCCTCTGGGCTGCAGGGCTCCAGGGCTACAGGGCTCGGGGGCTGCGAGCTCTGTAGGCTGCAGGGCTTCGGGGCTGCCGGGCTCGCGGGCTCCAGGGCTCCAGGGCTCGGGGGCTCCGGGGCTGCAGGGCTCAGGGGCTCCGTGGCTGCAGGCATCCGGGGCTGCAGGGCTCGGGGGCTGCAGGGCTCCTCGGGGGCTCCAGGGCTCCCGGGCTCCGGGGCTGCAGGGCTCCGGGGCTCCAGGGCTCTAGGGCTCCAGGGATCCAGGGCTGCTGGGCTCCAGGGCTCGGGGGCTCCAGGGCAGCAGGGCTCCAGGGCTTGGGACCCATGGAGCCCGTCCCGGGTACTTTGCCACTCTGCGGACCGGAGGAGGGAGCCCCTAATGCCTGGGAGGTGATGCCCGGGCATCGCTCATCTGGTCCCCAGCAGGGAACCACCAGCCCCGGGAGGGTGTTTGGGCATACCCTTGCACCTACTAATCCGGAGGAAAATTACCCCCCTTTCTTGTAATCCATGCACTCGAGGTGACAGAGGGGACCCAGGGCACAAACGTGCCCGACCTCCTGGAGCCCTGGCTGGAATCCGGGAGGCGAATGGCACCTCATAGGGACTTCCAGGGAAGTCCGGCCATCTAGTCGCCCCATAGGAAAGCATTGCGGGCGACCAGATGGCCGAGGCGAGAGGGGCGACCCGATTGCCGGGACCGAAATGACACCAATCTGCCTGCCCCGGGCCTGTAGGGCTCAGGAGCTGCAGGGCTCCGGGGCTCTGGGGCTCCGGGGCTCTGGGGCTCCGGGGCTGCAGGGCAAGGGGACTGCAGGGCTCCACAGCTTGGGGGGCTGCAGGGCTCCGGGGCTGCAGGGCTCGGGTTCTCCAGGGCTCCAGGGCTCCAGGGCTCCAGGGCTGCAGGGCTCCGGGGCTGCTGGGCTCCAGGGCTCCGGGGCGGCTGGGCTCCGGGGCTCCAGGGCCTGGGACCCATGGAACCCGTTCCGGGTACTTTGCCACACTGCGGCCTGGAGGAGGGAGCCCCGGATGCCTGGGAGGTGTTGCCCGGGCATCGCCCATCTGGTCCCCAGCAGGAAACCACCAGCCCCGGGAGGGTGTTTGGGCATACCCTTGCACCTACTAATCCGGAGGAAAATTACCCCCCTTTCTTGTAATCCGTGCACTCGAGGTGACAGAGGGGACCCAGGGCGCAAAAGTGCCCGACCTCCTGGAGCCCTAGCTGGGATCCGGGAGGCAAATGGCACCTCATAGGGACTTCCAGGGACGTCCGGCCATCTAGTCACCCCATAGGAAAGCATTGCGGGCGACCAGATGGCCGAGGCGAGAGGGGCGACCAGATGGCCGGGACCGAAATAACACCAATCTGCCTGCCCCAGGCCTGCAGGGCTCTGGGGCTGCAGGGCTCTGGGGCTGCAGAGCTACAGGGCTCCAGGGCTGCAGGGCTCCGGGGCTTCAGGCCTCCCCGGGCCCTGATGGACCCTCTGTCCCGGGCGCCCTTGACCCCCCCCGGCCGGCTCGCAGGATGGAGGGTTATTCCCGCACCACCGGGCCCTGCTGGACGGGGCTCAAGCCCCGGGCCCGGTCCCTGGCCCGGCTCCCGGACCCTAGGCCAGGCCCGGGAGAGCCTCCCCTAGGCTGCAGGGCTACAGGGCTACAGGGCTCGGGGGCTGCAGGGCTCCATGGACTGCAGGACTTCGGGGCTGCCGGGCATGGGGGCTCCAGGGCTGCAGGGCTCGGGGGCTCCGGGGCTGCAGGGCTCAGGGGCTCCCGGGCTGCAGGCATCCGGGGCTGCAGGGCTCGGGGGCTGCAGGGCTCCTCGGGGGCTCCACAGCTCCCGGGCTCTGGGGCTGCAGGGCTCCAGGGCTGCAGGGCTCCGGGGGGCTCCAGGGGCTGTAGGGCTCCAGGGGCTCCAGGGCTGCAGGGCTCCAGGGCTGCAGGGCTCCAGGGCTGCAGGGCTGCAGGGCTCCATGGGGACTACAGGGCTCCAGGGGCTGTAGGGCTCCGGGGGCTCCAGGACGGAGGGGTATTCCCACACCACCGGGCCCTGCCGGATGGGGCTCAAGCCGCGGGCCCGCTCCCGGTCTCTGCTTCTGAAACCCTAGCCAGGCTGGGGAAAAAGCCGCCCTTGCCTCTGATGAACGCCTGGAACCTCGGCCGGCTTGCAGGACGGGGAAGCTCCAGCAAACCCATGGCTGGCCGGACGGAGCTCAAGCCCCGGGCCCGCTCCCGGTCCCTGCTTCCGAAACCCTAGCCCGGCCGGGGAGAGCCTCCCTTGGCCCTGATGAACGCCCGGAACCTCAGCCGGCTTGCGGGACGGGGAGGCTCCAGCAACCCCATGGCCTACCGGACGGAGCTCAAGCCCCGGGCCCAGTCCCTGCTTCCAAAACCCTAGCCAGCCCGGGGAGAGCCTCCCTTGGCCCCATAAACGCCCGGAACCTCGGCCGGCTTGCAGGACGGAGCTCAGGCCCCAGGCCTCAGGCCCAGACTACCAACACTAGCCGGGCCCGGGGAGAGCCTCCCGGTAGATCCCCCTGTCCCCAGCACCTGGACCCTGGGCCGGAACCAAGGAGGGTTAAGCCCAGGACACGTCCTCTCCCCGACGGCCTGCCCGGGAGCCCATTTTTGTCGACTATTAAGCCCCCACGTAGTGGGGGCTTACAGAACTTTGGGAAAGGACAAAAGTTGGAGTTAGCCCGTCCGCCAGCCTGCAGGGCCATCTGGTCACCCAGCCCGCAGGGCCATCTGGTCACGCAGCCAGGCGACCAGATGACCCGGGACGACCCAGCGCCCGGATGGCCTGGGAGGGTGCCGTACCCAGTCGCCCTTGCAGTCCAGCGAGGGTGGCCAGGCGCTGCTGCTTGCCTCCCTGCTCGACTTGCCCATTCAGCAGTGGGAAGGGGAGGCCCGCCGGCGGCGGCCCAGGCCATCTGGTCACCCTGCCGACCCGCAAGGGAAGGTGTGGCCCCCATCCCCGCACCCCGGTGGGGCAGGGAGGGGAGGGAGAGGCCCCCGTGCCGGAGGGCATGTGGTGGAGGCAGCCTCCCGCAGGCCCGTGTTACCCCCTCCACATCCATCCCGCCGGCCAGGCGGCAGAGGGACCCACCCCTGGGTGTGGTGGAGGGAGGCTTCTGCGGGCGCCCACGCACGGAAAGAGACAAAAGCTTGGCTCAGAGGATGACTTTCAATAGATCGCAGCGAGGTAGCTGCTCTGCTACTTACGAAACCCTGACCCAGAATCAGGTTGTCTACGAATGATTTAGCACTGGGTGCCCCACGAACATGGGCCTGATCAAACTCAGAGGAAAAGGACCATCGGCAAGGGGCTGAGAGGCAGGAGCGTCCCGGGCCCCTGAGGGGCCCTGGCGGGCAGGCCCCGGGATGCCTTCCCCCTCTCAGCATGGCCAGACCTCATGGAAGTCTGCCTGATCAAACTCGGTGAAAAATGACCATCGAACCCTGATAAAAACAACCATCGACAATGGGCCGAGAGGCAGAAGCATCCACGGGCCCCTGGGGGCCCCTAGCGGGTGGGTACTGGGACGCCTTCCCCCTCTCAGCATGGCCAGACCTCACGGAGGTATGCCTGATCAAACTCTGAGGAAAACGACCATCGGCAAGGGGCTGAGAGGCAGGAGCGTCCCCGGGCCCCTGGGGGCCCCTGGCAGGCAGGCTCCAGGACGCCTCCCTCCCTCTCAGCATGGCCAGACCTCATGAAAGTCTGCCTGATCAAACTCGGAGAAAAACAACCATCGAACTTGGAGAAAAACGACCATCGGCAAGGGGCCAAGAGGCAGAAGTGTCCCCGGGCCCCTGGGGGCCCCTGTCGGGCAGGCCCCGGGATGCCTTCCCTCTCTCAGCATGACCAGACCTCATGGAAGTCTGCCTGATGAAACTCGGAGAAAAACGACCATCGAACCCTGATAAAAACGACCATCGACAAGGGGCCGAGAGGCAGAAGCATCCACCGGCCCCTGGGGGCCCCTGGCGGGCGGGCCCCGGGATCCATTCCCCCTCTCAGCATGACCAGACCTCACTGAGGTATGCCTGATCAAACTAGGAGACAAACAACCATCGGCAAGGGGCTGAGAGGCAGGAGCGTCCCAGGGCCCCTGGGGGACCCTGGCAGGCCCTGGGATGCCTCCCCCCCTCTCAGCATGGCTGGACCTCCTGGAAGTCTACCTGATCAAACTCGGCGAAAAACAACCATCTAACTCGGAGAAAAACGACCATCGGCAAAGGGCCAGGAGGCAGAAGTGTCCCCGGGCCCCTGGGGGCCCCTGGCGGGCAGGCCCGGGACACCTTCCCCCTCTCTGCATGGCCAGACCTCACGGAGGTCTGTGCCTTATCAAACTCGGAGAAAAAGGACCATCGGCAAGGGGCTGACAGGCAGGAGCGTCCCCGGGCCCCTGGGGGCCCCTGGCAGGCGGGCCCTGGGATGCCTTCCCCCTCTCAGCATGGCCAGACCTCATGGAAGTCTGCCTGATCAAACTCGGAGAAAAACGACCATCGAACCCTGATAAAAACGACCATCAACAATGGGCAGGAGTGTCCCTGGGCCCCTGGGGGCCCCTGGCGGGCGGGCCCCGGGACGCCTTCCCCCTCTCAGCATGGCCAGACCTCACGGAGGTATGCCTGATCAAACTCGGAGAAAAACAAATATCGAACTCGGAGAAAAACGACCATCGGCAAGGGGCTGAGAGGCTGAAGCGTCCCCGGGCCCCTGGGGGCCCCTGGCGGGAGGGCCCCGGGATGCCTCCCCCTCTCAGCATGGCCAGACCTCATGGAAGTCTGCCTGATCAAACTCGGAGAAAAACGACCATCGGCAAGGGGCTGAGAGGCAGAAGCGTCCCCGGGCCCCTGGGGGCCCCTGGCAGGCAGGCCCGGGATGCCTTCCCCCTCTCAGCATGGCCGGACCTCACGGAGGTCTGTGCCTGATCAAACTCGGAGAAAAACGACCATCGGCAAGGGGCTGAGAGGCAGGAGCGTCCCCGGGCCCCTGGGGGCCCCTGGCGGGAGGGCCCCGGGATGCCTCTCCCCTCTCAGCATGGCCGGACCTCATGGAAGTCTGCCTGATCAAACTCGGAGAAAAACAACCATCGAACTTGGAGAAAAACGACCATCGGCAAGGGGCCAAGAGGCAGAAGCGTCCCCGGGCCCCTGGGGGCCCCTGGCGGGTGGGCCCCAGGAAACCTTTCCCCCTTAGCATGGCCAGACCTCATGGAAGTCTGCCTGATGAAACTCAGAGAAAAACAACCATCGAACCCTGATAAAAACGACCATCGACAAGGGGCCGAGAGGCAGAAGCATCCACGGGCCCCTGGGGGCCCCTGGCGGGTGGGCCCCGGGACGCCTTACCCCTCTCAGCATGGCCAGACCTCACAGAGGTATGCCTGATCAAACTCGGAGACAAACGACCATCGGCAAGGGGCTGAGAGGCAGGAGCGTCCCCGGGCCCCTGGGGGACCCTGGCAGGCCCCGGGATGCCTCCCCCCCTCTCAGCATGGCCGGACCTCCTGGAAGTCTGCCTGATCAAACTCGGCGAAAAACAACCATCTAACTCAGAGAAAAACGACCATCGGCAAGGGGCCAAGAGGCAGAAGTGTCCCGGGGCCCCTGGGGGCCCCTGGCGGGCCGGCCCGGGACACCTTCCCCCTCTCAGCATGGCCAGACCTCACGGAGGTCTGTGCCTTATCAAACTCGGAGAAAAAGGACCATCGGCAAGGGGCTGACAGGCAGGAGCGTCCCCGGGCCCCTGGGGGCCCCTGGCGGGCGGGCCCCGGGATGCCTTCCCCCTCTCAGCATGGCCAGACCTCATGGAAGTCTGCCTGATCAAACTCAGAGAAAAACGACCATCGAACCTTGATAAAAACGACCATCAACAATGGGCAGGAGCGTCCCCGGGCCCCTGGGGGCCACTGGCGGGCGGGCCCCGGGACGCCTTTCCCCTCTCAGCATGGCCAGACCTCACGGAGGTATGCCTGATCAAACTCGGAGAAAAACAAATATCGAACTCGGAGAAAAACGACCATCGGCAAGGGGCTGAGAGGCTGAAGCGTCCCCGGGCCCCTGGGGGCCCCTGGCAGGCAGGCCCTGGGATGCCTCCCCCCTCCCAGCATGGCCAGACCTCATGGAAGTCTGCCTGATCAAACTCGGAGAAAAACGACCATCGAACTCGGAGAAAAACGACCATCGGCAAGGGGCTGAGAGGCAGAAGCGTCCCCGGGCCCCTGGGGGCCCCTGGGGGCTCCTGGCAGGCGGGCCCGGGATGCCTTCCCCCTCTCAGCATGGCCGGACCTCACGGAGGTCTGTGCCTGATCAAACTCGGAGAAAAAGGACCATCGGCAAGGGGCTGAGAGGCAGGAGCGTCCCCGGGCCCCTGGGGGCCCCTGGCAGGTGGGCCCCGGGACACCTTCCCCCTCAAACTTGGTGAAAAAGGACCATCGGCAAGGGGCTGAGAGGCAAGAGTGTCCCCAGGACACTGGGGGCCCCGGTGGGCAGGCTCCAGGGCTGCCTACCCCTGATTCAGAATCTCCGGAGGTCTGACTGACCCTCTCCCTAGTAATCCGGAGGAACATTACCCCCCTTTCTTGTAATCTGTGCACTCGAAGTCACACAGGGGACCCAAGGCACGAACGAGCCCGACCTCCTGGAGCCCTGGCTGGGATCCGGGAGGCGAATGGCACCTCATTGGGACTTCCAGGGAAGTTCGGTCATCTGGTCGCCCCATTGGAAAGCATTGCGGGCGACCAGATGGCCGAGGCGAGAGGGGCGACCAGATGGCCGGGACCGAAATGACGCCAATCTGCCTGCAGGGCTCTGGGGCTGCAGGGCTCCGGGGGCTGCAGGGCTGCAGGGATCCGGGGGCTGCTGGGCTCCAGGGCTCGGGGGCTCCAGGGTAGCAGGGCTCCAGGGGTCGGGACCCATGGAGCCCGTCCCGGGTACTTTGCCACTCTGCGGCCCAGAGGAGGGAGCCCCGGATGCCTGGGAGGTGTTGCCCGGGCATCGCCCATCTGGTCCCCAGCAGGGAACCACCAGCCCCGGGATGGTGTTTGGGCAAACCCTTGCACCTACTAATCCGGAGGAAAATTACCCCCCTTTCTTGTAATCCGTGCACTCGAGGTGACAGAGGGGACCCAGGGCGCAAACGTGCCCGACCTCCTGGAGCCCTGGCTGGGATCCGGGAGGCGAATGGCACCTCATAGGGACTTCCAGGGAAGTCCGGCCATCTAGTCGCCCCATAGGAAAGCATTGCGGGCAACCAGATGGCTGAGGCGAAAGGGGCGACCAGATGGCCGGGACCAAAATGACGCCAATCGGCCTGCCCCGGGCCTGTAGGGCTCAGGAGCTGCAGGGCTCCGGGGCTCCGGGGCTGCAGGGCTCGGGGACTGCAGGGCTCCACGGCTCGGGGGGCTGCAGCGCTCCGGGGCTCCAGGGCTCCGGGGCTCCGGGGCTCCGGGGCTCCGGGGCTCCGGGGCTGCTGGGCTCCGGGGCTGCTGGGCTCCAGGGCTTGGGGGCTCCAGGGCAGGAGGGCTCCAGGGCTCCAAGGCTCCGGGGCTCCAGGGCCCGGGACCCATGGAGCCCGTCCCGGGTACTTTGCCACTCTGCGGCCCGGAGGAGGGAGCCCCGGATGCATGGAAGGTGTTGCCCGGGCCTCGCCCATCTGGTCCACAGCAGGGAACCACCAGCCCCGGGAGGGTGTTTGGGCATACCCTTGCACCTACAAACCCGGAGGAAAATTACCCCCCTTTCTTGTAATCTGTGCACTCGAGGTGACAGAGGGGACCCAGGGCGCAAACGTGCCCGACCTCCTGGAGCCCTGGCTGGGATCCGGGAGGCGAATGGCACCTCATAGGGACTTCCAGGGAAGTCCGGCCATCTAGTTGCCCCATAGGAAAGCATTGCGGGCGACCAGATGGCCGAGGCGAGAGGGGCGACCAGATGGCCGGGACCGAAATGACGCCTATCTGCCTGCCCCGGGCCTGCAGGGCTCTGGGGCTGCAGGGCTCCGGGGGCTGCAGAGCTACAGGGCTCCGGGGCTGCAGGGCTCCGGGGCTTCAGTCCTCCCCGGGCCCTGATGGACCCTCTGTCCCGGGCGCCCCAGACCCCCCTGGCCAGCTCACAGGACGGAGGGGTATTCCAGCACCACCGGGCCATGCCGGATGGGGCTGAAGCCCCGGGCCCGGTCCCAGGCCCGGCTCCCGGACCCTAGGCCAGGCCTGGGAGAGCCTCCCCTGGGCTGCAGGGCTCCAGGGCTCCAGGGCTCAGGGGCTGCAGAGCTCTGTGGGCTGCAGGGCTTTGGGGCTGCCGGGCTCGGGGGCTCCAGGGCTGCAGGGCTCGGGGGCTCCGGGGCTGCAGGGCTCAGGGGCTCCGTGGCTGCAGGCATCCAGGGCTGCAGGGCTCGGGGGCTGCAGGGCTCCTCGGGGGCTCCAGGGCTCCCGGGCTCCGGGGCTGCAGGGCTCCGGGGCTCCAGGGCTCTAGGGCTCCAGGGATCCAGGGATGCTGGGCTCCAGGGCTCGCAGGCTCCAGGGCAGCAGGGCTCCAGGGCTTGGAACCCATGGAGCCCGTCCCCGGTACTTTGCCACTCTGCGGCCCGGAGGAGGGAGCCCCGGATGCATGGAAGGTGTTGCCCGGGCATCGCCCATCTGGTCCACAGCAGGGAACCACCAGCCCCGGGAGGGTGTTTGGGCATACTCTTGCACCTACTAATCCGGAGGAAAATTACCCCCCTTTCTTGTAATCCGTGCACTCGAGGTGACAGAGGGGACCCAGGGCGCAAACGTGCCCGACCTCCTGGAGCCCTGGCTGGGATCCGGGAGGCGAATGGCACCTCATAGGGACTTCCAGGGAAGTCCGGCCATCTAGTCGCCCCATAGGAAAGCATTGCGGGCAACCAGATGGCTGAGGCGAAAGGGGCGACCAGAAGGCCGGGACCAAAATGACGCCAATCGGCCTGCCCCGGGCCTGTAGGGCTCAGGAGCTGCAGGGCTCCGGGGCTCCGGGGCTGCAGGGCTCGGGTACTGCAGGGCTCCACGGCTCGGGGGGCTGCAGCGCTCCGGGGCTCCAGGGCTCCGGGGCTCCGGGGCTGAGGGGCTCCGGGGCTGCTGGGCTCCAGGGCTTGGGGGCTCCAGGGCAGGAGGGCTCCAGGGCTCCAAGGCTCCGGGGCTCCAGGGCCCGGGACCCATGGAGCCCGTCCCGGGTACTTTGCCACTTTGCGGCCCGGAGGAGGGAGCCCCGGATGCATGGAAGGTGTTGCCCGGGCATCGCCCATCTGGTCCACAGCAGGGAACCACCAGCCCCGGGAGGGTGTTTGGGCATACCCTTGCACCTACTAATCCGGAGGAAAATTACCCCCCTTTCTTGTAATCTGTGCACTCGAGGTGACAGAGGGGACCCAGGGCGCAAACGTGCCCAACCTCCTGGAGCCCTGGCTGGGATCCGGGAGGCGAATGGCACCTCGAGGCGAATGGCACCTCATAGGGACTTCCAGGGAAGTCCGGCCATCTAGTCGCCCCATAGGAAAGCATTGCGGGCGACCAGATGGCCGAGGCGAGAGGGGCGACCAGATGGCCGGGACCGAAATGACGCCAATCTGCCTGCCCCGGGCCTGCAGGGCTCTGGGGCTGCAGGGCTCCGGGGGCTGCAGAGCTACAGGGCTCCGGGGCTGCAGGGCTCCGGGGCTTCAGTCCTCCCCGGGCCCTGATGGACCCTCTGTCTCGGGCGTCCCAGACCCCACTGGCCGGCTCACAGGACGGAGGGGTATTCCCGCACCACCGGGCCATGCCGGATGGGGCTGAAGCCCCGGGCCCGGTCCCAGGCCCGGCTCCCGGACCCTAGGCCAGGCCTGGGAGAGCCTCCCCTGGGCTGCAGGGCTCCAGGGCTCCAGGGCTCAGGGGCTGCAGAGCTCTGTGGGCTGCAGGGCTTTGGGGCTGCCGGGCTCGGGGGCTCCAGGGCTGCAGGGCTCGGGGGCTCCGGGGCTGCAGGGCTCAGGGGCTCCGTGGCTGCAGGCATCCAGGGCTGCAGGGCTCGGGGGCTGCAGGGCTCCTCGGGGGCTCCAGGGCTCCCGGGCTCCGGGGCTGCAGGGCTCCGGGGCTCCAGGGCTCTAGGGCTCCAGGGATCCAGGGCTTCTGGGCTCCAGGGCTCGCAGGCTCCAGGGCAGCAGGGCTCCAGGGCTTGGAACCCATGGAGCCCGTCCCTGGTACTTTGCCACTCTGCGGCCCGGAGGAGGGAGCCCCGGATGCATGGAAGGTGTTGCCCGGGCATCGCCCATCTGGTCCACAGCAGGGAACCACCAGCCCCGGGAGGGTGTTTGGGCATACCCTTGCACCTACTAATCCGGAGGAAAATTACCCCCCTTTCTTGTAATCTGTGCACTCGAGGTGACAGAGGGGACCCAGGGCGCAAACGTGCCCGACCTCCTGGAGCCCTGGCTGGGATCCGGGAGGCGAATGGCACCTCATAGGGACTTCCAGGGAAGTCCGGCCATCTAGTTGCCCCATAGGAAAGCATTGCGGGCGACCAGATGGCCGAGGCGAGAGGGGCGACCAGATGGCCGGGACCGAAATGACGCCAATCTGCCTGCAGGGCTCTGGGGCTGCAGGGCTCCGGGGGCTGCAGAGCTACAGGGCTCCGGGGCTGCAGGGCTCCGGGGCTTCAGTCCTCCCCGGGCCCTGATGGACCCTCTGTCCCGGGCGCCCGGACCCCCCTGGCCGGCTCACAGGACGGAGGGGTATTCCCGCACCACCGGGCCATGCCGGATGGGGCTCAAGCCCCGTGCCCGGTCCCAGGCCCGGCTCCCGGACCCTAGGCCAGGCCCGGGAGAGCCTCCTCTGGGCTGCAGGGCTCCAGGGCTACAGGGCTCAGGGGCTGCAGAGCTCTGTGGGCTGCAGGGCTTTGGGGCTGCCGGGCTCGGGGGCTCCAGGGCTGCAGGGCTCGGGGGCTCCGGGGCTGCAGGGCTCAGGAGCTCCGTGGCTGCAGGCATCCAGGGCTGCAGGGCTCGGGGGCTGCAGGGCTCCTCGGGGGCTCCAGGGCTCCCGGGCTCCGGGGCTGCAGGGCTCCGGGGCTCCAGGGCTCTAGGGCTCCAGGGATCCAGGGCTGCTGGGCTCCAGGGCTCGCAGGCTCCAGGGCAGCAGGGCTCCAGGGCTTGGAACCCATGGAGCCCGTCCCCCGTACTTTGCCACTCTGCGGCCCGGAGGAGGGAGCCCCGGATGCATGGAAGGTGTTGCCCGGGCATCGCCCATCTGGTCCACAGCAGGGAACCACCAGCCCCGGGAGGGTGTTTGGGCATACTCTTGCACCTACTAATCCGGAGGAAAATTACCCCCCTTTCTTGTAATCCGTGCACTCGAGGTGACAGAGGGGACCCAGGGCGCAAACGTGCCCGACCTCCTGGAGCCCTGGCTGGGATCCGGGAGGCGAATGGCACCTCATAGGGACTTCCAGGGAAGTCCGGCCATCTAGTCGCCCCATAGGAAAGCATTGCGGGCAACCAGATGGCTGAGGCGAAAGGGGCGACCAGAAGGCCGGGACCAAAATGACGCCAATCGGCCTGCCCCGGGCCTGTAGGGCTCAGGAGCTGCAGGGCTCCGGTGCTCCGGGGCTGCAGGGCTCGGGGACTGCAGGGTTCCACGGCACGGGGGGCTGCAGCGCTCCGGGGCTCCAGGGCTCCGGGGCTCCAGGGCTCCGGGGCTCCGGGGCTGAGGGGCTGAGGGGCTCCGGGGCTGCTGGGCTCCAGGGCTCGGGGGCTCCAGGGCAGGAGGGCTCCAGGGCTCCAAGGCTCCGGGGCTCCAGGGCCCGGGACCCATGGAGCCCGTCCCGGGTACTTTGCCACTCTGCGGCCCGGAGGAGGGAGCCCCGGATGCATGGAAGGTGTTGCCCGGGCATCGCCCATCTGGTCCACAGCAGGGAACCACCAGCCCCGGGAGGGTGTTTGGGCATACCCTTGCACCTACTAATCCGGAGGAAAATTACCCCCCTTTCTTGTAATCTGTGCACTCGAGGTGACAGAGGGGACCCAGGGCGCAAACGTGCCCAACCTCCTGGAGCCCTGGCTGGGATCCGGGAGGCGAATGGCACCTCATAGGGACTTCCAGGGAAGTCCGGCCATCTAGTCGCCCCATAGGAAAGCATTGCGGGCGACCAGATGGCCGAGGCGAGAGGGGCGACCAGATGGCCGGGACCGAAATGACGCCAATCTGCCTGCCCCGGGCCTGCAGGGCTCTGGGGCTGCAGGGCTCCGGGGGCTGCAGAGCTACAGGGCTCCGGGGCTGCAGGGCTCCGGGGCTTCAGTCCTCCCCGGGCCCTGATGGACCCTCTGTCCCGGGCGTCCCAGACCCCCCTGGCCGGCTCACAGGACGGAGGGGTATTCCCGCACCACCGGGCCATGCCGGATGGGGCTGAAACCCGGTCCCGGTCCCAGGCCCGGCTCCCGGACCCTAGGCCAGGCCTGGGAGAGCCTCCCCTGGGCTGCAGGGCTCCAGGGCTCCAGGGCTCAGGGGCTGCAGAGCTCTGTGGGCTGCAGGGCTTTGGGGCTGCCGGGCTCGGGGGCTCCAGGGCTGCAGGGCTCGGGGGCTCCGGGGCTGCAGGGCTCAGGGGCTCCGTGGCTGCAGGCATCCAGGGCTGCAGGGCTCGGGGGCTGCAGGGCTCCTCGGGGGCTCCAGGGCTCCCGGGCTCCGGGGCTGCAGGGCTCCGGGGCTCCAGGGCTCTAGGGCTCCAGGGATCCAGGGCTGCTGGGCTCCAGGGCTCGCAGGCTCCAGGGCAGCAGGGCTCCAGGGCTTGGAACCCATGGAGCCCGTCCCCGGTACTTTGCCACTCTGCGGCCCGGAGGAGGGAGCCCCGGATGCATGGAAGGTGTTGCCCGAGCATCGCCCATCTGGTCCACAGCAGGGAACCACCAGCCCCGGGAGGGTGTTTGGGCATACCCTTGCACCTACTAATCCGGAGGAAAATTACCCCCCTTTCTTGTAATCCGTGCACTCGAGGTGACAGAGGGGACCCAGGGCGCAAACGTGCCCGACCTCCTGGAGCCCTGGCTGGGATCCGGGAGGCGAATGGCAACTCATAGGGACTTCCAGGGAAGTCCGGCCATCTAGTCGCCCCATAGGAAAGCATTGCGGGCAACCAGATGGCTGAGGCGAAAGGGGCGACCAAAAGGCCGGGACCAAAATGACGCCAATCGGCCTGCCCCGGGCCTGTAGGGCTCAGGAGCTGCAGGGCTCCGGGGCTCCGGGGCTGCAGGGCTCGGGGACTGCAGGGCTCCACGGCTTGGGGGGCTGCAGCTCTCCGGGGCTCCAGGGCTCCGGGGCTCCGGGGCTCCGGGGCTGAGGGGCTCCGGGGCTGCTGGGCTCCAGGGCTCGGGGGCTCCAGGGCAGGAGGGCTCCAGGGCTCCAAGGCTCCGGGGCTCCAGGGCCCGGGACCCATGGAGCCCGTCCCGGGTACTTTGCCACTCTGCGGCCCGGAGGAGGGAGCCCCGGATGCATGGAAGGTGTTGCCCGGGCATCGCCCATCTGGTCCACAGCAGGGAACCACCAGCCCCGGGAGGGTGTTTGGGCATACCCTTGTACCTACTAATCCGGAGGAAAATTACCCCCCTTTCTTGTAATCTGTGCACTCGAGGTGACAGAGGGGACCCAGGGCGCAAACGTGCCCAACCTCCTGGAGCCCTGGCTGGGATCCGGGAGGCGAATGGCACCTCATAGGGACTTCCAGGGAAGTCCGGCCATCTAGTCGCCCCATAGGAAAGCATTGCGGGCGACCAGATGGCCGAGGCGAGAGGGGCGACCAGATGGCCGGGACCGAAATGACGCCAAACTGCCTGCCCCGGGCCTGCAGGGCTCTGGGGCTGCAGGGCTCCGGGGGCTGCTGAGCTACAGGGCTCCGGGGCTGCAGGGCTCCGGGGCTTCAGTCCTCCCCGGGCCCTGATGGACCCTCTGTCCCGGGCGTCCCAGACCCCCCTGGCCGGCTCACAGGACGGAGGGGTATTCCCGCACCACCGGGCCATGCCGGATGGGGCTGAAGCCCCGGGCCCGGTCCCAGGCCCGGCTCCCGGACCCTAGGCCAGGCCTGGGAGAGCCTCCCCTGGGCTGCAGGGCTCCAGGGCTCCAGGGCTCAGGGGCTGCAGAGCTCTGTGGGCTGCAGGGCTTTGGGGCTGCCGGGCTCGGGGGCTCCAGGGCTGCAGGGCTCGGGGGCTCCGGGGCTGCAGGGCTCAGGGGCTCCGTGGCTGCAGGCATCCAGGGCTGCAGGGCTTGGGGGCTGCAGGGCTCCTCGGGGGCTCCAGGGCTCCCGGGCTCCGGGGCTGCAGGGCTCCGGGGCTCCAGGGCTCTAGGGCTCCAGGGATCCAGGGCTGCTGGGCTCCAGGGCTCGCAGGCTCCAGGGCAGCAGGGCTCCAGGGCTTGGAACCCATGGAGCCCGTCCCCGGTACTTTGCCACTCTGCGGCCCGGAGGAGGGAGCCCCGGATGCATGGAAGGTGTTGCCCGAGCATCGCCCATCTGGTCCACAGCAGGGAACCACCAGCCCCGGGAGGGTGTTTGGGCATACCCTTGCACCTACTAATCCGGAGGAAAATTACCCCCCTTTCTTGTAATCTGTGCGCTCGAGGTGACAGAGGGGACCCAGGGCGCAAACGTGCCCGACCTCCTGGAGCCCTGGCTGGGATCCGGGAGGCAAATGGCACCTCATAGGGACTTCCAGGGAAGTCCGGCCATCTAGTTGCCCCATAGGAAAGCATTGCGGGCGACCAGATGGCCGAGGCGAGAGGGGCGACCAGATGGCCGGGACCGAAATGACGCCAATCTGCCTGCAGGGCTCTGGGGCTGCAGGGCTCCGGGGGCTGCAGAGCTACAGGGCTCCGGGGCTGCAGGGCTCCGGGGCTTCAGTCCTCCCCGGGCCCTGATGGACCCTCTGTCCCGGGCGCCCGGTCCCCCCTGGCCGGCTCACAGGACGGAGGGGTATTCCCGCACCACCGGGCCATGCCGGATGGGGCTCAAGCCCCGTGCCCGGTCCCAGGCCTGGCTCCCGGACCCTAGGCCAGGCCCGGGAGAGCCTCCTCTGGGCTGCAGGGCTCCAGGGCTACAGGGCTCGGGGGCTGCGAGCTCTGTAGGCTGCAGGGCTTCGGGGCTGCCGGGCTCGCGGGCTCCAGGGCTCCAGGGCTCGGGGGCTCCGGGGCTGCAGGGCTCAGGGGCTCCGTGGCTGCAGGCATCCGGGGCTGCAGGGCTCGGGGGCTGCAGGGCTCCTCGGGGGCTCCAGGGCTCCCGGGCTCCGGGGCTGCAGGGCTCCGGGGCTCCAGGGCTCTAGGGCTCCAGGGATCCAGGGCTGCTGGGCTCCAGGGCTCGGGGGCTCCAGGGCAGCAGGGCTCCAGGGCTTGGGACCCATGGAGCCCGTCCCGGGTACTTTGCCACTCTGCGGACCGGAGGAGGGAGCCCCTAATGCCTGGGAGGTGATGCCCGGGCATCGCTCATCTGGTCCCCAGCAGGGAACCACCAGCCCCGGGAGGGTGTTTGGGCATACCCTTGCACCTACTAATCCGGAGGAAAATTACCCCCCTTTCTTGTAATCCATGCACTCGAGGTGACAGAGGGGACCCAGGGCACAAACGTGCCCGACCTCCTGGAGCCCTGGCTGGAATCCGGGAGGCGAATGGCACCTCATAGGGACTTCCAGGGAAGTCCGGCCATCTAGTCGCCCCATAGGAAAGCATTGCGGGCGACCAGATGGCCGAGGCGAGAGGGGCGACCCGATTGCCGGGACCGAAATGACACCAATCTGCCTGCCCCGGGCCTGTAGGGCTCAGGAGCTGCAGGGCTCCGGGGCTCTGGGGCTCCGGGGCTCTGGGGCTCCGGGGCTGCAGGGCAAGGGGACTGCAGGGCTCCACAGCTTGGGGGGCTGCAGGGCTCCGGGGCTGCAGGGCTCGGGTTCTCCAGGGCTCCAGGGCTCCAGGGCTCCAGGGCTCCAGGGCTGCAGGGCTCCGGGGCTGCTGGGCTCCAGGGCTCTGGGGCGGCTGGGCTCCGGGGCTCCAGGGCCTGGGACCCATGGAACCCGTTCCGGGTACTTTGCCACACTGCGGCCCGGAGGAGGGAGCCCCGGATGCCTGGGAGGTGTTGCCCGGGCATCGCCCATCTGGTCCCCAGCAGGAAACCACCAGCCCCGGGAAAGTGTTTGGGCATATCCTTGCACCTACTAATCCGGAGGAAAATTACCCCCCTTTCTTGTAATCCGTGCACTCGAGGTGACAGAGGGGACCCAGGGCGCAAAAGTGCCCGACCTCCTGGAGCCCTAGCTGGGATCCGGGAGGCAAATGGCACCTCATAGGGACTTCCAGGGACGTCCGGCCATCTAGTCACCCCATAGGAAAGCATTGCGGGCGACCAGATGGCCGAGGCGAGAGGGGCGACCAGATGGCCGGGACCGAAATAACACCAATCTGCCTGCCCCAGGCCTGCAGGGCTCTGGGGCTGCAGGGCTCTGGGGCTGCAGAGCTACAGGGCTCCAGAGCTGCAGGGCTCCGGGGCTTCAGGCCTCCCCGGGCCCTGATGGACCCTCTGTCCCGGGCGCCCGGACCCCCCTGGCCGGCTCACAGGACGGAGGGGTATTCCCGCACCACCGGGCCATGCCGGATGGGGCTCAAGCCCCGTGCCCGGTCCCAGGCCCGGCTCCCGGACCCTAGGCCAGGCCTGGGAGAGCCTCCTCTGGGCTGCAGGGCTCCAGGGCTACAGGGCTCAGGGGCTGCAGAGCTCTGTGGGCTGCAGGGCTTTGGGGCTGCCGGGCTCGGGGGCTCCAGGGCTGCAGGGCTCGGGGGCTCCGGGGCTGCAGGGCTCAGGGGCTCCGTGGCTGCAGGCATCCAGGGCTGCAGGGCTCGGGGGCTGCAGGGCTCCTCGGGGGCTCCAGGGCTCCCGGGCTCCGGGGCTGCAGGGCTCCGGGGCTCCAGGGCTCTAGGGCTCCAGGGATCCAGGGCTGCTGGGCTCCAGGGCTCGCAGGCTCCAGGGCAGCAGGGCTCCAGGGCTTGGAACCCATGGAGCCCGTCCCCGGTACTTTGCCACTCTGCGGCCCGGAGGAGGGAGCCCCGGATGCATGGAAGGTGTTGCCCGGGCATCGCCCATCTGGTCCACAGCAGGGAACCACCAGCCCCGGGAGGGTGTTTGGGCATACTCTTGCACCTACTAATCCGGAGGAAAATTACCCCCCTTTCTTGTAATCCGTGCACTCGAGGTGACAGAGGGGACCCAGGGCGCAAACGTGCCCGACCTCCTGGAGCCCTGGCTGGGATCCGGGAGGCGAATGGCACCTCATAGGGACTTCCAGGGAAGTCCGGCCATCTAGTCGCCCCATAGGAAAGCATTGCGGGCAACCAGATGGCTGAGGCGAAAGGGGCGACCAAAAGGCCGGGACCAAAATGACGCCAATCGGCCTGCCCCGGGCCTGTAGGGCTCAGGAGCTGCAGGGCTCCGGGGCTCCGGGGCTGCAGGGCTCGGGGACTGCAGGGCTCCACGGCTCGGGGGGCTGCAGCTCTCCGGGGCTCCAGGGCTCCGGGGCTCCGGGGCTCCAGGGCTGAGGGGCTCCGGGGCTGCTGGGCTCCAGGGCTCGGGGGCTCCAGGGCAGGAGGGCTCCAGGGCTCCAAGGCTCCGGGGCTCCAGGGCCCGGGACCCATGGAGCCCGTCCCGGGTACTTTGCCACTCTGCGGCCCGGAGGAGGGAGCCCCGGATGCATGGAAGGTGTTGCCCGGGCATCGCCCATCTGGTCCACAGCAGGGAACCACCAGCCCCGGGAGGGTGTTTGGGCATACCCTTGTACCTACTAATCCGGAGGAAAATTACCCCCCTTTCTTGTAATCTGTGCACTCGAGGTGACAGAGGGGACCCAGGGCGCAAACGTGCCCAACCTCCTGGAGCCCTGGCTGGGATCCGGGAGGCGAATGGCACCTCATAGGGACTTCCAGGGAAGTCCGGCCATCTAGTCGCCCCATAGGAAAGCATTGCGGGCGACCAGATGGCCGAGGCGAGAGGGGCGACCAGATGGCCGGGACCGAAATGACGCCAATCTGCCTGCCCCGGGCCTGCAGGGCTCTGGGGCTGCAGGGCTCCGGGGGCTGCTGAGCTACAGGGCTCCGGGGCTGCAGGGCTCCGGGGCTTCAGTCCTCCCCGGGCCCTGATGGACCCTCTGTCCCGGGCGTCCCAGACCCCCCTGGCCGGCTCACAGGACGGAGGGGTATTCCCGCACCACCGGGCCATGCCGGATGGGGCTGAAGCCCCGGGCCCGGTCCCAGGCCCGGCTCCCGGACCCTAGGCCAGGCCTGGGAGAGCCTCCCCTGGGCTGCAGGGCTCCAGGGCTCCAGGGCTCAGGGGCTGCAGAGCTCTGTGGGCTGCAGGGCTTTGGGGCTGCCGGGCTCGGGGGCTCCAGGGCTGCAGGGCTCGGGGGCTCCGGGGCTGCAGGGCTCAGGGGCTCCGTGGCTGCAGGCATCCAGGGCTGCAGGGCTCGGGGGCTGCAGGGCTCCTCGGGGGCTCCAGGGCTCCCGGGCTCCGGGGCTGCAGGGCTCCGGGGCTCCAGGGCTCTAGGGCTCCAGGGATCCAGGGCTGCTGGGCTCCAGGGCTCGCAGGCTCCAGGGCAGCAGGGCTCCAGGGCTTGGAACCCATGGAGCCCGTCCCCGGTACTTTGCCACTATGCGGCCCGGAGGAGGGAGCCCCGGATGCATGGAAGGTGTTGCCCGAGCATCGCCCATCTGGTCCACAGCAGGGAACCACCAGCCCCGGGAGGGTGTTTGGGCATACCCTTGCACCTACTAATCCGGAGGAAAATTACCCCCCTTTCTTGTAATCTGTGCGCTCGAGGTGACAGAGGGGACCCAGGGCGCAAACGTGCCCGACCTCCTGGAGCCCTGGCTGGGATCCGGGAGGCGAATGGCACCTCATAGGGACTTCCAGGGAAGTCCGGCCATCTAGTTGCCCCATATGAAAGCATTGCGGGCGACCAGATGGCCGAGGCGAGAGGGGCGACCAGATGGCCGGGACCGAAATGACGCCAATCTGCCTGCAGGGCTCTGGGGCTGCAGGGCTCCGGGGGCTGCAGAGCTACAGGGCTCCGGGGCTGCAGGGCTCCGGGGCTTCAGTCCTCCCCGGGCCCTGATGGACCCTCTGTCCCGGGCGCCCGGTCCCCCCTGGCCGGCTCACAGGATGGAGGGGTATTCCCGCACCACCGGGCCATGCCGGATGGGGCTCAAGCCCCGTGCCCGGTCCCAGGCCTGGCTCCCGGACCCTAAGCCAGGCCCGGGAGAGCCTCCTCTGGGCTGCAGGGCTCCAGGGCTACAGGGCTCGGGGGCTGCGAGCTCTGTAGGCTGCAGGGCTTCGGGGCTGCTGGGCTCGCGGGCTCCAGGGCTCCAGGGCTCGGGGGCTCCGGGGCTGCAGGGCTCAGGGGCTCCGTGGCTGCAGGCATCCGGAGCTGCAGGGCTCGGGGGCTGCAGGGCTCCTCAGGGGCTCCAGGGCTCCCGGGCTCCGGGGCTGCAGGGCTCCGGGGCTCCAGGGCTCTAGGGCTCCAGGGATCCAGGGCTGCTGGGCTCCAGGGCTCGGGGGCTCCAGGGCAGCAGGGCTCCAGGGCTTGGGACCCATGGAGCCCGTCCCGGGTACTTTGCCACTCTGCGGACCGGAGGAGGGAGCCCCTAATGCCTGGGAGGTGATGCCCGGGCATCGCTCATCTGGTCCCCAGCAGGGAACCACCAGCCCCGGGAGGGTGTTTGGGCATACCCTTGCACCTACTAATCCGGAGGAAAATTACCCCCCTTTCTTGTAATCCATGCACTCGAGGTGACAGAGGGGACCCAGGGCACAAACGTGCCCGACCTCCTGGAGCCCTGGCTGGAATCCGGGAGGCGAATGGCACCTCATAGGGACTTCCAGGGAAGTCCGGCCATCTAGTCGCCCCATAGGAAAGCATTGCGGGCGACCAGATGGCCGAGGCGAGAGGGGCGACCCGATTGCCGGGACCGAAATGACACCAATCTGCCTGCCCCGGGCCTGTAGGGCTCAGGAGCTGCAGGGCTCCGGGGCTCTGGGGCTCCGGGGCTCTGGGGCTCCGGGGCTGCAGGGCAAGGGGACTGCAGGGCTCCACAGCTTGGGGGGCTGCAGGGCTCCGGGGCTGCAGGGCTCGGGTTCTCCAGGGCTCCAGGGCTCCAGGGCTCCAGGGCTGCAGGGCTCCGGGGCTGCTGGGCTCCAGGGCTCCGGGGCGGCTGGGCTCCGGGGCTCCAGGGCCTGGGACCCATGGAACCCGTTCCGGGTACTTTGCCACACTGCGGCCCGGAGGAGGGAGCCCCGGATGCCTGGGAGGTGTTGCCCGGGCATCGCCCATCTGGTCCCCAGCAGGAAACCACCAGCCCCGGGAGGGTGTTTGGGCATACCCTTGCACCTACTAATCCGGAGGAAAATTACCCCCTTTCTTGTAATCCGTGCACTCGAGGTGACAGAGGGGACCCAGGGCGCAAAAGTGCCCGACCTCCTGGAGCCCTAGCTGGGATCCGGGAGGCAAATGGCACCTCATAGGGACTTCCAGGGACGTCCGGCCATCTAGTCACCCCATAGGAAAGCATTGCGGGCGACCAGATGGCCGAGGCGAGAGGGGCGACCAGATGGCCGGGACCGAAATAACACCAATCTGCCTGCCCCAGGCCTGCAGGGCTCTGGGGCTGCAGAGCTACAGGGCTCCAGAGCTGCAGGGCTCCGGGGCTTCAGGCCTCCCCGGGCCCTGATGGACCCTCTGTCCCGGGCGCCCGGACCCCCCTGGCCGGCTCACAGGACGGAGGGGTATTCCCGCACCACCGGGCCATGCCGGATGGGGCTCAAGCCCCGTGCCCGGTCCCAGGCCCGGCTCCCGGACCCTAGGCCAGGCCCGGGAGAGCCTCCTCTGGGCTGCAGGGCTCTAGGGCTACAGGGATCAGGGGCTGCAGAGCTCTGTGGGCTGCAGGGCTTTGGGGCTGCCGGGCTCGGGGGCTCCAGGGCTGCAGGGCTCGGGGGCTCCGGGGCTGCAGGGCTCAGGGGCTCCGTGGCTGCAGGCATCCAGGGCTGCAGGGCTCGGGGGCTGCAGGGCTCCTCGGGGGCTCCAGGGCTCCCGGGCTCCGGGGCTGCAGGGCTCCGGGGCTCCAGGGCTCTAGGGCTCCAGGGATCCAGGGCTGCTGGGCTCCAGGGCTCGCAGGCTCCAGGGCAGCAGGGCTCCAGGGCTTGGAACCCATGGAGCCCGTCCCCGGTACTTTGCCACTCTGCGGCCCGGAGGAGGGAGCCCCAGATGCATGGAAGGTGTTGCCCGGGCATCGCCCATCTGGTCCACAGCAGGGAACCACCAGCCCCGGGAGGGTGTTTGGGCATACTCTTGCACCTACTAATCCGGAGGAAAATTACCCCCCTTTCTTGTAATCCGTGCACTCGAGGTGACAGAGGGGACCCAGGGCGCAAACGTGCCCGACCTCCTGGAGCCCTGGCTGGGATCCGGGAGGCGAATGGCACCTCATAGGGACTTCCAGGGAAGTCCGGCCATCTAGTCGCCCCATAGGAAAGCATTGCGGGCAACCAGATGGCTGAGGCGAAAGGGGCGACCAAAAGGCCGGGACCAAAATGACGCCAATCGGCCTGCCCCGGGCCTGTAGGGCTCAGGAGCTGCAGGGCTCCGGGGCTCCGGGGCTGCAGGGCTCGGGGACTGCAGCCCCGGAGCTGCAGGGCTTCGGGGCTCCGGGGCTGCAGGGCTCGGGGACTGCAGGGCTCCACGGCTCGGGGGGCTGCAGCGCTCCGGGGCTCCAGGGCTCCGGGGCTCCGGGGCTCCGGGGCTGAGGGGCTCCGGGGCTGCTGGGCTCCAGGGCTCGGGGGCTCCAGGGCAGGAGGGCTCCAGGGCTCCAAGGCTCCAGGGCTCCAGGGCCCGGGACCCATGGAGCCCGTCCCGGGTACTTTGCCACTCTGCGGCCCGGAGGAGGGAGCCCCGGATGCATGGAAGGTGTTGCCCGGGCATCGCCCATCTGGTCCACAGCAGGGAACCACCAGCCCCGGGAGGGTGTTTGGGCATACCCTTGCACCTACTAATCCGGAGGAAAATTACCCCCCTTTCTTGTAATCTGTGCACTTGAGGTGACAGAGGGGACCCAGGGCGCAAACGTGCCCAACCTCCTGGAGCCCTGGCTGGGATCCGGGAGGCGAATGGCACCTCATAGGGACTTCCAGGGAAGTCCGGCCATCTAGTCGCCCCATAGGAAAGCATTGCGGGCGACCAGATGGCCGAGGCGAGAGGGGCGACCAGATGGCCGGGACCGAAATGACGCCAATCTGCCTGCCCCGGGCCCTGGGGCTGCAGGGCTCCGGGGGCGGCAGAGCTACAGGGCTCCGGGGCTGCAGGGCTCCGGGGCTTCAGTCCTCCCCGGGCCCTGATGGACCCTCTGTCCCGGGCGCCCGGTCCCCCCTGGCCGGCTCACAGGACGGAGGGGTATTCCCGCACCACCGGGCCATGCCGGATGGGGCTCAAGCCCCGTGCCCGGTCCCAGGCCTGGCTCCCGGACCCTAGGCCAGGCCCGGGAGAGCCTCCTCTGGGCTGCAGGGCTCCAGGGCTACAGGGCTCGGGGGCTGCGAGCTCTGTAGGCTGCAGGGCTTCGGGGCTGCCGGGCTCGCGGGCTCCAGGGCTCCAGGGCTCGGGGGCTCCGGGGCTGCAGGGCTCAGGGGCTCCGTGGCTGCAGGCATCCGGGGCTGCAGGGCTCGGGGGCTGCAGGGCTCCTCGGGGGCTCCAGGGCTCCCGGGCTCCGGGGCTGCAGGGCTCCGGGGCTCCAGGGCTCTAGGGCTCCAGGGATCCAGGGCTGCTGGGCTCCAGGGCTCGGGGGCTCCAGGGCAGCAGGGCTCCAGGGCTTGGGACCCATGGAGCCCGTCCCGGGTACTTTGCCACTCTGCGGACCGGAGGAGGGAGCCCCTAATGCCTGGGAGGTGATGCCTGGGCATCGCTCATCTGGTCCCCAGCAGGGAACCACCAGCCCCGGGAGGGTGTTTGGGCATACCCTTGCACCTACTAATCTGGAGGAAAATTACCCCCCTTTCTTGTAATCCATGCACTCGAGGTGACAGAGGGGACCCAGGGCACAAACGTGCCCGACCTCCTGGAGCCCTGGCTGGAATCCGGGAGGCGAATGGCACCTCATAGGGACTTCCAGGGAAGTCCGGCCATCTAGTCGCCCCATAGGAAAGCATTGCGGGCGACCAGATGGCCGAGGCGAGAGGGGCGACCCGATTGCCGGGACCGAAATGACACCAATCTGCCTGCCCCGGGCCTGTAGGGCTCAGGAGCTGCAGGGCTCCGGGGCTCTGGGGCTCCGGGGCTCTGGGGCTCCGGGGCTGCAGGGCAAGGGGACTGCAGGGCTCCACAGCTTGGGGGGCTGCAGGGCTCCGGGGCTGCAGGGCTCGGGTTCTCCAGGGCTCCAGGGCTCCAGGGCTCCAGGGCTGCAGGGCTCCGGGGCTGCTGGGCTCCAGGGCTCCGGGGCGGCTGGGCTCCGGGGCTCCAGGGCCTGGGACCCATGGAACCCGTTCCGGGTACTTTGCCACACTGCGGCCCGGAGGAGGGAGCCCCGGATGCCTGGGAGGTGTTGCCCGGGCATCGCCCATCTGGTCCCCAGCAGGAAACCACCAGCCCCGGGAGGGTGTTTGGGCATACCCTTGCACCTACTAATCCGGAGGAAAATTACCCCCCTTTCTTGTAATCCGTGCACTCGAGGTGACAGAGGGGACCCAGGGCGCAAAAGTGCCCGACCTCCTGGAGCCCTAGCTGGGATCCGGGAGGCAAATGGCACCTCATAGGGACTTCCAGGGACGTCCGGCCATCTAGTCACCCCATAGGAAAGCATTGCGGGCGACCAGATGGCCGAGGCGAGAGGGGCGACCAGATGGCCGGGACCGAAATAACACCAATCTGCCTGCCCCAGGCCTGCAGGGCTCTGGGGCTGCAGGGCTCTGGGGCTGCAGAGCTACAGGGCTCCAGGGCTGCAGGGCTCCGGGGCTTCAGGCCTCCCCGGGCCCTGATGGACCCTCTGTCCCGGGCACCCTTGACCCCCCCCGGCCGGCTCGCAGGATGGAGGGTTATTCCCGCACCACCGGGCCCTGCTGGACGGGGCTCAAGCCCCGGGCCCGGTCCCTGGCCCGGCTCCCGGACCCTAGGCCAGGCCCGGGAGAGCCTCCCCTAGGCTGCAGGGCTACAGGGCTACAGGGCTCGGGGGCTGCAGGGCTCCATGGACTGCAGGACTTCGGGGCTGCCGGGCATGGGGGCTCCAGGGCTGCAGGGCTCGGGGGCTCCGGGGCTGCAGGGCTCAGGGGCTCCCGGGCTGCAGGCATCCGGGGCTGCAGGGCTCGGGGGCTGCAGGGCTCCTCGGGGGCTCCACAGCTCCCGGGCTCTGGGGCTGCAGGGCTCCAGGGCTGCAGGGCTCCGGGGGGCTCCAGGGGCTGTAGGGCTCCAGGGGCTCCAGGGCTGCAGGGCTCCAGGGCTGCAGGGCTCCAGGGCTGCAGGGCTGCAGGGCTCCATGGGGACTACAGGGCTCCAGGGGCTGTAGGGCTCCGGGGGCTCCAGGACGGAGGGGTATTCCCGCACCACCGGGCCCTGCCGGATGGGGCTCAAGCCGCGGGCCCGCTCCCGGTCTCTGCTTCTGAAACCCTAGCCAGGCTGGGGAAAAAGCCGCCCTTGCCTCTGATGAACGCCTGGAACCTCGGCCGGCTTGCAGGACGGGGAAGCTCCAGCAAACCCATGGCTGGCCGGACGGAGCTCAAGCCCCGGGCCCGCTCCCGGTCCCTGCTTCCGAAACCCTAGCCCGGCCGGGGAGAGCCTCCCTTGGCCCTGATGAACGCCCGGAACCTCAGCCGGCTTGCGGGACGGGGAGGCTCCAGCAACCCCATGGCCTACCGGACGGAGCTCAAGCCCCGGGCCCAGTCCCTGCTTCCAAAACCCTAGCCAGCCCGGGGAGAGCCTCCCTTGGCCCCATAAACGCCCGGAACCTCGGCCGGCTTGCAGGACGGAGCTCAGGCCCCAGGCCTCAGGCCCAGACTACCAACACTAGCCGGGCCCGGGGAGAGCCTCCCGGTAGATCCCCCTGTCCCCAGCACCTGGACCCTGGGCCGGAACCAAGGAGGGTTAAGCCCAGGACACGTCCTCTCCCCGACGG
The DNA here is from genome assembly GCF_964263255.1 of Lissotriton vulgaris. NCBI lineage: Eukaryota > Metazoa > Chordata > Amphibia > Caudata > Salamandridae > Lissotriton > Lissotriton vulgaris. The sequence goes on from NC_141699.1 coordinate 626,618,831, forward strand.
CCTGCCCGGGAGCCCATTTTTGTCGACTATTAAGCCCCCACGTAGTGGGGGCTTACAGAACTTTGGGAAAGGACAAAAGTTGGAGTTAGCCCGTCCGCCAGCCTGCAGGGCCATCTGGTCACCCAGCCCGCAGGGCCATCTGGTCACGCAGCCAGGCGACCAGATGACCCGGGACGACCCAGCGCCCGGATGGCCTGGGAGGGTGCCGTACCCAGTCGCCCTTGCAGTCCAGCGAGGGTGGCCAGGCGCTGCTGCTTGCCTCCCTGCTCGACTTGCCCATTCAGCAGTGGGAAGGGGAGGCCCGCCGGCGGCGGCCCAGGCCATCTGGTCACCCTGCCGACCCGCAAGGGAAGGTGTGGCCCCCATCCCCGCACCCCGGTGGGGCAGGGAGGGGAGGGAGAGGCCCCCGTGCCGGAGGGCATGTGGTGGAGGCAGCCTCCCGCAGGCCCGTGTTACCCCCTCCACATCCATCCCGCCGGCCAGGCGGCAGAGGGACCCACCCCTGGGTGTGGTGGAGGGAGGCTTCTGCGGGCGCCCACGCACGGAAAGAGACAAAAGCTTGGCTCAGAGGATGACTTTCAATAGATCGCAGCGAGGTAGCTGCTCTGCTACTTACGAAACCCTGTCCCAGAATCAGGTTGTCTACGAATGATTTAGCACTGGGTGCCCCACGAACATGGGCCTGATCAAACTCAGAGGAAAAGGACCATCGGCAAGGGGCTGAGAGGCAGGAGCGTCCCGGGCCCCTGAGGGGCCCTGGCGGGCAGGCCCCGGGATGCCTTCCCCCTCTCAGCATGGCCAGACCTCATGGAAGTCTGCCTGATCAAACTCGGTGAAAAATGACCATCGAACCCTGATAAAAACAACCATCGACAATGGGCCGAGAGGCAGAAGCATCCACGGGCCCCTGGGGGCCCCTAGCGGGTGGGTACTGGGACGCCTTCCCCCTCTCAGCATGGCCAGACCTCACGGAGGTATGCCTGATCAAACTCTGAGGAAAACGACCATCGGCAAGGGGCTGAGAGGCAGGAGCGTCCCCGGGCCCCTGGGGGCCCCTGGCAGGCAGGCTCCAGGACGCCTCCCTCCCTCTCAGCATGGCCAGACCTCATGAAAGTCTGCCTGATCAAACTCGGAGAAAAACAACCATCGAACTTGGAGAAAAACGACCATCGGCAAGGGGCCAAGAGGCAGAAGTGTCCCCGGGCCCCTGGGGCCCCTGTCGGGCAGGCCCCGGGATGCCTTCCCTCTCTCAGCATGACCAGACCTCATGGAAGTCTGCCTGATGAAACTCGGAGAAAAACGACCATCGAACCCTGATAAAAACGACCATCGACAAGGGGCCGAGAGGCAGAAGCATCCACGGGCTCCTGGGGGCCCCTGGCGGGCGGGCCCCGGGATCCATTCCCCCTCTCAGCATGACCAGACCTCACTGAGGTATGCCTGATCAAACTCGGAGACAAACAACCATCGGCAAGGGGCTGAGAGGCAGGAGCGTCCCAGGGCCCCTGGGGGACCCTGGCAGGCCCTGGGATGCCTCCCCCCCTCTCAGCATGGCTGGACCTCCTGGAAGTCTACCTGATCAAACTCGGCGAAAAACAACCATCTAACTCGGAGAAAAACGACCATCGGCAAAGGGCCAGGAGGCAGAAGTGTCCCCGGGCCCCTGGGGGCCCCTGGCGGGCAGGCCCGGGACACCTTCCCCCTCTCTGCATGGCCAGACCTCACGGAGGTCTGTGCCTTATCAAACTCGGAGAAAAAGGACCATCGGCAAGGGGCTGACAGGCAGGAGCGTCCCCGGGCCCCTGGGGGCCCCTGGCAGGCGGGCCCTGGGATGCCTTCCCCCTCTCAGCATGGCCAGACCTCATGGAAGTCTGCCTGATCAAACTCGGAGAAAAACGACCATCGAACCCTGATAAAAACGACCATCAACAATGGGCAGGAGTGTCCCTGGGCCCCTGGGGGCCCCTGGCGGGCGGGCCCCGGGACGCCTTCCCCCTCTCAGCATGGCCAGACCTCACGGAGGTATGCCTGATCAAACTCGGAGAAAAACAAATATCGAACTCGGAGAAAAACGACCATCGGCAAGGGGCTGAGAGGCTGAAGCGTCCCCGGGCCCCTGGGGGCCCCTGGCGGGAGGGCCCCGGGATGCCTCCCCCCTCTCAGCATGGCCAGACCTCATGGAAGTCTGCCTGATCAAACTCGGAGAAAAACGACCATCGGCAAGGGGCTGAGAGGCAGAAGCGTCCCCGGGCCCCTGGGGGCCCCTGGCAGGCGGGCCCGGGATGCCTTCCCCCTCTCAGCATGGCCGGACCTCACGGAGGTCTGTGCCTGATCAAACTCGGAGAAAAACGACCATCGGCAAGGGGCTGAGAGGCAGGAGCGTCCCCGGGCCCCTGGGGGCCCCTGGCAGGAGGGCCCCGGGATGCCTCTCCCCTCTCAGCATGGCCGGACCTCATGGAAGTCTGCCTGATCAAACTCGGAGAAAAACAACCATCGAACTTGGAGAAAAACGACCATCGGCAAGGGGCCAAGAGGCAGAAGCGTCCCCGGGCCCCTGGGGGCCCCTGGCGGGTGGGCCCCAGGAAACCTTTCCCCCTTAGCATGGCCAGACCTCATGGAAGTCTGCCTGATGAAACTCGGAGAAAAACAACCATCGAACCCTGATAAAAACGACCATCGACAAGGGGCCGAGAGGCAGAAGCATCCACGGGCCCCTGGGGGCCCCTGGCGGGTGGGCCCCGGGACGCCTTACCCCTCTCAGCATGGCCAGACCTCACAGAGGTATGCCTGATCAAACTCGGAGACAAACGACCATCGGCAAGGGGCTGAGAGGCAGGAGCGTCCCCGGGCCCCTGGGGGACCCTGGCAGGCCCCGGGATGCCTCCCCCCCTCTCAGCATGGCCGGACCTCCTGGAAGTCTGCCTGATCAAACTCGGCGAAAAACAACCATCTAACTCAGAGAAAAACGACCATCGGCAAGGGGCCAAGAGGCAGAAGTGTCCCGGGGCCCCTGGGGGCCCCTGGCGGGCCGGCCCGGGACACCTTCCCCCTCTCAGCATGGCCAGACCTCACGGAGGTCTGTGCCTTATCAAACTCGGAGAAAAAGGACCATCGGCAAGGGGCTGACAGGCAGGAGCGTCCCCGGGCCCCTGGGGGCCCCTGGCGGGCGGGCCCCGGGATGCCTTCCCCCTCTCAGCATGGCCAGACCTCATGGAAGTCTGCCTGATCAAACTCAGAGAAAAACGACCATCGAACCTTGATAAAAACGACCATCAACAATGGGCAGGAGCGTCCCCGGGCCCCTGGGGGCCACTGGCGGGCGGGCCCCGGGACGCCTTTCCCCTCTCAGCATGGCCAGACCTCACGGAGGTATGCCTGATCAAACTCGGAGAAAAACAAATATCGAACTCGGAGAAAAACGACCATCGGCAAGGGCCTGAGAGGCTGAAGCGTCCCCGGGCCCCTGGGGGCCCCTGGCAGGCAGGCCCCGGGATGCCTCCCCCCTCCCAGCATGGCCAGACCTCATGGAAGTCTGCCTGATCAAACTCGGAGAAAAACGACCATCGAACTCGGAGAAAATTGACCATCGGCAAGGGGCTGAGAGGCAGAAGCGTCCCCGGGCCCCTGGGGGCCCCTGGGGGCTCCTGGCAGGCGGGCCCGGGATGCCTTCCCCCTCTCAGCATGGCCGGACCTCACGGAGGTCTGTGCCTGATCAAACTCGGAGAAAAAGGACCATCGGCAAGGGGCTGAGAGTCAGGAGCGTCCCCGGGCCCCTGGGGGCCCCTGGCAGGTGGGCCCCGGGACACCTTCCCCCTCAAACTTGGTGAAAAAGGACCATCGGCAAGGGGCTGAGAGGCAAGAGTGTCCCCAGGACACTGGGGGCCCCGGTGGGCAGGCTCCAGGGCTGCCTACCCCTGATTCAGAATCTCCGGAGGTCTGACTGACCCTCTCCCTAGTAATCCGGAGGAACATTACCCCCCTTTCTTGTAATCTGTGCACTCGAAGTCACACAGGGGACCCAAGGCACGAACGAGCCCGACCTCCTGGAGCCCTGGCTGGGATCCGGGAGGCGAATGGCACCTCATCGGGACTTCCAGGGAAGTTCGGTCATCTGGTCGCCCCATTGGAAAGCATTGCGGGCGACCAGATGGCCGAGGCGAGAGGGGCGACCAGATGGCCGGGACCGAAATGACGCCAATCTGCCTGCCCCGGGCCTGCAGGGCTCTGGGGCTGCAGGGCTCATGGGCTCCGGGGCTGCAGGGCTCAGGGGCTCCAGGGCTGCAGGCATCCGGGGCTGCAGGGCTCCGGGGCTGCAGGGCTCCGGGGCTCCAGGGCTCTAGGACTCCAGGGCTCCAGGTCTCCAGGGCTGCAGGGCTCCGGGGGCTGCTGGGCTCCAGGGCTCGGGGGCTCCAGGGTAGCAGGGCTCCAGGGGTCGGGACCCATGGAGCCCGTCCCGGGTACTTTGCCACTCTGCGGCCCAGAGGAGGGAGCCCCGGATGCCTGGGAGGTGTTGCCCGGGCATCGCCCATCTGGTCCCCAGCAGGGAACCACCAGCCCCGGGATGGTGTTTGGGCAAACCCTTGCACCTACTAATCCGGAGGAAAATTACCCCCCTTTCTTGTAATCCGTGCACTCGAGGTGACAGAGGGGACCCAGGGCGCAAACGTGCCCGACCTCCTGGAGCCCTGGCTGGGATCCGGGAGGCGAATGGCACCTCATAGGGACTTCCAGGGAAGTCCGGCCATCTAGTCGCCCCATAGGAAAGCATTGCGGGCAACCAGATGGCTGAGGCGAAAGGGGCGACCAGATGGCCGGGACCAAAATGACGCCAATCGGCCTGCCCCGGGCCTGTAGGGCTCAGGAGCTGCAGGGCTCCGGGGCTCCGGGGCTGCAGGGCTCGGGGACTGCTGGGCTCCACGGCTCGGGGGGCTGCAGTGCTCCGGGGCTCCAGGGCTCCGGGGCTCCGGGGCTCCGGGGCTGCTGGGCTCCGGGGCTGCTGGGCTCCAGGGCTTGGGGGCTCCAGGGCAGGAGGGCTCCGGGGCTCCAAGGCTCCGGGGCTCCAGGGCCCGGGACCCATGGAGCCCGTCCCGGGTACTTTGCCACTCTGCGGCCCGGAGGAGGGAGCCCCGGATGCATGGAAGGTGTTGCCCGGGCCTCGCCCATCTGGTCCACAGCAGGGAACCACCAGCCCCGGGAGGGTGTTTGGGCATACCCTTGCACCTACAAACCCGGAGGAAAATTACCCCCCTTTCTTGTAATCTGTGCACTCGAGGTGACAGAGGGGACCCAGGGCGCAAACGTGCCCGACCTCCTGGAGCCCTGGCTGGGATCCGGGAGGCGAATGGCACCTCATAGGGACTTCCAGGGAAGTCCGGCCATCTAGTCGCCCCATAGGAAAGCATTGCGGACGACCAGATGGCCGAGGCGAGAGGGGCGACCAGATGGCCGGGACCGAAATGACGCCAATCTGCCTGCCCCGGGCCTGCAGGGCTCTGGGGCTGCAGGGCTCCGGGGGCTGCAGAGCTACAGGGCTCCGGGGCTGCAGGGCTCCGGGGCTTCAGTCCTCCCCGGGCCCTGATGGACCCTCTGTCCCGGGCGCCCCAGACCCCCCTGGCCAGCTCACAGGACGGAGGGGTATTCCAGCACCACCGGGCCATGCCGGATGGGGCTGAAGCCCCGGGCCCGGTCCCAGGCCCGGCTCCCGGACCCTAGGCCAGGCCTGGGAGAGCCTCCCCTGGGCTGCAGGGCTCCAGGGCTCCAGGGCTCAGGGGCTGCAGAGCTCTGTGGGCTGCAGGGCTTTGGGGCTGCCGGGCTCGGGGGCTCCAGGGCTGCAGGGCTCAGGGGCTCCGGGGCTGCAGGGCTCAGGGGCTCCGTGGCTGCAGGCATCCAGGGCTGCAGGGCTCGGGGGCTGCAGGGCTCCTCGGGGGCTCCAGGGCTCCCGGGCTCCGGGGCTGCAGGGCTCCGGGGCTCCAGGGCTCTAGGGCTCCAGGGATCCAGGGCTGCTGGGCTCCAGGGCTCTCAGGCTCCAGGGCAGCAGGGCTCCAGGGCTTGGAACCCATGGAGCCCGTCCCCGGTACTTTGCCACTCTGCGGCCCGGAGGAGGGAGCCCCGGATGCATGGAAGGTGTTGCCCGGGCATCGCCCATCTGGTCCACAGCAGGGAACCACCAGCCCCGGGAGGGTGTTTGGGCATACTCTTGCACCTACAAACCCGGAGGAAAATTACCCCCCTTTCTTGTAATCTGTGCACTCGAGGTGACAGAGGGGACCCAGGGCGCAAACGTGCCCGACCTCCTGGAGCCCTGGCTGGGATCCGGGAGGCGAATGGCACCTCATAGGGACTTCCAGGGAAGTCCGGCCATTAGTCGCCCCATAGGAAAGCATTGCGGGCGACCAGATGGCCGAGGCGAGAGGGGCGACCAGATGGCCGGGACCGAAATGACGCCTATCTGCCTGCCCCGGGCCTGCAGGGCTCTGGGGCTGCAGGGCTCCGGGGGCTGCAGAGCTACAGGGCTCCGGGGCTGCAGGGCTCCGGGGCTTCAGTCCTCCCCGGGCCCTGATGGACCCTCTGTCCCGGGCGCCCCAGACCCCCCTGGCCAGCTCACAGGACGGAGGGGTATTCCAGCACCACCGGGCCATGCCGGATGGGGCTGAAGCCCCGGGCCCGGTCCCAGGCCCGGCTCCCGGACCCTAGGCCAGGCCTGGGAGAGCCTCCCCTGGGCTGCAGGGCTCCAGGGCTCCAGGGCTCAGGGGCTGCAGAGCTCTGTGGGCTGCAGGGCTTTGGGGCTGCCGGGCTCGGGGGCTCCAGGGCTGCAGGGCTCGGGGGCTCCGGGGCTGCAGGGCTCAGGGGCTCCGTGGCTGCAGGCATCCAGGGCTGCAGGGCTCGGGGGCTGCAGGGCTCCTCGGGGGCTCCAGGGCTCCCGGGCTCCGGGGCTGCAGGGCTCCGGGGCTCCAGGGCTCTAGGGCTCCAGGGATCCAGGGCTGCTGGGCTCCAGGGCTCGCAGGCTCCAGGGCAGCAGGGCTCCAGGGCTTGGAACCCATGGAGCCCGTCCCCGGTACTTTGCCACTCTGCGGCCCGGAGGAGGGAGCCCCGGATGCATGGAAGGTGTTGCCCGGGCATCGCCCATCTGGTCCACAGCAGGGAACCACCAGCCCCGGGAGGGTGTTTGGGCATACTCTTGCACCTACTAATCCGGAGGAAAATTACCCCCCTTTCTTGTAATCCGTGCACTCGAGGTGACAGAGGGGACCCAGGGCGCAAACGTGCCCGACCTCCTGGAGCCCTGGCTGGGATCCGGGAGGCGAATGGCACCTCATAGGGACTTCCAGGGAAGTCCGGCCATCTAGTCGCCCCATAGGAAAGAATTGCGGGCAACCAGATGGCTGAGGCGAAAGGGGCGACCAGAAGGCCGGGACCAAAATGACGCCAATCGGCCTGCCCCGGGCCTGTAGGGCTCAGGAGCTGCAGGGCTCCGGGGCTCCGGGGCTGCAGGGCTCGGGGACTGCAGGGCTCCACGGCTCGGGGGGCTGCAGCGCTCCGGGGCTCCAGGGCTCCGGGGCTCCGGGGCTCCGGGGCTGAGGGGCTCCGGGGCTGCTGGGCTCCAGGGCTCGGGGGCTCCAGGGCAGGAGGGCTCCAGGGCTCCAAGGCTCCGGGGCTCCAGGGCCCGGGACCCATGGAGCCCGTCCCGGGTACTTTGCCACTCTGCGGCCCGGAGGAGGGAGCCCCGGATGCATGGAAGGTGTTGCCCGGGCATCGCCCATCTGGTCCACAGCAGGGAACCACCAGCCCCGGGAGGGTGTTTGGGCATACCCTTGCACCTACTAATCCGGAGGAAAATTACCCCCCTTTCTTGTAATCTGTGCACTCGAGGTGACAGAGGGGACCCAGGGCGCAAACGTGCCCAACCTCCTGGAGCCCTGGCTGGGATCCGGGAGGCGAATGGCACCTCATAGGGACTTCCAGGGAAGTCCGGCCATCTAGTCGCCCCATAGGAAAGCATTGCGGGCGACCAGATGGCCGAGGCGAGAGGGGCGACCAGATGGCCGGGACCGAAATGACGCCAATCTGCCTGCCCCGGGCCTGCAGGGCTCTGGGGCTGCAGGGCTCCGGGGGCGGCAGAGCTACAGGGCTCCGGGGCTGCAGGGCTCCGGGGCTTCAGTCCTCCCCGGGCCCTGATGGACCCTCTGTCCCGGGCGCCCGGTCCCCCCTGGCCGGCTCACAGGACGGAGGGGTATTCCCGCACCACCGGGCCATGCCGGATGGGGCTCAAGTCCTGTGCCCGGTCCCAGGCCTGGCTCCCGGACCCTAGGCCAGGCCCGGGAGAGCCTCCTCTGGGCTGCAGGGCTCCAGGGCTACAGGGCTCGGGGGCTGCGAGCTCTGTAGGCTGCAGGGCTTCGGGGCTGCCGGGCTCGCGGGCTCCAGGGCTCCAGGGCTCGGGGGCTCCGGGGCTGCAGGGCTCAGGGGCTCCGTGGCTGCAGGCATCCGGGGCTGCAGGGCTCGGGGGCTGCAGGGCTCCTCGGGGGCTCCAGGGCTCCCGGGCTCCGGGGCTGCAGGGCTCCGGGGCTCCAGGGCTCTAGGGCTCCAGGGATCCAGGGCTGCTGGGCTCCAGGGCTCGCAGGCTCCAGGGCAGCAGGGCTCCAGGGCTTGGAACCCATGGAGCCCGTCCCCGGTACTTTGCCACTCTGCGGCCCGGAGGAGGGAGCCCCAGATGCATGGAAGGTGTTGCCCGGGCATCGCCCATCTGGTCCACAGCAGGGAACCACCAGCCCCGGGAGGGTGTTTGGGCATACCCTTGCACCTACTAATCCGGAGGAAAATTACCCCCCTTTCTTGTAATCTGTGCACTCGAGGTGACAGAGGGGACCCAGGGCGCAAACGTGCCCAACCTCCTGGAGCCCTGGCTGGGATCCGGGAGGCGAATGGCACCTCATAGGGACTTCCAGGGAAGTCCGGCCATCTAGTCGCCCCATAGGAAAGCATTGCGGGCGACCAGATGGCCGAGGCGAGAGGGGCGACCAGATGGCCGGGACCGAAATGACGCCAATCTGCCTGCCCCGGGCCCTGGGGCTGCAAGGCTCCGGGGGCGGCAGAGCTACAGGGCTCCGGGGCTGCAGGGCTCCGGGGCTTCAGTCCTCCCCGGGCCCTGATGGACCCTCTGTCCCGGGCGCCCGGTCCCCCCTGGCCGGCTCACAGGACGGAGGGGTATTCCCGCACCACCGGGCCATGCCGGATGGGGCTCAAGCCCCGTGCCCGGTCCCAGGCCTGGCTCCCGGACCCTAGGCCAGGCCCGGGAGAGCCTCCTCTGGGCTGCAGGGCTCCAGGGCTACAGGGCTCGGGGGCTGCGAGCTCTGTAGGCTGCAGGGCTTCGGGGCTGCCGGGCTCGCGGGCTCCAGGGCTCCAGGGCTCGGGGGCTCCGGGGCTGCAGGGCTCAGGGGCTCCGTGGCTGCAGGCATCCGGGGCTGCAGGGCTCGGGGGCTGCAGGGCTCCTCGGGGGCTCCAGGGCTCCCGGGCTCCGGGGCTGCAGGGCTCCGGGGCTCCAGGGCTCTAGGGCTCCAGGGATCCAGGGCTGCTGGGCTCCAGGGCTCGGGGGCTCCAGGGCAGCAGGGCTCCAGGGCTTGGGACCCATGGAGCCCGTCCCGGGTACTTTGCCACTCTGCGGACCGGAGGAGGGAGCCCCTAATGCCTGGGAGGTGATGCCCGGGCATCGCTCATCTGGTCCCCAGCAGGGAACCACCAGCCCCGGGAGGGTGTTTGGGCATACCCTTGCACCTACTAATCCGGAGGAAAATTACCCCCCTTTCTTGTAATCCATGCACTCGAGGTGACAGAGGGGACCCAGGGCACAAACGTGCCCGACCTCCTGGAGCCCTGGCTGGAATCCGGGAGGCGAATGGCACCTCATAGGGACTTCCAGGGAAGTCCGGCCATCTAGTCGCCCCATAGGAAAGCATTGCGGGCGACCAGATGGCCGAGGCGAGAGGGGCAACCCGATTGCCGGGACCGAAATGACACCAATCTGCCTGCCCCGGGCCTGTAGGGCTCAGGAGCTGCAGGGCTCCGGGGCTCTGGGGCTCCGGGGCTCTGGGGCTCCGGGGCTGCAGGGCAAGGGGACTGCAGGGCTCCACAGCTTGGGGGGCTGCAGGGCTCCGGGGCTGCAGGGCTCGGGTTCTCCAGGGCTCCAGGGCTCCAGGGCTCCAGGGCTGCAGGGCTCCGGGGCTGCTGGGCTCCAGGGCTCCGGGGCGGCTGGGCTCCGGGGCTCCAGGGCCTGGGACCCATGGAACCCGTTCCGGGTACTTTGCCACACTGCGGCCCGGAGGAGGGAGCCCCGGATGCCTGGGAGGTGTTGCCCGGGCATCGCCCATCTGGTCCCCAGCAGGAAACCACCAGCCCCGGGAGGGTGTTTGGGCATACCCTTGCACCTACTAATCCGGAGGAAAATTACCCCCCTTTCTTGTAATCCGTGCACTCGAGGTGACAGAGGGGACCCAGGGCGCAAAAGTGCCCGACCTCCTGGAGCCCTAGCTGGGATCCGGGAGGCAAATGGCACCTCATAGGGACTTCCAGGGACGTCCGGCCATCTAGTCACCCCATAGGAAAGCATTGCGGGCGACCAGATGGCCGAGGCGAGAGGGGCGACCAGATGGCCGGGACCGAAATAACACCAATCTGCCTGCCCCAGGCCTGCAGGGCTCTGGGGCTGCAGGGCTCTGGGGCTGCAGAGCTACAGGGCTCCAGGGCTGCAGGGCTCCGGGGCTTCAGGCCTCCCCGGGCCCTGATGGACCCTCTGTCCCGGGCGCCCTTGACCCCCCCCGGCCGGCTCGCAGGATGGAGGGTTATTCCCGCACCACCGGGCCCTGCTGGACGGGGCTCAAGCCCCGGGCCCGGTCCCTGGCCCGGCTCCCGGACCCTAGGCCAGGCCCGGGAGAGCCTCCCCTAGGCTGCAGGGCTACAGGGCTACAGGGCTCGGGGGCTGCAGGGCTCCATGGACTGCAGGACTTCGGGGCTGCCGGGCATGGGGGCTCCAGGGCTGCAGGGCTCGGGGGCTCCGGGGCTGCAGGGCTCAGGGGCTCCCGGGCTGCAGGCATCCGGGGCTGCAGGGCTCGGGGGCTGCAGGGCTCCTCGGGGGCTCCACAGCTCCCGGGCTCTGGGGCTGCAGGGCTCCAGGGCTGCAGGGCTCCGGGTGGGCTCCAGGGGCTGTAGGGCTCCAGGGGCTCCAGGGCTGCAGGGCTCCAGGGCTGCAGGGCTCCAGGGCTGCAGGGCTGCAGGGCTCCATGGGGACTACAGGGCTCCAGGGGCTGTAGGGCTCCGGGGACTCCAGGACGGAGGGGTATTCCCGCACCACCGGGCCCTGCCGGATGGGGCTCAAGCCGCGGGCCCGCTCCCGGTCTCTGCTTCTGAAACCCTAGCCAGGCTGGGGAAAGAGCCGCCCTTGCCTCTGATGAACGCCTGGAACCTCGGCCGGCTTGCAGGACGGGGAAGCTCCAGCAAACCCATGGCTGGCCGGACGGAGCTCAAGCCCCGGGCCCGCTCCCGGTCCCTGCTTCCGAAACCCTAGCCCGGCCGGGGAGAGCCTCCCTTGGCCCTGATGAACGCCCGGAACCTCAGCCGGCTTGCGGGACGGGGAGGCTCCAGCAACCCCATGGCCTACCGGACGGAGCTCAAGCCCCGGGCCCAGTCCCTGCTTCCAAAACCCTAGCCAGCCCGGGGAGAGCCTCCCTTGGCCCCATAAACGCCCGGAACCTCGGCCGGCTTGCAGGACGGAGCTCAGGCCCCAGGCCTCAGGCCCAGACTACCAACACTAGCCGGGCCCGGGGAGAGCCTCCCGGTAGATCCCCCTGTCCCCAGCACCTGGACCCTGGGCCGGAACCAAGGAGGGTTAAGCCCAGGACACGTCCTCTCCCCGACGGCCTGCCCGGGAGCCCATTTTTGTCGACTATTAAGCCCCCACGTAGTGGGGGCTTACAGAACTTTGGGAAAGGACAAAAGTTGGAGTTAGCCCGTCCGCCAGCCTGCAGGGCCATCTGGTCACCCAGCCCGCAGGGCCATCTGGTCACGCAGCCAGGCGACCAGATGACCCGGGACGACCCAGCGCCCGGATGGCCTGGGAGGGTGCCGTACCCAGTCGCCCTTGCAGTCCAGCGAGGGTGGCCAGGCGCTGCTGCTTGCCTCCCTGCTCGACTTGCCCATTCAGCAGTGGGAAGGGGAGGCCCGCCGGCGGCGGCCCAGGCCATCTGGTCACCCTGCCGACCCGCAAGGGAAGGTGTGGCCCCCATCCCCGCACCCCGGTGGGGCAGGGAGGGGAGGGAGAGGCCCCCGTGCCGGAGGGCATGTGGTGGAGGCAGCCTCCCGCAGGCCCGTGTTACCCCCTCCACATCCATCCCGCCGGCCAGGCGGCAGAGGGACCCACCCCTGGGTGTGGTGGAGGGAGGCTTCTGCGGGCGCCCACGCACGGAAAGAGACAAAAGCTTGGCTCAGAGGATGACTTTCAATAGATCGCAGCGAGGTAGCTGCTCTGCTACTTACGAAACCCTGACCCAGAATCAGGTTGTCTACGAATGATTTAGCACTGGGTGCCCCACGAACATGGGCCTGATCAAACTCAGAGGAAAAGGACCATCGGCAAGGGGCTGAGAGGCAGGAGCGTCCCGGGCCCCTGAGGGGCCCTGGCGGGCAGGCCCCGGGATGCCTTCCCCCTCTCAGCATGGCCAGACCTCATGGAAGTCTGCCTGATCAAACTCGGTGAAAAATGACCATCGAACCCTGATAAAAACAACCATCGACAATGGGCCGAGAGGCAGAAGCATCCACGGGCCCCTGGGGGCCCCTAGCGGGTGGGTACTGGGACGCCTTCCCCCTCTCAGCATGGCCAGACCTCACGGAGGTATGCCTGATCAAACTCTGAGGAAAACGACCATCGGCAAGGGGCTGAGAGGCAGGAGCGTCCCCGGGCCCCTGGGGGCCCCTGGCAGGCAGGCTCCAGGACGCCTCCCTCCCTCTCAGCATGGCCAGACCTCATGAAAGTCTGCCTGATCAAACTCGGAGAAAAACAACCATCGAACTTGGAGAAAAACGACCATCGACAAGGGGCCGAGAGGCAGAAGCATCCACGGGCCCCTGGGGGCCCCTGGCGGGCGGGCCCGGGACACCTTCCCCCTCTCTGCATGGCCAGACCTCACGGAGGTCTGTGCCTTATCAAACTCGGAGAAAAAGGACCATCGGCAAGGGGCTGACAGGCAGGAGCGTCCCCGGGCCCCTGGGGGCCCCTGGCAGGCGGGCCCTGGGATGCCTTCCCCCTCTCAGCATGGCCAGACCTCATGGAAGTCTGCCTGATCAAACTCGGAGAAAAACGACCATCGAACCCTGATAAAAACGACCATCAACAATGGGCAGGAGTGTCCCTGGGCCCCTGGGGGCCCCTGGCGGGCGGGCCTCGGGACGCCTTCCCCCTCTCAGCATGGCCAGACCTCACGGAGGTATGCATGATCAAACTCGGAGAAAAACAAATATCGAACTCGGAGAAAAACGACCATCGGCAAGGGGCTGAGAGGCTGAAGCGTCCCCGGGCCCCTGGGGGCCCCTGGCGGGAGGGCCCCGGGATGCCTCCCCCCTCTCAGCATGGCCAGACCTCATGGAAGTCTGCCTGATCAAACTCGGAGAAAAACGACCATCGGCAAGGGGCTGAGAGGCAGAAGCGTCCCCGGGCCCCTGGGGGCCCCTGGCAGGCGGGCCCGGGATGCCTTCCCCCTCTCAGCATGGCCGGACCTCACGGAGGTCTGTGCCTGATCAAACTCGGAGAAAAACGACCATCGGCAAGGGGCTGAGAGGCAGGAGCGTCCCCGGGCCCCTGGGGGCCCCTGGCGGGAGGGCCCCGGGATGCCTCTCCCCTCTCAGCATGGCCGGACCTCATGGAAGTCTGCCTGATCAAACTCGGAGAAAAACAACCATCGAACTTGGAGAAAAACGACCATCGGCAAGGGGCCAAGAGGCAGAAGCGTCCTCGGGCCCCTGGGGGCCCCTGGCGGGTGGGCCCCAGGAAACCTTTCCCCCTTAGCATGGCCAGACCTCATGGAAGTCTGCCTGATGAAACTCGGAGAAAAACAACCATCGAACCCTGATAAAAACGACCATCGACAAGGGGCCGAGAGGCAGAAGCATCCACGGGCCCCTGGGGGCCCCTGGCGGGTGGGCCCCGGGACGCCTTACCCCTCTCAGCATGGCCAGACCTCACAGAGGTATGCCTGATCAAACTCGGAGACAAACGACCATCGGCAAGGGGCTGAGAGGCAGGAGCGTCCCCGGGCCCCTGGGGGACCCTGGCAGGCCCCGGGATGCCTCCCCCCCTCTCAGCATGGCCGGACCTCCTGGAAGTCTGCCTGATCAAACTCGGCGAAAAACAACCATCTAACTCAGAGAAAAACGACCATCGGCAAGGGGCCAAGAGGCAGAAGTGTCCCGGGGCCCCTGGGGGCCCCTGGCGGGCCGGCCCGGGACACCTTCCCCCTCTCAGCATGGCCAGACCTCACGGAGGTCTGTGCCTTATCAAACTCGGAGAAAAAGGACCATCGGCAAGGGGCTGACAGGCAGGAGCGTCCCCGGGCCCCTGGGGGCCCCTGGCGGGCGGGCCCCGGGATGCCTTCCCCCTCTCAGCATGGCCAGACCTCATGGAAGTCTGCCTGATCAAACTCAGAGAAAAACGACCATCGAACCTTGATAAAAACGACCATCAACAATGGGCAGGAGCGTCCCCGGGCCCCTGGGGGCCACTGGCGGGCGGGCCCCGGGACGCCTTTCCCCTCTCAGCATGGCCAGACCTCACGGAGGTATGCCTGATCAAACTCGGAGAAAAACAAATATCGAACTCGGAGAAAAACGACCATCGGCAAGGGGCTGAGAGGCTGAAGCGTCCCCGGGCCCCTGGGGGCCCCTGGCAGGCAGGCCCCGGGATGCCTCCCCCCTCCCAGCATGGCCAGACCTCATGGAAGTCTGCCTGATCAAACTCGGAGAAAAACGACCATCGAACTCGGAGAAAAACGACCATCGGCAAGGGGCTGAGAGGCAGAAGCGTCCCCGGGCCCCTGGGGGCCCCTGGGGGCTCCTGGCAGGCGGGCCCGGGATGCCTTCCCCCTCTCAGCATGGCCGGACCTCACGGAGGTCTGTGCCTGATCAAACTCGGAGAAAAAGGACCATCGGCAAGGGGCTGAGAGTCAGGAGCGTCCCCGGGCCCCTGGGGGCCCCTGGCAGGTGGGCCCCGGGACACCTTCCCCCTCAAACTTGGTGAAAAAGGACCATCGGCAAGGGGCTGAGAGGCAAGAGTGTCCCCAGGACACTGGGGGCCCCGGTGGGCAGGCTCCAGGGCTGCCTACCCCTGATTCAGAATCTCCGGAGGTCTGACTGACCCTCTCCCTAGTAATCCGGAGGAACATTACCCCCCTTTCTTGTAATCTGTGCACTCGAAGTCACACAGGGGACCCAAGGCACGAACGAGCCCGACCTCCTGGAGCCCTGGCTGGGATCCGGGAGGCGAATGGCACCTCATCGGGACTTCCAGGGAAGTTCGGTCATCTGGTCGCCCCATTGGAAAGCATTGCGGGCGACCAGATGGCCGAGGCGAGAGGGGCGACCAGATGGCCGGGACCGAAATGACGCCAATCTGCCTGCCCCGGGCCTGCAGGGCTCTGGGGCTGCAGGGCTCATGGGCTCCGGGGCTGCAGGGCTCAGGGGCTCCAGGGCTGCAGGCATCCGGGGCTGCAGGGCTCCGGGGCTGCAGGGCTCCGGGGCTCCAGGGCTCTAGGACTCCAGGGCTCCAGGTCTCCAGGGCTGCAGGGCTCCGGGGGCTGCTGGGCTCCAGGGCTCGGGGGCTCCAGGGTAGCAGGGCTCCAGGGGTCGGGACCCATGGAGCCCGTCCCGGGTACTTTGCCACTCTGCGGCCCAGAGGAGGGAGCCCCGGATGCCTGGGAGGTGTTGCCCGGGCATCGCCCATCTGGTCCCCAGCAGGGAACCACCAGCCCCGGGATGGTGTTTGGGCAAACCCTTGCACCTACTAATCCGGAGGAAAATTACCCCCCTTTCTTGTAATCCGTGCACTCGAGGTGACAGAGGGGACCCAGGGCGCAAACGTGCCCGACCTCCTGGAGCCCTGGCTGGGATCCGGGAGGCGAATGGCACCTCATAGGGACTTCCAGGGAAGTCCGGCCATCTAGTCGCCCCATAGGAAAGCATTGCGGGCAACCAGATGGCTGAGGCGAAAGGGGCGACCAGATGGCCGGGACCAAAATGACGCCAATCGGCCTGCCCCGGGCCTGTAGGGCTCAGGAGCTGCAGGGCTCCGGGGCTCCGGGGCTGCAGGGCTCGGGGACTGCAGGGCTCCACGGCTCGGGGGGCTGCAGCGCTCCGGGGCTCCAGGGCTCCGGGGCTCCGGGGCTCCGGGGCTCCTGGCTGCTGGGCTCCGGGGCTGCTGGGCTCCAGGGCTTGGGGGCTCCAGGGCAGGAGGGCTCCAGGGCTCCAAGGCTCCGGGGCTCCAGGGCCCGGGACCCATGGAGCCCGTCCCGGGTACTTTGCCACTCTGCGGCCCGGAGGAGGGAGCCCCGGATGCATGGAAGGTGTTGCCCGGGCCTCGCCCATCTGGTCCACAGCAGGGAACCACCAGCCCCGGGAGGGTGTTTGGGCATACCCTTGCACCTTCAAACCCGGAGGAAAATTACCCCCCTTTCTTGTAATCTGTGCACTCGAGGTGACAGAGGGGACCCAGGGCGCAAACGTGCCCGACCTCCTGGAGCCCTGGCTGGGATCCGGGAGGCGAATGGCACCTCATAGGGACTTCCAGGGAAGTCCGGCCATCTAGTCGCCCCATAGGAAAGCATTGCGGGCGACCAGATGGCCGAGGCGAGAGGGGCGACCAGATGGCCGGGACCGAAATGACGCCAATCTGCCTGCCCCGGGCCTGCAGGGCTCTGGGGCTGCAGGGCTCCGGGGGCTGCAGAGCTACAGGGCTCCGGGGCTGCAGGGCTCCGGGGCTTCAGTCCTCCCCGGGCCCTGATGGACCCCCTGTCCCGGGCGCCCCAGACCCCCCTGGCCAGCTCACAGGACGGAGGGGTATTCCAGCACCACCGGGCCATGCCGGATGGGGCTGAAGCCCCGGGCCCGGTCCCAGGCCCGGCTCCCGGACCCTAGGCCAGGCCTGGGAGAGCCTCCCCTGGGCTGCAGGGCTCCAGGGCTCCAGGGCTCAGGGGCTGCAGAGCTCTGTGGGCTGCAGGGCTTTGGGGCTGCCGGGCTCGGGGGCTCCAGGGCTGCAGGGCTCGGGGGCTCCGGGGCTGCAGGGCTCAGGGGCTCCGTGGCTGCAGGCATCCAGGGCTGCAGGGCTCGGGGGCTGCAGGGCTCCTCGGGGGCTCCAGGGCTCCCGGGCTCCGGGGCTGCAGGGCTCCGGGGCTCCAGGGCTCTAGGGCTCCAGGGATCCAGGGCTGCTGGGCTCCAGGGCTCTCAGGCTCCAGGGCAGCAGGGCTCCAGGGCTTGGAACCCATGGAGCCCGTCCCCGGTACTTTGCCACTCTGCGGCCCGGAGGAGGGAGCCCCGGATGCATGGAAGGTGTTGCCCGGGCATCGCCCATCTGGTCCACAGCAGGGAACCACCAGCCCCGGGAGGGTGTTTGGGCATACTCTTGCACCTACAAACCCGGAGGAAAATTACCCCCCTTTCTTGTAATCCGTGCACTCGAGGTGACAGAGGGGACCCAGGGCGCAAACGTGCCCGACCTCCTGGAGCCCTGGCTGGGATCCGGGAGGCGAATGGCACCTCATAGGGACTTCCAGGGAAGTCCGGCCATCTAGTCGCCCCATAGGAAAGCATTGCGGGCAACCAGATGGCTGAGGCGAAAGGGGCGACCAGAAGGCCGGGACCAAAATGACGCCAATCGGCCTGCCCCGGGCCTGTAGGGCTCAGGAGCTGCAGGGCTCTGGGGCTCCGGGGCTGCAGGGCTCGGGGACTGCAGGGCTCCACGGCTCGGGGGGCTGCAGCGCTCCGGGGCTCCAGGGCTCCGGGGCTCCGGGGCTCCGGGGCTGAGGGTCTCCGGGGCTGCTGGGCTCCAGGGCTCGGGGGCTCCAGGGCAGGAGGGCTCCAGGGCTCCAAGGCTCCGGGGCTCCAGGGCCCGGGACCCATGGAGCCCGTCCCGGGTACTTTGCCACTCTGCGGCCCGGAGGAGGGAGCCCCGGATGCATGGAAGGTGTTGCCCGGGCATCGCCCATCTTGTCCACAGCAGGGAACCACCAGCCCCGGGAGGGTGTTTGGGCATACCCTTGCACCTACTAATCCGGAGGAAAATTACCCCCCTTTCTTGTAATCTGTGCACTCGAGGTGACAGAGGGGACCCAGGGCGCAAACGTGCCCAACCTCCTGGAGCCCTGGCTGGGATCCGGGAGGCGAATGGCACCTCATAGGGACTTCCAGGGAAGTCCGGCCATCTAGTCGCCCCATAGGAAAGCATTGCGGGCGACCAGATGGCCGAGGCGAGAGGGGCGACCAGATGGCCGGGACCGATATTACGCCAATCTGCCTGCCCCGGGCCTGCAGGGCTCTGGGGCTGCAGGGCTCCGGGGGCTGCAGAGCTACAGGGCTCCGGGGCTGCAGGGCTCCGGGGCTTCAGTCCTCCCCGGGCCCTGATGGACCCTCTGTCTCGGGCGTCCCAGACCCCCCTGGCCGGCTCACAGGACGGAGGGGTATTCCCGCACCACCGGGCCATGCCGGATAGGGCTGAAGCCCCGGGCCCGGTCCCAGGCCCGGCTCCCGGACCCTAGGCCAGGCCTGGGAGAGCCTCCCCTGGGCTGCAGGGCTCCAGGGCTCCAGGGCTCAGGGGCTGCAGAGCTCTGTGGGCTGCAGGGCTTTGGGGCTGCCGGGCTCGGGGGCTCCAGGGCTGCAGGGCTCGGGGGCTCCGGGGCTGCAGGGCTCAGGGGCTCCGTGGCTGCAGGCATCCTGGGCTGCAGGGCTCGGGGGCTGCAGGGCTCCTCGGGGGCTCCAGGGCTCCCGGGCTCCGGGGCTGCAGGGCTCCGGGGCTCCAGGGCTCTAGGGCTCCAGGGATCCAGGGCTGCTGGGCTCCAGGGCTCGCAGGCTCCAGGGCAGCAGGGCTCCAGGGCTTGGAACCCATGGAGCCCGTCCCCGGTACTTTGCCACTCTGCGGCCCGGAGGAGGGAGCCCCGGATGCATGGAAGGTGTTGCCCGGGCATCGCCCATCTGGTCCACAGCAGGGAACCACCAGCCCCGGGAGGGTGTTTGGGCATACCCTTGCACCTACTAATCCGGAGGAAAATTACCCCCCTTTCTTGTAATCTGTGCACTCGAGGTGACAGAGGGGACCCAGGGCGCAAACGTGCCCGACCTCCTGGAGCCCTGGCTGGGATCCGGGAGGCGAATGGCACCTCATAGGGACTTCCAGGGAAGTCCGGCCATCTAGTTGCCCCATAGGAAAGCATTGCGGGCGACCAGATGGCCGAGGCGAGAGGGGCGACCAGATGGCCGGGACCGAAATGACGCCAATCTGCCTGCAGGGCTCTGGGGCTGCAGGGCTCCGGGGGCTGCAGAGCTACAGGGCTCCGGGGCTGCAGGGCTCCGGGGCTTCAGTCCTCCCCGGGCCCTGATGGACCCTCTGTCCCGGGCGCCCGGACCCCCTGGCCGGCTCACAGGACGGAGGGGTATTCCCGCACCACCGGGCCATGCCGGATGGGGCTCAAGCCCCGTGCCCGGTCCCAGGCCCGGCTCCCGGACCCTAGGCCAGGCCCGGGAGAGCCTCCTCTGGGCTGCAGGGCTCCAGGGCTACAGGGCTCAGGGGCTGCAGAGCTCTGTGGGCTGCAGGGCTTTGGGGCTGCCGGGCTCGGGGGCTCCAGGGCTGCAGGGCTCGGGGGCTCCGGGGCTGCAGGGCTCAGGGGCTCCGTGGCTGCAGGCATCCAGGGCTGCAGGGCTCGGGGGCTGCAGGGCTCCTCGGGGGCTCCAGGGCTCCCGGGCTCCGGGGCTGCAGGGCTCCGGGGCTCCAGGGCTCTAGGGCTCCAGGGATCCAGGGCTGCTGGGCTCCAGGGCTCGGGGGCTCCAGGGCAGCAGGGCTCCAGGGCTTGGGACCCATGGAGCCCGTCCCGGGTACTTTGCCACTCTGCGGACCGGAGGAGGGAGCCCCTAATGCCTGGGAGGTGTTGCCCGGGCATCGCTCATCTGGTCCCCAGCAGGGAACCACCAGCCCCGGGAGGGTGTTTGGGCATACCCTTGCACCTACTAATCCGGAGGAAAATTACCCCCCTTTCTTGTAATCCATGCACTCGAGGTGACAGAGGGGACCCAGGGCACAAATGTGCCCGACCTCCTGGAGCCCTGGCTGGAATCCGGGAGGCGAATGGCACCTCATAGGGACTTCCAGGGAAGTCCGGCCATCTAGTCGCCCCATAGGAAAGCATTGCGGGCGACCAGATGGCCGAGGCGAGAGGGGCGACCCGATTGCCGGGACCGAAATGACACCAATCTGCCTGCCCCGGGCCTGTAGAGCTCAGGAGCTGCAGGGCTCCGGGGCTCTGGGGCTCCGGGGCTCTGGGGCTCCGGGGCTGCAGGGCAAGAGGCAAGGGGACTGCAGGGCTCCACAGCTTGGGGGGCTGCAGGGCTCCGGGGCTGCAGGGCTCGGGTTCTCCAGGGCTCCAGGGCTCCAGGGCTCCAGGGCTGCAGGGCTCCGGGGCTGCTGGGCTCCAGGGCTCCGGGGCGGCTGGGCTCCGGGGCTCCAGGGCCTGGGACCCATGGAACCCGTTCCGGGTACTTTGCCACACTGCGGCCCGGAGGAGGGAGCCCCGGATGCCTGGGAGGTGTTGCCCGGGCATCGCCCATCTGGTCCCCAGCAGGAAACCACCAGCCCCGGGAGGGTGTTTGGGCATACCCTTGCACCTACTAATCCGGAGGAAAATTACCCCCCTTTCTTGTAATCCGTGCACTCGAGGTGACAGAGGGGACCCAGGGCGCAAAAGTGCCCAACCTCCTGGAGCCCTGGCTGGGATCCGGGAGGCAAATGGCACCTCATAGGGACTTCCAGGGACGTCCGGCCATCTAGTCGTCCCATAGGAAAGCATTGCGGGCGACAAGATGGCCGAGGCGAGAGGGTCGACCAGATGGCCGGGACCGAAATAACACCAATCTGCCTGCCCCAGGCCTGCAGGGCTCTGGGGCTGCAGGGCTCCGGGGGCTGCAGAGCTACAGGGCTCCAGGGCTGCAGGGCTCCGGGGCTTCAGGCCTCCCCGGGCCCTGATGGACCCTCTGTCCCGGGCGCCCTTGACCCCCCCCGGCCGGCTCGCAGGATGGAGGGTTATTCCCGCACCACCGGGCCCTGCTGGACGGGGCTCAAGCCCCGGGCCCGGTCCCTGGCCCAGCTCCCGGACCCTAGGCCAGGCCCGGGAGAGCCTCCCCTAGGCTGCAGGGCTACAGGGCTACAGGGCTCGGGGGCTGCAGGGCTCCATGGACTGCAGGACTTCGGGGCTGCCGGGCATGGGGGCTCCTGGGCTGCAGGGCTCGGGGGCTCCGGGGCTGCAGGGCTCAGGGGCTCCAGGGCTGCAGGCATCCGGGGCTGCAGGGCTCCGGGGCTGCAGGGCTTCGGGGCTCCAGGGCTCCGGGGCTCCGGGGCTCCGGGGCTCCGGGGCTGCTGGGCTCCGGGGCTGCTGGGCTCCAGGGCTCGGGGGCTCCAGGGCAGGAGGGCTCCAGGGCTCCAAGGCTCCGGGGCTCCAGGGCCCGGGACCCATGGAGCCCGTCCCGGGTACTTTGCCACTCTGCGGCCCGGAGGAGGGAGCCCCGGATGCATGGAAGGTGTTGCCCGGGCCTCACCCATCTGGTCCACAGCAGGGAACCACCAGCCCCTGGAGGGTGTTTGGGCATACCCTTGCACCTACAAACCCGGAGGAAAATTACCCCCCTTTCTTGTAATCTGTGCACTCGAGGTGACAGAGGGGACCCAGGGCGCAAACGTGCCCGACCTCCTGGAGCCCTGGCTGGGATCCGGGAGGCGAATGGCACCTCATAGGGACTTCCAGGGAAGTCCGGCCATCTAGTCGCCCCATAGGAAAGCATTGCGGGCGACCAGATGGCCGAGGCGAGAGGGGCGACCAGATGGCCGGGACCGAAATGACGCCAATCTGCCTGCCCCGGGCCTGCAGGGCTCTGGGGCTGCAGGGCTCCGGGGGCTGCAGAGCTACAGGGCTCCGGGGCTGCAGGGCTCCGGGGCTTCAGTCCTCCCCGGGCCCTGATGGACCCTCTGTCTCGGGCGTCCCAGACCCCCCTGGCCGGCTCACAGGACGGAGGGGTATTCCCGCACCACCGGGCCATGCCGGATGGGGCTGAAGCCCCGGGCCCGGTCCCAGGCCCGGCTCCCGGACCCTAGGCCAGGCCTGGGAGAGCCTCCCCTGGGCTGCAGGGCTCCAGGGCTCCAGGGCTCAGGGGCTGCAGAGCTCTGTGGGCTGCAGGGCTTTGGGGCTGCCGGGCTCGGGGGCTCCAGGGCTGCAGGGCTCGGGGGCTC
This sequence comes from Lissotriton vulgaris, assembly GCF_964263255.1. Classification (NCBI taxonomy): domain Eukaryota; kingdom Metazoa; phylum Chordata; class Amphibia; order Caudata; family Salamandridae; genus Lissotriton; species Lissotriton vulgaris. The sequence goes on from NC_141699.1 coordinate 626,641,347, forward strand.
CGGGCTGCAGGGCTCAGGGGCTCCGTGGCTGCAGGCATCCAGGGCTGCAGGGCTCGGGGGCTGCAGGGCTCCTCGGGGGCTCCAGGGCTCCCGGGCTCCGGGGCTGCAGGGCTCCGGGGCTCCAGGGCTCTAGGGCTCCAGGGATCCAGGGCTGCTGGGCTCCAGGGCTCGCAGGCTCCAGGGCAGCAGGGCTCCAGGGCTTGGAACCCATGGAGCCCGTCCCCGGTACTTTGCCACTCTGCGGCCCGGAGGAGGGAGCCCCGGATGCATGGAAGGTGTTGCCCGGGCATCGCCCATCTGGTCCACAGCAGGGAACCACCAGCCCCGGGAGGGTGTTTGGGCATACCCTTGCACGTACTAATCCGGAGGAAAATTACCCCCCTTTCTTGTAATCTGTGCACTCGAGGTGACAGAGGGGACCCAGGGCGCAAACGTGCCCAACCTCCTGGAGCCCTGGCTGGGATCCGGGAGGCGAATGGCACCTCATAGGGACTTCCAGGGAAGTCCGGCCATCTAGTCGCCCCATAGGAAAGCATTGCGGGCGACCAGATGGCCGAGGCGAGAGGGGCGACCAGATGGCCGGGACCGAAATGACGCCAATCTGCCTGCCCCGGGCCCTGGGGCTGCAGGGCTCCGGGGGCGGCAGAGCTACAGGGCTCCGGGGCTGCAGGGCTCCGGGGCTTCAGTCCTCCCCGGGCCCTGATGGACCCTCTGTCCCGGGCGCCCGGTCCCCCCTGGCCGGCTCACAGGACGGAGGGGTATTCCCGCACCACCGGGCCATGCCGGATGGGGCTCAAGCCCCGTGCCCGGTCCCAGGCCTGGCTCCCGGACCCTAGGCCAGGCCCGGGAGAGCCTCCTCTGGGCTGCAGGGCTCCAGGGCTACAGGGCTCGGGGGCTGCGAGCTCTGTAGGCTGCAGGGCTTCGGGGCTGCCGGGCTCGCGGGCTCCAGGGCTCCAGGGCTCGGGGGCTCCGGGGCTGCAGGGCTCAGGGGCTCCGTGGCTGCAGGCATCCGGGGCTGCAGGGCTCGGGGGCTGCAGGGCTCCTCGGGGGCTCCAGGGCTCCCGGGCTCCGGGGCTGCAGGGCTCCGGGGCTCCAGGGCTCTAGGGCTCCAGGGATCCAGGGCTGCTGGGCTCCAGGGCTCGGGGGCTCCAGGGCAGCAGGGCTCCAGGGCTTGGGACCCATGGAGCCCGTCCCGGGTACTTTGCCACTCTGCGGACCGGAGGAGGGAGCCCCTAATGCCTGGGAGGTGATGCCCGGGCATCGCTCATCTGGTCCCCAGCAGGGAACCACCAGCCCCGGGAGGGTGTTTGGGCATACCCTTGCACCTACTAATCCGGAGGAAAATTACCCCCCTTTCTTGTAATCCATGCACTCGAGGTGACAGAGGGGACCCAGGGCACAAACGTGCCCGACCTCCTGGAGCCCTGGCTGGAATCCGGGAGGCGAATGGCACCTCATAGGGACTTCCAGGGAAGTCCGGCCATCTAGTCGCCCCATAGGAAAGCATTGCGGGCGACCAGATGGCCGAGGCGAGAGGGGCGACCCGATTGCCGGGACCGAAATGACACCAATCTGCCTGCCCCGGGCCTGTAGGGCTCAGGAGCTGCAGGGCTCCGGGGCTCTGGGGCTCCGGGGCTCTGGGGCTCCGGGGCTGCAGGGCAAGGGGACTGCAGGGCTCCACAGCTTGGGGGGCTGCAGGGCTCCGGGGCTGCAGGGCTCGGGTTCTCCAGGGCTCCAGGGCTCCAGGGCTCCAGGGCTGCAGGGCTCCGGGGCTGCTGGGCTCCAGGGCTCCGGGGCGGCTGGGCTCCGGGGCTCCAGGGCCTGGGGCTCCGGGGCTCCGGGGCTGAGGGTCTCCGGGGCTGCTGGGCTCCAGGGCTCGGGGGCTCCAGGGCAGGAGGGCTCCAGGGCTCCAAGGCTCCGGGGCTCCAGGGCCCGGGACCCATGGAGCCCGTCCCGGGTACTTTGCCACTCTGCGGCCCGGAGGAGGGAGCCCCGGATGCATGGAAGGTGTTGCCCGGGCATCGCCCATCTTGTCCACAGCAGGGAACCACCAGCCCCGGGAGGGTGTTTGGGCATACCCTTGCACCTACTAATCCGGAGGAAAATTACCCCCCTTTCTTGTAATCTGTGCACTCGAGGTGACAGAGGGGACCCAGGGCGCAAACGTGCCCAACCTCCTGGAGCCCTGGCTGGGATCCGGGAGGCGAATGGCACCTCATAGGGACTTCCAGGGAAGTCCGGCCATCTAGTCGCCCCATAGGAAAGCATTGCGGGCGACCAGATGGCCGAGGCGAGAGGGGCGACCAGATGGCCGGGACCGATATTACGCCAATCTGCCTGCCCCGGGCCTGCAGGGCTCTGGGGCTGCAGGGCTCCGGGGGCTGCAGAGCTACAGGGCTCCGGGGCTGCAGGGCTCCGGGGCTTCAGTCCTCCCCGGGCCCTGATGGACCCTCTGTCTCGGGCGTCCCAGACCCCCCTGGCCGGCTCACAGGACGGAGGGGTATTCCCGCACCACCGGGCCATGCCGGATAGGGCTGAAGCCCCGGGCCCGGTCCCAGGCCCGGCTCCCGGACCCTAGGCCAGGCCTGGGAGAGCCTCCCCTGGGCTGCAGGGCTCCAGGGCTCCAGGGCTCAGGGGCTGCAGAGCTCTGTGGGCTGCAGGGCTTTGGGGCTGCCGGGCTCGGGGGCTCCAGGGCTGCAGGGCTCGGGGGCTCCGGGGCTGCAGGGCTCAGGGGCTCCGTGGCTGCAGGCATCCTGGGCTGCAGGGCTCGGGGGCTGCAGGGCTCCTCGGGGGCTCCAGGGCTCCCGGGCTCCGGGGCTGCAGGGCTCCGGGGCTCCAGGGCTCTAGGGCTCCAGGGATCCAGGGCTGCTGGGCTCCAGGGCTCGCAGGCTCCAGGGCAGCAGGGCTCCAGGGCTTGGAACCCATGGAGCCCGTCCCCGGTACTTTGCCACTCTGCGGCCCGGAGGAGGGAGCCCCGGATGCATGGAAGGTGTTGCCCGGGCATCGCCCATCTGGTCCACAGCAGGGAACCACCAGCCCCGGGAGGGTGTTTGGGCATACCCTTGCACCTACTAATCCGGAGGAAAATTACCCCCCTTTCTTGTAATCTGTGCACTCGAGGTGACAGAGGGGACCCAGGGCGCAAACGTGCCCGACCTCCTGGAGCCCTGGCTGGGATCCGGGAGGCGAATGGCACCTCATAGGGACTTCCAGGGAAGTCCGGCCATCTAGTTGCCCCATAGGAAAGCATTGCGGGCGACCAGATGGCCGAGGCGAGAGGGGCGACCAGATGGCCGGGACCGAAATGACGCCAATCTGCCTGCAGGGCTCTGGGGCTGCAGGGCTCCGGGGGCTGCAGAGCTACAGGGCTCCGGGGCTGCAGGGCTCCGGGGCTTCAGTCCTCCCCGGGCCCTGATGGACCCTCTGTCCCGGGCGCCCGGACCCCCTGGCCGGCTCACAGGACGGAGGGGTATTCCCGCACCACCGGGCCATGCCGGATGGGGCTCAAGCCCCGTGCCCGGTCCCAGGCCCAGCTCCCGGACCCTAGGCCAGGCCCGGGAGAGCCTCCTCTGGGCTGCAGGGCTCCAGGGCTACAGGGCTCAGGGGCTGCAGAGCTCTGTGGGCTGCAGGGCTTTGGGGCTGCCGGGCTCGGGGGCTCCAGAGCTGCAGGGCTCGGGGGCTCCGGGGCTGCAGGGCTCAGGGGCTCCGTGGCTGCAGGCATCCAGGGCTGCAGGGCTCGGGGGCTGCAGGGCTCCTCGGGGGCTCCAGGGCTCCCGGGCTCCGGGGCTGCAGGGCTCCGGGGCTCCAGGGCTCTAGGGCTCCAGGGATCCAGGGCTGCTGGGCTCCAGGGCTCGGGGGCTCCAGGGCAGCAGGGCTCCAGGGCTTGGGACCCATGGAGCCCGTCCCGGGTACTTTGCCACTCTGCGGACCGGAGGAGGGAGCCCCTAATGCCTGGGAGGTGTTGCCCGGGCATCGCTCATCTGGTCCCCAGCAGGGAACCACCAGCCCCGGGAGGGTGTTTGGGCATACCCTTGCACCTACTAATCCGGAGGAAAATTACCCCCCTTTCTTGTAATCCATGCACTCGAGGTGACAGAGGGGACCCAGGGCACAAATGTGCCCGACCTCCTGGAGCCCTGGCTGGAATCCGGGAGGCGAATGGCACCTCATAGGGACTTCCAGGGAAGTCCGGCCATCTAGTCGCCCCATAGGAAAGCATTGCGGGCGACCAGATGGCCGAGGCGAGAGGGGCGACCCGATTGCCGGGACCGAAATGACACCAATCTGCCTGCCCCGGGCCTGTAGAGCTCAGGAGCTGCAGGGCTCCGGGGCTCTGGGGCTCCGGGGCTCTGGGGCTCCGGGGCTGCAGGGCAAGAGGCAAGGGGACTGCAGGGCTCCACAGCTTGGGGGGCTGCAGGGCTCCGGGGCTGCAGGGCTCGGGTTCTCCAGGGCTCCAGGGCTCCAGGGCTCCAGGGCTGCAGGGCTCCGGGGCTGCTGGGCTCCAGGGCTCCGGGGCGGCTGGGCTCCGGGGCTCCAGGGCCTGGGACCCATGGAACCCGTTCCGGGTACTTTGCCACACTGCGGCCCGGAGGAGGGAGCCCCGGATGCCTGGGAGGTGTTGCCCGGGCATCGCCCATCTGGTCCCCAGCAGGAAACCACCAGCCCCGGGAGGGTGTTTGGGCATACCCTTGCACCTACTAATCCGGAGGAAAATTACCCCCCTTTCTTGTAATCCGTGCACTCGAGGTGACAGAGGGGACCCAGGGCGCAAAAGTGCCCAACCTCCTGGAGCCCTGGCTGGGATCCGGGAGGCAAATGGCACCTCATAGGGACTTCCAGGGACGTCCGGCCATCTAGTCGTCCCATAGGAAAGCATTGCGGGCGACAAGATGGCCGAGGCGAGAGGGTCGACCAGATGGCCGGGACCGAAATAACACCAATCTGCCTGCCCCAGGCCTGCAGGGCTCTGGGGCTGCAGGGCTCCGGGGGCTGCAGAGCTACAGGGCTCCAGGGCTGCAGGGCTCCGGGGCTTCAGGCCTCCCCGGGCCCTGATGGACCCTCTGTCCCGGGCGCCCTTGACCCCCCCCGGCCGGCTCGCAGGATGGAGGGTTATTCCCGCACCACCGGGCCCTGCTGGACGGGGCTCAAGCCCCGGGCCCGGTCCCTGGCCCAGCTCCCGGACCCTAGGCCAGGCCCGGGAGAGCCTCCCCTAGGCTGCAGGGCTACAGGGCTACAGGGCTCGGGGGCTGCAGGGCTCCATGGACTGCAGGACTTCGGGGCTGCCGGGCATGGGGGCTCCTGGGCTGCAGGGCTCGGGGGCTCCGGGGCTGCAGGGCTCAGGGGCTCCAGGGCTGCAGGCATCCGGGGCTGCAGGGCTCCGGGGCTGCAGGGCTTCGGGGCTCCAGGGCTCCGGGGCTCCGGGGCTCCGGGGCTCCGGGGCTGCTGGGCTCCGGGGCTGCTGGGCTCCAGGGCTCGGGGGCTCCAGGGCAGGAGGGCTCCAGGGCTCCAAGGCTCCGGGGCTCCAGGGCCCGGGACCCATGGAGCCCGTCCCGGGTACTTTGCCACTCTGCGGCCCGGAGGAGGGAGCCCCGGATGCATGGAAGGTGTTGCCCGGGCCTCACCCATCTGGTCCACAGCAGGGAACCACCAGCCCCTGGAGGGTGTTTGGGCATACCCTTGCACCTACAAACCCGGAGGAAAATTACCCCCCTTTCTTGTAATCTGTGCACTCGAGGTGACAGAGGGGACCCAGGGCGCAAACGTGCCCGACCTCCTGGAGCCCTGGCTGGGATCCGGGAGGCGAATGGCACCTCATAGGGACTTCCAGGGAAGTCCGGCCATCTAGTCGCCCCATAGGAAAGCATTGCGGGCGACCAGATGGCCGAGGCGAGAGGGGCGACCAGATGGCCGGGACCGAAATGACGCCAATCTGCCTGCCCCGGGCCTGCAGGGCTCTGGGGCTGCAGGGCTCCGGGGGCTGCAGAGCTACAGGGCTCCGGGGCTGCAGGGCTCCGGGGCTTCAGTCCTCCCCGGGCCCTGATGGACCCTCTGTCTCGGGCGTCCCAGACCCCCCTGGCCGGCTCACAGGACGGAGGGGTATTCCCGCACCACCGGGCCATGCCGGATGGGGCTGAAGCCCCGGGCCCGGTCCCAGGCCCGGCTCCCGGACCCTAGGCCAGGCCTGGGAGAGCCTCCCCTGGGCTGCAGGGCTCCAGGGCTCCAGGGCTCAGGGGCTGCAGAGCTCTGTGGGCTGCAGGGCTTTGGGGCTGCCGGGCTCGGGGGCTCCAGGGCTGCAGGGCTCGGGGGCTCCGGGCTGCAGGGCTCAGGGGCTCCGTGGCTGCAGGCATCCAGGGCTGCAGGGCTCGGGGGCTGCAGGGCTCCTCGGGGGCTCCAGGGCTCCCGGGCTCCGGGGCTGCAGGGCTCCGGGGCTCCAGGGCTCTAGGGCTCCAGGGATCCAGGGCTGCTGGGCTCCAGGGCTCGCAGGCTCCAGGGCAGCAGGGCTCCAGGGCTTGGAACTCATGGAGCCCGTCCCCGGTACTTTGCCACTCTGCGGCCCGGAGGAGGGAGCCCCGGATGCATGGAAGGTGTTGCCCGGGCATCGCCCATCTGGTCCACAGCAGGGAACCACCAGCCCCGGGAGGGTGTTTGGGCATACCCTTGCACGTACTAATCCGGAGGAAAATTACCCCCCTTTCTTGTAATCTGTGCACTCGAGGTGACAGAGGGGACCCAGGGCGCAAACGTGCCCAACCTCCTGGAGCCCTGGCTGGGATCCGGGAGGCGAATGGCACCTCATAGGGACTTCCAGGGAAGTCCGGCCATCTAGTCGCCCCATAGGAAAGCATTGCGGGCGACCAGATGGCCGAGGCGAGAGGGGCGACCAGATGGCCGGGACCGAAATGACGCCAATCTGCCTGCCCCGGGCCCTGGGGCTGCAGGGCTCCGGGGGCGGCAGAGCTACAGGGCTCCGGGGCTGCAGGGCTCCGGGGCTTCAGTCCTCCCCGGGCCCTGATGGACCCTCTGTCCCGGGCGCCCGGTCCCCCCTGGCCGGCTCACAGGACGGAGGGGTATTCCCGCACCACCGGGCCATGCCGGATGGGGCTCAAGCCCCGTGCCCGGTCCCAGGCCTGGCTCCCGGACCCTAGGCCAGGCCCGGGAGAGCCTCCTCTGGGCTGCAGGGCTCCAGGGCTACAGGGCTCGGGGGCTGCGAGCTCTGTAGGCTGCAGGGCTTCGGGGCTGCCGGGCTCGCGGGCTCCAGGGCTCCAGGGCTCGGGGGCTCCGGGGCTGCAGGGCTCAGGGGCTCCGTGGCTGCAGGCATCCGGGGCTGCAGGGCTCGGGGGCTGCAGGGCTCCTCGGGGGCTCCAGGGCTCCCGGGCTCCGGGGCTGCAGGGCTCCGGGGCTCCAGGGCTCTAGGGCTCCAGGGATCCAGGGCTGCTGGGCTCCAGGGCTCGGGGGCTCCAGGGCAGCAGGGCTCCAGGGCTTGGGACCCATGGAGCCCGTCCCGGGTACTTTGCCACTCTGCGGACCGGAGGAGGGAGCCCCTAATGCCTGGGAGGTGATGCCCGGGCATCGCTCATCTGGTCCCCAGCAGGGAACCACCAGCCCCGGGAGGGTGTTTGGGCATACCCTTGCACCTACTAATCCGGAGGAAAATTACCCCCCTTTCTTGTAATCCATGCACTCGAGGTGACAGAGGGGACCCAGGGCACAAACGTGCCCGACCTCCTGGAGCCCTGGCTGGAATCCGGGAGGCGAATGGCACCTCATAGGGACTTCCAGGGAAGTCCGGCCATCTAGTCGCCCCATAGGAAAGCATTGCGGGCGACCAGATGGCCGAGGCGAGAGGGGCGACCCGATTGCCGGGACCGAAATGACACCAATCTGCCTGCCCCGGGCCTGTAGGGCTCAGGAGCTGCAGGGCTCCGGGGCTCTGGGGCTCCGGGGCTCTGGGGCTCCGGGGCTGCAGGGCAAGGGGACTGCAGGGCTCCACAGCTTGGGGGGCTGCAGGGCTCCGGGGCTGCAGGGCTCGGGTTCTCCAGGGCTCCAGGGCTCCAGGGCTCCAGGGCTGCAGGGCTCCGGGGCTGCTGGGCTCCAGGGCTCCGGGGCGGCTGGGCTCCGGGGCTCCAGGGCCTGGGACCCATGGAACCCGTTCCGGGTACTTTGCCACACTGCGGCCCGGAGGAGGGAGCCCCGGATGCCTGGGAGGTGTTGCCCGGGCATCGCCCATCTGGTCCCCAGCAGGAAACCACCAGCCCCGGGAGGGTGTTTGGGCATACCCTTGCACCTACTAATCCGGAGGAAAATTACCCCCCTTTCTTGTAATCCGTGCACTCGAGGTGACAGAGGGGACCCAGGGCGCAAAAGTGCCCGACCTCCTGGAGCCCTAGCTGGGATCCGGGAGGCAAATGGCACCTCATAGGGACTTCCAGGGACGTCCGGCCATCTAGTCACCCCATAGGAAAGCATTGCGGGCGACCAGATGGCCGAGGCGAGAGGGGCGACCAGATGGCCGGGACCGAAATAACACCAATCTGCCTGCCCCAGGCCTGCAGGGCTCTGGGGCTGCAGGGCTCTGGGGCTGCAGAGCTACAGGGCTCCAGGGCTGCAGGGCTCCGGGGCTTCAGGCCTCCCCGGGCCCTGATGGACCCTCTGTCCCGGGCGCCCTTGACCCCCCCCGGCCGGCTCGCAGGATGGAGGGTTATTCCCGCACCACCGGGCCCTGCTGGACGGGGCTCAAGCCCCGGGCCCGGTCCCTGGCCCGGCTCCCGGACCCTAGGCCAGGCCCGGGAGAGCCTCCCCTAGGCTGCAGGGCTACAGGGCTACAGGGCTCGGGGGCTGCAGGGCTCCATGGACTGCAGGACTTCGGGGCTGCCGGGCATGGGGGCTCCAGGGCTGCAGGGCTCGGGGGCTCCGGGGCTGCAGGGCTCAGGGGCTCCCGGGCTGCAGGCATCCGGGGCTGCAGGGCTCGGGGGCTGCAGGGCTCCTCGGGGGCTCCACAGCTCCCGGGCTCTGGGGCTGCAGGGCTCCAGGGCTGCAGGGCTCCGGGTGGGCTCCAGGGGCTGTAGGGCTCCAGGGGCTCCAGGGCTGCAGGGCTCCAGGGCTGCAGGGCTCCAGGGCTGCAGGGCTGCAGGGCTCCATGGGGACTACAGGGCTCCAGGGGCTGTAGGGCTCCGGGGACTCCAGGACGGAGGGGTATTCCCGCACCACCGGGCCCTGCCGGATGGGGCTCAAGCCGCGGGCCCGCTCCCGGTCTCTGCTTCTGAAACCCTAGCCAGGCTGGGGAAAGAGCCGCCCTTGCCTCTGATGAACGCCTGGAACCTCGGCCGGCTTGCAGGACGGGGAAGCTCCAGCAAACCCATGGCTGGCCGGACGGAGCTCAAGCCCCGGGCCCGCTCCCGGTCCCTGCTTCCGAAACCCTAGCCCGGCCGGGGAGAGCCTCCCTTGGCCCTGATGAACGCCCGGAACCTCAGCCGGCTTGCGGGACGGGGAGGCTCCAGCAACCCCATGGCCTACCGGACGGAGCTCAAGCCCCGGGCCCAGTCCCTGCTTCCAAAACCCTAGCCAGCCCGGGGAGAGCCTCCCTTGGCCCCATAAACGCCCGGAACCTCGGCCGGCTTGCAGGACGGAGCTCAGGCCCCAGGCCTCAGGCCCAGACTACCAACACTAGCCGGGCCCGGGGAGAGCCTCCCGGTAGATCCCCCTGTCCCCAGCACCTGGACCCTGGGCCGGAACCAAGGAGGGTTAAGCCCAGGACACGTCCTCTCCCCGACGGCCTGCCCGGGAGCCCATTTTTGTCGACTATTAAGCCCCCACGTAGTGGGGGCTTACAGAACTTTGGGAAAGGACAAAAGTTGGAGTTAGCCCGTCCGCCAGCCTGCAGGGCCATCTGGTCACCCAGCCCGCAGGGCCATCTGGTCACGCAGCCAGGCGACCAGATGACCCGGGACGACCCAGCGCCCGGATGGCCTGGGAGGGTGCCGTACCCAGTCGCCCTTGCAGTCCAGCGAGGGTGGCCAGGCGCTGCTGCTTGCCTCCCTGCTCGACTTGCCCATTCAGCAGTGGGAAGGGGAGGCCCGCCGGCGGCGGCCCAGGCCATCTGGTCACCCTGCCGACCCGCAAGGGAAGGTGTGGCCCCCATCCCCGCACCCCGGTGGGGCAGGGAGGGGAGGGAGAGGCCCCCGTGCCGGAGGGCATGTGGTGGAGGCAGCCTCCCGCAGGCCCGTGTTACCCCCTCCACATCCATCCCGCCGGCCAGGCGGCAGAGGGACCCACCCCTGGGTGTGGTGGAGGGAGGCTTCTGCGGGCGCCCACGCACGGAAAGAGACAAAAGCTTGGCTCAGAGGATGACTTTCAATAGATCGCAGCGAGGTAGCTGCTCTGCTACTTACGAAACCCTGACCCAGAATCAGGTTGTCTACGAATGATTTAGCACTGGGTGCCCCACGAACATGGGCCTGATCAAACTCAGAGGAAAAGGACCATCGGCAAGGGGCTGAGAGGCAGGAGCGTCCCGGGCCCCTGAGGGGCCCTGGCGGGCAGGCCCCGGGATGCCTTCCCCCTCTCAGCATGGCCAGACCTCATGGAAGTCTGCCTGATCAAACTCGGTGAAAAATGACCATCGAACCCTGATAAAAACAACCATCGACAATGGGCCGAGAGGCAGAAGCATCCACGGGCCCCTGGGGGCCCCTAGCGGGTGGGTACTGGGACGCCTTCCCCCTCTCAGCATGGCCAGACCTCACGGAGGTATGCCTGATCAAACTCTGAGGAAAACGACCATCGGCAAGGGGCTGAGAGGCAGGAGCGTCCCCGGGCCCCTGGGGGCCCCTGGCAGGCAGGCTCCAGGACGCCTCCCTCCCTCTCAGCATGGCCAGACCTCATGAAAGTCTGCCTGATCAAACTCGGAGAAAAACAACCATCGAACTTGGAGAAAAACGACCATCGACAAGGGGCCGAGAGGCAGAAGCATCCACGGGCCCCTGGGGGCCCCTGGCGGGCGGGCCCGGGACACCTTCCCCCTCTCTGCATGGCCAGACCTCACGGAGGTCTGTGCCTTATCAAACTCGGAGAAAAAGGACCATCGGCAAGGGGCTGACAGGCAGGAGCGTCCCCGGGCCCCTGGGGGCCCCTGGCAGGCGGGCCCTGGGATGCCTTCCCCCTCTCAGCATGGCCAGACCTCATGGAAGTCTGCCTGATCAAACTCGGAGAAAAACGACCATCGAACCCTGATAAAAACGACCATCAACAATGGGCAGGAGTGTCCCTGGGCCCCTGGGGGCCCCTGGCGGGCGGGCCTCGGGACGCCTTCCCCCTCTCAGCATGGCCAGACCTCACGGAGGTATGCATGATCAAACTCGGAGAAAAACAAATATCGAACTCGGAGAAAAACGACCATCGGCAAGGGGCTGAGAGGCTGAAGCGTCCCCGGGCCCCTGGGGGCCCCTGGCGGGAGGGCCCCGGGATGCCTCCCCCCTCTCAGCATGGCCAGACCTCATGGAAGTCTGCCTGATCAAACTCGGAGAAAAACGACCATCGGCAAGGGGCTGAGAGGCAGAAGCGTCCCCGGGCCCCTGGGGGCCCCTGGCAGGCGGGCCCGGGATGCCTTCCCCCTCTCAGCATGGCCGGACCTCACGGAGGTCTGTGCCTGATCAAACTCGGAGAAAAACGACCATCGGCAAGGGGCTGAGAGGCAGGAGCGTCCCCGGGCCCCTGGGGGCCCCTGGCGGGAGGGCCCCGGGATGCCTCTCCCCTCTCAGCATGGCCGGACCTCATGGAAGTCTGCCTGATCAAACTCGGAGAAAAACAACCATCGAACTTGGAGAAAAACGACCATCGGCAAGGGGCCAAGAGGCAGAAGCGTCCTCGGGCCCCTGGGGGCCCCTGGCGGGTGGGCCCCAGGAAACCTTTCCCCCTTAGCATGGCCAGACCTCATGGAAGTCTGCCTGATGAAACTCGGAGAAAAACAACCATCGAACCCTGATAAAAACGACCATCGACAAGGGGCCGAGAGGCAGAAGCATCCACGGGCCCCTGGGGGCCCCTGGCGGGTGGGCCCCGGGACGCCTTACCCCTCTCAGCATGGCCAGACCTCACAGAGGTATGCCTGATCAAACTCGGAGACAAACGACCATCGGCAAGGGGCTGAGAGGCAGGAGCGTCCCCGGGCCCCTGGGGGACCCTGGCAGGCCCCGGGATGCCTCCCCCCCTCTCAGCATGGCCGGACCTCCTGGAAGTCTGCCTGATCAAACTCGGCGAAAAACAACCATCTAACTCAGAGAAAAACGACCATCGGCAAGGGGCCAAGAGGCAGAAGTGTCCCGGGGCCCCTGGGGGCCCCTGGCGGGCCGGCCCGGGACACCTTCCCCCTCTCAGCATGGCCAGACCTCACGGAGGTCTGTGCCTTATCAAACTCGGAGAAAAAGGACCATCGGCAAGGGGCTGACAGGCAGGAGCGTCCCCGGGCCCCTGGGGGCCCCTGGCGGGCGGGCCCCGGGATGCCTTCCCCCTCTCAGCATGGCCAGACCTCATGGAAGTCTGCCTGATCAAACTCAGAGAAAAACGACCATCGAACCTTGATAAAAACGACCATCAACAATGGGCAGGAGCGTCCCCGGGCCCCTGGGGGCCACTGGCGGGCGGGCCCCGGGACGCCTTTCCCCTCTCAGCATGGCCAGACCTCACGGAGGTATGCCTGATCAAACTCGGAGAAAAACAAATATCGAACTCGGAGAAAAACGACCATCGGCAAGGGGCTGAGAGGCTGAAGCGTCCCCGGGCCCCTGGGGGCCCCTGGCAGGCAGGCCCCGGGATGCCTCCCCCCTCCCAGCATGGCCAGACCTCATGGAAGTCTGCCTGATCAAACTCGGAGAAAAACGACCATCGAACTCGGAGAAAAACGACCATCGGCAAGGGGCTGAGAGGCAGAAGCGTCCCCGGGCCCCTGGGGGCCCCTGGGGGCTCCTGGCAGGCGGGCCCGGGATGCCTTCCCCCTCTCAGCATGGCCGGACCTCACGGAGGTCTGTGCCTGATCAAACTCGGAGAAAAAGGACCATCGGCAAGGGGCTGAGAGTCAGGAGCGTCCCCGGGCCCCTGGGGGCCCCTGGCAGGTGGGCCCCGGGACACCTTCCCCCTCAAACTTGGTGAAAAAGGACCATCGGCAAGGGGCTGAGAGGCAAGAGTGTCCCCAGGACACTGGGGGCCCCGGTGGGCAGGCTCCAGGGCTGCCTACCCCTGATTCAGAATCTCCGGAGGTCTGACTGACCCTCTCCCTAGTAATCCGGAGGAACATTACCCCCCTTTCTTGTAATCTGTGCACTCGAAGTCACACAGGGGACCCAAGGCACGAACGAGCCCGACCTCCTGGAGCCCTGGCTGGGATCCGGGAGGCGAATGGCACCTCATCGGGACTTCCAGGGAAGTTCGGTCATCTGGTCGCCCCATTGGAAAGCATTGCGGGCGACCAGATGGCCGAGGCGAGAGGGGCGACCAGATGGCCGGGACCGAAATGACGCCAATCTGCCTGCCCCGGGCCTGCAGGGCTCTGGGGCTGCAGGGCTCATGGGCTCCGGGGCTGCAGGGCTCAGGGGCTCCAGGGCTGCAGGCATCCGGGGCTGCAGGGCTCCGGGGCTGCAGGGCTCCGGGGCTCCAGGGCTCTAGGACTCCAGGGCTCCAGGTCTCCAGGGCTGCAGGGCTCCGGGGGCTGCTGGGCTCCAGGGCTCGGGGGCTCCAGGGTAGCAGGGCTCCAGGGGTCGGGACCCATGGAGCCCGTCCCGGGTACTTTGCCACTCTGCGGCCCAGAGGAGGGAGCCCCGGATGCCTGGGAGGTGTTGCCCGGGCATCGCCCATCTGGTCCCCAGCAGGGAACCACCAGCCCCGGGATGGTGTTTGGGCAAACCCTTGCACCTACTAATCCGGAGGAAAATTACCCCCCTTTCTTGTAATCCGTGCACTCGAGGTGACAGAGGGGACCCAGGGCGCAAACGTGCCCGACCTCCTGGAGCCCTGGCTGGGATCCGGGAGGCGAATGGCACCTCATAGGGACTTCCAGGGAAGTCCGGCCATCTAGTCGCCCCATAGGAAAGCATTGCGGGCAACCAGATGGCTGAGGCGAAAGGGGCGACCAGATGGCCGGGACCAAAATGACGCCAATCGGCCTGCCCCGGGCCTGTAGGGCTCAGGAGCTGCAGGGCTCCGGGGCTCCGGGGCTGCAGGGCTCGGGGACTGCAGGGCTCCACGGCTCGGGGGGCTGCAGCGCTCCGGGGCTCCAGGGCTCCGGGGCTCCGGGGCTCCGGGGCTCCTGGCTGCTGGGCTCCGGGGCTGCTGGGCTCCAGGGCTTGGGGGCTCCAGGGCAGGAGGGCTCCAGGGCTCCAAGGCTCCGGGGCTCCAGGGCCCGGGACCCATGGAGCCCGTCCCGGGTACTTTGCCACTCTGCGGCCCGGAGGAGGGAGCCCCGGATGCATGGAAGGTGTTGCCCGGGCCTCGCCCATCTGGTCCACAGCAGGGAACCACCAGCCCCGGGAGGGTGTTTGGGCATACCCTTGCACCTTCAAACCCGGAGGAAAATTACCCCCCTTTCTTGTAATCTGTGCACTCGAGGTGACAGAGGGGACCCAGGGCGCAAACGTGCCCGACCTCCTGGAGCCCTGGCTGGGATCCGGGAGGCGAATGGCACCTCATAGGGACTTCCAGGGAAGTCCGGCCATCTAGTCGCCCCATAGGAAAGCATTGCGGGCGACCAGATGGCCGAGGCGAGAGGGGCGACCAGATGGCCGGGACCGAAATGACGCCAATCTGCCTGCCCCGGGCCTGCAGGGCTCTGGGGCTGCAGGGCTCCGGGGGCTGCAGAGCTACAGGGCTCCGGGGCTGCAGGGCTCCGGGGCTTCAGTCCTCCCCGGGCCCTGATGGACCCTCTGTCCCGGGCGCCCCAGACCCCCCTGGCCAGCTCACAGGACGGAGGGGTATTCCAGCACCACCGGGCCATGCCGGATGGGGCTGAAGCCCCGGGCCCGGTCCCAGGCCCGGCTCCCGGACCCTAGGCCAGGCCTGGGAGAGCCTCCCCTGGGCTGCAGGGCTCCAGGGCTCCAGGGCTCAGGGGCTGCAGAGCTCTGTGGGCTGCAGGGCTTTGGGGCTGCCGGGCTCGGGGGCTCCAGGGCTGCAGGGCTCGGGGGCTCCGGGGCTGCAGGGCTCAGGGGCTCCGTGGCTGCAGGCATCCAGGGCTGCAGGGCTCGGGGGCTGCAGGGCTCCTCGGGGGCTCCAGGGCTCCCGGGCTCCGGGGCTGCAGGGCTCCGGGGCTCCAGGGCTCTAGGGCTCCAGGGATCCAGGGCTGCTGGGCTCCAGGGCTCTCAGGCTCCAGGGCAGCAGGGCTCCAGGGCTTGGAACCCATGGAGCCCGTCCCCGGTACTTTGCCACTCTGCGGCCCGGAGGAGGGAGCCCCGGATGCATGGAAGGTGTTGCCCGGGCATCGCCCATCTGGTCCACAGCAGGGAACCACCAGCCCCGGGAGGGTGTTTGGGCATACTCTTGCACCTACAAACCCGGAGGAAAATTACCCCCCTTTCTTGTAATCCGTGCACTCGAGGTGACAGAGGGGACCCAGGGCGCAAACGTGCCCGACCTCCTGGAGCCCTGGCTGGGATCCGGGAGGCGAATGGCACCTCATAGGGACTTCCAGGGAAGTCCGGCCATCTAGTCGCCCCATAGGAAAGCATTGCGGGCAACCAGATGGCTGAGGCGAAAGGGGCGACCAGAAGGCCGGGACCAAAATGACGCCAATCGGCCTGCCCCGGGCCTGTAGGGCTCAGGAGCTGCAGGGCTCTGGGGCTCCGGGGCTGCAGGGCTCGGGGACTGCAGGGCTCCACGGCTCGGGGGGCTGCAGCGCTCCGGGGCTCCAGGGCTCCGGGGCTCCGGGGCTCCGGGGCTGAGGGTCTCCGGGGCTGCTGGGCTCCAGGGCTCGGGGGCTCCAGGGCAGGAGGGCTCCAGGGCTCCAAGGCTCCGGGGCTCCAGGGCCCGGGACCCATGGAGCCCGTCCCGGGTACTTTGCCACTCTGCGGCCCGGAGGAGGGAGCCCCGGATGCATGGAAGGTGTTGCCCGGGCATCGCCCATCTTGTCCACAGCAGGGAACCACCAGCCCCGGGAGGGTGTTTGGGCATACCCTTGCACCTACTAATCCGGAGGAAAATTACCCCCCTTTCTTGTAATCTGTGCACTCGAGGTGACAGAGGGGACCCAGGGCGCAAACGTGCCCAACCTCCTGGAGCCCTGGCTGGGATCCGGGAGGCGAATGGCACCTCATAGGGACTTCCAGGGAAGTCCGGCCATCTAGTCGCCCCATAGGAAAGCATTGCGGGCGACCAGATGGCCGAGGCGAGAGGGGCGACCAGATGGCCGGGACCGATATTACGCCAATCTGCCTGCCCCGGGCCTGCAGGGCTCTGGGGCTGCAGGGCTCCGGGGGCTGCAGAGCTACAGGGCTCCGGGGCTGCAGGGCTCCGGGGCTTCAGTCCTCCCCGGGCCCTGATGGACCCTCTGTCTCGGGCGTCCCAGACCCCCCTGGCCGGCTCACAGGACGGAGGGGTATTCCCGCACCACCGGGCCATGCCGGATAGGGCTGAAGCCCCGGGCCCGGTCCCAGGCCCGGCTCCCGGACCCTAGGCCAGGCCTGGGAGAGCCTCCCCTGGGCTGCAGGGCTCCAGGGCTCCAGGGCTCAGGGGCTGCAGAGCTCTGTGGGCTGCAGGGCTTTGGGGCTGCCGGGCTCGGGGGCTCCAGGGCTGCAGGGCTCGGGGGCTCCGGGGCTGCAGGGCTCAGGGGCTCCGTGGCTGCAGGCATCCTGGGCTGCAGGGCTCGGGGGCTGCAGGGCTCCTCGGGGGCTCCAGGGCTCCCGGGCTCCGGGGCTGCAGGGCTCCGGGGCTCCAGGGCTCTAGGGCTCCAGGGATCCAGGGCTGCTGGGCTCCAGGGCTCGCAGGCTCCAGGGCAGCAGGGCTCCAGGGCTTGGAACCCATGGAGCCCGTCCCCGGTACTTTGCCACTCTGCGGCCCGGAGGAGGGAGCCCCGGATGCATGGAAGGTGTTGCCCGGGCATCGCCCATCTGGTCCACAGCAGGGAACCACCAGCCCCGGGAGGGTGTTTGGGCATACCCTTGCACCTACTAATCCGGAGGAAAATTACCCCCCTTTCTTGTAATCTGTGCACTCGAGGTGACAGAGGGGACCCAGGGCGCAAACGTGCCCGACCTCCTGGAGCCCTGGCTGGGATCCGGGAGGCGAATGGCACCTCATAGGGACTTCCAGGGAAGTCCGGCCATCTAGTTGCCCCATAGGAAAGCATTGCGGGCGACCAGATGGCCGAGGCGAGAGGGGCGACCAGATGGCCGGGACCGAAATGACGCCAATCTGCCTGCAGGGCTCTGGGGCTGCAGGGCTCCGGGGGCTGCAGAGCTACAGGGCTCCGGGGCTGCAGGGCTCCGGGGCTTCAGTCCTCCCCGGGCCCTGATGGACCCTCTGTCCCGGGCGCCCGGACCCCCTGGCCGGCTCACAGGACGGAGGGGTATTCCCGCACCACCGGGCCATGCCGGATGGGGCTCAAGCCCCGTGCCCGGTCCCAGGCCCGGCTCCCGGACCCTAGGCCAGGCCCGGGAGAGCCTCCTCTGGGCTGCAGGGCTCCAGGGCTACAGGGCTCAGGGGCTGCAGAGCTCTGTGGGCTGCAGGGCTTTGGGGCTGCCGGGCTCGGGGGCTCCAGGGCTGCAGGGCTCGGGGGCTCCGGGGCTGCAGGGCTCAGGGGCTCCGTGGCTGCAGGCATCCAGGGCTGCAGGGCTCGGGGGCTGCAGGGCTCCTCGGGGGCTCCAGGGCTCCCGGGCTCCGGGGCTGCAGGGCTCCGGGGCTCCAGGGCTCTAGGGCTCCAGGGATCCAGGGCTGCTGGGCTCCAGGGCTCGGGGGCTCCAGGGCAGCAGGGCTCCAGGGCTTGGGACCCATGGAGCCCGTCCCGGGTACTTTGCCACTCTGCGGACCGGAGGAGGGAGCCCCTAATGCCTGGGAGGTGTTGCCCGGGCATCGCTCATCTGGTCCCCAGCAGGGAACCACCAGCCCCGGGAGGGTGTTTGGGCATACCCTTGCACCTACTAATCCGGAGGAAAATTACCCCCCTTTCTTGTAATCCATGCACTCGAGGTGACAGAGGGGACCCAGGGCACAAATGTGCCCGACCTCCTGGAGCCCTGGCTGGAATCCGGGAGGCGAATGGCACCTCATAGGGACTTCCAGGGAAGTCCGGCCATCTAGTCGCCCCATAGGAAAGCATTGCGGGCGACCAGATGGCCGAGGCGAGAGGGGCGACCCGATTGCCGGGACCGAAATGACACCAATCTGCCTGCCCCGGGCCTGTAGAGCTCAGGAGCTGCAGGGCTCCGGGGCTCTGGGGCTCCGGGGCTCTGGGGCTCCGGGGCTGCAGGGCAAGAGGCAAGGGGACTGCAGGGCTCCACAGCTTGGGGGGCTGCAGGGCTCCGGGGCTGCAGGGCTCGGGTTCTCCAGGGCTCCAGGGCTCCAGGGCTCCAGGGCTGCAGGGCTCCGGGGCTGCTGGGCTCCAGGGCTCCGGGGCGGCTGGGCTCCGGGGCTCCAGGGCCTGGGACCCATGGAACCCGTTCCGGGTACTTTGCCACACTGCGGCCCGGAGGAGGGAGCCCCGGATGCCTGGGAGGTGTTGCCCGGGCATCGCCCATCTGGTCCCCAGCAGGAAACCACCAGCCCCGGGAGGGTGTTTGGGCATACCCTTGCACCTACTAATCCGGAGGAAAATTACCCCCCTTTCTTGTAATCCGTGCACTCGAGGTGACAGAGGGGACCCAGGGCGCAAAAGTGCCCAACCTCCTGGAGCCCTGGCTGGGATCCGGGAGGCAAATGGCACCTCATAGGGACTTCCAGGGACGTCCGGCCATCTAGTCGTCCCATAGGAAAGCATTGCGGGCGACAAGATGGCCGAGGCGAGAGGGTCGACCAGATGGCCGGGACCGAAATAACACCAATCTGCCTGCCCCAGGCCTGCAGGGCTCTGGGGCTGCAGGGCTCCGGGGGCTGCAGAGCTACAGGGCTCCAGGGCTGCAGGGCTCCGGGGCTTCAGGCCTCCCCGGGCCCTGATGGACCCTCTGTCCCGGGCGCCCTTGACCCCCCCCGGCCGGCTCGCAGGATGGAGGGTTATTCCCGCACCACCGGGCCCTGCTGGACGGGGCTCAAGCCCCGGGCCCGGTCCCTGGCCCAGCTCCCGGACCCTAGGCCAGGCCCGGGAGAGCCTCCCCTAGGCTGCAGGGCTACAGGGCTACAGGGCTCGGGGGCTGCAGGGCTCCATGGACTGCAGGACTTCGGGGCTGCCGGGCATGGGGGCTCCTGGGCTGCAGGGCTCGGGGGCTCCGGGGCTGCAGGGCTCAGGGGCTCCAGGGCTGCAGCCATCCGGGGCTGCAGGGCTCCGGGGCTGCAGGGCTTCGGGGCTCCAGGGCTCCGGGGCTCCGGGGCTCCGGGGCTCCGGGGCTGCTGGGCTCCGGGGCTGCTGGGCTCCAGGGCTCGGGGGCTCCAGGGCAGGAGGGCTCCAGGGCTCCAAGGCTCCGGGGCTCCAGGGCCCGGGACCCATGGAGCCCGTCCCGGGTACTTTGCCACTCTGCGGCCCGGAGGAGGGAGCCCCGGATGCATGGAAGGTGTTGCCCGGGCCTCACCCATCTGGTCCACAGCAGGGAACCACCAGCCCCTGGAGGGTGTTTGGGCATACCCTTGCACCTACAAACCCGGAGGAAAATTACCCCCCTTTCTTGTAATCTGTGCACTCGAGGTGACAGAGGGGACCCAGGGCGCAAACGTGCCCGACCTCCTGGAGCCCTGGCTGGGATCCGGGAGGCGAATGGCACCTCATAGGGACTTCCAGGGAAGTCCGGCCATCTAGTCGCCCCATAGGAAAGCATTGCGGGCGACCAGATGGCCGAGGCGAGAGGGGCGACCAGATGGCCGGGACCGAAATGACGCCAATCTGCCTGCCCCGGGCCTGCAGGGCTCTGGGGCTGCAGGGCTCCGGGGGCTGCAGAGCTACAGGGCTCCGGGGCTGCAGGGCTCCGGGGCTTCAGTCCTCCCCGGGCCCTGATGGACCCTCTGTCTCGGGCGTCCCAGACCCCCCTGGCCGGCTCACAGGACGGAGGGGTATTCCCGCACCACCGGGCCATGCCGGATGGGGCTGAAGCCCCGGGCCCGGTCCCAGGCCCGGCTCCCGGACCCTAGGCCAGGCCTGGGAGAGCCTCCCCTGGGCTGCAGGGCTCCAGGGCTCCAGGGCTCAGGGGCTGCAGAGCTCTGTGGGCTGCAGGGCTTTGGGGCTGCCGGGCTCGGGGGCTCCAGGGCTGCAGGGCTCGGGGGCTCCGGGCTGCAGGGCTCAGGGGCTCCGTGGCTGCAGGCATCCAGGGCTGCAGGGCTCGGGGGCTGCAGGGCTCCTCGGGGGCTCCAGGGCTCCCGGGCTCCGGGGCTGCAGGGCTCCGGGGCTCCAGGGCTCTAGGGCTCCAGGGATCCAGGGCTGCTGGGCTCCAGGGCTCGCAGGCTCCAGGGCAGCAGGGCTCCAGGGCTTGGAACCCATGGAGCCCGTCCCCGGTACTTTGCCACTCTGCGGCCCGGAGGAGGGAGCCCCGGATGCATGGAAGGTGTTGCCCGGGCATCGCCCATCTGGTCCACAGCAGGGAACCACCAGCCCCGGGAGGGTGTTTGGGCATACCCTTGCACGTACTAATCCGGAGGAAAATTACCCCCCTTTCTTGTAATCTGTGCACTCGAGGTGACAGAGGGGACCCAGGGCGCAAACGTGCCCAACCTCCTGGAGCCCTGGCTGGGATCCGGGAGGCGAATGGCACCTCATAGGGACTTCCAGGGAAGTCCGGCCATCTAGTCGCCCCATAGGAAAGCATTGCGGGCGACCAGATGGCCGAGGCGAGAGGGGCGACCAGATGGCCGGGACCGAAATGACGCCAATCTGCCTGCCCCGGGCCCTGGGGCTGCAGGGCTCCGGGGGCGGCAGAGCTACAGGGCTCCGGGGCTGCAGGGCTCCGGGGCTTCAGTCCTCCCCGGGCCCTGATGGACCCTCTGTCCCGGGCGCCCGGTCCCCCCTGGCCGGCTCACAGGACGGAGGGGTATTCCCGCACCACCGGGCCATGCCGGATGGGGCTCAAGCCCCGTGCCCGGTCCCAGGCCTGGCTCCCGGACCCTAGGCCAGGCCCGGGAGAGCCTCCTCTGGGCTGCAGGGCTCCAGGGCTACAGGGCTCGGGGGCTGCGAGCTCTGTAGGCTGCAGGGCTTCGGGGCTGCCGGGCTCGCGGGCTCCAGGGCTCCAGGGCTCGGGGGCTCCGGGGCTGCAGGGCTCAGGGGCTCCGTGGCTGCAGGCATCCGGGGCTGCAGGGCTCGGGGGCTGCAGGGCTCCTCGGGGGCTCCAGGGCTCCCGGGCTCCGGGGCTGCAGGGCTCCGGGGCTCCAGGGCTCTAGGGCTCCAGGGATCCAGGGCTGCTGGGCTCCAGGGCTCGGGGGCTCCAGGGCAGCAGGGCTCCAGGGCTTGGGACCCATGGAGCCCGTCCCGGGTACTTTGCCACTCTGCGGACCGGAGGAGGGAGCCCCTAATGCCTGGGAGGTGATGCCCGGGCATCGCTCATCTGGTCCCCAGCAGGGAACCACCAGCCCCGGGAGGGTGTTTGGGCATACCCTTGCACCTACTAATCCGGAGGAAAATTACCCCCCTTTCTTGTAATCCATGCACTCGAGGTGACAGAGGGGACCCAGGGCACAAACGTGCCCGACCTCCTGGAGCCCTGGCTGGAATCCGGGAGGCGAATGGCACCTCATAGGGACTTCCAGGGAAGTCCGGCCATCTAGTCGCCCCATAGGAAAGCATTGCGGGCGACCAGATGGCCGAGGCGAGAGGGGCGACCCGATTGCCGGGACCGAAATGACACCAATCTGCCTGCCCCGGGCCTGTAGGGCTCAGGAGCTGCAGGGCTCCGGGGCTCTGGGGCTCCGGGGCTCTGGGGCTCCGGGGCTGCAGGGCAAGGGGACTGCAGGGCTCCACAGCTTGGGGGGCTGCAGGGCTCCGGGGCTGCAGGGCTCGGGTTCTCCAGGGCTCCAGGGCTCCAGGGCTCCAGGGCTGCAGGGCTCCGGGGCTGCTGGGCTCCAGGGCTCCGGGGCGGCTGGGCTCCGGGGCTCCAGGGCCTGGGGCTCCGGGGCTCCGGGGCTGAGGGTCTCCGGGGCTGCTGGGCTCCAGGGCTCGGGGGCTCCAGGGCAGGAGGGCTCCAGGGCTCCAAGGCTCCGGGGCTCCAGGGCCCGGGACCCATGGAGCCCGTCCCGGGTACTTTGCCACTCTGCGGCCCGGAGGAGGGAGCCCCGGATGCATGGAAGGTGTTGCCCGGGCATCGCCCATCTTGTCCACAGCAGGGAACCACCAGCCCCGGGAGGGTGTTTGGGCATACCCTTGCACCTACTAATCCGGAGGAAAATTACCCCCCTTTCTTGTAATCTGTGCACTCGAGGTGACAGAGGGGACCCAGGGCGCAAACGTGCCCAACCTCCTGGAGCCCTGGCTGGGATCCGGGAGGCGAATGGCACCTCATAGGGACTTCCAGGGAAGTCCGGCCATCTAGTCGCCCCATAGGAAAGCATTGCGGGCGACCAGATGGCCGAGGCGAGAGGGGCGACCAGATGGCCGGGACCGATATTACGCCAATCTGCCTGCCCCGGGCCTGCAGGGCTCTGGGGCTGCAGGGCTCCGGGGGCTGCAGAGCTACAGGGCTCCGGGGCTGCAGGGCTCCGGGGCTTCAGTCCTCCCCGGGCCCTGATGGACCCTCTGTCTCGGGCGTCCCAGACCCCCCTGGCCGGCTCACAGGACGGAGGGGTATTCCCGCACCACCGGGCCATGCCGGATAGGGCTGAAGCCCCGGGCCCGGTCCCAGGCCCGGCTCCCGGACCCTAGGCCAGGCCTGGGAGAGCCTCCCCTGGGCTGCAGGGCTCCAGGGCTCCAGGGCTCAGGGGCTGCAGAGCTCTGTGGGCTGCAGGGCTTTGGGGCTGCCGGGCTCGGGGGCTCCAGGGCTGCAGGGCTCGGGGGCTCCGGGGCTGCAGGGCTCAGGGGCTCCGTGGCTGCAGGCATCCTGGGCTGCAGGGCTCGGGGGCTGCAGGGCTCCTCGGGGGCTCCAGGGCTCCCGGGCTCCGGGGCTGCAGGGCTCCGGGGCTCCAGGGCTCTAGGGCTCCAGGGATCCAGGGCTGCTGGGCTCCAGGGCTCGCAGGCTCCAGGGCAGCAGGGCTCCAGGGCTTGGAACCCATGGAGCCCGTCCCCGGTACTTTGCCACTCTGCGGCCCGGAGGAGGGAGCCCCGGATGCATGGAAGGTGTTGCCCGGGCATCGCCCATCTGGTCCACAGCAGGGAACCACCAGCCCCGGGAGGGTGTTTGGGCATACCCTTGCACCTACTAATCCGGAGGAAAATTACCCCCCTTTCTTGTAATCTGTGCACTCGAGGTGACAGAGGGGACCCAGGGCGCAAACGTGCCCGACCTCCTGGAGCCCTGGCTGGGATCCGGGAGGCGAATGGCACCTCATAGGGACTTCCAGGGAAGTCCGGCCATCTAGTTGCCCCATAGGAAAGCATTGCGGGCGACCAGATGGCCGAGGCGAGAGGGGCGACCAGATGGCCGGGACCGAAATGACGCCAATCTGCCTGCAGGGCTCTGGGGCTGCAGGGCTCCGGGGGCTGCAGAGCTACAGGGCTCCGGGGCTGCAGGGCTCCGGGGCTTCAGTCCTCCCCGGGCCCTGATGGACCCTCTGTCCCGGGCGCCCGGACCCCCTGGCCGGCTCACAGGACGGAGGGGTATTCCCGCACCACCGGGCCATGCCGGATGGGGCTCAAGCCCCGTGCCCGGTCCCAGGCCCGGCTCCCGGACCCTAGGCCAGGCCCGGGAGAGCCTCCTCTGGGCTGCAGGGCTCCAGGGCTACAGGGCTCAGGGGCTGCAGAGCTCTGTGGGCTGCAGGGCTTTGGGGCTGCCGGGCTCGGGGGCTCCAGAGCTGCAGGGCTCGGGGGCTCCGGGGCTGCAGGGCTCAGGGGCTCCGTGGCTGCAGGCATCCAGGGCTGCAGGGCTCGGGGGCTGCAGGGCTCCTCGGGGGCTCCAGGGCTCCCGGGCTCCGGGGCTGCAGGGCTCCGGGGCTCCAGGGCTCTAGGGCTCCAGGGATCCAGGGCTGCTGGGCTCCAGGGCTCGGGGGCTCCAGGGCAGCAGGGCTCCAGGGCTTGGGACCCATGGAGCCCGTCCCGGGTACTTTGCCACTCTGCGGACCGGAGGAGGGAGCCCCTAATGCCTGGGAGGTGTTGCCCGGGCATCGCTCATCTGGTCCCCAGCAGGGAACCACCAGCCCCGGGAGGGTGTTTGGGCATACCCTTGCACCTACTAATCCGGAGGAAAATTACCCCCCTTTCTTGTAATCCATGCACTCGAGGTGACAGAGGGGACCCAGGGCACAAATGTGCCCGACCTCCTGGAGCCCTGGCTGGAATCCGGGAGGCGAATGGCACCTCATAGGGACTTCCAGGGAAGTCCGGCCATCTAGTCGCCCCATAGGAAAGCATTGCGGGCGACCAGATGGCCGAGGCGAGAGGGGCGACCCGATTGCCGGGACCGAAATGACACCAATCTGCCTGCCCCGGGCCTGTAGAGCTCAGGAGCTGCAGGGCTCCGGGGCTCTGGGGCTCCGGGGCTCTGGGGCTCCGGGGCTGCAGGGCAAGAGGCAAGGGGACTGCAGGGCTCCACAGCTTGGGGGGCTGCAGGGCTCCGGGGCTGCAGGGCTCGGGTTCTCCAGGGCTCCAGGGCTCCAGGGCTCCAGGGCTGCAGGGCTCCGGGGC
Organism: Lissotriton vulgaris; assembly: GCF_964263255.1. NCBI lineage: Eukaryota > Metazoa > Chordata > Amphibia > Caudata > Salamandridae > Lissotriton > Lissotriton vulgaris. The sequence goes on from NC_141699.1 coordinate 626,666,221, forward strand.
TGCTGGGCTCCAGGGCTCCGGGGCGGCTGGGCTCCGGGGCTCCAGGGCCTGGGACCCATGGAACCCGTTCCGGGTACTTTGCCACACTGCGGCCCGGAGGAGGGAGCCCCGGATGCCTGGGAGGTGTTGCCCGGGCATCGCCCATCTGGTCCCCAGCAGGAAACCACCAGCCCCGGGAGGGTGTTTGGGCATACCCTTGCACCTACTAATCCGGAGGAAAATTACCCCCCTTTCTTGTAATCCGTGCACTCGAGGTGACAGAGGGGACCCAGGGCGCAAAAGTGCCCAACCTCCTGGAGCCCTGGCTGGGATCCGGGAGGCAAATGGCACCTCATAGGGACTTCCAGGGACGTCCGGCCATCTAGTCGTCCCATAGGAAAGCATTGCGGGCGACAAGATGGCCGAGGCGAGAGGGTCGACCAGATGGCCGGGACCGAAATAACACCAATCTGCCTGCCCCAGGCCTGCAGGGCTCTGGGGCTGCAGGGCTCCGGGGGCTGCAGAGCTACAGGGCTCCAGGGCTGCAGGGCTCCGGGGCTTCAGGCCTCCCCGGGCCCTGATGGACCCTCTGTCCCGGGCGCCCTTGACCCCCCCCGGCCGGCTCGCAGGATGGAGGGTTATTCCCGCACCACCGGGCCCTGCTGGACGGGGCTCAAGCCCCGGGCCCGGTCCCTGGCCCAGCTCCCGGACCCTAGGCCAGGCCCGGGAGAGCCTCCCCTAGGCTGCAGGGCTACAGGGCTACAGGGCTCGGGGGCTGCAGGGCTCCATGGACTGCAGGACTTCGGGGCTGCCGGGCATGGGGGCTCCTGGGCTGCAGGGCTCGGGGGCTCCGGGGCTGCAGGGCTCAGGGGCTCCAGGGCTGCAGGCATCCGGGGCTGCAGGGCTCCGGGGCTGCAGGGCTTCGGGGCTCCAGGGCTCCGGGGCTCCGGGGCTCCGGGGCTCCGGGGCTGCTGGGCTCCGGGGCTGCTGGGCTCCAGGGCTCGGGGGCTCCAGGGCAGGAGGGCTCCAGGGCTCCAAGGCTCCGGGGCTCCAGGGCCCGGGACCCATGGAGCCCGTCCCGGGTACTTTGCCACTCTGCGGCCCGGAGGAGGGAGCCCCGGATGCATGGAAGGTGTTGCCCGGGCCTCACCCATCTGGTCCACAGCAGGGAACCACCAGCCCCTGGAGGGTGTTTGGGCATACCCTTGCACCTACAAACCCGGAGGAAAATTACCCCCCTTTCTTGTAATCTGTGCACTCGAGGTGACAGAGGGGACCCAGGGCGCAAACGTGCCCGACCTCCTGGAGCCCTGGCTGGGATCCGGGAGGCGAATGGCACCTCATAGGGACTTCCAGGGAAGTCCGGCCATCTAGTCGCCCCATAGGAAAGCATTGCGGGCGACCAGATGGCCGAGGCGAGAGGGGCGACCAGATGGCCGGGACCGAAATGACGCCAATCTGCCTGCCCCGGGCCTGCAGGGCTCTGGGGCTGCAGGGCTCCGGGGGCTGCAGAGCTACAGGGCTCCGGGGCTGCAGGGCTCCGGGGCTTCAGTCCTCCCCGGGCCCTGATGGACCCTCTGTCTCGGGCGTCCCAGACCCCCCTGGCCGGCTCACAGGACGGAGGGGTATTCCCGCACCACCGGGCCATGCCGGATGGGGCTGAAGCCCCGGGCCCGGTCCCAGGCCCGGCTCCCGGACCCTAGGCCAGGCCTGGGAGAGCCTCCCCTGGGCTGCAGGGCTCCAGGGCTCCAGGGCTCAGGGGCTGCAGAGCTCTGTGGGCTGCAGGGCTTTGGGGCTGCCGGGCTCGGGGGCTCCAGGGCTGCAGGGCTCGGGGGCTCCGGGCTGCAGGGCTCAGGGGCTCCGTGGCTGCAGGCATCCAGGGCTGCAGGGCTCGGGGGCTGCAGGGCTCCTCGGGGGCTCCAGGGCTCCCGGGCTCCGGGGCTGCAGGGCTCCGGGGCTCCAGGGCTCTAGGGCTCCAGGGATCCAGGGCTGCTGGGCTCCAGGGCTCGCAGGCTCCAGGGCAGCAGGGCTCCAGGGCTTGGAACCCATGGAGCCCGTCCCCGGTACTTTGCCACTCTGCGGCCCGGAGGAGGGAGCCCCGGATGCATGGAAGGTGTTGCCCGGGCATCGCCCATCTGGTCCACAGCAGGGAACCACCAGCCCCGGGAGGGTGTTTGGGCATACCCTTGCACGTACTAATCCGGAGGAAAATTACCCCCCTTTCTTGTAATCTGTGCACTCGAGGTGACAGAGGGGACCCAGGGCGCAAACGTGCCCAACCTCCTGGAGCCCTGGCTGGGATCCGGGAGGCGAATGGCACCTCATAGGGACTTCCAGGGAAGTCCGGCCATCTAGTCGCCCCATAGGAAAGCATTGCGGGCGACCAGATGGCCGAGGCGAGAGGGGCGACCAGATGGCCGGGACCGAAATGACGCCAATCTGCCTGCCCCGGGCCCTGGGGCTGCAGGGCTCCGGGGGCGGCAGAGCTACAGGGCTCCGGGGCTGCAGGGCTCCGGGGCTTCAGTCCTCCCCGGGCCCTGATGGACCCTCTGTCCCGGGCGCCCGGTCCCCCCTGGCCGGCTCACAGGACGGAGGGGTATTCCCGCACCACCGGGCCATGCCGGATGGGGCTCAAGCCCCGTGCCCGGTCCCAGGCCTGGCTCCCGGACCCTAGGCCAGGCCCGGGAGAGCCTCCTCTGGGCTGCAGGGCTCCAGGGCTACAGGGCTCGGGGGCTGCGAGCTCTGTAGGCTGCAGGGCTTCGGGGCTGCCGGGCTCGCGGGCTCCAGGGCTCCAGGGCTCGGGGGCTCCGGGGCTGCAGGGCTCAGGGGCTCCGTGGCTGCAGGCATCCGGGGCTGCAGGGCTCGGGGGCTGCAGGGCTCCTCGGGGGCTCCAGGGCTCCCGGGCTCCGGGGCTGCAGGGCTCCGGGGCTCCAGGGCTCTAGGGCTCCAGGGATCCAGGGCTGCTGGGCTCCAGGGCTCGGGGGCTCCAGGGCAGCAGGGCTCCAGGGCTTGGGACCCATGGAGCCCGTCCCGGGTACTTTGCCACTCTGCGGACCGGAGGAGGGAGCCCCTAATGCCTGGGAGGTGATGCCCGGGCATCGCTCATCTGGTCCCCAGCAGGGAACCACCAGCCCCGGGAGGGTGTTTGGGCATACCCTTGCACCTACTAATCCGGAGGAAAATTACCCCCCTTTCTTGTAATCCATGCACTCGAGGTGACAGAGGGGACCCAGGGCACAAACGTGCCCGACCTCCTGGAGCCCTGGCTGGAATCCGGGAGGCGAATGGCACCTCATAGGGACTTCCAGGGAAGTCCGGCCATCTAGTCGCCCCATAGGAAAGCATTGCGGGCGACCAGATGGCCGAGGCGAGAGGGGCGACCCGATTGCCGGGACCGAAATGACACCAATCTGCCTGCCCCGGGCCTGTAGGGCTCAGGAGCTGCAGGGCTCCGGGGCTCTGGGGCTCCGGGGCTCTGGGGCTCCGGGGCTGCAGGGCAAGGGGACTGCAGGGCTCCACAGCTTGGGGGGCTGCAGGGCTCCGGGGCTGCAGGGCTCGGGTTCTCCAGGGCTCCAGGGCTCCAGGGCTCCAGGGCTGCAGGGCTCCGGGGCTGCTGGGCTCCAGGGCTCCGGGGCGGCTGGGCTCCGGGGCTCCAGGGCCTGGGACCCATGGAACCCGTTCCGGGTACTTTGCCACACTGCGGCCCGGAGGAGGGAGCCCCGGATGCCTGGGAGGTGTTGCCCGGGCATCGCCCATCTGGTCCCCAGCAGGAAACCACCAGCCCCGGGAGGGTGTTTGGGCATACCCTTGCACCTACTAATCCGGAGGAAAATTACCCCCCTTTCTTGTAATCCGTGCACTCGAGGTGACAGAGGGGACCCAGGGCGCAAAAGTGCCCGACCTCCTGGAGCCCTAGCTGGGATCCGGGAGGCAAATGGCACCTCATAGGGACTTCCAGGGACGTCCGGCCATCTAGTCACCCCATAGGAAAGCATTGCGGGCGACCAGATGGCCGAGGCGAGAGGGGCGACCAGATGGCCGGGACCGAAATAACACCAATCTGCCTGCCCCAGGCCTGCAGGGCTCTGGGGCTGCAGGGCTCTGGGGCTGCAGAGCTACAGGGCTCCAGGGCTGCAGGGCTCCGGGGCTTCAGGCCTCCCCGGGCCCTGATGGACCCTCTGTCCCGGGCGCCCTTGACCCCCCCCGGCCGGCTCGCAGGATGGAGGGTTATTCCCGCACCACCGGGCCCTGCTGGACAGGGCTCAAGCCCCGGGCCCGGTCCCTGGCCCGGCTCCCGGACCCTAGGCCAGGCCCGGGAGAGCCTCCCCTAGGCTGCAGGGCTACAGGGCTACAGGGCTCGGGGGCTGCAGGGCTCCATGGACTGCAGGACTTCGGGGCTGCCGGGCATGGGGGCTCCAGGGCTGCAGGGCTCGGGGGCTCCGGGGCTGCAGGGCTCAGGGGCTCCCGGGCTGCAGGCATCCGGGGCTGCAGGGCTCGGGGGCTGCAGGGCTCCTCGGGGGCTCCACAGCTCCCGGGCTCTGGGGCTGCAGGGCTCCAGGGCTGCAGGGCTCCGGGGGGGCTCCAGGGGCTGTAGGGCTCCAGGGGCTCCAGGGCTGCAGGGCTCCAGGGCTGCAGGGCTCCAGGGCTGCAGGGCTGCAGGGCTCCATGGGGACTACAGGGCTCCAGGGGCTGTAGGGCTCCGGGGACTCCAGGACGGAGGGGTATTCCCGCACCACCGGGCCCTGCCGGATGGGGCTCAAGCCGCGGGCCCGCTCCCGGTCTCTGCTTCTGAAACCCTAGCCAGGCTGGGGAAAGAGCCGCCCTTGCCTCTGATGAACGCCTGGAACCTCGGCCGGCTTGCAGGACGGGGAAGCTCCAGCAAACCCATGGCTGGCCGGACGGAGCTCAAGCCCCGGGCCCGCTCCCGGTCCCTGCTTCCGAAACCCTAGCCCGGCCGGGGAGAGCCTCCCTTGGCCCTGATGAACGCCCGGAACCTCAGCCGGCTTGCGGGACGGGGAGGCTCCAGCAACCCCATGGCCTACCGGACGGAGCTCAAGCCCCGGGCCCAGTCCCTGCTTCCAAAACCCTAGCCAGCCCGGGGAGAGCCTCCCTTGGCCCCATAAACGCCCGGAACCTCGGCCGGCTTGCAGGACGGAGCTCAGGCCCCAGGCCTCAGGCCCAGACTACCAACACTAGCCGGGCCCGGGGAGAGCCTCCCGGTAGATCCCCCTGTCCCCAGCACCTGGACCCTGGGCCGGAACCAAGGAGGGTTAAGCCCAGGACACGTCCTCTCCCCGACGGCCTGCCCGGGAGCCCATTTTTGTCGACTATTAAGCCCCCACGTAGTGGGGGCTTACAGAACTTTGGGAAAGGACAAAAGTTGGAGTTAGCCCGTCCGCCAGCCTGCAGGGCCATCTGGTCACCCAGCCCGCAGGGCCATCTGGTCACGCAGCCAGGCGACCAGATGACCCGGGACGACCCAGCGCCCGGATGGCCTGGGAGGGTGCCGTACCCAGTCGCCCTTGCAGTCCAGCGAGGGTGGCCAGGCGCTGCTGCTTGCCTCCCTGCTCGACTTGCCCATTCAGCAGTGGGAAGGGGAGGCCCGCCGGCGGCGGCCCAGGCCATCTGGTCACCCTGCCGACCCGCAAGGGAAGGTGTGGCCCCCATCCCCGCACCCCGGTGGGGCAGGGAGGGGAGGGAGAGGCCCCCGTGCCGGAGGGCATGTGGTGGAGGCAGCCTCCCGCAGGCCCGTGTTACCCCCTCCACATCCATCCCGCCGGCCAGGCGGCAGAGGGACCCACCCCTGGGTGTGGTGGAGGGAGGCTTCTGCGGGCGCCCACGCACGGAAAGAGACAAAAGCTTGGCTCAGAGGATGACTTTCAATAGATCACAGCGAGGTAGCTGCTCTGCTACTTACGAAACCCTGACCCAGAATCAGGTTGTCTACGAATGATTTAGCACTGGGTGCCCCACGAACATGGGCCTGATCAAACTCAGAGGAAAAGGACCATCGGCAAGGGGCTGAGAGGCAGGAGCGTCCCGGGCCCCTGAGGGGCCCTGGCGGGCAGGCCCCGGGATGCCTTCCCCCTCTCAGCATGGCCAGACCTCATGGAAGTCTGCCTGATCAAACTCGGTGAAAAATGACCATCGAACCCTGATAAAAACAACCATCGACAATGGGCCGAGAGGCAGAAGCATCCACGGGCCCCTGGGGGCCCCTAGCGGGTGGGTACTGGGACGCCTTCCCCCTCTCAGCATGGCCAGACCTCACGGAGGTATGCCTGATCAAACTCTGAGGAAAACGACCATCGGCAAGGGGCTGAGAGGCAGGAGCGTCCCCGGGCCCCTGGGGGCCCCTTGCAGGCAGGCTCCAGGACGCCTCCCTCCCTCTCAGCATGGCCAGACCTCATGAAAGTCTGCCTGATCAAACTCGGAGAAAAACAACCATCGAACTTGGAGAAAAACGACCATCGGCAAGGGGCCAAGAGGCAGAAGTGTCCCCGGGCCCCTGGGGCCCCTGTCGGGCAGGCCCCGGGATGCCTTCCCTCTCTCAGCATGACCAGACCTCATGGAAGTCTGCCTGATGAAACTCGGAGAAAAACGACCATCGAACCCTGATAAAAACGACCATCGACAAGGGGCCGAGAGGCAGAAGCATCCACGGGCCCCTGGGGGCCCCTGGCGGGCGGGCCCCGGGATCCATTCCCCCTCTCAGCATGACCAGACCTCACTGAGGTATGCCTGATCAAACTCGGAGACAAACAACCATCGGCAAGGGGCTGAGAGGCAGGAGCGTCCCAGGGCCCCTGGGGGACCCTGGCAGGCCCTGGGATGCCTCCCCCCCTCTCAGCATGGCTGGACCTCCTGGAAGTCTACCTGATCAAACTCGGCGAAAAACAACCATCTAACTCGGAGAAAAACGACCATCGGCAAAGGGCCAGGAGGCAGAAGTGTCCCCGGGCCCCTGGGGGCCCCTGGCGGGCAGGCCCGGGACACCTTCCCCCTCTCTGCATGGCCAGACCTCACGGAGGTCTGTGCCTTATCAAACTCGGAGAAAAAGGACCATCGGCAAGGGGCTGACAGGCAGGAGCGTCCCCGGGCCCCTGGGGGCCCCTGGCAGGCGGGCCCTGGGATGCCTTCCCCCTCTCAGCATGGCCAGACCTCATGGAAGTCTGCCTGATCAAACTCGGAGAAAAACGACCATCGAACCCTGATAAAAACGACCATCAACAATGGGCAGGAGTGTCCCTGGGCCCCTGGGGGCCCCTGGCGGGCGGGCCCCGGGACGCCTTCCCCCTCTCAGCATGGCCAGACCTCACGGAGGTATGCCTGATCAAACTCGGAGAAAAACAAATATCGAACTCGGAGAAAAACGACCATCGGCAAGGGGCTGAGAGGCTGAAGCGTCCCCGGGCCCCTGGGGGCCCCTGGCGGGAGGGCCCCGGGATGCCTCCCCCTCTCAGCATGGCCAGACCTCATGGAAGTCTGCCTGATCAAACTCGGAGAAAAACGACCATCGGCAAGGGGCTGAGAGGCAGAAGCGTCCCCGGGCCCCTGGGGGCCCCTGGCAGGCGGGCCCGGGATGCCTTCCCCCTCTCAGCATGGCCGGACCTCACGGAGGTCTGTGCCTGATCAAACTCGGAGAAAAACGACCATCGGCAAGGGGCTGAGAGGCAGGAGCGTCCCCGGGCCCCTGGGGGCCCCTGGCGGGTGGGCCCCAGGAAACCTTTCCCCCTTAGCATGGCCAGACCTCATGGAAGTCTGCCTGATGAAACTCGGAGAAAAACAACCATCGAACCCTGATAAAAACGACCATCGACAAGGGGCCGAGAGGCAGAAGCATCCACGGGCCCCTGGGGGCCCCTGGCGGGTGGGCCCCGGGACGCCTTACCCCTCTCAGCATGGCCAGACCTCACAGAGGTATGCCTGATCAAACTCGGAGACAAACGACCATCGGCAAGGGGCTGAGAGGCAGGAGCGTCCCCGGGCCCCTGGGGGACCCTGGCAGGCCCCGGGATGCCTCCCCCCCTCTCAGCATGGCCGGACCTCCTGGAAGTCTGCCTGATCAAACTCGGCGAAAAACAACCATCTAACTCAGAGAAAAACGACCATCGGCAAGGGGCCAAGAGGCAGAAGTGTCCCGGGGCCCCTGGGGGCCCCTGGCGGGCCGGCCCGGGACACCTTCCCCCTCTCAGCATGGCCAGACCTCACGGAGGTCTGTGCCTTATCAAACTCGGAGAAAAAGGACCATCGGCAAGGGGCTGACAGGCAGGAGCGTCCCCGGGCCCCTGGGGGCCCCTGGCGGGCGGGCCCCGGGATGCCTTCCCCCTCTCAGCATGGCCAGACCTCATGGAAGTCTGCCTGATCAAACTCAGAGAAAAACGACCATCGAACCTTGATAAAAACGACCATCAACAATGGGCAGGAGCGTCCCCGGGCCCCTGGGGGCCACTGGCGGGCGGGCCCCGGGACGCCTTTCCCCTCTCAGCATGGCCAGACCTCACGGAGGTATGCCTGATCAAACTCGGAGAAAAACAAATATCGAACTCGGAGAAAAACGACCATCGGCAAGGGGCTGAGAGGCTGAAGCGTCCCCGGGCCCCTGGGGGCCCCTGGCAGGCAGGCCCCGGGATGCCTCCCCCCTCCCAGCATGGCCAGACCTCATGGAAGTCTGCCTGATCAAACTCGGAGAAAAACGACCATCGAACTCGGAGAAAAACGACCATCGGCAAGGGGCTGAGAGGCAGAAGCGTCCCCGGGCCCCTGGGGGCCCCTGGGGGCTCCTGGCAGGCGGGCCCGGGATGCCTTCCCCCTCTCAGCATGGCCGGACCTCACGGAGGTCTGTGCCTGATCAAACTCGGAGAAAAAGGACCATCGGCAAGGGGCTGAGAGTCAGGAGCGTCCCCGGGCCCCTGGGGGCCCCTGGCAGGTGGGCCCCGGGACACCTTCCCCCTCAAACTTGGTGAAAAAGGACCATCGGCAAGGGGCTGAGAGGCAAGAGTGTCCCCAGGACACTGGGGGCCCCGGTGGGCAGGCTCCAGGGCTGCCTACCCCTGATTCAGAATCTCCGGAGGTCTGACTGACCCTCTCCCTAGTAATCCGGAGGAACATTACCCCCCTTTCTTGTAATCTGTGCACTCGAAGTCACACAGGGGACCCAAGGCACGAACGAGCCCGACCTCCTGGAGCCCTGGCTGGGATCCGGGAGGCGAATGGCACCTCATCGGGACTTCCAGGGAAGTTCGGTCATCTGGTCGCCCCATTGGAAAGCATTGCGGGCGACCAGATGGCCGAGGCGAGAGGGGCGACCAGATGGCCGGGACCGAAATGACGCCAATCTGCCTGCCCCGGGCCTGCAGGGCTCTGGGGCTGCAGGGCTCATGGGCTCCGGGGCTGCAGGGCTCAGGGGCTCCAGGGCTGCAGGCATCCGGGGCTGCAGGGCTCCGGGGCTCCAGGGCTCTAGGACTCCGGGGCTCCAGGTCTCCAGGGCTGCAGGGCTCCGGGGGCTGCTGGGCTCCAGGGCTCGGGGGCTCCAGGGTAGCAGGGCTCCAGGGGTCGGGACCCATGGAGCCCGTCCCGGGTACTTTGCCACTCTGCGGCCCAGAGGAGGGAGCCCCGGATGCCTGGGAGGTGTTGCCCGGGCATCGCCCATCTGGTCCCCAGCAGGGAACCACCAGCCCCGGGATGGTGTTTGGGCAAACCCTTGCACCTACTAATCCGGAGGAAAATTACCCCCCTTTCTTGTAATCCGTGCACTCGAGGTGACAAAGGGGACCCAGGGCGCAAACGTGCCCGACCTCCTGGAGCCCTGGCTGGGATCCGGGAGGCGAATGGCACCTCATAGGGACTTCCAGGGAAGTCCGGCCATCTAGTCGCCCCATAGGAAAGCATTGCGGGCAACCAGATGGCTGAGGCGAAAGGGGCGACCAGATGGCCGGGACCAAAATGACGCCAATCGGCCTGCCCCGGGCCTGTAGGGCTCAGGAGCTGCAGGGCTCCGGGGCTCCGGGGCTGCAGGGCTCGGGGACTGCAGGGCTCCACGGCTCGGGGGGCTGCAGCGCTCCGGGGCTCCAGGGCTCCGGGGCTCCGGGGCTCCGGGGCTCCGGGGCTCCGGGGCTGCTGGGCTCCGGGGCTGCTGGGCTCCAGGGCTTGGGGGCTCCAGGGCAGGAGGGCTCCAGGGCTCCAAGGCTCCGGGGCTCCAGGGCCCGGGACCCATGGAGCCCGTCCCGGGTACTTTGCCACTCTGCGGCCCGGAGGAGGGAGCCCCGGATGCATGGAAGGTGTTGCCCGGGCCTCGCCCATCTGGTTGTCAGCAGGGAACCACCAGCCCCGGGAGGGTGTTTGGGCATACCCTTGCACCTACAAACCCGGAGGAAAATTACCCCCCTTTCTTGTAATCTGTGCACTCGAGGTGACAGAGGGGACCCAGGGCGCAAACGTGCCCGACCTCCTGGAGCCCTGGCTGGGATCCGGGAGGCGAATGGCACCTCATAGGGACTTCCAGGGAAGTCCGGCCATCTAGTCGCCCAATAGGAAAGCATTGCGGGCGACCAGATGGCCGAGGCGAGAGGGGCGACCAGATGGCCGGGACCGAAATGACGCCAATCTGCCTGCCCCGGGCCTGCAGGGCTCTGGGGCTGCAGGGCTCCGGGGGCTGCAGAGCTACAGGGCTCCGGGGCTGCAGGGCTCCGGGGCTTCAGTCCTCCCCGGGCCCTGATGGACCCTCTGTCCCGGGCGCCCCAGACCCCCCTGGCCAGCTCACAGGACGGAGGGGTATTCCAGCACCACCGGGCCATGCCGGATGGGGCTGAAGCCCCGGGCCCGGTCCCAGGCCCGGCTCCCGGACCCTAGGCCAGGCCTGGGAGAGCCTCCCCTGGGCTGCAGGGCTCCAGGGCTCCAGGGCTCAGGGGCTGCAGAGCTCTGTGGGCTGCAGGGCTTTGGGGCTGCCGGGCTCGGGGGCTCCAGGGCTGCAGGGCTCGGGGGCTCCGGGGCTGCAGGGCTCAGGGGCTCCGTGGCTGCAGGCATCCAGGGCTGCAGGGCTCGGGGGCTGCAGGGCTCCTCGGGGGCTCCAGGGCTCCCGGGCTCCGGGGCTGCAGGGCTCCGGGGCTCCAGGGCTCTAGGGCTCCAGGGATCCAGGGCTGCTGGGCTCCAGGGCTCGCAGGCTCCAGGGCAGCAGGGCTCCAGGGCTTGGAACCCATGGAGCCCGTCCCCGGTACTTTGCCACTCTGCGGCCCGGAGGAGGGAGCCCCGGATGCATGGAAGGTGTTGCCCGGGCATCGCCCATCTGGTCCACAGCAGGGAACCACCAGCCCCGGGAGGGTGTTTGGGCATACTCTTGCACCTACTAATCCGGAGGAAAATTACCCCCCTTTCTTGTAATCCGTGCACTCGAGGTGACAGAGGGGACCCAGGGCGCAAACGTGCCCGACCTCCTGGAGCCCTGGCTGGGATCCGGGAGGCGAATGGCACCTCATAGGGACTTCCAGGGAAGTCCGGCCATCTAGTCGCCCCATAGGAAAGCATTGCGGGCAACCAGATGGCTGAGGCGAAAGGGGCGACCAGAAGGCCGGGACCAAAATGACGCCAATCGGCCTGCCCCGGGCCTGTAGGGCTCAGGAGCTGCAGGGCTCCGGGGCTCCGGGGCTGCAGGGCTCGGGGACTGCAGGGCTCCACGGCTCGGGGGGCTGCAGCGCTCCGGGGCTCCAGGGCTCCGGGGCTCCGGGGCTCCGGGGCTGAGGGGCTCCGGGGCTGCTGGGCTCCAGGGCTCGGGGGCTCCAGGGCAGGAGGGCTCCAGGGCTCCAAGGCTCCGGGGCTCCAGGGCCCGGGACCCATGGAGACCGTCCCGGGTACTTTGCCACTCTGCGGCCCGGAGGAGGGAGCCCCGGATGCATGGAAGGTGTTGCCCAGGCATCGCCCATCTGGTCCACAGCAGGGAACCACCAGCCCCGGGAGGGTGTTTGGGCATACCCTTGCACCTACTAATCCGGAGGAAAATTACCCCCCTTTCTTGTAATCTGTGCACTCGAGGTGACAGAGGGGACCCAGGGCGCAAACGTGCCCAACCTCCTGGAGCCCTGGCTGGGATCCGGGAGGCGAATGGCACCTCATAGGGACTTCCAGGGAAGTCCGGCCATCTAGTCGCCCCATAGGAAAGCATTGCGGGCGACCAGATGGCCGAGGCGAGAGGGGCGACCAGATGGCCGGGACCGAAATGACGCCAATCTGCCTGCCCCGGGCCTGCAGGGCTCTGGGGCTGCAGGGCTCCGGGGGCTGCAGAGCTACAGGGCTCTGGGGCTGCAGGGCTCCGGGGCTTCAGTCCTCCCCGGGCCCTGATGGACCCTCTGTCTCGGGCGTCCCAGACCCCCCTGGCCGGCTCACAGGACGGAGGGGTATTCCCGCACCACCGGGCCATGCCGGATGGGGCTGAAGCCCCGGGCCCGGTCCCAGGCCCGGCTCCCGGACCCTAGGCCAGGCCTGGGAGAGCCTCCCCTGGGCTGCAGGGCTCCAGGGCTCCAGGGCTCAGGGGCTGCAGAGCTCTGTGGGCTGCAGGGCTTTGGGGCTGCCGGGCTCGGGGGCTCCAGGGCTGCAGGGCTCGGGGGCTCCGGGGCTGCAGGGCTCAGGGGCTCCGAGGCTGCAGGCATCCAGGGCTGCAGGGCTCGGGGGCTGCAGGGCTCCTCGGGGGCTCCAGGGCTCCCGGGCTCCGGGGCTGCAGGGCTCCGGGGCTCCAGGGCTCTAGGGCTCCAGGGATCCAGGGCTGCTGGGCTCCAGGGCTCGCAGGCTCCAGGGCAGCAGGGCTCCAGGGCTTGGAACCCATGGAGCCCGTCCCCGGTACTTTGCCACTCTGCGGCCCGGAGGAGGGAGCCCCGGATGCATGGAAGGTGTTGCCCGGGCATCGCCCATCTGGTCCACAGCAGGGAACCACCAGCCCCGGGAGGGTGTTTGGGCATACCCTTGCACCTACTAATCCGGAGGAAAATTACCCCCCTTTCTTGTAATCTGTGCACTCGAGGTGACAGAGGGGACCCAGGGCGCAAACGTGCCCGACCTCCTGGAGCCCTGGCTGGGATCCGGGAGGCGAATGGCACCTCATAGGGACTTCCAGGGAAGTCCGGCCATCTAGTTGCCCCATAGGAAAGCATTGCGGGCGACCAGATGGCCGAGGCGAGAGGGGCGACCAGATGGCCGGGACCGAAATGACGCCAATCTGCCTGCAGGGCTCTGGGGCTGCAGGGCTCCGGGGGCTGCAGAGCTACAGGGCTCCGGGGCTGCAGGGCTCCGGGGCTTCAGTCCTCCCCGGGCCCTGATGGACCCTCTGTCCCGGGCGCCCGGACCCCCCTGGCCGGCTCACAGGACGGAGGGGTATTCCCGCACCACCGGGCCATGCCGGATGGGGCTCAAGCCCCGTGCCCGGTCCCAGGCCCGGCTCCCGGACCCTAGGCCAGGCCCGGGAGAGCCTCCTCTGGGCTGCAGGGCTCCAGGGCTACAGGGCTCAGGGGCTGCAGAGCTCTGTGGGCTGCAGGGCTTTGGGGCTGCCGGGCTCGGGGGCTCCAGGGCTGCAGGGCTCGGGGGCTCCGGGGCTGCAGGGCTCAGGGGCTCCGTGGCTGCAGGCATCCAGGGCTGCAGGGCTCGGGGGCTGCAGGGCTCCTCAGGGGCTCCAGGGCTCCCGGGCTCCGGGGCTGCAGGGCTCCGGGGCTCCAGGGCTCTAGGGCTCCAGGGATCCAGGGCTGCTGGGCTCCAGGGCTCGGGGGCTCCAGGGCAGCAGGGCTCCAGGGCTTGGGACCCATGGAGCCCGTCCCGGGTACTTTGCCACTCTGCGGACCGGAGGAGGGAGCCCCTAATGCCTGGGAGGTGTTGCCCGGGCATCGCTCATCTGGTCCCCAGCAGGGAACCACCAGCCCCGGGAGGGTGTTTGGGCATACCCTTGCACCTACTAATCCGGAGGAAAATTACCCCCCTTTCTTGTAATCCATGCACTCGAGGTGACAGAGGGGACCCAGGGCACAAATGTGCCCGACCTCCTGGAGCCCTGGCTGGAATCCGGGAGGCGAATGGCACCTCATAGGGACTTCCAGGGAAGTCCGGCCATCTAGTCGCCCCATAGGAAAGCATTGCGGGCGACCAGATGGCCGAGGCGAGAGGGGCGACCCGATTGCCGGGACCGAAATGACACCAATCTGCCTGCCCCGGGCCTGTAGGGCTCAGGAGCTGCAGGGCTCCGGGGCTCTGGGGCTCCGGGGCTCTGGGGCTCCGGGGCTGCAGGGCAAGAGGCAAGGGGACTGCAGGGCTCCACAGCTTGGGGGGCTGCAGGGCTCCGGGGCTGCAGGGCTCGGGTTCTCCAGGGCTCCAGGGCTCCAGGGCTCCAGGGCTGCAGGGCTCCGGGGCTGCTGGGCTCCAGGGCTCCGGGGCGGCTGGGCTCCGGGGCTCCAGGGCCTGGGACCCATGGAACCCGTTCCGGGTACTTTGCCACACTGCGGCCCGGAGGAGGGAGCCCCGGATGCCTGGGAGGTGTTGCCCGGGCATCGCCCATCTGGTCCCCAGCAGGAAACCACCAGCCCCGGGAGGGTGTTTGGGCATACCCTTGCACCTACTAATCCGGAGGAAAATTACCCCCCTTTCTTGTAATCCGTGCACTCGAGGTGACAGAGGGGACCCAGGGCGCAAAAGTGCCCAACCTCCTGGAGCCCTGGCTGGGATCCGGGAGGCAAATGGCACCTCATAGGGACTTCCAGGGACGTCCGGCCATCTAGTCACCCCATAGGAAAGCATTGCGGGCGACAAGATGGCCGAGGCGAGAGGGTCGACCAGATGGCCGGGACCGAAATAACACCAATCTGCCTGCCCCAGGCCTGCAGGGCTCTGGGGCTGCAGGGCTCCGGGGGCTGCAGAGCTACAGGGCTCCAGGGCTGCAGGGCTCCGGGGCTTCAGGCCTCCCCGGGCCCTGATGGACCCTCTGTCCCGGGCGCCCTTGACCCCCCCGGCCGGCTCGCAGGATGGAGGGTTATTCCCGCACCACCGGGCCCTGCTGGACGGGGCTCAAGCCCCGGGCCCGGTCCCTGGCCCAGCTCCCGGACCCTAGGCCAGGCCCGGGAGAGCCTCCCCTAGGCTGCAGGGCTACAGGGCTACAGGGCTCGGGGGCTGCAGGGCTCCATGGACTGCAGGACTTCGGGGCTGCCGGGCATGGGGGCTCCTGGGCTGCAGGGCTCGGGGGCTCCGGGGCTGCAGGGCTCAGGGGCTCCAGGGCTGCAGGCATCCGGGGCTGCAGGGCTCCGGGGCTGCAGGGCTTCGGGGCTCCAGGGCTCCGGGGCTCCGGGGCTCCGGGGCTGCTGGGCTCCGGGGCTGCTGGGCTCCAGGGCTCGGGGGCTCCAGGGCAGGAGGGCTCCAGGGCTCCAAGGCTCCGGGGCTCCAGGGCCCGGGACCCATGGAGCCCGTCCCGGGTACTTTGCCACTCTGCGGCCCGGAGGAGGGAGCCCCGGATGCATGGAAGGTGTTGCCCGGGCCTCACCCATCTGGTCCACAGCAGGGAACCACCAGCCCCTGGAGGGTGTTTGGGCATACCCTTGCACCTACAAACCCGGAGGAAAATTACCCCCCTTTCTTGTAATCTGTGCACTCGAGGTGACAGAGGGGACCCAGGGCGCAAACGTGCCCGACCTCCTGGAGCCCTGGCTGGGATCCGGGAGGCGAATGGCACCTCATAGGGACTTCCAGGGAAGTCCGGCCATCTAGTCGCCCCATAGGAAAGCATTGCGGGCGACCAGATGGCCGAGGCGAGAGGGGCGACCAGATGGCCGGGACCGAAATGACGCCAATCTGCCTGCCCCGGGCTTGCAGGGCTCTGGGGCTGCAGGGCTCCGGGGGCTGCAGAGCTACAGGGCTCCGGGGCTGCAGGGCTCCGGGGCTTCAGTCCTCCCCGGGCCCTGATGGACCCTCTGTCTCGGGCGTCCCAGACCCCCCTGGCCGGCTCACAGGACGGAGGGGTATTCCCGCACCACCGGGCCATGCCGGATGGGGCTGAAGCCCCGGGCCCGGTCCCAGGCCCGGCTCCCGGACCCTAGGCCAGGCCTGGGAGAGCCTCCCCTGGGCTGCAGGGCTCCAGGGCTCCAGGGCTCAGGGGCTGCAGAGCTCTGTGGGCTGCAGGGCTTTGGGGCTGCCGGGCTCGGGGGCTCCAGGGCTGCAGGGCTCGGGGGCTCCGGGGCTGCAGGGCTCAGGGGCTCCGTGGCTGCAGGCATCCAGGGCTGCAGGGCTCGGGGGCTGCAGGGCTCCTCGGGGGCTCCAGGGCTCCCGGGCTCCGGGGCTGCAGGGCTCCGGGGCTCCAGGGCTCTAGGGCTCCAGGGATCCAGGGCTGCTGGGCTCCAGGGCTCGCAGGCTCCAGGGCAGCAGGGCTCCAGGGCTTGGAACCCATGGAGCCCGTCCCCGGTACTTTGCCACTCTGCGGCCCGGAGGAGGGAGCCCCGGATGCATGGAAGGTGTTGCCCGGGCATCGCCCATCTGGTCCACAGCAGGGAACCACCAGCCCCGGGAGGGTGTTTGGGCATACCCTTGCACCTACTAATCCGGAGGAAAATTACCCCCCTTTCTTGTAATCTGTGCACTCGAGGTGACAGAGGGGACCCAGGGCGCAAACGTGCCCAACCTCCTGGAGCCCTGGCTGGGATCCGGGAGGCGAATGGCACCTCATAGGGACTTCCAGGGAAGTCCGGCCATCTAGTCGCCCCATAGGAAAGCATTGCGGGCGACCAGATGGCCGAGGCGAGAGGGGCGACCAGATGGCCGGGACCGAAATGACGCCAATCTGCCTGCCCCGGGCCCTGGGGCTGCAGGGCTCCGGGGGCGGCAGAGCTACAGGGCTCCGGGGCTGCAGGGCTCCGGGGCTTCAGTCCTCCCCGGGCCCTGATGGACCCTCTGTCCCGGGCGCCCGGTCCCCCCTGGCCGGCTCACAGGACGGAGGGGTATTCCCGCACCACCGGGCCATGCCGGATGGGGCTCAAGCCCCGTGCCCGGTCCCAGGCCTGGCTCCCGGACCCTAGGCCAGGCCCGGGAGAGCCTCCTCTGGGCTGCAGGGCTCCAGGGCTACAGGGCTCGGGGGCTGCGAGCTCTGTAGGCTGCAGGGCTTCGGGGCTGCCGGGCTCGCGGGCTCCAGGGCTCCAGGGCTCGGGGGCTCCGGGGCTGCAGGGCTCAGGGGCTCCGTGGCTGCAGGCATCCGGGGCTGCAGGGCTCGGGGGCTGCAGGGCTCCTCGGGGGCTCCAGGGCTCCCGGGCTCCGGGGCTGCAGGGCTCTGGGGCTCCAGGGCTCTAGGGCTCCAGGGATCCAGGGCTGCTGGGCTCCAGGGCTCGGGGGCTCCAGGGCAGCAGGGCTCCAGGGCTTGGGACCCATGGAGCCCGTCCCGGGTACTTTGCCACTCTGCGGACCGGAGGAGGGAGCCCCTAATGCCTGGGAGGTGATGCCCGGGCATCGCTCATCTGGTCCCCAGCAGGGAACCACCAGCCCCGGGAGGGTGTTTGGGCATACCCTTGCACCTACTAATCCGGAGGAAAATTACCCCCCTTTCTTGTAATCCATGCACTCGAGGTGACAGAGGGGACCCAGGGCACAAACGTGCCCGACCTCCTGGAGCCCTGGCTGGAATCCGGGAGGCGAATGGCACCTCATAGGGACTTCCAGGGAAGTCCGGCCATCTAGTCGCCCCATAGGAAAGCATTGCGGGCGACCAGATGGCCGAGGCGAGAGGGGCGACCCGATTGCCGGGACCGAAATGACACCAATCTGCCTGCCCCGGGCCTGTAGGGCTCAGGAGCTGCAGGGCTCCGGGGCTCTGGGGCTCCGGGGCTCTGGGGCTCCGGGGCTGCAGGGCAAGGGGACTGCAGGGCTCCACAGCTTGGGGGGCTGCAGGGCTCCGGGGCTGCAGGGCTCGGGTTCTCCAGGGCTCCAGGGCTCCAGGGCTCCAGGGCTGCAGGGCTCCGGGGCTGCTGGGCTCCAGGGCTCCGGGGCGGCTGGGCTCCGGGGCTCCAGGGCCTGGGACCCATGGAACCCGTTCCGGGTACTTTGCCACACTGCGGCCCGGAGGAGGGAGCCCCGGATGCCTGGGAGGTGTTGCCCGGGCATCGCCCATCTGGTCCCCAGCAGGAAACCACCAGCCCCGGGAGGGTGTTTGGGCATACCCTTGCACCTACTAATCCGGAGGAAAATTACCCCCCTTTCTTGTAATCCGTGCACTCGAGGTGACAGAGGGGACCCAGGGCGCAAAAGTGCCCGACCTCCTGGAGCCCTAGCTGGGATCCGGGAGGCAAATGGCACCTCATAGGGACTTCCAGGGACGTCCGGCCATCTAGTCACCCCATAGGAAAGCATTGCGGGCGACCAGATGGCCGAGGCGAGAGGGGCGACCAGATGGCCGGGACCGAAATAACACCAATCTGCCTGCCCCAGGCCTGCAGGGCTCTGGGGCTGCAGGGCTCTGGGGCTGCAGAGCTACAGGGCTCCAGGGCTGCAGGGCTCCGGGGCTTCAGGCCTCCCCGGGCCCTGATGGACCCTCTGTCCCGGGCGCCCTTGACCCCCCCCGGCCGGCTCGCAGGATGGAGGGTTATTCCCGCACCACCGGGCCCTGCTGGACGGGGCTCAAGCCCCGGGCCCGGTCCCTGGCCCGGCTCCCGGACCCTAGGCCAGGCCCGGGAGAGCCTCCCCTAGGCTGCAGGGCTACAGGGCTACAGGGCTCGGGGGCTGCAGGGCTCCATGGACTGCAGGACTTCGGGGCTGCCGGGCATGGGGGCTCCAGGGCTGCAGGGCTCGGGGGCTCCGGGGCTGCAGGGCTCAGGGGCTCCCGGGCTGCAGGCATCCGGGGCTGCAGGGCTCGGGGGCTGCAGGGCTCCTCGGGGGCTCCACAGCTCCCGGGCTCTGGGGCTGCAGGGCTCCAGGGCTGCAGGGCTCCGGGGGGGCTCCAGGGGCTGTAGGGCTCCAGGGGCTCCAGGGCTGCAGGGCTCCAGGGCTGCAGGGCTCCAGGGCTGCAGGGCTGCAGGGCTCCATGGGGACTACAGGGCTCCAGGGGCTGTAGGGCTCCGGGGACTCCAGGACGGAGGGGTATTCCCGCACCACCGGGCCCTGCCGGATGGGGCTCAAGCCGCGGGCCCGCTCCCGGTCTCTGCTTCTGAAACCCTAGCCAGGCTGGGGAAAGAGCCGCCCTTGCCTCTGATGAACGCCTGGAACCTCGGCCGGCTTGCAGGACGGGGAAGCTCCAGCAAACCCATGGCTGGCCGGACGGAGCTCAAGCCCCGGGCCCGCTCCCGGTCCCTGCTTCCGAAACCCTAGCCCGGCCGGGGAGAGCCTCCCTTGGCCCTGATGAACGCCCGGAACCTCAGCCGGCTTGCGGGACGGGGAGGCTCCAGCAACCCCATGGCCTACCGGACGGAGCTCAAGCCCCGGGCCCAGTCCCTGCTTCCAAAACCCTAGCCAGCCCGGGGAGAGCCTCCCTTGGCCCCATAAACGCCCGGAACCTCGGCCGGCTTGCAGGACGGAGCTCAGGCCCCAGGCCTCAGGCCCAGACTACCAACACTAGCCGGGCCCGGGGAGAGCCTCCCGGTAGATCCCCCTGTCCCCAGCACCTGGACCCTGGGCCGGAACCAAGGAGGGTTAAGCCCAGGACACGTCCTCTCCCCGACGGCCTGCCCGGGAGCCCATTTTTGTCGACTATTAAGCCCCCACGTAGTGGGGGCTTACAGAACTTTGGGAAAGGACAAAAGTTGGAGTTAGCCCGTCCGCCAGCCTGCAGGGCCATCTGGTCACCCAGCCCGCAGGGCCATCTGGTCACGCAGCCAGGCGACCAGATGACCCGGGACGACCCAGCGCCCGGATGGCCTGGGAGGGTGCCGTACCCAGTCGCCCTTGCAGTCCAGCGAGGGTGGCCAGGCGCTGCTGCTTGCCTCCCTGCTCGACTTGCCCATTCAGCAGTGGGAAGGGGAGGCCCGCCGGCGGCGGCCCAGGCCATCTGGTCACCCTGCCGACCCGCAAGGGAAGGTGTGGCCCCCATCCCCGCACCCCGGTGGGGCAGGGAGGGGAGGGAGAGGCCCCCGTGCCGGAGGGCATGTGGTGGAGGCAGCCTCCCGCAGGCCCGTGTTACCCCCTCCACATCCATCCCGCCGGCCAGGCGGCAGAGGGACCCACCCCTGGGTGTGGTGGAGGGAGGCTTCTGCGGGCGCCCACGCACGGAAAGAGACAAAAGCTTGGCTCAGAGGATGACTTTCAATAGATCGCAGCGAGGTAGCTGCTCTGCTACTTACGAAACCCTGACCCAGAATCAGGTTGTCTACGAATGATTTAGCACTGGGTGCCCCACGAACATGGGCCTGATCAAACTCAGAGGAAAAGGACCATCGGCAAGGGGCTGAGAGGCAGGAGCGTCCCGGGCCCCTGAGGGGCCCTGGCGGGCAGGCCCCGGGATGCCTTCCCCCTCTCAGCATGGCCAGACCTCATGGAAGTCTGCCTGATCAAACTCGGTGAAAAATGACCATCGAACCCTGATAAAAACAACCATCGACAATGGGCCGAGAGGCAGAAGCATCCACGGGCCCCTGGGGGCCCCTAGCGGGTGGGTACTGGGACGCCTTCCCCCTCTCAGCATGGCCAGACCTCACGGAGGTATGCCTGATCAAACTCTGAGGAAAACGACCATCGGCAAGGGGCTGAGAGGCAGGAGCGTCCCCGGGCCCCTGGGGGCCCCTGGCAGGCAGGCTCCAGGACGCCTCCCTCCCTCTCAGCATGGCCAGACCTCATGAAAGTCTGCCTGATCAAACTCGGAGAAAAACAACCATCGAACTTGGAGAAAAACGACCATCGACAAGGGGCCGAGAGGCAGAAGCATCCACGGGCCCCTGGGGGCCCCTGGCGGGCGGGCCCGGGACACCTTCCCCCTCTCTGCATGGCCAGACCTCACGGAGGTCTGTGCCTTATCAAACTCGGAGAAAAAGGACCATCGGCAAGGGGCTGACAGGCAGGAGCGTCCCCGGGCCCCTGGGGGCCCCTGGCAGGCGGGCCCTGGGATGCCTTCCCCCTCTCAGCATGGCCAGACCTCATGGAAGTCTGCCTGATCAAACTCGGAGAAAAACGACCATCGAACCCTGATAAAAACGACCATCAACAATGGGCAGGAGTGTCCCTGGGCCCCTGGGGGCCCCTGGCGGGCGGGCCTCGGGACGCCTTCCCCCTCTCAGCATGGCCAGACCTCACGGAGGTATGCATGATCAAACTCGGAGAAAAACAAATATCGAACTCGGAGAAAAACGACCATCGGCAAGGGGCTGAGAGGCTGAAGCGTCCCCGGGCCCCTGGGGGCCCCTGGCGGGAGGGCCCCGGGATGCCTCCCCCCTCTCAGCATGGCCAGACCTCATGGAAGTCTGCCTGATCAAACTCGGAGAAAAACGACCATCGGCAAGGGGCTGAGAGGCAGAAGCGTCCCCGGGCCCCTGGGGGCCCCTGGCAGGCGGGCCCGGGATGCCTTCCCCCTCTCAGCATGGCCGGACCTCACGGAGGTCTGTGCCTGATCAAACTCGGAGAAAAACGACCATCGGCAAGGGGCTGAGAGGCAGGAGCGTCCCCGGGCCCCTGGGGGCCCCTGGCGGGAGGGCCCCGGGATGCCTCTCCCCTCTCAGCATGGCCGGACCTCATGGAAGTCTGCCTGATCAAACTCGGAGAAAAACAACCATCGAACTTGGAGAAAAACGACCATCGGCAAGGGGCCAAGAGGCAGAAGCGTCCTCGGGCCCCTGGGGGCCCCTGGCGGGTGGGCCCCAGGAAACCTTTCCCCCTTAGCATGGCCAGACCTCATGGAAGTCTGCCTGATGAAACTCGGAGAAAAACAACCATCGAACCCTGATAAAAACGACCATCGACAAGGGGCCGAGAGGCAGAAGCATCCACGGGCCCCTGGGGGCCCCTGGCGGGTGGGCCCCGGGACGCCTTACCCCTCTCAGCATGGCCAGACCTCACAGAGGTATGCCTGATCAAACTCGGAGACAAACGACCATCGGCAAGGGGCTGAGAGGCAGGAGCGTCCCCGGGCCCCTGGGGGACCCTGGCAGGCCCCGGGATGCCTCCCCCCCTCTCAGCATGGCCGGACCTCCTGGAAGTCTGCCTGATCAAACTCGGCGAAAAACAACCATCTAACTCAGAGAAAAACGACCATCGGCAAGGGGCCAAGAGGCAGAAGTGTCCCGGGGCCCCTGGGGGCCCCTGGCGGGCCGGCCCGGGACACCTTCCCCCTCTCAGCATGGCCAGACCTCACGGAGGTCTGTGCCTTATCAAACTCGGAGAAAAAGGACCATCGGCAAGGGGCTGACAGGCAGGAGCGTCCCCGGGCCCCTGGGGGCCCCTGGCGGGCGGGCCCCGGGATGCCTTCCCCCTCTCAGCATGGCCAGACCTCATGGAAGTCTGCCTGATCAAACTCAGAGAAAAACGACCATCGAACCTTGATAAAAACGACCATCAACAATGGGCAGGAGCGTCCCCGGGCCCCTGGGGGCCACTGGCGGGCGGGCCCCGGGACGCCTTTCCCCTCTCAGCATGGCCAGACCTCACGGAGGTATGCCTGATCAAACTCGGAGAAAAACAAATATCGAACTCGGAGAAAAACGACCATCGGCAAGGGGCTGAGAGGCTGAAGCGTCCCCGGGCCCCTGGGGGCCCCTGGCAGGCAGGCCCCGGGATGCCTCCCCCCTCCCAGCATGGCCAGACCTCATGGAAGTCTGCCTGATCAAACTCGGAGAAAAACGACCATCGAACTCGGAGAAAAACGACCATCGGCAAGGGGCTGAGAGGCAGAAGCGTCCCCGGGCCCCTGGGGGCCCCTGGGGGCTCCTGGCAGGCGGGCCCGGGATGCCTTCCCCCTCTCAGCATGGCCGGACCTCACGGAGGTCTGTGCCTGATCAAACTCGGAGAAAAAGGACCATCGGCAAGGGGCTGAGAGTCAGGAGCGTCCCCGGGCCCCTGGGGGCCCCTGGCAGGTGGGCCCCGGGACACCTTCCCCCTCAAACTTGGTGAAAAAGGACCATCGGCAAGGGGCTGAGAGGCAAGAGTGTCCCCAGGACACTGGGGGCCCCGGTGGGCAGGCTCCAGGGCTGCCTACCCCTGATTCAGAATCTCCGGAGGTCTGACTGACCCTCTCCCTAGTAATCCGGAGGAACATTACCCCCCTTTCTTGTAATCTGTGCACTCGAAGTCACACAGGGGACCCAAGGCACGAACGAGCCCGACCTCCTGGAGCCCTGGCTGGGATCCGGGAGGCGAATGGCACCTCATCGGGACTTCCAGGGAAGTTCGGTCATCTGGTCGCCCCATTGGAAAGCATTGCGGGCGACCAGATGGCCGAGGCGAGAGGGGCGACCAGATGGCCGGGACCGAAATGACGCCAATCTGCCTGCCCCGGGCCTGCAGGGCTCTGGGGCTGCAGGGCTCATGGGCTCCGGGGCTGCAGGGCTCAGGGGCTCCAGGGCTGCAGGCATCCGGGGCTGCAGGGCTCCGGGGCTGCAGGGCTCCGGGGCTCCAGGGCTCTAGGACTCCAGGGCTCCAGGTCTCCAGGGCTGCAGGGCTCCGGGGGCTGCTGGGCTCCAGGGCTCGGGGGCTCCAGGGTAGCAGGGCTCCAGGGGTCGGGACCCATGGAGCCCGTCCCGGGTACTTTGCCACTCTGCGGCCCAGAGGAGGGAGCCCCGGATGCCTGGGAGGTGTTGCCCGGGCATCGCCCATCTGGTCCCCAGCAGGGAACCACCAGCCCCGGGATGGTGTTTGGGCAAACCCTTGCACCTACTAATCCGGAGGAAAATTACCCCCCTTTCTTGTAATCCGTGCACTCGAGGTGACAGAGGGGACCCAGGGCGCAAACGTGCCCGACCTCCTGGAGCCCTGGCTGGGATCCGGGAGGCGAATGGCACCTCATAGGGACTTCCAGGGAAGTCCGGCCATCTAGTCGCCCCATAGGAAAGCATTGCGGGCAACCAGATGGCTGAGGCGAAAGGGGCGACCAGATGGCCGGGACCAAAATGACGCCAATCGGCCTGCCCCGGGCCTGTAGGGCTCAGGAGCTGCAGGGCTCCGGGGCTCCGGGGCTGCAGGGCTCGGGGACTGCAGGGCTCCACGGCTCGGGGGGCTGCAGCGCTCCGGGGCTCCAGGGCTCCGGGGCTCCGGGGCTCCGGGGCTCCTGGCTGCTGGGCTCCGGGGCTGCTGGGCTCCAGGGCTTGGGGGCTCCAGGGCAGGAGGGCTCCAGGGCTCCAAGGCTCCGGGGCTCCAGGGCCCGGGACCCATGGAGCCCGTCCCGGGTACTTTGCCACTCTGCGGCCCGGAGGAGGGAGCCCCGGATGCATGGAAGGTGTTGCCCGGGCCTCGCCCATCTGGTCCACAGCAGGGAACCACCAGCCCCGGGAGGGTGTTTGGGCATACCCTTGCACCTTCAAACCCGGAGGAAAATTACCCCCCTTTCTTGTAATCTGTGCACTCGAGGTGACAGAGGGGACCCAGGGCGCAAACGTGCCCGACCTCCTGGAGCCCTGGCTGGGATCCGGGAGGCGAATGGCACCTCATAGGGACTTCCAGGGAAGTCCGGCCATCTAGTCGCCCCATAGGAAAGCATTGCGGGCGACCAGATGGCCGAGGCGAGAGGGGCGACCAGATGGCCGGGACCGAAATGACGCCAATCTGCCTGCCCCGGGCCTGCAGGGCTCTGGGGCTGCAGGGCTCCGGGGGCTGCAGAGCTACAGGGCTCCGGGGCTGCAGGGCTCCGGGGCTTCAGTCCTCCCCGGGCCCTGATGGACCCTCTGTCCCGGGCGCCCCAGACCCCCCTGGCCAGCTCACAGGACGGAGGGGTATTCCAGCACCACCGGGCCATGCCGGATGGGGCTGAAGCCCCGGGCCCGGTCCCAGGCCCGGCTCCCGGACCCTAGGCCAGGCCTGGGAGAGCCTCCCCTGGGCTGCAGGGCTCCAGGGCTCCAGGGCTCAGGGGCTGCAGAGCTCTGTGGGCTGCAGGGCTTTGGGGCTGCCGGGCTCGGGGGCTCCAGGGCTGCAGGGCTCGGGGGCTCCGGGGCTGCAGGGCTCAGGGGCTCCGTGGCTGCAGGCATCCAGGGCTGCAGGGCTCGGGGGCTGCAGGGCTCCTCGGGGGCTCCAGGGCTCCCGGGCTCCGGGGCTGCAGGGCTCCGGGGCTCCAGGGCTCTAGGGCTCCAGGGATCCAGGGCTGCTGGGCTCCAGGGCTCTCAGGCTCCAGGGCAGCAGGGCTCCAGGGCTTGGAACCCATGGAGCCCGTCCCCGGTACTTTGCCACTCTGCGGCCCGGAGGAGGGAGCCCCGGATGCATGGAAGGTGTTGCCCGGGCATCGCCCATCTGGTCCACAGCAGGGAACCACCAGCCCCGGGAGGGTGTTTGGGCATACTCTTGCACCTACAAACCCGGAGGAAAATTACCCCCCTTTCTTGTAATCCGTGCACTCGAGGTGACAGAGGGGACCCAGGGCGCAAACGTGCCCGACCTCCTGGAGCCCTGGCTGGGATCCGGGAGGCGAATGGCACCTCATAGGGACTTCCAGGGAAGTCCGGCCATCTAGTCGCCCCATAGGAAAGCATTGCGGGCAACCAGATGGCTGAGGCGAAAGGGGCGACCAGAAGGCCGGGACCAAAATGACGCCAATCGGCCTGCCCCGGGCCTGTAGGGCTCAGGAGCTGCAGGGCTCTGGGGCTCCGGGGCTGCAGGGCTCGGGGACTGCAGGGCTCCACGGCTCGGGGGGCTGCAGCGCTCCGGGGCTCCAGGGCTCCGGGGCTCCGGGGCTCCGGGGCTGAGGGTCTCCGGGGCTGCTGGGCTCCAGGGCTCGGGGGCTCCAGGGCAGGAGGGCTCCAGGGCTCCAAGGCTCCGGGGCTCCAGGGCCCGGGACCCATGGAGCCCGTCCCGGGTACTTTGCCACTCTGCGGCCCGGAGGAGGGAGCCCCGGATGCATGGAAGGTGTTGCCCGGGCATCGCCCATCTTGTCCACAGCAGGGAACCACCAGCCCCGGGAGGGTGTTTGGGCATACCCTTGCACCTACTAATCCGGAGGAAAATTACCCCCCTTTCTTGTAATCTGTGCACTCGAGGTGACAGAGGGGACCCAGGGCGCAAACGTGCCCAACCTCCTGGAGCCCTGGCTGGGATCCGGGAGGCGAATGGCACCTCATAGGGACTTCCAGGGAAGTCCGGCCATCTAGTCGCCCCATAGGAAAGCATTGCGGGCGACCAGATGGCCGAGGCGAGAGGGGCGACCAGATGGCCGGGACCGATATTACGCCAATCTGCCTGCCCCGGGCCTGCAGGGCTCTGGGGCTGCAGGGCTCCGGGGGCTGCAGAGCTACAGGGCTCCGGGGCTGCAGGGCTCCGGGGCTTCAGTCCTCCCCGGGCCCTGATGGACCCTCTGTCTCGGGCGTCCCAGACCCCCCTGGCCGGCTCACAGGACGGAGGGGTATTCCCGCACCACCGGGCCATGCCGGATAGGGCTGAAGCCCCGGGCCCGGTCCCAGGCCCGGCTCCCGGACCCTAGGCCAGGCCTGGGAGAGCCTCCCCTGGGCTGCAGGGCTCCAGGGCTCCAGGGCTCAGGGGCTGCAGAGCTCTGTGGGCTGCAGGGCTTTGGGGCTGCCGGGCTCGGGGGCTCCAGGGCTGCAGGGCTCGGGGGCTCCGGGGCTGCAGGGCTCAGGGGCTCCGTGGCTGCAGGCATCCTGGGCTGCAGGGCTCGGGGGCTGCAGGGCTCCTCGGGGGCTCCAGGGCTCCCGGGCTCCGGGGCTGCAGGGCTCCGGGGCTCCAGGGCTCTAGGGCTCCAGGGATCCAGGGCTGCTGGGCTCCAGGGCTCGCAGGCTCCAGGGCAGCAGGGCTCCAGGGCTTGGAACCCATGGAGCCCGTCCCCGGTACTTTGCCACTCTGCGGCCCGGAGGAGGGAGCCCCGGATGCATGGAAGGTGTTGCCCGGGCATCGCCCATCTGGTCCACAGCAGGGAACCACCAGCCCCGGGAGGGTGTTTGGGCATACCCTTGCACCTACTAATCCGGAGGAAAATTACCCCCCTTTCTTGTAATCTGTGCACTCGAGGTGACAGAGGGGACCCAGGGCGCAAACGTGCCCGACCTCCTGGAGCCCTGGCTGGGATCCGGGAGGCGAATGGCACCTCATAGGGACTTCCAGGGAAGTCCGGCCATCTAGTTGCCCCATAGGAAAGCATTGCGGGCGACCAGATGGCCGAGGCGAGAGGGGCGACCAGATGGCCGGGACCGAAATGACGCCAATCTGCCTGCAGGGCTCTGGGGCTGCAGGGCTCCGGGGGCTGCAGAGCTACAGGGCTCCGGGGCTGCAGGGCTCCGGGGCTTCAGTCCTCCCCGGGCCCTGATGGACCCTCTGTCCCGGGCGCCCGGACCCCCTGGCCGGCTCACAGGACGGAGGGGTATTCCCGCACCACCGGGCCATGCCGGATGGGGCTCAAGCCCCGTGCCCGGTCCCAGGCCCGGCTCCCGGACCCTAGGCCAGGCCCGGGAGAGCCTCCTCTGGGCTGCAGGGCTCCAGGGCTACAGGGCTCAGGGGCTGCAGAGCTCTGTGGGCTGCAGGGCTTTGGGGCTGCCGGGCTCGGGGGCTCCAGGGCTGCAGGGCTCGGGGGCTCCGGGGCTGCAGGGCTCAGGGGCTCCGTGGCTGCAGGCATCCAGGGCTGCAGGGCTCGGGGGCTGCAGGGCTCCTCGGGGGCTCCAGGGCTCCCGGGCTCCGGGGCTGCAGGGCTCCGGGGCTCCAGGGCTCTAGGGCTCCAGGGATCCAGGGCTGCTGGGCTCCAGGGCTCGGGGGCTCCAGGGCAGCAGGGCTCCAGGGCTTGGGACCCATGGAGCCCGTCCCGGGTACTTTGCCACTCTGCGGACCGGAGGAGGGAGCCCCTAATGCCTGGGAGGTGTTGCCCGGGCATCGCTCATCTGGTCCCCAGCAGGGAACCACCAGCCCCGGGAGGGTGTTTGGGCATACCCTTGCACCTACTAATCCGGAGGAAAATTACCCCCCTTTCTTGTAATCCATGCACTCGAGGTGACAGAGGGGACCCAGGGCACAAATGTGCCCGACCTCCTGGAGCCCTGGCTGGAATCCGGGAGGCGAATGGCACCTCATAGGGACTTCCAGGGAAGTCCGGCCATCTAGTCGCCCCATAGGAAAGCATTGCGGGCGACCAGATGGCCGAGGCGAGAGGGGCGACCCGATTGCCGGGACCGAAATGACACCAATCTGCCTGCCCCGGGCCTGTAGAGCTCAGGAGCTGCAGGGCTCCGGGGCTCTGGGGCTCCGGGGCTCTGGGGCTCCGGGGCTGCAGGGCAAGAGGCAAGGGGACTGCAGGGCTCCACAGCTTGGGGGGCTGCAGGGCTCCGGGGCTGCAGGGCTCGGGTTCTCCAGGGCTCCAGGGCTCCAGGGCTCCAGGGCTGCAGGGCTCCGGGGCTGCTGGGCTCCAGGGCTCCGGGGCGGCTGGGCTCCGGGGCTCCAGGGCCTGGGACCCATGGAACCCGTTCCGGGTACTTTGCCACACTGCGGCCCGGAGGAGGGAGCCCCGGATGCCTGGGAGGTGTTGCCCGGGCATCGCCCATCTGGTCCCCAGCAGGAAACCACCAGCCCCGGGAGGGTGTTTGGGCATACCCTTGCACCTACTAATCCGGAGGAAAATTACCCCCCTTTCTTGTAATCCGTGCACTCGAGGTGACAGAGGGGACCCAGGGCGCAAAAGTGCCCAACCTCCTGGAGCCCTGGCTGGGATCCGGGAGGCAAATGGCACCTCATAGGGACTTCCAGGGACGTCCGGCCATCTAGTCGTCCCATAGGAAAGCATTGCGGGCGACAAGATGGCCGAGGCGAGAGGGTCGACCAGATGGCCGGGACCGAAATAACACCAATCTGCCTGCCCCAGGCCTGCAGGGCTCTGGGGCTGCAGGGCTCCGGGGGCTGCAGAGCTACAGGGCTCCAGGGCTGCAGGGCTCCGGGGCTTCAGGCCTCCCCGGGCCCTGATGGACCCTCTGTCCCGGGCGCCCTTGACCCCCCCCGGCCGGCTCGCAGGATGGAGGGTTATTCCCGCACCACCGGGCCCTGCTGGACGGGGCTCAAGCCCCGGGCCCGGTCCCTGGCCCAGCTCCCGGACCCTAGGCCAGGCCCGGGAGAGCCTCCCCTAGGCTGCAGGGCTACAGGGCTACAGGGCTCGGGGGCTGCAGGGCTCCATGGACTGCAGGACTTCGGGGCTGCCGGGCATGGGGGCTCCTGGGCTGCAGGGCTCGGGGGCTCCGGGGCTGCAGGGCTCAGGGGCTCCAGGGCTGCAGCCATCCGGGGCTGCAGGGCTCCGGGGCTGCAGGGCTTCGGGGCTCCAGGGCTCCGGGGCTCCGGGGCTCCGGGGCTCCGGGGCTGCTGGGCTCCGGGGCTGCTGGGCTCCAGGGCTCGGGGGCTCCAGGGCAGGAGGGCTCCAGGGCTCCAAGGCTCCGGGGCTCCAGGGCCCGGGACCCATGGAGCCCGTCCCGGGTACTTTGCCACTCTGCGGCCCGGAGGAGGGAGCCCCGGATGCATGGAAGGTGTTGCCCGGGCCTCACCCATCTGGTCCACAGCAGGGAACCACCAGCCCCTGGAGGGTGTTTGGGCATACCCTTGCACCTACAAACCCGGAGGAAAATTACCCCCCTTTCTTGTAATCTGTGCACTCGAGGTGACAGAGGGGACCCAGGGCGCAAACGTGCCCGACCTCCTGGAGCCCTGGCTGGGATCCGGGAGGCGAATGGCACCTCATAGGGACTTCCAGGGAAGTCCGGCCATCTAGTCGCCCCATAGGAAAGCATTGCGGGCGACCAGATGGCCGAGGCGAGAGGGGCGACCAGATGGCCGGGACCGAAATGACGCCAATCTGCCTGCCCCGGGCCTGCAGGGCTCTGGGGCTGCAGGGCTCCGGGGGCTGCAGAGCTACAGGGCTCCGGGGCTGCAGGGCTCCGGGGCTTCAGTCCTCCCCGGGCCCTTATGGACCCTCTGTCTCGGGCGTCCCAGACCCCCCTGGCCGGCTCACAGGACGGAGGGGTATTCCCGCACCACCGGGCCATGCCGGATGGGGCTGAAGCCCCGGGCCCGGTCCCAGGCCCGGCTCCCGGACCCTAGGCCAGGCCTGGGAGAGCCTCCCCTGGGCTGCAGGGCTCCAGGGCTCCAGGGCTCAGGGGCTGCAGAGCTCTGTGGGCTGCAGGGCTTTGGGGCTGCCGGGCTCGGGGGCTCCAGGGCTGCAGGGCTCGGGGGCTCCGGGCTGCAGGGCTCAGGGGCTCCGTGGCTGCAGGCATCCAGGGCTGCAGGGCTCGGGGGCTGCAGGGCTCCTCGGGGGCTCCAGGGCTCCCGGGCTCCGGGGCTGCAGGGCTCCGGGGCTCCAGGGCTCTAGGGCTCCAGGGATCCAGGGCTGCTGGGCTCCAGGGCTCGCAGGCTCCAGGGCAGCAGGGCTCCAGGGCTTGGAACCCATGGAGCCCGTCCCCGGTACTTTGCCACTCTGCGGCCCGGAGGAGGGAGCCCCGGATGCATGGAAGGTGTTGCCCGGGCATCGCCCATCTGGTCCACAGCAGGGAACCACCAGCCCCGGGAGGGTGTTTGGGCATACCCTTGCACGTACTAATCCGGAGGAAAATTACCCCCCTTTCTTGTAATCTGTGCACTCGAGGTGACAGAGGGGACCCAGGGCGCAAACGTGCCCAACCTCCTGGAGCCCTGGCTGGGATCCGGGAGGCGAATGGCACCTCATAGGGACTTCCAGGGAAGTCCGGCCATCTAGTCGCCCCATAGGAAAGCATTGCGGGCGACCAGATGGCCGAGGCGAGAGGGGCGACCAGATGGCCGGGACCGAAATGACGCCAATCTGCCTGCCCCGGGCCCTGGGGCTGCAGGGCTCCGGGGGCGGCAGAGCTACAGGGCTCCGGGGCTGCAGGGCTCCGGGGCTTCAGTCCTCCCCGGGCCCTGATGGACCCTCTGTCCCGGGCGCCCGGTCCCCCCTGGCCGGCTCACAGGACGGAGGGGTATTCCCGCACCACCGGGCCATGCCGGATGGGGCTCAAGCCCCGTGCCCGGTCCCAGGCCTGGCTCCCGGACCCTAGGCCAGGCCCGGGAGAGCCTCCTCTGGGCTGCAGGGCTCCAGGGCTACAGGGCTCGGGGGCTGCGAGCTCTGTAGGCTGCAGGGCTTCGGGGCTGCCGGGCTCGCGGGCTCCAGGGCTCCAGGGCTCGGGGGCTCCGGGGCTGCAGGGCTCAGGGGCTCCGTGGCTGCAGGCATCCGGGGCTGCAGGGCTCGGGGGCTGCAGGGCTCCTCGGGGGCTCCAGGGCTCCCGGGCTCCGGGGCTGCAGGGCTCCGGGGCTCCAGGGCTCTAGGGCTCCAGGGATCCAGGGCTGCTGGGCTCCAGGGCTCGGGGGCTCCAGGGCAGCAGGGCTCCAGGGCTTGGGACCCATGGAGCCCGTCCCGGGTACTTTGCCACTCTGCGGACCGGAGGAGGGAGCCCCTAATGCCTGGGAGGTGATGCCCGGGCATCGCTCATCTGGTCCCCAGCAGGGAACCACCAGCCCCGGGAGGGTGTTTGGGCATACCCTTGCACCTACTAATCCGGAGGAAAATTACCCCCCTTTCTTGTAATCCATGCACTCGAGGTGACAGAGGGGACCCAGGGCACAAACGTGCCCGACCTCCTGGAGCCCTGGCTGGAATCCGGGAGGCGAATGGCACCTCATAGGGACTTCCAGGGAAGTCCGGCCATCTAGTCGCCCCATAGGAAAGCATTGCGGGCGACCAGATGGCCGAGGCGAGAGGGGCGACCCGATTGCCGGGACCGAAATGACACCAATCTGCCTGCCCCGGGCCTGTAGGGCTCAGGAGCTGCAGGGCTCCGGGGCTCTGGGGCTCCGGGGCTCTGGGGCTCCGGGGCTGCAGGGCAAGGGGACTGCAGGGCTCCACAGCTTGGGGGGCTGCAGGGCTCCGGGGCTGCAGGGCTCGGGTTCTCCAGGGCTCCAGGGCTCCAGGGCTCCAGGGCTGCAGGGCTCCGGGGCTGCTGGGCTCCAGGGCTCCGGGGCGGCTGGGCTCCGGGGCTCCAGGGCCTGGGGCTCCGGGGCTCCGGGGCTGAGGGTCTCCGGGGCTGCTGGGCTCCAGGGCTCGGGGGCTCCAGGGCAGGAGGGCTCCAGGGCTCCAAGGCTCCGGGGCTCCAGGGCCCGGGACCCATGGAGCCCGTCCCGGGTACTTTGCCACTCTGCGGCCCGGAGGAGGGAGCCCCGGATGCATGGAAGGTGTTGCCCGGGCATCGCCCATCTTGTCCACAGCAGGGAACCACCAGCCCCGGGAGGGTGTTTGGGCATACCCTTGCACCTACTAATCCGGAGGAAAATTACCCCCCTTTCTTGTAATCTGTGCACTCGAGGTGACAGAGGGGACCCAGGGCGCAAACGTGCCCAACCTCCTGGAGCCCTGGCTGGGATCCGGGAGGCGAATGGCACCTCATAGGGACTTCCAGGGAAGTCCGGCCATCTAGTCGCCCCATAGGAAAGCATTGCGGGCGACCAGATGGCCGAGGCGAGAGGGGCGACCAGATGGCCGGGACCGATATTACGCCAATCTGCCTGCCCCGGGCCTGCAGGGCTCTGGGGCTGCAGGGCTCCGGGGGCTGCAGAGCTACAGGGCTCCGGGGCTGCAGGGCTCCGGGGCTTCAGTCCTCCCCGGGCCCTGATGGACCCTCTGTCTCGGGCGTCCCAGACCCCCCTGGCCGGCTCACAGGACGGAGGGGTATTCCCGCACCACCGGGCCATGCCGGATAGGGCTGAAGCCCCGGGCCCGGTCCCAGGCCCGGCTCCCGGACCCTAGGCCAGGCCTGGGAGAGCCTCCCCTGGGCTGCAGGGCTCCAGGGCTCCAGGGCTCAGGGGCTGCAGAGCTCTGTGGGCTGCAGGGCTTTGGGGCTGCCGGGCTCGGGGGCTCCAGGGCTGCAGGGCTCGGGGGCTCCGGGGCTGCAGGGCTCAGGGGCTCCGTGGCTGCAGGCATCCTGGGCTGCAGGGCTCGGGGGCTGCAGGGCTCCTCGGGGGCTCCAGGGCTCCCGGGCTCCGGGGCTGCAGGGCTCCGGGGCTCCAGGGCTCTAGGGCTCCAGGGATCCAGGGCTGCTGGGCTCCAGGGCTCGCAGGCTCCAGGGCAGCAGGGCTCCAGGGCTTGGAACCCATGGAGCCCGTCCCCGGTACTTTGCCACTCTGCGGCCCGGAGGAGGGAGCCCCGGATGCATGGAAGGTGTTGCCCGGGCATCGCCCATCTGGTCCACAGCAGGGAACCACCAGCCCCGGGAGGGTGTTTGGGCATACCCTTGCACCTACTAATCCGGAGGAAAATTACCCCCCTTTCTTGTAATCTGTGCACTCGAGGTGACAGAGGGGACCCAGGGCGCAAACGTGCCCGACCTCCTGGAGCCCTGGCTGGGATCCGGGAGGCGAATGGCACCTCATAGGGACTTCCAGGGAAGTCCGGCCATCTAGTTGCCCCATAGGAAAGCATTGCGGGCGACCAGATGGCCGAGGCGAGAGGGGCGACCAGATGGCCGGGACCGAAATGACGCCAATCTGCCTGCAGGGCTCTGGGGCTGCAGGGCTCCGGGGGCTGCAGAGCTACAGGGCTCCGGGGCTGCAGGGCTCCGGGGCTTCAGTCCTCCCCGGGCCCTGATGGACCCTCTGTCCCGGGCGCCCGGACCCCCTGGCCGGCTCACAGGACGGAGGGGTATTCCCGCACCACCGGGCCATGCCGGATGGGGCTCAAGCCCCGTGCCCGGTCCCAGGCCCGGCTCCCGGACCCTAGGCCAGGCCCGGGAGAGCCTCCTCTGGGCTGCAGGGCTCCAGGGCTACAGGGCTCAGGGGCTGCAGAGCTCTGTGGGCTGCAGGGCTTTGGGGCTGCCGGGCTCGGGGGCTCCAGAGCTGCAGGGCTCGGGGGCTCCGGGGCTGCAGGGCTCAGGGGCTCCGTGGCTGCAGGCATCCAGGGCTGCAGGGCTCGGGGGCTGCAGGGCTCCTCGGGGGCTCCAGGGCTCCCGGGCTCCGGGGCTGCAGGGCTCCGGGGCTCCAGGGCTCTAGGGCTCCAGGGATCCAGGGCTGCTGGGCTCCAGGGCTCGGGGGCTCCAGGGCAGCAGGGCTCCAGGGCTTGGGACCCATGGAGCCCGTCCCGGGTACTTTGCCACTCTGCGGACCGGAGGAGGGAGCCCCTAATGCCTGGGAGGTGTTGCCCGGGCATCGCTCATCTGGTCCCCAGCAGGGAACCACCAGCCCCGGGAGGGTGTTTGGGCATACCCTTGCACCTACTAATCCGGAGGAAAATTACCCCCCTTTCTTGTAATCCATGCACTCGAGGTGACAGAGGGGACCCAGGGCACAAATGTGCCCGACCTCCTGGAGCCCTGGCTGGAATCCGGGAGGCGAATGGCACCTCATAGGGACTTCCAGGGAAGTCCGGCCATCTAGTCGCCCCATAGGAAAGCATTGCGGGCGACCAGATGGCCGAGGCGAGAGGGGCGACCCGATTGCCGGGACCGAAATGACACCAATCTGCCTGCCCCGGGCCTGTAGAGCTCAGGAGCTGCAGGGCTCCGGGGCTCTGGGGCTCCGGGGCTCTGGGGCTCCGGGGCTGCAGGGCAAGAGGCAAGGGGACTGCAGGGCTCCACAGCTTGGGGGGCTGCAGGGCTCCGGGGCTGCAGGGCTCGGGTTCTCCAGGGCTCCAGGGCTCCAGGGCTCCAGGGCTGCAGGGCTCCGGGGCTGCTGGGCTCCAGGGCTCCGGGGCGGCTGGGCTCCGGGGCTCCAGGGCCTGGGACCCATGGAACCCGTTCCGGGTACTTTGCCACACTGCGGCCCGGAGGAGGGAGCCCCGGATGCCTGGGAGGTGTTGCCCGGGCATCGCCCATCTGGTCCCCAGCAGGAAACCACCAGCCCCGGGAGGGTGTTTGGGCATACCCTTGCACCTACTAATCCGGAGGAAAATTACCCCCCTTTCTTGTAATCCGTGCACTCGAGGTGACAGAGGGGACCCAGGGCGCAAAAGTGCCCAACCTCCTGGAGCCCTGGCTGGGATCCGGGAGGCAAATGGCACCTCATAGGGACTTCCAGGGACGTCCGGCCATCTAGTCGTCCCATAGGAAAGCATTGCGGGCGACAAGATGGCCGAGGCGAGAGGGTCGACCAGATGGCCGGGACCGAAATAACACCAATCTGCCTGCCCCAGGCCTGCAGGGCTCTGGGGCTGCAGGGCTCCGGGGGCTGCAGAGCTACAGGGCTCCAGGGCTGCAGGGCTCCGGGGCTTCAGGCCTCCCCGGGCCCTGATGGACCCTCTGTCCCGGGCGCCCTTGACCCCCCCCGGCCGGCTCGCAGGATGGAGGGTTATTCCCGCACCACCGGGCCCTGCTGGACGGGGCTCAAGCCCCGGGCCCGGTCCCTGGCCCAGCTCCCGGACCCTAGGCCAGGCCCGGGAGAGCCTCCCCTAGGCTGCAGGGCTACAGGGCTACAGGGCTCGGGGGCTGCAGGGCTCCATGGACTGCAGGACTTCGGGGCTGCCGGGCATGGGGGCTCCTGGGCTGCAGGGCTCGGGGGCTCCGGGGCTGCAGGGCTCAGGGGCTCCAGGGCTGCAGGCATCCGGGGCTGCAGGGCTCCGGGGCTGCAGGGCTTCGGGGCTCCAGGGCTCCGGGGCTCCGGGGCTCCGGGGCTCCGGGGCTGCTGGGCTCCGGGGCTGCTGGGCTCCAGGGCTCGGGGGCTCCAGGGCAGGAGGGCTCCAGGGCTCCAAGGCTCCGGGGCTCCAGGGCCCGGGACCCATGGAGCCCGTCCCGGGTACTTTGCCACTCTGCGGCCCGGAGGAGGGAGCCCCGGATGCATGGAAGGTGTTGCCCGGGCCTCACCCATCTGGTCCACAGCAGGGAACCACCAGCCCCTGGAGGGTGTTTGGGCATACCCTTGCACCTACAAACCCGGAGGAAAATTACCCCCCTTTCTTGTAATCTGTGCACTCGAGGTGACAGAGGGGACCCAGGGCGCAAACGTGCCCGACCTCCTGGAGCCCTGGCTGGGATCCGGGAGGCGAATGGCACCTCATAGGGACTTCCAGGGAAGTCCGGCCATCTAGTCGCCCCATAGGAAAGCATTGCGGGCGACCAGATGGCCGAGGCGAGAGGGGCGACCAGATGGCCGGGACCGAAATGACGCCAATCTGCCTGCCCCGGGCCTGCAGGGCTCTGGGGCTGCAGGGCTCCGGGGGCTGCAGAGCTACAGGGCTCCGGGGCTGCAGGGCTCCGGGGCTTCAGTCCTCCCCGGGCCCTGATGGACCCTCTGTCTCGGGCGTCCCAGACCCCCCTGGCCGGCTCACAGGACGGAGGGGTATTCCCGCACCACCGGGCCATGCCGGATGGGGCTGAAGCCCCGGGCCCGGTCCCAGGCCCGGCTCCCGGACCCTAGGCCAGGCCTGGGAGAGCCTCCCCTGGGCTGCAGGGCTCCAGGGCTCCAGGGCTCAGGGGCTGCAGAGCTCTGTGGGCTGCAGGGCTTTGGGGCTGCCGGGCTCGGGGGCTCCAGGGCTGCAGGGCTCGGGGGCTCCGGGCTGCAGGGCTCAGGGGCTCCGTGGCTGCAGGCATCCAGGGCTGCAGGGCTCGGGGGCTGCAGGGCTCCTCGGGGGCTCCAGGGCTCCCGGGCTCCGGGGCTGCAGGGCTCCGGGGCTCCAGGGCTCTAGGGCTCCAGGGATCCAGGGCTGCTGGGCTCCAGGGCTCGCAGGCTCCAGGGCAGCAGGGCTCCAGGGCTTGGAACCCATGGAGCCCGTCCCCGGTACTTTGCCACTCTGCGGCCCGGAGGAGGGAGCCCCGGATGCATGGAAGGTGTTGCCCGGGCATCGCCCATCTGGTCCACAGCAGGGAACCACCAGCCCCGGGAGGGTGTTTGGGCATACCCTTGCACGTACTAATCCGGAGGAAAATTACCCCCCTTTCTTGTAATCTGTGCACTCGAGGTGACAGAGGGGACCCAGGGCGCAAACGTGCCCAACCTCCTGGAGCCCTGGCTGGGATCCGGGAGGCGAATGGCACCTCATAGGGACTTCCAGGGAAGTCCGGCCATCTAGTCGCCCCATAGGAAAGCATTGCGGGCGACCAGATGGCCGAGGCGAGAGGGGCGACCAGATGGCCGGGACCGAAATGACGCCAATCTGCCTGCCCCGGGCCCTGGGGCTGCAGGGCTCCGGGGGCGGCAGAGCTACAGGGCTCCGGGGCTGCAGGGCTCCGGGGCTTCAGTCCTCCCCGGGCCCTGATGGACCCTCTGTCCCGGGCGCCCGGTCCCCCCTGGCCGGCTCACAGGACGGAGGGGTATTCCCGCACCACCGGGCCATGCCGGATGGGGCTCAAGCCCCGTGCCCGGTCCCAGGCCTGGCTCCCGGACCCTAGGCCAGGCCCGGGAGAGCCTCCTCTGGGCTGCAGGGCTCCAGGGCTACAGGGCTCGGGGGCTGCGAGCTCTGTAGGCTGCAGGGCTTCGGGGCTGCCGGGCTCGCGGGCTCCAGGGCTCCAGGGCTCGGGGGCTCCGGGGCTGCAGGGCTCAGGGGCTCCGTGGCTGCAGGCATCCGGGGCTGCAGGGCTCGGGGGCTGCAGGGCTCCTCGGGGGCTCCAGGGCTCCCGGGCTCCGGGGCTGCAGGGCTCCGGGGCTCCAGGGCTCTAGGGCTCCAGGGATCCAGGGCTGCTGGGCTCCAGGGCTCGGGGGCTCCAGGGCAGCAGGGCTCCAGGGCTTGGGACCCATGGAGCCCGTCCCGGGTACTTTGCCACTCTGCGGACCGGAGGAGGGAGCCCCTAATGCCTGGGAGGTGATGCCCGGGCATCGCTCATCTGGTCCCCAGCAGGGAACCACCAGCCCCGGGAGGGTGTTTGGGCATACCCTTGCACCTACTAATCCGGAGGAAAATTACCCCCCTTTCTTGTAATCCATGCACTCGAGGTGACAGAGGGGACCCAGGGCACAAACGTGCCCGACCTCCTGGAGCCCTGGCTGGAATCCGGGAGGCGAATGGCACCTCATAGGGACTTCCAGGGAAGTCCGGCCATCTAGTCGCCCCATAGGAAAGCATTGCGGGCGACCAGATGGCCGAGGCGAGAGGGGCGACCCGATTGCCGGGACCGAAATGACACCAATCTGCCTGCCCCGGGCCTGTAGGGCTCAGGAGCTGCAGGGCTCCGGGGCTCTGGGGCTCCGGGGCTCTGGGGCTCCGGGGCTGCAGGGCAAGGGGACTGCAGGGCTCCACAGCTTGGGGGGCTGCAGGGCTCCGGGGCTGCAGGGCTCGGGTTCTCCAGGGCTCCAGGGCTCCAGGGCTCCAGGGCTGCAGGGCTCCGGGGCTGCTGGGCTCCAGGGCTCCGGGGCGGCTGGGCTCCGGGGCTCCAGGGCCTGGGACCCATGGAACCCGTTCCGGGTACTTTGCCACACTGCGGCCCGGAGGAGGGAGCCCCGGATGCCTGGGAGGTGTTGCCCGGGCATCGCCCATCTGGTCCCCAGCAGGAAACCACCAGCCCCGGGAGGGTGTTTGGGCATACCCTTGCACCTACTAATCCGGAGGAAAATTACCCCCCTTTCTTGTAATCCGTGCACTCGAGGTGACAGAGGGGACCCAGGGCGCAAAAGTGCCCGACCTCCTGGAGCCCTAGCTGGGATCCGGGAGGCAAATGGCACCTCATAGGGACTTCCAGGGACGTCCGGCCATCTAGTCACCCCATAGGAAAGCATTGCGGGCGACCAGATGGCCGAGGCGAGAGGGGCGACCAGATGGCCGGGACCGAAATAACACCAATCTGCCTGCCCCAGGCCTGCAGGGCTCTGGGGCTGCAGGGCTCTGGGGCTGCAGAGCTACAGGGCTCCAGGGCTGCAGGGCTCCGGGGCTTCAGGCCTCCCCGGGCCCTGATGGACCCTCTGTCCCGGGCGCCCTTGACCCCCCCCGGCCGGCTCGCAGGATGGAGGGTTATTCCCGCACCACCGGGCCCTGCTGGACAGGGCTCAAGCCCCGGGCCCGGTCCCTGGCCCGGCTCCCGGACCCTAGGCCAGGCCCGGGAGAGCCTCCCCTAGGCTGCAGGGCTACAGGGCTACAGGGCTCGGGGGCTGCAGGGCTCCATGGACTGCAGGACTTCGGGGCTGCCGGGCATGGGGGCTCCAGGGCTGCAGGGCTCGGGGGCTCCGGGGCTGCAGGGCTCAGGGGCTCCCGGGCTGCAGGCATCCGGGGCTGCAGGGCTCGGGGGCTGCAGGGCTCCTCGGGGGCTCCACAGCTCCCGGGCTCTGGGGCTGCAGGGCTCCAGGGCTGCAGGGCTCCGGGGGGGCTCCAGGGGCTGTAGGGCTCCAGGGGCTCCAGGGCTGCAGGGCTCCAGGGCTGCAGGGCTCCAGGGCTGCAGGGCTGCAGGGCTCCATGGGGACTACAGGGCTCCAGGGGCTGTAGGGCTCCGGGGACTCCAGGACGGAGGGGTATTCCCGCACCACCGGGCCCTGCCGGATGGGGCTCAAGCCGCGGGCCCGCTCCCGGTCTCTGCTTCTGAAACCCTAGCCAGGCTGGGGAAAGAGCCGCCCTTGCCTCTGATGAACGCCTGGAACCTCGGCCGGCTTGCAGGACGGGGAAGCTCCAGCAAACCCATGGCTGGCCGGACGGAGCTCAAGCCCCGGGCCCGCTCCCGGTCCCTGCTTCCGAAACCCTAGCCCGGCCGGGGAGAGCCTCCCTTGGCCCTGATGAACGCCCGGAACCTCAGCCGGCTTGCGGGACGGGGAGGCTCCAGCAACCCCATGGCCTACCGGACGGAGCTCAAGCCCCGGGCCCAGTCCCTGCTTCCAAAACCCTAGCCAGCCCGGGGAGAGCCTCCCTTGGCCCCATAAACGCCCGGAACCTCGGCCGGCTTGCAGGACGGAGCTCAGGCCCCAGGCCTCAGGCCCAGACTACCAACACTAGCCGGGCCCGGGGAGAGCCTCCCGGTAGATCCCCCTGTCCCCAGCACCTGGACCCTGGGCCGGAACCAAGGAGGGTTAAGCCCAGGACACGTCCTCTCCCCGACGGCCTGCCCGGGAGCCCATTTTTGTCGACTATTAAGCCCCCACGTAGTGGGGGCTTACAGAACTTTGGGAAAGGACAAAAGTTGGAGTTAGCCCGTCCGCCAGCCTGCAGGGCCATCTGGTCACCCAGCCCGCAGGGCCATCTGGTCACGCAGCCAGGCGACCAGATGACCCGGGACGACCCAGCGCCCGGATGGCCTGGGAGGGTGCCGTACCCAGTCGCCCTTGCAGTCCAGCGAGGGTGGCCAGGCGCTGCTGCTTGCCTCCCTGCTCGACTTGCCCATTCAGCAGTGGGAAGGGGAGGCCCGCCGGCGGCGGCCCAGGCCATCTGGTCACCCTGCCGACCCGCAAGGGAAGGTGTGGCCCCCATCCCCGCACCCCGGTGGGGCAGGGAGGGGAGGGAGAGGCCCCCGTGCCGGAGGGCATGTGGTGGAGGCAGCCTCCCGCAGGCCCGTGTTACCCCCTCCACATCCATCCCGCCGGCCAGGCGGCAGAGGGACCCACCCCTGGGTGTGGTGGAGGGAGGCTTCTGCGGGCGCCCACGCACGGAAAGAGACAAAAGCTTGGCTCAGAGGATGACTTTCAATAGATCACAGCGAGGTAGCTGCTCTGCTACTTACGAAACCCTGACCCAGAATCAGGTTGTCTACGAATGATTTAGCACTGGGTGCCCCACGAACATGGGCCTGATCAAACTCAGAGGAAAAGGACCATCGGCAAGGGGCTGAGAGGCAGGAGCGTCCCGGGCCCCTGAGGGGCCCTGGCGGGCAGGCCCCGGGATGCCTTCCCCCTCTCAGCATGGCCAGACCTCATGGAAGTCTGCCTGATCAAACTCGGTGAAAAATGACCATCGAACCCTGATAAAAACAACCATCGACAATGGGCCGAGAGGCAGAAGCATCCACGGGCCCCTGGGGGCCCCTAGCGGGTGGGTACTGGGACGCCTTCCCCCTCTCAGCATGGCCAGACCTCACGGAGGTATGCCTGATCAAACTCTGAGGAAAACGACCATCGGCAAGGGGCTGAGAGGCAGGAGCGTCCCCGGGCCCCTGGGGGCCCCTTGCAGGCAGGCTCCAGGACGCCTCCCTCCCTCTCAGCATGGCCAGACCTCATGAAAGTCTGCCTGATCAAACTCGGAGAAAAACAACCATCGAACTTGGAGAAAAACGACCATCGGCAAGGGGCCAAGAGGCAGAAGTGTCCCCGGGCCCCTGGGGCCCCTGTCGGGCAGGCCCCGGGATGCCTTCCCTCTCTCAGCATGACCAGACCTCATGGAAGTCTGCCTGATGAAACTCGGAGAAAAACGACCATCGAACCCTGATAAAAACGACCATCGACAAGGGGCCGAGAGGCAGAAGCATCCACGGGCCCCTGGGGGCCCCTGGCGGGCG
The DNA here is from genome assembly GCF_964263255.1 of Lissotriton vulgaris. NCBI lineage: Eukaryota > Metazoa > Chordata > Amphibia > Caudata > Salamandridae > Lissotriton > Lissotriton vulgaris. The sequence goes on from NC_141699.1 coordinate 626,707,623, forward strand.
GGCCCCGGGATCCATTCCCCCTCTCAGCATGACCAGACCTCACTGAGGTATGCCTGATCAAACTCGGAGACAAACAACCATCGGCAAGGGGCTGAGAGGCAGGAGCGTCCCAGGGCCCCTGGGGGACCCTGGCAGGCCCTGGGATGCCTCCCCCCCTCTCAGCATGGCTGGACCTCCTGGAAGTCTACCTGATCAAACTCGGCGAAAAACAACCATCTAACTCGGAGAAAAACGACCATCGGCAAAGGGCCAGGAGGCAGAAGTGTCCCCGGGCCCCTGGGGGCCCCTGGCGGGCAGGCCCGGGACACCTTCCCCCTCTCTGCATGGCCAGACCTCACGGAGGTCTGTGCCTTATCAAACTCGGAGAAAAAGGACCATCGGCAAGGGGCTGACAGGCAGGAGCGTCCCCGGGCCCCTGGGGGCCCCTGGCAGGCGGGCCCTGGGATGCCTTCCCCCTCTCAGCATGGCCAGACCTCATGGAAGTCTGCCTGATCAAACTCGGAGAAAAACGACCATCGAACCCTGATAAAAACGACCATCAACAATGGGCAGGAGTGTCCCTGGGCCCCTGGGGGCCCCTGGCGGGCGGGCCCCGGGACGCCTTCCCCCTCTCAGCATGGCCAGACCTCACGGAGGTATGCCTGATCAAACTCGGAGAAAAACAAATATCGAACTCGGAGAAAAACGACCATCGGCAAGGGGCTGAGAGGCTGAAGCGTCCCCGGGCCCCTGGGGGCCCCTGGCGGGAGGGCCCCGGGATGCCTCCCCCTCTCAGCATGGCCAGACCTCATGGAAGTCTGCCTGATCAAACTCGGAGAAAAACGACCATCGGCAAGGGGCTGAGAGGCAGAAGCGTCCCCGGGCCCCTGGGGGCCCCTGGCAGGCGGGCCCGGGATGCCTTCCCCCTCTCAGCATGGCCGGACCTCACGGAGGTCTGTGCCTGATCAAACTCGGAGAAAAACGACCATCGGCAAGGGGCTGAGAGGCAGGAGCGTCCCCGGGCCCCTGGGGGCCCCTGGCGGGTGGGCCCCAGGAAACCTTTCCCCCTTAGCATGGCCAGACCTCATGGAAGTCTGCCTGATGAAACTCGGAGAAAAACAACCATCGAACCCTGATAAAAACGACCATCGACAAGGGGCCGAGAGGCAGAAGCATCCACGGGCCCCTGGGGGCCCCTGGCGGGTGGGCCCCGGGACGCCTTACCCCTCTCAGCATGGCCAGACCTCACAGAGGTATGCCTGATCAAACTCGGAGACAAACGACCATCGGCAAGGGGCTGAGAGGCAGGAGCGTCCCCGGGCCCCTGGGGGACCCTGGCAGGCCCCGGGATGCCTCCCCCCCTCTCAGCATGGCCGGACCTCCTGGAAGTCTGCCTGATCAAACTCGGCGAAAAACAACCATCTAACTCAGAGAAAAACGACCATCGGCAAGGGGCCAAGAGGCAGAAGTGTCCCGGGGCCCCTGGGGGCCCCTGGCGGGCCGGCCCGGGACACCTTCCCCCTCTCAGCATGGCCAGACCTCACGGAGGTCTGTGCCTTATCAAACTCGGAGAAAAAGGACCATCGGCAAGGGGCTGACAGGCAGGAGCGTCCCCGGGCCCCTGGGGGCCCCTGGCGGGCGGGCCCCGGGATGCCTTCCCCCTCTCAGCATGGCCAGACCTCATGGAAGTCTGCCTGATCAAACTCAGAGAAAAACGACCATCGAACCTTGATAAAAACGACCATCAACAATGGGCAGGAGCGTCCCCGGGCCCCTGGGGGCCACTGGCGGGCGGGCCCCGGGACGCCTTTCCCCTCTCAGCATGGCCAGACCTCACGGAGGTATGCCTGATCAAACTCGGAGAAAAACAAATATCGAACTCGGAGAAAAACGACCATCGGCAAGGGGCTGAGAGGCTGAAGCGTCCCCGGGCCCCTGGGGGCCCCTGGCAGGCAGGCCCCGGGATGCCTCCCCCCTCCCAGCATGGCCAGACCTCATGGAAGTCTGCCTGATCAAACTCGGAGAAAAACGACCATCGAACTCGGAGAAAAACGACCATCGGCAAGGGGCTGAGAGGCAGAAGCGTCCCCGGGCCCCTGGGGGCCCCTGGGGGCTCCTGGCAGGCGGGCCCGGGATGCCTTCCCCCTCTCAGCATGGCCGGACCTCACGGAGGTCTGTGCCTGATCAAACTCGGAGAAAAAGGACCATCGGCAAGGGGCTGAGAGTCAGGAGCGTCCCCGGGCCCCTGGGGGCCCCTGGCAGGTGGGCCCCGGGACACCTTCCCCCTCAAACTTGGTGAAAAAGGACCATCGGCAAGGGGCTGAGAGGCAAGAGTGTCCCCAGGACACTGGGGGCCCCGGTGGGCAGGCTCCAGGGCTGCCTACCCCTGATTCAGAATCTCCGGAGGTCTGACTGACCCTCTCCCTAGTAATCCGGAGGAACATTACCCCCCTTTCTTGTAATCTGTGCACTCGAAGTCACACAGGGGACCCAAGGCACGAACGAGCCCGACCTCCTGGAGCCCTGGCTGGGATCCGGGAGGCGAATGGCACCTCATCGGGACTTCCAGGGAAGTTCGGTCATCTGGTCGCCCCATTGGAAAGCATTGCGGGCGACCAGATGGCCGAGGCGAGAGGGGCGACCAGATGGCCGGGACCGAAATGACGCCAATCTGCCTGCCCCGGGCCTGCAGGGCTCTGGGGCTGCAGGGCTCATGGGCTCCGGGGCTGCAGGGCTCAGGGGCTCCAGGGCTGCAGGCATCCGGGGCTGCAGGGCTCCGGGGCTCCAGGGCTCTAGGACTCCGGGGCTCCAGGTCTCCAGGGCTGCAGGGCTCCGGGGGCTGCTGGGCTCCAGGGCTCGGGGGCTCCAGGGTAGCAGGGCTCCAGGGGTCGGGACCCATGGAGCCCGTCCCGGGTACTTTGCCACTCTGCGGCCCAGAGGAGGGAGCCCCGGATGCCTGGGAGGTGTTGCCCGGGCATCGCCCATCTGGTCCCCAGCAGGGAACCACCAGCCCCGGGATGGTGTTTGGGCAAACCCTTGCACCTACTAATCCGGAGGAAAATTACCCCCCTTTCTTGTAATCCGTGCACTCGAGGTGACAAAGGGGACCCAGGGCGCAAACGTGCCCGACCTCCTGGAGCCCTGGCTGGGATCCGGGAGGCGAATGGCACCTCATAGGGACTTCCAGGGAAGTCCGGCCATCTAGTCGCCCCATAGGAAAGCATTGCGGGCAACCAGATGGCTGAGGCGAAAGGGGCGACCAGATGGCCGGGACCAAAATGACGCCAATCGGCCTGCCCCGGGCCTGTAGGGCTCAGGAGCTGCAGGGCTCCGGGGCTCCGGGGCTGCAGGGCTCGGGGACTGCAGGGCTCCACGGCTCGGGGGGCTGCAGCGCTCCGGGGCTCCAGGGCTCCGGGGCTCCGGGGCTCCGGGGCTCCGGGGCTCCGGGGCTGCTGGGCTCCGGGGCTGCTGGGCTCCAGGGCTTGGGGGCTCCAGGGCAGGAGGGCTCCAGGGCTCCAAGGCTCCGGGGCTCCAGGGCCCGGGACCCATGGAGCCCGTCCCGGGTACTTTGCCACTCTGCGGCCCGGAGGAGGGAGCCCCGGATGCATGGAAGGTGTTGCCCGGGCCTCGCCCATCTGGTTGTCAGCAGGGAACCACCAGCCCCGGGAGGGTGTTTGGGCATACCCTTGCACCTACAAACCCGGAGGAAAATTACCCCCCTTTCTTGTAATCTGTGCACTCGAGGTGACAGAGGGGACCCAGGGCGCAAACGTGCCCGACCTCCTGGAGCCCTGGCTGGGATCCGGGAGGCGAATGGCACCTCATAGGGACTTCCAGGGAAGTCCGGCCATCTAGTCGCCCAATAGGAAAGCATTGCGGGCGACCAGATGGCCGAGGCGAGAGGGGCGACCAGATGGCCGGGACCGAAATGACGCCAATCTGCCTGCCCCGGGCCTGCAGGGCTCTGGGGCTGCAGGGCTCCGGGGGCTGCAGAGCTACAGGGCTCCGGGGCTGCAGGGCTCCGGGGCTTCAGTCCTCCCCGGGCCCTGATGGACCCTCTGTCCCGGGCGCCCCAGACCCCCCTGGCCAGCTCACAGGACGGAGGGGTATTCCAGCACCACCGGGCCATGCCGGATGGGGCTGAAGCCCCGGGCCCGGTCCCAGGCCCGGCTCCCGGACCCTAGGCCAGGCCTGGGAGAGCCTCCCCTGGGCTGCAGGGCTCCAGGGCTCCAGGGCTCAGGGGCTGCAGAGCTCTGTGGGCTGCAGGGCTTTGGGGCTGCCGGGCTCGGGGGCTCCAGGGCTGCAGGGCTCGGGGGCTCCGGGGCTGCAGGGCTCAGGGGCTCCGTGGCTGCAGGCATCCAGGGCTGCAGGGCTCGGGGGCTGCAGGGCTCCTCGGGGGCTCCAGGGCTCCCGGGCTCCGGGGCTGCAGGGCTCCGGGGCTCCAGGGCTCTAGGGCTCCAGGGATCCAGGGCTGCTGGGCTCCAGGGCTCGCAGGCTCCAGGGCAGCAGGGCTCCAGGGCTTGGAACCCATGGAGCCCGTCCCCGGTACTTTGCCACTCTGCGGCCCGGAGGAGGGAGCCCCGGATGCATGGAAGGTGTTGCCCGGGCATCGCCCATCTGGTCCACAGCAGGGAACCACCAGCCCCGGGAGGGTGTTTGGGCATACTCTTGCACCTACTAATCCGGAGGAAAATTACCCCCCTTTCTTGTAATCCGTGCACTCGAGGTGACAGAGGGGACCCAGGGCGCAAACGTGCCCGACCTCCTGGAGCCCTGGCTGGGATCCGGGAGGCGAATGGCACCTCATAGGGACTTCCAGGGAAGTCCGGCCATCTAGTCGCCCCATAGGAAAGCATTGCGGGCAACCAGATGGCTGAGGCGAAAGGGGCGACCAGAAGGCCGGGACCAAAATGACGCCAATCGGCCTGCCCCGGGCCTGTAGGGCTCAGGAGCTGCAGGGCTCCGGGGCTCCGGGGCTGCAGGGCTCGGGGACTGCAGGGCTCCACGGCTCGGGGGGCTGCAGCGCTCCGGGGCTCCAGGGCTCCGGGGCTCCGGGGCTCCGGGGCTGAGGGGCTCCGGGGCTGCTGGGCTCCAGGGCTCGGGGGCTCCAGGGCAGGAGGGCTCCAGGGCTCCAAGGCTCCGGGGCTCCAGGGCCCGGGACCCATGGAGACCGTCCCGGGTACTTTGCCACTCTGCGGCCCGGAGGAGGGAGCCCCGGATGCATGGAAGGTGTTGCCCAGGCATCGCCCATCTGGTCCACAGCAGGGAACCACCAGCCCCGGGAGGGTGTTTGGGCATACCCTTGCACCTACTAATCCGGAGGAAAATTACCCCCCTTTCTTGTAATCTGTGCACTCGAGGTGACAGAGGGGACCCAGGGCGCAAACGTGCCCAACCTCCTGGAGCCCTGGCTGGGATCCGGGAGGCGAATGGCACCTCATAGGGACTTCCAGGGAAGTCCGGCCATCTAGTCGCCCCATAGGAAAGCATTGCGGGCGACCAGATGGCCGAGGCGAGAGGGGCGACCAGATGGCCGGGACCGAAATGACGCCAATCTGCCTGCCCCGGGCCTGCAGGGCTCTGGGGCTGCAGGGCTCCGGGGGCTGCAGAGCTACAGGGCTCTGGGGCTGCAGGGCTCCGGGGCTTCAGTCCTCCCCGGGCCCTGATGGACCCTCTGTCTCGGGCGTCCCAGACCCCCCTGGCCGGCTCACAGGACGGAGGGGTATTCCCGCACCACCGGGCCATGCCGGATGGGGCTGAAGCCCCGGGCCCGGTCCCAGGCCCGGCTCCCGGACCCTAGGCCAGGCCTGGGAGAGCCTCCCCTGGGCTGCAGGGCTCCAGGGCTCCAGGGCTCAGGGGCTGCAGAGCTCTGTGGGCTGCAGGGCTTTGGGGCTGCCGGGCTCGGGGGCTCCAGGGCTGCAGGGCTCGGGGGCTCCGGGGCTGCAGGGCTCAGGGGCTCCGAGGCTGCAGGCATCCAGGGCTGCAGGGCTCGGGGGCTGCAGGGCTCCTCGGGGGCTCCAGGGCTCCCGGGCTCCGGGGCTGCAGGGCTCCGGGGCTCCAGGGCTCTAGGGCTCCAGGGATCCAGGGCTGCTGGGCTCCAGGGCTCGCAGGCTCCAGGGCAGCAGGGCTCCAGGGCTTGGAACCCATGGAGCCCGTCCCCGGTACTTTGCCACTCTGCGGCCCGGAGGAGGGAGCCCCGGATGCATGGAAGGTGTTGCCCGGGCATCGCCCATCTGGTCCACAGCAGGGAACCACCAGCCCCGGGAGGGTGTTTGGGCATACCCTTGCACCTACTAATCCGGAGGAAAATTACCCCCCTTTCTTGTAATCTGTGCACTCGAGGTGACAGAGGGGACCCAGGGCGCAAACGTGCCCGACCTCCTGGAGCCCTGGCTGGGATCCGGGAGGCGAATGGCACCTCATAGGGACTTCCAGGGAAGTCCGGCCATCTAGTTGCCCCATAGGAAAGCATTGCGGGCGACCAGATGGCCGAGGCGAGAGGGGCGACCAGATGGCCGGGACCGAAATGACGCCAATCTGCCTGCAGGGCTCTGGGGCTGCAGGGCTCCGGGGGCTGCAGAGCTACAGGGCTCCGGGGCTGCAGGGCTCCGGGGCTTCAGTCCTCCCCGGGCCCTGATGGACCCTCTGTCCCGGGCGCCCGGACCCCCCTGGCCGGCTCACAGGACGGAGGGGTATTCCCGCACCACCGGGCCATGCCGGATGGGGCTCAAGCCCCGTGCCCGGTCCCAGGCCCGGCTCCCGGACCCTAGGCCAGGCCCGGGAGAGCCTCCTCTGGGCTGCAGGGCTCCAGGGCTACAGGGCTCAGGGGCTGCAGAGCTCTGTGGGCTGCAGGGCTTTGGGGCTGCCGGGCTCGGGGGCTCCAGGGCTGCAGGGCTCGGGGGCTCCGGGGCTGCAGGGCTCAGGGGCTCCGTGGCTGCAGGCATCCAGGGCTGCAGGGCTCGGGGGCTGCAGGGCTCCTCAGGGGCTCCAGGGCTCCCGGGCTCCGGGGCTGCAGGGCTCCGGGGCTCCAGGGCTCTAGGGCTCCAGGGATCCAGGGCTGCTGGGCTCCAGGGCTCGGGGGCTCCAGGGCAGCAGGGCTCCAGGGCTTGGGACCCATGGAGCCCGTCCCGGGTACTTTGCCACTCTGCGGACCGGAGGAGGGAGCCCCTAATGCCTGGGAGGTGTTGCCCGGGCATCGCTCATCTGGTCCCCAGCAGGGAACCACCAGCCCCGGGAGGGTGTTTGGGCATACCCTTGCACCTACTAATCCGGAGGAAAATTACCCCCCTTTCTTGTAATCCATGCACTCGAGGTGACAGAGGGGACCCAGGGCACAAATGTGCCCGACCTCCTGGAGCCCTGGCTGGAATCCGGGAGGCGAATGGCACCTCATAGGGACTTCCAGGGAAGTCCGGCCATCTAGTCGCCCCATAGGAAAGCATTGCGGGCGACCAGATGGCCGAGGCGAGAGGGGCGACCCGATTGCCGGGACCGAAATGACACCAATCTGCCTGCCCCGGGCCTGTAGGGCTCAGGAGCTGCAGGGCTCCGGGGCTCTGGGGCTCCGGGGCTCTGGGGCTCCGGGGCTGCAGGGCAAGAGGCAAGGGGACTGCAGGGCTCCACAGCTTGGGGGGCTGCAGGGCTCCGGGGCTGCAGGGCTCGGGTTCTCCAGGGCTCCAGGGCTCCAGGGCTCCAGGGCTGCAGGGCTCCGGGGCTGCTGGGCTCCAGGGCTCCGGGGCGGCTGGGCTCCGGGGCTCCAGGGCCTGGGACCCATGGAACCCGTTCCGGGTACTTTGCCACACTGCGGCCCGGAGGAGGGAGCCCCGGATGCCTGGGAGGTGTTGCCCGGGCATCGCCCATCTGGTCCCCAGCAGGAAACCACCAGCCCCGGGAGGGTGTTTGGGCATACCCTTGCACCTACTAATCCGGAGGAAAATTACCCCCCTTTCTTGTAATCCGTGCACTCGAGGTGACAGAGGGGACCCAGGGCGCAAAAGTGCCCAACCTCCTGGAGCCCTGGCTGGGATCCGGGAGGCAAATGGCACCTCATAGGGACTTCCAGGGACGTCCGGCCATCTAGTCACCCCATAGGAAAGCATTGCGGGCGACAAGATGGCCGAGGCGAGAGGGTCGACCAGATGGCCGGGACCGAAATAACACCAATCTGCCTGCCCCAGGCCTGCAGGGCTCTGGGGCTGCAGGGCTCCGGGGGCTGCAGAGCTACAGGGCTCCAGGGCTGCAGGGCTCCGGGGCTTCAGGCCTCCCCGGGCCCTGATGGACCCTCTGTCCCGGGCGCCCTTGACCCCCCCGGCCGGCTCGCAGGATGGAGGGTTATTCCCGCACCACCGGGCCCTGCTGGACGGGGCTCAAGCCCCGGGCCCGGTCCCTGGCCCAGCTCCCGGACCCTAGGCCAGGCCCGGGAGAGCCTCCCCTAGGCTGCAGGGCTACAGGGCTACAGGGCTCGGGGGCTGCAGGGCTCCATGGACTGCAGGACTTCGGGGCTGCCGGGCATGGGGGCTCCTGGGCTGCAGGGCTCGGGGGCTCCGGGGCTGCAGGGCTCAGGGGCTCCAGGGCTGCAGGCATCCGGGGCTGCAGGGCTCCGGGGCTGCAGGGCTTCGGGGCTCCAGGGCTCCGGGGCTCCGGGGCTCCGGGGCTGCTGGGCTCCGGGGCTGCTGGGCTCCAGGGCTCGGGGGCTCCAGGGCAGGAGGGCTCCAGGGCTCCAAGGCTCCGGGGCTCCAGGGCCCGGGACCCATGGAGCCCGTCCCGGGTACTTTGCCACTCTGCGGCCCGGAGGAGGGAGCCCCGGATGCATGGAAGGTGTTGCCCGGGCCTCACCCATCTGGTCCACAGCAGGGAACCACCAGCCCCTGGAGGGTGTTTGGGCATACCCTTGCACCTACAAACCCGGAGGAAAATTACCCCCCTTTCTTGTAATCTGTGCACTCGAGGTGACAGAGGGGACCCAGGGCGCAAACGTGCCCGACCTCCTGGAGCCCTGGCTGGGATCCGGGAGGCGAATGGCACCTCATAGGGACTTCCAGGGAAGTCCGGCCATCTAGTCGCCCCATAGGAAAGCATTGCGGGCGACCAGATGGCCGAGGCGAGAGGGGCGACCAGATGGCCGGGACCGAAATGACGCCAATCTGCCTGCCCCGGGCTTGCAGGGCTCTGGGGCTGCAGGGCTCCGGGGGCTGCAGAGCTACAGGGCTCCGGGGCTGCAGGGCTCCGGGGCTTCAGTCCTCCCCGGGCCCTGATGGACCCTCTGTCTCGGGCGTCCCAGACCCCCCTGGCCGGCTCACAGGACGGAGGGGTATTCCCGCACCACCGGGCCATGCCGGATGGGGCTGAAGCCCCGGGCCCGGTCCCAGGCCCGGCTCCCGGACCCTAGGCCAGGCCTGGGAGAGCCTCCCCTGGGCTGCAGGGCTCCAGGGCTCCAGGGCTCAGGGGCTGCAGAGCTCTGTGGGCTGCAGGGCTTTGGGGCTGCCGGGCTCGGGGGCTCCAGGGCTGCAGGGCTCGGGGGCTCCGGGGCTGCAGGGCTCAGGGGCTCCGTGGCTGCAGGCATCCAGGGCTGCAGGGCTCGGGGGCTGCAGGGCTCCTCGGGGGCTCCAGGGCTCCCGGGCTCCGGGGCTGCAGGGCTCCGGGGCTCCAGGGCTCTAGGGCTCCAGGGATCCAGGGCTGCTGGGCTCCAGGGCTCGCAGGCTCCAGGGCAGCAGGGCTCCAGGGCTTGGAACCCATGGAGCCCGTCCCCGGTACTTTGCCACTCTGCGGCCCGGAGGAGGGAGCCCCGGATGCATGGAAGGTGTTGCCCGGGCATCGCCCATCTGGTCCACAGCAGGGAACCACCAGCCCCGGGAGGGTGTTTGGGCATACCCTTGCACCTACTAATCCGGAGGAAAATTACCCCCCTTTCTTGTAATCTGTGCACTCGAGGTGACAGAGGGGACCCAGGGCGCAAACGTGCCCAACCTCCTGGAGCCCTGGCTGGGATCCGGGAGGCGAATGGCACCTCATAGGGACTTCCAGGGAAGTCCGGCCATCTAGTCGCCCCATAGGAAAGCATTGCGGGCGACCAGATGGCCGAGGCGAGAGGGGCGACCAGATGGCCGGGACCGAAATGACGCCAATCTGCCTGCCCCGGGCCCTGGGGCTGCAGGGCTCCGGGGGCGGCAGAGCTACAGGGCTCCGGGGCTGCAGGGCTCCGGGGCTTCAGTCCTCCCCGGGCCCTGATGGACCCTCTGTCCCGGGCGCCCGGTCCCCCCTGGCCGGCTCACAGGACGGAGGGGTATTCCCGCACCACCGGGCCATGCCGGATGGGGCTCAAGCCCCGTGCCCGGTCCCAGGCCTGGCTCCCGGACCCTAGGCCAGGCCCGGGAGAGCCTCCTCTGGGCTGCAGGGCTCCAGGGCTACAGGGCTCGGGGGCTGCGAGCTCTGTAGGCTGCAGGGCTTCGGGGCTGCCGGGCTCGCGGGCTCCAGGGCTCCAGGGCTCGGGGGCTCCGGGGCTGCAGGGCTCAGGGGCTCCGTGGCTGCAGGCATCCGGGGCTGCAGGGCTCGGGGGCTGCAGGGCTCCTCGGGGGCTCCAGGGCTCCCGGGCTCCGGGGCTGCAGGGCTCTGGGGCTCCAGGGCTCTAGGGCTCCAGGGATCCAGGGCTGCTGGGCTCCAGGGCTCGGGGGCTCCAGGGCAGCAGGGCTCCAGGGCTTGGGACCCATGGAGCCCGTCCCGGGTACTTTGCCACTCTGCGGACCGGAGGAGGGAGCCCCTAATGCCTGGGAGGTGATGCCCGGGCATCGCTCATCTGGTCCCCAGCAGGGAACCACCAGCCCCGGGAGGGTGTTTGGGCATACCCTTGCACCTACTAATCCGGAGGAAAATTACCCCCCTTTCTTGTAATCCATGCACTCGAGGTGACAGAGGGGACCCAGGGCACAAACGTGCCCGACCTCCTGGAGCCCTGGCTGGAATCCGGGAGGCGAATGGCACCTCATAGGGACTTCCAGGGAAGTCCGGCCATCTAGTCGCCCCATAGGAAAGCATTGCGGGCGACCAGATGGCCGAGGCGAGAGGGGCGACCCGATTGCCGGGACCGAAATGACACCAATCTGCCTGCCCCGGGCCTGTAGGGCTCAGGAGCTGCAGGGCTCCGGGGCTCTGGGGCTCCGGGGCTCTGGGGCTCCGGGGCTGCAGGGCAAGGGGACTGCAGGGCTCCACAGCTTGGGGGGCTGCAGGGCTCCGGGGCTGCAGGGCTCGGGTTCTCCAGGGCTCCAGGGCTCCAGGGCTCCAGGGCTGCAGGGCTCCGGGGCTGCTGGGCTCCAGGGCTCCGGGGCGGCTGGGCTCCGGGGCTCCAGGGCCTGGGACCCATGGAACCCGTTCCGGGTACTTTGCCACACTGCGGCCCGGAGGAGGGAGCCCCGGATGCCTGGGAGGTGTTGCCCGGGCATCGCCCATCTGGTCCCCAGCAGGAAACCACCAGCCCCGGGAGGGTGTTTGGGCATACCCTTGCACCTACTAATCCGGAGGAAAATTACCCCCCTTTCTTGTAATCCGTGCACTCGAGGTGACAGAGGGGACCCAGGGCGCAAAAGTGCCCGACCTCCTGGAGCCCTAGCTGGGATCCGGGAGGCAAATGGCACCTCATAGGGACTTCCAGGGACGTCCGGCCATCTAGTCACCCCATAGGAAAGCATTGCGGGCGACCAGATGGCCGAGGCGAGAGGGGCGACCAGATGGCCGGGACCGAAATAACACCAATCTGCCTGCCCCAGGCCTGCAGGGCTCTGGGGCTGCAGGGCTCTGGGGCTGCAGAGCTACAGGGCTCCAGGGCTGCAGGGCTCCGGGGCTTCAGGCCTCCCCGGGCCCTGATGGACCCTCTGTCCCGGGCGCCCTTGACCCCCCCCGGCCGGCTCGCAGGATGGAGGGTTATTCCCGCACCACCGGGCCCTGCTGGACGGGGCTCAAGCCCCGGGCCCGGTCCCTGGCCCGGCTCCCGGACCCTAGGCCAGGCCCGGGAGAGCCTCCCCTAGGCTGCAGGGCTACAGGGCTACAGGGCTCGGGGGCTGCAGGGCTCCATGGACTGCAGGACTTCGGGGCTGCCGGGCATGGGGGCTCCAGGGCTGCAGGGCTCGGGGGCTCCGGGGCTGCAGGGCTCAGGGGCTCCCGGGCTGCAGGCATCCGGGGCTGCAGGGCTCGGGGGCTGCAGGGCTCCTCGGGGGCTCCACAGCTCCCGGGCTCTGGGGCTGCAGGGCTCCAGGGCTGCAGGGCTCCGGGGGGGCTCCAGGGGCTGTAGGGCTCCAGGGGCTCCAGGGCTGCAGGGCTCCAGGGCTGCAGGGCTCCAGGGCTGCAGGGCTGCAGGGCTCCATGGGGACTACAGGGCTCCAGGGGCTGTAGGGCTCCGGGGACTCCAGGACGGAGGGGTATTCCCGCACCACCGGGCCCTGCCGGATGGGGCTCAAGCCGCGGGCCCGCTCCCGGTCTCTGCTTCTGAAACCCTAGCCAGGCTGGGGAAAGAGCCGCCCTTGCCTCTGATGAACGCCTGGAACCTCGGCCGGCTTGCAGGACGGGGAAGCTCCAGCAAACCCATGGCTGGCCGGACGGAGCTCAAGCCCCGGGCCCGCTCCCGGTCCCTGCTTCCGAAACCCTAGCCCGGCCGGGGAGAGCCTCCCTTGGCCCTGATGAACGCCCGGAACCTCAGCCGGCTTGCGGGACGGGGAGGCTCCAGCAACCCCATGGCCTACCGGACGGAGCTCAAGCCCCGGGCCCAGTCCCTGCTTCCAAAACCCTAGCCAGCCCGGGGAGAGCCTCCCTTGGCCCCATAAACGCCCGGAACCTCGGCCGGCTTGCAGGACGGAGCTCAGGCCCCAGGCCTCAGGCCCAGACTACCAACACTAGCCGGGCCCGGGGAGAGCCTCCCGGTAGATCCCCCTGTCCCCAGCACCTGGACCCTGGGCCGGAACCAAGGAGGGTTAAGCCCAGGACACGTCCTCTCCCCGACGGCCTGCCCGGGAGCCCATTTTTGTCGACTATTAAGCCCCCACGTAGTGGGGGCTTACAGAACTTTGGGAAAGGACAAAAGTTGGAGTTAGCCCGTCCGCCAGCCTGCAGGGCCATCTGGTCACCCAGCCCGCAGGGCCATCTGGTCACGCAGCCAGGCGACCAGATGACCCGGGACGACCCAGCGCCCGGATGGCCTGGGAGGGTGCCGTACCCAGTCGCCCTTGCAGTCCAGCGAGGGTGGCCAGGCGCTGCTGCTTGCCTCCCTGCTCGACTTGCCCATTCAGCAGTGGGAAGGGGAGGCCCGCCGGCGGCGGCCCAGGCCATCTGGTCACCCTGCCGACCCGCAAGGGAAGGTGTGGCCCCCATCCCCGCACCCCGGTGGGGCAGGGAGGGGAGGGAGAGGCCCCCGTGCCGGAGGGCATGTGGTGGAGGCAGCCTCCCGCAGGCCCGTGTTACCCCCTCCACATCCATCCCGCCGGCCAGGCGGCAGAGGGACCCACCCCTGGGTGTGGTGGAGGGAGGCTTCTGCGGGCGCCCACGCACGGAAAGAGACAAAAGCTTGGCTCAGAGGATGACTTTCAATAGATCACAGCGAGGTAGCTGCTCTGCTACTTACGAAACCCTGACCCAGAATCAGGTTGTCTACGAATGATTTAGCACTGGGTGCCCCACGAACATGGGCCTGATCAAACTCAGAGGAAAAGGACCATCGGCAAGGGGCTGAGAGGCAGGAGCGTCCCGGGCCCCTGAGGGGCCCTGGCGGGCAGGCCCCGGGATGCCTTCCCCCTCTCAGCATGGCCAGACCTCATGGAAGTCTGCCTGATCAAACTCGGTGAAAAATGACCATCGAACCCTGATAAAAACAACCATCGACAATGGGCCGAGAGGCAGAAGCATCCACGGGCCCCTGGGGGCCCCTAGCGGGTGGGTACTGGGACGCCTTCCCCCTCTCAGCATGGCCAGACCTCACGGAGGTATGCCTGATCAAACTCTGAGGAAAACGACCATCGGCAAGGGGCTGAGAGGCAGGAGCGTCCCCGGGCCCCTGGGGGCCCCTTGCAGGCAGGCTCCAGGACGCCTCCCTCCCTCTCAGCATGGCCAGACCTCATGAAAGTCTGCCTGATCAAACTCGGAGAAAAACAACCATCGAACTTGGAGAAAAACGACCATCGGCAAGGGGCCAAGAGGCAGAAGTGTCCCCGGGCCCCTGGGGCCCCTGTCGGGCAGGCCCCGGGATGCCTTCCCTCTCTCAGCATGACCAGACCTCATGGAAGTCTGCCTGATGAAACTCGGAGAAAAACGACCATCGAACCCTGATAAAAACGACCATCGACAAGGGGCCGAGAGGCAGAAGCATCCACGGGCCCCTGGGGGCCCCTGGCGGGCGGGCCCCGGGATCCATTCCCCCTCTCAGCATGACCAGACCTCACTGAGGTATGCCTGATCAAACTCGGAGACAAACAACCATCGGCAAGGGGCTGAGAGGCAGGAGCGTCCCAGGGCCCCTGGGGGACCCTGGCAGGCCCTGGGATGCCTCCCCCCCTCTCAGCATGGCTGGACCTCCTGGAAGTCTACCTGATCAAACTCGGCGAAAAACAACCATCTAACTCGGAGAAAAACGACCATCGGCAAAGGGCCAGGAGGCAGAAGTGTCCCCGGGCCCCTGGGGGCCCCTGGCGGGCAGGCCCGGGACACCTTCCCCCTCTCTGCATGGCCAGACCTCACGGAGGTCTGTGCCTTATCAAACTCGGAGAAAAAGGACCATCGGCAAGGGGCTGACAGGCAGGAGCGTCCCCGGGCCCCTGGGGGCCCCTGGCAGGCGGGCCCTGGGATGCCTTCCCCCTCTCAGCATGGCCAGACCTCATGGAAGTCTGCCTGATCAAACTCGGAGAAAAACGACCATCGAACCCTGATAAAAACGACCATCAACAATGGGCAGGAGTGTCCCTGGGCCCCTGGGGGCCCCTGGCGGGCGGGCCCCGGGACGCCTTCCCCCTCTCAGCATGGCCAGACCTCACGGAGGTATGCCTGATCAAACTCGGAGAAAAACAAATATCGAACTCGGAGAAAAACGACCATCGGCAAGGGGCTGAGAGGCTGAAGCGTCCCCGGGCCCCTGGGGGCCCCTGGCGGGAGGGCCCCGGGATGCCTCCCCCTCTCAGCATGGCCAGACCTCATGGAAGTCTGCCTGATCAAACTCGGAGAAAAACGACCATCGGCAAGGGGCTGAGAGGCAGAAGCGTCCCCGGGCCCCTGGGGGCCCCTGGCAGGCGGGCCCGGGATGCCTTCCCCCTCTCAGCATGGCCGGACCTCACGGAGGTCTGTGCCTGATCAAACTCGGAGAAAAACGACCATCGGCAAGGGGCTGAGAGGCAGGAGCGTCCCCGGGCCCCTGGGGGCCCCTGGCGGGTGGGCCCCAGGAAACCTTTCCCCCTTAGCATGGCCAGACCTCATGGAAGTCTGCCTGATGAAACTCGGAGAAAAACAACCATCGAACCCTGATAAAAACGACCATCGACAAGGGGCCGAGAGGCAGAAGCATCCACGGGCCCCTGGGGGCCCCTGGCGGGTGGGCCCCGGGACGCCTTACCCCTCTCAGCATGGCCAGACCTCACAGAGGTATGCCTGATCAAACTCGGAGACAAACGACCATCGGCAAGGGGCTGAGAGGCAGGAGCGTCCCCGGGCCCCTGGGGGACCCTGGCAGGCCCCGGGATGCCTCCCCCCCTCTCAGCATGGCCGGACCTCCTGGAAGTCTGCCTGATCAAACTCGGCGAAAAACAACCATCTAACTCAGAGAAAAACGACCATCGGCAAGGGGCCAAGAGGCAGAAGTGTCCCGGGGCCCCTGGGGGCCCCTGGCGGGCCGGCCCGGGACACCTTCCCCCTCTCAGCATGGCCAGACCTCACGGAGGTCTGTGCCTTATCAAACTCGGAGAAAAAGGACCATCGGCAAGGGGCTGACAGGCAGGAGCGTCCCCGGGCCCCTGGGGGCCCCTGGCGGGCGGGCCCCGGGATGCCTTCCCCCTCTCAGCATGGCCAGACCTCATGGAAGTCTGCCTGATCAAACTCAGAGAAAAACGACCATCGAACCTTGATAAAAACGACCATCAACAATGGGCAGGAGCGTCCCCGGGCCCCTGGGGGCCACTGGCGGGCGGGCCCCGGGACGCCTTTCCCCTCTCAGCATGGCCAGACCTCACGGAGGTATGCCTGATCAAACTCGGAGAAAAACAAATATCGAACTCGGAGAAAAACGACCATCGGCAAGGGGCTGAGAGGCTGAAGCGTCCCCGGGCCCCTGGGGGCCCCTGGCAGGCAGGCCCCGGGATGCCTCCCCCCTCCCAGCATGGCCAGACCTCATGGAAGTCTGCCTGATCAAACTCGGAGAAAAACGACCATCGAACTCGGAGAAAAACGACCATCGGCAAGGGGCTGAGAGGCAGAAGCGTCCCCGGGCCCCTGGGGGCCCCTGGGGGCTCCTGGCAGGCGGGCCCGGGATGCCTTCCCCCTCTCAGCATGGCCGGACCTCACGGAGGTCTGTGCCTGATCAAACTCGGAGAAAAAGGACCATCGGCAAGGGGCTGAGAGTCAGGAGCGTCCCCGGGCCCCTGGGGGCCCCTGGCAGGTGGGCCCCGGGACACCTTCCCCCTCAAACTTGGTGAAAAAGGACCATCGGCAAGGGGCTGAGAGGCAAGAGTGTCCCCAGGACACTGGGGGCCCCGGTGGGCAGGCTCCAGGGCTGCCTACCCCTGATTCAGAATCTCCGGAGGTCTGACTGACCCTCTCCCTAGTAATCCGGAGGAACATTACCCCCCTTTCTTGTAATCTGTGCACTCGAAGTCACACAGGGGACCCAAGGCACGAACGAGCCCGACCTCCTGGAGCCCTGGCTGGGATCCGGGAGGCGAATGGCACCTCATCGGGACTTCCAGGGAAGTTCGGTCATCTGGTCGCCCCATTGGAAAGCATTGCGGGCGACCAGATGGCCGAGGCGAGAGGGGCGACCAGATGGCCGGGACCGAAATGACGCCAATCTGCCTGCCCCGGGCCTGCAGGGCTCTGGGGCTGCAGGGCTCATGGGCTCCGGGGCTGCAGGGCTCAGGGGCTCCAGGGCTGCAGGCATCCGGGGCTGCAGGGCTCCGGGGCTCCAGGGCTCTAGGACTCCGGGGCTCCAGGTCTCCAGGGCTGCAGGGCTCCGGGGGCTGCTGGGCTCCAGGGCTCGGGGGCTCCAGGGTAGCAGGGCTCCAGGGGTCGGGACCCATGGAGCCCGTCCCGGGTACTTTGCCACTCTGCGGCCCAGAGGAGGGAGCCCCGGATGCCTGGGAGGTGTTGCCCGGGCATCGCCCATCTGGTCCCCAGCAGGGAACCACCAGCCCCGGGATGGTGTTTGGGCAAACCCTTGCACCTACTAATCCGGAGGAAAATTACCCCCCTTTCTTGTAATCCGTGCACTCGAGGTGACAAAGGGGACCCAGGGCGCAAACGTGCCCGACCTCCTGGAGCCCTGGCTGGGATCCGGGAGGCGAATGGCACCTCATAGGGACTTCCAGGGAAGTCCGGCCATCTAGTCGCCCCATAGGAAAGCATTGCGGGCAACCAGATGGCTGAGGCGAAAGGGGCGACCAGATGGCCGGGACCAAAATGACGCCAATCGGCCTGCCCCGGGCCTGTAGGGCTCAGGAGCTGCAGGGCTCCGGGGCTCCGAGGCTGCAGGGCTCGGGGACTGCAGGGCTCCACGGCTCGGGGGGCTGCAGCGCTCCGGGGCTCTAGGGCTCCGGGGCTCCGGGGCTCCGGGGCTCCGGGGCTGCTGGGCTCCGGGGCTGCTGGGCTCCAGGGCTTGGGGGCTCCAGGGCAGGAGGGCTCCAGGGCTCCAAGGCTCCGGGGCTCCAGGGCCCGGGACCCATGGAGCCCGTCCCGGGTACTTTGCCACTCTGCGGCCCGGAGGAGGGAGCCCCGGATGCATGGAAGGTGTTGCCCGGGCCTCGCCCATCTGGTTGTCAGCAGGGAACCACCAGCCCCGGGAGGGTGTTTGGGCATACCCTTGCACCTACAAACCCGGAGGAAAATTACCCCCCTTTCTTGTAATCTGTGCACTCGAGGTGACAGAGGGGACCCAGGGCGCAAACGTGCCCGACCTCCTGGAGCCCTGGCTGGGATCCGGGAGGCGAATGGCACCTCATAGGGACTTCCAGGGAAGTCCGGCCATCTAGTCGCCCAATAGGAAAGCATTGCGGGCGACCAGATGGCCGAGGCGAGAGGGGCGACCAGATGGCCGGGACCGAAATGACGCCAATCTGCCTGCCCCGGGCCTGCAGGGCTCTGGGGCTGCAGGGCTCCGGGGGCTGCAGAGCTACAGGGCTCCGGGGCTGCAGGGCTCCGGGGCTTCAGTCCTCCCCGGGCCCTGATGGACCCTCTGTCCCGGGCGCCCCAGACCCCCCTGGCCAGCTCACAGGACGGAGGGGTATTCCAGCACCACCGGGCCATGCCGGATGGGGCTGAAGCCCCGGGCCCGGTCCCAGGCCCGGCTCCCGGACCCTAGGCCAGGCCTGGGAGAGCCTCCCCTGGGCTGCAGGGCTCCAGGGCTCCAGGGCTCAGGGGCTGCAGAGCTCTGTGGGCTGCAGGGCTTTGGGGCTGCCGGGCTCGGGGGCTCCAGGGCTGCAGGGCTCGGGGGCTCCGGGGCTGCAGGGCTCAGGGGCTCCGTGGCTGCAGGCATCCAGGGCTGCAGGGCTCGGGGGCTGCAGGGCTCCTCGGGGGCTCCAGGGCTCCCGGGCTCCGGGGCTGCAGGGCTCCGGGGCTCCAGGGCTCTAGGGCTCCAGGGATCCAGGGCTGCTGGGCTCCAGGGCTCGCAGGCTCCAGGGCAGCAGGGCTCCAGGGCTTGGAACCCATGGAGCCCGTCCCCGGTACTTTGCCACTCTGCGGCCCGGAGGAGGGAGCCCCGGATGCATGGAAGGTGTTGCCCGGGCATCGCCCATCTGGTCCACAGCAGGGAACCACCAGCCCCGGGAGGGTGTTTGGGCATACTCTTGCACCTACTAATCCGGAGGAAAATTACCCCCCTTTCTTGTAATCCGTGCACTCGAGGTGACAGAGGGGACCCAGGGCGCAAACGTGCCCGACCTCCTGGAGCCCTGGCTGGGATCCGGGAGGCGAATGGCACCTCATAGGGACTTCCAGGGAAGTCCGGCCATCTAGTCGCCCCATAGGAAAGCATTGCGGGCAACCAGATGGCTGAGGCGAAAGGGGCGACCAGAAGGCCGGGACCAAAATGACGCCAATCGGCCTGCCCCGGGCCTGTAGGGCTCAGGAGCTGCAGGGCTCCGGGGCTCCGGGGCTGCAGGGCTCGGGGACTGCAGGGCTCCACGGCTCGGGGGGCTGCAGCGCTCCGGGGCTCCAGGGCTCCGGGGCTCCGGGGCTCCGGGGCTGAGGGGCTCCGGGGCTGCTGGGCTCCAGGGCTCGGGGGCTCCAGGGCAGGAGGGCTCCAGGGCTCCAAGGCTCCGGGGCTCCAGGGCCCGGGACCCATGGAGACCGTCCCGGGTACTTTGCCACTCTGCGGCCCGGAGGAGGGAGCCCCGGATGCATGGAAGGTGTTGCCCAGGCATCGCCCATCTGGTCCACAGCAGGGAACCACCAGCCCCGGGAGGGTGTTTGGGCATACCCTTGCACCTACTAATCCGGAGGAAAATTACCCCCCTTTCTTGTAATCTGTGCACTCGAGGTGACAGAGGGGACCCAGGGCGCAAACGTGCCCAACCTCCTGGAGCCCTGGCTGGGATCCGGGAGGCGAATGGCACCTCATAGGGACTTCCAGGGAAGTCCGGCCATCTAGTCGCCCCATAGGAAAGCATTGCGGGCGACCAGATGGCCGAGGCGAGAGGGGCGACCAGATGGCCGGGACCGAAATGACGCCAATCTGCCTGCCCCGGGCCTGCAGGGCTCTGGGGCTGCAGGGCTCCGGGGGCTGCAGAGCTACAGGGCTCTGGGGCTGCAGGGCTCCGGGGCTTCAGTCCTCCCCGGGCCCTGATGGACCCTCTGTCTCGGGCGTCCCAGACCCCCCTGGCCGGCTCACAGGACGGAGGGGTATTCCCGCACCACCGGGCCATGCCGGATGGGGCTGAAGCCCCGGGCCCGGTCCCAGGCCCGGCTCCCGGACCCTAGGCCAGGCCTGGGAGAGCCTCCCCTGGGCTGCAGGGCTCCAGGGCTCCAGGGCTCAGGGGCTGCAGAGCTCTGTGGGCTGCAGGGCTTTGGGGCTGCCGGGCTCGGGGGCTCCAGGGCTGCAGGGCTCGGGGGCTCCGGGGCTGCAGGGCTCAGGGGCTCCGAGGCTGCAGGCATCCAGGGCTGCAGGGCTCGGGGGCTGCAGGGCTCCTCGGGGGCTCCAGGGCTCCCGGGCTCCGGGGCTGCAGGGCTCCGGGGCTCCAGGGCTCTAGGGCTCCAGGGATCCAGGGCTGCTGGGCTCCAGGGCTCGCAGGCTCCAGGGCAGCAGGGCTCCAGGGCTTGGAACCCATGGAGCCCGTCCCCGGTACTTTGCCACTCTGCGGCCCGGAGGAGGGAGCCCCGGATGCATGGAAGGTGTTGCCCGGGCATCGCCCATCTGGTCCACAGCAGGGAACCACCAGCCCCGGGAGGGTGTTTGGGCATACCCTTGCACCTACTAATCCGGAGGAAAATTACCCCCCTTTCTTGTAATCTGTGCACTCGAGGTGACAGAGGGGACCCAGGGCGCAAACGTGCCCGACCTCCTGGAGCCCTGGCTGGGATCCGGGAGGCGAATGGCACCTCATAGGGACTTCCAGGGAAGTCCGGCCATCTAGTTGCCCCATAGGAAAGCATTGCGGGCGACCAGATGGCCGAGGCGAGAGGGGCGACCAGATGGCCGGGACCGAAATGACGCCAATCTGCCTGCAGGGCTCTGGGGCTGCAGGGCTCCGGGGGCTGCAGAGCTACAGGGCTCCGGGGCTGCAGGGCTCCGGGGCTTCAGTCCTCCCCGGGCCCTGATGGACCCTCTGTCCCGGGCGCCCGGACCCCCCTGGCCGGCTCACAGGACGGAGGGGTATTCCCGCACCACCGGGCCATGCCGGATGGGGCTCAAGCCCCGTGCCCGGTCCCAGGCCCGGCTCCCGGACCCTAGGCCAGGCCCGGGAGAGCCTCCTCTGGGCTGCAGGGCTCCAGGGCTACAGGGCTCAGGGGCTGCAGAGCTCTGTGGGCTGCAGGGCTTTGGGGCTGCCGGGCTCGGGGGCTCCAGGGCTGCAGGGCTCGGGGGCTCCGGGGCTGCAGGGCTCAGGGGCTCCGTGGCTGCAGGCATCCAGGGCTGCAGGGCTCGGGGGCTGCAGGGCTCCTCAGGGGCTCCAGGGCTCCCGGGCTCCGGGGCTGCAGGGCTCCGGGGCTCCAGGGCTCTAGGGCTCCAGGGATCCAGGGCTGCTGGGCTCCAGGGCTCGGGGGCTCCAGGGCAGCAGGGCTCCAGGGCTTGGGACCCATGGAGCCCGTCCCGGGTACTTTGCCACTCTGCGGACCGGAGGAGGGAGCCCCTAATGCCTGGGAGGTGTTGCCCGGGCATCGCTCATCTGGTCCCCAGCAGGGAACCACCAGCCCCGGGAGGGTGTTTGGGCATACCCTTGCACCTACTAATCCGGAGGAAAATTACCCCCCTTTCTTGTAATCCATGCACTCGAGGTGACAGAGGGGACCCAGGGCACAAATGTGCCCGACCTCCTGGAGCCCTGGCTGGAATCCGGGAGGCGAATGGCACCTCATAGGGACTTCCAGGGAAGTCCGGCCATCTAGTCGCCCCATAGGAAAGCATTGCGGGCGACCAGATGGCCGAGGCGAGAGGGGCGACCCGATTGCCGGGACCGAAATGACACCAATCTGCCTGCCCCGGGCCTGTAGGGCTCAGGAGCTGCAGGGCTCCGGGGCTCTGGGGCTCCGGGGCTCTGGGGCTCCGGGGCTGCAGGGCAAGAGGCAAGGGGACTGCAGGGCTCCACAGCTTGGGGGGCTGCAGGGCTCCGGGGCTGCAGGGCTCGGGTTCTCCAGGGCTCCAGGGCTCCAGGGCTCCAGGGCTGCAGGGCTCCGGGGCTGCTGGGCTCCAGGGCTCCGGGGCGGCTGGGCTCCGGGGCTCCAGGGCCTGGGACCCATGGAACCCGTTCCGGGTACTTTGCCACACTGCGGCCCGGAGGAGGGAGCCCCGGATGCCTGGGAGGTGTTGCCCGGGCATCGCCCATCTGGTCCCCAGCAGGAAACCACCAGCCCCGGGAGGGTGTTTGGGCATACCCTTGCACCTACTAATCCGGAGGAAAATTACCCCCCTTTCTTGTAATCCGTGCACTCGAGGTGACAGAGGGGACCCAGGGCGCAAAAGTGCCCAACCTCCTGGAGCCCTGGCTGGGATCCGGGAGGCAAATGGCACCTCATAGGGACTTCCAGGGACGTCCGGCCATCTAGTCACCCCATAGGAAAGCATTGCGGGCGACAAGATGGCCGAGGCGAGAGGGTCGACCAGATGGCCGGGACCGAAATAACACCAATCTGCCTGCCCCAGGCCTGCAGGGCTCTGGGGCTGCAGGGCTCCGGGGGCTGCAGAGCTACAGGGCTCCAGGGCTGCAGGGCTCCGGGGCTTCAGGCCTCCCCGGGCCCTGATGGACCCTCTGTCCCGGGCGCCCTTGACCCCCCCGGCCGGCTCGCAGGATGGAGGGTTATTCCCGCACCACCGGGCCCTGCTGGACGGGGCTCAAGCCCCGGGCCCGGTCCCTGGCCCAGCTCCCGGACCCTAGGCCAGGCCCGGGAGAGCCTCCCCTAGGCTGCAGGGCTACAGGGCTACAGGGCTCGGGGGCTGCAGGGCTCCATGGACTGCAGGACTTCGGGGCTGCCGGGCATGGGGGCTCCTGGGCTGCAGGGCTCGGGGGCTCCGGGGCTGCAGGGCTCAGGGGCTCCAGGGCTGCAGGCATCCGGGGCTGCAGGGCTCCGGGGCTGCAGGGCTTCGGGGCTCCAGGGCTCCGGGGCTCCGGGGCTCCGGGGCTCCGGGGCTGCTGGGCTCCGGGGCTGCTGGGCTCCAGGGCTCGGGGGCTCCAGGGCAGGAGGGCTCCAGGGCTCCAAGGCTCCGGGGCTCCAGGGCCCGGGACCCATGGAGCCCGTCCCGGGTACTTTGCCACTCTGCGGCCCGGAGGAGGGAGCCCCGGATGCATGGAAGGTGTTGCCCGGGCCTCACCCATCTGGTCCACAGCAGGGAACCACCAGCCCCTGGAGGGTGTTTGGGCATACCCTTGCACCTACAAACCTGGAGGAAAATTACCCCCCTTTCTTGTAATCTGTGCACTCGAGGTGACAGAGGGGACCCAGGGCGCAAACGTGCCCGACCTCCTGGAGCCCTGGCTGGGATCCGGGAGGCGAATGGCACCTCATAGGGACTTCCAGGGAAGTCCGGCCATCTAGTCGCCCCATAGGAAAGCATTGCGGGCGACCAGATGGCCGAGGCGAGAGGGGCGACCAGATGGCCGGGACCGAAATGACGCCAATCTGCCTGCCCCGGGCTTGCAGGGCTCTGGGGCTGCAGGGCTCCGGGGGCTGCAGAGCTACAGGGCTCCGGGGCTGCAGGGCTCCGGGGCTTCAGTCCTCCCCGGGCCCTGATGGACCCTCTGTCTCGGGCGTCCCAGACCCCCCTGGCCGGCTCACAGGACGGAGGGGTATTCCCGCACCACCGGGCCATGCCGGATGGGGCTGAAGCCCCGGGCCCGGTCCCAGGCCCGGCTCCCGGACCCTAGGCCAGGCCTGGGAGAGCCTCCCCTGGGCTGCAGGGCTCCAGGGCTCCAGGGCTCAGGGGCTGCAGAGCTCTGTGGGCTGCAGGGCTTTGGGGCTGCCGGGCTCGGGGGCTCCAGGGCTGCAGGGCTCGGGGGCTCCGGGGCTGCAGGGCTCAGGGGCTCCGTGGCTGCAGGCATCCAGGGCTGCAGGGCTCGGGGGCTGCAGGGCTCCTCGGGGGCTCCAGGGCTCCCGGGCTCCGGGGCTGCAGGGCTCCGGGGCTCCAGGGCTCTAGGGCTCCAGGGATCCAGGGCTGCTGGGCTCCAGGGCTCGCAGGCTCCAGGGCAGCAGGGCTCCAGGGCTTGGAACCCATGGAGCCCGTCCCCGGTACTTTGCCACTCTGCGGCCCGGAGGAGGGAGCCCCGGATGCATGGAAGGTGTTGCCCGGGCATCGCCCATCTGGTCCACAGCAGGGAACCACCAGCCCCGGGAGGGTGTTTGGGCATACCCTTGCACCTACTAATCCGGAGGAAAATTACCCCCCTTTCTTGTAATCTGTGCACTCGAGGTGACAGAGGGGACCCAGGGCGCAAACGTGCCCAACCTCCTGGAGCCCTGGCTGGGATCCGGGAGGCGAATGGCACCTCATAGGGACTTCCAGGGAAGTCCGGCCATCTAGTCGCCCCATAGGAAAGCATTGCGGGCGACCAGATGGCCGAGGCGAGAGGGGCGACCAGATGGCCGGGACCGAAATGACGCCAATCTGCCTGCCCCGGGCCCTGGGGCTGCAGGGCTCCGGGGGCGGCAGAGCTACAGGGCTCCGGGGCTGCAGGGCTCCGGGGCTTCAGTCCTCCCCGGGCCCTGATGGACCCTCTGTCCCGGGCGCCCGGTCCCCCCTGGCCGGCTCACAGGACGGAGGGGTATTCCCGCACCACCGGGCCATGCCGGATGGGGCTCAAGCCCCGTGCCCGGTCCCAGGCCTGGCTCCCGGACCCTAGGCCAGGCCCGGGAGAGCCTCCTCTGGGCTGCAGGGCTCCAGGGCTACAGGGCTCGGGGGCTGCGAGCTCTGTAGGCTGCAGGGCTTCGGGGCTGCCGGGCTCGCGGGCTCCAGGGCTCCAGGGCTCGGGGGCTCCGGGGCTGCAGGGCTCAGGGGCTCCGTGGCTGCAGGCATCCGGGGCTGCAGGGCTCGGGGGCTGCAGGGCTCCTCGGGGGCTCCAGGGCTCCCGGGCTCCGGGGCTGCAGGGCTCTGGGGCTCCAGGGCTCTAGGGCTCCAGGGATCCAGGGCTGCTGGGCTCCAGGGCTCGGGGGCTCCAGGGCAGCAGGGCTCCAGGGCTTGGGACCCATGGAGCCCGTCCCGGGTACTTTGCCACTCTGCGGACCGGAGGAGGGAGCCCCTAATGCCTGGGAGGTGATGCCCGGGCATCGCTCATCTGGTCCCCAGCAGGGAACCACCAGCCCCGGGAGGGTGTTTGGGCATACCCTTGCACCTACTAATCCGGAGGAAAATTACCCCCCTTTCTTGTAATCCATGCACTCGAGGTGACAGAGGGGACCCAGGGCACAAACGTGCCCGACCTCCTGGAGCCCTGGCTGGAATCCGGGAGGCGAATGGCACCTCATAGGGACTTCCAGGGAAGTCCGGCCATCTAGTCGCCCCATAGGAAAGCATTGCGGGCGACCAGATGGCCGAGGCGAGAGGGGCGACCCGATTGCCGGGACCGAAATGACACCAATCTGCCTGCCCCGGGCCTGTAGGGCTCAGGAGCTGCAGGGCTCCGGGGCTCTGGGGCTCCGGGGCTCTGGGGCTCCGGGGCTGCAGGGCAAGGGGACTGCAGGGCTCCACAGCTTGGGGGGCTGCAGGGCTCCGGGGCTGCAGGGCTCGGGTTCTCCAGGGCTCCAGGGCTCCAGGGCTCCAGGGCTGCAGGGCTCCGGGGCTGCTGGGCTCCAGGGCTCCGGGGCGGCTGGGCTCCGGGGCTCCAGGGCCTGGGACCCATGGAACCCGTTCCGGGTACTTTGCCACACTGCGGCCCGGAGGAGGGAGCCCCGGATGCCTGGGAGGTGTTGCCCGGGCATCGCCCATCTGGTCCCCAGCAGGAAACCACCAGCCCCGGGAGGGTGTTTGGGCATACCCTTGCACCTACTAATCCGGAGGAAAATTACCCCCCTTTCTTGTAATCCGTGCACTCGAGGTGACAGAGGGGACCCAGGGCGCAAAAGTGCCCGACCTCCTGGAGCCCTAGCTGGGATCCGGGAGGCAAATGGCACCTCATAGGGACTTCCAGGGACGTCCGGCCATCTAGTCACCCCATAGGAAAGCATTGCGGGCGACCAGATGGCCGAGGCGAGAGGGGCGACCAGATGGCCGGGACCGAAATAACACCAATCTGCCTGCCCCAGGCCTGCAGGGCTCTGGGGCTGCAGGGCTCTGGGGCTGCAGAGCTACAGGGCTCCAGGGCTGCAGGGCTCCGGGGCTTCAGGCCTCCCCGGGCCCTGATGGACCCTCTGTCCCGGGCGCCCTTGACCCCCCCCCGGCCGGCTCGCAGGATGGAGGGTTATTCCCGCACCACCGGGCCCTGCTGGACGGGGCTCAAGCCCCGGGCCCGGTCCCTGGCCCGGCTCCCGGACCCTAGGCCAGGCCCGGGAGAGCCTCCCCTAGGCTGCAGGGCTACAGGGCTACAGGGCTCGGGGGCTGCAGGGCTCCATGGACTGCAGGACTTCGGGGCTGCCGGGCATGGGGGCTCCAGGGCTGCAGGGCTCGGGGGCTCCGGGGCTGCAGGGCTCAGGGGCTCCCGGGCTGCAGGCATCCGGGGCTGCAGGGCTCGGGGGCTGCAGGGCTCCTCGGGGGCTCCACAGCTCCCGGGCTCTGGGGCTGCAGGGCTCCAGGGCTGCAGGGCTCCGGGGGGGCTCCAGGGGCTGTAGGGCTCCAGGGGCTCCAGGGCTGCAGGGCTCCAGGGCTGCAGGGCTCCAGGGCTGCAGGGCTGCAGGGCTCCATGGGGACTACAGGGCTCCAGGGGCTGTAGGGCTCCGGGGACTCCAGGACGGAGGGGTATTCCCGCACCACCGGGCCCTGCCGGATGGGGCTCAAGCCGCGGGCCCGCTCCCGGTCTCTGCTTCTGAAACCCTAGCCAGGCTGGGGAAAGAGCCGCCCTTGCCTCTGATGAACGCCTGGAACCTCGGCCGGCTTGCAGGACGGGGAAGCTCCAGCAAACCCATGGCTGGCCGGACGGAGCTCAAGCCCCGGGCCCGCTCCCGGTCCCTGCTTCCGAAACCCTAGCCCGGCCGGGGAGAGCCTCCCTTGGCCCTGATGAACGCCCGGAACCTCAGCCGGCTTGCGGGACGGGGAGGCTCCAGCAACCCCATGGCCTACCGGACGGAGCTCAAGCCCCGGGCCC
Source organism: Lissotriton vulgaris (assembly GCF_964263255.1). NCBI lineage: Eukaryota > Metazoa > Chordata > Amphibia > Caudata > Salamandridae > Lissotriton > Lissotriton vulgaris. The sequence continues at coordinate 626,734,709 of NC_141699.1, forward strand.
AGTCCCTGCTTCCAAAACCCTAGCCAGCCCGGGGAGAGCCTCCCTTGGCCCCATAAACGCCCGGAACCTCGGCCGGCTTGCAGGACGGAGCTCAGGCCCCAGGCCTCAGGCCCAGACTACCAACACTAGCCGGGCCCGGGGAGAGCCTCCCGGTAGATCCCCCTGTCCCCAGCACCTGGACCCTGGGCCGGAACCAAGGAGGGTTAAGCCCAGGACACGTCCTCTCCCCGACGGCCTGCCCGGGAGCCCATTTTTGTCGACTATTAAGCCCCCACGTAGTGGGGGCTTACAGAACTTTGGGAAAGGACAAAAGTTGGAGTTAGCCCGTCCGCCAGCCTGCAGGGCCATCTGGTCACCCAGCCCGCAGGGCCATCTGGTCACGCAGCCAGGCGACCAGATGACCCGGGACGACCCAGCGCCCGGATGGCCTGGGAGGGTGCCGTACCCAGTCGCCCTTGCAGTCCAGCGAGGGTGGCCAGGCGCTGCTGCTTGCCTCCCTGCTCGACTTGCCCATTCAGCAGTGGGAAGGGGAGGCCCGCCGGCGGCGGCCCAGGCCATCTGGTCACCCTGCCGACCCGCAAGGGAAGGTGTGGCCCCCATCCCCGCACCCCGGTGGGGCAGGGAGGGGAGGGAGAGGCCCCCGTGCCGGAGGGCATGTGGTGGAGGCAGCCTCCCGCAGGCCCGTGTTACCCCCTCCACATCCATCCCGCCGGCCAGGCGGCAGAGGGACCCACCCCTGGGTGTGGTGGAGGGAGGCTTCTGCGGGCGCCCACGCACGGAAAGAGACAAAAGCTTGGCTCAGAGGATGACTTTCAATAGATCACAGCGAGGTAGCTGCTCTGCTACTTACGAAACCCTGACCCAGAATCAGGTTGTCTACGAATGATTTAGCACTGGGTGCCCCACGAACATGGGCCTGATCAAACTCAGAGGAAAAGGACCATCGGCAAGGGGCTGAGAGGCAGGAGCGTCCCGGGCCCCTGAGGGGCCCTGGCGGGCAGGCCCCGGGATGCCTTCCCCCTCTCAGCATGGCCAGACCTCATGGAAGTCTGCCTGATCAAACTCGGTGAAAAATGACCATCGAACCCTGATAAAAACAACCATCGACAATGGGCCGAGAGGCAGAAGCATCCACGGGCCCCTGGGGGCCCCTAGCGGGTGGGTACTGGGACGCCTTCCCCCTCTCAGCATGGCCAGACCTCACGGAGGTATGCCTGATCAAACTCTGAGGAAAACGACCATCGGCAAGGGGCTGAGAGGCAGGAGCGTCCCCGGGCCCCTGGGGGCCCCTGGCAGGCAGGCTCCAGGACGCCTCCCTCCCTCTCAGCATGGCCAGACCTCATGAAAGTCTGCCTGATCAAACTCGGAGAAAAACAACCATCGAACTTGGAGAAAAACGACCATCGGCAAGGGGCCAAGAGGCAGAAGTGTCCCCGGGCCCCTGGGGCCCCTGTCGGGCAGGCCCCGGGATGCCTTCCCTCTCTCAGCATGACCAGACCTCATGGAAGTCTGCCTGATGAAACTCGGAGAAAAACGACCATCGAACCCTGATAAAAACGACCATCGACAAGGGGCCGAGAGGCAGAAGCATCCACGGGCCCCTGGGGGCCCCTGGCGGGCGGGCCCCGGGATCCATTCCCCCTCTCAGCATGACCAGACCTCACTGAGGTATGCCTGATCAAACTCGGAGACAAACAACCATCGGCAAGGGGCTGAGAGGCAGGAGCGTCCCAGGGCCCCTGGGGGACCCTGGCAGGCCCTGGGATGCCTCCCCCCCTCTCAGCATGGCTGGACCTCCTGGAAGTCTACCTGATCAAACTCGGCGAAAAACAACCATCTAACTCGGAGAAAAACGACCATCGGCAAAGGGCCAGGAGGCAGAAGTGTCCCCGGGCCCCTGGGGGCCCCTGGCGGGCAGGCCCGGGACACCTTCCCCCTCTCTGCATGGCCAGACCTCACGGAGGTCTGTGCCTTATCAAACTCGGAGAAAAAGGACCATCGGCAAGGGGCTGACAGGCAGGAGCGTCCCCGGGCCCCTGGGGGCCCCTGGCAGGCGGGCCCTGGGATGCCTTCCCCCTCTCAGCATGGCCAGACCTCATGGAAGTCTGCCTGATCAAACTCGGAGAAAAACGACCATCGAACCCTGATAAAAACGACCATCAACAATGGGCAGGAGTGTCCCTGGGCCCCTGGGGGCCCCTGGCGGGCGGGCCCCGGGACGCCTTCCCCCTCTCAGCATGGCCAGACCTCACGGAGGTATGCCTGATCAAACTCGGAGAAAAACAAATATCGAACTCGGAGAAAAACGACCATCGGCAAGGGGCTGAGAGGCTGAAGCGTCCCCGGGCCCCTGGGGGCCCCTGGCGGGAGGGCCCCGGGATGCCTCCCCCTCTCAGCATGGCCAGACCTCATGGAAGTCTGCCTGATCAAACTCGGAGAAAAACGACCATCGGCAAGGGGCTGAGAGGCAGAAGCGTCCCCGGGCCCCTGGGGGCCCCTGGCAGGCGGGCCCGGGATGCCTTCCTCCTCTCAGCATGGCCGGACCTCACGGAGGTCTGTGCCTGATCAAACTCGGAGAAAAACGACCATCGGCAAGGGGCTGAGAGGCAGGAGCGTCCCGGGCCCCTGGGGGCCCCTGGCGGGTGGGCCCCAGGAAAGCTTTCCCCCTTAGCATGGCCAGACCTCATGGAAGTCTGCCTGATGAAACTCGGAGAAAAACAACCATCGAACCCTGATAAAAACGACCATCGACAAGGGGCCGAGAGGCAGAAGCATCCACGGGCCCCTGGGGGCCCCTGGCGGGTGGGCCCCGGGACGCCTTACCCCTCTCAGCATGGCCAGACCTCACAGAGGTATGCCTGATCAAACTCGGAGACAAACGACCATCGGCAAGGGGCTGAGAGGCAGGAGCGTCCCCGGGCCCCTGGGGGACCCTGGCAGGCCCCGGGATGCCTCCCCCCCTCTCAGCATGGCCGGACCTCCTGGAAGTCTGCCTGATCAAACTCGGCGAAAAACAACCATCTAACTCAGAGAAAAACGACCATCGGCAAGGGGCCAAGAGGCAGAAGTGTCCCGGGGCCCCTGGGGGCCCCTGGCGGGCCGGCCCGGGACACCTTCCCCCTCTCAGCATGGCCAGACCTCACGGAGGTCTGTGCCTTATCAAACTCGGAGAAAAAGGACCATCGGCAAGGGGCTGACAGGCAGGAGCGTCCCCGGGCCCCTGGGGGCCCCTGGCGGGCGGGCCCCGGGATGCCTTCCCCCTCTCAGCATGGCCAGACCTCATGGAAGTCTGCCTGATCAAACTCAGAGAAAAACGACCATCGAACCTTGATAAAAACGACCATCAACAATGGGCAGGAGCGTCCCCGGGCCCCTGGGGGCCACTGGCGGGCGGGCCCCGGGACGCCTTTCCCCTCTCAGCATGGCCAGACCTCACGGAGGTATGCCTGATCAAACTCGGAGAAAAACAAATATCGAACTCGGAGAAAAACGACCATCGGCAAGGGGCTGAGAGGCTGAAGCGTCCCCGGGCCCCTGGGGGCCCCTGGCAGGCAGGCCCCGGGATGCCTCCCCCCTCCCAGCATGGCCAGACCTCATGGAAGTCTGCCTGATCAAACTCGGAGAAAAACGACCATCGAACTCGGAGAAAAACGACCATCGGCAAGGGGCTGAGAGGCAGAAGCGTCCCCGGGCCCCTGGGGGCCCCTGGGGGCTCCTGGCAGGCGGGCCCGGGATGCCTTCCCCCTCTCAGCATGGCCGGACCTCACGGAGGTCTGTGCCTGATCAAACTCGGAGAAAAAGGACCATCGGCAAGGGGCTGAGAGTCAGGAGCGTCCCCGGGCCCCTGGGGGCCCCTGGCAGGTGGGCCCCGGGACACCTTCCCCCTCAAACTTGGTGAAAAAGGACCATCGGCAAGGGGCTGAGAGGCAAGAGTGTCCCCAGGACACTGGGGGCCCCGGTGGGCAGGCTCCAGGGCTGCCTACCCCTGATTCAGAATCTCCGGAGGTCTGACTGACCCTCTCCCTAGTAATCCGGAGGAACATTACCCCCCTTTCTTGTAATCTGTGCACTCGAAGTCACACAGGGGACCCAAGGCACGAACGAGCCCGACCTCCTGGAGCCCTGGCTGGGATCCGGGAGGCGAATGGCACCTCATCGGGACTTCCAGGGAAGTTCGGTCATCTGGTCGCCCCATTGGAAAGCATTGCGGGCGACCAGATGGCCGAGGCGAGAGGGGCGACCAGATGGCCGGGACCGAAATGACGCCAATCTGCCTGCCCCGGGCCTGCAGGGCTCTGGGGCTGCAGGGCTCATGGGCTCCGGGGCTGCAGGGCTCAGGGGCTCCAGGGCTGCAGGCATCCGGGGCTGCAGGGCTCCGGGGCTCCAGGGCTCTAGGACTCCGGGGCTCCAGGTCTCCAGGGCTGCAGGGCTCCGGGGGCTGCTGGGCTCCAGGGCTCGGGGGCTCCAGGGTAGCAGGGCTCCAGGGGTCGGGACCCATGGAGCCCGTCCCGGGTACTTTGCCACTCTGCGGCCCAGAGGAGGGAGCCCCGGATGCCTGGGAGGTGTTGCCCGGGCATCGCCCATCTGGTCCCCAGCAGGGAACCACCAGCCCCGGGATGGTGTTTGGGCAAACCCTTGCACCTACTAATCCGGAGGAAAATTACCCCCCTTTCTTGTAATCCGTGCACTCGAGGTGACAGAGGGGACCCAGGGCGCAAACGTGCCCGACCTCCTGGAGCCCTGGCTGGGATCCGGGAGGCGAATGGCACCTCATAGGGACTTCCAGGGAAGTCCGGCCATCTAGTCGCCCCATAGGAAAGCATTGCGGGCAACCAGATGGCTGAGGCGAAAGGGGCGACCAGATGGCCGGGACCAAAATGACGCCAATCGGCCTGCCCCGGGCCTGTAGGGCTCAGGAGCTGCAGGGCTCCGGGGCTCCGGGGCTGCAGGGCTCGGGGACTGCAGGGCTCCACGGCTCGGGGGGCTGCAGCGCTCCGGGGCTCCAGGGCTCCGGGGCTCCGGGGCTCCGGGGCTCCGGGGCTGCTGGGCTCCGGGGCTGCTGGGCTCCAGGGCTTGGGGGCTCCAGGGCAGGAGGGCTCCAGGGCTCCAAGGCTCCGGGGCTCCAGGGCCCGGGACCCATGGAGCCCGTCCCAGGTACTTTGCCACTCTGCGGCCCGGAGGAGGGAGCCCCGGATGCATGGAAGGTGTTGCCCGGGCCTCGCCCATCTGGTCCACAGCAGGGAACCACCAGCCCCGGGAGGGTGTTTGGGCATACCCTTGCACCTACAAACCCGGAGGAAAATGACCCCCCTTTCTTGTAATCTGTGCACTCGAGGTGACAGAGGGGACCCAGGGCGCAAACGTGCCCGACCTCCTGGAGCCCTGGCTGGGATCCGGGAGGCGAATGGCACCTCATAGGGACTTCCAGGGAAGTCCGGCCATCTAGTCGCCCAATAGGAAAGCATTGCGGGCGACCAGATGGCCGAGGCGAGAGGGGCGACCAGATGGCCGGGACCGAAATGACGCCAATCTGCCTGCCCCGGGCCTGCAGGGCTCTGGGGCTGCAGGGCTCCGGGGGCTGCAGAGCTACAGGGCTCCGGGGCTGCAGGGCTCCGGGGCTTCAGTCCTCCCCGGGCCCTGATGGACCCTCTGTCCCGGGCGCCCCAGACCCCCCTGGCCAGCTCACAGGACGGAGGGGTATTCCAGCACCACCGGGCCATGCCGGATGGGGCTGAAGCCCCGGGCCCGGTCCCAGGCCCGGCTCCCGGACCCTAGGCCAGGCCTGGGAGAGCCTCCCCTGGGCTGCAGGGCTCCAGGGCTCCAGGGCTCAGGGGCTGCAGAGCTCTGTGGGCTGCAGGGCTTTGGGGCTGCCGGGCTCGGGGGCTCCAGGGCTGCAGGGCTCGGGGGCTCCGGGGCTGCAGGGCTCAGGGGCTCCGTGGCTGCAGGCATCCAGGGCTGCAGGGCTCGGGGGCTGCAGGGCTCCTCGGGGGCTCCAGGGCTCCCGGGCTCCGGGGCTGCAGGGCTCCGGGGCTCCAGGGCTCTAGGGCTCCAGGGATCCAGGGCTGCTGGGCTCCAGGGCTCGCAGGCTCCAGGGCAGCAGGGCTCCAGGGCTTGGAACCCATGGAGCCCGTCCCCGGTACTTTGCCACTCTGCGGCCCGGAGGAGGGAGCCCCGGATGCATGGAAGGTGTTGCCCGGGCATCGCCCATCTGGTCCACAGCAGGGAACCACCAGCCCCGGGAGGGTGTTTGGGCATACTCTTGCACCTACTAATCCGGAGGAAAATTACCCCCCTTTCTTGTAATCCGTGCACTCGAGGTGACAGAGGGGACCCAGGGCGCAAACGTGCCCGACCTCCTGGAGCCCTGGCTGGGATCCGGGAGGCGAATGGCACCTCATAGGGACTTCCAGGGAAGTCCGGCCATCTAGTCGCCCCATAGGAAAGCATTGCGGGCAACCAGATGGCTGAGGCGAAAGGGGCGACCAGAAGGCCGGGACCAAAATGACGCCAATCGGCCTGCCCCGGGCCTGTAGGGCTCAGGAGCTGCAGGGCTCCGGGGCTCCGGGGCTGCAGGGCTCGGGGACTGCAGGGCTCCACGGCTCGGGGGGCTGCAGCGCTCCGGGGCTCCAGGGCTCCGGGGCTCCGGGGCTCCGGGGCTGAGGGGCTCCGGGGCTGCTGGGCTCCAGGGCTCGGGGGCTCCAGGGCAGGAGGGCTCCAGGGCTCCAAGGCTCCGGGGCTCCAGGGCCCGGGACCCATGGAGACCGTCCCGGGTACTTTGCCACTCTGCGGCCCGGAGGAGGGAGCCCCGGATGCATGGAAGGTGTTGCCCAGGCATCGCCCATCTGGTCCACAGCAGGGAACCACCAGCCCCGGGAGGGTGTTTGGGCATACCCTTGCACCTACTAATCCGGAGGAAAATTACCCCCCTTTCTTGTAATCTGTGCACTCGAGGTGACAGAGGGGACCCAGGGCGCAAACGTGCCCAACCTCCTGGAGCCCTGGCTGGGATCCGGGAGGCGAATGGCACCTCATAGGGACTTCCAGGGAAGTCCGGCCATCTAGTCGCCCCATAGGAAAGCATTGCGGGCGACCAGATGGCCGAGGCGAGAGGGGCGACCAGATGGCCGGGACCGAAATGACGCCAATCTGCCTGCCCCGGGCCTGCAGGGCTCTGGGGCTGCAGGGCTCCGGGGGCTGCAGAGCTACAGGGCTCCGGGGCTGCAGGGCTCCGGGGCTTCAGTCCTCCCCGGGCCCTGATGGACCCTCTGTCTCGGGCGTCCCAGACCCCCCTGGCCGGCTCACAGGACGGAGGGGTATTCCCGCACCACCGGGCCATGCCGGATGGGGCTGAAGCCCCGGGCCCGGTCCCAGGCCCGGCTCCCGGACCCTAGGCCAGGCCTGGGAGAGCCTCCCCTGGGCTGCAGGGCTCCAGGGCTCCAGGGCTCAGGGGCTGCAGAGCTCTGTGGGCTGCAGGGCTTTGGGGCTGCCGGGCTCGGGGGCTCCAGGGCTGCAGGGCTCGGGGGCTCCGGGGCTGCAGGGCTCAGGGGCTCCGAGGCTGCAGGCATCCAGGGCTGCAGGGCTCGGGGGCTGCAGGGCTCCTCGGGGGCTCCAGGGCTCCCGGGCTCCGGGGCTGCAGGGCTCCGGGGCTCCAGGGCTCTAGGGCTCCAGGGATCCAGGGCTGCTGGGCTCCAGGGCTCGCAGGCTCCAGGGCAGCAGGGCTCCAGGGCTTGGAACCCATGGAGCCCGTCCCCGGTACTTTGCCACTCTGCGGCCTGGAGGAGGGAGCCCCGGATGCATGGAAGGTGTTGCCCGGGCATCGCCCATCTGGTCCACAGCAGGGAACCACCAGCCCCGGGAGGGTGTTTGGGCATACCCTTGCACCTACTAATCCGGAGGAAAATTACCCCCCTTTCTTGTAATCTGTGCACTCGAGGTGACAGAGGGGACCCAGGGCGCAAACGTGCCCGACCTCCTGGAGCCCTGGCTGGGATCCGGGAGGCGAATGGCACCTCATAGGGACTTCCAGGGAAGTCCGGCCATCTAGTTGCCCCATAGGAAAGCATTGCGGGCGACCAGATGGCCGAGGCGAGAGGGGCGACCAGATGGCCGGGACCGAAATGACGCCAATCTGCCTGCAGGGCTCTGGGGCTGCAGGGCTCCGGGGGCTGCAGAGCTACAGGGCTCCGGGGCTGCAGGGCTCCGGGGCTTCAGTCCTCCCCGGGCCCTGATGGACCCTCTGTCCCGGGCGCCCGGACCCCCCTGGCCGGCTCACAGGACGGAGGGGTATTCCCGCACCACCGGGCCATGCCGGATGGGGCTCAAGCCCCGTGCCCGGTCCCAGGCCCGGCTCCCGGACCCTAGGCCAGGCCCGGGAGAGCCTCCTCTGGGCTGCAGGGCTCCAGGGCTACAGGGCTCAGGGGCTGCAGAGCTCTGTGGGCTGCAGGGCTTTGGGGCTGCCGGGCTCGGGGGCTCCAGGGCTGCAGGGCTCGGGGGCTCCGGGGCTGCAGGGCTCAGGGGCTCCGTGGCTGCAGGCATCCAGGGCTGCAGGGCTCGGGGGCTGCAGGGCTCCTCAGGGGCTCCAGGGCTCCCGGGCTCCGGGGCTGCAGGGCTCCGGGGCTCCAGGGCTCTAGGGCTCCAGGGATCCAGGGCTGCTGGGCTCCAGGGCTCGGGGGCTCCAGGGCAGCAGGGCTCCAGGGCTTGGGACCCATGGAGCCCGTCCCGGGTACTTTGCCACTCTGCGGACCGGAGGAGGGAGCCCCTAATGCCTGGGAGGTGTTGCCCGGGCATCGCTCATCTGGTCCCCAGCAGGGAACCACCAGCCCCGGGAGGGTGTTTGGGCATACCCTTGCACCTACTAATCCGGAGGAAAATTACCCCCCTTTCTTGTAATCCATGCACTCGAGGTGACAGAGGGGACCCAGGGCACAAATGTGCCCGACCTCCTGGAGCCCTGGCTGGAATCCGGGAGGCGAATGGCACCTCATAGGGACTTCCAGGGAAGTCCGGCCATCTAGTCGCCCCATAGGAAAGCATTGCGGGCGACCAGATGGCCGAGGCGAGAGGGGCGACCCGATTGCCGGGACCGAAATGACACCAATCTGCCTGCCCCGGGCCTGTAGGGCTCAGGAGCTGCAGGGCTCCGGGGCTCTGGGGCTCCGGGGCTCTGGGGCTCCGGGGCTGCAGGGCAAGAGGCAAGGGGACTGCAGGGCTCCACAGCTTGGGGGGCTGCAGGGCTCCGGGGCTGCAGGGCTCGGGTTCTCCAGGGCTCCAGGGCTCCAGGGCTCCAGGGCTGCAGGGCTCCGGGGCTGCTGGGCTCCAGGGCTCCGGGGCGGCTGGGCTCCGGGGCTCCAGGGCCTGGGACCCATGGAACCCGTTCCGGGTACTTTGCCACACTGCGGCCCGGAGGAGGGAGCCCCGGATGCCTGGGAGGTGTTGCCCGGGCATCGCCCATCTGGTCCCCAGCAGGAAACCACCAGCCCCGGGAGGGTGTTTGGGCATACCCTTGCACCTACTAATCCGGAGGAAAATTACCCCCCTTTCTTGTAATCCGTGCACTCGAGGTGACAGAGGGGACCCAGGGCGCAAAAGTGCCCAACCTCCTGGAGCCCTGGCTGGGATCCGGGAGGCAAATGGCACCTCATAGGGACTTCCAGGGACGTCCGGCCATCTAGTCACCCCATAGGAAAGCATTGCGGGCGACAAGATGGCCGAGGCGAGAGGGTCGACCAGATGGCCGGGACCGAAATAACACCAATCTGCCTGCCCCAGGCCTGCAGGGCTCTGGGGCTGCAGGGCTCCGGGGGCTGCAGAGCTACAGGGCTCCAGGGCTGCAGGGCTCCGGGGCTTCAGGCCTCCCCGGGCCCTGATGGACCCTCTGTCCCGGGCGCCCTTGACCCCCCCGGCCGGCTCGCAGGATGGAGGGTTATTCCCGCACCACCGGGCCCTGCTGGACGGGGCTCAAGCCCCGGGCCCGGTCCCTGGCCCAGCTCCCGGACCCTAGGCCAGGCCCGGGAGAGCCTCCCCTAGGCTGCAGGGCTACAGGGCTACAGGGCTCGGGGGCTGCAGGGCTCCATGGACTGCAGGACTTCGGGGCTGCCGGGCATGGGGGCTCCTGGGCTGCAGGGCTCGGGGGCTCCGGGGCTGCAGGGCTCAGGGGCTCCAGGGCTGCAGGCATCCGGGGCTGCAGGGCTCCGGGGCTGCAGGGCTTCGGGGCTCCAGGGCTCCGGGGCTCCGGGGCTCCGGGGCTCCGGGGCTGCTGGGCTCCGGGGCTGCTGGGCTCCAGGGCTCGGGGGCTCCAGGGCAGGAGGGCTCCAGGGCTCCAAGGCTCCGGGGCTCCAGGGCCCGGGACCCATGGAGCCCGTCCCGGGTACTTTGCCACTCTGCGGCCCGGAGGAGGGAGCCCCGGATGCATGGAAGGTGTTGCCCGGGCCTCACCCATCTGGTCCACAGCAGGGAACCACCAGCCCCTGGAGGGTGTTTGGGCATACCCTTGCACCTACAAACCCGGAGGAAAATTACCCCCCTTTCTTGTAATCTGTGCACTCGAGGTGACAGAGGGGACCCAGGGCGCAAACGTGCCCGACCTCCTGGAGCCCTGGCTGGGATCCGGGAGGCGAATGGCACCTCATAGGGACTTCCAGGGAAGTCCGGCCATCTAGTCGCCCCATAGGAAAGCATTGCGGGCGACCAGATGGCCGAGGCGAGAGGGGCGACCAGATGGCCGGGACCGAAATGACGCCAATCTGCCTGCCCCGGGCCTGCAGGGCTCTGGGGCTGCAGGGCTCCGGGGGCTGCAGAGCTACAGGGCTCCGGGGCTGCAGGGCTCCGGGGCTTCAGTCCTCCCCGGGCCCTGATGGACCCTCTGTCTCGGGCGTCCCAGACCCCCCTGGCCGGCTCACAGGACGGAGGGGTATTCCCGCACCACCGGGCCATGCCGGATGGGGCTGAAGCCCCGGGCCCGGTCCCAGGCCCGGCTCCCGGACCCTAGGCCAGGCCTGGGAGAGCCTCCCCTGGGCTGCAGGGCTCCAGGGCTCCAGGGCTCAGGGGCTGCAGAGCTCTGTGGGCTGCAGGGCTTTGGGGCTGCCGGGCTCGGGGGCTCCAGGGCTGCAGGGCTCGGGGGCTCCGGGGCTGCAGGGCTCAGGGGCTCCGTGGCTGCAGGCATCCAGGGCTGCAGGGCTCGGGGGCTGCAGGGCTCCTCGGGGGCTCCAGGGCTCCCGGGCTCCGGGGCTGCAGGGCTCCGGGGCTCCAGGGCTCTAGGGCTCCAGGGATCCAGGGCTGCTGGGCTCCAGGGCTCGCAGGCTCCAGGGCAGCAGGGCTCCAGGGCTTGGAACCCATGGAGCCCGTCCCCGGTACTTTGCCACTCTGCGGCCCGGAGGAGGGAGCCCCGGATGCATGGAAGGTGTTGCCCGGGCATCGCCCATCTGGTCCACAGCAGGGAACCACCAGCCCCGGGAGGGTGTTTGGGCATACCCTTGCACCTACTAATCCGGAGGAAAATTACCCCCCTTTCTTGTAATCTGTGCACTCGAGGTGACAGAGGGGACCCAGGGCGCAAACGTGCCCAACCTCCTGGAGCCCTGGCTGGGATCCGGGAGGCGAATGGCACCTCATAGGGACTTCCAGGGAAGTCCGGCCATCTAGTCGCCCCATAGGAAAGCATTGCGGGCGACCAGATGGCCGAGGCGAGAGGGGCGACCAGATGGCCGGGACCGAAATGACGCCAATCTGCCTGCCCCGGGCCCTGGGGCTGCAGGGCTCCGGGGGCGGCAGAGCTACAGGGCTCCGGGGCTGCAGGGCTCCGGGGCTTCAGTCCTCCCCGGGCCCTGATGGACCCTCTGTCCCGGGCGCCCGGTCCCCCCTGGCCGGCTCACAGGACGGAGGGGTATTCCCGCACCACCGGGCCATGCCGGATGGGGCTCAAGCCCCGTGCCCGGTCCCAGGCCTGGCTCCCGGACCATAGGCCAGGCCCGGGAGAGCCTCCTCTGGGCTGCAGGGCTCCAGGGCTACAGGGCTCGGGGGCTGCGAGCTCTGTAGGCTGCAGGGCTTCGGGGCTGCCGGGCTCGCGGGCTCCAGGGCTCCAGGGCTCGGGGGCTCCGGGGCTGCAGGGCTCAGGGGCTCCGTGGCTGCAGGCATCCGGGGCTGCAGGGCTCGGGGGCTGCAGGGCTCCTCGGGGGCTCCAGGGCTCCCGGGCTCCGGGGCTGCAGGGCTCCGGGGCTCCAGGGCTCTAGGGCTCCAGGGATCCAGGGCTGCTGGGCTCCAGGGCTCGGGGGCTCCAGGGCAGCAGGGCTCCAGGGCTTGGGACCCATGGAGCCCGTCCCGGGTACTTTGCCACTCTGCGGACCGGAGGAGGGAGCCCCTAATGCCTGGGAGGTGATGCCCGGGCATCGCTCATCTGGTCCCCAGCAGGGAACCACCAGCCCCGGGAGGGTGTTTGGGCATACCCTTGCACCTACTAATCCGGAGGAAAATTACCCCCCTTTCTTGTAATCCATGCACTCGAGGTGACAGAGGGGACCCAGGGCACAAACGTGCCCGACCTCCTGGAGCCCTGGCTGGAATCCGGGAGGCGAATGGCACCTCATAGGGACTTCCAGGGAAGTCCGGCCATCTAGTCGCCCCATAGGAAAGCATTGCGGGCGACCAGATGGCCGAGGCGAGAGGGGCGACCCGATTGCCGGGACCGAAATGACACCAATCTGCCTGCCCCGGGCCTGTAGGGCTCAGGAGCTGCAGGGCTCCGGGGCTCTGGGGCTCCGGGGCTCTGGGGCTCCGGGGCTGCAGGGCAAGGGGACTGCAGGGCTCCACAGCTTGGGGGGCTGCAGGGCTCCGGGGCTGCAGGGCTCGGGTTCTCCAGGGCTCCAGGGCTCCAGGGCTCCAGGGCTGCAGGGCTCCGGGGCTGCTGGGCTCCAGGGCTCCGGGGCGGCTGGGCTCCGGGGCTCCAGGGCCTGGGACCCATGGAACCCGTTCCGGGTACTTTGCCACACTGCGGCCCGGAGGAGGGAGCCCCGGATGCCTGGGAGATGTTGCCCGGGCATCGCCCATCTGGTCCCCAGCAGGAAACCACCAGCCCCGGGAGGGTGTTTGGGCATACCCTTGCACCTACTAATCCGGAGGAAAATTACCCCCCTTTCTTGTAATCCGTGCACTCGAGGTGACAGAGGGGACCCAGGGCGCAAAAGTGCCCGACCTCCTGGAGCCCTAGCTGGGATCCGGGAGGCAAATGGCACCTCATAGGGACTTCCAGGGACGTCCGGCCATCTAGTCACCCCATAGGAAAGCATTGCGGGCGACCAGATGGCCGAGGCGAGAGGGGCGACCAGATGGCCGGGACCGAAATAACACCAATCTGCCTGCCCCAGGCCTGCAGGGCTCTGGGGCTGCAGGGCTCTGGGGCTGCAGAGCTACAGGGCTCCAGGGCTGCAGGGCTCCGGGGCTTCAGGCCTCCCCGGGCCCTGATGGACCCTCTGTCCCGGGCGCCCTTGACCCCCCCCGGCCGGCTCGCAGGATGGAGGGTTATTCCCGCACCACCGGGCCCTGCTGGACGGGGCTCAAGCCCCGGGCCCGGTCCCTGGCCCGGCTCCCGGACCCTAGGCCAGGCCCGGGAGAGCCTCCCCTAGGCTGCAGGGCTACAGGGCTACAGGGCTCGGGGGCTGCAGGGCTCCATGGACTGCAGGACTTCGGGGCTGCCGGGCATGGGGGCTCCAGGGCTGCAGGGCTCGGGGGCTCCGGGGCTGCAGGGCTCAGGGGCTCCCGGGCTGCAGGCATCCGGGGCTGCAGGGCTCGGGGGCTGCAGGGCTCCTCGGGGGCTCCACAGCTCCCGGGCTCTGGGGCTGCAGGGCTCCAGGGCTGCAGGGCTCCGGGGGGGCTCCAGGGGCTGTAGGGCTCCAGGGGCTCCAGGGCTGCAGGGCTCCAGGGCTGCAGGGCTCCAGGGCTGCAGGGCTGCAGGGCTCCATGGGGACTACAGGGCTCCAGGGGCTGTAGGGCTCCGGGGACTCCAGGACGGAGGGGTATTCCCGCACCACCGGGCCCTGCCGGATGGGGCTCAAGCCGCGGGCCCGCTCCCGGTCTCTGCTTCTGAAACCCTAGCCAGGCTGGGGAAAGAGCCGCCCTTGCCTCTGATGAACGCCTGGAACCTCGGCCGGCTTGCAGGACGGGGAAGCTCCAGCAAACCCATGGCTGGCCGGACGGAGCTCAAGCCCCGGGCCCGCTCCCGGTCCCTGCTTCCGAAACCCTAGCCCGGCCGGGGAGAGCCTCCCTTGGCCCTGATGAACGCCCGGAACCTCAGCCGGCTTGCGGGACGGGGAGGCTCCAGCAACCCCATGGCCTACCGGACGGAGCTCAAGCCCCGGGCCCAGTCCCTGCTTCCAAAACCCTAGCCAGCCCGGGGAGAGCCTCCCTTGGCCCCATAAACGCCCGGAACCTCGGCCGGCTTGCAGGACGGAGCTCAGGCCCCAGGCCTCAGGCCCAGACTACCAACACTAGCCGGGCCCGGGGAGAGCCTCCCGGTAGATCCCCCTGTCCCCAGCACCTGGACCCTGGGCCGGAACCAAGGAGGGTTAAGCCCAGGACACGTCCTCTCCCCGACGGCCTGCCCGGGAGCCCATTTTTGTCGACTATTAAGCCCCCACGTAGTGGGGGCTTACAGAACTTTGGGAAAGGACAAAAGTTGGAGTTAGCCCGTCCGCCAGCCTGCAGGGCCATCTGGTCACCCAGCCCGCAGGGCCATCTGGTCACGCAGCCAGGCGACCAGATGACCCGGGACGACCCAGCGCCCGGATGGCCTGGGAGGGTGCCGTACCCAGTCGCCCTTGCAGTCCAGCGAGGGTGGCCAGGCGCTGCTGCTTGCCTCCCTGCTCGACTTGCCCATTCAGCAGTGGGAAGGGGAGGCCCGCCGGCGGCGGCCCAGGCCATCTGGTCACCCTGCCGACCCGCAAGGGAAGGTGTGGCCCCCATCCCCGCACCCCGGTGGGGCAGGGAGGGGAGGGAGAGGCCCCCGTGCCGGAGGGCATGTGGTGGAGGCAGCCTCCCGCAGGCCCGTGTTACCCCCTCCACATCCATCCCGCCGGCCAGGCGGCAGAGGGACCCACCCCTGGGTGTGGTGGAGGGAGGCTTCTGCGGGCGCCCACGCACGGAAAGAGACAAAAGCTTGGCTCAGAGGATGACTTTCAATAGATCACAGCGAGGTAGCTGCTCTGCTACTTACGAAACCCTGACCCAGAATCAGGTTGTCTACGAATGATTTAGCACTGGGTGCCCCACGAACATGGGCCTGATCAAACTCAGAGGAAAAGGACCATCGGCAAGGGGCTGAGAGGCAGGAGCGTCCCGGGCCCCTGAGGGGCCCTGGCGGGCAGGCCCCGGGATGCCTTCCCCCTCTCAGCATGGCCAGACCTCATGGAAGTCTGCCTGATCAAACTCGGTGAAAAATGACCATCGAACCCTGATAAAAACAACCATCGACAATGGGCCGAGAGGCAGAAGCATCCACGGGCCCCTGGGGGCCCCTAGCGGGTGGGTACTGGGACGCCTTCCCCCTCTCAGCATGGCCAGACCTCACGGAGGTATGCCTGATCAAACTCTGAGGAAAACGACCATCGGCAAGGGGCTGAGAGGCAGGAGCGTCCCCGGGCCCCTGGGGGCCCCTTGCAGGCAGGGTCCAGGACGCCTCCCTCCCTCTCAGCATGGCCAGACCTCATGAAAGTCTGCCTGATCAAACTCGGAGAAAAACAACCATCGAACTTGGAGAAAAACGACCATCGGCAAGGGGCCAAGAGGCAGAAGTGTCCCCGGGCCCCTGGGGCCCCTGTCGGGCAGGCCCCGGGATGCCTTCCCTCTCTCAGCATGACCAGACCTCATGGAAGTCTGCCTGATGAAACTCGGAGAAAAACGACCATCGAACCCTGATAAAAACGACCATCGACAAGGGGCCGAGAGGCAGAAGCATCCACGGGCCCCTGGGGGCCCCTGGCGGGCGGGCCCCGGGATCCATTCCCCCTCTCAGCATGACCAGACCTCACTGAGGTATGCCTGATCAAACTCGGAGACAAACAACCATCGGCAAGGGGCTGAGAGGCAGGAGCGTCCCAGGGCCCCTGGGGGACCCTGGCAGGCCCTGGGATGCCTCCCCCCCTCTCAGCATGGCTGGACCTCCTGGAAGTCTACCTGATCAAACTCGGCGAAAAACAACCATCTAACTCGGAGAAAAACGACCATCGGCAAAGGGCCAGGAGGCAGAAGTGTCCCCAGGCCCCTGGGGGCCCCTGGCGGGCAGGCCCGGGACACCTTCCCCCTCTCTGCATGGCCAGACCTCACGGAGGTCTGTGCCTTATCAAACTCGGAGAAAAAGGACCATCGGCAAGGGGCTGACAGGCAGGAGCGTCCCCGGGCCCCTGGGGGCCCCTGGCAGGCGGGCCCTGGGATGCCTTCCCCCTCTCAGCATGGCCAGACCTCATGGAAGTCTGCCTGATCAAACTCGGAGAAAAACGACCATCGAACCCTGATAAAAACGACCATCAACAATGGGCAGGAGTGTCCCTGGGCCCCTGGGGGCCCCTGGCGGGCGGGCCCCGGGACGCCTTCCCCCTCTCAGCATGGCCAGACCTCACGGAGGTATGCCTGATCAAACTCGGAGAAAAACAAATATCGAACTCGGAGAAAAACGACCATCGGCAAGGGGCTGAGAGGCTGAAGCGTCCCCGGGCCCCTGGGGGCCCCTGGCGGGAGGGCCCCGGGATGCCTCCCCCTCTCAGCATGGCCAGACCTCATGGAAGTCTGCCTGATCAAACTCGGAGAAAAACGACCATCGGCAAGGGGCTGAGAGGCAGAAGCGTCCCCGGGCCCCTGGGGGCCCCTGGCAGGCGGGCCCGGGATGCCTTCCCCCTCTCAGCATGGCCGGACCTCACGGAGGTCTGTGCCTGATCAAACTCGGAGAAAAACGACCATCGGCAAGGGGCTGAGAGGCAGGAGCGTCCCCGGGCCCCTGGGGGCCCCTGGCGGGTGGGCCCCAGGAAACCTTTCCCCCTTAGCATGGCCAGACCTCATGGAAGTCTGCCTGATGAAACTCGGAGAAAAACAACCATCGAACCCTGATAAAAACGACCATCGACAAGGGGCCGAGAGGCAGAAGCATCCACGGGCCCCTGGGGGCCCCTGGCGGGTGGGCCCCGGGACGCCTTACCCCTCTCAGCATGGCCAGACCTCACAGAGGTATGCCTGATCAAACTCGGAGACAAACGACCATCGGCAAGGGGCTGAGAGGCAGGAGCGTCCCCGGGCCCCTGGGGGACCCTGGCAGGCCCCGGGATGCCTCCCCCCCTCTCAGCATGGCCGGACCTCCTGGAAGTCTGCCTGATCAAACTCGGCGAAAAACAACCATCTAACTCAGAGAAAAACGACCATCGGCAAGGGGCCAAGAGGCAGAAGTGTCCCGGGGCCCCTGGGGGCCCCTGGCGGGCCGGCCCGGGACACCTTCCCCCTCTCAGCATGGCCAGACCTCACGGAGGTCTGTGCCTTATCAAACTCGGAGAAAAAGGACCATCGGCAAGGGGCTGACAGGCAGGAGCGTCCCCGGGCCCCTGGGGGCCCCTGGCGGGCGGGCCCCGGGATGCCTTCCCCCTCTCAGCATGGCCAGACCTCATGGAAGTCTGCCTGATCAAACTCAGAGAAAAACGACCATCGAACCTTGATAAAAACGACCATCAACAATGGGCAGGAGCGTCCCCGGGCCCCTGGGGGCCACTGGCGGGCGGGCCCCGGGACGCCTTTCCCCTCTCAGCATGGCCAGACCTCACGGAGGTATGCCTGATCAAACTCGGAGAAAAACAAATATCGAACTCGGAGAAAAACGACCATCGGCAAGGGGCTGAGAGGCTGAAGCGTCCCCGGGCCCCTGGGGGCCCCTGGCAGGCAGGCCCCGGGATGCCTCCCCCCTCCCAGCATGGCCAGACCTCATGGAAGTCTGCCTGATCAAACTCGGAGAAAAACGACCATCGAACTCGGAGAAAAACGACCATCGGCAAGGGGCTGAGAGGCAGAAGCGTCCCCGGGCCCCTGGGGGCCCCTGGGGGCTCCTGGCAGGCGGGCCCGGGATGCCTTCCCCCTCTCAGCATGGCCGGACCTCACGGAGGTCTGTGCCTGATCAAACTCGGAGAAAAAGGACCATCGGCAAGGGGCTGAGAGTCAGGAGCGTCCCCGGGCCCCTGGGGGCCCCTGGCAGGTGGGCCCCGGGACACCTTCCCCCTCAAACTTGGTGAAAAAGGACCATCGGCAAGGGGCTGAGAGGCAAGAGTGTCCCCAGGACACTGGGGGCCCCGGTGGGCAGGCTCCAGGGCTGCCTACCCCTGATTCAGAATCTCCGGAGGTCTGACTGACCCTCTCCCTAGTAATCCGGAGGAACATTACCCCCCTTTCTTGTAATCTGTGCACTCGAAGTCACACAGGGGACCCAAGGCACGAACGAGCCCGACCTCCTGGAGCCCTGGCTGGGATCCGGGAGGCGAATGGCACCTCATCGGGACTTCCAGGGAAGTTCGGTCATCTGGTCGCCCCATTGGAAAGCATTGCGGGCGACCAGATGGCCGAGGCGAGAGGGGCGACCAGATGGCCGGGACCGAAATGACGCCAATCTGCCTGCCCCGGGCCTGCAGGGCTCTGGGGCTGCAGGGCTCATGGGCTCCGGGGCTGCAGGGCTCAGGGGCTCCAGGGCTGCAGGCATCCGGGGCTGCAGGGCTCCGGGGCTCCAGGGCTCTAGGACTCCGGGGCTCCAGGTCTCCAGGGCTGCAGGGCTCCGGGGGCTGCTGGGCTCCAGGGCTCGGGGGCTCCAGGGTAGCAGGGCTCCAGGGGTCGGGACCCATGGAGCCCGTCCCGGGTACTTTGCCACTCTGCGGCCCAGAGGAGGGAGCCCCGGATGCCTGGGAGGTGTTGCCCGGGCATCGCCCATCTGGTCCCCAGCAGGGAACCACCAGCCCCGGGATGGTGTTTGGGCAAACCCTTGCACCTACTAATCCGGAGGAAAATTACCCCCCTTTCTTGTAATCCGTGCACTCGAGGTGACAAAGGGGACCCAGGGCGCAAACGTGCCCGACCTCCTGGAGCCCTGGCTGGGATCCGGGAGGCGAATGGCACCTCATAGGGACTTCCAGGGAAGTCCGGCCATCTAGTCGCCCCATAGGAAAGCATTGCGGGCAACCAGATGGCTGAGGCGAAAGGGGCGACCAGATGGCCGGGACCAAAATGACGCCAATCGGCCTGCCCCGGGCCTGTAGGGCTCAGGAGCTGCAGGGCTCCGGGGCTCCGAGGCTGCAGGGCTCGGGGACTGCAGGGCTCCACGGCTCGGGGGGCTGCAGCGCTCCGGGGCTCCAGGGCTCCGGGGCTCCGGGGCTCCGGGGCTCCGGGGCTGCTGGGCTCCGGGGCTGCTGGGCTCCAGGGCTTGGGGGCTCCAGGGCAGGAGGGCTCCAGGGCTCCAAGGCTCCGGGGCTCCAGGGCCCGGGACCCATGGAGCCCGTCCCGGGTACTTTGCCACTCTGCGGCCCGGAGGAGGGAGCCCCGGATGCATGGAAGGTGTTGCCCGGGCCTCGCCCATCTGGTTGTCAGCAGGGAACCACCAGCCCCGGGAGGGTGTTTGGGCATACCCTTGCACCTACAAACCCGGAGGAAAATTACCCCCCTTTCTTGTAATCTGTGCACTCGAGGTGACAGAGGGGACCCAGGGCGCAAACGTGCCCGACCTCCTGGAGCCCTGGCTGGGATCCGGGAGGCGAATGGCACCTCATAGGGACTTCCAGGGAAGTCCGGCCATCTAGTCGCCCAATAGGAAAGCATTGCGGGCGACCAGATGGCCGAGGCGAGAGGGGCGACCAGATGGCCGGGACCGAAATGACGCCAATCTGCCTGCCCCGGGCCTGCAGGGCTCTGGGGCTGCAGGGCTCCGGGGGCTGCAGAGCTACAGGGCTCCGGGGCTGCAGGGCTCCGGGGCTTCAGTCCTCCCCGGGCCCTGATGGACCCTCTGTCCCGGGCGCCCCAGACCCCCCTGGCCAGCTCACAGGACGGAGGGGTATTCCAGCACCACCGGGCCATGCCGGATGGGGCTGAAGCCCCGGGCCCGGTCCCAGGCCCGGCTCCCGGACCCTAGGCCAGGCCTGGGAGAGCCTCCCCTGGGCTGCAGGGCTCCAGGGCTCCAGGGCTCAGGGGCTGCAGAGCTCTGTGGGCTGCAGGGCTTTGGGGCTGCCGGGCTCGGGGGCTCCAGGGCTGCAGGGCTCGGGGGCTCCGGGGCTGCAGGGCTCAGGGGCTCCGTGGCTGCAGGCATCCAGGGCTGCAGGGCTCGGGGGCTGCAGGGCTCCTCGGGGGCTCCAGGGCTCCCGGGCTCCGGGGCTGCAGGGCTCCGGGGCTCCAGGGCTCTAGGGCTCCAGGGATCCAGGGCTGCTGGGCTCCAGGGCTCGCAGGCTCCAGGGCAGCAGGGCTCCAGGGCTTGGAACCCATGGAGCCCGTCCCCGGTACTTTGCCACTCTGCGGCCCGGAGGAGGGAGCCCCGGATGCATGGAAGGTGTTGCCCGGGCATCGCCCATCTGGTCCACAGCAGGGAACCACCAGCCCCGGGAGGGTGTTTGGGCATACTCTTGCACCTACTAATCCGGAGGAAAATTACCCCCCTTTCTTGTAATCCGTGCACTCGAGGTGACAGAGGGGACCCAGGGCGCAAACGTGCCCGACCTCCTGGAGCCCTGGCTGGGATCCGGGAGGCGAATGGCACCTCATAGGGACTTCCAGGGAAGTCCGGCCATCTAGTCGCCCCATAGGAAAGCATTGCGGGCAACCAGATGGCTGAGGCGAAAGGGGCGACCAGAAGGCCGGGTACCAAAATGACGCCAATCGGCCTGCCCCGGGCCTGTAGGGCTCAGGAGCTGCAGGGCTCCGGGGCTCCGGGGCTGCAGGGCTCGGGGACTGCAGGGCTCCACGGCTCGGGGGGCTGCAGCGCTCCGGGGCTCCAGGGCTCCGGGGCTCCGGGGCTCCGGGGCTGAGGGGCTCCGGGGCTGCTGGGCTCCAGGGCTCGGGGGCTCCAGGGCAGGAGGGCTCCAGGGCTCCAAGGCTCCGGGGCTCCAGGGCCCGGGACCCATGGAGACCGTCCCGGGTACTTTGCCACTCTGCGGCCCGGAGGAGGGAGCCCCGGATGCATGGAAGGTGTTGCCCAGGCATCGCCCATCTGGTCCACAGCAGGGAACCACCAGCCCCGGGAGGGTGTTTGGGCATACCCTTGCACCTACTAATCCGGAGGAAAATTACCCCCCTTTCTTGTAATCTGTGCACTCGAGGTGACAGAGGGGACCCAGGGCGCAAACGTGCCCAACCTCCTGGAGCCCTGGCTGGGATCCGGGAGGCGAATGGCACCTCATAGGGACTTCCAGGGAAGTCCGGCCATCTAGTCGCCCCATAGGAAAGCATTGCGGGCGACCAGATGGCCGAGGCGAGAGGGGCGACCAGATGGCCGGGACCGAAATGACGCCAATCTGCCTGCCCCGGGCCTGCAGGGCTCTGGGGCTGCAGGGCTCCGGGGGCTGCAGAGCTACAGGGCTCTGGGGCTGCAGGGCTCCGGGGCTTCAGTCCTCCCCGGGCCCTGATGGACCCTCTGTCTCGGGCGTCCCAGACCCCCCTGGCCGGCTCACAGGACGGAGGGGTATTCCCGCACCACCGGGCCATGCCGGATGGGGCTGAAGCCCCGGGCCCGGTCCCAGGCCCGGCTCCCGGACCCTAGGCCAGGCCTGGGAGAGCCTCCCCTGGGCTGCAGGGCTCCAGGGCTCCAGGGCTCAGGGGCTGCAGAGCTCTGTGGGCTGCAGGGCTTTGGGGCTGCCGGGCTCGGGGGCTCCAGGGCTGCAGGGCTCGGGGGCTCCGGGGCTGCAGGGCTCAGGGGCTCCGAGGCTGCAGGCATCCAGGGCTGCAGGGCTCGGGGGCTGCAGGGCTCCTCGGGGGCTCCAGGGCTCCCGGGCTCCGGGGCTGCAGGGCTCCGGGGCTCCAGGGCTCTAGGGCTCCAGGGATCCAGGGCTGCTGGGCTCCAGGGCTCGCAGGCTCCAGGGCAGCAGGGCTCCAGGGCTTGGAACCCATGGAGCCCGTCCCCGGTACTTTGCCACTCTGCGGCCCGGAGGAGGGAGCCCCGGATGCATGGAAGGTGTTGCCCGGGCATCGCCCATCTGGTCCACAGCAGGGAACCACCAGCCCCGGGAGGGTGTTTGGGCATACCCTTGCACCTACTAATCCGGAGGAAAATTACCCCCCTTTCTTGTAATCTGTGCACTCGAGGTGACAGAGGGGACCCAGGGCGCAAACGTGCCCGACCTCCTGGAGCCCTGGCTGGGATCCGGGAGGCGAATGGCACCTCATAGGGACTTCCAGGGAAGTCCGGCCATCTAGTTGCCCCATAGGAAAGCATTGCGGGCGACCAGATGGCCGAGGCGAGAGGGGCGACCAGATGGCCGGGACCGAAATGACGCCAATCTGCCTGCAGGGCTCTGGGGCTGCAGGGCTCCGGGGGCTGCAGAGCTACAGGGCTCCGGGGCTGCAGGGCTCCGGGGCTTCAGTCCTCCCCGGGCCCTGATGGACCCTCTGTCCCGGGCGCCCGGACCCCCCTGGCCGGCTCACAGGACGGAGGGGTATTCCCGCACCACCGGGCCATGCCGGATGGGGCTCAAGCCCCGTGCCCGGTCCCAGGCCCGGCTCCCGGACCCTAGGCCAGGCCCGGGAGAGCCTCCTCTGGGCTGCAGGGCTCCAGGGCTACAGGGCTCAGGGGCTGCAGAGCTCTGTGGGCTGCAGGGCTTTGGGGCTGCCGGGCTCGGGGGCTCCAGGGCTGCAGGGCTCGGGGGCTCCGGGGCTGCAGGGCTCAGGGGCTCCGTGGCTGCAGGCATCCAGGGCTGCAGGGCTCGGGGGCTGCAGGGCTCCTCAGGGGCTCCAGGGCTCCCGGGCTCCGGGGCTGCAGGGCTCCGGGGCTCCAGGGCTCTAGGGCTCCAGGGATCCAGGGCTGCTGGGCTCCAGGGCTCGGGGGCTCCAGGGCAGCAGGGCTCCAGGGCTTGGGACCCATGGAGCCCGTCCCGGGTACTTTGCCACTCTGCGGACCGGAGGAGGGAGCCCCTAATGCCTGGGAGGTGTTGCCCGGGCATCGCTCATCTGGTCCCCAGCAGGGAACCACCAGCCCCGGGAGGGTGTTTGGGCATACCCTTGCACCTACTAATCCGGAGGAAAATTACCCCCCTTTCTTGTAATCCATGCACTCGAGGTGACAGAGGGGACCCAGGGCACAAATGTGCCCGACCTCCTGGAGCCCTGGCTGGAATCCGGGAGGCGAATGGCACCTCATAGGGACTTCCAGGGAAGTCCGGCCATCTAGTCGCCCCATAGGAAAGCATTGCGGGCGACCAGATGGCCGAGGCGAGAGGGGCGACCCGATTGCCGGGACCGAAATGACACCAATCTGCCTGCCCCGGGCCTGTAGGGCTCAGGAGCTGCAGGGCTCCGGGGCTCTGGGGCTCCGGGGCTCTGGGGCTCCGGGGCTGCAGGGCAAGAGGCAAGGGGACTGCAGGGCTCCACAGCTTGGGGGGCTGCAGGGCTCCGGGGCTGCAGGGCTCGGGTTCTCCAGGGCTCCAGGGCTCCAGGGCTCCAGGGCTGCAGGGCTCCGGGGCTGCTGGGCTCCAGGGCTCCGGGGCGGCTGGGCTCCGGGGCTCCAGGGCCTGGGACCCATGGAACCCGTTCCGGGTACTTTGCCACACTGCGGCCCGGAGGAGGGAGCCCCGGATGCCTGGGAGGTGTTGCCCGGGCATCGCCCATCTGGTCCCCAGCAGGAAACCACCAGCCCCGGGAGGGTGTTTGGGCATACCCTTGCACCTACTAATCCGGAGGAAAATTACCCCCCTTTCTTGTAATCCGTGCACTCGAGGTGACAGAGGGGACCCAGGGCGCAAAAGTGCCCAACCTCCTGGAGCCCTGGCTGGGATCCGGGAGGCAAATGGCACCTCATAGGGACTTCCAGGGACGTCCGGCCATCTAGTCACCCCATAGGAAAGCATTGCGGGCGACAAGATGGCCGAGGCGAGAGGGTCGACCAGATGGCCGGGACCGAAATAACACCAATCTGCCTGCCCCAGGCCTGCAGGGCTCTGGGGCTGCAGGGCTCCGGGGGCTGCAGAGCTACAGGGCTCCAGGGCTGCAGGGCTCCGGGGCTTCAGGCCTCCCCGGGCCCTGATGGACCCTCTGTCCCGGGCGCCCTTGACCCCCCCGGCCGGCTCGCAGGATGGAGGGTTATTCCCGCACCACCGGGCCCTGCTGGACGGGGCTCAAGCCCCGGGCCCGGTCCCTGGCCCAGCTCCCGGACCCTAGGCCAGGCCCGGGAGAGCCTCCCCTAGGCTGCAGGGCTACAGGGCTACAGGGCTCGGGGGCTGCAGGGCTCCATGGACTGCAGGACTTCGGGGCTGCCGGGCATGGGGGCTCCTGGGCTGCAGGGCTCGGGGGCTCCGGGGCTGCAGGGCTCAGGGGCTCCAGGGCTGCAGGCATCCGGGGCTGCAGGGCTCCGGGGCTGCAGGGCTTCGGGGCTCCAGGGCTCCGGGGCTCTGGGGCTCCGGGGCTCCGGGGCTGCTGGGCTCCGGGGCTGCTGGGCTCCAGGGCTCGGGGGCTCCAGGGCAGGAGGGCTCCAGGGCTCCAAGGCTCCGGGGCTCCAGGGCCCGGGACCCATGGAGCCCGTCCCGGGTACTTTGCCACTCTGCGGCCCGGAGGAGGGAGCCCCGGATGCATGGAAGGTGTTGCCCGGGCCTCACCCATCTGGTCCACAGCAGGGAACCACCAGCCCCTGGAGGGTGTTTGGGCATACCCTTGCACCTACAAACCCGGAGGAAAATTACCCCCCTTTCTTGTAATCTGTGCACTCGAGGTGACAGAGGGGACCCAGGGCGCAAACGTGCCCGACCTCCTGGAGCCCTGGCTGGGATCCGGGAGGCGAATGGCACCTCATAGGGACTTCCAGGGAAGTCCGGCCATCTAGTCGCCCCATAGGAAAGCATTGCGGGCGACCAGATGGCCGAGGCGAGAGGGGCGACCAGATGGCCGGGACCAAAATGACGCCAATCTGCCTGCCCCGGGCTTGCAGGGCTCTGGGGCTGCAGGGCTCCGGGGGCTGCAGAGCTACAGGGCTCCGGGGCTGCAGGGCTCCGGGGCTTCAGTCCTCCCCGGGCCCTGATGGACCCTCTGTCTCGGGCGTCCCAGACCCCCCTGGCCGGCTCACAGGACGGAGGGGTATTCCCGCACCACCGGGCCATGCCGGATGGGGCTGAAGCCCCGGGCCCGGTCCCAGGCCCGGCTCCCGGACCCTAGGCCAGGCCTGGGAGAGCCTCCCCTGGGCTGCAGGGCTCCAGGGCTCCAGGGCTCAGGGGCTGCAGAGCTCTGTGGGCTGCAGGGCTTTGGGGCTGCCGGGCTCGGGGGCTCCAGGGCTGCAGGGCTCGGGGGCTCCGGGGCTGCAGGGCTCAGGGGCTCCGTGGCTGCAGGCATCCAGGGCTGCAGGGCTCGGGGGCTGCAGGGCTCCTCGGGGGCTCCAGGGCTCCCGGGCTCCGGGGCTGCAGGGCTCCGGGGCTCCAGGGCTCTAGGGCTCCAGGGATCCAGGGCTGCTGGGCTCCAGGGCTCGCAGGCTCCAGGGCAGCAGGGCTCCAGGGCTTGGAACCCATGGAGCCCGTCCCCGGTACTTTGCCACTCTGCGGCCCGGAGGAGGGAGCCCCGGATGCATGGAAGGTGTTGCCCGGGCATCGCCCATCTGGTCCACAGCAGGGAACCACCAGCCCCGGGAGGGTGTTTGGGCATACCCTTGCACCTACTAATCCGGAGGAAAATTACCCCCCTTTCTTGTAATCTGTGCACTCGAGGTGACAGAGGGGACCCAGGGCGCAAACGTGCCCAACCTCCTGGAGCCCTGGCTGGGATCCGGGAGGCGAATGGCACCTCATAGGGACTTCCAGGGAAGTCCGGCCATCTAGTCGCCCCATAGGAAAGCATTGCGGGCGACCAGATGGCCGAGGCGAGAGGGGCGACCAGATGGCCGGGACCGAAATGACGCCAATCTGCCTGCCCCGGGCCCTGGGGCTGCAGGGCTCCGGGGGCGGCAGAGCTACAGGGCTCCGGGGCTGCAGGGCTCCGGGGCTTCAGTCCTCCCCGGGCCCTGATGGACCCTCTGTCCCGGGCGCCCGGTCCCCCCTGGCCGGCTCACAGGACGGAGGGGTATTCCCGCACCACCGGGCCATGCCGGATGGGGCTCAAGCCCCGTGCCCGGTCCCAGGCCTGGCTCCCGGACCCTAGGCCAGGCCGGGGAGAGCCTCCTCTGGGCTGCAGGGCTCCAGGGCTACAGGGCTCGGGGGCTGCGAGCTCTGTAGGCTGCAGGGCTTCGGGGCTGCCGGGCTCGCGGGCTCCAGGGCTCCAGGGCTCGGGGGCTCCGGGGCTGCAGGGCTCAGGGGCTCCGTGGCTGCAGGCATCCGGGGCTGCAGGGCTCGGGGGCTGCAGGGCTCCTCGGGGGCTCCAGGGCTCCCGGGCTCCGGGGCTGCAGGGCTCTGGGGCTCCAGGGCTCTAGGGCTCCAGGGATCCAGGGCTGCTGGGCTCCAGGGCTCGGGGGCTCCAGGGCAGCAGGGCTCCAGGGCTTGGGACCCATGGAGCCCGTCCCGGGTACTTTGCCACTCTGCGGACCGGAGGAGGGAGCCCCTAATGCCTGGGAGGTGATGCCCGGGCATCGCTCATCTGGTCCCCAGCAGGGAACCACCAGCCCCGGGAGGGTGTTTGGGCATACCCTTGCACCTACTAATCCGGAGGAAAATTACCCCCCTTTCTTGTAATCCATGCACTCGAGGTGACAGAGGGGACCCAGGGCACAAACGTGCCCGACCTCCTGGAGCCCTGGCTGGAATCCGGGAGGCGAATGGCACCTCATAGGGACTTCCAGGGAAGTCCGGCCATCTAGTCGCCCCATAGGAAAGCATTGCGGGCGACCAGATGGCCGAGGCGAGAGGGGCGACCCGATTGCCGGGACCGAAATGACACCAATCTGCCTGCCCCGGGCCTGTAGGGCTCAGGAGCTGCAGGGCTCCGGGGCTCTGGGGCTCCGGGGCTCTGGGGCTCCGGGGCTGCAGGGCAAGGGGACTGCAGGGCTCCACAGCTTGGGGGGCTGCAGGGCTCCGGGGCTGCAGGGCTCGGGTTCTCCAGGGCTCCAGGGCTCCAGGGCTCCAGGGCTGCAGGGCTCCGGGGCTGCTGGGCTCCAGGGCTCCGGGGCGGCTGGGCTCCGGGGCTCCAGGGCCTGGGACCCATGGAACCCGTTCCGGGTACTTTGCCACACTGCGGCCCGGAGGAGGGAGCCCCGGATGCCTGGGAGGTGTTGCCCGGGCATCGCCCATCTGGTCCCCAGCAGGAAACCACCAGCCCCGGGAGGGTGTTTGGGCATACCCTTGCACCTACTAATCCGGAGGAAAATTACCCCCCTTTCTTGTAATCCGTGCACTCGAGGTGACAGAGGGGACCCAGGGCGCAAAAGTGCCCGACCTCCTGGAGCCCTAGCTGGGATCCGGGAGGCAAATGGCACCTCATAGGGACTTCCAGGGACGTCCGGCCATCTAGTCACCCCATAGGAAAGCATTGCGGGCGACCAGATGGCCGAGGCGAGAGGGGCGACCAGATGGCCGGGACCGAAATAACACCAATCTGCCTGCCCCAGGCCTGCAGGGCTCTGGGGCTGCAGGGCTCTGGGGCTGCAGAGCTACAGGGCTCCAGGGCTGCAGGGCTCCGGGGCTTCAGGCCTCCCCGGGCCCTGATGGACCCTCTGTCCCGGGCGCCCTTGACCCCCCCCCGGCCGGCTCGCAGGATGGAGGGTTATTCCCGCACCACCGGGCCCTGCTGGACGGGGCTCAAGCCCCGGGCCCGGTCCCTGGCCCGGCTCCCGGACCCTAGGCCAGGCCCGGGAGAGCCTCCCCTAGGCTGCAGGGCTACAGGGCTACAGGGCTCGGGGGCTGCAGGGCTCCATGGACTGCAGGACTTCGGGGCTGCCGGGCATGGGGGCTCCAGGGCTGCAGGGCTCGGGGGCTCCGGGGCTGCAGGGCTCAGGGGCTCCCGGGCTGCAGGCATCCGGGGCTGCAGGGCTCGGGGGCTGCAGGGCTCCTCGGGGGCTCCACAGCTCCCGGGCTCTGGGGCTGCAGGGCTCCAGGGCTGCAGGGCTCCGGGGGGGCTCCAGGGGCTGTAGGGCTCCAGGGGCTCCAGGGCTGCAGGGCTCCAGGACTGCAGGGCTCCAGGGCTGCAGGGCTGCAGGGCTCCATGGGGACTACAGGGCTCCAGGGGCTGTAGGGCTCCGGGGACTCCAGGACGGAGGGGTATTCCCGCACCACCGGGCCCTGCCGGATGGGGCTCAAGCCGCGGGCCCGCTCCCGGTCTCTGCTTCTGAAACCCTAGCCAGGCTGGGGAAAGAGCCGCCCTTGCCTCTGATGAACGCCTGGAACCTCGGCCGGCTTGCAGGACGGGGAAGCTCCAGCAAACCCATGGCTGGCCGGACGGAGCTCAAGCCCCGGGCCCGCTCCCGGTCCCTGCTTCCGAAACCCTAGCCCGGCCGGGGAGAGCCTCCCTTGGCCCTGATGAACGCCCGGAACCTCAGCCGGCTTGCGGGACGGGGAGGCTCCAGCAACCCCATGGCCTACCGGACGGAGCTCAAGCCCCGGGCCCAGTCCCTGCTTCCAAAACCCTAGCCAGCCCGGGGAGAGCCTCCCTTGGCCCCATAAACGCCCGGAACCTCGGCCGGCTTGCAGGACGGAGCTCAGGCCCCAGGCCTCAGGCCCAGACTACCAACACTAGCCGGGCCCGGGGAGAGCCTCCCGGTAGATCCCCCTGTCCCCAGCACCTGGACCCTGGGCCGGAACCAAGGAGGGTTAAGCCCAGGACACGTCCTCTCCCCGACGGCCTGCCCGGGAGCCCATTTTTGTCGACTATTAAGCCCCCACGTAGTGGGGGCTTACAGAACTTTGGGAAAGGACAAAAGTTGGAGTTAGCCCGTCCGCCAGCCTGCAGGGCCATCTGGTCACCCAGCCCGCAGGGCCATCTGGTCACGCAGCCAGGCGACCAGATGACCCGGGACGACCCAGCGCCCGGATGGCCTGGGAGGGTGCCGTACCCAGTCGCCCTTGCAGTCCAGCGAGGGTGGCCAGGCGCTGCTGCTTGCCTCCCTGCTCGACTTGCCCATTCAGCAGTGGGAAGGGGAGGCCCGCCGGCGGCGGCCCAGGCCATCTGGTCACCCTGCCGACCCGCAAGGGAAGGTGTGGCCCCCATCCCCGCACCCCGGTGGGGCAGGGAGGGGAGGGAGAGGCCCCCGTGCCGGAGGGCATGTGGTGGAGGCAGCCTCCCGCAGGCCCGTGTTACCCCCTCCACATCCATCCCGCCGGCCAGGCGGCAGAGGGACCCACCCCTGGGTGTGGTGGAGGGAGGCTTCTGCGGGCGCCCACGCACGGAAAGAGACAAAAGCTTGGCTCAGAGGATGACTTTCAATAGATCACAGCGAGGTAGCTGCTCTGCTACTTACGAAACCCTGACCCAGAATCAGGTTGTCTACGAATGATTTAGCACTGGGTGCCCCACGAACATGGGCCTGATCAAACTCAGAGGAAAAGGACCATCGGCAAGGGGCTGAGAGGCAGGAGCGTCCCGGGCCCCTGAGGGGCCCTGGCGGGCAGGCCCCGGGATGCCTTCCCCCTCTCAGCATGGCCAGACCTCATGGAAGTCTGCCTGATCAAACTCGGTGAAAAATGACCATCGAACCCTGATAAAAACAACCATCGACAATGGGCCGAGAGGCAGAAGCATCCACGGGCCCCTGGGGGCCCCTAGCGGGTGGGTACTGGGACGCCTTCCCCCTCTCAGCATGGCCAGACCTCACGGAGGTATGCCTGATCAAACTCTGAGGAAAACGACCATCGGCAAGGGGCTGAGAGGCAGGAGCGTCCCCGGGCCCCTGGGGGCCCCTGGCAGGCAGGCTCCAGGACGCCTCCCTCCCTCTCAGCATGGCCAGACCTCATGAAAGTCTGCCTGATCAAACTCGGAGAAAAACAACCATCGAACTTGGAGAAAAACGACCATCGGCAAGGGGCCAAGAGGCAGAAGTGTCCCCGGGCCCCTGGGGCCCCTGTCGGGCAGGCCCCGGGATGCCTTCCCTCTCTCAGCATGACCAGACCTCATGGAAGTCTGCCTGATGAAACTCGGAGAAAAACGACCATCGAACCCTGATAAAAACGACCATCGACAAGGGGCCGAGAGGCAGAAGCATCCACGGGCCCCTGGGGGCCCCTGGCGGGCGGGCCCCGGGATCCATTCCCCCTCTCAGCATGACCAGACCTCACTGAGGTATGCCTGATCAAACTCGGAGACAAACAACCATCGGCAAGGGGCTGAGAGGCAGGAGCGTCCCAGGGCCCCTGGGGGACCCTGGCAGGCCCTGGGATGCCTCCCCCCCTCTCAGCATGGCTGGACCTCCTGGAAGTCTACCTGATCAAACTCGGCGAAAAACAACCATCTAACTCGGAGAAAAACGACCATCGGCAAAGGGCCAGGAGGCAGAAGTGTCCCCGGGCCCCTGGGGGCCCCTGGCGGGCAGGCCCGGGACACCTTCCCCCTCTCTGCATGGCCAGACCTCACGGAGGTCTGTGCCTTATCAAACTCGGAGAAAAAGGACCATCGGCAAGGGGCTGACAGGCAGGAGCGTCCCCGGGCCCCTGGGGGCCCCTGGCAGGCGGGCCCTGGGATGCCTTCCCCCTCTCAGCATGGCCAGACCTCATGGAAGTCTGCCTGATCAAACTCGGAGAAAAACGACCATCGAACCCTGATAAAAACGACCATCAACAATGGGCAGGAGTGTCCCTGGGCCCCTGGGGGCCCCTGGCGGGCGGGCCCCGGGACGCCTTCCCCCTCTCAGCATGGCCAGACCTCACGGAGGTATGCCTGATCAAACTCGGAGAAAAACAAATATCGAACTCGGAGAAAAACGACCATCGGCAAGGGGCTGAGAGGCTGAAGCGTCCCCGGGCCCCTGGGGGCCCCTGGCGGGAGGGCCCCGGGATGCCTCCCCCTCTCAGCATGGCCAGACCTCATGGAAGTCTGCCTGATCAAACTCGGAGAAAAACGACCATCGGCAAGGGGCTGAGAGGCAGAAGCGTCCCCGGGCCCCTGGGGGCCCCTGGCAGGCGGGCCCGGGATGCCTTCCCCCTCTCAGCATGGCCGGACCTCACGGAGGTCTGTGCCTGATCAAACTCGGAGAAAAACGACCATCGGCAAGGGGCTGAGAGGCAGGAGCGTCCCGGGCCCCTGGGGGCCCCTGGCGGGTGGGCCCCAGGAAAGCTTTCCCCCTTAGCATGGCCAGACCTCATGGAAGTCTGCCTGATGAAACTCGGAGAAAAACAACCATCGAACCCTGATAAAAACGACCATCGACAAGGGGCCGAGAGGCAGAAGCATCCACGGGCCCCTGGGGGCCCCTGGCGGGTGGGCCCCGGGACGCCTTACCCCTCTCAGCATGGCCAGACCTCACAGAGGTATGCCTGATCAAACTCGGAGACAAACGACCATCGGCAAGGGGCTGAGAGGCAGGAGCGTCCCCGGGCCCCTGGGGGACCCTGGCAGGCCCCGGGATGCCTCCCCCCCTCTCAGCATGGCCGGACCTCCTGGAAGTCTGCCTGATCAAACTCGGCGAAAAACAACCATCTAACTCAGAGAAAAACGACCATCGGCAAGGGGCCAAGAGGCAGAAGTGTCCCGGGGCCCCTGGGGGCCCCTGGCGGGCCGGCCCGGGACACCTTCCCCCTCTCAGCATGGCCAGACCTCACGGAGGTCTGTGCCTTATCAAACTCGGAGAAAAAGGACCATCGGCAAGGGGCTGACAGGCAGGAGCGTCCCCGGGCCCCTGGGGGCCCCTGGCGGGCGGGCCCCGGGATGCCTTCCCCCTCTCAGCATGGCCAGACCTCATGGAAGTCTGCCTGATCAAACTCAGAGAAAAACGACCATCGAACCTTGATAAAAACGACCATCAACAATGGGCAGGAGCGTCCCCGGGCCCCTGGGGGCCACTGGCGGGCGGGCCCCGGGACGCCTTTCCCCTCTCAGCATGGCCAGACCTCACGGAGGTATGCCTGATCAAACTCGGAGAAAAACAAATATCGAACTCGGAGAAAAACGACCATCGGCAAGGGGCTGAGAGGCTGAAGCGTCCCCGGGCCCCTGGGGGCCCCTGGCAGGCAGGCCCCGGGATGCCTCCCCCCTCCCAGCATGGCCAGACCTCATGGAAGTCTGCCTGATCAAACTCGGAGAAAAACGACCATCGAACTCGGAGAAAAACGACCATCGGCAAGGGGCTGAGAGGCAGAAGCGTCCCCGGGCCCCTGGGGGCCCCTGGGGGCTCCTGGCAGGCGGGCCCGGGATGCCTTCCCCCTCTCAGCATGGCTGGACCTCACGGAGGTCTGTGCCTGATCAAACTCGGAGAAAAAGGACCATCGGCAAGGGGCTGAGAGTCAGGAGCGTCCCCGGGCCCCTGGGGGCCCCTGGCAGGTGGGCCCCGGGACACCTTCCCCCTCAAACTTGGTGAAAAAGGACCATCGGCAAGGGGCTGAGAGGCAAGAGTGTCCCCAGGACACTGGGGGCCCCGGTGGGCAGGCTCCAGGGCTGCCTACCCCTGATTCAGAATCTCCGGAGGTCTGACTGACCCTCTCCCTAGTAATCCGGAGGAACATTACCCCCCTTTCTTGTAATCTGTGCACTCGAAGTCACACAGGGGACCCAAGGCACGAACGAGCCCGACCTCCTGGAGCCCTGGCTGGGATCCGGGAGGCGAATGGCACCTCATCGGGACTTCCAGGGAAGTTCGGTCATCTGGTCGCCCCATTGGAAAGCATTGCGGGCGACCAGATGGCCGAGGCGAGAGGGGCGACCAGATGGCCGGGACCGAAATGACGCCAATCTGCCTGCCCCGGGCCTGCAGGGCTCTGGGGCTGCAGGGCTCATGGGCTCCGGGGCTGCAGGGCTCAGGGGCTCCAGGGCTGCAGGCATCCGGGGCTGCAGGGCTCCGGGGCTCCAGGGCTCTAGGACTCCGGGGCTCCAGGTCTCCAGGGCTGCAGGGCTCCGGGGGCTGCTGGGCTCCAGGGCTCGGGGGCTCCAGGGTAGCAGGGCTCCAGGGGTCGGGACCCATGGAGCCCGTCCCGGGTACTTTGCCACTCTGCGGCCCAGAGGAGGGAGCCCCGGATGCCTGGGAGGTGTTGCCCGGGCATCGCCCATCTGGTCCCCAGCAGGGAACCACCAGCCCCGGGATGGTGTTTGGGCAAACCCTTGCACCTACTAATCCGGAGGAAAATTACCCCCCTTTCTTGTAATCCGTGCACTCGAGGTGACAGAGGGGACCCAGGGCGCAAACGTGCCCGACCTCCTGGAGCCCTGGCTGGGATCCGGGAGGCGAATGGCACCTCATAGGGACTTCCAGGGAAGTCCGGCCATCTAGTCGCCCCATAGGAAAGCATTGCGGGCAACCAGATGGCTGAGGCGAAAGGGGCGACCAGATGGCCGGGACCAAAATGACGCCAATCGGCCTGCCCCGGGCCTGTAGGGCTCAGGAGCTGCAGGGCTCCGGGGCTCCGGGGCTGCAGGGCTCGGGGACTGCAGGGCTCCACGGCTCGGGGGGCTGCAGCGCTCCGGGGCTCCAGGGCTCCGGGGCTCCGGGGCTCCGGGGCTCCGGGGCTGCTGGGCTCCGGGGCTGCTGGGCTCCAGGGCTTGGGGGCTCCAGGGCAGGAGGGCTCCAGGGCTCCAAGGCTCCGGGGCTCCAGGGCCCGGGACCCATGGAGCCCGTCCCGGGTACTTTGCCACTCTGCGGCCCGGAGGAGGGAGCCCCGGATGCATGGAAGGTGTTGCCCGGGCCTCGCCCATCTGGTCCACAGCAGGGAACCACCAGCCCCGGGAGGGTGTTTGGGCATACCCTTGCACCTACAAACCCGGAGGAAAATGACCCCCCTTTCTTGTAATCTGTGCACTCGAGGTGACAGAGGGGACCCAGGGCGCAAACGTGCCCGACCTCCTGGAGCCCTGGCTGGGATCCGGGAGGCGAATGGCACCTCATAGGGACTTCCAGGGAAGTCCGGCCATCTAGTCGCCCAATAGGAAAGCATTGCGGGCGACCAGATGGCCGAGGCGAGAGGGGCGACCAGATGGCCGGGACCGAAATGACGCCAATCTGCCTGCCCCGGGCCTGCAGGGCTCTGGGGCTGCAGGGCTCCGGGGGCTGCAGAGCTACAGGGCTCCGGGGCTGCAGGGCTCCGGGGCTTCAGTCCTCCCCGGGCCCTGATGGACCCTCTGTCCCGGGCGCCCCAGACCCCCCTGGCCAGCTCACAGGACGGAGGGGTATTCCAGCACCACCGGGCCATGCCGGATGGGGCTGAAGCCCCGGGCCCGGTCCCAGGCCCGGCTCCCGGACCCTAGGCCAGGCCTGGGAGAGCCTCCCCTGGGCTGCAGGGCTCCAGGGCTCCAGGGCTCAGGGGCTGCAGAGCTCTGTGGGCTGCAGGGCTTTGGGGCTGCCGGGCTCGGGGGCTCCAGGGCTGCAGGGCTCGGGGGCTCCGGGGCTGCAGGGCTCAGGGGCTCCGTGGCTGCAGGCATCCAGGGCTGCAGGGCTCGGGGGCTGCAGGGCTCCTCGGGGGCTCCAGGGCTCCCGGGCTCCGGGGCTGCAGGGCTCCGGGGCTCCAGGGCTCTAGGGCTCCAGGGATCCAGGGCTGCTGGGCTCCAGGGCTCGCAGGCTCCAGGGCAGCAGGGCTCCAGGGCTTGGAACCCATGGAGCCCGTCCCCGGTACTTTGCCACTCTGCGGCCCGGAGGAGGGAGCCCCGGATGCATGGAAGGTGTTGCCCAGGCATCGCCCATCTGGTCCACAGCAGGGAACCACCAGCCCCGGGAGGGTGTTTGGGCATACTCTTGCACCTACTAATCCGGAGGAAAATTACCCCCCTTTCTTGTAATCCGTGCACTCGAGGTGACAGAGGGGACCCAGGGCGCAAACGTGCCCGACCTCCTGGAGCCCTGGCTGGGATCCGGGAGGCGAATGGCACCTCATAGGGACTTCCAGGGAAGTCCGGCCATCTAGTCGCCCCATAGGAAAGCATTGCGGGCAACCAGATGGCTGAGGCGAAAGGGGCGACCAGAAGGCCGGGACCAAAATGACGCCAATCGGCCTGCCCCGGGCCTGTAGGGCTCAGGAGCTGCAGGGCTCCGGGGCTCCGGGGCTGCAGGGCTCGGGGACTGCAGGGCTCCACGGCTCGGGGGGCTGCAGCGCTCCGGAGCTCCAGGGCTCCGGGGCTCCGGGGCTCCGGGGCTGAGGGGCTCCGGGGCTGCTGGGCTCCAGGGCTCGGGGGCTCCAGGGCAGGAGGGCTCCAGGGCTCCAAGGCTCCGGGGCTCCAGGGCCCGGGACCCATGGAGACCGTCCCGGGTACTTTGCCACTCTGCGGCCCGGAGGAGGGAGCCCCGGATGCATGGAAGGTGTTGCCCAGGCATCGCCCATCTGGTCCACAGCAGGGAACCACCAGCCCCGGGAGGGTGTTTGGGCATACCCTTGCACCTACTAATCCGGAGGAAAATTACCCCCCTTTCTTGTAATCTGTGCACTCGAGGTGACAGAGGGGACCCAGGGCGCAAACGTGCCCAACCTCCTGGAGCCCTGGCTGGGATCCGGGAGGCGAATGGCACCTCATAGGGACTTCCAGGGAAGTCCGGCCATCTAGTCGCCCCATAGGAAAGCATTGCGGGCGACCAGATGGCCGAGGCGAGAGGGGCGAC
This sequence comes from Lissotriton vulgaris, assembly GCF_964263255.1. Classification (NCBI taxonomy): domain Eukaryota; kingdom Metazoa; phylum Chordata; class Amphibia; order Caudata; family Salamandridae; genus Lissotriton; species Lissotriton vulgaris. The sequence continues at coordinate 626,770,533 of NC_141699.1, forward strand.
CAGATGGCCGGGACCGAAATGACGCCAATCTGCCTGCCCCGGGCCTGCAGGGCTCTGGGGCTGCAGGGCTCCGGGGGCTGCAGAGCTACAGGGCTCCGGGGCTGCAGGGCTCCGGGGCTTCAGTCCTCCCCGGGCCCTGATGGACCCTCTGTCTCGGGCGTCCCAGACCCCCCTGGCCGGCTCACAGGACGGAGGGGTATTCCCGCACCACCGGGCCATGCCGGATGGGGCTGAAGCCCCGGGCCCGGTCCCAGGCCCGGCTCCCGGACCCTAGGCCAGGCCTGGGAGAGCCTCCCCTGGGCTGCAGGGCTCCAGGGCTCCAGGGCTCAGGGGCTGCAGAGCTCTGTGGGCTGCAGGGCTTTGGGGCTGCCGGGCTCGGGGGCTCCAGGGCTGCAGGGCTCGGGGGCTCCGGGGCTGCAGGGCTCAGGGGCTCCGAGGCTGCAGGCATCCAGGGCTGCAGGGCTCGGGGGCTGCAGGGCTCCTCGGGGGCTCCAGGGCTCCCGGGCTCCGGGGCTGCAGGGCTCCGGGGCTCCAGGGCTCTAGGGCTCCAGGGATCCAGGGCTGCTGGGCTCCAGGGCTCGCAGGCTCCAGGGCAGCAGGGCTCCAGGGCTTGGAACCCATGGAGCCCGTCCCCGGTACTTTGCCACTCTGCGGCCTGGAGGAGGGAGCCCCGGATGCATGGAAGGTGTTGCCCGGGCATCGCCCATCTGGTCCACAGCAGGGAACCACCAGCCCCGGGAGGGTGTTTGGGCATACCCTTGCACCTACTAATCCGGAGGAAAATTACCCCCCTTTCTTGTAATCTGTGCACTCGAGGTGACAGAGGGGACCCAGGGCGCAAACGTGCCCGACCTCCTGGAGCCCTGGCTGGGATCCGGGAGGCGAATGGCACCTCATAGGGACTTCCAGGGAAGTCCGGCCATCTAGTTGCCCCATAGGAAAGCATTGCGGGCGACCAGATGGCCGAGGCGAGAGGGGCGACCAGATGGCCGGGACCGAAATGACGCCAATCTGCCTGCAGGGCTCTGGGGCTGCAGGGCTCCGGGGGCTGCAGAGCTACAGGGCTCCGGGGCTGCAGGGCTCCGGGGCTTCAGTCCTCCCCGGGCCCTGATGGACCCTCTGTCCCGGGCGCCCGGACCCCCCTGGCCGGCTCACAGGACGGAGGGGTATTCCCGCACCACCGGGCCATGCCGGATGGGGCTCAAGCCCCGTGCCCGGTCCCAGGCCCGGCTCCCGGACCCTAGGCCAGGCCCGGGAGAGCCTCCTCTGGGCTGCAGGGCTCCAGGGCTACAGGGCTCAGGGGCTGCAGAGCTCTGTGGGCTGCAGGGCTTTGGGGCTGCCGGGCTCGGGGGCTCCAGGGCTGCAGGGCTCGGGGGCTCCGGGGCTGCAGGGCTCAGGGGCTCCGTGGCTGCAGGCATCCAGGGCTGCAGGGCTCGGGGGCTGCAGGGCTCCTCAGGGGCTCCAGGGCTCCCGGGCTCCGGGGCTGCAGGGCTCCGGGGCTCCAGGGCTCTAGGGCTCCAGGGATCCAGGGCTGCTGGGCTCCAGGGCTCGGGGGCTCCAGGGCAGCAGGGCTCCAGGGCTTGGGACCCATGGAGCCCGTCCCGGGTACTTTGCCACTCTGCGGACCGGAGGAGGGAGCCCCTAATGCCTGGGAGGTGTTGCCCGGGCATCGCTCATCTGGTCCCCAGCAGGGAACCACCAGCCCCGGGAGGGTGTTTGGGCATACCCTTGCACCTACTAATCCGGAGGAAAATTACCCCCCTTTCTTGTAATCCATGCACTCGAGGTGACAGAGGGGACCCAGGGCACAAATGTGCCCGACCTCCTGGAGCCCTGGCTGGAATCCGGGAGGCGAATGGCACCTCATAGGGACTTCCAGGGAAGTCCGGCCATCTAGTCGCCCCATAGGAAAGCATTGCGGGCGACCAGATGGCCGAGGCGAGAGGGGCGACCCGATTGCCGGGACCGAAATGACACCAATCTGCCTGCCCCGGGCCTGTAGGGCTCAGGAGCTGCAGGGCTCCGGGGCTCTGGGGCTCCGGGGCTCTGGGGCTCCGGGGCTGCAGGGCAAGAGGCAAGGGGACTGCAGGGCTCCACAGCTTGGGGGGCTGCAGGGCTCCGGGGCTGCAGGGCTCGGGTTCTCCAGGGCTCCAGGGCTCCAGGGCTCCAGGGCTGCAGGGCTCCGGGGCTGCTGGGCTCCAGGGCTCCGGGGCGGCTGGGCTCCGGGGCTCCAGGGCCTGGGACCCATGGAACCCGTTCCGGGTACTTTGCCACACTGCGGCCCGGAGGAGGGAGCCCCGGATGCCTGGGAGGTGTTGCCCGGGCATCGCCCATCTGGTCCCCAGCAGGAAACCACCAGCCCCGGGAGGGTGTTTGGGCATACCCTTGCACCTACTAATCCGGAGGAAAATTACCCCCCTTTCTTGTAATCCGTGCACTCGAGGTGACAGAGGGGACCCAGGGCGCAAAAGTGCCCAACCTCCTGGAGCCCTGGCTGGGATCCGGGAGGCAAATGGCACCTCATAGGGACTTCCAGGGACGTCCGGCCATCTAGTCACCCCATAGGAAAGCATTGCGGGCGACAAGATGGCCGAGGCGAGAGGGTCGACCAGATGGCCGGGACCGAAATAACACCAATCTGCCTGCCCCAGGCCTGCAGGGCTCTGGGGCTGCAGGGCTCCGGGGGCTGCAGAGCTACAGGGCTCCAGGGCTGCAGGGCTCCGGGGCTTCAGGCCTCCCCGGGCCCTGATGGACCCTCTGTCCCGGGCGCCCTTGACCCCCCCGGCCGGCTCGCAGGATGGAGGGTTATTCCCGCACCACCGGGCCCTGCTGGACGGGGCTCAAGCCCCGGGCCCGGTCCCTGGCCCAGCTCCCGGACCCTAGGCCAGGCCCGGGAGAGCCTCCCCTAGGCTGCAGGGCTACAGGGCTACAGGGCTCGGGGGCTGCAGGGCTCCATGGACTGCAGGACTTCGGGGCTGCCGGGCATGGGGGCTCCTGGGCTGCAGGGCTCGGGGGCTCCGGGGCTGCAGGGCTCAGGGGCTCCAGGGCTGCAGGCATCCGGGGCTGCAGGGCTCCGGGGCTGCAGGGCTTCGGGGCTCCAGGGCTCCGGGGCTCCGGGGCTCCGGGGCTCCGGGGCTGCTGGGCTCCGGGGCTGCTGGGCTCCAGGGCTCGGGGGCTCCAGGGCAGGAGGGCTCCAGGGCTCCAAGGCTCCGGGGCTCCAGGGCCCGGGACCCATGGAGCCCGTCCCGGGTACTTTGCCACTCTGCGGCCCGGAGGAGGGAGCCCCGGATGCATGGAAGGTGTTGCCCGGGCCTCACCCATCTGGTCCACAGCAGGGAACCACCAGCCCCTGGAGGGTGTTTGGGCATACCCTTGCACCTACAAACCCGGAGGAAAATTACCCCCCTTTCTTGTAATCTGTGCACTCGAGGTGACAGAGGGGACCCAGGGCGCAAACGTGCCCGACCTCCTGGAGCCCTGGCTGGGATCCGGGAGGCGAATGGCACCTCATAGGGACTTCCAGGGAAGTCCGGCCATCTAGTCGCCCCATAGGAAAGCATTGCGGGCGACCAGATGGCCGAGGCGAGAGGGGCGACCAGATGGCCGGGACCGAAATGACGCCAATCTGCCTGCCCCGGGCCTGCAGGGCTCTGGGGCTGCAGGGCTCCGGGGGCTGCAGAGCTACAGGGCTCCGGGGCTGCAGGGCTCCGGGGCTTCAGTCCTCCCCGGGCCCTGATGGACCCTCTGTCTCGGGCGTCCCAGACCCCCCTGGCCGGCTCACAGGACGGAGGGGTATTCCCGCACCACCGGGCCATGCCGGATGGGGCTGAAGCCCCGGGCCCGGTCCCAGGCCCGGCTCCCGGACCCTAGGCCAGGCCTGGGAGAGCCTCCCCTGGGCTGCAGGGCTCCAGGGCTCCAGGGCTCAGGGGCTGCAGAGCTCTGTGGGCTGCAGGGCTTTGGGGCTGCCGGGCTCGGGGGCTCCAGGGCTGCAGGGCTCGGGGGCTCCGGGGCTGCAGGGCTCAGGGGCTCCGTGGCTGCAGGCATCCAGGGCTGCAGGGCTCGGGGGCTGCAGGGCTCCTCGGGGGCTCCAGGGCTCCCGGGCTCCGGGGCTGCAGGGCTCCGGGGCTCCAGGGCTCTAGGGCTCCAGGGATCCAGGGCTGCTGGGCTCCAGGGCTCGCAGGCTCCAGGGCAGCAGGGCTCCAGGGCTTGGAACCCATGGAGCCCGTCCCCGGTACTTTGCCACTCTGCGGCCCGGAGGAGGGAGCCCCGGATGCATGGAAGGTGTTGCCCGGGCATCGCCCATCTGGTCCACAGCAGGGAACCACCAGCCCCGGGAGGGTGTTTGGGCATACCCTTGCACCTACTAATCCGGAGGAAAATTACCCCCCTTTCTTGTAATCTGTGCACTCGAGGTGACAGAGGGGACCCAGGGCGCAAACGTGCCCAACCTCCTGGAGCCCTGGCTGGGATCCGGGAGGCGAATGGCACCTCATAGGGACTTCCAGGGAAGTCCGGCCATCTAGTCGCCCCATAGGAAAGCATTGCGGGCGACCAGATGGCCGAGGCGAGAGGGGCGACCAGATGGCCGGGACCGAAATGACGCCAATCTGCCTGCCCCGGGCCCTGGGGCTGCAGGGCTCCGGGGGCGGCAGAGCTACAGGGCTCCGGGGCTGCAGGGCTCCGGGGCTTCAGTCCTCCCCGGGCCCTGATGGACCCTCTGTCCCGGGCGCCCGGTCCCCCCTGGCCGGCTCACAGGACGGAGGGGTATTCCCGCACCACCGGGCCATGCCGGATGGGGCTCAAGCCCCGTGCCCGGTCCCAGGCCTGGCTCCCGGACCATAGGCCAGGCCCGGGAGAGCCTCCTCTGGGCTGCAGGGCTCCAGGGCTACAGGGCTCGGGGGCTGCGAGCTCTGTAGGCTGCAGGGCTTCGGGGCTGCCGGGCTCGCGGGCTCCAGGGCTCCAGGGCTCGGGGGCTCCGGGGCTGCAGGGCTCAGGGGCTCCGTGGCTGCAGGCATCCGGGGCTGCAGGGCTCGGGGGCTGCAGGGCTCCTCGGGGGCTCCAGGGCTCCCGGGCTCCGGGGCTGCAGGGCTCCGGGGCTCCAGGGCTCTAGGGCTCCAGGGATCCAGGGCTGCTGGGCTCCAGGGCTCGGGGGCTCCAGGGCAGCAGGGCTCCAGGGCTTGGGACCCATGGAGCCCGTCCCGGGTACTTTGCCACTCTGCGGACCGGAGGAGGGAGCCCCTAATGCCTGGGAGGTGATGCCCGGGCATCGCTCATCTGGTCCCCAGCAGGGAACCACCAGCCCCGGGAGGGTGTTTGGGCATACCCTTGCACCTACTAATCCGGAGGAAAATTACCCCCCTTTCTTGTAATCCATGCACTCGAGGTGACAGAGGGGACCCAGGGCACAAACGTGCCCGACCTCCTGGAGCCCTGGCTGGAATCCGGGAGGCGAATGGCACCTCATAGGGACTTCCAGGGAAGTCCGGCCATCTAGTCGCCCCATAGGAAAGCATTGCGGGCGACCAGATGGCCGAGGCGAGAGGGGCGACCCGATTGCCGGGACCGAAATGACACCAATCTGCCTGCCCCGGGCCTGTAGGGCTCAGGAGCTGCAGGGCTCCGGGGCTCTGGGGCTCCGGGGCTCTGGGGCTCCGGGGCTGCAGGGCAAGGGGACTGCAGGGCTCCACAGCTTGGGGGGCTGCAGGGCTCCGGGGCTGCAGGGCTCGGGTTCTCCAGGGCTCCAGGGCTCCAGGGCTCCAGGGCTGCAGGGCTCCGGGGCTGCTGGGCTCCAGGGCTCCGGGGCGGCTGGGCTCCGGGGCTCCAGGGCCTGGGACCCATGGAACCCGTTCCGGGTACTTTGCCACACTGCGGCCCGGAGGAGGGAGCCCCGGATGCCTGGGAGATGTTGCCCGGGCATCGCCCATCTGGTCCCCAGCAGGAAACCACCAGCCCCGGGAGGGTGTTTGGGCATACCCTTGCACCTACTAATCCGGAGGAAAATTACCCCCCTTTCTTGTAATCCGTGCACTCGAGGTGACAGAGGGGACCCAGGGCGCAAAAGTGCCCGACCTCCTGGAGCCCTAGCTGGGATCCGGGAGGCAAATGGCACCTCATAGGGACTTCCAGGGACGTCCGGCCATCTAGTCACCCCATAGGAAAGCATTGCGGGCGACCAGATGGCCGAGGCGAGAGGGGCGACCAGATGGCCGGGACCGAAATAACACCAATCTGCCTGCCCCAGGCCTGCAGGGCTCTGGGGCTGCAGGGCTCTGGGGCTGCAGAGCTACAGGGCTCCAGGGCTGCAGGGCTCCGGGGCTTCAGGCCTCCCCGGGCCCTGATGGACCCTCTGTCCCGGGCGCCCGGGAGAGCCTCCCCTAGGCTGCAGGGCTACAGGGCTACAGGGCTCGGGGGCTGCAGGGCTCCATGGACTGCAGGACTTCGGGGCTGCCGGGCATGGGGGCTCCAGGGCTGCAGGGCTCGGGGGCTCCGGGGCTGCAGGGCTCAGGGGCTCCCGGGCTGCAGGCATCCGGGGCTGCAGGGCTCGGGGGCTGCAGGGCTCCTCGGGGGCTCCACAGCTCCCGGGCTCTGGGGCTGCAGGGCTCCAGGGCTGCAGGGCTCCGGGGGGGCTCCAGGGGCTGTAGGGCTCCAGGGGCTCCAGGGCTGCAGGGCTCCAGGGCTGCAGGGCTGCAGGGCTCCATGGGGACTACAGGGCTCCAGGGGCTGTAGGGCTCCGGGGGCTCCAGGACGGAGGGGTATTCCCGCACCACCGGGCCCTGCCGGATGGGGCTCAAGCCGCGGGCCCGCTCCCGGTCTCTGCTTCTGAAACCCTAGCCAGGCTGGGGAAAGAGCCGCCCTTGCCTCTGATGAACGCCTGGAACCTCGGCCGGCTTGCAGGACGGGGAAGCTCCAGCAAACCCATGGCTGGCCGGACGGAGCTCAAGCCCCGGGCCCGCTCCCGGTCCCTGCTTCCGAAACCCTAGCCCGGCCGGGGAGAGCCTCCCTTGGCCCTGATGAACGCCCGGAACCTCAGCCGGCTTGCGGGACGGGGAGGCTCCAGCAACCCCATGGCCTACCAGACGGAGCTCAAGCCCCGGGCCCAGTCCCTGCTTCCAAAACCCTAGCCAGCCCGGGGAGAGCCTCCCTTGGCCCCATAAACGCCCGGAACCTCGGCCGGCTTGCAGGACGGAGCTCAGGCCCCAGGCCTCAGGCCCAGACTACCAACACTAGCCGGGCCCGGGGAGAGCCTCCCGGTAGATCCCCCTGTCCCCAGCACCTGGACCCTGGGCCGGAACCAAGGAGGGTTAAGCCCAGGACACGTCCTCTCCCCGACGGCCTGCCCGGGAGCCCATTTTTGTCGACTATTAAGCCCCCACGTAGTGGGGGCTTACAGAACTTTGGGAAAGGACAAAAGTTGGAGTTAGCCCGTCCGCCAGCCTGCAGGGCCATCTGGTCACCCAGCCCGCAGGGCCATCTGGTCACGCAGCCAGGCGACCAGATGACCCGGGACGACCCAGCGCCCGGATGGCCTGGGAGGGTGCCGTACCCAGTCGCCCTTGCAGTCCAGCGAGGGTGGCCAGGCGCTGCTGCTTGCCTCCCTGCTCGACTTGCCCATTCAGCAGTGGGAAGGGGAGGCCCGCCGGCGGCAGCCCAGGCCATCTGGTCACCCTGCCGACCCGCAAGGGAAGGTGTGGCCCCCATCCCCGCACCCCGGTGGGGCAGGGAGGGGAGGGAGAGGCCCCCGTGCCGGAGGGCATGTGGTGGAGGCAGCCTCCCGCAGGCCCGTGTTACCCCCTCCACATCCATCCCGCCGGCCAGGCGGCAGAGGGACCCACCCCTGGGTGTGGTGGAGGGAGGCTTCTGCGGGCGCCCACGCACGGAAAGAGACAAAAGCTTGGCTCAGAGGATGACTTTCAATAGATCGCAGCGAGGTAGCTGCTCTGCTACTTACGAAACCCTGACCCAGAATCAGGTTGTCTACGAATGATTTAGCACTGGGTGCCCCACGAACATGGGCCTGATCAAACTCAGAGGAAAAGGACCATCGGCAAGGGGCTGAGAGGCAGGAGCGTCCCGGGCCCCTGAGGGGCCCTGGCGGGCAGGCCCCGGGATGCCTTCCCCCTCTCAGCATGGCCAGACCTCATGGAAGTCTGCCTGATCAAACTCGGTGAAAAATGACCATCGAACCCTGATAAAAACAACCATCGACAATGGGCCGAGAGGCAGAAGCATCCACGGGCCCCTGGGGGCCCCTAGCGAGTGGGTACTGGGACGCCTTCCCCCTCTCAGCATGGCCAGACCTCACGGAGGTATGCCTGATCAAACTCTGAGGAAAACGACCATCGGCAAGGGGCTGAGAGGCAGGAGCGTCCCCGGGCCCCTGGGGGCCCCTGGCAGGCAGGCTCCAGGACGCCTCCCTCCCTCTCAGCATGGCCAGACCTCATGAAAGTCTGCCTGATCAAACTCGGAGAAAAACAACCATCGAACTTGGAGAAAAACGACCATCGGCAAGGGGCCAAGAGGCAGAAGTGTCCCCGGGCCCCTGGGGGCCCCTGTCGGGCAGGCCCCGGGATGCCTTCCCTCTCTCAGCATGACCAGACCTCATGGAAGTCTGCCTGATGAAACTCGGAGAAAAACGACCATCGAACCCTGATAAAAACGACCATCGACAAGGGGCCGAGAGGCAGAAGCATCCACGGGCCCCTGGGGGCCCCTGGCGGGCGGGCCCCGGGATCCATTCCCCCTCTCAGCATGACCAGACCTCACTGAGGTATGCCTGATCAAACTCGGAGACAAACAACCATCGGCAAGGGGCTGAGAGGCAGGAGCGTCCCAGGGCCCCTGGGGGACCCTGGCAGGCCCTGGGATGCCTCCCCCCCTCTCAGCATGGCTGGACCTCCTGGAAGTCTACCTGATCAAACTCGGCGAAAAACAACCATCTAACTCGGAGAAAAACGACCATCGGCAAAGGGCCAGGAGGCAGAAGTGTCCCCGGGCCCCTGGGGGCCCCTGGCGGGCAGGCCTGGGACACCTTCCCCCTCTCTGCATGGCCAGACCTCACGGAGGTCTGTGCCTTATCAAACTCGGAGAAAAAGGACCATCGGCAAGGGGCTGACAGGCAGGAGCGTCCCCGGGCCCCTGGGGGCCCCTGGCAGGCGGGCCCTGGGATGCCTTCCCCCTCTCAGCATGGCCAGACCTCATGGAAGTCTGCCTGATCAAAGTCGGAGAAAAACGACCATCGAACCCTGATAAAAACGACCATCAACAATGGGCAGGAGTGTCCCTGGGCCCCTGGGGGCCCCTGGCGGGCGGGCCCCGGGACGCCTTCCCCCTCTCAGCATGGCCAGACCTCACGGAGGTATGCCTGATCAAACTCGGAGAAAAACAAATATCGAACTCGGAGAAAAACGACCATCGGCAAGGGGCTGAGAGGCTGAAGCGTCCCCGGGCCCCTGGGGGCCCCTTGGGGGAGGGCCCCGGGATGCCTCCCCCCTCTCAGCATGGCCAGACCTCATGGAAGTCTGCCTGATCAAACTCGGAGAAAAACGACCATCGGCAAGGGGCTGAGAGGCAGAAGCGTCCCCGGGCCCCTGGGGGCCCCTGGCAGGCGGGCCCGGGATGCCTTCCCCCTCTCAGCATGGCCGGACCTCACGGAGGTCTGTGCCTGATCAAACTCGGAGAAAAACGACCATCGGCAAGGGGCTGAGAGGCAGGAGCGTCCCCGGGCCCCTGGGGGCCCCTGGCGGGAGGGCCCCGGGATGCCTCTCCCCTCTCAGCATGGCCGGACCTCATGGAAGTCTGCCTGATCAAACTCGGAGAAAAACAACCATCGAACTTGGAGAAAAACGACCATCGGCAAGGGGCCAAGAGGCAGAAGCGTCCCCGGGCCCCTGGGGGCCCCTGGCGGGTGGGCCCCAGGAAACCTTTCCCCCTTAGCATGGCCAGACCTCATGGAAGTCTGCCTGATGAAACTCGGAGAAAAACAACCATCGAACCCTGATAAAAACGACCATCGACAAGGGGCCGAGAGGCAGAAGCATCCACGGGCCCCTGGGGGCCCCTGGCGGGTGGGCCCCGGGACGCCTTACCCCTCTCAGCATGGCCAGACCTCACAGAGGTATGCCTGATCAAACTCGGAGACAAACGACCATCGGCAAGGGGCTGAGAGGCAGGAGCGTTCCCGGGCCCCTGGGGGACCCTGGCAGGCCCCGGGATGCCTCCCCCCCTCTCAGCATGGCCGGACCTCCTGGAAGTCTGCCTGATCAAACTCGGCGAAAAACAACCATCTAACTCAGAGAAAAACGACCATCGGCAAGGGGCCAAGAGGCAGAAGTGTCCCGGGGCCCCTGGGGGCCCCTGGCGGGCCGGCCCGGGACACCTTCCCCCTCTCAGCATGGCCAGACCTCACGGAGGTCTGTGCCTTATCAAACTCGGAGAAAAAGGACCATCGGCAAGGGGCTGACAGGCAGGAGCGTCCCCGGGCCCCTGGGGGCCCCTGGCGGGCGGGCCCCGGGATGCCTTCCCCCTCTCAGCATGGCCAGACCTCATGGAAGTCTGCCTGATCAAACTCAGAGAAAAACGACCATCGAACCTTGATAAAAACGACCATCAACAATGGGCAGGAGCGTCCCCGGGCCCCTGGGGGCCACTGGCGGGCGGGCCCCGGGACGCCTTTCCCCTCTCAGCATGGCCAGACCTCACGGAGGTATGCCTGATCAAACTCGGAGAAAAACAAATATCGAACTCGGAGAAAAACGACCATCGGCAAGGGGCTGAGAGGCTGAAGCGTCCCCGGGCCCCTGGGGGCCCCTGGCAGGCAGGCCCCGGGATGCCTCCCCCCTCCCAGCATGGCCAGACCTCATGGAAGTCTGCCTGATCAAACTCGGAGAAAAACGACCATCGAACTCGGAGAAAAACGACCATCGGCAAGGGGCTGAGAGGCAGAAGCGTCCCCGGGCCCCTGGGGGCCCCTGGGGGCTCCTGGCAGGCGGGCCCGGGATGCCTTCCCCCTCTCAGCATGGCCGGACCTCACGGAGGTCTGTGCCTGATCAAACTCGGAGAAAAAGGACCATCGGCAAGGGGCTGAGAGGCAGGAGCGTCCCCGGGCCCCTGGGGGCCCCTGGCAGGTGGGCCCCGGGACACCTTCCCCCTCAAACTTGGTGAAAAAGGACCATCGGCAAGGGGCTGAGAGGCAAGAGTGTCCCCAGGACACTGGGGGCCCCGGTGGGCAGGCTCCAGGGCTGCCTACCCCTGATTCAGAATCTCCGGAGGTCTGACTGACCCTCTCCCTAGTAATCCGGAGGAACATTACCCCCCTTTCTTGTAATCTGTGCACTCGAAGTCACACAGGGGACCCAAGGCACGAACGAGCCCGACCTCCTGGAGCCCTGGCTGGGATCCGGGAGGCGAATGGCACCTCATCGGGACTTCCAGGGAAGTTCGGTCATCTGGTCGCCCCATTGGAAAGCATTGCGGGCGACCAGATGGCCGAGGCGAGAGGGGCGACCAGATGGCCGGGACCGAAATGACGCCAATCTGCCTGCCCCGGGCCTGCAGGGCTCTGGGGCTGCAGGGCTCATGGGCTCCGGGGCTGCAGGGCTCAGGGGCTCCAGGGCTGCAGGCATCCGGGGCTGCAGGGCTCCGGGGCTGCAGGGCTCCGGGGCTCCAGGGCTCTAGGACTCCAGGGCTCCAGGTCTCCAGGGCTGCAGGGCTCCGGGGGCTGCTGGGCTCCAGGGCTCGGGGGCTCCAGGGTAGCAGGGCTCCAGGGGTCGGGACCCATGGAGCCCGTCCCGGGTACTTTGCCACTCTGCGGCCCAGAGGAGGGAGCCCCGGATGCCTGGGAGGTGTTGCCCGGGCATCGCCCATCTGGTCCCCAGCAGGGAACCACCAGCCCCGGGATGGTGTTTGGGCAAACCCTTGCACCTACTAATCCGGAGGAAAATTACCCCCCTTTCTTGTAATCCGTGCACTCGAGGTGACAGAGGGGACCCAGGGCGCAAACGTGCCCGACCTCCTGGAGCCCTGGCTGGGATCCGGGAGGCGAATGGCACCTCATAGGGACTTCCAGGGAAGTCCGGCCATCTAGTCGCCCCATAGGAAAGCATTGCGGGCAACCAGATGGCTGAGGCGAAAGGGGCGACCAGATGGCCGGGACCAAAATGACGCCAATCGGCCTGCCCCGGGCCTGTAGGGCTCAGGAGCTGCAGGGCTCCGGGGCTCCGGGGCTGCAGGGCTCGGGGACTGCAGGGCTCCACGGCTCGGGGGGCTGCAGCGCTCCGGGGCTCCAGGGCTCCGGGGCTCCGGGGCTCCGGGGCTGCTGGGCTCCGGGGCTGCTGGGCTCCAGGGCTTGGGGGCTCCAGGGCAGGAGGGCTCCAGGGCTCCAAGGCTCCGGGGCTCCAGGGCCCGGGACCCATGGATCCCGTCCCGGGTACTTTGCCACTCTGCGGCCCGGAGGAGGGAGCCCCGGATGCATGGAAGGTGTTGCCCGGGCCTCGCCCATCTGGTCCACAGCAGGGAACCACCAGCCCCCGGAGGGTGTTTGGGCATACCCTTGCACCTACAAACCCGGAGGAAAATTACCCCCCTTTCTTGTAATCTGTGCACTCGAGGTGACAGAGGGGACCCAGGGCGCAAACGTGCCCGACCTCCTGGAGCCCTGGCTGGGATCCGGGAGGCGAATGGCACCTCATAGGGACTTCCAGGGAAGTCCGGCCATCTAGTCGCCCCATAGGAAAGCATTGCGGGCGACCAGATGGCCGAGGCGAGAGGGGCGACCAGATGGCCGGGACCGAAATGACGCCAATCTGCCTGCCCCGGGCCTGCAGGGCTCTGGGGCTGCAGGGCTCCGGGGGCTGCAGAGCTACAGGGCTCCGGGGCTGCAGGGCTCCGGGGCTTCAGTCCTCCCCGGGCCCTGATGGACCCTCTGTCCCGGGCGCCCCAGACCCCCCTGGCCAGCTCACAGGACGGAGGGGTATTCCAGCACCACCGGGCCATGCCGGATGGGGCTGAAGCCCCGGGCCCGGTCCCAGGCCCGGCTCCCGGACCCTAGGCCAGGCCTGGGAGAGCCTCCCCTGGGCTGCAGGGCTCCAGGGCTCAGGGGCTGCAGAGCTCTGTGGGCTGCAGGGCTTTGGGGCTGCCGGGCTCGGGGGCTCCAGGGCTGCAGGGCTCGGGGGCTCCGGGGCTGCAGGGCTCAGGGGCTCCGTGGCTGCAGGCATCCAGGGCTGCAGGGCTCGGGGGCTGCAGGGCTCCTCGGGGGCTCCAGGGCTCCCGGGCTCCGGGGCTGCAGGGCTCCGGGGCTCCAGGGCTCTAGGGCTCCAGGGATCCAGGGCTGCTGGGCTCCAGGGCTCGCAGGCTCCAGGGCAGCAGGGCTCCAGGGCTTGGAACCCATGGAGCCCGTCCCCGGTACTTTGCCACTCTGCGGCCCGGAGGAGGGAGCCCCGGATGCATGGAAGGTGTTGCCCGGGCATCGCCCATCTGGTCCACAGCAGGGAACCACCAGCCCCGGGAGGGTGTTTGGGCATACTCTTGCACCTACTAATCCGGAGGAAAATTACCCCCCTTTCTTGTAATCCGTGCACTCGAGGTGACAGAGGGGACCCAGGGCGCAAACGTGCCCGACCTCCTGGAGCCCTGGCTGGGATCCGGGAGGCGAATGGCACCTCATAGGGACTTCCAGGGAAGTCCGGCCATCTAGTCGCCCCATAGGAAAGCATTGCGGGCAACCAGATGGCTGAGGCGAAAGGGGCGACCAGAAGGCCGGGACCAAAATGACGCCAATCGGCCTGCCCCGGGCCTGTAGGGCTCAGGAGCTGCAGGGCTCCGGGGCTCCGGGGCTGCAGGGCTCGGGGACTGCAGGGCTCCACGGCTCGGGGGGCTGCAGCGCTCCGGGGCTCCAGGGCTCCGGGGCTCCGGGGCTGAGAGGCTCCGGGGCTGCTGGGCTCCAGGGCTCGGGGGCTCCAGGGCAGGAGGGCTCCAGGGCTCCAAGGCTCCGGGGCTCCAGGGCCCGGGACCCATGGAGCCCGTCCCGGGTACTTTGCCACTCTGCGGCCCGGAGGAGGGAGCCCCGGATGCATGGAAGGTGTTGCCCGGGCATCGCCCATCTGGTCCACAGCAGGGAACCACCAGCCCCGGGAGGGTGTTTGGGCATACCCTTGCACCTACTAATCCGGAGGAAAATTACCCCCCTTTCTTGTAATCTGTGCACTCGAGGTGACAGAGGGGACCCAGGGCGCAAACGTGCCCAACCTCCTGGAGCCCTGGCTGGGATCCGGGAGGCGAATGGCACCTCATAGGGACTTCCAGGGAAGTCCGGCCATGTAGTCGCCCCATAGGAAAGCATTGCGGGCGACCAGATGGCCGAGGCGAGAGGGGCGACCAGATGGCCGGGACCGAAATGACGCCAATCTGCCTGCCCCGGGACTGCAGGGCTCTGGGGCTGCAGGGCTCCGGGGGCTGCAGAGCTACAGGGCTCCGGGGCTGCAGGGCTCCGGGGCTTCAGTCCTCCCCGGGCCCTGATGGACCCTCTGTCTCGGGCGTCCCAGACCCCCCTGGCCGGCTCACAGGACGGAGGGGTATTCCCGCACCACCGGGCCATGCCGGATGGGGCTGAAGCCCCGGGCCCGGTCCCAGGCCCGGCTCCCGGACCCTAGGCCAGGCCTGGGAGAGCCTCCCCTGGGCTGCAGGGCTCCAGGGCTCCAGGGCTCAGGGGCTGCAGAGCTCTGTGGGCTGCAGGGCTTTGGGGCTGCCGGGCTCGGGGGCTCCAGGGCTGCAGGGCTCGGGGGCTCCGGGGCTGCAGGGCTCAGGGGCTCCGTGGCTGCAGGCATCCAGGGCTGCAGGGCTCGGGGGCTGCAGGGCTCCTCGGGGGCTCCAGGGCTCCCGGGCTCCGGGGCTGCAGGGCTCCGGGGCTCCAGGGCTCTAGGGCTCCAGGGATCCAGGGCTGCTGGGCTCCAGGGCTCGCAGGCTCCAGGGCAGCAGGGCTCCAGGGCTTGGAACCCATGGAGCCCGTCCCCGGTACTTTGCCACTCTGCGGCCCGGAGGAGGGAGCCCCGGATGCATGGAAGGTGTTGCCCGGGCATCGCCCATCTGGTCCACAGCAGGGAACCACCAGCCCCGGGAGGGTGTTTGGGCATACCCTTGCACCTACTAATCCGGAGGAAAATTACCCCCCTTTCTTGTAATCTGTGCACTCGAGGTGACAGAGGGGACCCAGGGCGCAAACGTGCCCGACCTCCTGGAGCCCTGGCTGGGATCCGGGAGGCGAATGGCACCTCATAGGGACTTCCAGGGAAGTCCGGCCATCTAGTTGCCCCATAGGAAAGCATTGCGGGCGACCAGATGGCCGAGGCGAGAGGGGCGACCAGATGGCCGGGACCGAAATGACGCCAATCTGCCTGCAGGGCTCTGGGGCTGCAGGGCTCCGGGGGCTGCAGAGCTACAGGGCTCCGGGGCTGCAGGGCTCCGGGGCTTCAGTCCTCCCCGGGCCCTGATGGACCCTCTGTCCCGGGCGCCCGGACCCCCCTGGCCGGCTCACAGGACGGAGGGGTATTCCCGCACCACCGGGCCATGCCGGATGGGGCTCAAGCCCCGTGCCCGGTCCCAGGCCCGGCTCCCGGACCCTAGGCCAGGCCCGGGAGAGCCTCCTCTGGGCTGCAGGGCTCCAGGGCTACAGGGCTCAGGGGCTGCAGAGCTCTGTGGGCTGCAGGGCTTTGGGGCTGCCGGGCTCGGGGGCTCCAGGGCTGCAGGGCTCGGGGGCTCCGGGGCTGCAGGGCTCAGGAGCTCAGTGGCTGCAGGCATCCAGGGCTGCAGGGCTCGGGGGCTGCAGGGCTCCTCGGGGGCTCCAGGGCTCCCGGGCTCCGGGGCTGCAGGGCTCCGGGGCTCCAGGGCTCTAGGGCTCCAGGGATCCAGGGCTGCTGGGCTCCAGGGCTCGGGGGCTCCAGGGCAGCAGGGCTCCAGGGCTTGGGACCCATGGAGCCCGTCCCGGGTACTTTGCCACTCTGCGGACCGGAGGAGGGAGCCCCTAATGCCTGGGAGGTGTTGCCCGGGCATCGCTCATCTGGTCCCCAGCAGGGAACCACCAGCCCGGGAGGGTGTTTGGGCATACCCTTGCACCTACTAATCCGGAGGAAAATTACCCCCCTTTCTTGTAATCCATGCACTCGAGGTGACAGAGGGGACCCAGGGCACAAATGTGCCCGACCTCCTGGAGCCCTGGCTGGAATCCGGGAGGCGAATGGCACCTCATAGGGACTTCCAGGGAAGTCCGGCCATCTAGTCGCCCCATAGGAAAGCATTGCGGGCGACCAGATGGCCGAGGCGAGAGGGGCGACCCGATTGCCGGGACCGAAATGACACCAATCTGCCTGCCCCGGGCCTGTAGGGCTCAGGAGCTGCAGGGCTCCGGGGCTCTGGGGCTCCGGGGCTCTGGGGATCCGGGGCTGCAGGGCAAGAGGCAAGGGGACTGCAGGGCTCCACAGCTTGGGGGGCTGCAGGGCTCCGGGGCTGCAGGGCTCGGGTTCTCCAGGGCTCCAGGGCTCCAGGGCTCCAGGGCTGCAGGGCTCCGGGGCTGCTGGGCTCCAGGGCTCCGGGGCGGCTGGGCTCCGGGGCTCCAGGGCCTGGGACCCATGGAACCCGTTCCGAGTACTTTGCCACACTGCGGCCCGGAGGAGGGAGCCCCGGATGCCTGGGAGGTGTTGCCCGGGCATCGCCCATCTGGTCCCCAGCAGGAAACCACCAGCCCCGGGAGGGTGTTTGGGCATACCCTTGCACCTACTAATCCAGAGGAAAATTACCCCCCTTTCTTGTAATCCGTGCACTCGAGGTGACAGAGGGGACCCAGGGCGCAAAAGTGCCCGACCTCCTGGAGCCCTGGCTGGGATCCGGGAGGCAAATGGCACCTCATAGGGACTTCCAGGGACGTCCGGCCATCTAGTCACCCCATAGGAAAGCATTGCGGGCGACAAGATGGCCGAGGCGAGAGGGTCGACCAGATGGCCGGGACCGAAATAACACCAATCTGCCTGCCCCAGGCCTGCAGGGCTCTGGGGCTGCAGGGCTCCGGGGGCTGCAGAGCTACAGGGCTCCAGGGCTGCAGGGCTCCGGGGCTTCAGGCCTCCCCGGGCCCTGATGGACCCTCTGTCCCGGGCGCCCTTGACCCCCCCCGGCCGGCTCGCAGGATGGAGGGTTATTCCCGCACCACCGGGCACTGCTGGACGGGGCTCAAGCCCCGGGCCCGGTCCCTGGCCCAGCTCCCGGACCCTAGGCCAGGCCCGGGAGAGCCTCCCCTAGGCTGCAGGGCTACAGGGCTACAGGGCTCGGGGGCTGCAGGGCTCCATGGACTGCAGGACTTCGGGGCTGCCGGGCATGGGGGCTCCTGGGCTGCAGGGCTCGGGGGCTCCGGGGCTGCAGGGCTCAGGGGCTCCAGGGCTGCAGGCATCCGGGGCTGCAGGGCTCCGGGGCTGCAGGGCTTCGGGGCTCCAGGGCTCCGGGGCTCCGGGGCTCCGGGGCTCCGGGGCTGCTGGGCTCCGGGGCTGCTGGGCTCCAGGGCTCGGGGGCTCCAGGGCAGGAGGGCTCCAGGGCTCCAAGGCTCCGGGGCTCCAGGGCCCGGGACCCATGGAGCCCGTCCCGGGTACTTTGCCACTCTGCGGCCCGGAGGAGGGAGCCCCGGATGCATGGAAGGTGTTGCCCGGGCCTCACCCATCTGGTCCACAGCAGGGAACCACCAGCCCCTGGAGGGTGTTTGGGCATACCCTTGCACCTACAAACCCGGAGGAAAATTACCCCCTTTCTTGTAATCTGTGCACTCGAGGTGACAGAGGGGACCCAGGGCGCAAACATGCCCGACCTCCTGGAGCCCTGGCTGGGATCCGGGAGGCGAATGGCACCTCATAGGGACTTCCAGGGAAGTCCGGCCATCTAGTCGCCCCATAGGAAAGCATTGCGGGCGACCAGATGGCCGAGGCGAGAGGGGCGACCAGATGGCCGGGACCGAAATGACGCCAATCTGCCTGCCCCGGGCCTGCAGGGCTCTGGGGCTGCAGGGCTCCGGGGGCTGCAGAGCTACAGGGCTCCGGGGCTGCAGGGCTCCGGGGCTTCAGTCCTCCCCGGGCCCTGATGGACCCTCTGTCTCGGGCGTCCCAGACCCCCCTGGCCAGCTCACAGGACGGAGGGGTATTCCCGCACCACCGGGCCATGCCGGATGGGGCTGAAGCCCTGGGCCCGGTCCCAGGCCCGGCTCCCGGACCCTAGGCCAGGCCTGGGAGAGCCTCCCCTGGGCTGCAGGGCTCCAGGGCTCCAGGGCTCAGGGGCTGCAGAGCTCTGTGGGCTGCAGGGCTTTGGGGCTGCCGGGCTCGGGGGCTCCAGGGCTGCAGGGCTCGGGGGCTCCGGGGCTGCAGGGCTCAGGGGCTCCGTGGCTGCAGGCATCCAGGGCTGCAGGGCTCGGGGGCTGCAGGGCTCCTCGGGGGCTCCAGGGCTCCCGGGCTCCGGGGCTGCAGGGCTCCGGGGCTCCAGGGCTCTAGGGCTCCAGGGATCCAGGGCTGCTGGGCTCCAGGGCTCGCAGGCTCCAGGGCAGCAGGGCTCCAGGGCTTGGAACCCATGGAGCCCGTCCCCGGTACTTTGCCACTCTGCGGCCCGGAGGAGGGAGCCCCAGATGCATGGAAGGTGTTGCCCGGGCATCGCCCATCTGGTCCACAGCAGGGAACCACCAGCCCCGGGAGGGTGTTTGGGCATACCCTTGCACCTACTAATCCGGAGGAAAATTACCCCCCTTTCTTGTAATCTGTGCACTCGAGGTGACAGAGGGGACCCAGGGCGCAAACGTGCCCAACCTCCTGGAGCCCTGGCTGGGATCCGGGAGGCGAATGGCACCTCATAGGGACTTCCAGGGAAGTCCGGCCATCTAGTCGCCCCATAGGAAAGCATTGCGGGCGACCAGATGGCCGAGGCGAGAGGGGCGACCAGATGGCCGGGACCGAAATGACGCCAATCTGCCTGCCCCGGGCCCTGGGGCTGCAAGGCTCCGGGGGCGGCAGAGCTACAGGGCTCCGGGGCTGCAGGGCTCCGGGGCTTCAGTCCTCCCCGGGCCCTGATGGACCCTCTGTCCCGGGCGCCCGGTCCCCCCTGGCCGGCTCACAGGACGGAGGGGTATTCCCGCACCACCGGGCCATGCCGGATGGGGCTCAAGCCCCGTGCCCGGTCCCAGGCCTGGCTCCCGGACCCTAGGCCAGGCCCGGGAGAGCCTCCTCTGGGCTGCAGGGCTCCAGGGCTACAGGGCTCGGGGGCTGCGAGCTCTGTAGGCTGCAGGGCTTCGGGGCTGCCGGGCTCGCGGGCTCCAGGGCTCCAGGGCTCGGGGGCTCCGGGGCTGCAGGGCTCAGGGGCTCCGTGGCTGCAGGCATCCGGGGCTGCAGGGCTCGGGGGCTGCAGGGCTCCTCGGGGGCTCCAGGGCTCCCGGGCTCCGGGGCTGCAGGGCTCCGGGGCTCCAGGGCTCTAGGGCTCCAGGGATCCAGGGCTGCTGGGCTCCAGGGCTCGGGGGCTCCAGGGCAGCAGGGCTCCAGGGCTTGGGACCCATGGAGCCCGTCCCGGGTACTTTGCCACTCTGCGGACCGGAGGAGGGAGCCCCTAATGCCTGGGAGGTGATGCCCGGGCATCGCTCATCTGGTCCCCAGCAGGGAACCACCAGCCCCGGGAGGGTGTTTGGGCATACCCTTGCACCTACTAATCCGGAGGAAAATTACCCCCCTTTCTTGTAATCCATGCACTCGAGGTGACAGAGGGGACCCAGGGCACAAACGTGCCCGACCTCCTGGAGCCCTGGCTGGAATCCGGGAGGCGAATGGCACCTCATAGGGACTTCCAGGGAAGTCCGGCCATCTAGTCGCCCCATAGGAAAGCATTGCGGGCGACCAGATGGCCGAGGCGAGAGGGGCGACCCGATTGCCGGGACCGAAATGACACCAATCTGCCTGCCCCGGGCCTGTAGGGCTCAGGAGCTGCAGGGCTCCGGGGCTCTGGGGCTCCGGGGCTGCAGGGCAAGGGGACTGCAGGGCTCCACAGCTTGGGGGGCTGCAGGGCTCCAGGGCTGCAGGGCTCGGGTTCTCCAGGGCTCCAGGGCTCCAGGGCTCCAGGGCTGCAGGGCTCCGGGGCTGCTGGGCTCCAGGGCTCCGGGGCGGCTGGGCTCCGGGGCTCCAGGGCCTGGGACCCATGGAACCCGTTCCGGGTACTTTGCCACACTGCGGCCCGGAGGAGGGAGCCCCGGATGCCTGGGAGGTGTTGCCCGGGCATCGCCCATCTGGTCCCCAGCAGGAAACCACCAGCCCCGGGAGGGTGTTTGGGCATACCCTTGCACCTACTAATCCGGAGGAAAATTACCCCCCTTTCTTGTAATCCGTGCACTCGAGGTGACAGAGGGGACCCAGGGCGCAAAAGTGCCCGACCTCCTGGAGCCCTAGCTGGGATCCGGGAGGCAAATGGCACCTCATAGGGACTTCCAGGGACGTCCGGCCATCTAGTCACCCCATAGGAAAGCATTGCGGGCGACCAGATGGCCGAGGCGAGAGGGGCGACCAGATGGCCGGGACCGAAATAACACCAATCTGCCTGCCCCAGGCCTGCAGGGCTCTGGGGCTGCAGGGCTCTGGGGCTGCAGAGCTACAGGGCTCCAGGGCTGCAGGGCTCCGGGGCTTCAGGCCTCCCCGGGCCCTGATGGACCCTCTGTCC